>NC_073312.1:29980419-31180419 GCF_027595985.1 Sorex araneus | reverse complement strand
TGGTATATTGCAGAAACAAACAGCAAAGGTGGTCATGTAGTTAATGATCAATAAATTGGTGTTTTTACAGTAAATTCCAATCAGAAAATAACTCCACCAGGGGAGGGACAAAATAGACAAATGAGATGAAAAAGGGAGCAGGTCAGGTACAAAGTTAAAGTACAAAAGATGATAAAAAATGATAGGGCCAAATATCCAAATCACATAGTCAGCAACATTGAACACAAGGGACTGAAACTTCTACAACTGAACTTATGAAGGTCAGGCTTGAGAGGGCTGGGGGGCTATGTGAAGAAATCTTTGTACTTTATTTTATTTTATTTTTGCTTTTTGGGTCACACCCAGCGATGCTCAAGGGTTACTCCTGGCTTTGCACTCAGGAATTGCTCCTGGCAGTGCTTGGGGGACCACATGGGATGCCGGGGATCTAACCTGGATCGGCCACGTGCAAGGCAATCGCCCTACCTGCTGTGCTATCACTCTAGCCCCGAAATCTGGGAACTTTAGTTGAGGGAAACTGACACTGGTGGTGGGATTGTGCTGCAATATTGTATATCTAAACGTAACTAAGTAAATACAGTGCATTAAAAGAGAGAAAAGAAAAGAACTCCACACTTTAGAGAGGGTCAAATGATTTATTAAATGTTAGGTCACATGTTTACAAAAGTGTTAACATTTATCTTACCTCACCACCATAAAAGTGTTAAAACCCTCCACCAATGTCATTATGTGTCTTCCATTCCCCAACACCTCCCCTATTCACCCCAATTTGTATTCTCAGTTTTGGAATGCAAGGAAAAGGGTTAACACTTGATATTACCACTCCTCTGTGTCTTTCTCCATGTACCAACGATGAGTAAGGTCATGCAATATTTGTCTCACTCCCTATGAGAAGAACATGATTTTCTCAAGCTACATCCAAGTTGCAAGAAATTTCATGATTACATCTTTCCTATGGCTGTATTGTATTCTATCATGTTAATGCACCAATGCTTTGTTACTCATTCATCTGTTGCTGAACAAATTCATGATTTATTTCTATATCTTGGCTGTTGTACTCAACATTGCAATAGACATAAGTGAATATATGCATTTTCACACATTTTATGTGAAAAATTAAAAAATAATATTTTTGTGTTTAGTTTTGTGTTGAGTTTTTTTTGTCCTTGGAGCGATAGCACAGAGGTAGGGCTATCGCCTTTCCCATTGAATACCTGTGTTCGATTCCTCCGCCCCTCTCGGAGAACCCGGCAAACTACTGAGAGTATTGCGCCCGCATGGCAGAGCCTGGCAAGCTACCCATGGTGTACTCTGTGGAGTCCCCCCTGCGGGCATCACCCTGTCCCGCAGGGAGGACCCTTCATGGGGCTAAGGAGGGGATGCAACCAAATGAACAGACGCAGAGCCAGAAGGAGGAGGAGGAGGAGGAGGAGGAGGAGGAGGAGGAGGAGAGAGAGAGAGAGAGAGAGAGAGAGAGAGAGAGAGAGAGAGAGAAAGAGAGAGAGAGAGAGTTTATTCTACTACAGTTACAAATCTTATACCTCTTGGTGGGAGGGGGTGGTATGCATGCTTGGACCCCCACAGGAACAATAGTAAAATGTTGATCAGGCATGGCCGTTGGCTAGTGAGACAAGTGGTGAAATGATAAGATCACAGGAATCCCAAGCAGCCTCCGCTTGACTAGACGATAAGAGCCAAGCTCTGTAAGATGGCTCCCTACAGTACTCGATATGCCAAAAACAGTAACAACAAGTTGCACAATGGAGATGTTACTGGTGCCCACTCGAGCAAATCAATATGCAACGGGATGACAGCGACAGTGATTGTTTATAATTCTATCTAAATAATAACAAATGCTACCTAAATAATAACAAAATAGTAGCTTTACTTGATAAAGAGCAGATTTATTTCATGCAAGAAATTTGAACTGAATCTTGCAGAGTGGGAAATTAAAAGAGGCAGTGTTCAGGAATGTCATTTCTGCTGCAAAGAAGTAAGTGAGTAATGTCTAACACACAGACCACAAGGCATTGCTCTGCAATCTGGCAGTCAATAATTTCTTCAGACTGGAACGAAACATAGTTTATAGAAGGGAGGGACAGAGCCTAATCCATTGAGAACTGGAGTAGTGTCAATGTTCTTTGGATCAACCAGAGGTTTCAAGGTAAAATGCTGTAAAACAGTAGTCAGAAATATAAACAGCTCGATACAGGCTAAGCCCTTTCCAACACATGCTCTTTTTCCTGAAAATGAAACAAAAACGGTGTTATTTTAATAGTGTTTGAATAATCAGACAGGGATAAATTCAAAGGGTTATATATTATAAATATCATCATATTTATTTCCTCAGTTCCACTTGATAGGCCACCAGTTAGTCAACCTCTGAAATCTCTTACATGTTGAGGCATTCCTCTATCTTTGAGAAAAGTCTCTCTGGAATACAGAGACAGACTCCTTCTCCTATCTGTAGTAATCTAAAATGGTAACATCTCACTAATGTTAGTCTCTGACTTCTTTTTCACCCTTATTATTTCCCATATTCCTGCCAATGCCTCCAAAAATTAGTATCATCTTTAAACTCTCTAATTGATCATTCTGAGTATTTTACCAGCTTCTGCCCAGAAACCTGGTTATGTTGAAGGAACATCTCAGATGGGCCTTTCTTTAATCTCAAACTGCTGTTCTCTATCCCTGCTGACCAGAAGATACAAGTCTTCTCTCTAGGCTCCTGCAGAAACACCTGAAAAACATTCTCTCTCTAGTCTCATCTGTTAATGAGTCTTCCTCTTGGTATCTCTGAATATAGACCTAGGTCTGTTACATATAATGTCCTCAGTGAATTTTTGAATTGTCTAGCTGGTCAGGGCAAGAGAGAAAAATCTTTGCGTAGTTTTATTTCTAGGACAATCCCCTTAGTTATAGATAAAAATGAAGCTTGCTTGCCTGCTGAAAAGACCACGAAGTAGTTGCTCTTCTTAAAGTTGCCACTTTGATCCAGGAAGTGGTCAGTATCAAATCCCTCTGGATTTGGAAACTCTTTGGCATCTTAAAGGACAGATGTCAGAGATGTAAATATAGTTGTGCCCTGATAGGAGGAGGAAAAAAGTGAGTTATAAAGGTCACTGACTAGGGCAGGGGAAGGGGTAGGGTAGAGGAGGAAAAGGGGTGGAGCAGACAGTCAGTTGGTGGGCATGCAGCTTACCCGGGTTTGAACTCCAGCACTCCATATAATCTCTGAGCCTAGAGCCAGAAGTAAACCCTCAACACTGCCAGGTGTGATCCCCAAACCAAAAAAATATATATTAAATAAATGAGAGGGTCATGGACTTCAAAGCAAGCCACTCATCTGATCATTTTCTTTTATAGGTGAGAATATTGAGACACAAGAAAAGGAGAATTTTTTCCCCTGTAATAGATCAGATTAATGAATAATCCTAATATGAATTAAACTATGTAACACAAGTCCAAGACATTACTTATTGACTGCAAGACCAATCTTATTAGCCTGACCTTAGCATTTGCTTGTGTGAAAATTTAGGAAGCTCTCTGCAGTGCACTATACTTTTTTTGTTTCTTTTTGGTTTGGGGGTCACATATGGCAATGCTAAAATCTCATTCCTGGCTCTTCACTGCTCAGGAATCACTCCTGGTGGGCTGGAGGACCATAAAGGATGCCAGAGACCAATCCTGGTTGTCTACATGATAGGGAAGCACCTTATCTGCTGTATAATCACTCTGCCCATTCAGTACACTGTTTTGTTTTGTTTTGTTTTGTTTTTTAAGTGCTTTATTCTTGACAAGTAAGTTGCACTATTATTAGCTCAAGTTCTTGTCTTTGTAAAGTATAACATTTCTTTTTGGATCTATGTTATTAGGCCTTCTGCAAAATTCTAGGAGTCATGTTCTTGTAAACTTCTCATCACTCTGGGAGGGAACTGCAACTTCTATATCACTGCATGATATTTGCATTCTTTCTGGTATCTGTCTTTTTTTTCTCAATTCTCCATTGTATTATAATACAATGGTAGATTTTTGAAGAAGTTTTCTACTCTCTCTGTGCCACAAAACTCACTGCCATGGATTTACAGCACTCAGTCCAGACAAGGTCAGACCGGAACACCTGAAGAATCTTCCACCAGTACACCTCAATATACTGGCTTGGCTTTTCACACGCTACCTGTCTTCATTCCCAACCATGGAAACAAACTATCAAATGATGCATTTTCAGCAGGTTTAATTCTTGGGGGGAAATTCTGAATAATAATAATCAGTTATCTGTTGAAATATTGAATGTATCCAAGGTATAGAGAGAATAAAGTGAAGATCATGGTTAGGCAATCTTATTCATTTTCTTAAAGAACCACCTCTTAGTTTCATTGGTCTTTCATATAGTGTTTTTGTGTTCCAGCTCTTATTTAATTTCTGCTCCATTTTATTATTACCTTCCTCCTGAATGGTCTGGATTCTTTTGTGGAAATTTTCCAAGATCTTAAGCAGAGGATTCAAGTTCTTTATGTGGGCCCTTTCTTCCTTTCTGATAAATACCCGTAGAGCTATATACTTTCCTCTGAACACTGCTTTTGCTGTGTTCCACAAGCTCTAGTAGTCATGTCCTCATTCTCATTTGTTTCCAAGAAACTTTTGATTTTGTCTTTGATTTCCTCCAATCTACTGGTTAAGTGAGCTATTTTAATTTCCAGGTATTTGATACAATTCTCTGGTTCCATATGTCACTAAATTCTATTTTCAGTGCATCATGTTCTGAAATGTTAGTTGATATAATTTCTGTCTTCTCGATTTTATGAAAATACATTTTATGGTCCAGCACGTGATATATCTTGGACAATGTTTCATGTGCATTGGAGAAGAATGTGTATTTGACCTTCGGGGGATAAAAAGTCCTACATATACCTACTAGCCATCTCTCCTCCATCTTTTTATTCAAAACCAATATAACCTATTTTTTTAATTTTTAAAATTTTTTTTTTTTTTTTTGCTTTTTGGGTCACACCCAGCGATGCTCAGGGGTTACTCCTGGTTCTGCACTCAGGAATTACTCCTGGCAGTGCTTGGGGGACCATATGGGATGCCGGGGATCGAACCCGGGTCGGCCGCGTGCAAGGCAAACGCCCTACCCGCTGTGCTATCGCTCCGGCCCCTAATTTTTAAAATTTTATTGAACCATCGTGAGATAGTTACAAGCTTTCATGTTTGGGTTACCAGTATTTCATAGTTTTTGTTTAGTTTTTCCAGTTTTTTTTTTTATTTCACTTGTTTTTCCAGTTTTAAGTTGTTATTCTGTCAAGAGGTGATCAAGCTGTGTTGAAGTCTCCAACTACTATTTTTTTACTACCAATGTCTTACTTGAAGTCTATTAGCAGTTGTTTGAAGTATTTTACTGGTCCCTCATTAGGAACACAAATATTAGGAGTATAATTTCTTCCTGATGTGTATATTCTCTGATAATTAATAAATTGCCTTTGCTGTCCTTTCTAACCTTTTTTAGTCTGAAATCTATAATGTCAGATACTAATACGCCCACCCCAGCCTTTCTGAAATTGTTTGCTTGAAGAATTGTTTTCAGGTCTTTAATATTTAGTCTGTGTTTGCTCTGACTATTCAAACATAATTCTTGTAGGCAGCAGATTATTGGATTCAGTTTTGTAATCCATTTTGCCACTCAATGCTTCTTAATTGGTGTATTTAGACCATTGACATTGAGAGTGATTATTGTCATGGGGTTTTGTGCCATCTTTCTGTAGAAAGTAGTTGTGCTTTTGATGTATGCCTTGTCTTAGAGTAGCCTCTTCGGTCCTTCTTTTAAGTTCAGGTTTGAGTAGGGTTTCTGAGCTGTTTATCCATGAAGCAGTGTATAATTCCTGCAAGTCTGCATGAGAATCTAACCAAATAAAGTATTCTTGGTGAGGCATTCATTTAAGTTTTTTCACTATATCCAAGGAGGGTTTCATCTGATAAGTCTGCTATGGATCTAGGGGACACTCCTTTGTATGCAATTTCCTTCTTTGATCTTGGAGCTTACAGTATTGTTTCTCTATCTATGGTATTTGACATTCTGATTAGGGATGTCTTGGAGTTTTTCTTTTATTAGAGTTTCTTTTAGCTGGTAGGTAGCCTTCGAGCTCCTTGGATCGGGATGCCTGCATTCTTCAGCTTTGGGAGTTTTTCAGCAACAATGTGTAACTGTTGCTGCCTCATTGAGGATGCCACACTGTCCCCTCGGACTCTGATGATTCCTATGTTTTTCCCCTTGAACACATCCCATGCTTGCAGGCCCTTGAACTATTTTGAAGTCTTTTTTTCGTCTTTTACTGTTGCCTGGATATTTTCTGCAGCTCATCTTCAGGCTCACTGATTCTGTCTTCAACTGTTGTTACTCTATGTTAAGGGCACCCACTGAGTTTTTTATTTCATCTACCAATTTTGTTTTATTATTGACATTTCTGTTTGTATTTTTCTTGTTTCTGCCTTCATTTCTTCCTTTATCTTATTGGCTGTCCATTCTATTGTTTCTCTCTCATATCCTCCTATATTTTATTGGATGTCTATTCCATTGTTTCTTTGAACTCATTGATGTCCACATCATTTTGTCTCTGAATTCTTTATCAGAGAATTTATGGATGTAGGTACTCCTTTGTGAGAGTTCAGGGCTATCTTCATCCATTCACTATGGTGGGAGATGGGGTATTCTATGCTGTTTTTCCATGGTGCCTGTGGTGGTCTTGAGTTGGTTCCTTCCAAAATACTGTCAGTGTATCCCCCTGAATGCCAGGGAGTACTCTGTGGGAACTCGGTGAGTGGTGATCTCTTCCTTCCCCTTCATGGTATTTACCTTTCTCTTTGGTTATCCTGGGTAACTTGTGTGAAGCCTCTTGTGCTGATTCAGTACATGCTCTTTGGCCTGAACTCCAATCAAAGATTGGGGTTATATTTTTTATTTGCACTCGGTGTTATTTTTGTGGGTTTTGGAAAAAATGCTGATTGGAATAGGGGCTAAGGGCTATTGGCATAATGTATTAGAGATAGCCACATTGGTCTGGTGAGCATTCACCATAAGAGTCTGAGACAAAGGTGTGGGTCTTATGGTATATGGAAAGGGAGATTAACATACAAACCAATCATATTCAGCCACATAGGCAAATATGCAAATATGCAAATCAACCAACGGAAACAGTAACCGCCATTTAAAGTTACAGTAAGCAAAACATAAACCGTTTACATCCAGGCCTAGCTAGGCCTGAGATTATGGGATGTTGTATACAAACACTCACCTTTCTTAAGGATTTGTTGATATCGCTGGTATTTATTTGTAGAATATTTCCAATGCCTGGGAGAGGGGTGGGGCCAGGTGGAAGTTTCCCTCTGCTGGACCTTTTATTCCATAAGAAAAGAAAACTCAAAAAAGATAGAAAAATCACCAGGGCTATTAACAGATCCATGATTAATGTATACAAATCCAAAGCTTAGAATCCAAAGATTTTGTGAACATGGGAGGTAAGCTTATCACCAAACACACACCTTACCTTTGGAGTTCAGGGCAAATATTGCTCCATCTATAGTTTACTTTGGTATTTTGGCAGAAAGAAAAGCTGAGAGTGTTCACCTTAGTATTTATAAATTAAATATGCTATTTCTGAACATTCCAACTAAAAGTAGTTCAGTTTTTATTAGAATATTTTAATATTGAAATGAAAATCATCAGATTTTTCAAAAGTCTGGGGTGTATGATCTTGAAAGAAATTAAAACGGATGCTTTGTAGAGTCCCTCACCATCACAGTTCCTGACTACATAGCTCAATGACTCCTAAGTTCACTTCTCCTGTCCTTATAATAAGATAAAATAAATATTACGTGTTGTTTCAAAATCATAATCATATTAGCAAAATGGAAAATGTCCTCTCTTAGTGCCTTCTGCCAGAAGATCCCAGAAAATACCAAAATAAACAGAAGGGAGCTCGATAAAAATATATATGTTTGTGTGTACATATGTGTGTGTGTGTGTGTAATGTACTGTAGCACTGTCATCCCATTGCTCATCGATTTGCTCAATTGAGCACCAGTAACATCTCCATTGTGAGATTTGTTGTTTCTATTTTTGGCATACCAAATACGGCACGGGTAGCTTGCCAGACTCTACCATGCAGGCAGAATACTCTCGGCAGCTTGCCAGGCACTATGAGAGGGTCCTAGGAATCGAACCTGGGTCAGCTATGTGCAAGACAAACGCCCTACCCACTGTGCTATTGTTCCAGCCCCAAACTCTAATAACATGTCAATAATCTCTTATGCAAGGTTTAATGGCTCCAAAATGAGATGCAACAATTATCACACTTTCTCGAAGGAAAACTTCTGGGATCATTTTTAGTCAATTATTCGTGACAAGCAATACAAAATAAATTATTTAGCATCTGCCTCTGGGGCAGGCTTTGGTGGTGCTTGAGAAAATTCGAAATAATGGTGGTGGGATTGGGATTGAAATATTGAACGTAATCAATAATTGTGAATAACTTTACGAAAACAAAATTATTTTTAAAAAACTTGCGTCCTATTTTGGGGAAAATTTTAGATAATCAACAAGTAGAGACATTTAAGAAAATTCAGAGTAGGGAATACAGAATCAGGAAGCTCATCACAGACTCTCTGATATAGATCACAAAATGTAAGTCATCTTTCTGCAGCATTCCTTAAAGCACAACTGTAGATAAAATTTAATCACCTACTGATTTTATTTGGGAGAAGTGATGTGTGTATAATATATATAACAACTAGTAACAATCTAGTAAGAATCTGTGCTAGCGGGGATGTGGTGAAAAAGTAATTCTCACTCACTGTTGGTGTGAATATTATGTGGTTCAATCGCCATGGAAAACAGTTTAGAGATTTCTCAGAAAAATAACAAGAGAGCTGCCATATGCCAATTCTCGGTATCTACCTAAAACAGTAAAGCCTTTTTTCAAAAGGACACATGCACACCACAATTTAATACAGGAAACGATTCTAAAATTTGTATGAAAATACAAAAATGCAATTTTAAGAGGAAATAAAAATGAAGAGTCATGCTCCCAGTGTTATTTGCCCTTAATGTTTGGGAGAGAAAGTTCAGTGCTGAACCAGTGATTTCTTGATGTTGGTCCAGGTGGCACTGGGGTAAACAGAGCCTTGTCCTACACTGAAAACAAGGTAGTGCCTCAGACAAAGTCAGGGTTTGCAACATGTAGGTCTTTTGAGAAACGTCCTAGTCCCATGATAATTTATTTAAAATTGATGATATCTATCCAGATTAGTTGTAGGATAATTTAAAGTCTAAATCTATAATAAACTTCATTAATACATAATAAACCTATAACATTATAAGATTAAGTGGCGATGTATTTTAAGAGTGGCTCTTTCATGAAATTTGCATATAAATGGATCAACATGGAAAGTATCATGTTGAGTGAAATGAGTCAGAAAGAAAGAGACAGACATAGAAAGATTGCACTCATATGTGGAATATAATGTAACTGAGAAGTACAAGTTGGCAACAATGCAACTTCTGGCAGATATCTCTCTGGACTTACTTACTAAAATACTAAATTACAGAAACCCAAAACTGAGAGGCCGGTAAGTGTGGTCACTCGACCTCATACCTCTTCATCCTCAGCAATGGAAAACAAATTATCTAATGCTTCCTTTTCAGCAGGTCTCACTTTAGGGGAGAGACTCTCCAAACAATAATAGTGAGTTTTGTTGAAATATTGTATGCAATCAAAGTGAAAGTAAAGTGAAATTTATTAGTTACACAGTCGGGGGGGGAGGGCTAGGAGTGGGGAGCAAGGGGCATGGGGGGGTTAGGGGTGTGGGGGGGCGGGGTGGACCTATACTGGGATTCTTGGTGGTGGAATATGAGCACTGGTGAAGGGATGGGTATTCCTGAGATTTAAACCTGAAAACTTTGTAACTTTCCACATGGTGACTCAATTAAAAAAAAAAAAAAAAAGAGTGGCTCTTTCATGTCACATATCCTGTTAAATGACTAAGTCTTTATTTCTGTTTGTTTTTTGTGTTTGGACCACACTCAGACGTGTTCAGGGCTTACTCATGGCTCTGTGCTTAGGAGTCATACCTGGTGGTGCTCAAGGTACTATAGGAGGTGTCAAAAACTAAACTGGCACCAGTCCTATATAAGGCAAGCAACATAACCACTGTGCTATCTCTCTGATCTCTAGATCATTTAGTCTTTTTTAAAAGGTTTCATAATACAAATGTGGGGGAAAAATCAGGTAGCTTAAAAAGAATGAGACACTTTTACATCCAGTTCATAAAAGAGAAGGCTGGAATTTGAATCTGAGCTATCAGACACATTTCCATAAAAGCCAACTACATGAATGTCCATTCTACCGTGGTCTGGAGAGGAAGAATCTTCAAAGAGCCATGCATAGATGGTGTCCAATAGAAATGCCCAGTGTTGTTTAGTCATCTGCACTCCTCTTAATAAACTGCACCAAGTCCTGCAGCGGGAAAAGTCCATCCAGTGGAAATCAGCACAAAGAAGATAAGAAGCATGAGTGCACCTCCGTGGCAGTAGAGAAGCCCTGACAATCCAATAAGCAGACACCAAATTTATGAGCACAGAGCAGTGCAATGCAAACAAAATACATGAAAAAATGCTTTGGTCTGGAGAAAAAAACATGGCCAGACCACAGACAAGAATATAATATTTTAGAGCAAGATATAAGTATAATAATGTCAAAAGTCAACTTTATATCAATGAAGGAAATAAACTTAAAACCACATCTGTAAAACCCAGTTTTTTATTTTTAACAAAATGTCTAAATATAGTTTCCTCAATTCCAAAACAAGTATTATTTTCATTTGCAAAGATCTGAAGCAATTTTTATTTATTTTTATTTTATATCTTACATATTTTGATTTGGGGGCTTACTCCTGGTTCTGTGTTCAAGGGACCAGATGGGGTGTCAGTGATAAAATCCAGGTAGAACAGCCCTTTGAAGCAATTTTTTTAAATGTGTCTTATTATTTGACTCCCAAAATTAAACCATGAGACAGGGACTTTTATTTATTTTAGATAGGAAAATTATTATAACTGAAAGAATTCACTCAAGTTTCTATTTCATTGTAATGATCAGTAAGAAACTGAATGTAATAACAATGATGAAATTAAAATGTGAACTAAGAAAATATAATGGGGACTGGAAAACAGAAAACTGAACCTTATGTTAAACAAAAGAAGGGAGGAAGAAGCATTTTTTTTTTACCCGCTTCAGGCCACCAGATTTAAGGGAGTGTACTGGGCCTAAGGAATTTACTAGAATGCCAGGAGACGACATCTTAGGGTGGTGCCAAAGGGCAGGATATACAGTCACTGACTGTTTTCCTTTTGGCATGTGAAGGCCATACCATAGGGAAAAGATGCTTTGATTGTTTGATCGTTTAGCAATTACCTTGGTATCCCTTGTCTCACTGATAAGAAATTATGTAGACTATAGACCACTGTTAGAGGCTAAAAGAGAGACTCTCTCAGCAAACAGGGCTCCAGTTTCTTTCTCTTGTGACTTGGGGTCTTTAGCGCTGAGATTCTAATAAACTTAATATACTATCCTGAGCTGTCTCTTCTGTTTACTCATGCCTTGTGCCAACACAACAGCGTAGACATAAAAAGGATGCAATTCCTTTTTTTTTCTTAATTGAATCACCATGTGGAAATTTACAAAACTTTCAGGTTTAAGTCTCAGTTATACAATGCTGGAACACCCATCCCTTCACCAGTGCACATATTCTAACACCAAGAATCACAGTATACATCCCCCCATTCCCCCTCCTCCGCATCCCCCCCACACCACCTGTGTAACTGATAAATTTCATTTTACTTTCACTTTACTTTGATTGCATTCAATATTTCAACAAAAAAGTCACTATTATTGTTTGGAGTTTCTCCCTCCAAAGTCAGACCTGCTGAAAAGGAAGCATTTGAAAATTTGTTTTCCATTGCTGAGAATGAAGAGATATGAAGTTGAGCGGATGCAATTGCTGCCACAGGGATTTGGATTTCTGTATTTTAGTATTTTAGTATCTAAGTCCAGAGAAATTTGTCAGAAATTGCATCATTGCAAACTCGTACCTCTCTGCTACTTTATATTCCACATATGAGTGCAATCTTTCTATGTCTGTCTCTTTCTTTCTGACTCGTTTCACTCAACATGATATTTTCCATGTTGGTCCACTTATATGCAAATTTCATGACTTCATCTTTTCTGACAGCTGAAAAAAATGATGCAATTTTTTGAGTTTCCATGTCGTTGATTTCTGGTCTAACTTTTATTATTTCTTTTTTTCAGCTGGGTTGTGTTTCCCTTTCTTGATAGTTTTTAAAGTCTTGAGCTATGAATCAGGTTATCTATGTAGTCCCTTTCTTCCTTCCTGAGGAATGCTTGCAAAGCTTTAAATTTTCCCCTTAACACAGCTTTAGCTGCGTTTCATAGGTTTTGGTAGCTTGTATCTTCATTCACATTTGTTTCCAGGTATCTTTTGATTTCATCCTTGACTTCCTTCCTCACTCATTCATTGTTCAACATTGAGTTGTTTAATTTCCAGTTGTTCACAAGTGTTGGCAGGGGAGAATCAGACAAGGTCTTGGGGAGAGGAGTAAAGTCAAACTTGGGGAGCTGAAACACTCAGGTCACTCTGTAGAGTGCTATGTGTTCACAAACTACGAACACCAGATTGAATACCAAATTCTTCTTTTCTGTGGAAGCACAGAGCTGCCAATCACTTCTCTCTCTTGTCACGGGAAAAATCCATTCAAGGTTCAAGATCCTGAAATGTAAAGTGAGGAAGACTCACCTTGCTAAAGTGGAGTATTGCTGTTCGCTGGGGACTATTCATCTTATTGATGGTGTCCCGGGTCTTGCAAACCAAAAGTGAGCTCAGGCACTGGAAGCGAGGGAGTATCTAGAACCTGCTCTGATCAGAACTTGAACCCACGTCTCTGTCCTCAAGGCCATGGCCTTCCCACAGAACTCATAAAAATTTAGATTGAGGCTGAATTCCTCAAACTAAGACATGGCGCTTCAGTGAAGGGAATTTTCCATTCTTACAGGGCTCAGAAATGCCTTGTTCCAAAGAACCCAGAGAAAGTGTGAGCACACTGTGGTTTCAGTCCTGCTCTGCTCTGCTTCCTGTGCTTTCAATACCAGACACTGTAGAAATAGCAGGGGGGATGGAAACCAGGAGACAATCAACTGGCAGGGCTGTACAAATGCATGATTTCTTTTGTTTGTATGGCCTGTGTAAAATTGCATTATGTGTGTGTGTGTGTGTGTGTACACACACACATACACGACTCTATCTTTACTCACATATCAGCATCTGCAGTTTACTTTTAACATTCATTCAGGGTCTTTAATTCTGCACCACACCACAAACAAATGAACAAGACCCTCCACCACCATCCCTATGTCACTCTTACTTGGCTTCTTCTATACCCTCCTGACCCTCCCACACATTCCACTGCTTAATAGTCCGGGTTTTATAATTCAAGACCTAGAGTTGGTCATTGTTTAAAACTGTCTATTCCCTGTTTTGTTGCTCTCTGTTCCACAGAAGTGTGAGATCATCCTGTATTTGTTGCTAGAGAGGTGACCAAAGTGGGTAGATTTGGGCGTGGTCAATGGTCTTTGAATTTCCTTTCCTGACCTTTTGTTTCTTCTGGAGTTTCTCTTGGAGGGGGGTCCAGACTTCTCTGGGCCTGTTGCAGGTACCTGGTGAAAGTCTTATCATGCCTTAGTTCCTATTTTCTGCAAAGTTGGCTTTTTGCAACTTCAGAGCTATTGATTTCCCAGAAAATTCCTTGTCATTGCCTTGTCACATAGTGTTGGAATATTTCCCCTTTTCCAGCTGCCTTCTGGAGTTTTGTCACAGAAACCTTTTGTCACAGAAACCTAGCTGATCTTTGACCCTGCAGATCTAAGGTGCTAGCCAGGTTTGATTTGACATTGTAGATTCCAGGCTGCAGCCCAGCCTGGTCTTTGGGATGTAAATCTGAGTGCTTTCAGCCCAAAGAAGGCTTCTGTTTTGTTTTTGTATCTTCTTTCCGGGAGGGGGGGGGGGGGGAGGGGGCCTAGATTAGCTGGCCTGCAGATACAAGAGAATTATGTTGCCTCAATGTTCTTCCTGTAAGATCTTTTGGTGCTTTTGGTGACCTCAATGTATTGCTCCCTTTAGAAGGGCCATGATTAATAAAAGGGGTTGGGAGAGAAGGTGGGGGGTGGAAAGTATATAGAGGCGGAAAGTGTATGGGGGGTGGAAAGGTGTAGAGAGTACGGAGAGTGTATAGAGAGAAGACTGGAATAAACTGCAAGTGAGACCAACCATCATGGCTCCGTTCCTTCCTTCGCCTGCCACATCTCGGGTGGTGGGAGAGACAGCTGCTGCCCTAGGCCCTGTGCCCGGCTCGGTGCGGTGAGGTGTCCCATCCCTCGCCCTCGCCTTTACTTTTTATTTTTATACAACATAGGGGATGTGGATGGGGAGTGGGGCGTGGGAGAGAGAGACTTCTCTGTCTACCTGCCTGTCTACATCAGTAGGCTTGTACACCACAGCTAGCCAGGCATCCATCAATCACCATAAACCATGGGGATTCGGGAGGTGGGAAAGACAAAGGAAAGATGTTGGAAGATGGAAACAACATAGCCTTGAAGATTTGGGAGGTGGGAAAGAGGGGAGTTGAGGCTGGGGAGGCGGGGTCTAGTAATTTGTATTGAATATGTAATTTGCATTAAATTGTGGTAGGATGGTCATTTTAGCAATGTTAATCCTTCTACAAACTGAGGAATTATGCATACATTTTAATAGTGACATAATTTTATTTGTACAAGTATTTTAATTCCTAGTTAAGCAGATTTTAAGGTATTTGAATTTCAGGAGCACGATATGAATGATATTTTAAAAAATATTTCTACTTCATTGTTTGTTGTATGAAGAAATGCCTTCTATTTTAGAGTGTTTATTTTGAAGCCCAAAATTTGCTGTACAGTCTTATTGTTTCCAGGTTAATTTTTTAAAGAGTCTTTAGGGAATTATAAGTATAATATCATTCCACTAACAAATAGTTATATAATTTGACTTATTTTTCAATCTGGATACACTTAATATCTCATTCTAGTCTAATTGATGTGCAAGGAATTCCAATACTATAATAGAAATATGAACACTATAATAATATTATTAATATAATTAATGAGGCAGCACTGCAGTAGCATTGTCATCCCATTGATCATTGATTTGTTCCAGTGGGCACCAGTAAGACTCCATTGTGAGACTTGTTATTAATATATCAAATACGGCTTGGGCAACTTGCCAGGCTCTGCTGTGTGGGCAGGATATTCTTGGTAGCTTGGCGGGCTCTCAGAGAGGGACAGAGGAATAGAACCCTGGTCAGCCTCATGCAAGGCAAAAGCCCTACCCGATGTGCAATAGGATTATTAATACCCGAATAATACTGGGGAAAGTGGACAGCCTTGTCTTGTGTCTTATCATTGTAGAAAACTTTCAGGTTTTTAGCATTGAGCATGATGCTGATTGTGGCCTCGTGATAAAGGACTTTAAATATACTAAGACAATTTCCTTCTTTTTTTATTTCCTTGAGTTTTTACCATGAATGGTTGTTGAATTTTAATGAATACTTTATATTGGAGCGATAGCACAGCGGGTAGGGCATTCGCCTTACATGCGGCCGACCCAGGTTCAATTCTTCCATCTCTCTCAGAGATCCCGGCAAGCTGCCCATGGCATATTCACTATGCCAAAAGCAGTAACAACAAGTCTCACAATGGAGACATTACTGGTGCCCACTCAAGCAAATCAATGAACAATGGGAAGACAGTGCTATAGTGACAGCGCTCCAGTGCTTATGTTGATATGTGACATTGCATTGACTGACTGGCATATATTAAACCATCTTGCATTCTAGGGATAAATCTCACCGATTGGTGGTGTAAGATAATTTAATGTCTCTGGATTTTATTTTCTAATATTTTGTTTTGGATCTTTGCAACTATGTTTGTTAGAGATATTGGTCTATAATTTTAATTTTTAGTGATATCTCTGTCTGCTTCAAGTGTGGGGGTAATATAGAAATTATAGAAACTGGGAGAATTTAGATTTATGTAACTTGCAGAAGAACCTGAAAAGGATAGGAAGCAGGTCTTTGGAGGTTTGGAAAAACTCTCTAGTACATCAATCTGATTCAAGCTTTTGTTTTAGGGAGAGATTTTTATTACCATTTCCATTTCATTGTCAGTAATTGGCTTGGGAATTTTTTCTGTTTCCTTCTACCTCAGTATTGGGAGGTCATAGGATTTCAAAATTGCATCCATCCATACATAAAATTTTTATGGTAATCTCTCATTATCCTTTGGATTTCTGTGGCATATATTATACAGTTCCCACTTTTGTTTAGGATCCAGTTTATTCAACTTTTCTCTTTTATTTGTGAATCTAGCTAATTAATGTTAATTAATCTTGCTTATTCTTTTGAAAAGATTCTTGATTTCAGCCAATGAAACGAAACAAAACAACAAAAACTAGCACCAGGAAGATTGTATAGCAGGTAGGCTTACACAAACTTGGGTAGCAGTTCCACGTTCAATCCCCTCACTAAATCTGTTCCACAGAGTACTGTCAACAGTGATCTCTGAGCAGAGAGCCAAGAGTGGACCCTGAGCAGCACTAAGTGTGACCCAAAAGACAGGAAAAAGTGATAATAAAAGAAAATAAAGAACTAGTTCTTGGTTTCATTGATTTTTTGTACATTAATTAATCAATTAATTTCTGGTTTCTACTCTGTTGATTTCTGCTCTGTATTCTTTCCTTCTTGCTTATTTTTTTTATTCTTTTGTGAATCACCATGAGGGTACAGATACAGATTCACATAGGTTAGAACTTGTTTTTCCCTCATACAATGTTCACAAACACATCCCTCAACCAGTGCCCGTTCTCCATCACCAATAGACCCAGTATCCCTCCCCCCGCATCCCATCTCTTCCCCACCCCACTTTGCCTCTGTGGCAGGGTACTCCCTTTTGATCTCTCTCTCTCCAAATGGGTGTTGTGGTTTGCAATAGGGGTATTGAGTGGTCATTGTGTTCAGTCTCTAGTCTACTTTCAGCGCACATCCCCGTTCCCAGGCATGATATCAAACCCCATTTTACTTGTTGTTCCCTTCTCTATTGAGCTGCCTTTTTCCCCAGCATGTGAGACCAGCTTCCAAGCCATGGAGCCAACCTACTGGTACTTGTTTCTACTATTCTTGGACATTAGTCTCCTATACTGTTATTTTATAGTCCAGAGATGAGTGCAATCTTTCTATGTCTGTCTCTCCCTTTCTGACTCATTTCACTTAGCATGAGACTTCCCATGTTGATCCACTTATATGCAAAGTTCATGACATCATTTTTCTAACGGCTGCATAGTATTTCATTGTATAGATGTATCAGAGTTTCTTTTTTTTTTATTAGTGAATCACTGTGGGGGTACAGTTACAGATTTATACATTTTTGTGCTCATGTTTCCCCCATACAAAGTTTGAGAACTGATCCCTTCACCAGTGCCCATTCTCCACCACCAGTAAACCCAGCATCCCTCCTACCCTCCCCAGTCCCATCTCCCCCCACCCCACACTGCCACTATGGCAGAGTATTCCCTTTTGTTCTCTCTCTCTCTGATTTGGTGTTGTGGTTTTCAATAAAGGTGTTGAGTGGCCATTGTGTTCAGTCTCTAGTCTACATTCGGCACGCGTCACCCTTCCCCCAAATGACCTCCGACCACATTTTACTTGGTGTTCCCTTCTCTGAGTTGCCCAGAATGAGAGACCAGCCTCCAAGCCATGGAGACAACCTCCTATAGATGGATCAGAGTTTCTTGTACCAGTCATCTTTTCTCAGGCACACAAGTTTTTTCCAGATTCTGGCTATTGTAAACAGTGCTGCAATGAACATATAAGTGCAGATGTCATTTCGACTATACTTTTTTGCTTCTCCGGGATATGCTCCCAGAAGTGGTATTGCTGGATCAAATGGAAGCTCAATTTCTAACTTTTTGAGAAGTGTCCATATTGTTTTCTGAAAGGGCTGAATCAGTCAGCATAACCACCGACAGTGTAGAAGTGTCCCTTTCTCCAACATCCTCTCCAACAGCTGTTGCTTTTGTTCTTTTGGATGTGTGCCATTCTCTGTGGTGTGAGGTGGTATCTCATTGTTCTTTTGGTCTACATCTCCCTGATGATTAGTGATGCAGAGCATTTTTTCATGTGCCTTTTGGCCATTCGTATCTCTTCCTTAAAAAAGTTTCTATTCAATCCTTTTTGCCCTTGTATCTACTGTCCTTGGGTGTCTGTCTCATGTGAGACATCTGATAAAGGATTAATATCCAGGATATACAAGACACTAGTAGAATTGTATAAAAGTTTATTTAGGCTATAATAAAAGCCTTCTTGTGTCTCCAGTCACTTAGAATGGTAGCATCTCCACAATAACACTAGTCTTGAATAATTTACCATACATGCCTTGATATTTTTCTTAATCTTACCTATGTCTCTGAAACTTGTATCTTCCTTAAACTCTCTTTATTATTTTGGGTGTGCCATTTGTTTCTTCCAGAATTTGGTCAAATTACAACAGCACCCTCCTTGACTCTCAAATTACTCTGGCCTCTGCTCCCACCCACCAGAATGGCAGAGTAATCGAACCCAGGTCAGCCACATGAAAGGCAAACGCCCTGCTCCTGTGCTATCGCTCCAGCCTTGAGAAATTTTTACCATAATTAGAAATTTCAGAATAGCCTTCATGTAAGATCCTTCCTTATCAAAGTTGGTCCCTGAAGTACAGATAAAAAAGAAAAGCTGAAAAACTTGCCTGTTGAAAAGGGCATGAAGTAGTCGCTCTTCTTAAAATTACCACTTTCATCCAGGAAGTGGCCAGGATCAAATTGTTCTGGATTGGGAAACTCTTTGCCATCATGTAGAACAGAACTCAGAGATGTTATTATCTCTGTGCCCTGATATAAAGAGGGGAGAAAAAGTGAAATATAAATAAGGTCATGTAGGTTGAAACAAGCCTCAATTAATCCTTTTATTCATAGATCAAGAGGTTAAGACACACAAAGAATTTTCCATGTCAAAGAATCAATTAATTAATAAACATAAAAGGTCTTCAATATCTCATTTAAAATCCAAGGCACTTTTCATTGATTCCAAGACCAAACTCATACCCAGTATTTGCGTTTGGGAAAACAAGGAAATTCTCTTAATTGCGTTGCTGACAATAAACTTTACTATTTTGTCAATGTATTATCACAAACACAGGCCAGAGTCTGGCAAGCTACCCGTGGCATATTTGATATGCAAAACCAGTAATAAGTCTCATAATGGAGACGTTACTGGTGCCTGCTGAGAAAATCAATGAATATTGGGATGAAAGTGCTACAGTGCTACTATCACAAAATAAAAGAAACTCATTCCTAGGATACAAGTGCAAGGTCTTCTATAAAACTACCTGAGTGGCAATATTTTTTAAAACGTTTACTTTCTCATAAAAAATTAGATATTGTTAATAATCTGCTCATTTTAATATGTTCTTTCAATTTACCTATTCTTGTGGAGATGACAGAGCATGGTAACACTTTTCTAAACTCAGACATATAGTTGAATATAATGATGTGTTGTTTACTTTTTAGAATTAATGAACTCCTTCCTTTGTACAAAATTAAGCTCTGTGACGACAGAAAAATTGTTTAACATTTCAATAGCTCATCCCTAGTAGACTGTAAATAAATAATAAATTTGACAAATTTATTATTTAAAATAAGACAAAACACTATATGTTGAGGCCAGAGAGATACTATAGCAAGTAGGGCACTTGCCTGTATGTGGTGATCTGGGTTGTATCCCCAGCACCACATAGCCCTGTAGGAGTAAGCCCTGAGCACTCCTGGGGGTGGTCCAAAAGCCAAAACCAATCAAGCAAGCAAAGAAGCAAACAAAAAAGCCCCACAAAATAACTTTTATATATGTCAATCCAAGTGTGTTAGTCTGTTATAACCAGAAAGCAGATGGTCCCATAAGCCAGGAGAGGATTTTGTCATAAACTAATCTATAAGGCTGAGAACTAACAAGACTGCTTGTCTTTTTACACTAAGGAGATAATGGTTAAAATTTTACACCTAAAGGGCTGGAGCAGTGGCACAGTGGGTACCATGTAAGGCACTTGCTTTACATGCACCTGACTCAGGTTTTATCTCTGGCATTTCATACCATCACCTGAGTAATACCAGGAGTGATTCCTGGGTGCAGAGGAAGGTACCCAGGTCATTGCCAAGTATAGCCCAAAAACAAACAAAAAAAATCTTTTAAAGGGGCTGGAGCGATAGCACAGTGGGTAGGGCATTTGCCTTGCACGCGGCCGACCCGGATTCTAATCCCAGTATCCCATATATGGTCCCCTGAGCACCGCCAGGAGTAATTCCTGAGTGCAGAGCCAGGAGTAACCCCTGTGCATCGCCGGGTGTGACCCAAAAACCAAAAAAAAAAAATCTTTTAAAATTTCTTTTTGCACCTAGAATTCATAAAGAAGGATACAGGACAGGAAAAATTAACAAATAGGATTTTCTCAAAATATTAATACAAATCTAAAAAATATTAAATCTGTGAGGAAATAAACCATAATTAAGGCAATAGTGGGAAACCAATAGAAACAGACTCCATGATATCCTAAATGCTAAAATGATCACCCAAGAAATTCCAATCATGCACTATGTCACATTCTTTTTTTTTACTATGTCACATTCTTAAAGGAACATTTGGTAAGAATGAAATAATTAATTAGAAACACTTGAAATAAAGAGAGAAGTACCAAGTGATATTTCCTGGTCTCTCTCTTCTCTGTCCCAGTCTCATTTGTTTTTCTAACTTCATATCTAGGAAGAAAGACTTCAAGGCAACAAACTATTCATTGACTAAAACTGGGTATTAGATACCTTTCTCACTGATTCGACAGTTTTCAGATCCACTAAGTGTACAGCGGCTGCACAGAAAGAAGATCTGAAGAGGAGCCGATTATAGACTCACATAGACTAGATATTTATAACTGCATTATTATCACAGTTTCTGTCATATAACTCCTAAACAGGTCTGTAGATAATAATAATGTTCACCTTTGGGAAAACATACTCTCTGAACTTAATATTCCGAGTCACAGAATAAGGAAAGCTGTTGGGAGCAAGGTCTATGAATCTCTGGACCTCGTGCACCAATGCATCCATGTAGGGCATGTTGCTCCTGTCCTGCATGCAGGGGCTCCGGTGTTTGCCAATGACACGCTCAATCTCCTTCTGGGCTTTAGCTGGCAAAAGAGAAATCAGAATTTATATGAAACAAAGAAGACTTTTATCTTCTTAATCATGGTAAATCGTCATGGAAGATTAGGACTTTTTGTGTGTTGTTCAGAGATTTGTCAGGAAATACTTGTAAATTAGATGCTCAGAAGAATGGCAAAAGTTATTTATCACATAAGGAAGTGAGTTTTGTTTTTTTGGCAAGTCACATCCAGTGCTGCTCAGGGGTTACTCCTGGCTCTGTACTCAGGAATCATACCTGGTGGTGCTGGGGAGTGAACATAGGTCAGCTACATGCAAGACAAATGTCCTACCCACAGTACTATCACTCCTTTCCTGGAAGGGAGTTCTTTGAAAAATGAGAATACTTAATTTTTATTTTCAATCTTAAGACACATCTGTTTACTGCTTCTGACCAAAATTAAGAAAACTCCAAAGCAGGAAAAACACTTCTACCCTCCAAATTTCTGGTGTTGATTAGCATCTTATTTTCTTTTAGTACAATAATCTAACTTGAGTTTACCATAGCCAATGATAGGAAGATGTACTAATAAATATTTTACTTGAACATTGTCTTAGCTGGTAAAGAGCAGCACAGTCATTAGTGTTGACTTCTAATGGTTACGTGAAATTTTATTCTGTCAATTATCTGTGATCATACCTGTGACTTCTGGGTACTTCAGCAAAAGTAGGAGTCCGAATCTCAAAGTAGTACTTGTTGTCTCTGTTCCAGCACCAAATATTTCCCATATGGTAGTGACCAAGTTGTCCAAAGTAAATTCAGATGGCTTATCATGTTTCTCCTAGGAACAAGGTATTAAAATTACTTGATAAATGAATATCTCCTTAGAAGTATCATAAAACTTTCATTTTAATATCATTATTTGATTTTTCTTTTTGGGAACATTTAGTCAGACATTTTATTTTATTTTTTTATATTTTTTACCAATTCATCTTGCCATTTATTTGAAAACTCTATGATCTTTACAATAGATTGTAAGGAATTGAGTCATAGTTTTGTTACAGTGTTCATTTGTAGAGCAATATTTCTTTCTTTTTCTTTAATTAGTGAGTCACCATGAGGGTACAGATACAGATTTACACATTTTCGACCTTGTTTTTCCCTCATACAATGTTCACAAACACATCCCTTCACCAGTGCCCATAATACACCACCAATAAACCCAGTATACCTCCACCCCCCAACCCCATCTCCCCCCACCTCACACTGCCTCTGTGGCAGGGTATTCCTTTTTGATCTCTCTCTCTCCAATTCGGTGTTGTGGTTTGCAATAGGGGTATTGAGTGGCCATTGTGTTCGGTCTCTACTTTCAGCACGAATCTCCCTTTTCTTGGGGGATCTCCAATAACATTTTACTTGGTGTTCCCTTCTTTATCTGAGCTGCCTTTTTCCCCAGCATGTGAGACCAGCTTTGAAACCATAGAACAAACCTCCTGGTACTTATTTCTAATACTCTTGGATATTAGCCTCCTACTCTGTTATTGTATATTCCACGAAGGAGTGCAATCTTTCTATGTCTGTCTCTCTCTTTCTGACTCATTAAACTTAGCATGATACTTTCCATGTTGATCCACTTATATGCAAAGTTCATGACTTCATTTTTCTAACAGCTGCATCATATTCCATTATATAGATGTACCAGAGTTTCTTTAACCAGACATCAGTTCTAGGGCACGTGGGATTGTTCTAGATTCTGGCTATTGTAATCAGTGCTGTGATGAACATATGAGTTCAGATGTCATTTCGACTATACTTTTTTGCTTCACTGGGGTATATTCCCGGCAGTGGTATTGCTGGGTCATTGGGAGCTCAATTTCTAATTTTTTGAGACACGTCCATATTGTTTTCCAGAAGGGCTGAACCAGTTGGCATTCCCACCAGCTGTATAGAAGGGTCCCTTTCTCCCCACTAGTCAGACATTTTAAAAGTGCTATAGTTTAAGATAAATTGAGTTGTTATGATTTCTCCAAACCCATAAAATACAATCAGATACAATCTTCCAATGAGTCATTACTTTTTTTTATGAGTGAATTACCATGAGGTACAGTTACATACTTACAAACTTTTGTACTTGCCTTTCAGTCATACAATGATCGAGTACCCATCCCTCCATCAGTGCCCATTTTACACCACCAATGATACCAGTATCCCTCCCATCACCCACACCCCATGCCCCCCTCCTTACCCTGCCTCTTTGGAAGGGCATTTTATTTTGTTCTCTTTTTCTTTGTGGATGTTTCAGTTTGCAAAAGAGGCATTGAGTGGCCATTGGGTTTGATCTATAGTCTACATTCAGCACGCATCTCACAACCAAGAGGGTCCTCCAAACACCCTTTACTTAGTATTCCCTTCTATATCTGAATGACCATTTCCCACAGCATTTGAGACCGGTTTTCAAGCCATAGAGTAAACTTTCTGGTCTTTATCTCTACTATTCCTGGTTGTTAGTGTCCCATTCTGTTACTTTATAATCCACAGATGAGTGCAATCTTTCTATGTCTGTCCCTCTCTCTAACTCATTTCACTTAACATGATACTTTCTATGTTTATCCACATATACGCAAAATTCACAACTTCATCTTTTCTAACAGCTGCATAATAGTACATTGTGTTAATGTACCAAAGTTTCTTTAACCAGTCATTTGTTCCTGGGCACTCAGGTTTTGTCCAGATTATGGCTATTGTAAACAGTGCTGCAATGAACATACAAGCGCAGCTGTCATTTCTACTGTACCGATTAGTCATTTCTTATTCCTCACTTTCTCACTCACTAAATACTATTGCTTACTCTAGAATACTTCCCTTGCATCATGTTTATCATGTTCTGCCAAATCTCAATCAGCTTTCAATTTTTTTTAGATGTTGGGGCTGGAGACCCTCTCTTCCATATTCAGGGACCATTCCTGACTCTGCTCAGGAATGACACCTGGCAATGCTTAGAGAACCATATGTGGTGCCAGAGATTCAAACCCTTGTCAGCTGTCTCTGTACCATCTCCTCGGCCCTAATTTTCAATTGTATTGAGTCTAAATTGCTCACTGAAGTCTCCAGATAAGCTGCTCTATACATATCGATCCTGCCAATCTAATTCTCTATTCCAATCTCATAATTATTATACCCCAAACAATTACTCAAATACAATCAAAATAATTTCATTGGAGGTGCTGGAGTGATAGCACAGCAGGTAGGGTGATGCCTTGCGCTTAGCCAACCCGGGTTCGATTTCCAGCATCCCATATGGTTCCCCAAGCACTGCCAGGAGTAATTCCTGAGTTCAGAGCCAATAGTAACCCCTGAGTATCACTGAGTGTGACCCCCAAAAAGAAAAATAATAAAATAAAATAAACATAAAAATTTTTTAAAAGAATATTATTGGAAATTCTAGGCATTTCATCTCAGTTCTTACAATTTTTGGAACATATTATCATCCGTGCCCATTTAAGTCACAGTTTAAGCCAAACCTTGTATATCTGTAAAGATATCATAGACTTCTCTAAAGTTGAACTATCTAACGTTTACCATTGTTTCGTTTCCTCATTATGACTTCTTCCAATCATGAAACTCATTTTGGGTTACCACTTAATAGTCAGGACCACCAGACAACCTGGCAATCTTCACTTAATGTGGCCCCCAGGACCCAAGAGTATTCCTACAGACTCCACAAAAAAAGTAGAAGCATTTTTATTACATAAAGCCTAAGTCATTTTCAGTGAAAATTTAGAAATAGTTTTTTGTTGTTTGTTTGGGGGCCACACCTAGTAGTACCCTCAGAGGTTACATCTGGCTCTGTGCTCAGATATCACTCCTGGGGGACTCAGGGAATCAAACCCAGGTTACCTGCATGTGAGGTAAGCACCTTACCCAATCCATTACTCCATCCATAGACCTATCTTAAGTCCCATATATGCTTTGCACAAGCAATAAGTTTCACAAATGATTGATTTAACTCTAGTATTTTGTTTTTGTTGGGAGAGTACTGGTTTATAAAAACAAATATAGAGCATTTTTACTATCCTAACATCACTGGAAAGACTTACCCAATGAGTCTTATCACTCACAAAGTTAAAGTAGTGAATCAGACCCAAATTATACCTCTCGCATTGTGTGAGTAATCATTTTTATAGTTACCTTTTCCATTTTAATCAGAAAGTAGTCAATGAAGTCTCGTGGGTTACTGAAGTCCAGGGACTCTTGGTGTTCCTTTATCTTCTCCAAAATAAACTTTTTTTGAATAGCAATATTTTTAAACAACTCATTATGACATCCTGGGAGATAATGTATTAAAAAAGGAAAAGCATTGTAGAGCTGGAAGAAAAAGAATCATTCATTAATTCTCTCAACAAACTTACATGCACATGATACATATGAGACACTTTGCCATAAGCTCAGTCAATATTAATAAGACTTGTTTCTTTAACCAGAAAATGCCAATAATTAGAAGGGGAATAAATAAACAGCTAAGTTACATTATTCACAAATTACAAAGCATTTTTTTTTGCTTTTTGGTCACACCCGGGGATGCACAGGGGTTACTCCTGGCTCTGCACTCAGGAATTCCTCCTGGCGGAGCTTGGGAGACCATATGGGATCTGGGAATCGAACCCAGGTCGGCTGTGTGCAAGGTCAATGCTCTATCCGTTGTGCTCTCTCTCCAGCTCCATAAAGCAATTTCGAAAACAACCAAATTCATTTCCTGACTGTAACTTTCTGAAATAATTCTGAAATTTATGCTACCTCTTCTAAAATGAAAATGTGGCAATGGGGGAAAATGGAGGTGAATATCAAATACCCAAAATCAATAAATATCAAGAATTGGTCTTTAATAAGATAGTGGTGAAGGGAAGTAGACACTCTGCCTTCTGATGCTAGATTGTTTTATGCATGGAACCCTACCATAAAATTTTTTGTAAACCATGGTTCCTAAAATAATTTTTTTAAATATAATTCACTCCCTAGGGCCAAAGTTCTCAAAAGTTCTAATGCAGACCTTCCTCCTAAGGCTAGTAAAAAATAAGTAAAATAAAATTAAATTAAAATGTGGAGGTTAAGGAGAGTCAGTCAATCTCTTAGACAAGTTAATTCAGTAATGAAGCCTGAACCAATTGTCATTCCAGTTTTACCTCTACCTATTTCTTCAGAGATCACCAACAGTATTTGCGGAACTTCTACCTTTCTTTTCTATCATGAAGAAACAGTGTACCATTAAAATAAAAGAAAGACAAATTTATCATTTTTATTTTGGGTCTTACACTCTCAGAAAATTGCACCATATCCTTATTCATGATGCTACTGCCAGTCTTAGGGTTTCCTGACTCATTTTAATCAGCTCTTTTTTGACTGAAGATTCTAAGGGTAGTTTATTTCTTGTCTTGGCTAAGAAAATATTGTTGTCTTATTTGGAAAATGTTATCATAGTCAAGTAAAATTTCTTGTTCTAAAAATGAGACATTGGGGCTGAAGAGATAATACAGCAGGTAGGGCTCCTTCATTGCACACGATCAACTCAAGTTCAACTCTGGACATATATATGGTCCTCCAAACCTCACTGGAGTGATCCCTGAGCACAGAAACCAGGAGTAAGCCTGGAGCACTGCTGAGTATGACCCCGCACCACTTTCCCAAAATGATGCATAGACTGTTCAATCCCTCAGGTTCTTCCTAAGTAGAACACATCATAATTTTATGATCTACTCATGATTTAAGTTCCCAATGATTATGCATTGGAGGTTAATAAGATCTTCTGACAGTGTTCAGTAATACCAAACACATTCTACAATACCCTCTCCAGCTACAGATATGAAAATCAGGAAGAGATTAGTGCCTCAAAATAAAACCCTTATCATAATTGATGCATTATATTTTATTTTTTTATTACTGTATTTTATGTTTTAATTTTGATTTGAAAACATTGACTGTATCTGCTAACACACCATTTCCAAATGATAGTTTGATAAACATTACGATCACTCCGGAATCCATAAGGTACCTTGAAGACAAGGTCGTTAAAACTCTCATCGATATTGAAGTTAAATGTATCTTCAAAGATGACACGCAACTGACCAACCAAATGGAAACTGAGATAAACAAATGGGACTCTATTAAACTAAGAAGCTTCTGTACCGCAAAAGATACAGTGACCAGAATACAAAGACAATCCACAGAATGGGAAAGTATATTCACCCAATACACATCTGATAAGGTGTTGATATCAAGGGTCTATAAGGAACTGGTTGGACTCTACAAGAAGAAAACATCCAACCCCATCAGAAAATGGGGCAAAGAAATGAACAGAAATTTTTCCAAGGAACAGATATGAATGGCTAAAAGGCACATGAAAAAATGCTCTTCATCACTAATTATCAGGGAGATGCAGATCAAAAAAACTTTGAGAAATCACCTCACATCACAGAGAATGGTACACATCCAAAAGAACAGCAAATGCTGTTGGAGGGAATGTGGGGAGAAAGGGACCCTTCTACACTGTTGGTGGGAATACCGACTTGATCACCCCTTCTGGTTAAACAATATGGACACTCCTCAAAAAATTAGAACTTGAGCTCCCATCTGACCCAGCAATATCACTGCTGGGAATATATCCTGGAGAAGCAAAAAAGTATAGTCAAAATGACATCTGCGATTTTAAGCACAGAGCCATGTGGGGATGCTCCTTTCCGGCCCCGCGCGAGATCGACCCCAGAGGCAACTGAACCACTTTGGACACAAGCGGCGCCCCCAAGATGCCTCCAAACTGTGTGCTTGGAGCTACTGGCCCAGGCGCTGCCAGCGGGGTATGGTCTTTTCTCTCTCAACTCTTTGTTTTTGAACGCAGCGAGGCAATAGCCGGTTTTTAGACTATGCAGAAAGCCCTGGAAAGCCGATGGGGCGGGGCTTCCGGATCCGTCCTGTGCCGGCCGATATTTAAGCACAGAGCCATGTGGGGACGCTCCTTTCCGGCCCCGCGAGAGATCGACCCCGGAGGCAACTGAACCACTTTGGACATGAGCAGCGCCCCCAAAATGCCTCCAAACTGTGTGCTCGGAGCTACTGGCCCAGGCGCTGCCAGCGAGTGATGCAACTACCAAAAGAATTTTCCCTGGACTTCATACAGAAATTCAAAACCGATAGCAGCCGCACAACCTAATATCTCTTGATTGTCAGCAACGTGTAAATGTTCCTTTTTGGCAGGGCTTACCGTTGGGGGGAAACTCCAAACAATAGTACTGAGTGTTTTGTTGAAGGGCAAAAGATTGTAGCGATAGAATTTTAGGCAGAATTTTCCCTGGACTTTATATAGAAACCCAAAACCGCGCGGCCGCGGCAGCCTAATGTCATCTAATTATCGGCAATATGAAATGGTTCCTTTGTAATGGGTTGGACTTTGGGGGGACCATAATAGGGTTAAAGTTTGTAGCGACGTGTAATTTCTGGCTGTACTTTCCCTGGACTTTATACAGAAATTCAAAGCCACGAGGCTGCTGCCATGGCCGCGCAACCTATTGTTATTTAATCATCACCAATATGAAATGGTTCCTTTTTAATGGGTCAGACTTTGGTGGGAAATCCTAACAAGAATAGTAAGTCTTTTGCTGAAATATTGAAGGCTACCAAAGTGGTAGCCATCTCTGTAGACTGAATTAAGCCATATCCCCACGCCAGCTGAGAAGAAATATCCTTCTTTCTCGGGAAGAAACGCGGCGTGGCGTTAACCATAGTATGATGTCCATTAAGCTGACACGGACCTGGTGGCGTGGGAATGGGATACAAGGGAATAAATTATTGTGTACTTGGAACAGCGGGACGCTGGTGGAATCTTGAGCCGGGGCCGATACCAGCGTATTACTTTTGGTTCCAGAAACTGCTTGCAGACATTCTACCAGACTATCAACTAAGCCAGAGCCCCACGCCGGCTGATGACGGGAAATAACCATGTTTTTTGGTTTGTTTTCCCTTTGTCAGGCAGTGTGGTGATTAATAAACAGGCGTGAACTCGGTGGCGTGGGCCGAGGGGGGGGAAAAATAGAAAAGTTATGTAACAAACAGCGGGACTTAACATCTCTACATTCTCAGCAATGGAGAGCCATCAAATGCTTCTTTGACAGTGGGACTGTCTTTTCTTTTTTGGGGGGAAACCCTAGCAACAATAGTGAGTTATGTGTTGAAACATGGACTGTAACCAAGATAAAGCGTAAACGAAGTGAAACTTATCACTTACAAGGGCGGGGACTGGGGGGGAGGGAGGCGGCGGGAGGTATAATGGGGTGGTTGGTGATGGAATATGGGCACAGGTGAAGGGAAGGGTGTTTGAGTATTGTATAACTGACATAATCCTGAGACTATGCAACCCTGCACATGGTGATTCAATAAAATTTAAATTTTAAAAAAAAGGTGTTAAAGAAATAATTTTATTTTGAAGTCTAAGAAACTAAATTTTCAGGGAACCTCATTCAAATGATCCTTTTCGAAACTTTTGTTGAACTTAAATGTGTAAGATATTTTAGCAGAAATTAATTGCGTTAAGGTCTTAACCGATTTTCTACCCCTCTATCATACTTTGTTCTCTATGATAGACACATATAGACATATTCAGGCCATTGCTTAGAGGAAGTCAGACTTTGGTTTTATGACTTATTGTTTATTGTTATTTCTGTTAACCATAATGCTAGGAAGGTTTTACAGATCATTAAGCACTAGAGTTTGGTATAAACAGGAATTGGCTCAACCCTGGTACCATTGTGACATAATGATTTATTGCTTTTCATATGCCCAATTTTCCATGGAGAAATCTTCCATTCCTTAATTTAAAAGAGCAAACACTTAAAAATATTTCTCAGTAAGAGGACAAGTGCCTGCCATAGAGGCAGGGAGAGAAGTGGGACAGGGGGAGGAAGGGATACTGGGGACATTGGTGGTGGAAAATGTATACTGGTGGAGGGATGGGTGTTTGATCATTGTATGACTCTAACTCAAACAAGAAAGTTCTGTAACTGTAGCTCACGGTGATTTAGTATATAAATAAATAAATAAATAAATAAATAAATAAATAAAATGACATCTGCACTTGTATGTTCATCGCAGCACTGTCTAAATATCCAGAATTTGGAAAAAACCCAAGTTCCTGAGAACAGATGACTGATTAAAGAAACTTTGGTACGTCTATACAATGGGCTACTACAAAGCTGTAGAAAAGATACAGTCATGAACTTTGCATATAAGTGTATCAGCATGGAAAGTATCATGCTAAGTGAAATGAGTCAGAAAGGGAGAGATAGACATAGAAAGATTGAGCTCAATTGTGGAATATAAAATAACAGAGTAGGAGACTAACACCCAAGAATAGTAGAAATAGAAATAAGTACCAGGAGGTTTGCTCCATGGCTTGGAAGCCGGCCTCACATGCTGGAGGAAAAGGCATCTCAGATAGAGAAGGTAACTCCAAGTAAAATGCTCGGTAAGGGTGATGCATTCTGAAAGTAGACCTTAGGTTGAAAAGATCGCCTTTCAAAACCCCTATTGCAAACCACAACACCGAAAAGGAGAGAGAGAACAAAATGGAATGCCCTGCCACAGAGGCGGGTGGGGTGGGGGGTGGGAATGGGGGATGGAGGGAGTCCATCAGTGGTGGAGAATGGGCACTGGTAGAGGGATGGGCTCCAGAACAATGTATGATGAAAACACGAGCACAAAAATATGTAAATCTATAACTGTATCCTCATGGTGATTCACTAATAAAAAAATAATAAACTAAAAATAATAGCGATCAATAATTTAAAGTATAAAAAATAAAAATGGGATAGAGAAATGAACAACATATCAGCAAGAAAATTGTTTTCCACAAAAGAGAACCATGACTAACCTGTATCCAGGAGCTACTTAAAATTTTCAGGTTTTCATTAAAATATTCCATCAAAGTTAGAAATTTCTTATCACTGTACTCATAACGATTCTGGAAAATAATGGAGCAGATAACATTGCAGGGAGCACAGCCCAAAAGAAAAGTTGGATCACAGGGAGATGCTAAAAGAAAGTAAGTTAAGTGTTAGAACACAATTATCATATAAGCATTAATTCAAATTACTGAGAAATGTTGACTTCTAAGGCTTTTAAATGTGAGGATTACCTGGACATAACATCTATAAACTCAACATACCTAAAATACATTTCATTGTTTTCCCACCAGAATTGTCTAGTGAATTTCAATTAATTTACTATTTTCTCAAGTATCTCCTAGTTACATCATTCTCTAAAAAGAACCATAAGGTAATTTGTAAGAAAGAAAACAAGAAGTAGTGGGTAGAGCATTTTTGCTTTGCAAGTGGATGACCCCGGGTTCTATCCTAGCACCATGTATGACCCCCTGAGCTCCACCAGAACTGATCCTGAGTGAAGTGCCAGGAAATAAGTTCAGGGAAGATCCAGGAACAAGCTAGCTCTGAGCTTATTCCTGGTCAGGTGTGGCCCTGCTGGGTAACAAACAAATGTTATCATTCAAATATATATTTACATATATAAAATTCACCTCAATGAGAAATATTTTGGTCTTTTATTTTAAGGGAGTTTATTAGGATCACATTGGACAATGCTCAGAGCTTACTCCTGGCTCTGGGCTCAGGGATCACTCCTGGTAGGTCCGGGGAACCATATGAGGTGTGTGGGTTGAGCTCAGGTTGATGATATACAAGGAAAGTGCCTCACCCACTCTACTCTGTCTTCAGCCCCCTTTGTGAGGATACTTATTTTTGATGTTGGAAACTGGATGTACTCACTTAAAATCAGAGGCTGAGTTGAATTGAATTCTATTTTGCAAAATACAATTAAAAGCAAATGAGTGTATATTTGTAGAGCATAGAATAACATCAGATGAGGCTGACACACAACGACAGTAGATACAAAGGCCAGGACGATTGCCCCATAGCTGGAAGCCTGCTTCATGAGCAGATGGGAGAAGGCAAATGGAATAGAGAAGTGATCAGTAAGAAAATGATGGCTGATAGATGCAGAAAAAGCATTTGACAAGATCCAACACCCATTCATGATAAAAACTCTCACCAAAATGGGTTTTGGAGGAACTTTTCTGAAGATAGTCAAAGCCATCTACCATGAACCTATGGCAAGCATTATCATCAATGGAGAAAATCTAAGGGCTTTTCCTCTAAGATCAGGGACAAGACAAGGATGTCCACTCTCACCACTTCTCTATAGTATAGTACTGGAAGTATTAGCAATAGCCATCAGGCAAGAAAAAGATATTAAGGGGATTCAGATTGGAAAGGAAGAAATCAAGCTCTCACTATTCGCAGACGATATGATACTATACCTAGAGAAACCTAAAAGCTCTAGTAAGAAACTCTTAGAAACAATTGACCTATACAGTAAAGTCGCAGGCTATAAAATCAATACCGAAAAATCCATGGCCTTCCTATATGCAAACACGTGACAGAGGAAAGGGACATGAAAAAAGCAGTCCCGTTCACAATCATGCCCCAGAAAATCAAATACCTTGGAATCAGCTTAACTAAAGAAGTAAAGGACCTCTACAAAGAAAACTATAAAAGGCTACTCCATGAAATAAAAGAGGACATGAGGAAATGGAAACATATCCCCTGCTCATGGATAGGGAGAATAAACATTGTCAAAATGGCAATACTCCCCAAAGCATTATACAGATTTAACGTGATCCCTATAGGGATACCCATGGCATTCTTCAAAGAAATGGAGCAAGCAATCCTGAAATTCATATGGAACAATAAACGTCCACGGATAGCTAAAACAATTCTTGGGAAAATCATGATGGGAGGCATCACCCTCCCCAACCTTAAACTCTTCTACAAAGCGGTAACAATTAAAACAGCATGGTACTGGAACAAAAGCAGAACTGTAGACCAATGGAACAGGGTGGAATATCCCCACACACAACCTCAAATGTATGATCATCTAATCTTTGATAAAGGTGCAAGAGATGTGAAGTGGAGCAAGGAAAATCTCTTTAACAAATGGTGCTGGCACAACTGGACAACCACATGCAAAAAAATTGGCTTAGAACTCGATCTGACACCATGCACAAAAGTCAGATCAAAATGGATTAAAGACCTCAACATCAGACCACAAACCATAAGGTACATTGAAGACAAGGTAGGCAAAACCCTCCAAGATATTGAAGATAAAGGTATCTTCAAAGATGACACGGAACTAAGCAATCTAGTAAAAACAGAGATCAACAAATGGGACTACATTAAACTAAAAAGCTTCTGCACCGCAAAAGATACAGTGACCAGAATACAAAGACTATCTAGAGAATGGGAAAGGATATTTACACAATACCCATCAGATAAGGGGTTGATATCAAGGTATATAAAGCACTGGTTGAACTCTACAAGAAGAAAACATCCAACCCCATCAAAAAATGGGGCGAAGAAATGAACAGAAACTTTACCAAGGAAGAGATACGAATGGCCAAAAGGCACATGAAAAAGTGCTCTACATCACTAATCATCAGAGAGATGCAGATCAAAACAACCATGAGATACCACCTCACACCACAGAGGTTAGCACACATCCAAAAGAACAAAAGCAACCGCTGTTGGAGAGGATGTGGGGAGAAAGGGACCCTTCTACACTGCTGGTGGGAATGTCGGGTAGTTCAGCCCTTTTGGAAAACAATATGGACGATTCTCAAAACACTAGAGGTTGAGCTCCCATTTGACCCAGCAATACCACTGCTGGGAATATATCCCAGAAAAGCCAAAAAGTATAGTCGAAATGACATCTGCACTTATATGTTCATCGCAGCACTGTTTACAATAGCCAGAATCTGGAAAAAACCCGAGTGCCCTAGAACAGATGACTGGTTGAAGAAACTCTGGTACATCTATACAATGGAATACTATGCAGCTGTTAGAAAGAATGAGGTCATGACGTTTGCATATAAGTGGATCAGCATGGAAAGTATTATGCTAAGTGAAATGAGTCAGAAAGAGAGAGACAGACATAAGAAGATTCCACTCATCTCGGAATATAGAATAACAGAGTAGGAGACTAGCACCCAAGAATAGTAGAAATAAGTACCAGGAGGTTGTCTCCATGGCTTGGAGGCTGGTCTCTCATTCTGGGCAACTCAGAGAAGGGAACACCAAGTAAAATGTGATTGGAGGTCATGTGGGGGAAAGATGATGCGGGCCCAATATAGACTAGAGACTGAACACAATGGCCACTCAACACCTTTATTGCAAACCACAACACCTAATCAGAAAGAGAGAACAAAAGGGAATGCCCTGCCATAGTGGCAGTGTGGGGTGGGGGGAGACAGGACTGGGGAGGGGGGAAGGGATGTTGCGTTTACTTTTGGTAGAGAATGGGCACTGGTGAAGGGATGGGTTATCAAACTTTGTAAGGGAGAAACATGAGCACAAAAATGTATAAATCTGTAACTGTACCCTCACGTTGACTCACTAATTAAAAATGAACTATGAAATTTAAAAAAAAAAGAAAATGATGGCTGGAGAAATCAGTTGAGACAGGAGATGTGTACTGAACGAAGATAATGGACCAAACATGATGACCTCTCAGTGTCTGTATTGCAAGTCATAATGCCCCAAAATAGAGGAGAATATAGGGAATATTGTCTGCCATGGAGGCATGGGGAGGGTGGAAAGGGGACGTAAACCGGGGATAATGGTCGTGGGGAATGTGCACTAGTGGAGAGATGGGTGTTTGATCATTGTGTGATTGTAACCCAAAAAAGAAAGATTCTAATTATCTCATGATGATTGAATAAATTTTTTTTAAATGAGTGTTTCCCTAGTAGGAGTGAAGAAGATTGAGCAGATTGAAGTTACATCCTGATCTTGAAAACAAATATTCTATAAATGAGATAATAGAATATCTTTATGTTTTTAATGTCTGATGACAGTTTGAAAGCCTTTCTTCTACTCACATATGGACATCTGACATAAAAAAATCTCAAGTGATCCTTCGATAAAAGCCTGAAGTTTAAACCACAGGCCCCTCTCCGGCACATTGCAATCCTCCTCTCAGTTCAACCCATAAAAGACCACAAAATAACATCCTGTCCAGCCTCTCTCTCTCTCTCATGTTTCTTTTTTCTTTCTTTGACCCCTGGAGATGCACAGGGGTCACTCCTGGCTCTGCACTCAGGAATTACCCCTGGCAGTGCTCAGGGGACCATATGGGATCCTGGGAATCGAACCCGGTTCAGCCACGTGTAAGGCAAACACCTTGCCCACTGTTCTACACTGTTCTATCGCTCCAGCCCCTTTCATGTTTCTGAACATGCAATACAGTCACACAGGAGTATTTCATATTCTCTTGACATGTATATGGAACCATCAATATGACCATCCAAACCACATTCATAATGGAATAGCCACCCTGCCTCTAGGAACTGACTATTAACACAAATCTAATACGAAGGAAAAGCCTTAGCAGAAAACAAGCAGGAAAGAATATCTGGTCAAGATGTGAAAGAAATATCCAACAGTGAGAGTGATGAAATGGATTCCTGAAGAATGTGAGATTTGATAACTAGAGAATCTGGGTTACCACAGCCAGGAGCTTAGTGGACATAATCACCATGAGAAAAGATAACTAAGTTAAAATAAAGTAGGGTAGCTTTGCTTAAAAATAAATGAAGTACATATAATTATTTCCTGGAATATACTAGAATATACATATACACATATATCAGAATCCAAGTCAAAATCTAATTCTTAAAGAATTTTAATTACGCACTAATGTTGATTGCATTTTTTTACAATCACAAAAACAGCACATCTGAAAAAAATAAGGTTTCTTATATAAATTATGGTGTCTGCAAATGGTGGAATACTGCTGTATTCCTGTTTATAATATTCTTAAGAAACAAAACATGTGAAAAATATGTATTTAACATATTTTAGGCATGAGGTTATGAAACAATATACACCAACAAAACTAATTCTCTTTTTATTCTGCACTGTAGCACTGTCATCCTGTTTTTCATCGATTTGCTTGAGCAGGCAACAGTAAGGTCTCCATTGTGAGATGTGTGTGTTGCTAGGGATCAAACTCAGAGCCTCATACCTGCAAGGTTAGTATGGGTTCTATTACTAAGCTCCTTGACTGACCTGAGTCCTCAGACTTCTATGCCCACTTCTACCTAGTATCCCTCCCATAAAGATGTTAATAGTGCTGCAAAGAGATTACATGGATTAATAACACACATACATGGCATGTGATTGACCCCAGGATAAGCCCCAAGCACTATGTCGGTACCCTGAATATCAGGGGGTAAAGGCCTGGAAGCCCTCAAGCACTGCTAGATTTTTCCCTAGAGGCTTCTACAGCACTTGTGAGGTAGTCTGGGTAACCCCAGTACTTCAGGGCCCAAGTCATACTATTTCCTCCAACACTCCCATTAAGCCACCAGCCTGTGGGCCAAGAATTGCTGGGGGTGGGGGCAGCAGGGCCTTCAGCACACCCTTGATAGACCCTCCCAGCAAGCGCAATCAATTAAATGTGTATTGATGCTCTTCTACCATTTCAGGGAATTTATTCTAAGGAGAAATTTAAATTATACAAATATTTGTTGTAATTGTATTTTTCTTTTAATACATAAAAAAGGAATTAGTCTATTTGGATAATGAAATAATACAGGTTTTAAAACACAATGCCAATCCACCATATAAACTGTTAATGTTATTGATACTGTCCTTGAAAAATACTTTATTAAGGCTTAAAATAAAAACCAAAACACTTCATAACTTATCTCAACTTTTTCCCTGCCAAGTCTCTAACCATCTCAGACTCTTCTACCCTCTCCTAGTTCTGTAAGGGCTCAATACAAACCGAGCCTTTTGGTACTACAGCCTCTCTCTCCCTGTACACCAAAACCCTCTAAGTGAGCTATCAATGCAGCCTATACATGGAAAAGGAATTTATTGCAAACCCAACCTCTGAAATACCAATGATTATTGTCTCAGGGGGCTCCCAAGTGGTTCTCAGGAGTTTCTAAGCTTACTCCCTACAACACTCAGCCAACCAGGCATGAAGGTTCCTTGCTGGGGCCTGAAGATGTAGTGCCAGGGACACCTGAGCCATACTGGTGGTGCCCTACAGCCCCGAGGATCACACCCAACAGTGCTCAGGGCCACCTCTAGGTAGCTAAGAGGACCTGGGTCTAGCAATACACAGAAGAGAATACAAAGTTTAGTAATCACTTAATAGCTTTGGCCACAGTAGTTTTAAAGATGAATTGATTTCTAGGATTTTTTTTGGCGCAGTGTTTTGTAGATCAAAGCTTTCTCTATCTCTCTCTCTCTTTTCTCTATTATAAACACAGTTCTGTACACATGTAAGATGCACAATACAATGACTTGGTAGATATACTAGATGTGATTTTGTTCTCAAAAAATTGCAAAAGGTCAATTCATCTTTAAAACTACTGTGGGCACATGAAAAAGTGCCCTATATCACTAATCATCAGGGAGATGCAGATCAAAACAACCATGAGATACCACCTCACACCACAGAGACTGGCACACATCCAAAAGAACAAAAAGCAACCACTGTTGGAGAGGATGTGGAAGAAAGGTATGCCGACTGGTTCAGCCCTTTTGGAAAACAATAGAGACGATTCTCAAAAAATTAGAAATTGAGCTCCCATTTGACCCAGCAATACCACTTCTGGGAATATGTCCCAGAGAAGCAAAAAAGTATAGTCGAAATGACATCTGCACTTATATGTTCATCACAGCACTATTTAAAATATCCAGAATCTGGGAAAAAACCGAGTGCCCTAGAACAGATGACTGGTTAAATAAACTTTGGTACATTTATACAATGGAATACTATGCAGCTGTTAGAAAAACTGATGTCATGAACTTTGCATATAAGTGGATCAGCATGGAAAGTAGCATGTTAAGTGAAATGAGTCAGAAAGAAAGAGACAGACATAGAAGATTGCACTCGTTTGTGGAATATAGAATAACAGAGTAGGAGACTAACACCCAAGAATAGTAGAAATAAGTACCAGGAGGTTGACTCTATGGCTTGGAAGCTGGCCTCACATTCTGGGGAAAAGACAGCTGAGATAGAAAAGGGAATAACAAATTAAATGTGGTTGGAGGCCCAGGTGGGGTGGGGGGGCGAAGGTGATGTGTGCTGAATGTAGACTAGAGACTGAACACAATGGCCACTCAATACCCCTCTTGCAAACCACAACACCTAATTAGAGAGAGAGAACAAAAGGGAAGACCCTGCCACAGTGGCAGGGTCTGGTGGGGGGAGATGGGATTGGGTGGGTGGGAAGGATGCTATGTTTATTGGTGGTGCAGAATGGGCAGTGGTGAAAGGATGGGTTCTTGTACATTGTATGAGGGAAACAGTAAGCACGAAAATGTATAAATCTGTAACTGTACCCTCATGGTGATTCACTAATTAAAAAAATATATAATTTTTTCAAACGTCAAATTAAAAGAAATACTACTGTGGCCAAAAATATTATGTGATTACTAAACTCCGTATTCTCTTCTGTGTTTAGCTAGACTCATTCCCCAGGTCCTCTTAGCTACCTAGAGGTGGCCCAAACTCATAATTTATAAACTATGAAAGAAATCTTGAGTGCCAATGCCACACCAGGCACTTTTGTTATTTTCCCTTTTCACTACCATGCAAAGAGAAAGATTCTGGGTGATATTGTAATACCTCATTTGCTTGAAAGAATAGGTATGCTAACCACTTTGCTTCTTATTACCTTATTCACCCTTTATCATATGAACCAAAAGTTCTGTTGCATTTGAGCTATCAGATCACTCTGAAGTCTGTATTTAATAGTACCTTATTTATCCAAATAATTACTATAATGGCATCATGAAGTACACACCATTGGTTTTTTTTATGGCTTCCACCAGACACAAAGCCTCCACTTGAATTCTGTCTTCAATTGTCCTCTTCCCCATCCCCATGTTCCTTAAAACCGTGAGGGCAAAACGTCCGGTTTGCTTCCACACTTCTCCATTGCTTAAAACAATTCCTATTAAGACAAAAAAACAGAGAAAGAAGAAGAGAAGAAATTCTTCTTAGCCACAAATGCTGGCTGATAGTCTGCATCTTAAGCAGTGAGAAAGATACTTAGCAGGAATATAAAAAGTGGTGGCAGCCTAAGGAATTTCCCTGAAGCTCAGTCTCACCTGCTTCCTTTCCTAACCCCGATACTATCTTAACAAGATTCCTGGTTTTATAGCTCCTTCATCCTTCAGCCCTCAAGCCTCAGACCAATCCTTTGAATAAAGTATTTTGTCCTGTTTTTACTAGTGAGGGTGATGAATTTTATGGAAGCAAGATTCTAGCTCTCTGATCAGACACCTAATAAATCATGAGTGACATTTTCAACACTGAATTTTGGACATTGTAAATAAATTCTAGGAGATATAACAAAGGAGTGACTGCTCAAGAAGAGAGGCAGTGCTTGTGAACTGAAAGAAAGCAGATGAAAATCCATTCCTCCAGTAAGGGACTTGCCACAATCATCTCATTGCAATGTTTTTCTTCTACTTGCTAAATAATTTCTCTGAAATGTGGTACTAGCACCAAGGAAACTGAAGATCAGAAATCTAAGTGAAAATCAGATCAAAATGGATTAAAGACCTCAAAATCAAACCAGAATCCATAAGGTATATTGAAGCCAAGGTCGGCAAAACCCCCCATGACATTGAAGTTAAAGGTATCTTTAAAGATGACACTCCATTAGCCAAGCAAGTGGAAACAGAGATAAGCAAATGGATCTACCTTAAACTGAGAAACTTCTGCATCTCAAAAAAATACAATGACCAAAATACAAAGACAGTCTAGAGAATGGGAAAGGAATGTTCACCCAATTCCCATCTTATAAGGGGTTGATATCAAGGATTTACAAGGCACTGGTTGAACTCTACAAGAAGAACCACCAGCCCATCAGAAAATAGGGCGATGAAATGAACAGAAACTTTCTCAAAGAAGAAATCTGAATGGCCAAAAGGCACATGAAAAAATGCTTTTCATCACTAGTCATCTGTGAGATGCAGATTAAAACAACAATGTGATATCATCTCACACCACAGAGACTGGCACACATCCAAAGAACAAAAGCAACCTGTGTTGTTAAGGATGTGGGGAGAAAGGGACTCTCCTTCACAGCTGGTGGGAATACCAACTGGTTCAGCCCTTTTGGAAAACAGTATGGATAATTCTCAAAAAATTAGAAATTGTGCTCCCATTTGACCCAGCTATTCCACTGCTGGGAATATATCCCAAGGATGCAAAAAAGTATAGTATAAATGACAACTGCACTCATTTGTTAATTGATATACTGGTTACAATAGACAAAATCTGGAAAAAACTCGAGTGCTCAAGGACAAATGGCTGGTTAAGGAAACTTTGGTACATTTACGCAATGAACTATTATGCAACTATTTGAAAAGATGAAGTCATGAACTTAGCGTAGAAGTGGATCAACATAGAAAGTATCATGTTAAGAGAAATAAGCCATTAAAAGAGGGACAGACATAGAGAGATTGAGCTCTTTTGTGGAATATAAAATAACAGAATGGGAGACTAACACCCAAAAACAGTAGAGATAAGTACCAGGAGGTTTGCTCCATGGCTTGGAAGCTGGCCTCACATGCTGTGGGGGAAAGGCAGCTCAGATAGAGAAGGGAACACCAAGTAAAGGGTGTTTAGAGGGCCCGCTTGGGATGGCAGATGTGTGCTGAAAGTAAACTATAGACCAATCATGATAGCCATTCAGTACTTGCATTGCAGACCACAGCACCCTAAAGGAGAGAGAAGAGTAAAAGGGAATCTACCTGCCCCAGAGGTGGGGCGGGTAGAAGGCGAAATGGGGGGAATGAGAAGGATACTGGGAACATTGGTGGTGGAGAATGAACGGGCACTGGTGGAGAAATGGGCACTCGATCATTGTATGACTGAAACATATACATGAAAATTTGTAAGTCTGTAACTGTACTCACGGTGATTCACTAATAAACAATTTTTAAAAATAAAATAGTTCTTGTACATTTTCATAAGAATAGTTTGAAAGCAAGATTGCAATATAACAAATCTATGCTAGCTCTATACATCATATACATGTTTCATAAAATTGCCTCCTGGCATCCATGACCCAAATCTAAAAGCATAATTTCAGTAAATAAGATAACAATTATTTTTCTTCTCTCTCTTTTCTCTTTTTTGCATTATCTTAACCAATTATTGTTTAAAAGATTATAGTTTAGACACAAATTTGCATAACATTACTGGGGTCAGAGCAAGAGTACAGTGGGTAGTAGTCTCTTGCCTTTCAAGCAGCTGTCCACCATTCCATCCCTAGAGCCCCATATGGTCTCCTGAGCACTACCAGAATTGATCCCTAAGCAAGAGCTAGGAGTAAGCCCTGAGCACTGCAATGTATGGCTCCAAAACAAATAAAAATTAATTTGCAAAACATTAGAAGTTAGCTTGAGCGTATTTAATATTTCATTAAATTGTGTTATCCTCACAATTTTAAGTATGGATTATTCTTATATAGAAAATATTAGAATTATGATGTTATTATAAAATTTTATAAATATAATTTCCAATTCCTTACTCTATTTGAATCTTTACAATTACAAACCCATATACATGCCCCAAAGAGAAGCCTACCTAAGCCTCTGGACATGTACTCCATCGCTGGGAAACTTCCTCTGCCAGAAAACACTTCGCCATGATCAATCAAGGCTTCCTTCACTGCATCATATCCATGCAGCACCACCGTGGGCTTCATGCCAAAATACACAGTGAACACAGGGCCATAGACTTCTGCAAGCTGGAATATAAACAGAAAATAGAATAGTTTGCTCTTCAAAACAAAAAATGCAGAGAGGAAATAAATTTTTATCACTCATTTATAACACTCTAAAATTTAGAAGTTCAGAGACTGAGCTTACAGGGGTTACATACATCTGTAACACCAATGAACCACTAAATTTCTAGTATCTTTCAGCATCAGAATGAGCCTCTGTCCATCCCTTCCCATGTCCTCTCCCTTTGTCTGCCATAACTACCTGAGATTCCATGAAGTCTATGGAATGTTGTGTTTTGTAGTTTAGTTGTTCTAGTTTCTATATTCTACATATCAGTTCAATTATTTAGTAATAGTCTTTCTGTTTCTTACTTACTTCATTTAGTATACTCAGCATTTCGAGTTTATATGTACCACCACTTCTTTATACAGTCAACTGTATTTAGGATGGCTCATATTTTGCAATTATGAAAAACTATGTAACTAATACAGAGAATCAATTATCTTTTCAAGCTAGTGTTTTCATATCCTTTAGATAAATGCCTAAGAGTGAAAAAGCTGAATCCATATGGTACTTTCATTTTCAGTGTTTTTAAAGAATCTCCATGACATTTTCCATAAGGGTTTATTAATTTACCTTTTCATCAAGAGCATGCCAGTTTCTTTTTCTGTGTATCTTTGGCAACACTAAGTTCAAGTTTGTTGACATAGGTCATTCTCACTGGTGTCAGGTGATATATATCATGATCGTTTTGAGTTGTATCCCCAATTATAAATAGCAGTGCAGAGCCTGGCAAGCTATCTGTGGCATATTTGATATGCCAAGAACATTAACAAGTCTTAAGGTGGAGACGTTACTGGTCCCCGCTCAAGCAAATTGATGAGCAATGGGATGACAGTGACAGTGACAGAGCATCTCTCTTGTTTCTGACTCATTTCTGGGTCATTCTTTATTCATTTCTGTCTTCTCATGAAAGGTGTTATTCAATTCTCTTGCCCACTTTTTGATTGGGTTGATTTTTTGTTTCTTATTTGTGTGAGTTCTTAAGATAGTTTGATATCAACACATCATCAGGAAATAATGTACAAAAATATTCTCCCAATTACTTGGTTACCTATTTGGTTTTATCACATTTTACCCTTATGTAATTTATAGTTTGGGATATAATATTCAAATATTTAATACATATAAAAAATTATTTTAAGGGCTGGAGCGATAGTACCGCAGGTAGGGGGTTTGCCTTGCATTGGCCGGCCCGGGTTTGATTCCCAGCATCCCATATGGTCCCACAAGCACTGTCAGGAATAATTTCTGAGTGCAAAGCTAGGAGGTAACCCCTGAGCATTGCCGGGTGTGACCCAAAAAGCAAAAAAAGAAATTGGGGGGTTGGTGCCACACCCAACAATGCTGAGGGTTGACTCCTGGTTCAGATTTTAGAAATCACTTCTGGCAGTGTTCAGGGGTCCATATGTGATGCTAGGATTGAACCCAGGTTGGCCTTGTGTAAGGCATGCCTCACCTGCTCTACTGTATCTCCAGCTCCTAGTCTTCAATTCATTTTTAGTAAATTGTTTTATGTGATGGCAAATAGTAAATAACATTCTTTGGTTCTTTTTAACATGTGTTTTTCCAGTTTTCCCCCATGCTGTTAGGTTAAAGAGACTTTCCTTTCTCCATTGTATGGTCCTAAGTGTTTGTTAAAGAAGGGTATTTACATAACTATGAATTTATCTGGGCATCTATTTTAATCCTCTGGTCTTATGCTATTTTTGTTATATTATCAAAGTGTTTTAGTTATGATTATAATTATTATTACATTATACTGTGAGGTCTGGAATCATGATCATTCCATATTCCTTCTTTTCTTTCAGAATCGTTTTTGATTATGCTAGGATTTCTGTGGTTGCACACAAATTTTAGAACTGCTTGTATTATTTCCTTGAAATAAACTATTTTTATAGAAAATGCAGTAAACCTGTAAAATGTTTTAGATGACCATTCCAATAATATTCTTCTAATACATGGGCACAAGACATCTCTCTATTTCTCTGTGTCTCTTCTCTCTCATATGTCTAATAATTTCCAGTGTATAAGACTTTCACTTCCATTTTTGGGTTTATTCCTGGGTACTTTATCTTTTCTGATAAAATTATAAATATGTTTGTTTTCTTTTTTTTTTTAAATTACAAATGTGACATTTTATTTTTTCATACAGAGCAGAGATTGGAAAATCATTTTTATATTTGTTCATATAGAACAAATGTTGAAATAAAAATTTTTAAAGACTGTATACTAAGTCCAAATGTGCCTATTTTATTATTTGTAGACCAAATAATGTTTTAGAGTATCATCTATTTTTTTAATAATTTATTTATTTTTAACTAGAGAATCACCGTGAGGGTACAGTTACAGATTTATACACTTTTGTGCTTATACTTCCCTCATACAAAGTTCGGGAACCCATCCCTTCACCAGTGCCCATTCTCCACCACCCGTAAACCCAGCATCCCTCCCACCCTCCCCAATCCCATCTCCCCCCCACCCCACCCTGCCACTGTGGCAGGGCATTCCCTTCTGTTCTCTCTCTCTAATTAGCTGTTGTGATTTGCAATAAAGGTGTTGAGTGGCCACTGTGCTCAGTCTCTAGCCCTCATTCAGCCAGCAACTCCCTTCCCCCACATGGCCTTCGACTACAATGTAGTTGGTGATCGCTTCTCTGAGTTGCCCTTTCCCCGGAACGTGAGGCCAGCCTCGAAGCCATGGGGTCAACCTCCTGGTACTTATTTCTACAGTTCTTGGGTATTAGTCTCCCAATCTGATATTCTATATACCATAGATGAGTGCAGTTTTTCTATGTCTGTCTCTCTCTTTCTGACTCATTTCACTCAGCATGAAACATTTCATGCCCATCCACTTAACTACAAAATTCTTGACTTCCTTTTTTCTAACAGCTGCATAGTATTCCATTGTATAGATGTACCAAAGTTTCCTCAACCAGTCATCCGTTTTGGGGCATTCGGGTCTTTTCCAGATTCTGGCTATAGTAAACAGTGCTGCGATGAACATACATGTGCAGATGTTGTTTCGATTGTACTTTTTTGCCTCTCTGGGATATATTCCCAGCAGTGGTATTGCTGGGTCAAATGGGAATTCAACATCTAATTTTTTGAGAATCGTCCAAATTGTTTTCCAGAAGGGCTGAACCAGTCGGCATTCCCACCAGCAGAATGCCGTGTACTGGGCATGTACTGGGCATGTACTGGGCCCCAGAACATACCTCAATAAAATCGGAAAAATAGAAATTGTATCAACCATCTTTTCAGACCACGATGCGCTGAAGATAGAAGCTAACCACTCACAAACACGGAAATTCAAATCAAACACCTGGAAATTAAACAATTCAATGTTGAACAATGAGTGGGTCAGGAAGGAAATCAAGGAAGAAATCAAAAGATACTTAGAAACAAATGAGAATGAAGACACGAGCTACCAAAACCTATGGGACGCAGCGAAAGCCGTTTTAAGGGGAAAATTTATAGCTCTCCAAGCATTCCTCAGGAAGGAAGAAAGGACCCACATAGATAGCTTGACTTCACGACTCAAGACCTTAGAAAAGGACCAGAAAAAGTACTCCAAACCAGACCGAAGGAAAGAAATAATAAAAATTAGAGCAGAAATTAATGACATCGAAACCAAAAAAACAATCCGAAAGATCAATGAAACAAAGAGTTGGTTCTTTGAGAAAATAAATAAGATTGATAAACCGCTAGCAAGACTCACAAAGAAAGAAAGAGAGAAAACTCTAACTCGAATCAGAAATGAAAAGGGGGACATCATAACAGAAACCAGTGAGATCCAAAAGATCATTAGAGACTACTTTGAAGGTCTTTACGCCACAAAAAAGGAGAACCTAAAAGAAATGGATGGATTCCTTGATTCCTACAATCTCCCAACACTGAAGAAAGAAGACCTGGAATACCTGAATAGACCCATCAATGTTAAGGAAATTGAAACGGTAATCAAAAACCTCCCCAAAAACAAAAGCCCAGGCCCAGATGGTTTCACTGGCGAATTCTTCCAAACATTTAAAGAAGACCTATTGCCTGTTTTCCTCAAACTTTTCCAGGAAACTGAAAAAACAGGAACTCTCCCAAACAGTTTCTATGAAGCACATATCTCCCTAATACCAAAAGCAAACAAAGACACCACTAAGAAAGAAAATTACAGACCAATTTCCCTGATGAACACCGATGCGAAGATCCTCAACAAAATACTAGCAAATAGGATCCAACAACTCATTAAAAAGATCATACATCACGACCAAGTGGGATTCATCCCGGGGATGCAAGGATGGTTTAACATTCGGAAATCAATCAACATAATCCAGCATATCAACAAAAGTAAAGACAAAAACCATATGATCATATCAATAGATGCAGAGAAAGCATTTGACAAGATCCAACATCCTTTCATGATGAAAACCCTCGCCAAAATGGGGTTTGGAGGAACTTTCCTCAAGATAGTCGAAGCCATCTATCACAAGCCTACGGCAAGCATTATCCTCAACGGTGAAAAACTAATATGTTTGTTTTCTTAACAGTCCTTTTCTTCACTCAGATACATACAGAAATGTAATAGGCTTAAGTATATTAATTTTATATTGGCTTTTTACTGAACTCATTAGTTATTTCTGGATTTGTGGTGAAATTGATGATGCAGGAATCAAAGCCAGCGCCCACACATACAAAGCAAGATTTCTGCCACTGTAACACAATCACGTCCATTCTATCCATATTATGATGTTATCTGCAAATAATCATAGCTTTACTTCTTTTCCAACTTGGATCTCTTTTGTAATATTTTTCCTGCTAAATTGCATAAGCTAAGACTGTCAAAATCATTGAGTTGCTGAAATGAAAGTGGACATCTTTGTCTTGTGTCAGATCATAGAAAAAAAGGTTTTGAGTCTTTCACCATTAAGTATTTGCTGTGCATTTACTCAATTCCACCATTATTAGCTGCATGTTTGTCATATATTAATTTGTTAATGTATGTTTCTTCTCTGATAACCCAACTTATTGTTTTGATTATCATAAACGTATGTTGAATCTTATAAATGATTTTCAGCATCTACTGAAATAATATGTTCTCTTTCATTTCTTTTTTGTTGATGTGGTGCATTTGTATTAGTTGACTTGTGTATGATGGACTGGAATGATAGCGCAGCAGGTAGGGTATTTGCCTTGCATGTGGCGGACCTGGGTTCAATTCCTCCACCCCTCTCGGAGAGTCCGGTAAACTACCAAGAGTATCTCACCCACACGGCAGAGCCTGGCAAGCTACCTGTGGTGTATTTAATATGTCAAAAACAGTAACAAGTCTCACAACGGAAATGTTACTGTTGCCCGCTCGAGCAAATCAATGAGCAATGGGATAACAGTGACAGTGACCAGTGACTTGTGTATGATGAGCTTTCCTAGGGAATTAGCTGGGATGCTGACATAGTCTCTTCAAATCTAAAGTCCAAAATACTGACAGGAGCTTTATTCTGAAATGAGATGTTTCAGAAGGGTAAGATTTCAGATAATTTCTTTTGAGCATCTGAGAGATATTACTACATGAATACCTGAGATTAGAAAGTAATTTATACACTGATACATATAATAGAACCTAAATGTGTTTGGCCTCATAATTTCCACAATTTCAAAGAAATGTGATTTTATGAAAACTTTATTAAAATGACTTCACAACTGAAAGCAGTTTTATTGCATCAAAGATTATGAAAATAAGGGATCTAGATCACAAGATAAGTTGGTAATTAATATTTTTGGACAATTTCAACACTCTTCCTATGGATGTCATTTCCTTCTGTATGACATTTAAAGCATGTCCGGATTTCCAATGAACCTTTTTATTTATTTATTTCTTGGATGCTCCTTCTGAGCAAGCTCAGGAAGACCAGGGTCTAAATGGTGGTTGTCCACCAACCAGACCATACGCTGTGGCTTCCCCCTGTGAAGTGCTGGGGATACCAAGGCTGTCCCAGGGGGGCTGAGGACCTCCAGAGTCACTCCTGGCAGTGCTCAGGGGCCACCCAGACTGCATCCTGCGATGCTTGGGCAAGCAGGTGGTGCTGGGAACTGAACCGAATCAGGAGCAGGCTAAGCATGTGCTCTGGTCTCTGTACTATCTCCAGACCTGGGATATTTCCCTTTAAAACCACATCTTTTGACCATAGTATTTGATACCATGTTTTACTTAGATATTGAGCTATCTAATTTAGTTTTCACATGCAATTCAGTTAAAAGTAATCGTACTCACCTTGTTTAAGGATTTGTTGATGTTATTGGTATCTATCTGTAGAATATTTCCAATAATTGGAAAAGGCGTGGGGCCAGGCGGCAACTTTCCTTTGGTAGAATTTTGATTCCACAGAAAAAGGGAAATCAAACATAAAAGACAAACTACCAGAATAATGAGAGGCTCATCACTGTGATTTACAAATTCAAAGCTTAAAAGCTACAGACTAATACACACTAAATGGAAAGTGATCATCAATCCTGCACTTAGTCTTTGAAGTTTATATAGTATTTCATCCAAAGTGAACTTTGGTACATTGCAGAAACAAAAAGCAAAAATGGTCATGTGGTTAATGATTTTTAATCATTATTATTGATAATCAGTGTTTTTTGAGTAAATTCAAATGATTACAAAACTCCACCAGGGGAGGGATAGAATAGACAAATGAGAAGCAAAGGGGGCCAGGTCACGTACAAAGTTAACGTACAAAAGATGATAAAGAATGATAGAGACAAATATCCAAATCACACGCTCAGCAACACTGAACTCAAGAGACCCAAACTTATACAATTGAACTTACAAAGGTGTCTGTCAAGAGGTCAGGCCGGAGAGGGGTGGGGGGCTATGGGAGGAAACCTGGGAACTTCAGTGGAGGGAAACTGACACCGGTGGTGGGATTGGTGCTTCAACATTGTATATCTAAAACTTAACTATGTAAATATAGTGCATTAAAAGAGAGAAAAGAAAGGAACTCCACTCTTCAGAGAGGGTCAAATGATTTATTAAAATGTTAGGTCACATGTTTACAATAACATTAACATTTATCTTACCTCACCACCTTCAAAGTGTTAAAATCCTCCACCAATGTCATTATGTGACTTCCATTCCCCAACACCTTCCCTACTCCACCCCAATTTGTATTCTCAGTTTTGTAATACAGGGCCAAGGGTTATTACTTGATATTACCATTCCTTTGCTTCTTTCTCCATGTACCAAAGGTGAGTAAGATTACCCAATATTTGTCTCACTCCCTATGAGAAGAACATGATGTCCTCAAGCTACATCAAAGTTGCAAGAAACTTCATGATTTCATCTTTCCTATGGCTGCATTATATTCTATTGTGTTAATGCACCAATACTTTGTCGAGGGGAGAGTGCACTCGCAGGCTCTCCGGGCGGCTCTGTCTCACCACCCGCATTCGGTGCTCTGGAACCGCAGTGTGTGGACTGGATCGGGACGGCCGGTGGTCAAGGACAAGCGAAGGAAGAACGAGGACCAAGCTGGTTGCTGATTAGTTACCGTTTATTCAATCTTTCATCTTTCTCATCTCCCGCACTCCCAGCTCCGGCCTCTCTCTGGATCTACTGCTCACCTGCTGCTTCTCTCTGGTTTCTCTCTCTCCTCCTACTTGTCTCTCCCACCTTGCCCTCTAGGCTACAACCAGCCAGGTAGCCAAATCAACATAAGAAAGCCCTTCCTGAGAGCAGGGTACTCCAAAGCCCTTCCTCACTCTTAAGGTTTTTTTCTTTTCCTTAGTCCAGGAACTTTTTAACATCTCAATACTAGTTATTTTTGTATGGACATAGCAAGGGATACATTGAGGCTTGCAAGGCAGCTCTCCTGGCAACATCTTGCCACAGGCTCAGACCACAGCACTCAGGCCAGATTAATCATTCCTCACCCTAGCAGGGTCCAAATCTAGTATCACTGTTTGGATCATGAGAGCATTTGTCCATGATCAAGCTCTTAACTTATAGTTAAGCATTAGGCACTTTGGCCAGGCCCATCTCGATGCCAGGGTACCACACAACTCACCGCTTGCCCTGGGTCCTTCTTGTCCCACGTCGGGACCGTGCTTTGGGGGTGCTAGGAAGTAAGGGCAGCTGAGGCTTAGGTCAAGAGAACAGATACCCTGGAGAAAAATATCATGTAGAGTCAAATGACTCCCAGGTTACAAAAGCATAACACTTGTTAAGTCTTCCTGTGTCCATACAAAAAGGACTTGCTCTGAATAAACTATGCAAAGGACTCAAGGAGAAGAGAAAAACATTATTTACAAGTCAACAGAACACCAAGAAAGAAGCTACAAATAAACAAAGAGGAATAGGAGCACTGTAATGGGAGTAACCCAATAAACCTAAACTACTGAGGCTATGTTATCCTACATATCCCCCTTTTTCTTTTTACAAAAACACCAAAATTTGAAAATGAGGAACAATTCCAAATTACAACACAATTTCAAATAACAATACAGTCTTATTAGTTGTGCTAAGATTTCAGTCCGACCCTGGGTCCAGAGCAGTGCTTGTAGTAAAGAGTCCAATTGTCCTGCACTGTCCAGGGGTGGTAAGAGTCACCAATGAAAAGAGTCATTTAGTCACAGTTTGAAGAAATGAAGTTTCTGGATCAAAACTGAAGAGTTGTCCTTGTAACAGCAGCAGTAGTGGTAGCAGCAATGAGTCTCTGGAAAGCAGCTATTAGGAGTCCAACAAATTTCAGGAAGCACTGGATCAGTCAGGGAGCACTGGAACAGGAGCATCACAACTTCTGGCAGGAGAACTTCAGCAGAGGAATGCAGCCATTCTCTGGTCTGGTTCCTCGGCAGTCATAGGTGCAACCTAGCTTATGATTGAGAAAAAACACTTTAAAGTTATTAGAGGCTTTCGCAGTTGGGATTTTGGTCTCCATGCCTGTGAATAGAAAGAGTCAGAGGGAAGCTCCAATACGAATGGATATCCTAGAGAGAAATGAAAAGGTGTTCCTGTTAAAAGCCATTTTTTTCTCATTCAGGAACCTGTGAATTCCAAGGAAAGGGTAAAAATAAAGTATTGTTAATTCAAAATATGGAGGCCTGGTGTTGTCCAATCCACACCCTGTAAAAGAGGGGTATAAGGAAAGGTCTTAATGTGACCTTATGATATGCAAAAAAAGGGGCTAGAGGCCTTTGCTGCAGGTCCTCTAACGCTGGCTCCTCTTCTTTCCTTGTGACTTCCAGCTGAAATCAGTTTGGCGATGAATCAGAGCTGGAATTTGAAGGGTTGTGAGACTCTGGAGGTCTGAGATCCAAATCAGGTGGTTGAATTCTGCTTCTGATAAGAAGTAAAGGGATCCAAAGTTTCTTAGTGGGGTTATTATCTGTTGAAAATAAAAGCATAGCCTTTTCCTCGAATGGGGAGTTTTCCTGCTACATTCAATTGAGAAAATACCTCCTTTTTGTATTTGATTTAACATTCCATATGTCCACTGAAAATGCAGAGGTGGTGGGCTTAAGGCCTCAGTGTTCTATACTGAAAAGGGATTGTAGTAACTGTATCGGGGCAGGAAATAGGCTGCGCTTCCTGCCATCCCTGGCTGCAGCGATTATACTGATTGGAGCTCTGAAATTCCACACTGGGGAAAGGGGCTGAAACTTGGAACATCTGCTGATTTTGCGGGGCCTGGGGCTGGCCCTCTTGCAGGTGTCCCAAGTTGGGGTCACCCACTACATCAAAATTAAAGCGACAATCTCTGGCCCAATGATTTCCCCTCTTACACCGGGGACAGGGCCCGGGAGGTGTAAGTCTGACTCTGCAGTCTCTGGCCCAGTGGTTTCCCTTCTTACACCTGGGACAGGGCCCAGGACGTGCTCTCGTAGCACAGCTTGGGGGCGCATTGCAATCTCTACGAGAGTGGCCTGGTTTTCCACAATTAAAACATCTTTTCTGAGCTTGTCTCTGTAAGGCATAGACCTGCACCTTATGTTTAGCAGAGCCAACATTCCAGCATGCTTCCAAGTACCTGAATATGTCTTCCTTCTCCTTAATAGGGCACAGAATGGCCTGGCAATCCTCATTAGCATTTTCAAAGGCCAATTCTTTAGTCAACAGCTCATGAGTCTCCTTACCCTCAACCTGCATTTCTATGGCTTCCATCAATCTTCCTACAAAGTCTGCATAAGGTTCTGAGGCTCTCTGGACAATCTGTAAAGCTTCCCTTAAATTCTGCTTCTGCATCAACCTTCTCCCATGCACGCAGGGCTCCGTCACGGACATAAGCAAGAACAGCACGAGGCAAGGTGACTTGCCTTTTTGGGTCGCGCCATTTCCCTTCACCAGTTAACATCTCACAACTCAACTCAATCCCTGAAAAGTTTTGTCCAGCATGGTGTAGGCCTTGAAGCTTTGCCTTGGCCTCCTTGCTGACCCACATTCTCCACTGCAAGTACTTAGAACGGCTTAAGCACGTCTTAGCAACCCAGTGAAAATCTTGAGGTGCCCAGTAGGCCTTTTTACTCCAGTCTGTAAGATACTCTCTACAGTACGGAGATGTAGGCCCGTACGAGACACAGGCCTGTTTGAAACAACTGAGAGAATCCATCCTTAACCTGCGATAAGATGGATGCTGCTTCTTCTCTGCCTGGACTGGGTGATTGGGAGCATGTCCCGAGCGGTTTGGAGGCCGCTTGGCTGAGTCACTCTCAGACTCAGAATCTGAGTAAGTGGCAGAAGACTCCTAACCAGCATCACTTCCATCTAATACACTAGAAGTAGAGCAATATTCACCAGCCTCAGAAGTATTTTTACTATGGAAACCCTTTCGAGACTTAGGTGTGGGAGGAGCTGAGGCCGTATTATTCCATATATTCTCCTCCACATCAACTGCACTTTTCAAAAACAGGAGAATAGAATTAACAATCTCCCAGGTAGTCCAGAATCCCACGGGGATCTTAGTCCCTTCCTTAGATGCCTTGGAGACATTTTTCCTAACTTGTTTCCAAATCTTACTTTCTAGAGTTCCTTTGTCTGGGAACCATGGGTTAACTGCATAAACTACCTTAAAGCAGGACCGGAGTTGGTCTCTGGAAATGCAGAGTTCCGGGTCTCCTGTTCTGCGGGAGAGACACTGAATCAAATCCATAAATGGCTTGCCCTGTTCAGTCTGGCTCGAGAAAATATGAAAGATCTTGGGAAGGCCCAGAATCTGTCCCATCTTAGTGGGGAACTGCTGTGAGGATTCTAATCCCCAGCACACTAAAAAATCCTGTTCTCCCACTCACTTTCTGGAGTGGGGGTGCACGGAACGCTATTCTTACCTTTAGTTGGTAGTTCGTGCCCGCTCCAGGGACGCCAGCTGTAAAAAACTAAAGCTCGCCGAGGGGCGAGTACACTCGCAGGCTCTACGGGCGGCTCTGTCTCACCACCCGCATTCGGTGCTCTGGAACCGCAGTGTGTGGACTGGATCGGGAAGGCCGGTGGTCAAGGACAAGCGAAGGAAGAACGAGGACCAAGCTGGTTGCTGATTAGTTACCGTTTATTCAATCTTTCATCTTTCTCATCTCCCGCACTCCCAGCTCCGGCCTCTCTCTGGATCTACTGCTCAACTGCTGCTTCTCTCTGGCTTCTCTCTCTCCTCCTACTTGTCTCTCCCACCTTGCCCTCTAGGCTACAATCAGCCAGGTAGCCAAATCAACATAAGAAAGCCCTTCCTGAGAGCAGGGCACTCCAAAGCCCTTCCTCACTCTTAAGGTTTTTTTCTTTTCCTTAGTCCAGGAACTTATTAACATCTCAATACTAGTTATTTTTGTATGGACATAGCAAGGGATACATTGAGGCTTGCAAGGCAGCTCTCCTGGCAACATCTTGCCACAGCACTCAGGCCAGATTAATCATTCCTCACCCTAGCAGGGTCCAAATCTAGTATCACTGTTTGGATCATGAGAGCATTTGTCCATGATCAAGCTCTTAACTTATAGTTAAGCATTAGGCACTTTGGCCAGGCCCATCTCGATGCCAGGGTAGCACACAACTCACCACTTGCCCTGGGTCCTTCTTGTCCCACATCCGGACCGTGCTTTGGGGGTGCTAGGAAGTAAGGGCAGCTGAGGCTTAGGTCAAGAGAACAGATGCCCTGGAGAAAAATATCATGTAGAGTCAAATGACTCCCAGGTTACAAAAGCATAACACTTGTTAAGTCTTCCTGTGTCCATACAAAAAGGACTTGCTCTGAATAAACTATGCAAAGGACTCAAGGAGAAGAGAAAAACATCATTTACAAGTCAACAGAACAACAAGAAAGACACTACAAATAAACAAAGAGGAATAGGAGCACTGTAACAGGAGTAACCCAATAAACCTAAAGTACTGAGGCTACTTTATCCTACACACTTTGGTACATTGCAGAAACAAAAAGCAAAAATGGTCATGTGGTTAATGATTTTTAATCATTATTATTGATAATCATTGTTCTTTGAGTAAATTCAAATCATTACAAAACTCCACCAGGGGAGGGATAGAATAGACAAATGAGAAGCAAAGGGGGCCAGGTCAGGTACAAAGTTAACGTACAAAAGATGATAAAGAATGATAGAGACAAATATCCAAATCACACGCTCAGCAACACTGAACTCAAGAGACCCAAACTTATACAATTGAACTTACAAAGGTGTCTGTCAAGAGGTCAGGCTGGAGAGGGGTGGGGGGCTATGGGAGGAAACCTGGGAACTTCAGTGGAGGGAAATTGACACTGGTGGTGGGATTGGTGCTTCAACATTGTATATCTAAAACTTAAGTATGTAAATATAGTGCATTAAAAGAGAGAAAAGAACTCCACTCTTCAGAGAGGGTCAAATGATTTATTAAAATGTTAGGTCACATGTTTACCAAAGTGTTAACATTTATCTTACCTCACCACCTTCAAAGTATTAAAATCCTCCACCAATGTCATTATGTGACTTCCATTTCCCAACACCTTCCCTAGTCCACCCCAATTTGTATTCTCAGTTTTGTAATACAGGGCCAAGGGTTATTACTTGATATTACCATTCCTTTGCTTCTTTCTCCATGTACCAAAGGTGAGTAAGATTACCCAATATTTGTCTCACTCCCTATGAGAAGAACATGATGTCCTCAAGCTACATCAAAGTTGCAAGAAACTTCATGATTTCATCTTTTCTATGGCTGCATTATATTCTATTGTGTTAATGCACCAATACTTTGTTACTCATTCATCTGTTGCTGAACAAATTCATGATTTATTTCTATATCTTGGCTCTTGTACTCAACATTGTAATAGACGTAAGAGTATATGTATTTTCACACATTTTATGTGAAAAATTAATAAATTAATGTTTTTTTGTTGAGAGGTAGGCACCAAGAAATAGAAATACTGTGTTATGTAGAAGTTCTATTCTGACTTTTTTTGAGAAGCCCCCATGCTGTTTTCCATTAAGACCAAAGCGGACAATATTTTAACCAACAGTGAATGAGAGCTCTTTATTCTCTACATCCCCACCAACACTGATGCTTTTCAACCTTTATATATATATATATATATACATATATATTTATATGTATATATATGTCTAACTATTGGCATAAGATATCTCACTGTTTTTCTGATTTGTTTTTCTAACACCTGATGAAGAACACTTTTTCTTACTCTCATACATTTACCTTTATGTAAGTGTCTGTTCATCTCTCCCCACTTTTTGATTCGTTGTTCATATTTGTGCCTTGTGTATTTTAGATATTAGCCATTTATCTGAAGTACTGTGTGCAAATATTTTGTCCTTCTCAGAAGGGTGTTTTTGTATTTCTCTAAAAGCTTATGCATTCCCTTTGACGGGTAAGCTACACTCATCTTCCATTGGTGAACATTTTAGTTCTCTCTATGCCAAAGTTATCTGCTGTGTTTTTCCAACAATGATTGTGACCTCATTATCATTCAGACAGCACATACGTCAGCATCCAATCCTACCCTAGTATTTATTTTCATGGCCCTTCCATTTAATGATGTTAAATTCCATATATAAATTGTCACAGGTAAAAATACCAAAAGCTTGTTAGGGAGGATTTTGGGGTATTTGGGGGAAGGGGGGAACCACATCCAGCTGAGCTCAGAGCTTACTCCCAGCTCTGTGCTCAGGTATCACTCTTAGCAGGGCTCAGGGATCCTTATGGGGTGCCAAGGAATGAACCCAGATACAAGGCAAGTTCTTTACCAAAAAGAAGAAAGCTTGACAGAGCTGAGAAAGAGATGGTAAATTGCAATAAATAATAAATGCATGCACGTGGGACTCAAAAACTACAATAGCCTTTAACATCACTGAAAGTTGGGCTCAAGGTACATTAATTAGATCTCTATAGTGATCAATCATTGCATATATGCTAGTCAGGAGAATAAATACTTTCAGCAATGAAGAAAGCTGGTAGATGACATCTATTTATTGGCATCATTCCTGAAACCTAGACAAATAAGCCCTTTGGTCCTTTCTAAAGGTGGATGAAGCAAAATAACCCACTCCTTACTGCAACAGCCTACCGTGGCTCTAAAGTCCAGTTGCCTGGCTCCTTTCCCAAGGCTTCCTCATCCCCTCTCCCTCTTGTGACTTGCTCTGACCTTATGTGCCCCCGACAGCAGCTTCAGCACCTCCTGCTCCCTCTGCTTTGGGGCATGTCTCCCCAGATCACCCCACAGTTTTCACTCTATACTCAGGTCTCTGCACAGACATCACACCTCAGAGAGAGTTCCCTGATCCTAAAACAGACCACCCCATCCATCCTCATTCACATCCCACCCTTATCTATGGCATCTTTTCCATATGTTTCTCACTTTCTTACCACGGAGTGGGTATATATATATACTTGTTTCTTTACTGTCTGTTTTCCCCCAAGAAAGGAAGCCCCATGAGGACAAGGCATGGTCTCTCTATTCAACACTGTGTTCCTGGCCTGGATTATATCTGGCATAGGGTCAGGTCTCAGCAGGTATAGGGGAAATAAAGGAAAACTGGCAAGTGGCTCAAGTCCCCTGCCTTCACTATGCCCCATTGCTGATTATTTCAATACAGCAGATCTTCTGAGTGTGATGTCAGGATAATGCCAAGGCCTCTGCTGCCAGAGTATCTCCTGCCACTCAGCCTCTATTATTTTCAGAAGCTGCCATCTCTACTGAGCTGACATGACCATATAATTTAGAAGGTCATATAATTTAGAGATGCCTAGGGACAAGTTTATATGCCAAAAAAATTAAAAACTATAAAATTATATGAAATCCAGGGGGCTGGAGCGATAGCACAGCGGGTAGGGCGTTTGCCTTGCATGCAGCTGACCCAGGTTCAATTCCCAGCATCCCATATGGTCCCCTGAGCACCGCCAGGGGTAATTTCTGAGTGCAGAGCCAGGAGTAACTCCTGTGCATTGCCGGGTGTGACCAAAAAAGCAAAAAAAAAATTATATGAAATCCAGCCAAGCTAATTATAGCTCCAAGGCTTAAGGATGCAGGCAGTGACTCCCATGAGAAAGTAGAGACAGGATGCGATAACCGATATTTTCTAAATCCAGGGGAGTGGGTCAGGACACCTCTTCTCATTTAAGCAGTCATTGGCTCATCCAATCATTCTATTCACAGGTGAAAGTTTTACTCTTCTGATCCTTCCCTTTCAACCTGGGGAACAGACCAAATACCTGAAGATAATCCATCAGCCAAGGGTAGACCCAAAGTGGGTAAAATTTGAAGATCCATTTAAAAAGACTTTTGTCTTTGGTTTTCCATGAGTAGTCAACATTTGCCAATTCCCTGAGCCATGTGGAAGTTTGGCACTGCTGGCCAGGGTCTGAAGGTCGCTTCCCTTTACAAAGAAGATGGGTCAGAGCTGCAGCCATCAGGCTGTAAAGAAACTCATTCAGGACTATTTTAAGGCCAACTGGCAAAGTTCTGCATATATTAGTCAGAAGGCATTCATTTCCTCTTATAAGCCCCAGAACAGTCAGATATGGAAGCATCATTTCATTAGAACACAACCTGTATCTTCTGTGAGATCAGAGAAAGAAAGCTCAGAACACTCTTCAAAGTGTGATATGTAAGGGTAAAACTGCAATCTTTGTACTACTCTGCCTGGACCCTTTGAATTAAGTAATGTCTCTCCATGTTTGTTGAGAAAGTTAGAAGCATATGCGGGTAACTAAGAAGCACAGGTAGCCAGGGAGGGAGGCAGAGGTAGGAGTTCTGACCAGCCCATTCTGGGAACCTCAAAGATATGAACAGATCATAAATCATGAAGCTGACTAAAACAGAAGAGGACCCAAATCCACCTGTTACCTTGTTGGGAAGAGGAGTGGACCACCAAAACCATTAGTAGATTACCAGATGTCTACAGGACCTAAAACAGAATGTGCCCACCACAAAGTTCCTAGGCAACAAGGACTCCCATGGCTCCCCTCTAAGTCCCACATTGTGGTCCTCCTGCCTCAGTGTACTCCTGTGTATTGTCACTCCTCAACAATCAAGAAATTCCATTGTTTTGTCCTCCTCTTTGTCCCATAAGTTGCTACGTTGCCAGGAAAACAAAACAAAAAAAAAAAAACAACTCTGAATCCCTACTCTGAGCCACAATTTCAGGCAATTGCTTAGTTGTGGTCTATCTTTTTTTTGGGGGGGGGGTATTTATTTATTTATTTATTTATTTATAATTTTTTTATTGGGTCACCATGTGGAAAGTTACAAAGTTTTCAGGTTTAAGTCTCAGTTATACAATGCTCAAACACCCATCCCTTCACCAGTGCACATATTCCACCACCAAGAATCACAGTATAGCTCCACCCCGTCCCCCCACACCCCTAGCCCCCCACAACCCTAGCCCCACCCTGCCTGTGTAACTGATAAATTTTGCTTTACTTTCACTTTGATTGCATTCAATATTTCAACAGAAATCACTATTATTTATTGTTTGGAGAGTCTCCCCCCTAAAGTCAGACCTGCTGAAAAGGAAGCATTTGATAATTTGTTTTCCATTCCTGAGGAGGAGAGGTATGAGGTTGAGTGACCGCACTTAGCAGGCTCACGGTTTTGGGTTTCTGTATTTAAGTATTTTAGTAACTAAGTCCATAGAAATATCTGCCAGAAATTGCATCACTGCCAACTTGTACTTCGCAGTTATATTATATTCCACATATGAGTGCAATCTTTCTATGTCTGTCTCTTTCTTTCTGACTCATTTCACTCAACATGATACTTTCCATGTTGATCCATTTATATGCAAATTTCATGACTTCATGTTTTCTGACAGCTACATAGTATTCCATTGTGTATATGTACCAGAGTTTCTTTAACCAGTCATCTGTTTTGGACACTCTGGTTTTTTCCAGATTCTGGCTATTATAAACCCCTCCACGACATTGAAGACACTGGTATCTTCAAAGCTGACACGCCACTGGCCAAGCAAGTGAAAATAGAGATAAATAAATGGGACTATCTCAAACTAAGAAGCTTCTGCACCTCAAGGGAAACAGTGACCAAAGTACAAAGACAATCTACAGAATGGGAAAGGATATTTACACAGTACCCATCCGATAAAGGGTTGATATCAAGGATATACAATGCACTCGTTGAACTCCACAAGAAGAAAACTGCCTACCCGATCAAAAAGTGGGGTGATGAAATGAACAGAAACTTTCCCAAAGAAGAAATCCGAATGGCTCAGAGGCACATGAGAAAATGTTCAACATCACTAATCATCAGGGAGATGCAGATCAAAACAACAATGAGGTATCATCTCACAGCACAGAGACTGGCCCACATCCCAAAATAACAAACACAACAGGTGTTGGCGGGGATGTGGGGAGAAAGGGACTCTCTTCACTGCTGGTGGGAATGCTGACTGGTTCAGCCCTTTTGGAAAACAATATGGACGATTCTCAAAAAATTAGAAATTGAACTTCCATTTGACCCAGCAATACCACTCCTGGGAATATATCCCTCAGAGGCAAAAAGGTATAGTAGAGATGGCATCTGCATTTCTATGTTAGTGTGGTCTATCTTAATGTTAAATAATTAAATCTCCTAGCTTTCTTGCCTAAAGATGTTTCCAGGGCAATTGGTTAAGCAAATTCCATTACAACAAAAGAGCTGTTGGAATGTGGCTCATTCAAATGTCAGTTCTCTCACACCAGGAGGGAAAGAGCTGCAAATCCCAAAGTGGGAAGAAAACAAACAAACAAACAAACAAAACAATGCCCCAAACAAGATTAAGAGGTCTTAGAAATCTCCTCTCAAAATAAAGCACAAGGTCAATGACAAAAAAGACACCACACTGCCTTCGGGTTCATAAATTTATTGAGTAAAAACAAAATTAGATCAGGCATATTAAATTCGGGTCTGTTCGAACGTGACCGATGTCCGTATGCAGCAGAGACGAAATGAGGTGAGGAAGGGTAAGACAGTGCGCTCTGGCAAGCAGACACTGAGCAAAGCCCCCTTCCCTTCATTGTAAAGGCCCCACATTGTCACTGCATCAGGAAGCAAAGGAAGGGGAGCTGACAATTTAAAGAGCAGAGATGAAACCACGGGGAGAAAGAACTTGCCAGAGCAGAGAGGGCCAGCACAGCGAGAGAACAGACTGCGTGAGGGGCCTTTGGAGAACGGATTCGGCGCGGATCTGCCGACTCACTTAGGGAACACAGCCACCACATCATAGCCCTCAGGTGGAGTCATCCGCTCCCGGGCATGTGTTTCACAGTAGATTTGATCCTCTACAAAGAAATGGCCCTTCTGTTTCAGATTGGTGCCGCAGTCGGTGCACACGTAACAATCGGGATGGCGGTGTCGTTCTCTCAGCTTCACAAACACGCCCCTGCGGGAGAGGGGGAGAGAGAGAGGCGGAGGGAGGCGGGTGGGTGTCTGTGAACAGCGAGTACTGACAAGGGCCTCCAGTCACCAGGAGCTTACTCACTCTTAGGATCCAGAGTTATTTCTTTGGTTTGGTTTTGGGGCCATACCCTATGATGCTCCTGGCTCTGCGCAGGAATCACTTCTCGCGGGCTCAGGGGACCATATGGGGAGCCAGAGACTGAACCTGGGTCAGCTGAGTGCAAGGCAAGCGCCCAACCCCACTGTACTGGTGCTGCCACTCCCAAGAGACGTTTCTATTGATGCCCTGCACGAGTCTCCCCCACTTCAAGGGAGCAGCCCTTACAGGTTCTTCATCTAAGGGCTCTCCAGCCCAGAGAGTCTCTCCGCCATGGGCTCTGGGGCAGGTGACCCACAGGCTCTTGCTGCTCTGCTGTGTCAGGCTAGACTCTCCCCCGGCCACTCCCCAAATGAACAGCACCCTGCCCTGCCACAAGTGCATTGCTGATCTGCAGGGTTCAAGGCCTGGGGAAGGCAGATACTTACACAATGCCAGTGCCACATTTTTCACACATGGGCAACTTTTGTGCATTTCCTATAGATGCGGCCACTTTGGTGACTGGAGCCTTTACACTTCTGAAACCAGTGGGTTTGTTGGGATCTCCTAAAATAAAAAAATAATTAAATAATTAAAAACACATCTGGGTTGGCCAGAAAGTAGAAAACTACATTTTCGGAATCACACACATACTCACGTACAGTACATATATCTCTCTCCCACTCTGTATGTGTGCATACACTATATACACACACAAATTTAATATATATATATTATATATATATATTTTTATGTGTTCTAGGAGGATCATGTGTACTATACTCAAACAAATCTAGCTCTGCTGTGTGAGCCTAAGCAAGTTACTTAACCTTTCTAATCCCAAATTTCTTGTTCAGTAAAACAAGGGCTCATAGTCCTCTCCACTGAGTACAAAAAACTCCTAAAATACCATCCTCCCACAGTCCAAACATGGTCAGCCCTCAAAACACAAATTACTTTTTGAGTACAAACATGCAAATACTGATAAAGGAACTTAAAAACGCTTACATGAACAAGATAAACAAAAACATTTTTGAGAAATGAAAGGCAATGTATTTGGATGTAAAAAACAAATCCAGAGAAGTGATTCTTTTTTTAACCCAACCTTTCCTGCCCCAGTCAGAACTATCATTCCTGTAGGTGGAGGACTCCCTCTGCTGGCCTCTGAATGAGAGGACTTAAGAAGTCCAGTCCCAGCCACTACTACCCAGGTCCACGTCAAAATTGACCAGCAATTTTGAAGATGCACAAGTGGGAGATGCGCTGGGTCATCACCCAAACCCAAAATGGGCTGGGGAGAGAGGACAGCATGTACAACACTTGCCTTTCATCCAGCTGAGCATAGTTTAATCCCCAGCACTGCCTATAGTCCCTGCAGCACTCCAGGAATGACCCCTGAGCAGATTAGCAAGAGGCCCTGAGCACAGTTGGGTGTGGCTCCTCCCAAACAAATAAGTATATGAACAGAAGCACATCAGTTTTGTCTTGATCATGAAGTGGTTTTGGGAGAGCCTGGCAAGTGACCCGTGGTGTATTCATGTGCCAAAACCAGTAACAATGGGTCTCATTCCCCTAATGCTGAACAAGCCTCCAATGCGGCACCGTTGGGAAGGGCAAGTAAAGAGAGGCTGCTAAAATCTCAGGCTAGGACAAATGGAGACATTACTGGGACCGCTCGAGAAAATCAACGATCAACGGGATGATGATGATGATGATGATGATGATGATGATGATGATGATGAAGAAGAAGAAGAAGAAGAAGAAGAAGGGGTTTGAGGCATTAAAAGGTAGATCTAGGCCAGATGTCTTTTTCACATCACCCCAACCTACGCCTTGCTCTACGACATCTCAGAAAGACCCAAGTGGGCAGCTTTATGGCTCAAAGCACCCCAAATTTTCTGGCTCTAGGTGCTGATGACACCTTGGCTTGCCTGTCCCTGTCAAAAATGAGTAAGTGGCAGCAACTTTGTAGAGGGCATGGCTGGGAAAGGCAAACTGTGTGCTCAAGGAACCCACTGACAGAGTTAGGGCTTCAACGTGATGGGTTATTTTCCACACAACTGACTGCATCAGGGGGGAAATAAAGGGCACAGGAAAGAACCTGGGTGTTAAAGAGTAGAAGGAGAGAAGGAAGGGGAGGCAGGAGAGCCCGTGTGGTGGCAGTAGAATCTGCACTCCATTCTGGAATAAAGAGAACTGACCCTCAGGAAGCTGACAGAGGATAAAGCCAAACTCACTGTGGGGAGCTCAGTCCCACAGTGCCACCTTCTGGCTCGACTTTTGCCTCTCTCTCACTTACTCAGTTAACAGGAAATGTTTGAAAACTTCCCTTCAACTTCCCTCCACCCCCATTTCCCTCCCTCAGCTTGCTTACAGTCCAAATACTAGCAGCCATCAGGTTTTGGGCAATTACAAAAATTTCCAAATTTCCCTTCATCTAGTAAATCTTGCATCTCAAAGCTTCCCAGGGTGGAGTTGGGAAAGGGACACATAAAAATTAGCTGGATAAGCTCAACCTTTTTTCTACCCATTTCACTGTTCAACAACCTTCCATGTTCCCCAAACCCCATAGATTCAGACTCACAGCGGGACGTTAGCGCCCAGTGGTTCTTATGATCTGAATCCAGACGGCTAAGGATTCTCCGGCAACCTCAGATACCAGTCCTCAGGGCCCTTGTTCTCCCTGAACAGGCCACCAGCTTTCTAAGTGCAAAGCCTTCCAATCCCTAGGGTGTTTTCTAAGTCTCTGGTACCGTCTTCCTATAGACAAGGCGCCCTCCAACAGACAAATGAATAAATAAGATGTGGCATACCTTCAGAAGGCAGCAGTATTAGCTTTGAAAAAGAAAGGGCCAGATCAAGATGTCAAGAACATATATGCCTGGCATGGGTCAGGACCCAAGCTCAATGCCTGGCACTGCATGGCTCCCCCAAAGATCACTGGTATAGCCCTCCTGGTTCCTGAGAATCACCGAAGTAGCCCTGATGCCTCTTGCTGGGCTCAAGCAGTGACAGGTTCTAGCACTGAACCAGCCACACTATTGGTCACCAGGAGTAGTCCCTAGTTTTCTCAAGCAGTACTTAGGAGGTCCCATCAAAAATAAATAAAAAAGGAAGAAAATGAAGACACCCTGCTATAGCACTGAGTAATCTGGATCTCAGACAACGCAGAGTGTGGAGGGTTGGATGTCACAGAATCATCACCACTTCAAAATAGTCATCCACAGCCAGGCTGCCTGTGAGAAACCAAGACGGCATTTATGAATAACAGTCTGGGAGGCAGGTGAACCCTGAGGGTGATTGCTCACAAATGACCCTTGTGAGAATAAGGAAAAATCATCTTTTCCACACACTCATCCAGTAAAATTGTCTCATAATGAACAGATGCCATTATGATAGCTTTACTGACACCCACTTGGAAACCATGACCAAAACCACACAGTATGTCTACAGGGCGATCTGTGGAGCTACACAGGGTGGCCAGGCTGGTCCTGAGTCTCACGCTGAGCTGTCAATCGTCAGAATGGTTACAAGCACCTCTTCTGATCACTGTGATGGGGTCTGTGCTGTGTATGACAATTGATCTTTACAACAATCTTAGAGAAAAGGAGTTTTATTCCTGAGGGACAGAGGAAGCAGATGTGGCCAAAGTGGGGCAAAGGCTCTGATGAGGTCACTTACTCTCAGAGCAAAACAAACGTAAGTTCCCAAGACTATAAGATCCCATACCTGGTGTTGCCAGGCTGCTCATTTATCTTCACTCTGCTCTGTGATAACTCATGGCCTACCAGCCCTGACTCATGTTAAACACCACAGAAGGATGACACGTGAAACCAACGGCCAGGAGACAGACCAACGGTATGCCACAGCCGTCCAGCTTATCCTTATCTCAGTGTCCTGAGGCTCATGAGTCATAAAATAGCTAGACAGGTGTGGCTGGGAACCCTTGACCTTCCTGTCTTCTTTCCTCTCCCCTCACCTCCCTCTCCTGTCCTCTTCCCTCACTGTCATTATTTTCAAAATGTTATGAGGGGACAGAGAGGTAGCACAGTAGGCAGGATATTCACCTTGCACATGACTGACCCCAGTTCGATCCCTGGTACCCCATGTGAGCCCCCCAAGTTGGCCAGGAGTGATCCCTGAGCACAAAGCTTGGAGTATGCCCTGAGCACTGCTGGGTGTGAGCCCCCACCCCTGAATAAAAACAAAAAATGAACATGAAAAATGCCTGTCCAAGGAGCAGGCTGGTGCGGGAAGGAAAGCAGGGAGGAAACCTGGAGACACTGGTGGGAGAAAGTTAACACCAGCGGCCCTGGTGCTAGAACTCTATAACTACAAATCACGGTGCTTTAATAAAAAATTTTCAAGAGAATTCAAAAAAATGAATTATAAAAATTAGTCCAAAATTTTAAAAGTTAAGGGCACTTTAAATTCATCTCTTCTAATTCCACGCTGTGTTCCTCCAGCCTACTCAAAGCCCAGAGAGGTCAGCAGTGGTTGCCCCTCAGCCCAGAGCTGGAACAAGACCCTCCGAACCCAGGCTCAGCTGGTTGGTTACCTTTCTCCTCAGACTCGAGGATTTCCTGCAACACCAAGAAGGAAGTGGATTGTTTCGGGGGCTCGTTCAACTCTTGCTTCTCCTGCAGCATCTTGTAAACTTCCGACTCCTTGCTGATGATGAGTCCACTGGCAGGCTGAGAAGGGTCTAAGCTGTGAAGAGAGTGCGGGAATTTATTAGAAGTGTCCAAAGGGAGAAGAATTTCTCTAGGCATCCCTCTTATAAGCAAATAACACCCCAAAATCAGAGACAGTTTTAGTCTTCTCTTCACTCAGCCTCAGCGCACCTGCCAGTGTGTGCGGGATCCCCGCAACTACTTCCACGTAGTAAGAGGCTGCTTTCCCCAACAGCTTCAGAAACTCCACTGCCTCTGCCCTAACCCCATGGAATCAGAATGCTTTGCTTCTCCTTCACTTATTAAAACAACATTATAGTCCAGAGGAAATTCAGAAGATTATCCACCTGAAATTCAGAAGATTTCACCACCTGAGCACTGAGAAACCAACCAGGCATGCTCAGTAGAGGGCCACAGAGATCATGATGTTCTTATTCCTGAGGGTGCTGAAGTGCTGCTGTCTCCGGAATTCTCACGACTAGGGCCTCTGGTCTCCTCACCTGTGCTACTGAGGGAACAGACTCTGTTGCCTGGCTCACAGGGCTGTGCCTGAGAAAATGCACAAGCACTGCGGTAACAGCCAGGACGTTCACTGTATTTCACTGCACAACTGGTGCATCTTGTTTTGCCATCTGAAAATTGGTTTTCTCGACAAGGGCGTGGGGTGGGGGAGGTGGTTCCCAAGTGGTGCTCAGGGATCTCAGGGCCACTCCTGGCAATATTCCACTAAGCAAGCCAACAATAGGACCCAAGGATTCAGTGCTGCTCAGGGCACGGGGTGCTGGGGACAAGCAGGGCCAACCCAGCAATGTTCACGGGCCTCTAGAGTCACATCCAGTAAGCTCGAGGGACCAGGTGATGCCAGAGATCAAAAGCTACAGGTAACAGTCCCACCCCACTTCTCTTTCCAAAACCCCTGGCATAATGTCTGTGACATTATGGTGAAATATATGGTGAAATACTAGAAAGAGGGAGTCGAGTTCTCAGCTCCAGACCAGGCACTGGGAAAACCAGGCCTTTCTCCATACCTTCCACCATCACAGTGGGCTCCTGAGAGGTTTTTGGCTTTTTTCCCCAACAATGGAATTTTCTAGTAGAGGAGGCATCTGCTGGATCTCTAGAAGTGTAAAGGGATGGAGACTCCAGTTGGCTTTACCCATAAAGTCTATCCTGAACCTACTCCTTATCAGTACCCTACCTCCACCACCTGCCCCAGTCACACCAGCTGGGTGTGACTTATCAGCTTGCTAGTTTTCCCCCTGCTGCCATACTCACCCCCAGGATATTGGAGGTTGCTCCCAAATAGTTCTCAGGGGACCCAGGGCCTAATTTAGACCAAAACGGTCTGAGATTCAGTACAAGGCCCAAGTAGGCAGTGCCTCTCAGCTCTACTACAACAATCCTGACCATGTTAAGGGTCTCCACAAAGACACTAGGCACTGTTCAGGGAGCTGTGCGGTGCCAGGGATCAAACCAAGTTGGGTGTACAACCCCTGTACCACTTCCTTGTCCTGAAGATTCTTATGTTCAACTAGAGGCCAACTCAGATGTCAAACTCAGAGAATGAGACTGAGACTATGACAGGATGTGCTTCCATGCATTCTCATCTGATTGAGATGCCCCCAAAAATAGATTTGGCAACGGAATACAAGTTAAATGTAATTTATTACCATGGGAGTAAATGTCATCATGAAAAGCAGACAGGCTCTCATGACAATGTTCTTCCGTCTCCATGCACATCAACACGCACTCCTTGCTCATTTCAACTGAGGCATAATGGCTTTTAGCTGTTTTTTGAACATTCCAGAGCCTTTGTGCTTCCTGCTCCCTCTGCCTGGAACATCTCTCCCCAGACTGCCCTACAGCTCCAATGCTACCAGGAGTTCTATGCTCAAATGTCATCATTGGAGAATGCTCCCGAGCCTCCACTCAGTCTAGTCTATTTCCAATCCCAGTTTAATCCCTGGCACCATATATGGGCCCCTCAGCACCATTAAAAGAGTGATTTCTGAGCACTGAACCAGGAGTAAGTCCTGAGCAGGGAAGCTGGATCCCATGCCCTCCGAGGAGGCCCCAGGGAAGACAGAGAGGCGAGCGGTCAAGACTCTCTGCCAAGAATAGCTCTTTCGATTCCTCTTTGGGATACCCAAATAGCTTTCGCGTCCTGTTTTCCTAGGGCCCAAGTCTCTGAAGCATATGTTAGTGCAGGAAGAATGGTGAAGTAAAAAAGATGTGCCCGGAGCCGGAGGTTCTTTGTCCTCTTAACCACTTCTTTGACACTCTTGAAGGTGTTCCATGCTGCTCTCTTCCTCCTGCACAGTTCTGGCGCCAAGTTGTTCTTCATGTTGAATTCTTGACACATAGCTGCTGCATTCAGAGATGTTTGTTCCATTGAGAGCAAATGGAATGTCACGGACTAGTTTGTTTTTCATGAATATTATCTTGGTGAGATTCAGCTATAGTCTGACCCTTCCACACAAAAGACAGATACCAGAAAGAATACAAATATCATGCAGTGACATAGAAGTTGCAGTTCCCTCCCAGAGTGGTGAGAACTTCCTTGACACTTCAGATTCTCTGTGGTGACTCCCCACAACCCAAATTTTGGAGTAAGAAACAGTCTGTAGCCATAACCAAACTCTCAATTCCAAGTTAAAATGAACAAACAATAACATAGGATTGTCCTAAACTTAACAGAAAAACACCTACCAGCAATTTAACTGTGTATCTAACAAAAAGTGATAAGTTTTTAAAAAAGATAGAATAATCCACATTCCTCATAAGGGATCAATAAATACCAACATATAAAAAAAAACAAACTGCAGAAGACAATGACACAATTACTAAAATAATAGCCAATAGAAGTATATGTCACGGTATCTTGATTAGATTATCACACAAGAATTTCAAATCAGGGGCCAGAATGATAGTATAGCTGCCTGGGGGCTTGCCTTGAGCACAGCCAAACTAGATTTGATCTGGGTCATCCCATATGGTCCCCCTCGCACCAACAGGAGTTATTCCTCCTGAGTGCAAAACCAGGAGTAACCCCTGAGTATCACCAAGTGTGACTCAAAATGCCAAAACAAACAAACAAAAAAAATTCAAATTATGTGATAGTCACAGTTTTAAAGGAGTATTTTGCAATAGCTCAGAATAAATAAGAAGTATTCATACAGTTGTTATAGTTATAAAACTTCTTTTGAAAGACATATCCAACAAATAATAACTACAAACTATGAAATACACACTGGAAAAGAGTCAAAAGCATGGAGGTTCTGAATTACAGAAACCACTTGAAAAAGAAAGAGTTCCTACGTTTTCCATTTATGTGACTTTATCTGAGGCCAGGTTTCAAAATATTCGTTGTCCATACCCTGACTATAAGACAAAAAATATCAATATTTTTGTTTTAGGTCCAGTGCTGAAACAAAGGCTGAACACAAAAAGAATAAATCCGAGAAAAGAAAGCTCCAAAGAAGAGGGGTGTATAGACTCAAGTAGATTATATTTGCATACTTAAAGGGCTGGTAGCCTAAGATTCCTAAGGAGAAGTATAAAGGAAAAAATTTTCACATTTGGAATAAGGTATTCATTGAACTTAATGTTCTGAGTCACAGCATGAGGCAGGCCATTGGGGACAATGTACATATATCTCTGGATTTCATGTATCAAGGCATCCATGTAGGGCATGTTGCTCCTGTCCTGCATTGAAGGACTCCGGTGTCTGCCAATCACATGCTCGATCTCCTCCTTGGCTTAAGCTTGGCAAGAGAAAAATTGGAATTTATACAAAAGGGACAAGATTTCACTTTCTTAATCATGCTACATTTTGGTGGAAGATGAGAAGTGGAAAATTATTTTCACTTGCTCTAAGGTTTGGGTCTTTTTCATTTGTATATTACAAATGAAAGATTATTAAAACTGAACATGAGTATTGTAAATCTTGGTACTTTGATAAAATGTTTTAAAAATTAAATATAAAACTGAATGTGGAGTGGTCCTCTTTCTTTCCTACACCAAAGGAAGTTATTACTGTATATCTTTACTTTAAAAAAATATGTTTGAGTTACCAAGAGATAAGCAGGTACAAAGTTGTCCATGATTGGGTTTCAATCTTACAATGTTGCAGCAAAATCCCTTCACCAGTGTACTTCCCACCACCAATGACCACAATATCCTTCCTTCCACTCTCACTCCATCCTCAGTCTGCCTCTATAGCAGGCACTTTTCTTCTCTCTCTCTCTCTCTCTCTCTCTCTCTCTCTCTCTCTCTCTCTCTCTGAGTCTTTCGAATGGTTTATCAATCTTGTTCATTTTCTTAAAGAACCACCTCTTAGTTTCATTGGTCTTTCATATAGTGTTTTCGTGTTCCACCTCTTGTTTAATTTCTGCTCCATTTTATTATTACCTTCCTCCTGAATGGTCTGGATTCTTTTGTGGAAATTTTCCAAGATCTTAAGGAGAGGATTCAAGTTCTTTATGTGGGCCCTTTCTTCTTTTCTGATAAATACCCGTAGAGCTATGTACTTTCCTCTGAACACTGCTTTTGCTGTGTTCCACAAGCTCTAGTAGTCATGTCCTCATTCTCATTTGTTTCCAAGAAACTTTTGATTTTGTCTTTGATTTCCTCCAATCTACTGGTTAAGTGAGCTATTTTAATTTCCAGGTATTTGATTCAATTCTCTGGTTCCATATGTCACTAAATTCTATTTTCAGTGCATCATGTTCTGAAAAGTTAGTTGATATAATTTCTGTCTTCTCGATTTTATGAAAATACATTTTATGGTCCAGCACGTGATATATCTTGGACAATGTTTCATGTGCATTGGAGAAGAATGTGTATTTGACCTTTGGGGGATAAAAAGTCCTACATATACCTACTAGCCATCTCTCCTCCAATTTTTTATTCAAAACCAATATTACCTATTTTTTTTAATTTTCAAAATTTTATTGAATCACCGTGAGAGAGTTACAAGCTTTCATGTTTGGGTTACCAGTATTTCATAGTTTTTGTTTAGTTTTTCCAGTTGTGTCAGTTTTTCCAGTTTTTTTTATTTCACTTGTTTTTCCAGTTTTAAGTTGTTATTCTATCAAGAGGTGATCAAGCTGTGTTGAAGTCTCCAACTACTATATTTTTTTACTACCAATGTCTTCCTTGAAGTCTATTAGCAGTTGTTTGAGTATTTTACTGGTCCCTCATTAGGAACACAAATATTAGGAGTATAATTTCTTCCTGATGTGTATATTCTCTGATAATTAATAAATTGCCTTTGCTGTCCTTTCTAACCTTTTTTAGTCTGAAATCTATGTTGTCAGATACTAATACGCCCACCCCAGCCTTTCTGAAATTGTTTGCTTGAAGAATTGTTTTCAGGTCTTTAATATTTAGTCTGTGTTTGCTCTGACTATTCAAACATAATTCTTATAGGCAGCAGATTATTGGATTCAGTTTTGTAATCCATTTTGCCACTCAATGCTTCTTAATTGGTGTATTTAGACCATTGACATTGAGAGTGATTATTGTCATGGGGTTTTGTGCCATCTTTCTGTAGAAAGTAGTTGTGCTTTTGATGTATGCCTTGTATTAGAGTAGCCTCTTTGGTCCTTCTTTTAAGTTCAGGTTTGAGTAGGGTTTCTGAGCTGTTTATCCATGAAGCAGTGTATAATTCCTGCGAGTCTGCATGAGAATCTAACCAAATAAAGTATTCTTTGTGAGGCGTTCATTTAAGTTTTTTCACTATATCCAAGGAGGGTTTCATCTAATAAGTCTGCTATGAATCTAGGGGACACTCCTTTGTATGCAATTTCCTTCTTTGATCTTGCAGCTTACAGAATTGTTTCTCTATCTATGGTATTCGACGTTCTGATTAGGGATGTCTTGGAGTTTTTCTTTTACTAGAGTTTCTTTTAGCTGGTAGCCTTCGAGCTTCTTGGATCTGGATGCCTGCATTCTTCAGCTTTGGGAGTTTTTCAGCAACAATGTCTAACTGTTGCTGCCTCATTGAGGATGCCACACTGTCCCCTCGGACTCTGATTATTCCTATGTTTTTCCCCTTGAACTCATCCCATAGTTGCCCGCCCTTGAACTAATTTGAGATCTTTTTCCATATTTTGTTGTTGCCTGGATATTTTCTGCAACTCATCTTCAGGCTCACTGATTCTGTCTTCAACTGTTGTTACTCTATGTTGAGGGCACTCACTGAGTTTTTTATTTCATCTACCAATTTTGTTTTATTATTGACATCTCTGTTTGTATTTTTCTTGTTTCTGCTTTCATTTCTTCCTTTATCTTATTGGCTGTCCATTCTATTGTTTCTCTCTCATATCCTCCTATATTTTATTGGATGTCCATTCCATTGTTTCTTTGAACTCATTGATGTCCTCATCATTTTGTCTCTGAATTCTTTATCAGAGAATTTATGGATGTTGGTACTCCTTTGTGAGATTTCAGGGCTATCTTCATCCATTCCCTGTGGTGGGAGATGGGGTATTCTATGCTGTTTTTCCATGGTGCCTGTGGTGGTCTTGAGTTGGTTCCTTCCAAAATACTGTCAGTGTATCCCCCTGAATGCCAGGGAGTACTCTGTGGGAACTCGGTGAGTGGTGATCTCTTCTTTCCCCTTCATGGTATTTACCTTTCTCTTTGGTTATCCTGGGTAACTTGTGTGAAGCCTCTTGTGCTGATTCAGTACATGCTCTTTGGCCTGAACTCCAATCAAAGATTGGGGTTATACTTTTTATTTGCACTCGGTGTTATTTTTGTGCATTTGGGAAAAAAATGCTGATTGGAATAGGGGCTAAGGGCTATTGGTATAATGTATTAGAGATAGCCACATTGGTCTGGTGAGCATTCACCATAAGAGTCTGAGACGAAGGTGTGGGTCTTATGGTATATGGAAAGGGAGATTAACTGGCGGCCATGTTTGGAGGAGGAACTGGGCATTAGTGTCAGAATCAAGGTTGGTTATCAAATATGTGTGTTTCACCACTGCAGCAGCTCATTTAAAAAATCTTTTTCCTTAGCAGAGAGATACGAGTTAGCAATGATGCAACTTCTTGCAGAAATTCCTCTGGACTTTGTTACTAAAATACTAAAATACAGAAATCAAAACCTCGCTGCCGCTTGTGGTCATGGGACTTCATATCTCTCCATTCTCAGCAACGGAAAACAAATTATCAAATGCTTCCTTTCCAGCAGATCCAACTCTGGGGGTCGGGGCGGGGGAGACTTCAAACAATAACTGTGAGTTTTTTGTTTGAATGTAATCAAAGTAAAGAGAAAGTAAAGTAAAGTTTATCAGCTACACAGGCAATGTGGGTGGCTGAGTATGTGGTGGGGAGGTTTACTGTGGTTCTTGGTGGTGGAATATGTGCACTGGTGAAGGGATGGGTGTTCTAGCATTGTGTAACTGAGACTTAAACCTGAAAGCTTTATAACTTTCCACATGGTTATTCAATTAAAAAAAATCATTTTTCAGCACACTGCTGCCACCAAGTTGGGTCATCTGAGATGGGATGGGGTACCTGAGCTCCAAAGAAAGGAGGCACCCACCATCGGAGTCACATTAAAGTTTAAAAGGAACATAATTTCCAATTCTTGGGTATCGTAAATTCTACCAAATTTATATTTCATATACAAATGTATATATTATGTATAATAAATTTATTGCATATAATAGATATTATGCAATAAAATATTACTAAAGATATAAATGCAATATATTATGTAATTATGATATGACTTTATGTAATAGGCATTATATGATATATTACAATGTGTAATAAATTCTATATATCCTATCTGATATACAATATGCATATCATATGTGATATATGATGTGTTATATATCATATTTAGAATGTTAATAAATGATATATGATACGAATTCTATTATAAGCAATCACTTTCACTGTCACTGTCATCCCACTGTTCATCAATTTGCTCGAGCGGGCACCAGTAACGTCTCCACTGTGAGAGTTGTTACTGTGTTTGGCATATTGGTTATGCCAGGGGGAGATTGCCAGTCCCCGCCTTGTTGGTGAGATACTCTCGGTAGCTTGCCAGGCTCTCCAAGAGTGACAGAGGAATCAAACCCGGGTCAGCTGTATACAAGGCAAACGCACTACAGCTGTGCTATCACTCCAGCCCATTATAAACAATATATATAAATATAAATTATATGTTGTAAATATATAATAAATTTATCATATATTACATATAATAAATATACATTGTATATAATCCAACTATACTGTGAAATTAATTTCTGAACTGTAATTCACCTTTTGTGGGGTTTTTTTTGTCAAACTCGGGAATCTGGGATCCAAAGTCTCACTAAATAGCATGTAGTTTAACAGCTTCATGTTTGCCAGAGTTTCGGCTTTTTTTGTGACAGCTGATGGTACTCAAGACTTACTCTGGATCTAATCTCATGGATCCAATCATATGTGGTGCTGAAGATCAAACCCAGGTCGGCTATATGCAAAGCAAGTACCAAACAATCTGTCTTATCTATCAGATCCAAGAGTGTGTTTTAAACTGAGAATGTTTCAGGTTTTTGACTACCCAGTATGAGGAGGAGAGCAATATTACAGCAGAAAGGGCTCTTGTCTTGCCTGTGGCCCAACAGGGGTTCAGTCCAAGCATCACATATGAACGAATCCCTGAGCTCAGAGCAAGGAGTGATCTCTGTGCAAAGAGAAAGGAGAAGGCCCTGAATACAGTCAGATGTGACCCAAATACAACAAAAACACAAACATAATGTTAGTCAGTATAATAAGTGCTTAATACATAGGAAAATTGAATAAAATATTTAGTTGACTCAGCATAGCCTCAGTATAGATATGAACTGGAGCAATAGCACAACGGGTAGGGCGTTTGCACTGTCTGCAGCTGACGTGGGTTTGGTTCCTCTGTCCCTCTCAGAGAGCCTGGCAAGTTACCAAGAGTATCCCACTTGCACAGCAGATCCTGGCAAGCTTCTCGTGGCATATTTGATATGCCAAAAACAGTAACAACAAGTCCCCCAATGAGATGTTACTGGTGCCCACTCGAGCAAATCTATGAACAACGGGATGACAGTGGTACTGTGCCACAGCATTGATGAACACATGGTATTTCAATACATATTTAGAAGGTAAAATATGACAGACAAGACATAATGGGTAACTTGTTAACTTTATCAGTATACCACTGTATCACTGTCATCCCATTGCTCATTGGTTTGCTCGAACAGGCACCAGTAATGCTTCTGTTTGTCCCTGTCACATGCTAGTGTAGCCCAATGGCGTCTGCTCACTCCACAAAGAGCATCAAGCTATTCGTTCAGGGTCTTTACGTAAAAGTCTGCTATCTCATAGGTGGGTTGACAGGTGTTCTTTTGAAATCCTGTGGTCTCATCTTGGTCAATCCAATGACTTTGTGCTTGATCTTCTGCACTGCACCATCAAGTCCTCGATTGACGCTTCTGATACCAGCATGCATGCATTGAAAGTACTGACAGTCTTTTTAGTCCTTCTTTGTTTTTGCAGACCAGTTATTAAAAATATTAAAATTTTAGATTTCCTAGAGTGTGAACTGCGACATAATATTTAATCTATAACAAGCAATACAAAACAAATTCTCTACATTGCCTTTTCTGCAGGTATGAGTGGTGGTGGGACTGGTGTAGGAATATCAAATGTAACCAAAGTAGAGAGAGAGTATTGTGCAAATATGCCACACAGGCAGGGGAAGGTGTGGAATAGGGGAAGGGGGGGCACTGGGGATTTTTATGGTGGAAAACATGCACTGGTGAAAGGATGGGTGTTTGATAATTGTATGATCAAAGCTCAAACATGAAAGATTTGTTAGTGTACCTCACAGTAAATCAATAATAAGGGGAAAAGAAACCACTTGAATGACTTATTCTATGAGGAAAAGACAATGAATGTTAAGAAATATTGTTATCCCTTAAATTAGCTTAAGGTTTTAGGTATGGAAAAAGGTAGTGATGAATCTGACATCACATAACTACAAACTAAATGAGTTAGAATCTTAAGTCACTGCTATTACATTTATAAGCCATTTTCTCAGTAACATGCAGCCAACCTAGCAATGGATTAAGGGAAAATCTGTGACTATAGTTATAAGAATTATAATCAGATAAGTATAGTTATAGGATTAGGAAATTCAAAGACATTTTGAACTTTACCTTCTCATATTGAAAGGTTCAAATTGATCTAGTTGAGAATCATTAAACTCAATATCAACTACTATTAAATTCAGAATGCACATAGAATTGCACAGTAAGGGACAAAGTTGGAGAAGAATAAAAGAAAAGCATAGACAGATAACAGACCAAAAAAACCCAAGTGGAAAACAAAATTGGAAGTAATAGGGAAGTAAGATGAAAGAACAGCTTCTGAAATATTTAAAGGTTTGGGAAAAAACACTCCAGTAACATAATAAGCATAGAGGTATAGGAATGAATGAAATTATTCGGCTGTTTGTTACTTGAAAGTAATACAATTGGATCACATTCCACCATAGCAAAGAAAGCAATAGCCTCTGCCACTTGAATTGATGATACAATTTCATCTGTTGTATGATAATCTGACGAATTCAATATATACAATTATAGAACGACCTCTCAGACCCTGCTTCCCATAGCCACACCTCTCTGCTTGCTCCTCAACGCCACCCCTGTCCTCCAGGTAATCAGCCCACCGTGAACTCCTCCTACTAGGCCTTGGACAGCTCTCATGCAGGCCCCCGCCCTTCCAAGCTCTCCCACAACCTCTCAGACCTGAGCACTGCCAGTGTGCCAAGTGTTTACTATGGGCGTATCCCAGGGCGCTTGGTCTCAAGGGGTCGTGGCCTCCTGCCCAAGAGGTGGCCGCAGTTATTGTTACTTTTTTAGCATTATCTGTATAACCTGTTTCTTTGAAAAATACCCTGGCCATCTCAATCACTCTATGTCAGTAGTCTATTTATTCTAACTTCACAAAAACTATTCGTGAACATAGAAACTTTGCAAGGAGCGCATAACCTTAAAATTCACTAGAGACCCCACATGAATCAGGATGAATTCCTGACAGTAAGGAAGAATTCTAAAATAGGAACAAGGCTACCATTATCAATTTAGCACAAACAGAGCCCCTCCTCCCGCAGCAAGAGGAATATGGATAGACAACTAGAACATTTCTACTCTATACTTCCATACCAATATGAAGAAACAGCAAAAATTCCCTCCATGCAGAGAGGATGAAGAAAAGATTCCAGAAACCTCAACAGGGGCTACCCACCTATACGACCTTTCAGAAAAAGAATTCAGAGAGGAAATCTTGAGGAGATGTACTTCAAACAACCATGGAGCAGACATCCAATAAATTAAGGGAGGATATAAATGAAGCATTGGATCAGTCCACCAAGAAAATGCAGAAAGAAATGAGAGCAGAAATTTTAAAGCTACAAACGGAAGTCACACAAATAAAGGAACCGGTAGATGAATTAAAAATCTCAGTAGGAGCCCTCAAGAGTAGAATGACTACAGCAGAAGACAGAATCAGCAAGCATGAAGATGAGCTGCACAAATCTTGCAGGCAACAAAAATTAATGGCAAAAGACCTCAAAATGGTCCTAGAGCAAATCAGAGTCGTATGGGAAGATCTCAAGAGAAACAACATAAGAATCATTGGAGTACCAGAAGCACAGGGAAGTAACCCCAATGAAAAAAAAAAAGGGGGGAAAGACATAATTACTAAGAAATTCCCAGAGCTGGAGAAGGCAGGCATCCATATCCAAGGAGCCCGAAGAGTACCAGCAACAGGAGACCCAAATAAAAAGACTCAAAGGCACATCATAGTCAGAATGATGGATGCTGTGGATAGAGACACAATACTCCAAGCAGCAAGGTCAAAGAAGGAAATCACATACAAAGGAGCACCCCTTAGATTTACAGCAGACCGATCAGAGGAAACCCTCGAAGCCCGAAGACATTGGTGGGACATAGTGAAAAAATTCAACGAAATGAACACATCACCAAGAATACTTTATCCGGCTACACTCTCACTCAAACTCGAAGGAAGCATACACTATTTCTCAGATAAACAACAGCTCAGGAACTTCATAGACTCAAAACCAAACTTAAAAGAAGGACTAAAGGGGCAATAGACAAGGAAGGAAGACAATAGACTAAGACAAGGAAGAACCCCACAAGAACAACAAACCCCAAAGGAAGATGACACAAAACCCCATGACAATAATCTCTCTCAATGTCAATGGCCTAAATGCACCAATTAAGAGACACAGAGTGGCAAAATGGATCCAGAAACTAAATCCAACATTCTGCTGCCTGCAGCAAACACACCTGAACAATCAGAACAAACAACTCCTAACAACTCCTAACAGACTTTAAAGAGGACATCTTTAGGAGCACATTAATAGTTGGAGACTTCAACAATGCCTTATCACCTCTAGATAGATCAACAGAACAAAACTCAGCAAGAAAACACTGACTCTGAAAGAAGAAATGGAAGAGAGAGGCCTAATATACTTATACAGGGCATTACACCCCCAAAAGAAAGAATACACATTTTTTTCCAGTGGACATGGAACATTTTCAAAAATAGACCATGTACTGGGACCCAAAACATACCTCAAGAGAATCGGAAAAATAGAAATTATCAACTATCTTTTCAGACCACGATGCACTGAAGATAGAAGCTAATCACACACAGACTCGGAGAACCAAAGCAAACACCTGGAAATTAAACAGCTCAGTATTGAACAATGAGTGGGTCAAGAAGGAAATCAAGGAAGAAATCAAGAGATACTTCGAAACAAACGAGAATAAAGACACGAGCTACCAAAACATATGGGACGCAGCTGAAGCTGTGTTAAGGGGAAAATTTATAGTTCTGCAAGCATTCCCTAGGAAGGAAGAAAGGGCCTACAAAGATAGCTTGACTTCACACCTCACAATCTCAGAAAGGGACCAGAAAAAGGACCAAAACCTGACCGAAGAAAAAAAATAATAAAAATTAGAGCAGAAATTAAAGACATGGAAACCCAGAAAACAATTTGAAAGGTCAATGAAACCAAGAGCTTGTTCTTTGAGAAAATAAAGAAGATTGATAAACCGCTAGCACGACTCACAAAGAAAGATAGAGAGAGAACCCTAATAAACCAAATCAAAAATGAAAAGGGGGACATCACGACAGAAGCCAAGGAGATTCAAAAGATCATCAGAGGAAGCAGCCGCAGGATACAGGGCCAGCCCCAGCAGGGGCCGGTGGCTCGGCTCCGGCCGGCCAGGTTTTCGGCCCGGGTGCCCATACCTCTGCAGAGCCGGTGGATGTGGAACGAGCGGGAACCAGAGACAGCTTTAGGAATTGGGGTTCCAGCAAGTGCTTGCACCCATGTATGGAGACTGTGAACTAAGCTTTTGCCCCACGCCGGCTAACGGAGGAAATAACCTTCCTTCTTGGTCTCTCTCCCCTCCGGGAGAAGGCGTGGTGTCCGACATTTTGTGGGTCCGTTGAGAAGGTATGAACTTGTGGCGCGGAAAAAAAAAAAATGTGTGCTTTGAACTTGAAACAGCCGCAGGATATAGGGCCAGCCCCAGCCGGGGCCGGTGGCTCGGCTCCGGCTGGCCGGGTTTTCGGCCCGGGTGCCCATGCCCCTGCAGAGCCGGTGGATGTGGAATGAGCGGGAACCAGAGACAGCTTTAGGAATTGGGGTTCCAGCACGTGCTTGCACCCATGTATGGAGACTGTGAACTAACTTTGGCTACATGCTGTTCCAGGAAGGGAAATGATTCATTTTCAAACTTAAATCTTCGCGGACTTAATTACTATAATACAGAAATTGTAAACCGCGCGGCCGCTACCGTGGCCGCACGACATTTTATCTCTTCATTCTCATCAGTGGAAAACTTATTATCAAATATTTCCCTGTTAATAGAGCTGTATTCTTAGGGGATAAATTCCAACAAAAATAGTGAGTCTGTTTTGAAACTTTAACAACAATAGTGAGTTATGTGTTGAAATCTGGAATGTAATCAAGGTAAAGAGAAAAGGAAGTGAAATTATCACTCAAGTATGGGGTGGGTTGGGGGGTGAGGGGTGGGATCTATACCTTTTTGTTTGTTTGTTTGTTTGTTTTGTTTTTGCTTTTGTTTTTGTTTTTATTGGAGGTGGAATATGGTCACTGGTGAAGGGATGGGTGTTTGAGCATTTTGTAACTGAGATATAAGCCTGAGAACTTTGTAACTTTCCACTTGGTGATTCAATAAAATAAATTAAAAAAACAAAACAAAACAAAACAAACAAACAAAAAAAGATCATCAGAGACTGCTTTGAAAGTCTTGTGCCACAAAACAAGAGAACCTAAAGGAAATGGATGAATTCCTTGATTCCTACAGTCTCCCAAGACTGAACCAAGAAGACCTGGAATATCTGAATAGACCCATTAATCGATACTGTAATCAAAAGTCTCCCCAAGAACAAAAGCCCAGGTCCAGTATGATTCACTGGTGAATTCTTCCAAATATTTAAAGAGAACCTGTTGCCAGTTCTCCTCAAGCTTTTCCAGGAAATTGAAAACACAGGAACCCTCCCAAAAAAGGAGGGTTTGAGGCACATATCTCCCTAATACCAAAAGCAAAAAAGACACCACAAAAAAAGAAAACTATAGATCAATATCCCTGATGAGTACCGATGTGAAGATCCTCAACAAAATACTAGCAAATAGAATCCAACATCTCATTAAAATATTATACACCATGACAAAGTAGGATTCAACAGGGGATGCAAGGATGGTTTAATATGCAGAAATCAATCAACATAATCCATCATATCAACAAAAGTAAAGATAAAAACCATATGATCATATCAGTAGATGCAGAGAAAGCATTTGACTAGATCCAACATCCGTTCATGATGAAAACTCTCATCAAAATGGGTTTTGGTGGAACTTTCCTCAAGATAGTCAAAGCCATCTACTACAAACCCATGGCAAGTATTATCCTCAATGGGGAAAAGCTAAGGGCCTTTCCTCTATGATCAGGGAGAAGACAAGGATGCCCACTCTCACCACTGCTGTTTAATATAGTACTGGAAGTACTTGCAATAGCTGTTAGGCAAGAAAAACATATTAAGGTCATCCAAGTAGGAAAAGAAGAAATCAAACTCTCACTATTTGCAGATGATATGATACTATATCTAGAGAAGCCTTAAAACCTCTACTAAGAAACTCTTAGAAATAATAGACTTGTACCGTTAAGTCGCAGGCTGTAAAATCAATACCCAAATATCCATGGCCTTCCTATTTGCAAACAATAAGACAGAGGAAAGGAACATGAAAAAATTAATCCCATTCACAAACATCTCCATTCATCCTAGCCCTGAGATTTTAGCACACTATCTTTACTTATTCTTCCCAATGGTGCTGCATTAGAGGCTTTTCAGGGTCAGGGGAATGAGACCCATCATTGTTACTGTATTTGGCATATGAATACACCACAGGGAGCTTGTCAGACTCTTTCCTGTGTGGGCAGTAAATTCTTGGGAGCTTGCCAGGTGCTCCAAGAGGGAAACCTAGGTTATCATGGTGGCCGCAACTTCCAGGATTTTATACTCTCTGGATGCTCTGGATGTTGGGCATATATGGGAGTACACGGCACGAGGGGCAGTCTCTGGGTGTGACTGTCTAGCACTGGAAAATGGAGAATCTGGGTGGAAGAGGCCCAGTCCCGAAAACTTGGAAATCTTTGCCCAGGGTCCCACATACGTGGGTTCCTCTGCCGGTTCCTCCATGGATAAGACTCATCTGAATATTTGGAGAGTAGGTCACAATAAGAACAAATAATTCCTATTTTTAACAGTTTCTGCAATTATCCCATGGGTCTCATCCTCTGAGTACATCTTCCTATGGCGTGCCATGTCCACATACCTGGACATCCAGTGGACATTTTCCTTCAAAACTACATCCTGGTAGTTATGGTGTCTGGTACCATATCTTCTTGAAATGTTGACCTGTCTTACTTGATGTGAAGAATTGAATAAAAGAAAATCATGCTCACCTTTCTTAAGGATTTGTTGATATCGCTGGTATTTAATTGTAGAATATTTCCAATGCCTGGGAGAGGGGTGGGGCCAGGTGGAAGTTTCCCTCTGCTGGACCTTTGATTCCATAAGAAAAGAAAACTCAAAAAAGATAGAAAAATCACCAGGGCTATTAACAGATCCATGATTAATGTATACAAATCCAAAGCTTAGAATCCAAAGATTTTGTGAACATGGGAGGTAAGCTTATCACCAAACACACACCTTACCTTTGGAGTTCAGGGCAAATATTGCTCCATCTACAGTGTACTTTGGTATTTTGGCAGAAACAAAAGCTGAGAGTGTTCACCTTAGTATTTATAAATTAAATATGCTATTTCTGAACATTCCAACTAAAAGTAGTTTAGTTTTTATTAGAATATTTTAATATTGAAATGAAAGTCATCAGATTTTTCAAAAGTCTGGGGTGTATGATCTTGAAAGAAATTAAAACTGATACTTTGTAGAGTCCCTCACCATCACAGTTCCTGACTACATAGCTCAATGACTCCTAAGTTCACTTCTCCTTTCCTTATAATGAGATAAAATAAATATTACGTGTTGTTTCAAAATCATAATCATATTAGCAAAATGGAAAATGTCCTCTCTTAGTGCCTTCTGCCAGAAGATCCCAGAAAATACCAAAATAAACAGAAGGGAGCTCCATAAAAATATATATGTTTGTGTGTACATATGTGTGTGTGTGTGTGTGTAAGGTACTGTAGTACTGTCATCCCATTGCTCATCGATTTGCTCAATTGGGCACCAGTAACATCTCCATTGTGAGATTTGTTGTTACTTTTTTGGCATATCAAATATGCCACGGGTAGGTTGCCAGACTCTACCATGCGGGCAGAATACTCTCGGCAGCTTGCCAGGCTCTCTGAGAAGGCCGTAGGAATCGAACCTGGGTCGGCTATGTGCAAGACAAACACCCTACCCACTGTGCTATTGTTCCAGCCCCAAACTCGAATAACATGTCAATAATCTCTTATGCAAGGTTTAGTGGCTCCAAAATCAGATGCAACAATTTTCACACTTTCTCGAAGGAAAACTATTGGGATCATTTTCAGTCAATTATTCGTGACATGCAATACAAAATAAATTATTTAGCATCTGCCTCTGGGGCAGGCTTTGGTGGTGCTTGAGAAAATTCGAAAAAATGGTGGTGGGATTGGTATTGAAATATTGAACGTAATCAATAATTGTGAACAACTTTATGAAAACAAAATTATTTTTAAAAAACTTGCATCCTATTTTGGGGAAAATTTTAGATAATCAACAAGTAGAGACATTTAAGAAAATTCAGAGTAGGGAATACAGAATCAGGAGGCTCATCACAGATTCTCTGATATAGATCACAGAATGTAAGTCATCTTTCTGCAGCATTCCTTAAAGCACAACTGTAGATAAAATTTAATCACCTACTGATTTTATTTGGGAGAAGTGATGTGTGTATAATACATATAACAACTAGTAACAATCTGTGTTAGCAGGGATGTGGTGAAAAGTAATTCTCACTCACTGTTGGTGTGAATATTATCTGGTTCAATCGTCATGGAAAACAGTTTAGAGATTTCTCAGAAAAATAACAAGAGAGCTGCCATATGCCAATTCTCGGGATCTACCTAAAACAGTAAAGCCTTTTTTCAAAAGGACACATGCATACCACTATTTATTACAGGAAACGATTCTAAAATTTGTATGAAAATACAAAAATGCAATTTTAAGAGGAAATAAAAATGAAGAGTCATGCTCCCAGTGTTATTTGCCCTTAATGTTTGGGAGAGAAAGTTCAGTGCTGAACCAGTGATTTCTTGATGTTGGTCCTGGTCGCACTGGCGTAAGCAGAGCCTTGTCCTACACTGAAAACAAGGTAGCGCCTCAGACAAAGTCAGGGTTTGCACACATGTAGGTCTTTTGAGAAACGTCCTAGCCCAATGATAATTTATTTAAAATTGATGATATCTACCCAGATTAGTTTTAGGATAATTTAAAGTCAAAATCTATAATAAAATTCATTAATACATAATAAACCTATAACATTATAAGATTAAGTGGGGATGTATTTTAAGAGTGGCCCTTTCATGTCACATATCCTGTTAAATGACTGTCTTTATTTCTGTTTGTTTTTTGTGTTTGGACCACACTCAGACGTGTTCAGGGCTTACTCATGACTCTGTGCTTAGGAGTCATACCTGGTGGTGCTCAAGGTACTATAGGAGGTGTCAAAAACTAAACCGGCACCAGTCCTGTATAAGGCAAGCAACATAACCACTGTACTATCTCTCTGATCTCTAGATCATTTAGTCTTTTTTAAAAGGTTTCATAATACAAATGTGGGGGAAAAATCAGGTAGCTTAAAAAGAATGAGACACTTTTACATCCAGTTCATAAAAGAGAAGGCTGGAATTTGAATCTGAGCTATCAGACACATTTCCATAAATGCCAACTACATGAATGTCCATTCTACCATGGTCTGGAGAGGAAGAATCTTCAAAGAGCCATGCATAGATGGTGTCCAATAGAGATGCCCAGTGTTGTTTAGTCATCTGCACTCCTCTTAATAAACTGCACCAAGTCCTGCAGCGGGAAAAGTCCATCCAGTGGAAATCAGCACAAAGAAGATAAGAAGCATGAGGGCACCTCCGTGGCAGTAGAGAAGCCCTGCCAATCCAATAAGCAGACACCAAATTTATGAACACAGAGCAGTGCAATGCAAACAAAATACATGAAAAAATGCTTTGGTCTGGAAAAAAAAACATGGCCAGACCACAGACAAGAATATAATATTTTAGAGCAAGATATAAGTATAATAATGTCAAAAGTCAACTTTATATCAATGAAGGAAATAAACTTAAAACCACATCTGTAAAACCCAGTTTTTTATTTTTAACAAAATGTCTAAATATAGTTTCCTCAATTCCAAAACAAGTATTATTTTCATTTGCAAAGATCTGAAGCAATTTTTATTTATTTTTATTTTATATCTTACATATTTTGATTTGGGGGCTTACTCCTGGTTCTTTGTTCAAGGGACCAGATGGGGTGTCAGTGATAAAATCCAGGTAGAACAGCCCTTTGAAACAATTTTTTTAAATGTGTCTTATTATTTGACTCCCAAAATTAAACCATGAGACAGGGACTTTTATTTATTTTAGATAGGAAAATTATTATAACTGAAAGAATTCACTCAAGTTTCTATTGCATTGTAATGATAAGTAAGAAATTGAATTTAATAACAATGATGAAATTGTAATGTGAACTAAGAAAATATAATGGGGACTGGGAAACAGAAAACTGAACCTTATGTTAAACAAAAGAAGGGAGGAAGAAGCATTTTTTTTTTTACCCCCTTCAGGCCACCAGATTTAAGGGAGTGTACTGGGCCTAAGGAATTTACTAGAATGCCAGGAGACGACATATTAGGGTGGTGCCAAAGGGCAGGATATACAGTCACTGACTGTTTTCCTTTTGGCGTGTGAAGGCCATACCATAGGGAATAGATGCTTTGATTGTTTGATCGTTTACCAATTACCTCGGTATCCCTTGTCTCACTGATAAGAAATTATGTAGACTATAGACCACTGTTAGAGGCTAAAAGAGAGACTCTCTGAGCAAACAGGGCTCCAGTTTCTTTCTCTTGTGACTTGGGGTCTTTAGCGCTGAGATTCTAATAAACTTAATATACTATCCTGAGCTGTCTCTTCTGTTTACTCATGCCTTGTGCCAACACAACAACGTAGACATAAAAAGGATGCAATTCTTTTTTTTTTCTTAATTGAATCACCATGTGGAAATTTACAAAACTTTCAGGTTTAAGTCTCAGTTATACAATGCTGGAGCACCCATCCCTTCACCAGTGCACATATTCTACCACCAAGAATCACAGTATACATCCCCCCATTCCCCCTCCTCTGCAGCCCCCCCACACCACCTGTGTAACTGATAAATTTCATTTTACTTTCACTTTACTTTGATTACATTCAATATTTCAACAAAAAAGTCACTATTATTGTTTGGAGTTTCTCCCCCCAAAGTCAGACCTGCTGAAAAGGAAGCATTTGAAAATTTGTTTTCCATTGCTGAGAATGAAGAGATATGAAGTTGAGCGGATGCAATAGCTGCCATAGGGATTTGGATTTCTGTATTTTAGTATTTTAGTATCTAAGTCCAGAGAAATTTGTCAGAAATTGCATCATTGCAAACTCGTACCTCTCTGCTGCTTTATATTCCACATATTAGTGCAATCTTTCTATGTCTGTCTCTTTCTTTCTGACTCGTTTCACTCAACATGATATTTTCCATGTTGATCCACTTATATGCAAATTTCATGACTTCATCTTTTCTGACAGCTGAAAAAAATGATGCAATTCTTTGAGTTTCCATGTCGTTGATTTCTGGTCTAACTTTTATTATTTCTTTTTTTCAGCTGGGTTGCGTTTCCCTTTGTTGATAGTTTTTAAAGTCTTGAGCTATGAATCAGGTTATCTATGTAGTCCCTTTCTTCCTTCCTGAGGGATGCTTACAAAGCTATAAATTTTCCCCTTAACACAGCTTTAGCTGCATTTCATAGGTTTTGGTAGCTTGTATCTTCATTCACATTTGTTTCCAGGTATCTTTTGATTTCATCCTTGACTTCCTTCCTCACCCATTCATTGTTCAACATTGAGTTGTTTAATTTCCAGTTGTTCACAAGTGTTGGCAGGGGAGAATCAGACAAGGTCTTGGGGAGAGGAGTAAAGTCAAACTTGGGGAGCTGAAACACTCAGGTCACTCTGTAGAGTGCTATGTGTTCACAAACTACGAACACCAGATTGAATACCAAATTCTTCTTTTCTGTGGAAGCACAGAGCTGCCAATCACTTCTCTCTCTTGTCACGGGAAAAATCCATTCAAGGTTCAAGATCCTGAAATGTAAAGTGAGGAATGCTCACCTTGCTAAAGTGGAGTATTGCTGTTCGCTGGGGACTATTCATCTTATTGATGGTGTCCCGGGTCTTGCAAACCAAAAGTAAGCTCAGGCACTGGAAGCGGAGGGAGTTTCTAGAACCTGCTCTGATCAGAACTTGAACCCACCTCTCTATCCTCAAGATCATGGCCTTCCCACAGAACTCATAAAAATTTAGATTGAGGCTGAATTCCTCAAACTATGACATGGCACTTCAGTGAAGGGAATTTTCCATTCTTACAGGGCTCAGAAATGCCTTGTCCCAAAGAACCCAGAGAAAGTGTGAGCACACTGTGGTTTCAGTCCAGTTTTGCTCTGCTTCCTATGCTTTCAATATCAGACACTGTAGAAATAGCAGGGGGGGATGGAAACCAGGAGACAATCAGCTGGCAGGGCTGTACAAATGCATGATTTCTTTTGTTTGTATGGCCTGTGTAAAATTGAATTATATGTGTGTGTGTGTGTGTGTGTGTGTGTGTGTGTGTGTGTACACACACACATACACCACTCTATCTTTACTCACATATCAGCATCTGCAGTTTACTTTTAACATTCATTCAGGGTCTTTAATTCTGCACCACACCACAAACAAATGAACAAGACCCTCCACCACCATCCCTATGTCACTCTTACTTGGCTTCTTCTATGCCCTCCTGACCCTCCCACACATTCCAATGCTTAGTAATGTGGGTTTTGTAATCCAAGACCTAGAGTTTGTCATTGTTCAAAACTGTCTATTTCCTGTTTTGTTGCTCTCTGTTCCACAGAAGTGTGAGATCATCCTGTATTTGTTGCTAGAGAGGTGACCAAAGTGGGTAGATTTGGGCGTGGTCAATGGTCTTTGAATTTCCTTTCCTGACCTTTTGTTTCTGCTGGAGTTTCTCTTGGAGGGGGGTCCAGACTTCTCTGGGCCTGTTGCAGGTACCTGGTGAAAGTCTTATCATGCCTTAGTTCCTATTTTCTGCAAAGTTGGCTTTTTGCAACTTCAGAGCTATTGATTTCCCAGAAAATTCCTTGTCATTGCCTTGTCACATAGGGGATGTGGATGGTGAGTGGGGCGTGGGAGAGAGAGGCTTCTCTGTCTACCTGCCTGTCTACATCAGTAGGCTTGTACACCACAGCTAGCCAAGCATCCATCAATCACCATAAACCATGGGGATTCGGGAGGTGGGAAAGACAAAGGAAAGATGTTGGAAGATGGAAACAACATAGCCTTGAAGATTTGGGAGGTGGGAAAGAGGGGAGTTGAGGCTGGGGAGGCGGGGTCTAGTAATTTGTATTGAATATGTAATTTGCATTAAATTGTGGTAGGATGGTCATTTTAGCAATATTAATCCTTCTACAAACTGAGGAATTATGCATACATTTTAATAGTGACATAATTTTATTTGTACAAGTATTTTAATTCCTAGTTAAGCAGATTTTAAGGTATTTGAATTTCAGAGCACGATATGAATGATATTTTTAAAAATATTTCTACTTCATTGTTTGTTGTATGAAGAAATGCCTTCTATTTTAGAGTGTTTATTTTGAAGCCCAAAATTTGCTGTACAGTCTTATTGTTTCCAGGTTAATTTTTTAAAGAGTCTTTAGGGAATTATAAGTATAATATCATTCCACTAACAAATAGTTATATAATTTGACTTATTTTTCAATCTGGATACACTTAATATCTCATTCTAGTCTAATTGATGTGCAAGGAATTCCAATACTATAATAGAATTATTAACACTATAATAATATTATTAATATAATTAATGAGGCAGCACTGCAGTAGCATTTTCATCCCATTGATCATTGATTTGTTCCAGCGGGCACCAGCAAGACTCCATTGTGAGACTTGTTATTAATATATCAAATACGGCTTGGGCAACTTGCCAGGCTCTGCCGTGTGGGCAGGATATTCTTGGTAGCTTGGCGGGCTCTCAGAGAGGGACAGAGGAATAGAACCCTGGTCAGCCTCATGAAAGGCAAAAGCCCTACCCGATGTGCAATAGGATTATTAATACCCGAATAATACTGGGGAAAGTGGACAGCCTTGTCTTGTGTCTTATCATTGTAGAAAACTTTCAGGTTTTTAGCATTGAGCATGATGCTGATTGTGGCCTCGTGATAAAGGACTTTAAATATACTAAGACAATTTCCTTCTTTTTTTATTTCCTTGAGTTTTTACCATGAATGGTTGTTGAATTTTAATGAATACTTTATATTGGAGCGATAGCACAGCGGGTAGGACATTCGACTTGCATGCGGCCGACCCGGGTTCAATTCTTCCGTCTCTCTAAGAGATCCCGGCAAGCTACCCATGGCATATTCGATATGCCAAAAGCAGTAACAACAAGTCTCACAATGGAGACATTACTGGTGCCCACTCAAGCAAATCAATGAACAATGGGAAGACAGTGCTATAGTGACAGCGCTCCAGTGCTTATGTTGATATGTGACATTGCATTGACTGACTGGCATATATTAAACCATCTTGCATTCTAGGGATAAATCTCACCTATTGGTGGTGTAAGATAATTTAATGTCTCTGGATTTTATTTTCTAATATTTTGTTTTGGATCTTTGCAACTATGTTTGTTAGAGATATTGGTCTATAATTTTAATTTTTAGTGATATCTCTGTCTGCTTCCAGTGTGGGGGTAATATAGAAATTATAGAAACTGGGAGAATTTAGATTTATGTAACTTGCAGAAGAACCTGAAAAGGATAGGATGCAGGTCTTTGGAAGTTTGGAAAAACTCTCTAGTACATCAATCTGATTCAACCTTTTGTTTTAGGGAGAGATTTTTATTACCATTTCCATTTCATTGTCAGTAATTGGCTTGGGAATTTTTTCTGTTTCCTTCTACCTCAGTATTGGGAGGTCATAGGATTTCAAAATTGCATCCATCCATACATAAAATTTTTATGGTAATCTCTGATTATCCTTTGGATTTCTGTGGCATATATTATACAGTTCCCACTTTTGTTTAGGATCCAGTTTATTCAACTTTTCTCTTTTATTTGTGAATCTAGCTAATTAATGTTAATTAATCTTGCTTATTCTTTTGAAAAGATTCTTGATTTCAGCCAATGAAACGAAACAAAACAACAAAAACTAGCACCAGGGAGATTGTATAGCAGGTAGGGTTACACAAACTTGGGTAGCAGTTCCACGTTCAATCCCCTCACTAAATCTGTTCCACAGAGTACTGTCAACAGTGATCTCTGAACAGAGAGCCAAGAGTGGACCCTGAGCAGCACTAAGTGTGACCCAAAAGACAGGAAAAAGTGATAATAAAAGAAAATAAAGAACTAGTTCTTGGTTTCATTGATTTTTTTGTACATTAATTAATCAATTAATTTCTGGTTTCTATTCTGTTGATTTCTGCTCTGTATTCTTTCCTTCTTGCTTATTTTTTTTATTCTTTTGTGAATCACCATGAGGGTACAGATACAGATTCACATAGGTTAGAACTTGTTTTTCCCTCATACAATGTTCACAAATACATCCCTCAACCAGTGCCCGTTCTCCATCACCAATAGACCCAGTATCCCTCCCCCCGCATCCCATCTCTTCCCCACCCCACTTTGCCTCTGTGGCAGGGTACTCCCTTTTGATCTCTCTCTCTCCAAATGGGTGTTGTGGTTTGCAATAGGGGTATTGAGTGGTCATTGTGTTCAGTCTCTAGTCTACTTTCAGCGCACATCCCCCTTCCCAGGCATGATATCAAACCCCATTTTACTTGTTGTTCCCTTCTCTATTGAGCTGCCTTTTTCCCCAGCATGTGAGACCAGCTTCCAAGCCATGGAGCCAACCTACTGGTACTTATTTCTACTATTCTTGGACATTAGTCTCCTATACTGTTATTTTATAGTCCAGAGATGAGTGCAATCTTTCTATGTCTGTCTCTCCCTTTCTGACTCATTTCACTTAGCATGAGACTTCCCATGTTGATCCACTTATATGCAAAGTTCATGACATCATTTTTCTAACGGCTGCATAGTATTCCATTGTATAGATGTATCAGAGTTTCTTTTTTTTATTAGTGAATCACTGTGGGGGTACAGTTACAGATTTATACATTTTTGTGCTCATGTTTCCCCCATACAAAGTTTGAGAACCCATCCCTTCACCAGTGCCCATTCTCCACCACCAGTAAACCCAGCATCCCTCCTACCCTCCCCAGTCCCATCTCCCCCCACCCCACACTGCCACTATGGCAGAGTATTCCCTTTTGTTCTCTCTCTCTCTGATTTGGTGTTGTGGTTTTCAATAAAGGTGTTGAGTGGCCATTGTGTTCAGTCTCTAGTCTACATTCGGCACGCGTCACCCTTCCCCCAAATGACCTCCGACCACATTTTACTTGGTGTTCCCTTCTCTGAGTTGCCCAGAATGAGAGACCAGCCTCCAAGCCATGGAGACAACCTCCTATAGATGGATCAGAGTTTCTTGTACCAGTCATCTTTTCTCAGGCACACAAGTTTTTTCCAGATTCTGGCTATTGTAAACAGTGCTGCAATGAACATATAAGTGCAGATGTCATTTCTACTATACTTTTTTGCTTTTCTGGGATATGCTCCCAGAAGTGGTATTGCTGGATCAAATGGAAGCTCAATTTCTAACTTTTTGAGAAGTGTCCATATTGTTTTCTGAAAGGGCTGAATCAGTCAGCATAACCACCAGCAGTGTAGAAGTGTCCCTTTCTCCAACATCCTCTCCAACAGCTGTTGCTTTTGTTCTTTTGGATGTGTGCCATTCTCTGTGGTGTGAGGTGGTATCTCATAGTTCTTTTGGTCTACATCTCCCTGATGATTAGTGATGCAGAGCATTTTTTCATGTGCCTTTTGGCCATTCATATCTCTTCCTTAAAAAAGTTTCTATTCGGGGCTGGAGAGATAGCACAGCGGGTAGGGCGTTTGCCTTGCATGCGGCCGACCCGGGTTCAAATCCCAGCATCCCATATGGTCCCCTGAGCACGGCCAGGGGTGATTCCTGAGTGCATAGCCAGGAGTAACCCCTGTGCATCGCCAGGTGTGACCCAAAAAGCAAAAAAAAAAAAGTTTCTATTCATTTCTTCGGCCCATTTTCTGATGGGGTTGGATGTTTTCTTCTTGTAAAGTTCAGTCAGTACTTTATATACTCTTGATATCAACCCCTTATCAGATGGGTATTGGGTGAATATCCTTTCCCATTCTTTAGATTGTATTTGGTCACTGTATCTTTTGCGATGCAGAAGCTTCTTAGTTTATTGTAGTTCCATTTGTTTATCTCTGTTACCTCTTTGTTGGTCAGTTGTGTGTCATCTTTGAAGAAACCGATAGCTTCAATACTGTGGAGGGTTTTTCCAACCTTGTCTTCAATGTACCTTATGGTTTGTGGTCTGATGTTGAGGTCCTTAATTTATTTTGATCTGATTTTTGTGCATGGTGTCAGGTCGAAGTCTAAACCCATTCTTTAGCATGTGATTGTCCAGTTGTGCCAGCACCATTTGTTAAAGAGGCTTTCCTTGCTTCATTCCACATTTCTTGCTCCTTTATCAAAGATTAGACGGCATACATTTGGGGTTGTGTGTAGGGATATTCCACTCTGTTCTATTGGTGTGAGGCTCTGCCTTTGTTCCAGTACTGTGCTGTTTTGATTATTACGCTTTATGGTAAAGTTTGAGGTTGGGGAGGGTGATGCCTCCCATCATCTTTTTCCCAAGAAGGCTTTAGCAACCCCAACAAGCTACCGAGAGTATCCCACCCACAGAGCAGAGCCTGGCAAACTACCTATAGTGTATTTGATATGCCAAAACTAAAACAACAAGTCTCGCAATGGAGACATTACTGGTGCCCACTCAAACAAATCAATGAGCAACAGGATAATAGCACAAACATTGTTAAATTGTAATAGTTGGCACCACAGGACTAAACAGCATGGCATCTCCCATCTCTTGCATTGAGCCACCAGTCTGATTGGAAGAGAATTATCAGTATGGGCTCCCCATGACTTCTGAGTATCACTTGGTAGACCCCCACCAAAAAACCACACAATACAGCAATTCTTTAACAGTATATGTACACATAGCTCATAGTTCATGTCAGCCATATTTATAATAGTCAAGTTTTGGAAGCTGGGGCTGAAGCAATAATACAGGGTTGGGCATTTGCCTTGAATGTGGCCAACCCAGATTCAATTCCCAGCATCCCATATGGTTCCCTGAGCACTGACAGGATCATTCCTCAGTGCATAAGCCAGGAGTAAACTCTGTGCATGGCCAGGTGTGACCCAAAAGGAAAGTAAAAGATTTAGAAGCAACCCAAACACCTATTGACAGATGAAAACATAAATAAAATATAATGTTTTTGGAATTCTACTCAATTTCAAGAAAATATGTAATATTATCTTTTGTGTGATGTATATACAAAATGGAATACTACTAGGTTTTAAAAATGTAATATCATTCATTTTTATGACTTGAATGGAACTATAGGGTGTCATGTTAAGTGAAATAAATCAGAAAGAAGACAAATGCCAACTTATCTTACTTTGTATGTTGTATAACGAAGCACAGGAAAGTGATGGATAATGTCCAAAGATAAAACAATACGTGGAGTCTGAGAATAGACTGAGGTTACCAAGACAGGGTGCAATGTGGGTTGTTAGAAATGGGACAGACTGGAAATAACCTAAGAAAAAGCTGGAGGATATTTGGCACAAGGGCCTTTGTCATTTTTTGTACACCGAAAGCATAAACATTAACACTATTGTAATTCATGGTAACTCAATAATATACAAATAAGAACACACTATTTTTATTACAGATGGAACTCAAATTCATGCAGGAAACTTGAACTGGATATTGAAGACTATAGACAATTAGAAGAGACATGGTTCAGAAATATCATTCCTGCAAAAAGGAGGATATGGAAAAAGCCAGCACATAGGCCAGAAAGCATCGTTCTGTAATAGAGCAGCCAGCAATTTCTTAGGATGGAATGAAGCATAGCTTATAGAAGGGTGGTACAGAAACTACCCCATTAACAACTGGGGTGGTGTCAATGTCCTTTGGATCAACCAGAGGCTTCAAGGTAAAATTCTGTAAAATGCTAGACAGAAATATAAACAGCTCCATACGGGCCAAGCCTTCACCAACACATACCCTTTTTCCTGAAAATGAAGCATAAACAAAATGTTACCTTAGTTATATTTCTAAGAAGGCAATAATGGTAACTCAAACCAACATGAAATTAACACATACATAAAAGCATTCATATATAATTTGGAGTCAGAGCAATAGTACAGAGGATAGGATGTTTGTTTGCATGCAGTTGACCCAGGTTTGATGCCTGGCAGGCTGTATGGTCCCCTGAACCTGCCAGGAGTGATCCCTGAGCACAGAGTCAGAAGAAAGCCCTGAGCATGCCAGGTATCCCCCTGCTAAACAAAATCACTCATAATTAATTGCAAGTCAACCTGACTTATTTCCTTAGCACATACTGCAGTGTGCATGCTATATAAAAAAATCTATTTGAACACCTACCTTGAAATTGCTCTGCTAAGATTTACCTGTGACATTTTCCTACACACACACAAAAACACTCACTTATTCCAATTGACATGAGATATACACAATACTTTTTGTCATCTGCTTCCAATCCAAGACTGAACAATGATTTTTTTCTTAACAAGCTAATGTTAACATAACATCCTTTCTAAAAAAATTACCAGTCTACCATGGCTAAATCTAAAAAAAAATCACACTAGTCACATGCATGATTAACTTTACACTATTCCACAAACTAAGACTAGCAATTTCAAATGTTATCTAATTTCCAGTTGTCCTCCAGTAGGAATGGTCTTTCTCTACGTTCTGCCTACAAATAGTCTCCTTATCCTTATAGATCTAATTTAAATGCCATTTATACTATGCAAACATCTATGCCTGGCAGGCCATATGGTCCCTTGAGCTTGCCAGGAGTGATCCCTGAGCACAGAGTCAGAAGTAAGCCCTAAGCATGCCAGGTATTCCCCCTGCTAAACAAAATCTGCCTTACCCCAGAAATTAGTTGCTCCTTGAGCTCCTAATTATTTCAATGCATTAAGTTTATACAACATCAGACTGCTTATTACTTCATCACTTCCTTGCTAGACACCCTTTAGACAATTATTAAAATCCTTCACTGGTACATATATCTTCAATTAAAACATCCTTCTCTCTTTGTTAAAAGTTTTTTTTTTTCAGTTCTTTCCCATTTTATTTATTGTTTTGTTTTATTTTGTTTTAATTTTATTTTACTGTATCACCGTGACATAATTACAAGTTTTTGTGTTTGGGTTACAATCACACAATGATCAAACACCCACCCCTCCACCAGTGCACATTCCTCACTACCGACATCCCAGGTATAGCCCCTTTTCCCACCCTCCCCCTGCCTCCATGGCAGATAATATTCCCCATAATCTCTCTCTACTCTTGGGCATTATGGCTTGCATCACAGACACTGAGAGGTCATCATGTTTGGTCCATTATCTACTTTCAGAATGCATCTCCAATCCCAACTGGTTCCTCCAGCCATCATTTTCTTAGTGATCCCTTCTGTATTCCATATGCCTTCTTCCCTCCACTCATGAAGCAGTCTTCCAGCTATGGGGCAATCCTTTTTGCCCTTGTATCTACTGTCCTTGGGTGTCTGTCTCATGTGAGACATCTGATAAAGGATTAATATCCAGGATATACAAGACACTAGTAGAATTGTATAAAAGTTTATTTAGGCTATAATAAAAGCCTTCTTGTGTCTCCAGTCACTTAGAATGGTAGCATCTCCACAATAACACTAGTCTTGAATAATTTACCATACATACCTTGATATTTTTCTTAATCTTACCTATGTCTCTGAAACTTGTATCTTCCTTAAACTCTCTTTATTATTTTGGGTGTGCCATTTGTTTCTTCCAGAATTTGGTCAAATTACAACAGCACCCTCCTTGACTCTCAAATTACTCTGGCCTCTGCTCCCACCCACCAGAATGGCAGAGGAATCGAACCCAGGTCAGCCACATGAAAGGCAAACGCCCTGCTCCTGTGCTATCGCTCCAGCCTTGAGAAATTTTTACCATAATTAGAAATTTCAGAATAGCCTTAATGTAAGATCCTTCCTTATCAAAGTTGGTCCCTGAAGGTCAGATAAAAAAGAAAAGCTGAAAAACTTGCCTGTTGAAAAGGGTATGAAGTAGTCGCTCTTCTTAAAATTACCACTTTCATCCAGGAAGTGGCCAGGATCAAATTGTTCTGGATTGGGAAACTCTTTGCCATCATGTAGAACAGAACTCAGAGATGTTATTATCTCTGTGCCCTGATATAAAGAGGGGAGAAAAAGTGAAATATAAATAAGGTCATGTAGGTTGAAACAAGCCTCAATTAATCCTTTTATTCATAGATCAAGAGGTTAAGACACACAAAGAATTTCTCCATGTCAAAGAATCAATTAATTAATAAACATAAAAGGTCTTCAATATCTCAGTTAAAATCCAAGGCACTTTTCAATGATTCCAAGACCAAACTCATACCCAGTATTTTCGTTTGAGAAAACAAGGAAATTCTCTTAATTGCGTTGCTGACAATAAACTTTACTATTTTGTCCATGTATTATCACAAACACAGGCCAGAGTCTGGCAAGCTACCCGTGGCATATTTGATATGCAAAACCAGTAATAAGTCTCATAATGGAGACTTTACTGGTGCCTGCTGAGAAAATCAATGAATATTGGGATGAAAGTGCTACAGTGCTACTATCACAAAATAAAAGAAACTCATTCCTAGGATACAAGTGCAAGGTCTTCTATAAAACTACCTGAGTGGCAATTTTTTTTAAAATGTTTACTTTCTCATAAAAAATTAGATATTGTTAATAATCTGCTCATTTTAATATGTTCTTTCAATTTACCTATTCTTGTGGAGATGACAGAGCATGGTAACACTTTTCTAAACTCAGACATATAGTTGAATATAATGATGTGCTGTTTACTTTTTAGAATTAATGAACTCCTTCCTTTGTACAAAATTAAGCTCTGTGACCACAGAAAAATTGTTTAACATTTCAGTAGCTCATCCCTAGTAGACTGTAAATAAATAATAAATTTGACAAATTTATTATTTAAAATAAGACAAAACACTATATGTTGAGGCCAGAGAGATACTATAGCAAGTAGGGCACTTGCCTATATGTGGTGATCTGGGTTGGATCCCCAGCACCACATAGCCCTGTAGGAGTAAGCCCTGAGCACTCCTGGGGGTGGTCCAAAAGCCAAAACCAATCAAGCAAGCATAGAAGCAAACAAAAAAGCCCCACAAAATAACTTTTATATATGTCAATTATATGTCAATCCAAGTGTGTTACTCTGTTATAACCAAAAAGCAGATGGTCCCATAAGCCAGGAGAGGATTTTGTCATAAACTAATCTATAAGGCTGAGAACTAACAAGAGTGCTTGTCTTTTTACACTAAGGAGATAATGGTTAAAATTTTACACCTAAAGGGCTGGAGCAGTGGCACAGTGGGTACCATGTAAGGCACTTGCTTTACATGCACCTGACTCAGGTTTTATCTCTGGCATTTCATACCATCACCTGAGTAATACCAGGAGTGATTCCTGGGTGCAGTTGAAGGTACCCAGGTCATTGCCAAGTATAGCCCAAAAACAAACAAAAAAAATCTTTTAAAGGGGCTGGAGCGATAGCACAGTGGGTAGGGCATTTGCCTTGCGCGCGGCCGACCCGGGTTCTAATCCCAGTATCCCATATATGGTCCCCTGAGCACCGCCAGGAGAAATTCCTGAGTGCAGAGCCAGGAGTAACCCCTGTGCATCGCCAGGTGTGACCCAAAAACCAAAAAAAAAAAATCTTTTAAAATTTCTTTTTGCACCTAGAATTCATAAAGAAGGATACAGGACAGGAAAAATTAACAAATAGGATTTTCTCAAAAATTTAATACAAATCTAAAAAATATTAAATCTGTGAGGAAATAACCCAAAATTAAGGCAATAGTGGGAAACCAATAGAAACAGACTCCATGATATCCTAAATGCTAAAATGATCACCCAAGAAATTCCAATCATGCACTATGTCACATTCTTTTTTTTTACTATGTCACATTCTTAAAGGAACATTTGGTAAGAATGAAATAATTAATTAGAAACACTTGAAAGAATGAGAGAAGTACCAAGTGATATTTCCTGGTCTCTCTCTTCTCTGTCCCAGTCTCATTTGTTTTTCTAACTTCATATCTAGGAAGAAAGACTTCAAGGTAACAAACTATTCATTGACTAAAACTGGGTATTAGATACCTTTCTCACTGATTCGACAGTTTTCAGATCCACTAAGTGTACAGCGGCTGCACAGAAAGAAGATCTGAAGAGGAGCCGATTATAGACTCACATAGACTAGATGTTTATAACTGCATTATTATCACAGTTTCTGTCATATAACTCCTAAACAGGTCTGTAGATAATAATAATGTTCACCTTTGGGAAAATATACTCTCTGAACTTAATATTCCGAGTCACAGAATAAGGAAAGCTGGTGGGAGCAAGGTCTATGAATCTCTGGACCTCGTGCACCAATGCATCCATGTAGGGCATGTTGCTCCTGTCCTGCATGCAGGGGCTCCGATGTTTGCCAATGACACGCTCAATCTCCTTCTGGGCTTTAGCTGGCAAAAGAGAAATCAGAATTTATATGAAACAAAGAAGACTTTTTTCTTCTTAATCATGGTAAATCGTCATGGAAGATTAGGACTTTTTGTGTGTTGTTCAGAGATTTGTCAGGAAATACTTGTAAATTAGATGCTCAGAAGAATGGCAAAAGTTATTTATCACATAAGGAAGTGAGTTTTGTTTTTTTGGCAAGTCACATCCAGTGATGCTCAGGGGTTACTCCTGGCTCTGTACTCAGGAATCATACCTGGTGGTGCTGGGGAGTGAACATAGGTCAGCTACATGCAAGACAAATGTCCTACCCACAGTACTATCACTCCTTTCCTGGAAGGGAGTTCTTCGAAAAATGAGAATACTTAATTTTTATTTTCAATCTTAAGACACATCTGTTTACTGCTTCTGACCAAAATTAAGAAAACTCCAAAGCAGGAAAAACACTTCTACCCTCCAAATTTCTGGTGTTGATTAGCATCTTATTTTCTTTTAGTACAATAATCTAACTTGAGTTTACCATAGCCAATGATAGGAAGATGTACTAATAAATATTTTACTTGAACATTGTCTTAGCTGGTAAAGAGCAGCACAGTCATTAGTGTTGACTTCTAATGGTTACGTGAAATTTTATTCTGTCAATTATCTGTGATCATACCTGTGACTTCTGGGTACTTCAGCAAAAGTAGGAGTCCGAATCTCAAAGTAGTACTTGTTGTCTCTGTTCCAGCACCAAATATTTCCCATATGGTAGTGACCAAGTTGTCCAAAGTAAATTCAGATGCCTTATCATGTTTCTCCTAGGAACAAGGTATTAAAATTACTTGATAAATTAATATCTCCTTAGAAGTATCATAAAACTTTCATTTTAATATCATTATTTGATTTTTCTTTTTGGGAACATTTAGTCAGACATTTTATTTTATTTTTTATTTTTTTATATTTTTTACCAATTCATCTTGCCATTTATTTGAAAACTCTATGATCTTTACAATAGATTGTAAGGAATTGATTCATAGTTTTGTTACAGTGTTCATTTGTAGAGCAATATTTCTTTCTTTTTCTTTAATTAGTGAGTCACCATGAGGGTACAGATACAGATTTACACATTTTCGACCTTGTTTTTCCCTCATACAATGTTCACAAACACATCCCTTCACCAGTGCCCATAATACACCACCAATAAACCCAGTATACCTCCACCCCCCAACTCCATCTCCCCCCCCCCTCACACTGCCTCTGTGGCAGGGTATTCCTTTTTGATCTCTCTCTCTCCAATTCGGTGTTGTGGTTTGCAATAGGGGTATGGAGTGGCCATTGTGTTCGGTCTCTACTTTCAGCACGAATCTCCCTTTTCTTGGGGGATCTCCAATAGCATTTTACTTGGTGTTCCCTTCTTTATCTGAGCTGCCTTTTTTCCCAGCATGTGAGACCAGCTTTGAAACCATAGAACAAACCTCCTGGTACTTATTTCTAATACTCTTGGATATTAGCCTCCTACTCTGTTATTGTATATTCCACGAATGAGTGCAATCTTTCTATGTCTGTCTCTCTCTTTCCGACTCATTAAACTTAGCATGATACTTTCCATGTTGATCCACTTATATGCAAAGTTCATGACTTCATTTTTCTAACAGCTGCATCATATTCCATTATATAGATGTACCAGAGTTTCTTTAACCAGACATCAGTTCTAGGGCACTTGGGATTGTTCTAGATTCTGGCTATTGTAATCAGTGCTGTGATGAACATATGAGTTCAGATGTCATTTCGACTATACTTTTTTGCTTCACTGGGGTATATTCCCAGCAGTGGTATTGCTGGGTCATTGGGAGCTCAATTTCTAATTTTTTGAGACACGTCCATATTGTTTTCCAGAAGGGCTGAACCAGTTGGCATTCCCACCAGCTGTATAGAAGGGTCCCTTTCTCCCCACTAGTCAGACATTTTAAAAGTGCTATAGTTTAAGATAAATTGAGTTGTTATGATTTCTCCAAACCCATAAAATACAATCAGATACAATCTTCCAATGAGTCATTACTTTTTTTTATGAGTGAATTACCATGAGGTACAGTTACATACTTACAAACTTTTGTACTTGCCTTTCAGTCATACAATGATCGAGTACCCATCCCTCCATCAGTGCCCATTTTACACCACCAATGATACCAGTATCCCTCCCATGACCCACACCCCATGCCCCCCTCCTTACCCTGCCTCTTTGGAAGGGCATTTTATTTTGTTCTCTTTTTCTTTGTGGATGTTTCAGTTTGCAAAAGAGGCATTGAGTGGCCATTGGGTTTGATCTATAGTCTACATTCAGCACGCATCTCACAACCAAGAGGGTCCTCCAAACACCCTTTACTTAGTATTCCCTTCTATATCTGAATGACCATTTCCCACAGCATTTGAGACTGGTTTTCAAGCCATAGAGTAAACTTTCTGGTCTTTATCTCTACGATTCCTGGTTGTTAGTGTCCCATTCTGTTACTTTATAATCCACAGATGAGTGCAATCTTTCTATGTCTGTCCCTCTCTCTAACTCATTTCACTTAACATGATACTTTCTATGTTTATCCACATATATGCAAAATTCACAACTTCATCTTTTCTAACAGCTGCATAATAGTACATTGTGTTAATGTACCAAAGTTTCTTTAACCAGTCATTTGTTCTTGGGCACTCAGGTTTTGTCCAGATTATGGCTATTGTAAACAGTGCTGCAATGAACATACAAGCGCAGCTGTCATTTCTACTGTACCGATTAGTCATTTCTTATTCCTCACTTTCTCACTCACTAAATACTATTGCTTACTCTAGAATACTTCCCTTGCATCATGTTTATCATGTTCTGCCAAATCTCAATCAGCTTTCAATTTTTTTTAGATGTTGGGGCTGGAGACCCTCTCTTCCATATTCAGGGACCATTCCTGACTCTGCTCAGGAATGACACCTGGCAATGCTTAGAGAACCATATGTGGTGCCAGAGATTCAAACCCTTGTCAGCTGTCTCTGTACCATCTCCTCAGCCCTAATTTTCAATTGTATTGAGTCTAAATTGCTCACTGAAGTCTCCAGATAAGCTGCTCTATACATATCGATCCTGCCAATCTAATTCTCTATTCCAATCTCATAATTATTATACCCAAAACAATTACTCAAATACAATCAAAATAATTTCATTGGAGGTGCTGGAGTGATAGCACAGCAGGTAGGGTGATGCCTTGCGCTTAGCCAACCCGGGTTCGATTTCCAGCATCCCATACGGTTCCCCAAGCACTGCCAGGAGTAATTCCTGAGTTCAGAGCCAATAGTAACCCCTGAGTGTCACTGAGTGTGACCCCCAAAAAGAAAAATAATAAAATAAAATAAACATAAAATTTTTTTAAAAGAATATTATTGGAAATTCTAGGCATTTCATCTCAGTTCTTACAATTTTGGGAACATATTATCATCCGTGCCCATTTAAGTCACAGTTTAAGCCAAACCTTGTATATCTGTAAAGATATCATAGACTTCTCTAAAGTTGAACTATCTAACGTTTACCATTGTTTTGTTTCCTCATTATGACTTCTTCCAATCATGAAACTCATTTTGGGTTACCACTTAATAGTCAGGACCACCAGACAACCTGGCAATCTTCACTTAATGTGGCCCCCAGGACCCAAGAGTATTCCTACAGACCCCACAAAAAAAGTAGAAGCATTTTTATTACATAAAACCTAAGACATTTTCAGTGAAAATTTAGAAATAGTTTTTTGTTGTTTGTTTGGGGGCCACACCTAGTAGTACCCTCAGAGGTTACATCTGGCTCTGTGCTCAGATATCACTCCTGGGGGACTCAGGGAATCAAACCCAGGTTACCTGCATGTAAGGTAAGCACCTTACCCAATCTATTACTCCATCCATAGACATATCTTAAGTCCCATATATGCTTTTACACAAGCAATAAGTTTCACAAGTGATTGATTTAACTCTAGTATTTTGTTTTTGTTGGGAGAGTACTGGTTTATAAAAACAAATCTAGAGCATTTTTACTATCCTAACATCACTGGAAAGACTTACCCAATGAGTCTTATCACTCACAAAGTTAAAGTAGTGAATCAGACCCAAATTATACCTCTCGCATTGTGTGAGTCATCATTTTTATAATTACCTTTTCCATTTTAATCAGAAAGTAGTCAATGAAGTCTCGTGGGTTACTGAAGTCCAGGGACTCTTGGTGTTCCTTTATCTTCTCCAAAATAAACTTTTTTTGAATAGCAATATTTTTAAACAACTCATTATGACATCCTGGGAGATAATGTATTAAAAAAGGAAAAGCATTGTAGAGCTGGAAGAAAAAGAATCATTCATTAATTCTCTCAACAAACTTACATGCACATGATACATATGAGACACTTTGCCATAAGCTCAGTCAATATTAATAAGACTTGTTTCTTTAACCAGAAAATGCCAATAATTAGAAGGGGAATAAATAAACAGCTAAGTTACATTATTCACAAATTACAAAGCATTTTTTTTGCTTTTTGGTCACACCAGGGGATGCACAGGGGTTACTCCTGGCTCTGCACTCAGGAATTACTCCTGGCGGAGCTTGGGAGACCATATGGGATCTGGGAATCGAACCCAGGTCGGCTGTGTGCAAGGTCAATGCTCTATCCGTTGTGCTCTCTCTCCAGCTCCATAAAGCAATTTCGAAAACAACCAAATTCATTTCCTGACTGTAACTTTCTGAAATAATTCTGAAATTTATGCTACCTCTTCTAAAATGAAAATGTGGCAATGGGGGAAAATGGAGGTGAATATCAAATGCCCAAAATCAATAAATATCAAGAATTGGTCTTTAATAAGATAGTGGTGAAGGGAAGTAGACACTCTGCCTTCTGATGCTAGATTGTTTTATGCATGGAACCCTACCATAAAATTTTTTGTAAACCATGGTTCCTAAAATAATTTTTTAAAATATAATTCACTCCCTAGGGCCAAAGTTCTCAAAAGTTCTAATGCAGACCTTCCTCCTAAGGCTAGTAAAAAATAAGTAAAATAAAATTAAATTAAAATGTGGAGGTTAAGGAGAGTCAGTCAATCTCTTAGACAAGTTAATTCAGTAATGAAGCCTGAACCAATTGTCATTCCAGTTTTACCTCTACCTATTTCTTCAGAGATCACCAACAGAATTTGCGGAACTTCTACCTTTCTTTTCTGTCATGAAGAAACAGTGTACCATTAAAATAAAAGAAAGACAAATTAATCATTTTTATTTTGGGTCTTACACTCTCAGAAAATTGCACCATATCCTTATTCATGATGCTACTGCCAGTCTTAGGGTTTCCTGACTCATTTTAATCAGCTCTTTTTTGACTGAAGATTCTAAGGGTAGTTTATTTCTTGTCTTGGCTAAGAAAATATTGTTGTCTTATTTGGAAAATGTTATCATAGTCAAGTAAAATTTCTTGTTCTAAAAATGAGACATTGGGGCTGAAGAGATAATACAGCAGGTAGGGCTCCTTCATTGCACACGATCAACTCCAGTTCAACTCTGGACATATATATGGTCCTCCAAACCTCACTGGAGTGATCCCTGAGCACAGAAACCAGGAGTAAGCCTGGAGCACTGCTGAGTATGCCCCTACCCCACTCTCCCAAAATGAAGCATAGACTGTCCATTCCCTCAGGTCCTTCCCAGGTAGAACACATCATAAATTTGTGATCTACTCATGATTTAAGTTCCCAATGATTATGCATTGGAGGTTAATAAGATCTTCTGACAGTGTTCAGTAATACCACACACATTCTACAATACCCTCTCCAGCTACAGATATGAAAATCAGGAAGAGATTAGTGCCTCAAAATAAAACCCTTATCATAATTGATGCATTATATTTTATTTTTTATTACTGTATTTTATGTTTTAATTTTGATTTGAAAACATTGACTGTATCTGCTAACACACCATTTCCAAATGATAGTTTGATAAACATTACGATCACTCCGGAATCCATAAGTTACCTTGAAGACAAGGTCGGTAAAACTCTCATCGATATTGAAGTTAAATGTATCTTCAAAGATGACACGCAACTGACCAACCAAATGGAAACTGAGATAAACAAATGGGACTCTATTAAACTAAGAAGCTTCTGTACCGCAAAAGATACAGTGACCAGAATACAAAGACAATCCACAGAATGGGAAAGTATATTCACCCAATACACATCTGATAAGGTGTTGATATCAAGGGTCTATAAGGAACTGTTTGGACTCTACACGAAGAAAACATCCAACCCCATCAGAAAATGGGGCAAAGAAATGAACAGAAATTTTTCCAAGGAACAGATATGAATGGCTAAAAGGCACATGAAAAAATGCTCTTCATCACTAATTATCAGGGAGATGCAGATCAAAAAAACTTTGAGAAATCACTCACATCACAGAGAATGGTACACATCCAAAAGAACAAAAGCAAATGCTGTTGGAGGGAATGTGGGGAGAAAGGGACCCTTCTACACTGTTGGTGGGAATACCGACTTGATCACCCCTTCTGGTTAAACAATATGGACACTCCTCAAAAAATTAGAACTTGAGCTCCCATCTGACCCAGCAATATCACTGCTGGGAATATATCCTGGAGAAGCAAAAAAGTATAGTCAAAACGACATCTGCGATTTTAAGCACAGAGCCATGTGGGGATGCTCCTTTCCAGCCCCGCGCGAGATCGACCCCAGAGGCAACTGAACCACTTTGGACACGAGCGGCGCCCCCAAGATGCCTCCAAACTGTGTGCTTGGAGCTACTGGCCCAGGCGCTGCCAGCAGGGTATGGTCTTTTCTCTCTCAACTCTTTGTTTTTGAACGCAGCGAGGCAATAGCCGGTTTTTAGACCATGCAGAAAGCCCTGGAAAGCCGATGGGGCGAGGCTTCCGGATCCGTCCTGTGCCGGCCGAAATTTAAGCACAGAGCCATGTGGGGACGCTCCTTTGCGGCCCCGCGCGAGATCGACCCCAGAGGCAACTGAACCACTTTGGACATGAGCAGCGCCCCCAAAATGCCTCCAAACTGTGTGCTCGGAGCTACTGGCCTAGGCGCTGCCAGCGAGTGATGCAACTACCAAAAGAATTTTCCCTGGACTTCATATAGAAATCCAAAACCGTTAACAGCCGCACAACCTAATATCTCTTGATTGTCAGCAACGTGTAAATGTTCCTTTTTGGCAGGGCTTACCGTTGGGGGGAAACTCCAAACAATAGTACTGAGTGTTTTGTTGAAGGGCAAAAGATTGTAGCGATAGAATTTTAGGCAGAATTTTCCCTGGACCTTATATAGAAACCCAAAACCGCGCGGCCTCGGCAGCCTAATGTCATCTAATCATCGGCAATATGAAATGGTTCCTTTGTAATGGGTTGGACTTTGGGGGGACCATAATAGGGTTAAAGTTTGTAGCGACGTGTAATTTCTGGCTGTACTTTCCCTGGACTTTATACAGAAATTCAAAGCCAGGAGGCTACTGCCATGGCCGCGCAACCTATTGTTATTTAATCATCACCAATATGAAATGGTTCCTTTTTAATGGGTCAGACTTTGGTGGGAAATCCTAACAAGAATAGTAAGTCTTTTGCTGAAATATTGAAGGCTACCAAAGTGGTAGCCATCTCTGTAGACTGAACTAAGCCATATCCCCACGCCGGCTGAGAAGAAATATCCTTCTTTCTCGGGAAGAAATGCGGCGGGCGTGGCGTTAACCATAGTATGATGTCCATTAAGCTGACACGGACCTGGTGGCGTGGGAATGGGATACAAGGGAATAAATTATTGTGTACTTGGAACAGCGGGACGCTAGTGGAATCTTGAGCCAGGGCCGATACCAGCGTATTACTTTTGGTTCCAGAAACTGCTTGCAGACATTCTACCAGACTATCAACTAAGCCAGAGCCCCACGCCGGCTGATGACGGGAAATAACCATCTTTTTTGGTTTGTTTCCCTTTGTCAGGCAGCATGGTGATTAATAAACAGGCATGAACTCGGTGGCGTGGGCCGAGTGGGGGAAAAAATAGAAAAGTTATGTAACAAACAGCGGGACTTAACATCTCTACATTCTCAGCAATGGAGAGTCATCAAATGCTTCCTTGACAGTGGGACTGTCTTTTCTTTTTGGGGGGAAAACCTAGCAACAATAGTGAGTTATGTGTTGAAACATGGACTGTAACCAAGATAAAGCGTAAACGAAGTGAAACTTATCACTTACAAGGGCGGGGACTGGGGGGGGTGGGAGGGGGCGGGAGGTATAATGGGGTGGTTGGTGATGGAATATGGGCACAGGTGAAGGGAAGGGTGTTTGAGTATTGTATAACTGACATAATCCTGAGAACTATGTAACCCTGCACATGGTGATTTAATAAAATTTAAATTTAAAAAAAAAGGTGTTAAAGAAATAATTTTATTATGAAGTCTAAGAAACTAAATTTTCAGAGAACCTCATTCAAATGATCCCTTTCGAAACTTTTGTTGAACTTAAATGTGTAAGATATTTTAGCAGAAATTAATTGTGTTAAGGTCTTAACCCATTTTCTACCCCTCTATCATACTTTGTTCTCTATGATAGACACATATAGACATATAGACATATTCAGGCCATTGCTTAGAGGAAATCAGACTTTGGCTTTATGACTTATTGTTTATTGTTATTTCTGTTAACCATAATGCTAGGAAGGTTTTACAGATCATTAAGCACTTGAGTTTGGTATAAACAGGAATTGGCTCAACCCTGGTACCATTGTGACATAATGATTTATTGCTTTTCATATGCCCAATTTTCCATTGAGAAATCTTCCATTCCTTAATTTAAAAGAGCAACCACTTAAAAATATTTCTCAGTAAGAGGATAAGTGCCTGCCATAGAGGCAGGGAGAGAAGTGGGACGGGGGGAGGAAGGGATACTGGGGACATTGGTGGGGGAAAATGTATACTGGTGGAGGGATGGGTGTTTGATCATTGTATGACTCTAACTCAAACAAGAAAGTTCTGTAACTGTAGCTCACGGTGATTTAGTATATAAATAAATAAATAAATAAATAAATAAAATGACATCTGCACTTGTATGTTCATCGCAGCACTGTCTAAATATCCAGAATTTGGAAAAAACCCAAGTTCCTGAGAACAGATGACTGATTAAAGAAACTTTGGTACGTCTATACAATGGAGTACTATGCAGCTGTAGAAAATATGCAGTCATGAACTTTGCATATAAGTGTATCAGCATGGAAAGTATCATGCTAAGTGAAATGAGTCAGAAAGGGAGAGATAGACATAGAAAGATTGAGCTCAATTGTGGAATATAAAATAACAGAGTAGGAGACTAACACCCAAGAATAGTAGAAATAGAAATAAGTACCAGGAGGTTTGCTCCATGGCTTGGAAGCCGGCCTCACATGCTGGAGGAAAAGGCATCTCAGATAGAGAAGGTAACTCCAAGTAAAATGCTCGGTAAGGGTGATGCATTCTGAAAGTAGACCTTAGGTTGAAAAGATCGCCATTCAAAACCCCTATTGCAAACCACAACACCGCAAAGGAGAGAGAGAACAAAATGGAATGCCCTGCCACAGAGGCGGGTGGGGTGGGGGGGTGGGAATGGGGGATGGAGGGATACTGAGTTCATCAGTGGTGGAGAATGGGCACTGGTAGAGGGATGGGCTCCAGAACAATGTATGATGAAAACACAAGCACAAAAATATGTAAATCTATAACTGTACCCTCATGGTGATTCACTAATAAAAAAATAATAAACTAAAAATAATAGCGATCAATAATTTAAAGTATAAAAAATAAAAATGGGATAGAGAAATGAACAACATATCAGCAAGAAAATTGTTTTCCACAAAAGAGAACCATGACTAACCTGTATCCAGGAGCTACTTAAAATTTTCAGGTTTTCATTAAAATATTCCATCAAAGTTAGAAATTTCTTATCACTGTACTCATAACGATTCTGGAAAATAATGGAGCAGATAACATTGCAGGGAGCACAGCCCAAAAGAAAAGTTGGATCACAGGGAGATGCTAAAAGAAAGTAAGTTAAGTGTTAGAACACAATTATCATATAAGCATTAATTCAAATTACTGAGAAATGTTGACTTCTAAGGCTTTTAAATGTGAGGATTACCTGGACATAACATCTATAAACTCAACATACCTAAAATACATTTCATTGTTTTCCCACCAGAATTGTCTAGTGAATTTCAATTAATTTACTATTTTCTCAAGTATCTCCTAGTTACATCATTCTCTAAAAAGAACCATAAGGTAATTTGTAAGATAGAAAACAAGACGTAGTGGGTAGAGCATTTGCTTTGCAAGTGGAAGACCACGGGTTCTACCCTGTATGACCATGTATGAGCCCCTGAGCTCCACCAGAACTGATCCTGAGTGAAGTGCCAGGAAATAAGTTCAGGGAAGATCCAGGAACAAGCTAGCTCTGAGCTTATTCCTGGTCAGGTGTGGCCCTGCTGGGTAACAAACAAATGTTATCATTCAAATATATATTTACATATATAAAATTCACCTCAATGAGAAATATTTTGGTCTTTTATTTTAAGGGAGTTTATTAGGATCACACTGGATAATGCTCAGAGCTTACTCCTGGCTCTGGGCTCAGGGATCACTCCTGGTAGGTCCGGGGAACCATATGAGGTGTGTGGGTTGAGCTCAGGTTGATGATATGCAAGGGAAGTGCCTCACCCACTCTACTCTGTATTCAGCCCCCTTTGTGAGGATACTTATTTTTGATGTTGGAAACTGGATGTACTCACTTAAAATCAGAGGCTGAGTTGAATTGAATTCTATTTTGCAAAATACAATTTAAAGCAAATGAGTGTATATTTGTAGAGTATAGAATAACATCAGATGAGGCTGACACACAAGGACAGTAGATAAAAGGCCAGGACGATTGCCCCCTAACTGGAAGCCTGCTTCATGAGCAGATGGGAGAAGGCAAATGGAATAGAGAAGTGATCACTAAGAAAATGATGGCTGGAGAAATCAGTTGGGACAGGAGATGTGTACTGAACGAAGATAATGGACCAAACATGATGACCTCTCAGTGTCTGTGTTGCAAGCCATAATGCCCCCAAATAGAGGAGAATATAGGGAATATTGTCTGCCATTGAGGCATGGGGTGGGTGGAAAGGGGACGTAAACCTGGGATAATGGTCGTGGGGAATGTGCACTGATGGAGTGATGGGTGTTTGATCATTGTGTGATTGTAACCCAAACATGAAAGATTCTAATTATCTCATGATGATTCAATAATTTTTTTTTAAAAATTAGTGTGTTTCCCTAGTAGGAGTGAAGAAGATTGAGCAGATTGAAGTTACATCCTGATCTTGAAAACAAATATTCTATAAATGAGATAATAGAATATCTTTATATATTTAACGTCTGATGACAGTTTTAAAGCCTTACTTTCCTTTCTTCTACTCACATATGGACATCTGACATAAAAAATCTCAAGTGATCCTTCGATAAAAGCCTGAAGTTTAAACCACAGACCCCTCTCCGGCACATTGCAATCCTCCTCTCAGTTCAACCCATAAAAGACCACAAAATAACATCCTGTCCAGCCTCTCTCTCTCTCTCATGTTTCTTTTTTCTTTCTTTGACCCCTGGAGATGCACAGGGGTCACTCCTGGCTCTGCACTCAGGAATTACCCCTGGCAGTGCTCAGGGGACCATATGGGATCCTGGGAATCGAACCCGGGTCAGCCACGTGTAAGGCAAACACCTTGCCCACTGTTCTACACTGTTCTATCGCTCCAGCCCCTTTCATGTTTCTGAATATGCAATACAGTCACACAGGAGTATTTCAAATCCTATTGACATGTATATGGAATAGGATTTGACCATATACTATATGACCATCCAAACCACATTCATAATGGAATAGCCACCCTGCCTCTAGGAACTGACTATTAACACAAATCTAATACGAAGGAAAAGCCTTAGCAGAAAACAAGCAGGAAAAAATATCTGGTCAAGATGTGAAAGAAATATCCAACAGTGAGAGTGATGAAATGGATTCCTGAAGAATGTGAGATTTGATAACTAGAGAATCTGGGTTACCACAGCCAGGAGCTTAGTGGACATAATCACCATGAGAAAAGATAACTAAGTTAAAATAAAGTAGGATAGCTTTGCTTAAAAATAAATGAAGTATATATAATTATTTCCTGGAATATACTAAAATATACATATACACATATATCAGAATCCAAGTCAAAATCTAATTCTTAAAGAATTTTAATTATGCACTAATGTTGATTGCATTTTTTTACAATCACAAAAACAACAAAAACAGCACATCTGAAAAAACTAAGATTTGTTATATAAATTATGTTGCCCACAAATGGTGGAATACTGTTGTATTTCTGTTTATAATATTCTTAAGAAACCAAATATGTGAAAAATATGTATTTAACATATTTTAGGCATAAGGTTATGAAACAGTACACACCAAAATCACTAATTCTCTTTTTATTCTGCATTATAGCACTGTCATCCTGTTGTTCATCGATTTGCTTGAGCGGGCAACAGTAATGTCTCCATTGTGAGATGTCAGTGTTGCTAGGGATCAAACTCAGAGCCTCAAACCTGCAAGGTTAGTATGAGTTCTACCACTAAGCTCCTTGACTGACCTGAGTCCTCAGACTTCTATGCCCACTTCTACCAAGTATCCCTCCCATAAAGATGTTAATAGTTCTGCAGAGAAATTACATGGATTAATAACACACATACATGGCATGTGATTGACCCCAGGATAAGCCCCAAGCACTATGTCGGTACCCTGAATATCAGGGGGTAAAGGCCTGGAAGCCCTCAAGCACTGCCAGATTTGTCCCTAGAGGCTTCTACAGCACTTGTGAGGTAGTCTGGGTAACCCCAGTACTTCAGGGCCCAAGTCATACTATTTCCTCCAGCACTCCCATTAAGCCACCAGCCTGTGGGCCAAGAATTGCTGGGGGTGGGGGCAGCAGGGCCTTCAGCACACCCTTGATAGACCCTCCCAGCAAGCACAATCAATTAAATGTGTGTTGATGCTCTTCTACCATTTCAGGGAATTTATTTTAAGGAGAAATTTAAATTATACAAATATTTGTTGTAATTGTATTTTTCTTTTAATACATAAAAAAGGAATTAGTCTATTTGGATAATGAAATAATACAGGTTTTAAAACACAATGCCAATCCACCATATAAACTGTTAATGTTATTGATACTGTCCTTGAAAAATACTTTATTAAGGCTTAAAATAAAAACCAAAACACTTCATAACTTATCTCAACTTTTTCCCTGCCAAGTCTCTAACCATCTCAGACTCTTCTACCCTCTCCTAGTTCTGTAAGGGCTCAATACAAACCGAGCCTTTTGGTACTACAGCCTCTCTCTCCCTATACACCAAAACCCTCTAAGTGAGCTATCAATGCAGACTATACATGGAAAAGGAATTTATTGCAAACCCAACCTCTGAAATACCAATGATTATTGTCTCAGGGGGCTCCCAAGTGGTGCTCAGGAGTTTCTAAGGCTACTCCCTACAACACTCAGACAACCAGGCATGAAGGTTCCTTGCTGGGGCCTGAAGATGTAGTGCCAGGGACACCTGAGCCATACTGGTGGTGCCCTACAGCCCCTAGGATCACACCCAACAGTGCTCAGGGCCACCTCTAGGTAGCTAAGAGGACCTGGGTCTAGCAATACACAGAAGAGAATACAAAGTTTAGTAATCACTTAATAGCTTTGGCCACAGTAGTTTTAAAGATGAATTGATTTCTAGGATTTTTTTTGGCGCAGTGTTTTGTAGATCAAAGCTTTCTCTATCTCTCTCTCTCTTTTCTCTATTATAAACACAGTTCTGTACACATGTAAGATGCACAATACATTGACTTGGTAGATATATTAGATGTGAATTTTTTCTCAAAAAATTGCAAAAGGTCAATTCACCTTTAACTCTACTGTGGCCACATGAAAAAGTGCTCTACATCACTAATCATCAGGGAGATGCAGATCAAAACAACCATGAGATACCACCTCACACCACAGAGACTGGCACACATCCAAAAGAACAAAAAGCAATCACTGTTGGAGAGGATGTGGGAGAAAGGGATCCTTCTACACTGCTGGTGGTAATGCCGACTGGTTCAGCCCTTTTGGAAAACAATAGAGACGATTCTCAAAAAATTAGAAATTGAGCTCCCATTTGACCCAGCAATACCGCTTCTGGGAATATGTCCCAGAGAAGCAAAAAAGTATAGTCGAAATGACATCTGCACTTATATGTTCATCACAGCACTATTTAAAATATCCAGAATCTGGGAAAAAACCAAGTGCCCTAGAACAGATGACTGGTTAAAGAAACTTTGGTACATCTATACAATGGAATACTATGCAGCTGTTAGAAAAACTAATGTCATGAACTTTGCATATAAGTGGATCAGCATGGAAAGTAGCATGTTAAGTGAAATGAGTCAGAAAGAAAGAGACAGACATAGAAAGATTGCACTCGTTTGTGGAATATAGAATAACAGAGTAGGAGACTAACACCCAAGAATAGTAGAAATAAGTACCAGGAGGTTGATTCTATGGCTTGGAAGCTGGCCTCACATTCTGGGGAAAAGACAGCTGAGATAGAAAAGGGAATACCAAGTTAAATGTGGTTGGAGGCTGCAGTGGCGAGGGGGGGGCGGGGCGAAGGTGATGTGTGCTGAATGTAGACTAGAGACTGAACACAATGGCCACTCAATACCCCTATTGCAAACCACAACACCTAATTTGAGAGAGAGAACAAAAGGGAATACCCTGCCACAGTGGCAGGGTCCGGTGGGGGGAGATGGGATTGGGTGGGTGGGAAGGACACTATGTTTATTGGTGGTGCAGAATGGCCACTGGTGAAGGGATGGGTTCTTGAACATTGTATGAGGGAAACATTAAGCACGAAATGTATGAATCTGTAACTGTACCCTCATGGTGATTCACTAATTTAAAAAATATATAATTTTTTCAAAAGTCAAATTAAAAGAAAAACTACTGTGGCCAAAAATATTATGTGATTACTAAACTCCGTATTATCTTCTGTGTTTAGCTAGACTCATTCCCCAGGTCCACTTAGCTACCTAGAGGTGGCCCAAACTCATAATTTATAAACTATGAAAGAAATCTTGAGTGCCAATGCCACACCAGGTACTTTTGTTATTTTCCCTTTTCACTACCATGCAAAGAGAAAGATTCTGGGTGATATTGTAATACCTCATTTGCTTGAAAGAATAGGTATGCTAACCACTTTGCTTCTTATTACCTTATTCACCCTTTATCATATGAACCAAAAGTTTTGTTGCATTTGAGCTATCAGATCAATCTGAAGTCTGTATTTACTAGTACCTTATTTTTCCAAATAATTACTATAATGGCATCATGAAGTACACACCATTGGTTTTTTTTATGGCTTCCACCAGACACAAAGCCTCCTCTTGAATTCTGTCTTCAATTGTCCTCTTCCCCATCCCCATATTCCTCAAAACCGTGACAGCAAAACGTCGGGTTTGCTTCCACACTTCTCCATTGCTTAAAGCAATTCCTATTAAGACAAAAAAAACAGAGAAAGAAGAAGAGAAGAAAATCCCCTTAGCCACAAATGCTGGCTGATAGTCTGCATCTTAAGCAGTGAGAAAGATACTTAGCAGGAATATAAAAAGTGGTGGCAGCCTAAGGAATTTCCCTGAAGCTCAGTCTCACCTGCTTCCTTTCCTAACCCCGATACTATCTTAACAAGATTCCTGGTTTTATAGCTCCTTCATCCTTCAGCCCTCAAGCCTCAGACCAATCCTTTGAATAAAGTATTTTGTCCTGTTTTTACTGGTGAGGGTGATCAATTTTATGGAAGCAAGATTCTAGCTCTCTGATCAGACACCTAATAAATCATGAGTGACATTTTCAACACTGAATTTTGGACATTGTAAATAAATTCTAGGAGATATAACAAAGGGGTGACTGCTCAAGAAGAGAGGCAGTGCTTGTGAACTGAAAGAAAGCAGATGAAAATCCATTCCTCCAGTAAGGGACTTGCCACAATCATCTCATTGCAATGTTTTTCTTCTACTTGCCAAATAATTTCTCTGAAATGTGGTACTAGCACCAAGGAAACTGAAGATCAGAAATCTAAGTGAAAATCAGATCAAAATGGATTAAGGACCTCAAAATCAAACCAGAATCCATAAGGTATATTGAAGCCAAGGTCGGCAAAACCCCCCATGACATTGAAGTTAAAGGTATCTTTAAAGATGACACTCCATTAGCCAAGCAAGTGGAAACAGAGATAAGCAAATGGATCTACCTTAAACTGACAAACTTCTGCATCTCAAAAAAATACAATGACCAAAATACAAAGACAGTCTAGAGAATGGGAAAGGAATGTTCACCCAATTCCCATCTTATAAGGGGTTGATATCAAGGATTTACAAGGCACTGGTTGAACTCTACAAGAAGAACCACCAGCCCCATCAGAAAATAGGGCGATGAAATGAACAGAAACTTTCTCAAAGAAGAAATCTGAATGGCCAAAAGGCACATGAAACAATGCTTTTCATCACTAGTCATCTGTGAGATGCAGATTAAAACAATGTGATATCATCTCACACCACAGAGACTGGCACACATCCAAAGAACAAAAGCAACCTGTGTTGTTAAGGATGTGGGGAGAAAGGGACTCTCCTTCACAGCTGGTGGGAATACCGACTGGTTCAGCCCTTTTGGAAAACAGTATGGATAATTCTCAAAAATTAGAAATTGTGCTCCCATTTGACCCAGCTATACCATTGCTGGGAATAAAACCCGAGGATGCAAAAAAGTATAGTATAAATGACAACTGCACTTATTTGTTAATTGCTATACTGGTTACAATAGACAAAATCTGGAAAAAACCCGAGTGCTCAAGAACAAATGGCTGGTTAAGGAAACTTTGGTACATTTACACAATGAACTATTATGCAGCTATTTGAAAAGATGAAGTCATGAACTTAGCGTAGAAGTGGATCAACATAGAAAGTATCATGTTAAGAGAAATAAGCCAGAAAAAGAGGGACAGACATAAAGAGATTGAGCTCTTTTGTGGAATATAAAATAACAGAATGGGAAACTAACACCCAAAAACAGTAGAGATAAGTACCAGGAGGTTCGTTCCATGGCTTGGAAGCTGGCCTCACATGCTGTGGGGGAAAGGCAGCTCAGAGAGAGAAGGGAACACCAAGTAAAGGGTGTTTAGAGGGCCCGCTCGGGATGGCAGATGTGTGCTGAAAGTAAACTATAGACCAATCATGATAGCCATTCAGTACTTGCATTGCAGACCACAGCACCTTAAAGGAGAGAGGAGTAAAAGGGAATCCACCTGCCCCAGAGGTGGGGCGGGTAGAAGGCAAAATGGGGGGGATGAGAAGGATACTGGGAACATTGGTGGTGGAGAATGAACGGGCACTGGTGGAGGAATGGGCACTCGATCATTGTATGACTGAAACATAAACATGAAAATTTGTAAGTCTGTAACTGTACCTCACGGTGATTCACTAATAAACAATTTTTAAAAATAAAATATTTCTCATACATTTTCATAAGAATAGTTTGAAAGCAAGATTGCAATATAACAAATCTATGCTAGCTCTATACATCATATACATGTTTCATAAAATTGCCTCCTGGCATCCATGACCCAAATCTAAAAGCATAATTTCAGTAAATAAGATAACAATTATTTTTCTTCTCTCTCTTTTCTCTTTTTTGCATTATCTTAACCAATTATTGTTTAAAAGATTATAGTTTAGACACAAATTTGCATAACATTACTGGGGTCAGAGCAAGAGTACAGTGGGTAGTAGTCTCTTGCCTTTCAAGCAGCTGTCCACCATTCCATCCCTAGAGCCCCATATGGTCTCCTGAGCACTACCAGAATTGATCCCTAAGCAAGAGCTAGGAGTAAGCCCTGAGCACTGCCATGTATGGCCCCAAAACAAATAAAAATTAATTTGCAGAACATTAGAAGTTAGTTTGAGCGTATTTAATATTTCATTAAATTGTGTTATCCTCACAATTTTAAGTATGGATTATTCTTGTATAGAAAATATTAGAATTATGATGTTATTATAAAATTTTATAAATATAATTTCCAATTCCTTACTCTATTTGAATCTTTACAATTACAAACCCATATACATGCCCCAAAGAGAAGCCTACCTAAGCCTCTGGACATGTACTCCATCGCTGGGAAACTTCCTCTGCCAGAAAACACCTCGCCATGATCAATCAAGGCTTCCTTCACTGCATCATATCCATGCAGCACCACCGTGGGCTTCATGCCAAAATACACAGTGAACACAGGGCCATAGACTTCTGCAAGCTGGAATATAAACAGAAAATAGAATAGTTTGCTCTTCAAAACTAAAAATGCAGAGAGGAAATAAATTTTTATCACTCATTTATAACACTCTAAAATTTAGAAGTTCAGAGACTGAGATTACAGGGGTTACATACATCTGTAACACCAATGAACCACTAAATTTCTAGTATCTTTCAGCATCAGAATGAGCCTCTGTCCATCCCTTCCCATGTCCTCTCCCTTTGTCTGCCATAACTACCTGAGATTCCATGAAGTCTATGGAATGTTGGGTTTTGTAGTTTAGTTGTTCTAGTTTCTATATTCTACATATCAGTTCAATTATTTAGTAATAGTCTTTCTGTTTCTTACTTACTTCATTTAGTATACTCAGCATTTCGAGTTTATATGTACCACCACTTCTTTATACAGTCAACTGTATTTAGGATGACTCATATTTTGCAATTATGAAAAACTATGTAACTAATACAGAAAATCAATTATCTTTTCAAGCTAGTGTTTTCATATCCTTTAGATAAATGCCTAAGAGTGAAAAAGCTATATGGTACTTTCATTTTCAGTGTTTTTAAAGAATCTCCATGACATTTTCCATAAGGGTTTATTAATTTACCTTTTCGTCAAGAGCATGCCAGTTTCTTTTTCTCTGTATCTTTGGCAACACTAAGTTCAAGTTTGTTGACATAGGTCATTCTCACTGGTGTCAGGTGATATATATCATGATCGTTTTGAGTTGTATCCCCAATTATAAATAGCAGTGCAGAGCCTGGCAAGCTATCTGTGGCATATTTGATATGCCAAGAACATTAACAAGTCTTAAGGTGGAGACGTTACTGGTCCCCGCTCAAGCAAATTGATGAGCAATGGGATGACAGTGACAGCGACAGAGCATCTCTCTTGTTTCTGACTCATTTCTGGGTCATTCTTTATTCATTTCTGTCTTCTCAGGAAAGGTGTTATTCAATTCTCTTGCCCACTTTTTGATTGGGTTGATTTTTTGTTTCTTATTTGTGTGAGTTCTTAAGATAGTTTGATATCAACACATCATCAGGAAATAATGTACAAAAATATTCTCCCAATTACTTGGTTACCTATTTGGTTTTATCACATTTTCCCCTTATGTAATTTATAGTTTGGGATATAATATTCAAATATTTAATACATATAAAAAATTATTTTAAGGGCTGGAGCGATAGTACCGCAGGTAGGGGGTTTGCCTTGCATTGGCCGGCCCGGGTTCGATTCCCAGCATCCCATATGGTCCCACAAGCACTGTCAGGAATAATTTCTGAGTGCAAAGCTAGGAGGTAACCCCTGAGCATTGCCGGGTGTGACCCAAAAAGCAAAAAAAGAAATTGGGGGGTTGGTGCCACACCCAACAATGCTGAGGGTTGACTCCTGGTTCAGATTTTAGAAATCACTTCTGGCAGTGTTCAGGGGTCCATATGTGATGCTAGGATTGAACCCAGGTTGGCCTTGTGTAAGGCATGCCTCACCTGCTGTACTGTATCTCCAGCTCCTAGTCTTCAATTCATTTTTAGTAAATTGTTTTATGTGATGGCAAATAGTAAATAACATTCTTTGGTTCTTTTTAACATGTGTTTTTCCAGTTTTCCCCCATGCTGTTAGGTTAAAGAGACTTTCCTTTCTCCATTGTATGCTCCTAAGTGTTTGTTAAAGAAGGGTATTTACATAACTATGAATTTATTTCTGGGCATCTATTTTAATCCTCTGGTCTTATGCTATTTTTGTTATATTATCAAAGTGTTTTAGTTATGATTATAATTATTATTACATTATACTGTGAGGTCTGTAATCATGATGATTCCATATTCCTTCTTTTCTTTCAGAATCCTTTTTGATTATGCTAGGATTTCTGTGGTTACACACAAATTTTAGAGCTGCTTGTATTATTTCCTTGAAATAAACTATTTTTATAGAAATTACACTAAACCTGTAAAATGTTTTAGATGACCATTTCAATAATATTCTTCTAATACATGGGCAAAAGACATCTTTCTATTTCTTTCTGTCTCTTCTCTCAAATGCCTAATAATTTCCAGTGTATAAGACTTTCACTTCCATTTTTGGGTTTATTCCTGGGTACTTTATCTTTTCTGATAAAATTATAAATATGTTTGTTTTCTTAAAAGTCGTTTTCTTCACTCAGATACATACAGAAATGTAGTAGGCTTAAGTATATTAATTTTATATTGGCTTTTTACTGAACTCATTAGTTATTTCTGGATTTGTGGTGAAATTGATGATGCAGGAATCAAAGCCAGGGCCCACACATACAAAGCAAGATTTCTGCCACTGTAACACAATCACGTCCATTCTATCCATATTATGATGTTATCTGCAAATAATCATAGTTTTACTTCTTTTCCAACTCGGATCTCTTTTGTAATATTTTTCCTGCTAAATTGCATAAGCTAAGACTGTCAAAATCATTGAGTTGCTGAAATGAAAGTGGACATCTTTGTCTTGTGTCAGATCATAGAAAAAAAGTTTTGAGTCTTTCACCATTAAGTATTTGCTGTGCATTTACTCAATTCCACCATTATTAGCTGCATGTTTGTCATATATTAATTTGTTAATTTATGTTTCTTCTCTGATAACCCAACTTATTGCTTTGATTATCATAAACGTATGTTGAATCTTATCAGATGATTTTCGGCATCTACTGAAATAATATGTTCTCTTTCATTTCTTTTTTGTTGATGTGGTGCATTTGTGTTAGTTGACTTGTGTATGATGGACTGGAATGATAGCGCAGCAGGTAGGGTATTTGCCTTGCATGTGACGGACCTGGGTTCAATTCCTCCGCCCCTCTCGGAGAGTCTGGTAAACTACCAAGAGTACTCACCCACACGGCAGAGCCTGGCAAGCTACCTGTGGTGTATTTAATATGTCAAAAACAGTAACAAGTGTCACAACGGAAATGTTACTGTTGCCCGCTCAAGCAAATCGATGAGCAATGGGATAACAGTGAAAGTGACCAGTGACTTGGGTATGATGTGCTTTCCTAGGGAATTAGCTGGTATGCTAACATAGTCTCTTCAAATCTAAAGTCCAAAATACTGACAGGAGCTTTATTCTGAAATGAGATGTTTCAGAGGGGTAAGATTTCAGATAATTTCTTTTGAGCATCTGAGAGATATTACTACAGGAATACCTGAGATTAGAAAGTAATTTATACACTGATACATATAATAGAACCTAAATGTGTTTGGCCTCATAATTTCCACAATTCCAAAGAAATGTGATTTTATGAAAACTTTATTAAAATGACTTCACAACTGAAAGCAGTTTTATTGCATCAAAAATTATAAGAATAAGGGATCTAGATCACAAGATAAGTTGGTAATTAATATTTTTGGACAATTTCAACACTCTTCCTATGGATGTCATTTCCTTCTATATGACATTTAAAGCATGTCCGGATTTCCAATGAACCTTTTTATTTATTTATTTCTTGGATGCTCCTTCCGAGCAAGCTCAGGAAGCCCAGGGTCTAAATGGTGGTTGTCCACCAACCAGACCATACGCTGTGGCTTCCACCTGTGAAGTGCTGGGGATACCAAGGCTGTCCCAGGGGGGCTGAGGACCTCCAGAGTCACTCCTGGCAGTGCTCAGGGGCCACCAAGACTGCACCCTGCGATGCTTGGGCAAGCAGGTGGTGCTGGGAACTGAACCGAATCAGGAGCACACTAAGCATATACTCTGGTCTCTGTACTATCTCCAGACCTGGGATATTTCCCTTTAAAACCACATCTTTTGACCATAGTATTTGATACCATGTTTTACTTAGATATTGAGCTATCTAATTTAGTTTTCACATGCAATTCAGTTAAAAGTAATCGTACTCACCTTGTTTAAGGATTTGTTGATGTTATTGGTATCTATCTGCAGAATATTTCCAATAATTGGAAAAGGCGTGGGGCCAGGCGGCAACTTTCCTTTGGTAGAATTTTGATTCCACAGAAAAAGGGAAATCAAACATAAAAGACAAACTGCCAGAACAATGAAGAGGTTCATCACTGTGATTTGCAAATTCAAAGCTTAAAAGCTACAGACTAATACAACTAAATGGAAGGTGATCATCAATCCTGCACTTAGTCTTTGAAGTTTATACAGTATTTCATCCAAAGTGCACTTTGGCACATGTCAGAAACAAAAAGCAAAAATGGTCATGTGGTTAATGATTTTTAATCATTATTATTGATAATCAGTGTTTTTTGAGTAAATTCAAATGATTACAAAACTCCACCAGGGGAGGGATAGAATAGACAAATGAGAAGCAAAGGGGGCCAGGTCAGGTACAAAGTTAACATATAAAAGATGATAAAGAATGATAGAGACAAATATCCAAATCACACGCTCAGCAACACTGAACTCAAGAGACCCAAACTTATACAATTGAACTTACAAAGGTGTCTGTCAAGAGGTCAGGCTGGAGAGGGGTGGGGGGCTATGGGAGGAAACCTGGGAACTTCAGTGGAGGGAAATTGACACTGGTGGTGGGATTGGTGCTTCAACATTGTATATCTAAAACTTAACTATGTAAATACAGTGCATTAAAAGAGAGAAAAGAAAAGAACTCCACTCTTCAGAGAGGGTCAAATGATTTATTAAAATGTTAGGTCACATGTTTACAATAATGTTAACATTTATCTTACCTCACCACCTTCAAAGTGTTAAAATCCTCCACCAATGTCATTATGTGACTTCCATTTCCCAACACCTTCCCTACTCCACCCCAATTTGTATTCTCAGTTTTGTAATACAGGGCCAAGGGTTATTACTTGATATTACCATTCCTTTGCTTCTTTCTCCATGTACCAAAGGTGAGTAAGATTACCCAATATTTGTCTCACTCCCTATGAGAAGAACATGATGTCCTCAAGCTACATCAAAGTTGCAAGAAACTTCATGATTTCATCTTTCCTATGGCTGCATTATATTCTATTTAATGCACCAATACTTTGTCGAGGGGAGAGTGCACTTGCAGGCTCTCTGGGAGGCTCTGTCTCACCACCCGCGTTCGGTGCTCTGGAACCGCAGTGTTTGGACTGGATCGGGACGGCCGGTGGTCAAGGACAGGCGAAGGAAGAACGAGGACCAAGCTGGTTGCTGATTAGTTACCGTTTGTTCAATCTTTCATCTTTCTCATCTCCCGCACTCCCAGCTCCCAGCTCCAGCCTCTCTCTGGATCTACTGCTCAACTGCTGCTTCTCTCTGGCTTCTCTCTCTCCTCCTACTTGTCTCACCCACCTTGCCCTCTAGGCTACAACCAGCCAGGTAGCCAAATCAACATAAGAAAGCCCTTCCTGAGGGCAGGGCACTCCAAAGCCCTTCCTCACTCTTAAGGTTTTTTTCTTTTCCTTAGTCCAGGAACTTATTAACATCTCAATACTAGTTATTTTTGTATGGACATAGCAAGGGATACATTGAGGCTTGCAAGGCAGCTCTCCTGGCAACATCTTGCCACAGGCTCAGACCACAGCACTCAGGCCAGATTAATCATTCCTCACCCTAGCAGGGTCCAAATCTAGTATCACTGTTTGGATCATGACAGCATTTGTCCATGATCAAGCTCTTAACTTATAGTTAAGCATTAGGCACTTTGGCCAGGCCCATCTCGATGCCAGGGTAGCACACAACTCCCCGCTTGCCCTGGGTCCTTCTTGTCCCACGTCGGGACTGTGCTTTGGGGGTGCTAGGAAGTAAGGGCAGCTGAGGCTTAGGTCAAGAGAACAGATGCCCTGTTGGAAAATATCATGTAGAGTCAAATGACTCCCAGGTTACAAAAGCATAACATTTATTAATTCTTCCTGTGTCCATACAAAAAGGACTTGCTCTGAATAAACTATGCAAAGGACTCAAGGAGAAGAGAAAAACATTATTTACAACTCAAAAGAACACCAAGAAAGAAGCTACAAATAAACAAAGAGGAATAGGAGCACTGTAACGGGAGTAACCCAATAAACCTAAACTACTGAGGCTAAGTTATCCTACACACTTTGGTACATTACAGAAACAAAAAGCAAAAATGGTCATGTGGTTAATGATTTTTAATCATTATTATTGATAATCAGTGTTTTTTGAGTAAATTCAAATCATTACAAAACTCCACCAGGGGAGGGATAGAATAGACAAATGAGAAGCAAAGGGGGCCAGGTCAGGTACAAAGTTAACGTACAAAAGATGATAAAGAATGATAGAGACAAATATCCAAATCACACGCTCAGCAACACTGAACTCAAGAGACCCAAACTTATACAATTGAACTTACAAAGGTGTCTGTCAAGAGGTCAGGCTGGAGAGGGGTGGGGGGCTATGGGAGGAAACCTGGGAACTTCAGTGGAGGGAAATTGACACTGGTGGTGGGATTGGTGCTTCAACATTGCATATCTAAAACTTAACTATGTAAATATAGTGCATTAAAAGAGAAAAGAAAAGAACTCCACTCTTCAGAGAGGGTCAAATGATTTATTAATGTTAGGTCACATGTTTACAATAATGTTAACATTTATCTTACCTCACCACCTTCAAAGTGTTAAAATCCTCCACCAATGTCATTATGTGACTTCCATTTCCCAACACCTTCCCTACTCCACCCCAATTTGTATTCTCAGTTTTGTAATACAGGGCCAAGGGTTATTACTTGATAGTACCATTCCTTTGCTTATTTCTCCATGTACCAAAGGTGAGTAAGATTACCCAATATTTGTCTCACTCCCTATGAGAAGAACATGATGTCCTCAAGCTACATCAAAGTTGCAAGAAACTTCATGAGTTCATCTTTTCTATGGCTGCATTATATTCTATTGTGTTAATGCACCAATACTTTGTTACTCATTCATCTGTTGCTGAACAAATTCATGATTTATTTCTATATCTTGGCTCTTGTACTCAACATTGTAATAGACATAAGAGTATATGTATTTTCACACATTTTATGTGAAAAATTAATAAATTAATGGTTTTTTTGTTGAGAGGTAGGCACCAAGAAATAGAAATACTGAGTTATGTAGAAGTTCTATTCTGACTTTTTTTGAGAAGCCACCATGCTGTTTTCCATTAAGACCAAAGCAGACAATATTTTAACCAACAGTGAATGAGAGCTTTTTATTCTCTACATCCCCACCAACACTGATGCTTTTCAACCTTTATATATACATATATATGTATATGTATATATATGTCTAACTATTGGCATAAGATATCTCACTGTCTTTCTGATTTGTTTTTCTAACACCTGATGAAGAACACTTTTTCTTACTCTCATACATTTACCTTTATGTAAGTGTCTGTTCATCTCTCCCCACTTTTCGATGCGTTGTTCATATTTGTGCCTTGTGTATTTTAGATATTAGCCATTTATCTGAAGTACTGTGTGCAAATATTTTGTCCTTCTCAGAAGGGTGTTTTTGTATTTCTCTAAAAGCTTATGAATTCCCTTTGACGGGTAAGCTACACTCATCTTCCATTGGTGAACATTTTAGTTCTCTCTATGCCAAAGTTATCTGCTGTGTTTTTCCAACAATGATTGTGACCTCATTATCATTCAGACAGCACATACGTCAGCATCCAATCCTACCCTAGTATTTATTTTCATGGCCCTTCCATTTAATGATGTTAAATTCCATATATCAATTGTCACAGGTAAAGATACCAAAAGTTTGTTAGGGAGGATTTTGGGGTATTTTGGGGAAGGGGGGAACCACATCCAGCTGAGCTCAGAGCTTACTCCCAGTTCTGTGCTCAGGTATCACTCTTAGCACGGCTCAGGGATCCTTATGGGGTGCCAAGGAATGAACCCAGATACAAGGCAAGTTCTTTACCAAAAAGAAGAAAGCTTGACAGAGCTGAGAAAGAGATGGTAAATTGCAATAAATAATAAATGCATGCACGTGGGACTCAAAAACTACAATAGCCTTTAACATCACTGAAAGTTGGGCTCAAGGTACATTAATTAGATCTCTATAGTGATCAATCATTGCATATATGCTAGTCAGGAGAATAAATATTTTCAGCAATGAAGAAAGCTGGTAGATGACATCTATTTATTGGCATCATTCCTGAAACCTAGACAAATAAGCCCTTTGGTCCTTTCTAAAGGTGGATGAAGCAAAATAACCCACTCCTTACTGCAACAGCCTACCGTGGCTCTAAAGTTCAGTTGCCTGGCTCCTTTCCCAAGGCTTCCTCATCCCCTCTCCCTCTTGTGACTTGCTCTGACCTTATGTGCCCCCGACAGCAGCTTCAGCACCTCCTGCTCCCTCTGCTTTGGAGCATGTCTCCCCAGATCACCCCACAGTTTTCACTCTATACTCAGGTCTCTGCACAGACATCACACCTCAGAGAGAGTTCCCTGATCCTAAAACAGACCACCCCATCCATCCTCATTCACATCCCACCCTTATCTATGGCATCTTTTCCATATGTTTCTCACTTTCTTACCACATAGTGGGTATATATATATATATATATACTTGTTTCTTTACTGTCTGTTTTCCCCCAAGAAAGGAAGCCCCATGAGGACAAGGCATGGTCTCTCTATTCAACACTGTGTTCCTGGCCTGGATTATATCTGGCATAGGGTCAGGTCTCAGCAGGTATAGGGGAAATAAAGGAAAACTGCAAGTGGCTCAAGTCCCCTGCCTTCACTATGCCCCATTGCTGATTATTTCAATGCAGCAGACCTTCTGAGTGTGATGTCAGGATAATGCCAAGGCCTCTGCTGCCAGAGCATCTCCTGCCACTCAGCCTCTATTATTTTCAGAAGCTGCCATCTCTACTGAGCTGACATGACCATATAATTTAGAAGGTCATATAATTTAGAGATGCCTAGGGACAAGTTTATATGCCAAAAAAATTAAAAACTATAAAATTATATGAAATCCAGGGGGCTGGAGTGATAGCACAGCGGGTAGGGCGTTTGCCTTGCATGCAGCTGACCCAGGTTCGATTCCCAGCATCCCATATGGTCCCCTGAGCACCGCCAGAAGTAATTTTTGAGTGCAGAGCCAGGAGTAACTCCTGTGCATCGCCGGGTATGACCCAAAAAGCAAAAAAAAAAAAAAAAATTATATGAAATCCAGCCAAGCTAATTATAGCTCCAAGGCTTAACGCTGCAGGCAGTGACTCCCATGAGAAAGTAGACACAGGATGCGATAACCGATATTTTCTAAATCCAGGAGTGGGTCAGGACACCTCTTCTCATTTAAGCAGTCATTGGCTCATCCAATCATTCTATTCACAGGCGAAAGTTTTACTCTTCTAATCCTTCCCTTTCAACCTGGGGAACAGACCAAATACCTGAAGATAATCCATCAGCCAAGGGTAGACCCAAAGTGGGTAAAATTTGAAGATCCATTTAAAAAGACTTTTGTCTTTGGTTTTCCATGAGTAGTCAACATTTGCCAATTCCCTGAGCCATGTGGAAGTTTGGCACTGCTGGCCAGGGTCTGAAGTTCGCTTCCCTTTACAAAGAAGATGGGTCAGAGCTGCAGCCATCAGGCTGTAAAGAAACTCATTCAGGACTATTTTAAGGCCAACTGGCAAAGCTCTGCATATATTAGTCAGAAGGCATTCATTTCCTCTTATAAGCCCCAGAACAGTCAGATATGGAAGCATCATTTCATTAGAACACAACCTGTATCTTCTGTGAGATCAGAGAAAGAAAGCTCAGAACACTCTTCAAAGTGTGATATGTAAGGGTTAAACTGCAATCTTTGTTCTACTCTGCCTGGACCCTTTGAATTAAGTAATGTCTCTCCATGTTTGTTGAGAAAGTTAGAAGCATATGCGGGTAACTAAGAAGCACAGGTAGCCAGGGAGGGAGGCAGAGGTAGGAGTTCTGACCAGCGCATTCTGGGAACCTCAAAGATATGAACAGATCATAAATCATGAAGCTGACTAAAACAGAAGAGGACCCAAATCCACCTGTTACCTTGTTGGGAAGAGGAGTGGGCCACCAAAACCATTATTAAATGTCTACGGGACCTAAAACAGAATGTGCCCACCACAAAGTTCCTAGGCAACAAGGGCTCCCCTGGCTCCCCTCTAAGTCCCACATTGTGGCCCTCCTGCCTTAGTGTACTCCAGTGTATTGTCACTCCTCAACAATCAAGAAATTCCATTGTTTTGTCCTCCTCTTTGTCCCATGAGTTGCTACGTTGCCAGGAAAACAAAAAAAAACAACTCTGAATCCCTACTCTGAGCCACAATTTCAGGCAATTGCTTAGTTGTGGTCTATCTTTTTTTTTTGGGGGGGGGGTATTTATTTATTTATTTATTTATTTTTAATTTTTTTATTGAGTCACCATGTGGAAAGTTACAAAGTTTTCAGGTTTAAGTCTCAGTTATACAATGCTCAAACACCCATCCCTTCACCAGTGCACATATTCCACCACCAAGAATAACAGTATAGCTCCACCCCGTCCCCCCACACCCCTAGCCCCCCACAACCCTAGCCCCACCCTGCCTGTGTAACTGATAAATTTTGCTTTACTTTCACTTTGATTGCATTCAATATTTCAACAAAACTCACAATTATTTATTGTTTGGAGAGTCTCCCCCCTAAAGTCAGACCTGCTGAAAAGGAAGCATTTGATAATTTGTTTTCCATTCCTGAGAATGAAGAGGTATGAGGTTGAGTGACCGCACTTAGCAGCCTCACGGTTTTGGGTTTCTGTATTTAAGTATTTTAGTAACTAAGTCCATAGAAATATCTGCCAGAAATTGCATCACTGCCAACCTGTACTTCTCAGTTATATTATATTCCACATATGAGTGCAATCTTTCTATGTCTGTCTCTTTCTTTCTGACTCATTTCACTCAACATGATACTTTCCATGTTGATCCATTTATATGAAAATTTCATGACTTCATGTTTTCTGACAGCTACATAGTATTCCATTGTGTATATGTACCAGAGTTTCTTTAACCAGTCATCTGTTTTGGGCACTCTGGTTTTTTCCAGATTCTGGCTATTATAAACCCCTCCACGACATTGAAGACACTGGTATCTTCAAAGCTGACACGCCACTGGCCAAGCAAGTGAAAATAGAGATAAATAAATGGGACTATCTCAAACTAAGAAGCTTCTGCACCTCAAGGGAAACAGTGACCAAAGTACAAAGACAATCTACAGAATGGGAAAGGATATTTACACAGTACCCATCCGATAAAGGATATACAATGCACTCGTTGAACTCCACAAGAAGAAAACTGCCTACCTGATCAAAAAATGGGGTGATGAAATGAACAGAAACTTTCCCAAAGAAGAAATCCGAATGGCTCAGAGGCACATGAGAAAATGTTCCACATCACTAATCATCAGGGAGATGCAGATCAAAACAACAATGAGGTATCATCTCACAGCACAAAGACTGGCCCACATCCCAAAAAACAAACACAACAGGTGTTGGCGGGGATGTGGGGAGAAAGGGACTCTTCTTCACTGCTGGTGGGAATGCCGATTGGTTCAGCCCTTTTGGAAAACAATATGGACAATTCTCAAAAAATTAGAAATTGAGCTTCCATTTGACCCAGCAATACCACTCCTGGGAATATATCCCAGAGAGGCAAAAAGGTATAGTAGAGATGGCATCTGCATTTCTACGTTAGTGTGGTCTATCTTAATGTTAAATAATTAAATCTCCTAGCTTTCTTGCCTAAAGATGTTTCCAGAGCAATTGGTTAGGCAAATTACATTACAACAAAAGAGCTGTTGGAATGTGGCTCATTCAAATGTCAGTTCTCTCACACCAGGAGGGAAAGAGCTGCAAATCCCAAAGTGGGAAGAAAACAAACAAACAAACAACCAAACAAAACAATGGCCCAAACAAGATTAAGAGGTCTTAGAAATCTCCTCTCAAAATAAAGCACAAGGTCAATGACAAAAAAGACACCACACTGCCTTCGGGTTCATAAATTTATTGAGTAAAAACAAAATTAGATCAGGCATATTAAATTCGGGTCTGTTCGAACGTGACCGATGTCCGTATGCAGCAGAGACGAAATGAGGTGAGGAAGGGTAAGACAGTGCGCTCTGGCAAGCAGACACTGAGCAAAGCCCTCTTCCCTTCATTGTAAAGGCCCCACATTGTCACTGCATCAGGAAGCAAAGGAAGGGGAGCTGACAATTTAAAGAGCAGAGATGAAACCACAGGGAGAAAGAACTTGCCAGAGCAGAGAGGGCCAGCACAGCGAGAGAACAGACTGCGTGAGGGGCCTTTGGAGAACTGATTCAGAGCGGATCTGCGGACTCACTTAGGGAACACAGCCACCACATCATAGCCCTCAGGTGGAGTCATCCGCTCCCGGGCATGTGTTTCACAGTAGATTTGATCCTCTACAAAGAAATGGCCCTTCTGTTTCAGATTGGTGCCGCAGTCGGTGCACACGTAACAATCGGGATGGCGGTGTCGTTCTCTCAGCTTCACAAACACGCCCCTGCGGGAGAGGGGGAGAGAGAGGCGGAGGGAGGCGGGTGGGTGTCTGTGAACAGCGAGTACGGACAAGGGCCTCCAGTCACCAGGAGCTTACTCACTCTTAGGATCCAGAGTTATTTCTTTGGTTTGGTTTTGGGGCCATACCCTATGATGCTCCTGGCTCTGCGCAGGAATCACTTCTCGTGGGCTCAGGGGACCATATGGGGAGCCAGAGACTGAACCTGGGTCAGCTGAGTGCAAGGCAAGCGCCCAACCCCACTGTACTGATGCTGCCACTCCCAAGAGACGTTTCTATTGATGCCCTGCACGAGTCTCCCCCACTTCAAGGGAGCAGCCCTTACAGGTTCTTCATCTAAGGGCTCTCCAGCCCAGAGAGTCTCTCCGCCATGGGCTCTGGGGCAGGTGACCCACAGGCTCTTGCTGCTCTGCTGTGTCAGGCTAGACTCTCCCCCGGCCACTCCCCAAATGAACAGCACCCTGCCCTGCCACAAGTGCATTGCTGATCTGCAGGGTTCAAGGCCTGGGAAAGGCAGATACTTACACAATGCCAGTGCCACATTTTTCACACATGGGCAACTTTTGTGCATTTCCTATAGATGCGGCCACTTTGGTGACTGGAGCCTTTACACTTCTGAAACCAGTGGGTTTGTTGGGATCTCCTAAAATAAAAAAGCAATTAAATAAATAAAAACACATCTGGGTTGGCCAGAAAGTAGAAAACTACATTTTCTACATTTTCGGAATCAAACACATACTCACGTACAGTACATATATCTCTCTCCCACTCTATCTGTGTGCATACACTATATACACACACAAATTTAATATATGTATATATATTATATATATATATTTTTTATGTGTTCTAGGAGGATCATGTGTACTATACTCAAACAAATCTAGCTCTGCTGTGTGAGCCTAAGCAAGTTACTTAACCTTTCTAATCCCAAATTTCCTGTTCAGTAAAACAAGGGCTCATACTCCTCTCCACTGAGTATAAAAAAACTCCTAAAATACCATCCTCCCACAGTCCAAACATGGTCAGCCCTCAAAACACAAATTACTTTTTGAGTACAAACGTGCAAATACTGATAAAGGAACTTAAAAACGCTTACATGAACAAGATAAACAAAAACATTTTTGAGAAATGAAAGGCAATGTATTTGGATGTAAAAAACAAATCCAGAGAAGTAATTCTTTTTTTAACCCAACCTTTCCTGCCCCAGTCAGAACTATCATTCCTGTAGGTGGAGGACTCCCTCTGCTGGCCTCTGAATGAGAGGACTTAAGAAGTCCAGTCCCAGCCACTACTACCCAGGTCCACGTCAAAATTGACAAGCAATTTTGAAGATGCACAAGTGGGAGATGCGCTGGGTCATCACCCAAACCCCAAATGGGCTGGGGAGAGAGGACGGCATGTACAACACTTGCCTTTCATCCAGCTGAGCATAGTTTAATCCCCAGCACTGCCTATAGTCCCTGCAGCACTCCAGGAATGACCCCTGAGCAGATTAGCAAGAGGCCCTGAGCACAGTTGGGTGTGGCTCCTCCCAAACAAATAAATATATGAACAGAAGCACATCAGTTTTGTCTTGATCATGAAGTGGTTTTGGGAGAGCCTGGCAAGTGACCCGTGGTGTACTCATGTGCCAAAACCAGTAACAATGATGGGTCTCATTCCCCTAACGCTGAACAAGCCTCCAGTGCGGCACCGTTGGGAAGGGCAAGTAAAGAGAGGCTGCTAAAATCTCAGGGCTAGGACAAATGGAGACGTTACTGGGACCGCTCGAGAAAAACGACGATCAACGGGATGATGATGATGATGATGATGATGATGATGATGATGATGATGATGATGAAGAAAAAGGGGTTTGAGGCATTAAAAGGTAGATCTAGGCCAGATGTCTTTTTCACATCACCCCAACCTACGCCTTGCTCTACAACATCTCAGAAAGACCCAAGTGGGCAGCTTTATGGCTCAAAGCACCCCAAATTTTCTGGCTCTAGGTGCTGATGACACCTTGGCTTGCCTGTCCCTGTCAAAAATGAGTAAGTGGCAGCAACTTTGTAGAGGGCATGGCTGGGAAAGGCAAACTGTGTGCTCAAGGTACCCACTGACAGAGTTAGGGCTTCCACGTGATGGGTTATTTTCCACACAACTGACTGCATCAGGGGGGGAAATAAAGGGCACAGGAAAGAACCTGGGTGTTAAAGAGTAGAAGGAGAGAAGGAAGCGGAGGCAGGAGAGCCCATGTGGTGGCAGTAGAATCTGCACTCCATTCTGGAATAAAGAGAACTGACCCTCAGGAAGCTGACAGAGGATAAAGCCAAACTCACTGCGGGGAGCTCAGTCCCACAGTGCCACCTTCTGGCTCGACTTTTCCCTCTCTCTCTCTCACTTACTCCACTTACTCAGTTAACACTAAATGTTTTAAAACTTCCCTTCAATTTCCCTCCACCCCCATTTCCCTCCCTCAGCTTGCTTACAGTCAAAATACTAGCAGCCATCAGGTTTTGGGCAAATACAAAAATTTCCAAATTTCCCTTCATCTAGTAAATCTTGCATCTCAAAGCTTCCCGGGGCGGAGTTGGGAAAGGGACACATAAAAATTAGCTGGATAAGCTCAACCTTTTTTCTACCCATTTCACTGTTCAACAACCTTCCATGGTTCCCCAAACCCCGTAGATTCAGACTCACAGTGGGACTTTAGCGCCCAGTGGTTCTTATGATCTGAATCCAGACGGCTAAGGATTCTCCGGCAACCTCAGATACCAGCCCTCAGGGCCCTTGTTCTCCCTGAACAGGCCACCAGCTTTCTAAGTGCAAAGCCTTCCAATCCCTCGGGTGTTTTCTAAGTCTCTGGTACCGTCTTCCAATAGACAAGGCGCCCTCCAACAGACAAATGAATAAATAAGATGTGGCATATCTTCAGAAGGCAGCAGTATTAGCTTTAAAAAAGAAAGGGCCAGATCAAGATGCCAAGAACATATATGCCTGGCATGGGTCAGGACCCAAGCTCAATGCCTGGCACTGCATGTCTCCCCCAAAGATCACTGGTATAGCCCTCCTGGTTCCTGAGAATCACCCAAGTAGCCCTGATGCCTCTTGCTGGGCTCAAGCAGTGACAGGTCCTAGCACTGAACCAGCCACATTGTTGGTCACCAGGAGTAGTCCCTAGTTTTCTCAAGCAGTACTTAGGAGGTCCCATCAAAAATAAATTAAAAAGGAAGAAAATGAAGACACCCTGCTATAGCACTGAGTAATCTGGATCTCAGACAACGCAGAGTGTGGAGGGTTGGATGTCACAGAATCATTACCACTTCAAAATAGTCATCCACAGCCAGGCTGCCTGTGAGAAACCAAGACGGCATTTATGAATAACAGTCTGGGAGGCAGGTGAACCCTGAGGGCGATTGCTCACAAATGACCCTTGTGAGAATAAGGAAAAATCATCTTTTCCACACACTCATCCAGTAAAACTGTCTCATAATGAACAGTTGCCATTATGATAGCTTTACTCACACCCACTTGGAAACCATGACCAAAACCACACAGTATGTCTACAGGGCGATCTGTGGAGCTACACAGGGTGGCCAGGCTGGTCCTGAGTCTCACGCTGAGCTGTCAATCATCAGAATGGTTACAAGCACCTCTTCTGGTCACTGTGATGGGGTCTGTGCTGTGTATGACAATTGATCTTTACAACAATCTTAGAGAAAAGGAGTTTTATTCCTGAGGGACAGAGGAAGCAGATGTGGCCAAAGTGGGGCAAAGGCTCTGATGAGGTCACTTACTCTCAGAGCAAAACAAACGTAAGTTCCCAAGACTATAAGATCCCATACCTGGTGTTGCCGGGCTGCTCGTTTATCTTCACTCTGCTCTGTCATAACCCATGGCCTACCAGCTCTGACTCATGTTAAACACCACAGAAGGATGACACGTGAAACCAACGGCCAGGAGACAGACCAACGGTATGCCACAGCCGTCCAGCTTATCCTTATCTCAGTGTCCTGAGGCTCATGAGTCATAAAATAGCTAGACAGGTGTGGCTGGGAACCCTTGACCTTCCTGTCTTCTTTCCTCTCCCCTCACCTCCCTCTCCTGTCCTCTTCCCTCACTGTCATTATTTTCAAAATGTTATGAGGGGACAGAGAGGTAGCACAGTAGGCAGGATATTCACCTTGCACATGACTGACCCCAGTTCGATCCCTGGTACCCCATGTGAGCCCCCCAAGTTGGCCAGGAGTGATCCCTGAGCACAAAGCTTGGAGTATGCCCTGAGCACTGCTGGGTGTGAGCCCCCACCCCTGAATATAAACAAAAAATGAACATGAAAAATGCCTGTCCAAGGGGCAGGCTGGTGCGGGAAGGAAAGCAGGGAGGAAACCTGGAGACACTGGTGGGAGAAAGTTAACACCAGCGGCCCTGGTGCTAGAACTCTATAACTACAAATCACGGTGCTTTAATAAAAAATTTTCAAGAGAATTCAAAAAAATGAATTATAAAAATTAGTCCAAAATTTTAAAAGTTAAGGGCACTTTAAATTCATCTCTTCTAATTCCACGCTGTGTTCCTCCAGCCTACTCAAAGCCCAGAGAGGTCAGCAGTGGTTGCCCCTCAGCCCAGAGCTGGAACAAGACCCTCCGAACACAGGCTCAGCTGGTTACCTTTCTCCTCAGACTCGAGGATTTCCTGCAACACCAAGAAGGAAGTGGATTGTTTCGGGGGCTCGTTCAACTCTTGCTTCTCCTGCAGCATCTTGTAAACTTCCGACTCCTTGCTGATGATGAGTCCGCTGGCAGGCTGAGAAGGGTCTAAGCTGTGAAGAGAGTGCGGGAATTTATTAGAAGTGTCCAAAGGGAGAAGAATTTCTCTAGGCATCCCTCTTATAAGCAAATAACACCCCAAAATCAGAGACAGTTTTAGTCTTCTCTTCACTCAGCCTCAGCGCACCTGCCAGTGTGTGAGGGATCCCCGCAACTACTTCCACGTAGTAAGAGGCTGCTTTCCCCAACAGCTTCAGAAACTCCACTGCCTCTGCCCTAACCCCATGGAATCAGAATGATTTGCTTCTCCTTCACTTATTAAAACAACATTATAGTCCAGAAGAAATTCAGAAGATTATCCACCTGAAATTCAGAAGATTTCACCACCTGAGCACTGAGAAACCAACCAGCCATGCTCAGTAGAGGGCCACAGAGATCACGATGTTCTTATTCCTAAGGGTGCTGAAGTGCTGCTGTCTCCGGAATTCTCACGACTAGGGCCTCTGGTCTCCTCACCTGTGCTACTGAGGGAACAGACTCTGTTGCCTGGCTCACAGGGCTGTGCCTGAGAAAATGCACAAGCACTGCGGTAACGGCCCAGGACGTTCACTGTATTTCACTGCACAGCTGGTGCATCTTGTTTTGCCATCTGAAAATTGGTTTTCTCGACAAGGGGGTGGGGTGGGGAAGGTGGTTCCCAAGTGGTGCTCAGGCAATATTCCACCAAGCAAGCCAACAATAGGACCCAAGGATTCAGTGCTGCTCAGGGCACGGGGTGCTGGGGACAAGCAGGGCCAACCCAGCAATGTTCACGGGCCTCTAGAGTCACAGCCAGTAAGCTCGAGGGACCAGGTGATGCCAGAGATCAAAAGCTACAGGTAACAGTCCCACCCCACTTCTTTTTCCAAAACCCCTGGCATAATGTCTGTGACATTATGGTGAAATATATGGTGAAATACGAGAAAGAGGGAGTCGAGTTCTCAGCTCCAGACCAGGCACTGGGAAAACCAGGCCTTTCTCCATACCTTCCACCATCACGGTGGGCTCCTGAGAGGTTTTTGGCTTCTTTCCCCAACAATGGAATTTTCTAGTAGAGGAGGCTTCTGCTGCCTCTCTAGAAGTGTAAAGGGATGGAGACTCCAGTTGGCTTTACCCATAAAGTCTATCCTGAACCTACTCCTTCTCAGTACCCTACCTCCACCACCTGCCCCAGTCACACCAGTGTATCTTATCAGCTTTCTAGTTCTCCCCCTGCTGCCATTCTCACCTCCAGGATACTGGGGTTTGCTCCCAAATAGTTCTCAGGGGACCCAGGGCCTACTTTATACCAAAACGGTCTGAGATTCAGTGCAAGGCCCAAGGAGGCAGTGCCTCTCAGCTCTAGTACGGCAATCCTTGCCATACTGAGGGTCTCCACAAAGACACTAGACACTGTTCAAGGAGCTGTGTGGTGCCAGGGATCAAACCAAGTTGGGTGTACAACCCCTGTACCACCTCCTTGTCCTGAAGATTCTTATGTTCAACTAGAGGCCAACTCAGATGTCAAACTCAGAGAATGAGACTGAGACTATGACAGGATGTGCTTCCATGCATTCTCATCTGATGGAGATGCCCCAAAAAATAGATTTGGCAACAGAATACAAGTTAAATGTAATTTATTACCATGGGAGTAAATGTCATCATGAAAAGCAGACAGGCTCTCATGACAATGTTCTTCCGTCTCCATGCTCATCAACACGCACTCCTTGCTCATTTCAACTGAGGCATAATGGCTTTTAGCTGTTTCTTGAACATTCCAGAACCTTTGTGCTTCCTGCTCCCTCTGCCTGGAACATCTCTCCCCAGACTGCCTCACAGCTCCAATGCTACCAGGAGTTCTCTGCTCAAATGTCATCCTTGGAGAATGCTCCCGAGCCTCCACTCAGTCTACTCTATTTCCAATCCCAGTTTAATCCCTGGCACCATATATGGGCCCCTGAGCACCATTAAAAGAGTGATTTCTGAGCACTGAACCAGGAGTAAGTCCTGAGCACTACCAGTTACGGCCCAACCCACCCCACATTACCATATCATTGAACAGAACAAATATTTGTTAAGATTAAATGCACCAAAACAACAACAACAACAAAATTATAGATTTAAGTAAATGGGAAGACATCTAGGTCCACATATTGGCAAACTTAATATTATGCAAATAGTGATGCTACATAAGCAAATCCACAGGTGTGATGCAATCCCAATGAAAATATCAATGGTAGGAGGCCTAAGTGATAGTAAAGCAGGTAAGGCACTTGCTTTGCCTGAGCTCAACTGCAAAGCAAGGTCCCCGGCATCCCATATGGTCCCCTGAGCACAGCCAGGAATGATTCCTGAGTGTAGAGCCAGAAGTAACCCCAAGCATTGCCAGGTGTGGCCCCAAAGAACAAAAACAAACAAAAACAATGGCATTTTTGTAGAAACAGAAAAACAAATCCTTAAATTAATATGCAATCACAAACAAAAGTCAAAGAAGTTTTGAGAAAGAATAATCTTAAGAGACATTATAGTTTCTGATTTCAAAACACATAACAAAGCTATAGTAACTAACAGTATACTAAAGGCAAAAACACACCAGTGGAACATAATTGAGCTGCCAGGAATAAATCTGTAAATATACTTCCAAATTATTTTCTTAAAACATTGCCAAGAATATACAATGGGGGAAAGATAGTCCCTTCAAACAACTCAGAAAATAGAACACCCACATTCCACATAATTAAGCTGGGAGCTATGGACAAAAAAAGGCTCAAAGATTGAAAGTTAATACCTGAAACTGTACAACTTTTAGAAGAATTCATGTCAGTAGTGGTCAGAGATATAGTACAGTGAGTAGGGTGCCTGCCATGCACGTGACTAACCGGATTCACTCCACAAGTATCCCCTAAGCCTGCCACATATATCCCTGAGCCCAGACAGGTGTGCACCCAAATCAAAACAAATTTCAAAAAGCTTCATGACCTTGGATTTGGCCATAATTTCAAATATGACAACAAAGGCATAGGCAGCAAAAACAAAAAAGGACAAATAAAACTATATTAAACTTAAAAGTTCCTGTACAACAAAAGAAGGAACCAAGAACATAAAAAGGCAGGGTACAGAATGAGAGAAGTATCTGCAAACCATGTATGTGATAAGACAGTAACACCTAGAATATAAAAACAACCCCTATAACTCATGAACAGTAAAACTACACAAATTTTTAAGAACTTGAAGTCTTTTCTAAATAAAATAAAAAGACAAACACATGGCCAACAACTACATAAAAAGACACTCAATGACTCAGAGGAACAGCACCACAGCTTACTTATTATGCTGCCTTGCAAGCACATGGCCACAAGTTCGAATCCCAGTGTCCACATTAGCCAAGAACCCTCCTGCCTTGCTGTTTGAGTCTGGCCTCTCTACAATTGGTGGTCCCTGATGCCACTAGCAATCTGCTAGCCAGATGTGTGCAATCACTAGAAATGAGTGTAACCATAAGCAAACACCGCAACTTAAAAGAGAAATATGAACACCATAACAATGAAGTGTGACCCCTGGTGAGCATGTGTGTGAGAAACACAGAAGCACAATAGCCAGAGCTTTTGTGCCTCAACTAAGAAGTGCACATTCCGGCAAGCATATGCACAAGACCCACAACTACAAGAACTTTGTTGAGCACCAGGTCAAGTTGTGAACTTCACAACCTGATAAACACTCCCTGGGAATCACAACTAAAGTGTGGAAGCACCCCAGTCAGGTGTGTGTGTGACCCTTGGTTGTGAGAGGGAGGGAAAGAGTAAATGAAACAGACAATTACCAGAAAAATTCAAATCAACTCAAAATCATGATGATATCCTCACCTCATGTTATTAGAATGACTACTGTCAAAACAAACGTAAAGCAAAAACAGAAAAAAGCAAGTATTGAAGATGGACAAATCATAACCTTATGCATTCTTGGTAGAAATGTAAAATGTTGCAACTTCTATAAAAAAAAGTACAGCACAGAGATTCTTCTGAAAAATAAATTCAGCCACAACTACCATGTCATCTAACAATTACACTTCTGGGTATACATCGATAAGAACTGAAATCAGGATCTCAGAGAGATACTTTCACCTTCAATAAATATCACTGCAGTATTATTCAGAGTATCTCAGAAGTGCAAGAAAACCATCTAAAGGAGTAACAGATAAATGCAAGAAGAGAATGTGGTGGATACATACACAATGGAACCTACAAAAGAATCCGGTCACATGCTAAAACATGATAAAACTAGTTATCATGCTATAGCATGATACAAACTTAGACATTAAGCTAAGTGAAATAACTCAGTCACATAGAGGCAAACACTGTCTTTGATGATTCGACTTCTATTAGATATCGAAAGAAATCCTCCTTAAAAATAGCAAGTAGAACAGTGCTTTTCCAAGAAAGAGGAAAGGGGAATGAGGAATGTTCAGTCTCAGTTTTACAAGATGAAAAATTTCTAAGATGTGTTGCACAACAAACTGCATATAGTTACCATCACTTTACACTTTAAAATGGCTGGAATGGTGTTTTTTAATGTTACGTGTTTCCACTACAATGGAAACAAAAGTATGTCCTTGAAAAGGAAAGAAAAGGAAGCATTGGTACATTTTTAAAATGAATAAATTTTCTGTGAATTATGCTAAATATAAAAAAAATCAATCCCCAGTCTTCTTTTCTACTCTGAAAAAGACCATGTTTTTTCTTGAACATCTCTCTCTCTCTCCTCTCACCCCTTCAACATTCCTCTAAGAGAATTTATTAAAATAAAACTATTTTACACCACTTAAAAAAATCCTCCAAAAGTTACATACTATGTGATTCCATTAAAATATAGCATTTTTTTTTTTTGGTTTTTGGGTCACACCCGGCGATGCACAGGGGTTACTCCTGGCTCTGCACTCAGGAATCACTCCTGGCAGTGCTCAGGGGACCACATGGGATGCTGGGATTTGAACCCGGGTCGGCCGCGTGCAAGGCAAACGCCCTACCCACTATGCTATCACTCCAGCCCCTAAAATATAGCATTTTTTAAGAAAAGAAAAGGAAAATTACAAAAATGGAAGCAACTGATGGATTGTCATATTAAGTAAGGGGAGAGGCATCAAAATGGGATGAATGAGACAAACACACAGTTCTATGAAGAAAATATACAGAAGGACAAAAGTATATGAGGAAGTATTCAATGTTACTTATTATCAGAGAAATACAAATCAAAGCAACAAGATATCATCTTACACCAGTGACAGAGGCACATATAAAAGAATCTGAAACAACAGGTGTTGGCAGGGATCTGTTTCAAAAGAAATCCTCTTTCATTAGTAGTGAGGATATTGACTAGTTTGACTTCTGTGGAAAATAGCATGAAGTTTTCAACAAAACAAAAAACAGAGCTTTCCTATTAAGTAGATCCAGTGATTCTACTTCTTCATCTCTATCCCCCAAACACAAAATCATTAAGTCAGAAAAGTATACACACACCTATATTTATTACATAGAAGTAAAAACGCCAGGATATAGAAACAAACCAAACGTCCAACGACAAATGAATAGATAAAAAAGTCGTGGCATATTTGTGTTACGGGATTCTATGCAGCTATAAGAAAAGATGAAATGTTGCATTTGGCTACAGCCTGGATGGAAATGGAAGGTATCACTTTAAGCAAAGTAAGTCAGAGGCAAAAGAACAAATACCAGATGAGCTCACTCATCTGTGGTATACAGAGAATCAAAATTGGAATAAACAGTAACAATCATGAATTCTTGGCTTTCGATTACAAAACTCAGATACCAAGCAGCTTAAAAGATAGGATGGGAATGAAGAGGTGGAGTAGGAGTAACATAAGGACAGCGATGAGGGGATAGAATACTATGGTGGTATTTGGCTGCTGTAATTTTGTACATCAGAACTATAAATGTTAAACTATCATAACTACGTTACGTAAGCTATAATAAAAGCATGGGGAGAGGCAATATGAGAGGGTGGATGTGACTGTAATAAAAGGCATCCTGAGAAATCCTTGTGGTAATGGAAATATTCAGAATCTTGACTGGGCCAATGTCACTACTGTAGTGTTGAAATTGTGCCCTAGTTTTCAAGATGTTATCATTGAAGGAAAGTGGGTGAAGGGTAAAGATTGGTATGTATTGAGTCCTATGAGTACCTGTGAATTATTTCACAGTAAAAAACTTAACTTTTAAGATAACTTTTTCCCAAAAGAGGTGAGTAGATTTGCCTACTTTATTTTCAAGTAGTTGGTAAAAAGAGAGGTAGACCAATTCAGAAAATAAACACTTATTTTTTTGACATACCAACCTAGTTACCTTAGAGCGCTCGCTCTCTCTGTTTCTCTCCCTCTCTTTGTTTCTCTCTCTTTCTCTCTTTTTCTCTCTCTGTTTCTCTCTCTCTCTCTCTCTCTCTCTCTCTCTCTCTCTCTCACACACACACACACACACACACACACACACACTATGCAAATCTGGAAAACCCTATGCAACACTTTTTGTTCCAATTTTAGTACATCTTCTGCCGAAGCGAGCACCATGCAACACTTTTTAAAGGGAGAACCTAGAACCTAGCCAGAATATTCCCTAAGTTCCCTGGGCTTCAAAGGGCTAGATGCTGGACCTGTAATGAGAAACCAGAGAAGAAATTATGGTCACTGGGACAGGGTGGAATCCAAACTCTAGAGCCAGTTCTCTGTGGACTGCAGGCAAGTCCAAAAGTAGTTCAAAGTGCCACCCTCTTGCAAGAGGTTTCTTCTGATACAGCTCCAAATGAGTCAGAGTTAGCATAATCCCTCTGATCTCATCTGACTAGACAATGCATCCTTTTATTTCCACTGCACCTGCTTAGAAATCTGCCCCAGAATATATGTGAGGAATGCTGAGAACACAATGGGAAGAGCTAGTACCTTTGGACAACTATGCTGGTTACAGGTGCTCAACCAACTGCTCCTTGGAAAGGCCACCACTCCCTCAGAAAGGTGATTAACCACACCGGTCACTGGCTTACACTCGAAACTAAAAAGCTTACTATAGGTAACAGCAAAGTCTCATCCAAGACAGTCTGTCTGCATGCTCCCAGCCTTCTTCAATCCCTAGTAGCCAGAAGAGAGAAGTCTGGAGCTTCTCATGGGCAATGAAATCAGTAACAAACGATATTTACTGAGCTTGTCTAGAAGCCAAGCACCATGCTGGAGGCTTCATATACATTATGTGGCACCCTCTCAGTAACCTGACGAGGGAGTTAGTGTTATCTGCACCTTAGGAATGAGGAGTCTGGGTTTCTGAGAAGGTACAGGCAGAGAAAGAGGCAGAGCTGGAATTCAAGCTCAGGTCCCTCTCACAGAGCAAGTACCTTTAGAACAGCATCAAGCCGCAACAAATATAATGAAATCCAGGTTCCAAAGTACCAGTAAATGACCAGATCTCAAATAAAAGAGGTTTGGGAACAGGTGAAAACTTTCTACTGGGCTGAATAACATTTCTTCCACCCACCTGGTACACAGCAAGTACTCAATAATGACTGTTGAGCTGAACTGGCCTGGAGACCTTCCTGGTCAGCTGTGCATGTGCTGAGAGGACAACTGGCTGTCATACCCTCTTCTCTGCCTTCCCAGCTGCATTTAGAAATGGCAACGCTATCAATCATTTGCTCTGACGAGGGGCATGACTCTGAGAAACCCCACAAGACAGGACAGTCCCAAACCACCGGGCTTTGACGAGGGCAGGACAAAGAGATTCAAGACAGGGCCCCCAGAAGATTGGCAATGACCCCAGATGCGAAGTATGAAATAAGTCAATTCTGGAAGCCCGGGGACTTTCACAGACTAAACAGTGGGGGTGAGTGAGTGCTCTGACCTTCTGCTGACTGAGCAAGCAGGTTGCGTAGTGGCTGCCGGCTTTGCAAGAGAAGCTCCCTTTGCTGAGAACCCAAAAGAGCCCACTCAGGGAATCAGCCAGTAAGCAGACACCCCAGCACATGCTGCATTATCTATCCTGGCTGGTCTTTATTTTCTGGTAACGCCCACGGGCTGCTGGTATTCCCACAGCTTCTACAGTCATCCTTAAAGAGCCAGGGATGGAGCAGACGTGAGGGCCTCTCTGCTGAGAAAATCTGAAGAGAATTCTGATAAAGTCGCGGAGGCTGCTGCAGCCAAAAAGTCTGTGAAAGGAGGGGACAGAGGCATCCAGACCGTTTTAGACTTAATTGTTTCAGATTGGGAGGAGGGAGCTGGCAGGGAGTATGAGAGAAGAAAGAAGACATTAATGAAGGAATAACAGCCAAGGCCATACTAAAAATACTTCCCAGGCACATATTTCTCCCGATGCATAGCGGCTCTTGCAATTAAGGATGTGTCATTTCCTGGCTTATTAAATCCAGATCATAGAACATTCCTCGCTGGGACAGTAAAAGAGGGTCACATTCTCAGCCCAAAAGAAGCAGAGAACAAGGCTCATGGCCCTCGGAGTTTCTACCACGTGGCTCCTTGTATTGCTGCATGAGAGGACACTTGTCTGAGGAAAGCTGCAGCCCTCCCACCCAGGTGCCCTTAATGGCCCCCTCGTCACCTTGGAGGATATTATCATTTCACCCCAGTAAAGTCTTGTCAAAACCAGAATTTGGCAAAAGCAGCAGGATATTGCTTCTTGAATTGGTTTACTACAACAAGCTATAAGGATTTTTACAATCTTACAAAGTCAAATAGCAGAGAAGTCTCCCCAACATGACTCTAAGAAACCTAAGAGGAAGTGTGAGATACTAGAGGAGCTAAGGTACTTGTCTTGCATGAGGTTGACCTTGGTTTGATGCCTGGCCCCGCATAAGGGCCCCTGAGCATTGCCAGGAAGAGCCAGGAACAGATCCTGAACACGGCAAGAGTAGCCTCAAAACACCTCTTCCTGCAAAAGTAAACTTAAAAGGCAATCAGTGGGGACTGGAGCAATATTACAGCAGGTAGGGCGGTAGCCTTGCACGTGGCCAACCCGGGTTTGATTCCCAGCATCCCATATGGTCCCCGAGCACCGCCAGGAGTGATTCCTGAATGCAAAGCCAGGAGTAACCCCTATGCATCACTGGTGTGACCAAAAAAGTGTGCGGGGGAAAGGCAATCAGTGTCCTTTCAGTGCTGGGCACCAGGTCCTGTGTGCAGCAAGTGTCCGATGCCATCTCTCTGGTGGAAAGTCAATATGCACCGGGAGCCAAGGAGTTCCCGAGAGAAGCCCTTTCTAAACATTTAAGTGGTTCAGAGTCTTGAGTCCTTAACCTCTCCGAACCTTCATTTGAAGCAACTGTTTTGCAACCTAATTACCCTAATTGCTTTGCAGATTCTGGTTAAAGGTGAACTGGGGAGAAATAAAATGGCAAATTGGACTTCAGAGTTAATACAAGAACCAAGGATACCATGCGGGAAAGATCTCCAAAGAGCAGATAAGTTTGGACCACACAGTATTTTCCAATAAATTTGAATATCACTGACATTAAAAAAATCACATTTCAAAGGGCCAGAGAGAGAGCGCAACAGGCTGGCGACCCGCTTTGCTTGCAGGAGGCCCAGATTCGGTTTCCAGCATTGCCTGGTCCCCTACCAGTGCTGGGAGTGACCCCCCGAATGCAAGAGCAGAGAGCAGCCCCTGAGTCCAAAAAGAAAAGAAAAAAAAAGTGAGATGTCAAATAAAAACAGCATATCTGAACTGAATGACATTTTCCAAAGTGGGATTTCGGTTCATCTAGGACAGCGTATGTGCATTCTGACCTTTCCGTTTCCCCTGCCTGGACTCACTCGTGGGTCGTCATCTTCCCTGTCACTGGGAGCCTTTGAAGTGACAACCAGTGAGCTCCTTCATTCCCTTTCCTCTTATAGAGAACATAGTCCATCTCTGATTCTCCAGAATCAGCCCAGTTCTTTGCCACAAGCTGGCAAAGCTGGAAAAACCCTGGAGGTTTCTGGTTCTATCTTCCCCTGCCTGGGTCCTTTCTCTGGGAAGATCCAGAGGATATGTGGGATCAAGACACAGAGGCGGCATGAGAGAGTGTACAGGGGTGAAGGTGCTTGCTTTGCATGTGGCCAAGCCTGGTTCTATCGTCAGCAACATCTGGTCCCCTGAGCATCACCAGATGTGCTCTGGAGGCCCTGAGCAGCTCCAGGGCGGCCCAGTTGATCCCAGTACCACAGGGCCCAGCAGCATCACAGCCTCAGGTCCGAGCACTGAATTGCTCATCAGCGTGGTTGAGAATCTCCAGGACGGTCCCCCAGGTCTCACGAGCACCACTTTAGAGCCTCTCATTCCTCCCCTGTAAACTTAGAGCACATGTGACCAAATGGATCATGGCATATGAGGATGAGTGCATGATACAGGAGTAACCCCTGTGCATCGCTGAGTGTGACCCCCCCAGCAAAAAAAAAAAAAATCACATTTCAAAGGGCCAGAGAGACAGTACAATAGGCTGGAGCACCCGCTTTGCTTGCCTTTCCTTAGCCGGCTCCTCCCTGTCCAGCAGCCTGCCTGCTCCCTCTGTATTGGGCCCCAGAGCAGAGCCTGCTCCTGGGGACACACATTCAAAGACATAGGAACTGTAGCAATCTCCTTTCCGGAGCACTGTCAAGGGGCACGGGAGAGAGTCAACACTGCTTCCCCAGCAGTCCATCCTAAAAGGCTTCTTCCATACTCCATGCAGATGGACACAGGAGCAGAAAGCCCAAACTCTAAACACTGAAGAGCTTCCCAGGAAGGAGGAGGGCTCCCAAAGAAAGAAGAAGACCCCTGAGAAGATAACCCAGGCCACAAAAATCAGGCCAGCTCCAGCACGGGTCTCGGTGAACAGTCCATCGTTGTATGCCAACAACACACTGGTGACATTCCCACCTTGCTACAAATACCCTACAAATCAGGTGGTAGAAGCCCCCTTTTAGAGAAGAGGAAAAGGAATGCTTTAAAAACGGTGTTAAAGTAGGCCCTCTTCCCCCTGGGTCGAGGCGGAACCCCCCCTCCCTCCTGCCAAGAGCAAAGCACAGGCTTACTCACATTCGGCCGTTCGCCTCCTCCCCGCTCGCTGCTGTCTTTGACTCTAAGGCGTTGTTGAAGTTGGCGATGTTTTCCGAGGAGTAAAGGCCAGCCGGGTTGTTGTACTGGTTCGTGATGACCCTGGGGGCAGAGCTGGAGGCAGGCGAGGCGGTGAAGGGCATGGCACTTCGGTTGTGGGCACTTCCTATATGCAGGACCTCCTGTCAACAGACCAGAGGAGCGATGAAGCGGGGAGCTCCAATGCACACCCCGACATGGGCAGTGCAGGGTGAGGGGCTCTGGCCAGGAGGTTCACCGCCACCCATGGATGAGAAGCTCTGCTATTCCCTTAGTGGCAGCAAGGGCGGGGCATCTTCCCGGGCCAGCTTACCAGGAAAGCCTGACTTCCCTCTGCTCCTGGGTCCCCTGTGGGAGTTCTCCCTGGCACAACCCCTTGACCACTAGAGGTCACTGGGCCTGTAAGGAGTCCTCTGGCTCCTAACTTTTTTGGGAATGGGGCTGTTGCCAGGGGAACCTGACACTTCTAACAATAACATACTAATTGTCCTTGATTGCCAGCTGCCGGATGGCTTGAAACTTGGGAAACAGACATGTTTGGGTGTCAGCCATACTTCAACCTTGCCTCTGCCTTAGAGCATCAAGGACAGCAGCTTCTTCCTAGCCATAACAATACCCTGCCTCCCTCTGCCACGTGCTCCTTGTGTACACAGGCATTATCCCTTAGCCTCTATTTAACCGTGGCCTTTCCTAATAGACTTTCTCATATGAGTTCGAGTCTATGGCTCTTATGGGTGGCTTTGTCTCAGCCATGCTGTACACATGACCTATGAGCATCCTATATGTGCTAGGATCCTCTTCATGCTCCAGGGGTCTCTGTAGTTACTGGATAACTACAGTCCCCTTTGGCAGGATGCCCCTAGATGCCTGGGGTTGTCAGAATCCAGGCTGAAATGAAAACACCCTCTTAGGGCATCTTTCAGGGCAATTAAAGTAGGGGAAGATTAAGCAGTGGGGCAGAGGAGGACACGAAAGACCGCGAGGGTCCGAGAGAACACTCGGTGGGCTGGGTGCATGCTTCCTGCCTGGCATGGTCGCTCTGCACACTGACGGGAGCAGCGCCCAAAGCACTCAAGCACAGAGTCAGGAGAAGCCCCGAAATACCCTGCAGATGAGGCCCCCAAACAAACTAAAAATATGGTGGTACATTCCTCTGAATGGAATGAGTCAGACAAGCCAGCGAGGAGGGCGGGGTGTCCTCTGCAAAGCAGCCTCTGCCCAGGCAAGACCACAGACCACTTAGCAGTGCTGGGCAGAAGGAAGGAGAGTCAAGATCTGTCATTTCTTTCTTTCTTTCCTCTTTTTGGGCTCTCACTCAGCAGTGCTCAGGGATTATTCCTCACTCTGTGCTCAGGAGTGATCCTTGGCCCGGCAGTGCTCAGGGAACCATAGAGGGTGCCCAGAATGCAACCCAGGGCTAAGCAGGAAACAAGACCAGCCCCTTAAGCCCTGCGCTATCTCTCCAGCCCAGGATCTGCCTTTTCTTGCAGGAGAACAACAAGGCGAATCAGATGGAAGACTGGAGGATACCTGTTACAGGGACGGCGGGGAGCTGCAGGAAGACTGAATTCCTTGTGGGTTCATTACCTTCTTTCTGTAATTTGAGGAAACATCCTCCACCCCCATCCCAGACCTCAGGGAGTCAGAGTGGATAATTGCAGCTGTATTGCAGAGCTTCTTTACAAATACCCCAAACAACTTTTTTTAAACAGAATTCCTTAAAAAAAAAAAACTGGCTTTTCTGAGAATTCCGTTAGCAAAACGATTTCCACAGAGAATTCTGGATCTACCAGCATACTCTGCACATATGCTCATTGTGTGCTCTATATCCTGGATCCCCAGAAATCTTTGTACTAGCTATCATAGCCAAAATCAATTGCACGCTAAAGAATTCATGTCCTCTATTGCTTTTTCTTCTCTTTCTTTCTCCCTTTCTTTCTCCCTTTCTTTTCTTTCTTTCTTTCTTTCTTTCTTTCTTCCTTCCTTTCTTTCTTTCTTTCTTTCTTCCTTTCCTTCTTTCTTTCCTTCCTTCCTTCTTTCTTTCTCTCTCTTATTTCTCTCTTTCTGTCCTTCTTTTTCTTTTCCTTGCTCTCTTTTCTTTCCTTTTTTTGGCTTAACCTTCAAGTTTTTCATGCTTACTTGAAATACAATGTTCTGATTTTAAAATACAAAAGCAACATGAAAATGTACTTTATGATTAAGATTTTTCTTTTAGGGATCAAAGAGATAGTCAGGAGATAAAAGAGACAGAATACTTTCTCTTTTTGTTTGTTAGTTTGTTTTTTGTTTTTTGGGTCACACCTGGCAATGCACAGGGGTTACTCCTGGCTCTGCACTCAGGAATCACCCCTGGCGGTGCTCAGAGGACCATATGGGATGCTGGGAATTGAACCCAGGTCGGCCGAGTACAAGGCAAATGCCCTATCCGCTGTACTGAATGATTTCTCTTTTACTGTTCAGACAGGCTTCCTCTTCAGCAAACGAGAATGAGGGGTTGTTCTATATTGAGCTAACTTTATCCACATTGGACAAACACAAAATATGCAGATAATTCCCAAAAGAAAAGTATAATTCATTCAGAAAATAAACTCTAAAGCAGTCACCAAAGAATGGTGACACTGAACTCTAGGACACAGGTACCTCCAAGAAATAATGAGAGTCATTAAGGGCAGCGGACATGCAGCTAGATGGCCTGGGACGTGGGCTACATCCACTGGCTAGTACACAGCAGACTGTGGCTCATGCACAGCAGCAGGCTGGAGTGAAATGCTTGCCTCCTTTCTCCTCACTTCTTCTCCAAGGCAATCCCTAGGAGGCAGAGTAGGACGCTGAGCACCAGGGAACAATCCTAGCCTTGGCTGAATTTTTCCACGTCACTTCCTGTTCAGCCGCTTGGGTCAGGTCTACCTCTCGGAGTCCATTTAGGAAGAAGAGGCACACACATGGTGTGGTGTCATGCACCAGAGAGGTGCCAAGTGGTGCTCCTGAAACTCAAACAGTGCTGCACAGCATTTCCTCCATTGAGCACAGATGAAAAGAAAGGCCTCTTTCACCAGGCCAGAGTGTGAAATATTAATGTGCCTGGCACCCAGCAAGCATTCCAGCAGGACCCAAACCCTCCTTCCTCCAGAGGCACACGCTTTCTCTCAGAATGGAAATCAGCAGAAAACTCAGGTTGGAAATTCTGGTTTTTACTTTATAGAGATCTTCCAAGAATAGATCTGTTTTGTGCATAAAAAGGAATATCTCTAAGCCTGTGTGAATACTGGTTTTTCCAGAAGTCAGGCGGTTAATTCAGGGCCTGCCTTTGGAAGGGATGATGTAATTGTTTGGGCTTTGTATTTATCAGTCTCCAAGGAAACTCAATAATGAGGAAATATAAACTAGGTGTGTAACTACATTGACCTCAGATAAGCTGGGGTGTTGGTTGGCATTACATGAGCTAGTAGATCTTTTCATTCTATATTAACTCTGTTCTTCCTCATTCCCCCAAGGAAACGGAAGATTTTGAAAGAGAATGAAAAGAGAGGTGGGAAGTGTTTCATATGAACAAAGAATTACTGGACTCAAAAATTGCTCAAGTTAAAAGCTAAAGCATCTGAACATGTTTTGATGTGAAGAGAATTACTTTTAACATGTTAATAGGGAAATCACATTATATAAATATTAAGCTGAAAATTCAAATATAATGCACATAAAAATTCTATAAAATTCAGAAATTTAGATATTTAAATAAAAGTTAGAATTTTAGATAAAGGAAATTAAAACAAGATCATTCCTTATGTATTATAAAATATGTAGTAATGTAACAATCAAACTTACATTTATAGTAAATTTACTGCAGTGGCTGAGAATTGAGAATTAACAATGACATGAGTATGTAAGGGCTGGAGCGATAGCACAGCAAGTAGGGCATTTGCCTTGCACGTGGCCAACCCAGTTTCAATTCCTCCATTCCTCTCAGAGAATCTGCACGCTACCGAGAGTATCCCACCTGCACGGCAGAGCCTGGCAAGCTCGCAGTGGCATATTTGATATGACAAAAACAGTAACAACAAGTCTCACAATGGAGACGTTACTGTTGCCTGCTCAAACAAATCAATGAACAATGGGACGTCAGTGCTGCTAAATGAGTATGCATAGTTGCTAGTTTGTAAGTGGAATATCATTGTAAGCATTTTCCTGGGCCTGGAGAGGTACTATGGAGGTTAAGGTCTGTGCCTTGCATATTGCCAACCCCAGAGAGATCCTCAGCACCACATGGTCTCCAGCATCACTGGACATGGCCCTGGAGGTCCTTGAGCACTGCTGGGGGCTGAGGGGGGCAAGTAATCTCCAGTATCACAGGGCCTAAGTAGCACCACATCCTTGACCCCTTATACTGACCCACTTGCCTGGAAGACTGAGAATCACTGGGAGAGACTCCCAGACCTCCAGAACAGCATCTGGGAGCCACACACACCTCCCCCGCCAAAAAAAGGACAAAAGAATTTTCCTTGTAGGAACTTTACAGAATGATATGTCCATGTCTGTTTGAAATGTCAGGTTCAAAACTCTGAAGTGACACTTAAAAGAATTCTTAAGCATGATTTTTTTATATTAATGGGAAAAATTGGCTACATTTCCGATGTGCTAATAAAATCCCTTTGAGAAAATAACAACTTATATACAACCACTGAATTTACCCACATCAAGGTACCCACTGAGTTCAATTTTATACATTTCCATTTTATGTTTATAAGCTTGCTAGCTCTAGAATATCTTTTGATTTTTATCTTAATTCACCATAAAAAGTACTTCCCAGGACTTCTCAGAAAGACAGTATAGCAGCTGGGGCATTTGCTTTGCATATGGCTGATCCAGTTTTGGTATCTGGCACCTCACTTGGTCCCTCAAGTCCCACCAGGAGTGATCCCTAAGTGCAGAACTAGGAATCAGCCTGAGTACCACCAGATGTGTCCCTCCCCCACAAAAATAAAATAAATATTTCCCTAGACTACTTCAAATTGGTAGGGGAAAAGTTATACAGTTATACAGTTGGGACTAAATATATAACCACGACAAACCAAACTATAAGAAGTTTTCAAAAGCAATACTCATTTAGTTATTAACTTACCACTACCAATTCAATAATTTATCCAACATGCAACTTTGTGAAAAGTATCATGTTAGGTTTAAAGAACTCTACACTGATGCTATAAACATTTTTTTAAGTTTTTTCCCTCTTAATTCAAAAACTACTCATTCACTGATATTATCCATAATAGGCCATTTCAGTAATTTTGATTCTCTATCAAACTACTAAGAAATGTACTGACAAATATGAGCTCTTCAGATAGTCTTTTATCTCAGGAAATTCTATTTAGCCAACAAATTACACACTAATTCCCTGACACATTTTTCAAAACGAACTGCTACCTTATTTTCATGATTTTATTATTTCACTAGAAGTCTCACTATAACAATACAAGACTTTTTTCCCCTATCAGTTTTCATCCTCCAGCTCATGGAAACATGACAGTGGGACATGGAGAGAAGTAGGATTTACTATTAAATGTCCTCTTGGTTCGCGGAGACTCTAGGCCTCAAGAACCACATTTCTTGGGGCTGGAGCCATAGCACAGCGGGTAGGGCGTCTGCCTTGCATACAGCCTACCCAGGTTCAATTCCCAGCATCCCATATGGTCCTCCGAGCACCACCAGGAGTTATTCCTGAGTGCATGAGCCAGGAGTAACCCCTGTGCATCACCGGGTGTGACACAAAAAGCAAAAAAAAAAAAAAGAACCACACTTCTTTCTAATCTCTGCCTGATTTATTTGTGTCTGATATCCATAATACGCGGAGTCCTCACTTGACATGGTTCTGCCACCCCTATTGTGTACGGGAAGGCTTCCTCCCGCTTCCCGTAGGGCCTTCCTATCCCAGGCACGGTGTCACAGCCTTGGGGCTTTCCAGCTCTTTCCTTTGACAGTTCCTTTACGGGAAGCACTTTACAAGAGCCAGATCCTAGCATGTCACTTGGCTCTCCCAGGCCTCCAAACACTGGAGCCTGCTGAGCTGTGACCAAAGCCAAACAGACTGCAGGAGACAGACAAAAAGACTAGCAATGAGGAGCAAGTACTTACTTGGGGTTCAGAGGCTAGATTCATCTTGTATGGATGACGTTTCCCTTCCTCTGTCACCAGAGGTGACCAGACTTTATGTTCAGATCTGAAACAGATTGACAAAGCTGTTGATACATTCATGCTTTAAAAAAAGTGACATATCCTAAGAAGAGAGCAGACAAATGCCCTCGTGTTGGACCACTAGCCTCTAAACTACTAGTGCTCTGCCACCACCTTCCCCTCCTTTAAGTTACCACTAATGTGGGCTTTGAAAAGTATCATGTTAGTTTAAAGAACTAAATGTCACCAAGCCCATGACATCTGGGCCTATGGATGCATAGGCTTAGCCCAAAGATGCGTCCGCCATGCCCTTTATGCTGCCCCAACTCTATTCTCTATCCCCATCCCCCCAACACCCCCAGACTGAACAACCAACTTAATCACACAACTTGTCTGAACTAAATAATTAAGCCTGTAAAAACTTCAGCAGCAACCTGAGTCTAATCTATTTTCATTACAGTTCTTTCTTCTTCTCTAGGTAGAGAACCACTACATCTTTCAATTATCAGAGTGCCTAATACAATGCCAGATATATAGTAGATGTACCTATTCAATCTCTTGAAAAATGAATTAACCAATGAATATATGTCTGGAACTGGGGTCCATAGGAACGAATTTGAACTGAGATGGAAGTAAAGATAAGAATGAGGGTTAGTTGTGCTTTTCAGAGATAATGATAAAAAGGTATACTTCCCATAAAGACAGGGTTCTGAAGTGTACAAAAAGTTCTACCGTACTTCCCTACCCTCAGTCTCCCTCACTGGTCCAAGGTAAAGAAAACAGCTCAAGAGAGTACATGCCTGGCATATGCAAGGCCCTGGTACTGAATCCCACCCCCCACCTCCCAACAAGTACCACTGGATGTGGCCAAAGTGTCTCCTAACCACTGAACCATTAGGCCCCCAATGCTGGGTAAGGAATCACCAGAAGTGGCCCTTGGCCCCTCTGAGCACCAGAGGTGTCTCCATGAAAATAACCAAAAATAAAGAAAGTGATAAATCTACTTCATGGTTGAGATCCTGAGAAAAGAACTGAAAGCTTTAATAAAACATTAATGGGCAGGTTCACAAAAGATCAGAATGAAGAATGTGAACTTGATCCAACAGGAAACAGAGAGTCTTAAAGGAAGAAAAAAAATCACTCCTGAAGCCATGCCTTTGCAGAGCCCCTCCCACGGCTACAGGAGAGAGAATAAACTCCCAATTCACTCTCCTCCCTCACCAGTCTGTTGAGAACATTCAATCCTAGCTCTCCTTTCTTGCAGCATAGTTCAAAGTTGTAAGGAAAGTAGTACTCAGCACTCTGAAGTGTTGAAGGCTTTCTCTGTTATTGTAACCTCTTGGCACGGCACCCACTGTTTTGCGTAGTACAGCGGGAACAGCATCCTAAGTAAACACAATGGTTTCCAGGAAGACATTTTCAGTACATTCTACCCACAGCTTTTAATTGATTTTACTTCCTTAAATGTGGGTGAGTTGTGTTGGATCAAGTGAAAACGCAACTATTGTAGAGAAAGATGTCTACAGCATATGAAGCACTGTGAAAGGCAGAGAAGAAAGTGAACCACCTGAAATTCCAAGTCCACAGACCTCAGCTCTGACTACAAGATCGAGACACTGAGCTAAGGGCTGTAGAGAATTCTGAGTCAGGTAAAGCCCACAAGCCAATTCCAGTTCATCAGAAATGAATGCGCATGCCCACAGGCTGTACCTGGTTACTGTGAGAGTCATGTCTACGCAGCCTTTAATTTTGTTCTGAGCTTCCAAGTGTGTCATATTGCTAGTATTTTCCCCATCAATAGCTGTGATTATATCTCCAATACATAAATTTGCTATAGCAGCCTTGCTTCCAGGAGTGACCTGAAGAAAAGAACAGGCTAGTTATTACTTATGTATAAATAAATAAAACAAAACAAAACAAACAAAAAGAAACAACCACTAGTCAATTACCTGTGAGTTTTTGTACTCTCTGATATGGATCAAAGCAGTTAAAAAATAAAAGGAGGTTGAAATTATTGGCTTCACTAATAACAATCTCTATGCTCTGTAATATGGTTTACAAAAAAGTTTTTAAAATTTATTTATTTAATTTTTTATTTGAGTCACACCCAGCGATGCTCAGGGGTTACTCCTGGCTCTGCACTCAGGAATTACTCCTGGCATTGCTCGGGGGAACATATGGGGTGCCAGGGATCAAACCCAGATTGACTGAGTGCAAGGCAAACGCCCTACCCACCCTACTATCTTTCCGACCCTACAAAAAGTTATTTTCTATATATCACTCATTGGGGCCTTATAATACCCTTGAAAGGAAAGGAAAATGCCAGTCACTATTTTAGAAAGCAGGAGTCCAAGGTTTAGAAAGATCTGTTTTTTTACTAGTCACCCAACTGGCACACTATAGGGCCAGAACTCAAATCCTGAGCCAGATTTAATGTTCCTCCTACTGACCCTTTTACTTCCCTAAAATAACTGACCAATTATATTTTTTAACTCACACATTTAGAAAACATTCTGGATAGTAAGATTCTATTTTCATAAAAATCATAATGTTACTTATAGAAAGTAATACTTAGAGAAATGGAAACACTGCACACAAATTGTTCTTTGTGTCATCGCTTTGTTCTTTAAAATGAGCTTAGGCTACCTTGTAAATGAAAGAAGCAATAGAGAGTATTTGAATAAATAAGGAATAAAGAATAGAGACACAATAAAGAATAACATCAATTAAGATAACTTAAGTTTACACTAGCTCATTAATTTATTTGGCTATACCCACACTGCTCTGTGGCCACTCTTGGCTGTGCTTAGAGGACCATGCACTGCTGGCAGTGGAACTTGAGTCAACACCCGGCCCCTATACTAGCTCATTTCTTTCCACCCAAGAAGCTTACTATATAATTAAGTTCTTTCTCCTAGATAGCTGGTTTCCTGCAGACTGATGCTTCCATACCAGAGGTTCCAAATCTACAGGCCACTGATGCTTGGTCAAGGCCAGTCAACTACTATGATGGACTATCAAATCCATCTGCTTACTAAACACCACATGTAGACCGATAAACATCTTGCCTCACACACAGATGTACAATTAGCTCAAGTGAACACAGATGTTGTGTAATAAACAACATACAAATGCATTTTGGAATTACACTAACCTCAAAGTTTTCACTATTATTTTCTAAATTGATGTATACTAAGGTATAAAAAGGTATAAGATGTATATATGTGTATGTATTATAAATATATATATAAATCCCTGATACATTCGTGATATTAGATATGAAAAGGCTGTTCTTAATGGGAGTTGCAAGTCCACCCACTCCAAAGCAAGGTGGGGGTAACACACCCAGACTCCTAGCAACCACAGAGTTCTGAACTCCTCTGACAAAAGGAAGGCCCTTGACTCCCAGAAGCCACCTGAGAAGGATGATGCGAATATTCTGGCATCTCCACAAATCTGAACCATAGCTAAGATGTGCTGCCTTCCTTCAAGGCACCAAACTAGAACACCAGCCTAAAGTCCTCTGTCTCTGCATCTGATGTCAATTTCAGCAGTCGGTTTCCAATCAGTCTCGCCAAACTGCCATCGCTGAGCCTTCTGAGGTGTCCAATGTGATGCTGCAATCATGACTCATACCCCCAGGAGTATCCTAAACCCTAAAAAATAAGGGGTGGATGACTTGATCCTTGAGGCCCCTCTTGACTCAAAACATGCTATGACTTTATCAGGCAAAACTTCCCTGGAATGTAGCAGGATGTGGAAACCAGTGCAGAGACCCTGACCTCCTAACCTTCCTTTCGGGCTTTCCCATCATCTGTTGGCCAGAGATCTGGCTTTGAGAGAATGAAAAGTCCCTGGTCCCAAGTTCAGACCTTCTCTCATGCAGCCACTGGGAAAAGACATTTTTGATGGGCAAGCGTAGGCTGTTCCCTTCTCAGTCAACATTGGGGAGTTAGCCGGTGAGTCACCGGCTACACACAGAAAAAACAAATTCCTTTCATTTTCTAACTGTCTTCCTGAGAATACTGCTCTGGTCTGACTTCATGCATATTTCACTTTTCCTAAAGAAAGACAGAGACCCCTTGTTTTCTTAATGGCCCTAGCCAGCCCTTCATTTGGGACTGAAAATGGTTCTGATTGGGAGACCTGGTATCTAGAGAGGACAGCCTGACAGAAATCATTGACCATGACCAAATCTAATAGTGTGAAGGAGTGGTCCTCCTAGGGCGAAATCCCAAATCATGAATAATGCTCCTCATCTTCCTGCCTCTTCTTTGCTCAGCTCCGCCTGCAGGGTCCTGCCTTTCTTCTTCCCACCTCTGAGCCGGAGCACATGCTGGAACCTCTGCCTGATTCACAGCTTCTCATCTTCAGATCTTGGTTTAACTGACCCTTCTCAGCTGTGCCTTCCCTGACCTTCAACCCAGTTTGGATCTCAGCTGTCATCCTCTCAACATACTTCATTCCTCGGGGCCGAAAAGATCATACAGTGCGTTAGCCCTGCCTTGACTCCTGGTACCACATATGATCCCCTGAATCCTACCAGGAGTGACTCCTGAGCACAGAAACAGAATTGAGCCCCGAGCACTGCTGGGTGTGACTCAAAACCAAAACAAACTTTATATATATATATATATATATATATATATAATATATATATATATATACTTCATTACTCTTTTTTTCATGACACCTATCACACTAGGTTTCTAAATCTAATTGGTAGGTGTTGATTTAAATGTCTGAGAGCCTACCTAATGGTAAACTGCATGAGTACAGACTTTCGTATGCCTTCTAGACCATGGCAACCACATTTCTAGCACAGTAATTGCCACATGGTAGATGCTCAGTAAGCATGTGTACAATGAATTGTTGAATCTAAAATATCTAGGGCTGTTATATAAGTAATCATGTTGTTTCCTTTAAGAATTATTTATATGTTTTTTGTTTGGGGGCCATATCCAGTAATGCTCAGGGTCTACTCTTGGCTGCTCTCAAGAACCATGGCAGTGCTTGGGGTACCTATAGAGTACCGGAGATCAAAATGGGAACAGCTGCATGCAAGCAAATGTCTTGCCCCTTGTACTATCTTTCCAGCCATAACAATACTTATTCAATCCTTACAAAAGTGGCCTTTTCAGGAGAAATGAAATGATCATTTTCTTCAATCTTGCGATCTTGGAACATGTCTACTCACAAAACTAAGATGATAACAGGGAAGGGGTGAAAGGAAAGTTTGAAAAGATGAAAACAGACAAAATATTTCATTTTGATTCCATATGCTCAGCTACAAACAACTCTGGAATTGCCAGCATTTGGTTCAAAATGTCTTGTGGGAGAGGCATTTCTGCTGAGTACATCTCAACAAGCCCTGGACAAGCTAGAACCAGTCGTAAAAGCCCAGGGCCTGAGTAATCAAGGCTTGGCCCTCCTATTTTTCAGTTTGAATTTTTTTTAAGTCAAACGAAATCTCAGACAGTTCCAAGCCAACAGCAGCAGAAGACTCAGAATCATAAAGATTAAGCATATATTCTTTCATGAGCTATCTCTTTTTAGAAGGAAAAAAAGGGACCTAAATAAAGGATGAGAACTGCCTCTTACAAAGCCCTTTCACATACAACTTCCACTTAAGATAATAGTGATAATGACCTCACCACCAACACATAACTTTACAGAGGAAGAAACTGAGACTTAGAGAAGCTGTGATTGATTCAAGTTCACACAGCTACAGGCTGGAACTTGAAACCCGATCCTCCTATTCCAAATACAACATGCTGTTACTGCTTTATCGCCATGCAGCGAGAAGACTCACAACCCAACTGCTGGAGCCAAAGAGAAATTCGGCATGAAGGAGGTACTTCCATGGCCTCTGTCACAAGGAACTGTGAGGTCAGCAACTCAAGTCCCTGTTTGAGTGCTCCCCTGCCATAAGGTAACCATCTCCCCTGCAAAGACAGGATCTGGTCAGTCCATTCCTTACTAAAAAGCAAATCCCATCACACAACCGAAAACTCCACAGGGAAGACCTGAGACTGATTCTGGTTAGTTTTCCTCTTGAGTATTGGACTCCACGCCTCACTACACCCTATTCATCACCATCATAATCATCCACCAGATAATGAGTGCCTTTATGTGCCAAGTACAGTTTAATTATTTGGCAAAGATTAATTTACCACTCCTCATGCAATGCTTATCGGGTAGGCAATATTATTTGCTTCATTAGAGATGAGGAAATGGAGGCACGGGAGTTAGGTGATTTTGCCTGAGGTTATACTGTTGGTGAGTGGCAGGCAGGCTCCAGACTTCATCCACTTAACCCAAGATACTAGGGTGTCTATATAAATTTCCTCCTGACAATCAAATTCCAGCAGTTGCAGCTCAGAATGGAGTCAAGTTCAATTTCTAAGAGAGAAATCCTGTGCATTGTGCCAAAGAAATAGATCCATGGATTCCATTAACCATCGTCTAAAACCTTCAGTTTACTTTCTCAGAGATCAAGCAACTAGTACACAAATTCTCAAAAAAGAAAATAAAGAGATTAGGCACAACTTCACTTACTGAACAACCTGCCATTTTCTGCAAGTTCATTTCTTCCCTACCCTTTACCCCAACTTACACCCAATCTCAGGCAGACACGTTTGCTCTGAGCCCAGCTTGTATAAACTCCTTAACTCATAAGTACTAATGCAGCTTTATAAAGGCATACATGACAGCCAGATTCCTGAGAGTCTGAGGATTTTGAGGAGTTTAGTTTCACATCTAAATGGTGAAGAATGAGATTAAAACGTAGCTATCCTGCTTTCTTCAACTTACATCAAAAAGCTAAACAGTGAACTGGAGACAGAACTTAGCAGGCTAGAGTGCATGCTTCGCATGCTCGTTTGAGACCTAACAATGCATTATCCCTCCTGATCCACGAAGAATGATCCTCAAGGAACTGGAGAGATAGTACAGCAGATAGGGTGTTTGCCCTGCTCAGGGCCGACCCAGTTTTGATCCCCGGCATTCCATATAGTTCCCCAAGCACTGTCAGGAGTAATTCCTGAGTGCAGAACCAGGAGTAACCCCTGAGCATCACTGGGTACAGCCCAAAGAGCAAATAAATAAATAAATAAATAAATAATGATCCCCAAGCACTGAGCCAGGAGTTGCATCTAAACACAACTGGGTTTAAACAGGAAAAGAAAAGAAAAGAAAAAAAGAAAAAAAAGAAAAGAAAAGAAAAGAAAAGAAAAGAAAAGAAAAGAAAAGAAAAGAAAAGAAGAGGAAAGAAAAGAAAAGAAAATATTTCTGGCAAACAGTACTGGAAACATACATATCCACTCCTATGACAAACAAAAAGTGAGCCTTATTTTCTTAGCAAGCATGACACGTCTTTATTTGATCCCAACCTCTTGCTCGTTCACTCCACAGTGAATAAAGGTAAAGTATATTCTGAAAGAATACATAGAGCTTACTACAATGTGGCTCTAGAGTCAAAGAACCAGGTTCAAGTTCATCCCAGCCACTTGTCAGAGAAGCCTTGGAGGCAACAGTTCACTCATATACCTCATTCTTCTCATCTAGCAAAGAGATATAACAATATAGATATCAAAAGGCTTTTTGAAGATTCCGTGCGATGATTTCAGCAAAGGATACTTTGCCAGAGCTCTAGAAATGTGAGCTCTTGTTTGTAGGTTCCAGAAGCCACACAGATAGAACACTGGAATTCAGATGTGGAAAGGATGGAGACTGTTACCAGGAAGCTCAGGATCTCCTGAGGCATGCACAGACAAGCATGTACTGACAGGCATGCTAATGCTGGTAAAATACTATGCTAGAAGCATGAACAAAGAGATAGTAGAAGCCCCAGTGTGAATCAAAGCTTTGCAAAAAAAAAAAAAAAACTGCTAAGAGGAGCCAGAGTGATAGTACAACAAGTGGGGCATTTTGCATTGCACACGGCAATGCAGGAGTGTGATCCAAAGCCCTGAGCATCGCTGGGTGTGATCCAAAAAGACAAAAACAAACAAACAAACAACAAAACAAACAAAAAACCAAAAAAACTGCTCGGGCACTTTTGAAGGGAATGGGAACAAACAGATCAAGATGCAGGACTAGCATGTGAACTGGTATGGACAAAAACACAGGTGATGAAGATAAAGGAAGAGGATGAGGCTGGATCTATATAGGCACAGGCCAGGCCTTCTGAAACCTATCATTTTTTTTCTAAAGGGATGGTATTTAATCTGGAAAACAATGCAGGAAGGATTTAAAGCTAGTCTCTAACTCAATTGTCCAGTAACTGCCAAGAAATAACTTAGCTGAGATGAGGTGACTATATCTGACATCTAATAGCAGTTCAAAGACTGCAATGGGGTCATCCATTCAGTCTGGAGGCCGGTCATTCTAAGACTGACTCCCCCGTAGACCTATCTTCCAGTGCCACTTGCACGTAAAATTACAAGGTCTATTGATAGAAGAGGTTCCTTTACCTCCCTAAACTCCACTGAAAGCTGGAGACCCAAGAAATGAGTTCATTCCACGATCCTGGTGGCATTTTGGTTTATTTTTAACTATCTGCTAATATTTACATATCGGCAAATTTCACACAAAACCCTTGATTCTAGGGGCTGGAGCAATAGCACAGTGGGTAGGGCATTTGCCTTGCACGCAGTCGACCCTAGTTCAATCCCCAGCATCCCATATGGTCCCTTGAGCACAGCCAGGAGTAATTTCTGAGTGCAGAGTCAGGTGTGCATCACCAGGTGTGACCCAAAAAGAAAAAAAAAAAAACCTTAGTTCTTAGCTTCTGAGAGAGAAAGATAGGTAGAGAGAGAGAGAGAGAGAGAGAGAGAGAGAGAGAGAGAGAGAGAGAGAGAGAGAGGAGAGAGACAGACAGAGAGTGAAACCATATTGCTGTATGACAATTATCAGCACTAGCTGAGGAGCCTTAGCCCTCTGAATGAACCATGTGCCTTTGTCACTAAGTGCTCACCACATTACTGTCTCAATACAGCAGTCTCTGACTATTTGCCACTTATTATCGTTCCAGTAGCTATTCAATTTTCTTATTACCTCCCCTTCAAGTTAAAACTCATTTGTACTATTTCCCCACCCTTCACACAAACAGTTGCAACCCTGGCTTAGGTAATAAATCGTGTAAAACAAAATTATATGCAGGAACCATCTTAGGTCTAAGTTGATGAGACACCTGGTTTGCCCAGGATAGAAACCCATTAATCTGGGATAATTAATCCTAGATTAATTATCCAAAGTACCTATTCCAACTCTCAACTGGATGAGAAAATTAATTGTCTTTGACAAAAATCGGACACTTGACCAAATAATTATAAGAAAGAAAAACATTCAGAATTACAGCCAATTTCCTGACTGCTCATTGAACACTGCTAACCTTACCCCTTGAAACTGGCATATAAGTCTCAGGACGGAAACTGACTCCACTGACCAATAACTCAAGGGGAAAACTCTGACATTAGCAAGGATGAGACCATAGTTCCCAAAACAAATCAGTAACAGATCCTTTGGGAGTGGGGGTGGTGAGAGATAAAAATAAAAGATTTCCACAATGGGGTCCAGGAATTCATATATTTCTTTATTTTTAAAAGCTCCCCAGAAAATACACCACAGACCTCAGTTGCAGATGAGCATTCAAATTCATGCAGAATGATACTAGTAAGAAAAACCATACTCATACAAGGTGCTACGGACCAATCAGAAATTACCTTTTTGGTCTTTGATTTTATGAGTACATTTATTTTGCAATTGGCTTCTTTGAAGGCACATTATCGACTGGGCAACAAGAAAGTGTTCACTACCCATTCATCATCACTTGCCACTAAATCTAATCCCAAGTGCCCTCTTGGCCAACCAAGGGGACTATTCTTTGGCCAATCCTTCAACTCCTCTGTTCCTCACTGTCCACAGACTCTTATTTCTCCCAGGAGGAGTCCTGGCTTCTGATTCAGGGAAGGATGGCTGTGCTCTCTGGCCGGCTCTGAGCTCTGGAAGCAACCAGCTGAGATCACAAAGCAAAAAGAAGCCAATCCTTGTGGGCACAGGCTCCTCTTGAGTGAGGAGTCTGAGACAGAAATCCTGAGAAACTAAATGAAGTACCTGGAACAATGCCTAGCATCTAACAGTCCCTACATACATGTGAACCTTTTTACTCCAGCCATTCAAATATTCAAAGCCATTCAAATGTCCTGCACACAATTCTCAAATATAAACAAAGGCTCCTTGTGACTAACACAACACTCAGCTGGGTAGATACAGCTGAATAGTACAATAGAAATCATCTAAAAACAGTCCTGAATTGATCATCTATTTTCTTTTTTTTTTATTTTTTTTAATTTCTTTTTTTTTTTTTTTGCTTTTTTTGGGTCACACCCAGCGATGCTCAGGGAGTACTCCTGGCTTTGCAGTCAGGAATTACTCCTGGCGATGCTTGGGGGACCATATGGGATGCCGGGGATTGAACCCGGGTCGGCCGCATGCAAGGCAAACGCCCTACCCGCTGTGCTATCACTCCGGCCCCGATCATCTATTTTCTTAAACAACTCATGATTCAAGATACAATTAATACCATGTGAAAGGTAGGGACACTTTTGAACAATAAGAAAGAGGACTGCTTCGCCTTCACGGTTGCACAGTTTCTCATACTCTACACCACTGATGTACTAAGAGTAGCACACCAAATTTGATGAGGTGTAAAGTAGAAGGCAACAGATCATGATCAACAAAATTACAGAAACACACACACACACACACATATTGCACACAATTTGCAACCTGTAACAACATGCCAATAATCTCTTATATAAGGCCTTAATGGCTCCAGGGTAAGATACAACAATCTTCACACACTTTTCTCTAAGGAAACTTTTTTGGATCATTTTAGCAGATTATTCATAACAAGCAATACAAAATAAAATTATTTAGGATGTGCTTTTGATGCAGGCTTGGGTGGTGGTGAAAAGATTCAAAATAGTAGTGGTGGGAAGGTGTAATGGTGGTGGGATTGGTGTTGGAATACTGAATGTAATCAATTATTGTGAACAACTTTATAAAAATAAAATTAAAAATTGAAAAAGAAAAAAGAGGGCCCTCTTAGTCCAAGTGCACAAACCATTAGTTTAGCTTGTTCACTTGTCATTTTATCTCTTCAGAGCACTGAGCCCCAGAAGGCACTGACTTGATGAGGAGCAACGCCAGCTTGAATCCTTGCCCTGGACCCTTTCACAGGCACCAGCCACAACTTCTGGCAGTGACCCTGGGTTTCCTTTCAGTCATAATATAAGTCAAACCATCTTCTAAAAAGTATCTTTCTGAGGACCCAAAAGTGACTCCATGGCAAAAGAGCCTGACTTGTGAGCATGACACTGCGAGTCTTATCCCTACTGCCACGCGCAAACCATGAGCACAGTCCCTGCAACTCTGCTGTTTGGAGTGTGTGAGATAGGGACACTTCCCAAAAAACTAGGAATAAAGCAGCCATATGACCCAGCAATTTTAGTTCCTGGAAAGTACCCCAAAGAAGCCCAAAAACTCAGCAAAAACATTTGCATTCCTGTGTTCATTTCAGCACTATACACACCAAGGAAAACCTGGGAAATAACCCAGGTATCTAAGAACAGATGACTGGATAATGAAACTATGGTACATATACACAGTGGAATGCTACTTGGCTATAGGAAAAGATGCAATCATGCAATTTGCTGCTAGGGAGGTTGATCTGGAAAATATCTGGGGGAAAAAAAGCTGAGTGAAGTTAGTCAGAAGGAGAGGAAAGACACAGAATGACTCTCTCATGTGTCGGATGTTAGGAAACATAGTAAGAGGATAACGAATTCCCCCAAAAGAACTGGTCTTCAGTAGGAAAATTACCATGGGTGGGGGGAGTGAGAGGCTATAGGATGGGGGGAGGGACATACAACAATGAGACAATGGTGGAGGGAAGTAGACCCTTGGTGGAGGGTGTGTTGCTGGAATGACTTATGCAAGAAACCCTACTAAACCACGGTGCCAGAAATCAAATAAAATTTTTTAAAAAGCATGTATTATCTCCACAGCATAGCTGTGTGCATACAAGCCTCCAAACTAAAGTGTGCACCCTGGCCAGTATGTGACCCCTGGGTTACAACCACAACCAAGTGTGCTAGAACCACAACAAGCATGTGTATAACCCCTGAGTATCACAACAAAAATAAGGGGGAGAAGAAAAATTATTTCTGACGTAGCCACTGCTGCTGATTTGTATCCAATCTCTGCACTTTCCTTTCTAAGAAAGTTAAGAAATAGTTCTGTCAGTAGAAAGCTATACAAAATGTATAAACTATTTAAGATTTATAAAATAAGTTACCTAACCTATAGGCACCTGATCAACTGGTCTGCAAATGGCAATGTTTTGGAGCTTTTCACTCCTCCGTGGAGCAATGACAACACAGGATCATCATGCATGCCACAGAAGGTGCATACCACAGAAGCATGTCCTGACCCAGGCCCTGCAGAATGCGACTCCTGGCTGCTTTCCCCAGTGCTGATAAGCACAGGAGACATCAGAGGTTAGATGACTATCTCCTCTTTGTCCCATGCCATATTATAATATCTGCAAGCCATTTTACCTCCTCTCGTTTCAAAGATAAACCTATAAGGATGGCATTAATGAGACTGGGCAAGAGCAAGGGTAGTATTTGATTGGAGTCACATCATGGATTGTCGAGTTGCATGCCAGCAGGCTCAAGCATTCACTTATGAACCCCTCTGATTCATTCTCTTCCTCTTCTCTCCTTAGATTAGTGGTGATCAGCTGGAGTAATATTTCCCAGGTGATCAGTTTTACAGAAAGGGGGAGTGCAGAGTAAGGGCCATTAATGCATACTGAGCCTTTACGGACATTTCCTGCTTTTCATAATCTGACAAACACTGCTCTTACTACATCTGGGATATGCTATGAACCAAGTTGTGTCCAGAAATAACATTATTAAATCAAAAAAGACTGTCATTATTAATTATCCTCTCCTTCAATAGACATACGCAAAGGTACTAGCATTTGTCCTACAGCTCTGCAACTCTTAAAAAAGTCTTGGAGGTTAGGGGGGTGCGGTTTCTTTCTACCAAGAGGATCCCCTTATCTCTGGCCCCACCCCTTCCTGTCTTTTGTCAGTTGCTGGGAGAGAAAAAACAGTCAACAAAAACTGAGCAAGCAGTTTGGGCTGAGTATAGACTCTCTGGGGTAGCTTCTCTCTGAAAGCAATTAAAGGAAACAAGAAATTGAGATGGGTGGGGGAACCTCAAGGAGACAAACAAGTATAGATTTGAAACAGGAACTGATAGGGAAAAGAATTTCAGGGGACAGTGGCAAATGTGTGGCTAGATCAACAGAGATGATGATCAACAGGAGCTTTGAAGGACGGAGAAGCCAGAATAGGAGAGAGAGAGAGAGAGTTTATGTTCATTTAAAGTTCAAAGTCTGGACTGAAATCTTAATTTCTTAACTCTGATGAAAATATTTAGGAGTAAAAGCAGCTTTTCACTCATGCACACACAAGTGTCTTCTGCATGATTTTGTTTAGAAATGGCAAAATTAAGTTATGGTGCTCTAGATATGCACTTTAGGTGGTAAAATGATAGAGACAGTAAGGTGGATACAGCAAATCAGGATAAGATTACATGTTGTAGGTGCTGGTAACCTACCTAGCTCTTGACCTACCAGGTGATTAGACAGGCATTTGCTTTCTAACCATTTGCGATCCTTTCATATTTTATGACCGTTTGATTTCACAACAGAAAATCGGTTCAAAGATATAACAGAGAAAAAGAAACCAATTTCAAGAACACAAGATTACAAAATGATATTCGGAAGCGTTAGCAATTTAACAAAACCATTCATGCAGAGAGGAAGCAAACATAGTTATTTAAATACAAGGCACTCCTCTTCCAGTCTAATTTTATGGTTTGCTTTGGTGTGGAGACTCAAAGTCTACGTAGACAAAACCTCTGTGGCCAGGTTGAAGAGCGTAGCACACACCTGTCACCCAAAGTGCGCAGGGCCCTCAGCACTCACACCTCACTGTCCTTTAAAGAGCTCGCACACACTGTGACTCACAGTTCATGCTATGGTCAGCCCCACTGCAGAGATAAAGGCGACCTCAGACGGGTGAAGGCTCACCCCAGCTCAGGAAAGCAGCAGAAATCAGACCAGATCTCACATAGCTCTGACAGGGCCTCTTTATTTAAGGCACTGATTTTCCCTCTCAGGAGGAGCCCCCTCCTTTTTCTTTTCTTTTCTTTTTTTTTTTTTCCCCAGTGAGGAAATAAGATGAAGAAACAAGTAAATTACTATCCACAGGAGAATGTCACTTCCTCTGAGTCACTTTCACTTTTCAACTAAAGTACTTGCCAAGGGCATAATAAAGAGGAGCCTCCCTTTCTTTATCATGAGCACCTCAAGAAGGGAGCTCGGGCCTTTCATCTCCAGGACCCCAGAGCTTCACAGATTCTGGAATATGGTATATGCATATTAAACATGTACTAATGAATCAAAGAATGGACACAAACTAATGACTGCAGTGCTGTGTCTTCTAACCCTCACCATCATGTACCACTGCATGAAAATTTTTAAAAGCAGCTAAAAGGAGAAGTGCTAACTGCCCTTTTAACAGATTGCCATTTCTTAAAAAAAAAAAAAAAAGTTTTATGTCATATTCAAATGCAGACGTGGAGAGGGCTGACAGGGTAATTATAGACACAAAGATCAAGGATAAATGGACTATGAGGTAAGTGAGTCTAAATGTGCCTTCCTGGACAAGCATGTATTAATAAATCTGCAAAGATTTACTGCACACAGCCAGATTCAGTTCTGTGCCAGGCTTGGGGGCTGGGGTTCTGCTGAGAGAAAGGCACAGTTTCTGCACTTGAGGAATTCAGTGGCGGGGGAAAACCGTGTACCTGCAAGAAGAATCAAAGAGATGCCCCGGGGACAGCAGGTGGAAGATGGGGAGAAGACAGGACCTAAGCACCAGTATTACAGGGGTAGGGGTGGGGGCAGGGGTGGAATTGACAAGGAACATTCTGGAAGTCTACTGGGCTCACCTGGAAAGAAATGCAGATAGAACTGGGGCTGGTAGAAAAACCAGAAGGCAGGTGCTGGATCAGAGTCCAGCCGGTAAGGTGTTTGCCTTGCAGGTGACCAATCTGGCTTTGATGCCATCTGGTTTCCTGAGCCCCCCCAGGAATGATGCCTGAGTACAGAATCAGAAGTAAGCCTGGGCCCTGCTGGGTGTGGCCCCAACAACAAAAGAAGAAAACCCCAGGGGTAGCCCTAATTCTTCTCCCACCAGACTCCTCCACTGCTGGAAGAAGCAGGGTCTTGGGGCCGGAGGGATAGTATAGCAAAGAGGGCGTTGCCTGCGGCCAACCCGGATTCGATCCCAGGCATCCCATATGGTCCCCCCGAGCACCTGAACACTGCCGGGTGTGACCAGCAAAAGCAAAAGGCAAAAACCCAAGAAGTTAAAAAAAAAAAAAAAGCAGGGCCTTAAGTCACAAGGAGCTCCAGGCTGGGCCTAGAGAGACTACAGGAGTTAAGGCTCTTGCCTAGGCTCCCGCTAAGCACTGCTTATGGTCCCCAGAGCACTGCCAGGAGTGATCCCAGAGCACAGCCACATGTAGCCCCAGAAAGAAAGAATGAAAGAAACCTTCCAGGTCTTTCTCTCCCTTCTTCACCCTTCCTCAGAAACAAGAGGGTGGCTGAAGAGGCCAGTTTGGGTCTACTCCAGTAAGCAGATGGGCCTGCGAATGGAATGGGGGCCTTTAGGCAAAGAGAGGGCCCCAGATGGTGCTTTGTGCTCCCCTTTATCATTCAGTGAAGAGACAATTATTGGCTGCAGTCTACAGGCAGACACTGAATTGGTGGGATACAAGCCTGTTCTTAGTCCAATCTAGAGGACCAAAGCCTGACCCCACACTGACGGCTAGGTCTTTGTGCTCGGCTATTTTGTTAGGCTGGGGGTCGACCACTCCACCTGGGCGCTTGCAAAGGCATGATGCTCCTCAAAAGTGTTCGAGCACCAACCTCCCCCCCTCCAGACACGCACACAAGGTGGGACTCCCCGCCCACCCTGGTATTTCTCGGGGAAACGCTTATGAAAGGATAATAGGGGCTTATCTGGGAAGGACAAAATACTGTACAATACTGTACAACCAGTAAGGTTTTACTCCACTTATTCCTATCCGGCCTTGACACCAAAGGGAATTAGGATTAGTGAGACCAGAGCCATGAGTTAGGTCCAAAGAGTAGGAAACTGGCGGCTTGGGGGTGCTGTGTTGGAAAGTGCATCTCGCTCACCCCCTAGTTAACGCCAGTCCCGTTTCACCTCACTTCCCAGATGGTTCTCGCCGTTTCCACTCTGAGATTTACAAAGGACCCCGGGGTGACAAAGCGTTCGGCACACTGTGGGCCGCGCTTCCGGGGCGACCACCCTCAAACCGCCTCCGATTCTCCAGCTTTGGGGGTCGAGGGTGCGCAGCGCGGCTGGGACCGCTGCAGGCCCGCAGCGCGCGCGGAAAAGCGCTCTGGGCACCGCGCACCTGGCAGTCCCCAGTGGTCCCAGCCCCGTCCCGGGCTCCCGCAACCCGCCCCCTCCGACGGCGCCCGCGGGTCCCCAGCGTCTCCCCTCTTCTCCCCGCGTGTGCCCGCGGCAGCTCTTACCCGGGAAATGGCTAGAGGCTGCTCGAAGTCTTTGCCCCCCACGAGACGGAAGCCCCAGGGACCCGGTCCCTGGAGCACGATCTGCTGGGTGGTCATGACGCGGCGACAGAGGGGACCGAGAGGGCAGGACGCGGTGCACTGGCTCCCCGGCAGCCGTCGGAGAAAGAGCGCGCGGCGCGGGGCCGGGAGCGCGGGGCGGGCGCGGGCGGGCGGAGGCGGCGGCCGGGCGGGGGCGGCTCCGCCCAGGCCCGGCGCAGGCTCCCGAGCCCCGCCCGTCCCCCGGCCCAGCTCCGGGGCGCTCCCGGGGCGCTCCCGGAGTCTCAGCCTTGTCTCCGTCTGTCCCGCTGCTAAAAAGCACATTGCCACCAACCCAAACTTGGTGACTTTTTTTTTTTTTTGCGAGTGTAGACAGTCTGTGCCAAGTCCACCCTCCTACGTTGGTCCCGTTTCTGCGTTTGCTTTCTGCGAACGGGATGAGGGGTGGGGGAAGAGATGCTTTCGGGGGAATGCGCTCAGGGGATGCTTTTGAGGTCGTCGGGGCTTTTAACCCCATTTTAACAGGCCAGGATCTGAGGGGCCCAGAAATGAAAAGATTTGCCCAAGGCCACACAGCTGTCACTGGAGTGACTGAACACGGGGCTGACTGGGCTTCCCAGGCTGAAAAACCCCTTTTCTCATGCTAATGAGACCATCCTTAGATGTTGTAATTGAACTTCAAACGCTTCCTAGAAACCTTTCCTCCAGGCCAGAGTTCGCTGTAGGCTGTAGGTGCCGACCCTCTGGCGACGCAAACCTTTAGTCTGGGGCTGGAGATGAGACTTGTGTCGCCTGCCCCCACTAGCCTTGGAACTGCACGGCCTGCCAGGCTACGCCCGACACCATCCCTAGGTCTCTGCTTCTCTCCGGAACACACACACACACACACACACACACACACACACACACACACACACACACCACACACACACACACACACACACACACACACACACACACACACACACACACACACACACACACACACACCCACATCCATCCACCCTTCCTCGCTCCTGCCTCAGGGTCTTGCATCAGAGCCCTGGAATGCCTTTCTCTGAGACTCCAGGCTCTTTGTTCACATGTCACCCTGTTAGACAGGCCATCTTTGAGCGCCTGATTTAAAATTTACTCTGTAGAGCAGTAGGTCACCTTCTGCCTTTTGTCCTCCATTGCATCGATCACCGTCTGCAGAATCAATATCTTACTTATTGACTCATGCCACATCACCCAAGTGTTATTTTCTTTCATTCACAACTGTTTCTCAGCCAGACACTAGTATTTCACCAGCTAGCCAACCTAGTTGCTTAGAGCCCTAACTTCTCTGGATTCCAGTTCTTTTATGATCTGCTTGGAACCTGTTCTTCCTAGCACCTGGATGCCAGCTTGGAGCTTGGCACAGCACTTGCTCAGGTGAGGATGGAAATCAGTGCTCTGCCCATTCTCCCCCCATCATGACCTCCTTGTTGTGGAGTGCAGGAGCATAATTTATGCATGAAAGGGTGATTTCACTTGGCTTTCAATATATCAGTGCCTGTAATTGGGATCCCTTTGCTTATTTTTTTTTTTAAGGAATAAGTGGATTTCTGTTCTCTCAGCCTCTCTATTACCTCTTGCATCCTAGTATTTTTTTTCTTATATCTGAGTGGTAAACAAATAAAGTTATATAGCCAGAAACTGGTCGCCTGCTTCACAGTCCCCCAAACAAATCTGCTTTGATTTAGATTCTATTAATTAGAAAACAGGCTAGAGTTTCCGGTCCCTGCACAGTTTTTGAAAATGGGCAGGTTCTGAGTTTTCACTTAGGTATGTAAGAGTTTTGTTTTTTTTTTTTTTTTTTTTTACTTTTTGGGTCACACCCGGCGATGCACAGGGGTCACTCCTGGCTCTGCACTCAGGAATTACTCCTGGCGGTGCTCAGGGGACCATATGGGATGCTGGGATTCGAACCCGGGTCGGCTTCGTGCAAGGTAAACGCCCTACCCGCTGTGCTATCGCTCCAGCCCCCTAGGTATGTAAGAGTTTTTGATACTTTTGTCTCCTCAAATGTTTCATGCTTCAAAGGTACAACTGTCCCTGAATTGTTTCTGGATGCATTGTACATACCAACAGGTATTTATTCTGTAGAACCCTCTTAAGAATAAGGGGGCTAGCACCTTTGTGAGTCTCCCATTGCTTTGTTGTTAGAAGTTCTTAGTTGTCATCCAACTACACACACAGCAAAGTCTATTAAACAACAAAAAGCAGCAAACTCTCTGACCCAGACTTTCCCTTTCTGGGCACTAATCCCAAGGACGTGGTTTTAAAGAAGAAAAAAAATGCTATATGTACAAAGATATTTATAACAACATTATTTATAATGACCAAAAAAAATCTAGAATCAACCAGTAACAGAAAAGTGGCTAAATATGGTATGGCTACATGAGAGAATAGTACGCAACATGAAAATATGATAACCATGAAGGCAGTCTTGCTCCTAATATTTTCCTCCTGCTTCTCGTTCCAGCCCAGGGGACATCCTGGACCAGACTAAGAAGTGGCCTCTTGGGATTGGGCACCTCCCTGACTCCTGTCTACAGAGAACGTGCTCTGTGCTGGGCCCTCTGGATGTGGGCTACCGATGTGCTGGGACACCCCTACCTTCCCGGCTGGTGAGGGTGGATAGAAGAACTGGCAGGTCCCAGGGTGGCCCTGTGGAATCTGGAATTAAGGGAGACTCTAGGAGTCCATAATTCTGCTGTCCTCTTCCTGATCCATCTGTACAGGTGGCACCAAACTTCAAACTTGAGTGGTCTGCCCTACTGCCTTTTCACAAGCATTTTTGATTCCTGAAAAGAGAAGGGGAAATTCAAAAACATGGTCATACATAATTCATAATAATTCTTTTCCTTTGGTTTTGGGGCTACACCTGGTTGTACTCAGACTTACTCCTAGCTCTTTGCTCAGGGATCACTCCTGGTACAGCTCAGGGGTCTATATGTGGTGCCAGGAATTGCACTTAGGTCAGCTACATGCAAGGCAAGGCAAGCCCTACCTGTTGTACTATCTCTAGCCACTGAATTAAATATTTGTTCAGAAAAGTTAAGGTAAAAAGAGTATAACATAGTCTAAGACAATATAGCTTGTATTTGTCATAGAAAATTATAGATAAATGAAAATGTAATTTTATTACATTGTAATATCTATTAATATGCCTGTATTTAAATTTGTGAGTTGGACACATTTCGTATCTATTCTTATATTTCTGTGACTTTTTTCTAAATGAACCTAGAATGTAGTCCCAAAAGTCTACATTTGAGTCTTTAGCTCAAGTGGAACCAACCCTTAACCCTCTCCCCAACAGAGGAAAAGTGGCTTGAGGTCAGGGTTACACTGCAGACCATAGCCAGTATCCAGAAAATAGAAGAGGGATGAGTCAGAGAGTGTGCTGGGTTTTGACATATGCTGTTGCGTTTCATCAGCACAAGAGTGCAATGGAGTGTTAAGATCCCTTGTTTGAGGGTTTCTGAGGTGCTACCCAGACTCCACTTCATGGAAGGAGATGTGGCCACTTTTTAACCATTGCTCCTTGGGGCTGCCTCAGGTGCAGAGAGCAGCCCAGCTCAGGAAAAGACCTTTACCCTGAAGGCAGGGAGAAAGGTGTGACCATTCTGGCCCCACAGAGGACCATTCTCATGGGTAATGTTGGCTCCAGAGTTCCCTGTAGAAGAGGTTGAGTCACTCTCTGCTACATGGAATCTTTACTCCTCCCTCTCCATAAGCCAGCCTTGTTCCCTTCCACAGGCATCCAAATCCATAATTATTATCCTGCCGTCTACACTGTGTCTCTAAGACCAGAAAATGCAGTCTGCAACAGGCCCAGAGAGATTATGAGACTTGACTAAAATCTCTCAGTATCCAAGTAACAGAGCAAAGGGGATGCAAGATCCGGAAGGCTTTGTAATGGAAGGAAAAGGGGCAAGAAATTATTCAGAGGTTCCTATGATTCCAGAAGACTTTACAAATCAACAATGCATGGAAATCCCAAGGGCTAAATCTGTTCCTCTGGCAGGGACCTGAAGCCCAAGGGCTGCAATTTAGACCAGATTCTTTGGGGGATGGCTTTTTGGATTTCCTCTTTGAAGGAGGTGGAATTTGAATTAAGTTTTAAAAGCATGAACAAATATGGGTGCAGAAAGGCCAAGTTGGGAAGCAGAAATAGAACAAAATAGTAGGAGGGTCAACGCACTATTTTCTAGCCCAATCTGATGGTATGATAGGCAGGTCAGAAAATTCTAGGGGAGGGCTCTGAATACCAGTGATCTGAGGTGCTGTGCATTACCTCATTCCACCCATTCCACTATGTGCATTTTCTCTGCAACATCTTCCCCCCAAATTCACTTCCTATCCGGTTTGTCCATGCTGTTGGTCTGGTCTGGCCAGCGCTGATACTGAAACCACCTATTTATAGCGTTTGAGGACAGATGGAATGACAGAGCCAGTTTCCATGACGCCAGGGCTCCTAGAGGGCAGCTTTCTCTGCTGGATCCTCACCCAAGGGCTGACTTCTCTCATGTGACCACTAACTCGACTTCGATGAGGTCATTTCTTCAGGAGTATCAGGGCTGCTAGGTGAGAAGGGAGCAAGGAGGTAAGCTAGCAATGGCAAGTCGAGTTCCAGGTACCAGCACCGAGACCCCCAGCTTAGGCTTCATTCCAGCCCCAGGACAGGTTTCAGCTATCACTGTGGGGTGATTTGGACCTGAGATATTCTCCTATCCTCAAAGTGTAACCAGTGTTCAATAACAAAAATCCATAGATTTCACTTTAAACAACCACGAGTCTTTATGAAGTCATTCGTAAATCAGAAAATAGTCAGTCAGACCTCTTGTCCGTAGAAAGGTACCCCCCCTCAAAAAAAATATTCAAAATGAAAGTTTCTCATGGGCAGGAAAAGGCCAGATAAGAAAATAAAGTTATTTCAGGCTTAGGTAACTTACCTGTGGGGATTAGATAAGGGTCTTATGACAGATTATCTCATTTTCCTTGGGAGAATGGAAAAGACTTCCCTAATCAGTTCTGACCAGACAGTTTACCACTGGCTAGTTGGGACTCCATTCCTGGAGAAGGTCGAAATCAAAGGGAGAATTGGAACTGTAATTCATTTAGTATTAAATCTTGGTAGGATTCACAGAAACCTCCATCTGGGGCCTGTCGTTTCATTTTTATTTTTTTTATTATTTTTTTCTTTTTGGGTCACACCTGGCGATGCACAGGGGTCACTCCTGGTTCTGCACTCAGGAATTACCCCTGGCAGTGCTCAGGGGACCATATGGGATGCTGGGAATCGAACCCGGGTCGGCCGCAGTGCAAGGCAAATGCCCTACCCGTTGTGCTATTGCTCCAGCCCCTGTCGTTTCATTTTTAAACACTACCTAGCAATGCCTTCAATGTCCCACTCCCTGATCAGTGGAGGATGCAAGCTGCAGAGGCCTGGAGGTAAAAGAGGTCAGCAAAAATTAGAGTTAGTGGGGCTGGAGCGATAGCAAAACCGGTAGGGCATTTGCCTTGCACACGGCCGACCCGGGTTCAATTCCCAGCATCCCATATGGTCCCATGAGCAACGCCAGGAGTAGTTCCTGAGTGCATGAGTCAGGAATAACCCCTGTACAATGCCCAGCGTGACTCAAAAACAAACAAACAAAAAGTTAGGAGTTAGTGTGGGAAAATAATCACAAAGATATTTGCTATCCTGTGCTAGATACTAGCCTTTGTTGTGTGTCTTTGGAGCCAAAGAAAAGGTGAATTCTGGTGGAATTTTCTTTTGGTTGTTGTTTGTGTGCTGTTTTTTTTTTTATTTCAGCCATGAGGATTTGGCAAGTCATTTAGTCCATTGGGACTTCTTTTTCTCTTTTTCTGTCAACAACTATTTAACACTTTTCGTTTGCTATGCATTGTTCTTTGTACTAGAAAATTAGTCACAAACAAAAGAGGCTGATGTTCTTCCATGTAGAATTTATATTTCAGTGTATCTGACAAATAACAAGATAATTAAGTAAATTATATGGTATGTTTGTGAATGTTTATGTAGTGTGTGGATGTGTGTGTATATATAGGTAGTAGGTATATTCATGCATGTTTACATGTGTATATTTTCCTGCAAAGGGCCACAAAGTGTAGATACTCCAGAAGAATGAGTATCCCTGAGACTTTAACCTTGGTTTTTAGAGACCATGAAAAAAAGACAGGGCTCCCAAAAGAAATTCTGGGTTGTAGCAGGATAAGGTAAAATATGAACCCAGAACAACTTGTTATGAAGAAAGTAAGAAAGCACTTAAAATATGATGAGGTGGAGGGGTGGAGAAGAGCTGAGCAGATATTTCCTCAAAGAGGATATACAGATGACCAACAGGTATATGAAAAAGTACTCTTCTATCACTTGTCATCAGAGAAATGCAGATCAAAACAACAATGAAATATCACCTCACACCAATGACACTGACCTACCTCAAAAAGAGAAATAATCTGTGCCGGGGGAATGTGAAAGAAAAGGAGCCTTCAACTACTGTTGGTAGAAACATTGTCTGGTCTACCCTGTCTGGGAAACAGTATGGAAACTTTTCCAAAAATATGAGTATATTGGAAGCTAGAGCAACAGTGGGGAGGGTGCTTGCTTTACATGCTACTGAGTGGGGTTCAATCCCTGGCACCACATTTGGTCCCCTGAATGCCACTTGGAGTAATTCTTGAGTGCAGTGCAAAGAGTAACCCTTGCGTATTGCCAGGTGTGACCCAAATGTGAAAAAAAAAGTTAAGTATTGAGTTTCCATATAACTTAGTGATTCAACTTCTGGGCATCTACCCCAAGAGCCCAAAACTGATATTTTCACTCCTATATTCATTGCAGCACTAATAGACAAGAACTGGGAACAAGCCAAATGCTCACCCAAGAACATATAAAGAAACTCTCTCTCTCTCTCTCTCCTCTCTCTCTCTCTCTCTCTCTCTCTCTCTCTCTCTCTCTCTCTCTCTCTGTGTGTGTGTGTGTGTGTGTGTGTGTGTGTGTAGTGTGTAAGTGGTTCCATGAACCATTTATCTGCAATGGAATACTATGTAGTCATAAGAAAAGATGATTTGCAATACAGATAATGAAAGGTATATATACCTGTGCCCTTCACACCACACATACTCTTGTCACAAGATTACAACCATTGACCTGACCTGTCCTCCTGGCCCCTGTTTACACTTACCTTGTATATTAGCCCCATAATATATATATATATTATATATAATATATCACTTGTATCACTTGTAGTCCCGTTGATCTTCAATTTGCTCAAGCAGCGCCAGTAACGTCTCCATTTGTCCCTGTCACGAGCTAGTGTAGCCCAATGATACCTGCTCGCTTCAGGAACAGGAAGAGCCTCAAATCATTCATTCAGAGATTTGATGAAGAAATCTGACCATCTAGTTGGTGGGCGGGCACGAGGTCTTCTGATGTCCCGTGGAATCCAGTCGGTAACAGCTCTAGTCCAATGATCGTCTCTGAATCGCATGATATGACCGGCCCATCTGATTTTTGACGCTTTGGCAAATAAGACAGCATCCCTGATTTTTGACCGTCGACAGAGGTAAGAACTCCAGACTCCCTCTCTCACTTGAGTGAAACATGATATTCCCAGCATAGCTCTTTTGATTCCTCTTTGGGATACCCTAATAGCATTCTCATCCTGTTTGCGTAGGGCACAGGTCTCCGAGGCATATGTTAGTGCAGGAAGAACGGTGGAATCGAAAAGATGTGCCCGGAGTCGGAGGTTCTTTGTTCTCTTAACAACCACTTCGACGCTCTTGAATGCATTCCACGCTGCTCTCTTCCTCCTGCGCAGTTCTGGCACCAAGTCATTCCTCATGTTGATTTCTCAACCCAGGTACACATGGCTGCTGCATTCAGAGATGTTCGTTCCATTGAGAGCAAATGGAGCTTCAGGGACCAGTTCGTTTTTCATGAACATTGTCTTGTTGAGATTCAGCTGCAATCCGACCTTTCCACACTCGAGGTCAAAGTCGGTCAGCATTTGTGCCACTTGGCTAATGTTTGGTGTTATGAGAACGATGTCATCAGCGAAGCAGAGGTGGTGTAATTGCCGACCGTCTATCTTCACTCCCATTCCTTCCCATGCCAGTCAATATATAATATATGTCACCCACAAATAAATGTAGTCATACTATATCTGTTCCTTTGCTTCTGACTTATTTCACTCAACATGTCAATCCACATTTATAAGCAAATTTCATGAGTTCATCATTTCTAACAGCTGCATAATTGCAAATCAGAAGGCCTAAAAGCAGAGAGCGACAGAGAGAGAGAGAGAAAGTGAAGTCCTCTGCCATAGAGACATACTGGATGGTGGTAGCAAAAGGGTACGGAGGATATTGGTGGTGGGAAGAGTACACTGGTGGAGAGATGGGTGCTGGAACATTGTATGACTGAAACTCAATCATGAAAGATTTTAACTACATCTCACGGCAATTCAATTTTTAAAATATGATACAGCATTCTACAAGGTTCATAAGCCTTTTAAAATTCTTTTTGAGTCACATCCAGCAATGCTCAGGGGTTACTCCTGGCTCTGCACTCAGGAATTACTCCTGGCGGTGTTTGGGGGACCCTATGGATCAAACCCAGGTCGACTGCGTGCAAGGCTAACGCCCTAACTGCTGTACTATCGCTCCTGCACTGGCTCATAAGCAAGCCTTTTTTTTTTCTTTTTGGGTCACACCCGGCAATGCACAGGGGTCATTCCTGGCTCATGCACTCAGGAATTACCCCTGGTGGTGCTCAGGGAAACCATATGGGATGCTGGGATTCGAACCTGGGTCAAGGCAAACGCCCTACCCACTGTGCTATCACTCCAGCCTCAAGCAAGCCTTTTAAAAGAGGTTTTGACTAGTAAAATTTGGGGATGTTAAAGAATTAAAATAACAATTATAGCTTATTGTGGACTGGAGCAATAGCACAGCGGGTAGGGCATTTGCCTTGCACGCGGCTGACCCTGGTTTGATTCCTCCATCCCTCTTGGAGAGCCTAGCAAGCTACCAAGAGTATCACATCTGTATGGAAGAGCCTGGCAAGCTACCCGTCGTTTATTTGATATGCCAAAAACAGTAACAAGTCTCACAATGGAGACGTTATTGGTACCTGCTATAGCAAATCCATGAACAACGGGACGACAGTGCAGTGCTACAGTTTATTGTAAAACTATGAATCAATATGTCTACACAGTAGATTATTTACACAGATGACAGAGGGATTAAAAATAGAAGTAGAGAGTTAGAGAGAGGAAAGGGGAAAGGAAGGAGAAGAGAGGAAGAGGAAAGAAAGAAGTGTTTATGTTTACAGTAAAATTCTACTTGTGAAATAATAAATGTAGAAGGAGTACAGAGTTTGTAAAGAATTTTTTCACATCCATTATGGTAAAAATTAATCCAAGTAAAAGTTCGGCACTGGGTACAAAACCTAGGGTTAAAGTCTGATGAGGAACAGTATGCTTATATGGTCTTAAAGTATCTTCCCACAAATTGTTAATTTGATGCAAAGAAGGAAAAAGGGCAAAATTGTTCATCTTGCTAGATCAAAATCAATATTAATGAAGGAGGGAAGTACCATGTGACTTAAAATGACAACTTGAGACGGACATAGCATCCTTATATAACATTCCAGTCAAGAATAAGAAATCTGAGTTGAACCACAAGAAGATATCATATCTAACCCCACATCAAATAAAAGGGGACAGAAGCCTATTTGGGGTTCTGATAATCAGATTCTGGTGCTGGGGGCAATGAGATGGGGTTTCCTCACTCCACCAGGCAATTCTACAGACACTACCTATATCCTACAATTAAATCCTGACACTTTAGTCAGAGATAATACCATTTTAGGGTTAGGGATTTAGTCCTACAAGACTACCCCACTTCAATTTAGACCTCATTGGCTAACCCAGGTTGTCACCCATGATCCTGACATACCAGCTACCTCTGGGAAATTCCTGTGATCCTCTCTCCTAACAGGGGTTAATTAATTCGCTAGAGAGGCTCACAGAATTCAGAAACACTTTACCTACCAGATCACTAATTCTCTGTAAAACCCTCTTACACTGTTGGTGAGAATGTGAGTTGGTATGGCTTCTATGGAAAACACCAGGCTCTCAAAAGATTGAAAATGTGTCTATCATATGATCCAGCAATTCTACTCCTAGGTATCTATCCACTGAACACAAAACCACTAATTGAAAACAAATATCAGAAAGCTGGATACTACATCTGGCAAGGCATGCTTGCCTTGCAAATGGGTGGTCTGGGTTCAATCCCTGTAATCATGTATGGTCCCCTCCAACCATGTCTGGAGTGATCCCTGAGCACAGAGCCAGGTGTAAGCTTTGAGCAAAACTACCACCCCTCCCCCTTCAAAAACACCAACAACAAAACAAAACATATGTACACCTATTCATTGCAGCACTATTTAAAGACATCAGTCAAAGTGCCCAACAACAAAAGAGTGAATGAAGCTGTAGTATATATGCACAACGGAATACTATTCACTCAAATTTTAGAAAGGATGAAATACTGCCTTTTGCTACAACATGGCTATAACTGGAAGGGTCAAACTAAAGTGACATAAGTCAGAAGAAGGAAACAAAAAAAAACAGATGATCTCACTTATATGTGGTATTTAAAGAAACAAAGCAAGGGACCAGACAAAGTCCAACAAAAACAAATTCTTACTCTGTGACTACAGCACTGAGATTACCAAAGGAGGAGAAAGTGGGTTGAAAGGGTGGGGGCATCCATTGGGCAGTGGTGGAAGGATATTAGCAAATTGAGTGTGGCATAACATGGCCGATAAAATATACTAACCCATACAGTCATACAGTCCTATGAAAAATTAAAACTTAAATGTTAAAAAAGATAAAATTTAAAAATAAAATAATAAAATAATAATAAAAGATAAAATGTTGGGAATGTTCCAGGTTAAAGGAGAATAAAGACTCAGACAATCCAAGTACAATATATCTGATCCTAAAGTTGATCTATACTGAAGGGAGTAAATGGGTAACAGCAGTAGATTAGAGAAAAGAGTTGCATGGGAAATTTGGGAAAGGTCAGAACTCCATCTCATTCTCTTGGACTCTTTAGGATGGCCTCACAAACGGACTCATGGACGGTTAGCACAGGCAAAGACAAACTTTAATTATAAGCACACCAGGTTGCAAGAATCTGAACTGGTCATCTGTTTATTCCAGTGAAGTTATATAGTTTTTAGAAAGTTATAACAGTTTGGCTGAAAAGACAGGGAAAACATCTCTGCAATTTTAAAAGAAGAAATTTTATAGGGTGCACATATGGGTACAGACTTCACAGCTTCTAGAGCCAGTAACAGGACAGTCTTTTCCTTGCAGTGACAAGGAGAGAGGAGCCATTTCCTTTCTTCAGGAGGACTAGATAATCAGGCATTCGATATCTGCTACTTTCCATTGCCCTCAACTTAAATAATCCTGCCACTTTGACATGTCCCGGGCAGTCAGTCTTTGGTTACTGCAGGATAATATTTAATTTACTGATCAACATCTAGATTGCGGTTGTGTAAGAATACATCCCTATCTTTAGGAAGTAAACATTGAAGTACTTAGGGATGAAGAACTATAATCTATGTAATTTATGTAATATATATATATAATACATATATATAATATGGTGCAGAAAAATGTGGTGTGTGTGTATGGAGAGAGAGAGAGAGAGAGAGAGAGAGAGAGAGAGAACAGAAATGAAGCAAACAGAATAAAATGTTAACAAATCACCAGTAAATGGACATATGAATGTTCTTTGCACTGTCATTATTCTTGGAATCTTTCCTATGATGTTGAAATCATTTCCAAATGAAATATTTTTAATAAGAAATAGTATGATCTGTGGTGTTATGTTTCATAGAAAACTAAGGCAGGATTGCAAGTGTTAATAGTGAAAAATGATGAGGGAAGTTTCTCCAACACCGTCATCTGAGTCTAGACGGGTGAGCAGGCCTCTGGCCTGGAGAGCTGGGAGAAAGTTCAGGGGAAGTAGCTCAGAAATGGGAACAAGCCTGGCAGGTTCTTAGGCAAACAGGACCTTGGGCTGGAGCTGGGCTGAGGGGGAAGAGGAGGAGACGGGGATGAGGTCAGAGAAATAGTCCAGACTGAGGCAGCACCTGCAGGGCCATTTGAGAACCAGCAGGCGTATGAGGGAAGATCATAGGGGCTGTGCACCAAGGATGAACAGGTTCTGCCCTTCATTTTCAACACTGTGTTGAAACAGACGGAAGAGGAGGCAAGCTTAAGGCAAGGGAGCAGTATCTGGTGATCATCAAGGCGGGAGGTGATCACAGGCTTGCATTTGGCCTCTGGCTCTGTGTGAAACTGTTTACTAAGGGGTTGAAGTCCAGGAGGGGTGTTGAGGGTGAGGCCAGGCCTTCACAGCAACCACAGAGAAGCCGCTCTGGGGCTCCATGAGGAATGAATGGTCACCAGGATGGAACTGGGTTTCAGACACTCGTGATATATTTCAGTGAGGACGGAGCTGGCAGCTGTACCCGGAGGTCTGGAGTCCATAGGAGAGGCTCAGGCCAGAGGTGAGTATGCAGATTTGTATTGGGTGCTCTAAGGCTGTTCCTCTCTGATCAGTATCGTGGTCTATACGTGGTGCCAAGCATTCGAACCCCCAGTTGTATGCAAGTTGCATGCAAGCACCTTTCTTCCTGGACTGTCTTTCCAGCCCAGAAATCTCGCCCCCCATTATTAACCTAAGGGTGGGGAGGAGGCATCTCTGCAGGATCCTGGGGCCATTGCTCTATAGTAAGGGACTTCATTTTTCCCCAGTTGGGTATTGGTTCCTACACTTTTTCTTTCTTCCTTTCTGATCTTTGGCTGTATGCTTAGAGGTCACTCCCAGCAGTGCTGAGGGAACCATGAGGGGTATCACTGTCACTGTCATCCCGTCGCTCATCGATTAGCTTGAGCGGGCACCAGTAACATCTCCATCTTGAGACTTGTTGTTACTGTTTTTGGCATATCAAATATGCCATGGATAGCTTGCCAGGCTCTGGTGTGCGGGCAAGATATTCTCGGTAGCTTGCCGGGCTCTCCGAGATGGGTGGAGGAATCGAACCTGGGTCAGCCGCATGCAAGGTAAATGCCCTACCACTGTGCTATCGCTCCAACCCATGAGGGGAATACCATTAAGCTCTAGCCTCCTGAACGGAAAAAATGTGCTCTAGCTCTCTGGGCTATTTACCTGGAGCTTTTTTTTTTTTTCTTTTCTGAGGACGAGCATCACATACCGCAGTCTTTTTTTTTTTTTTTTTTGCTTTTCGGATAATACCCAGCGATGCTCAGGGGTCACTCCTGGCTCTTCACTCAGGAATTACTCCTGGAGGTGCTGGGAAACCATATGGGGTTTGGGGGATCAAACCTGGGTCGGTCGTGTGCAAGGCAAATGCCCTACCCACTGTACTATCGCTCCGGCCCCCGTACCCCAGTCTTACTGTTGGGATTCCTGTTCTCTCTCTGGCCCCAATCTGCTCTGGGTTGACCTTGAAATTTGAAACTTGAAGGTCCCACAGTGCATCTTTGTGTGTCTCTTCTTGAAAGCTCTGGTTTCTCGCTTGCCTCTGAGGTCTTCCTTCCCTGCATCTCATCTGACCAGTTTTCTCCACAATTTTCTAGAAACCCTCTGTTTCCATACCAATTCCACTAAAACGTCCTTTGTTTGTGTAGGGAGTCTTCCCTACCCCCCATTTCTTATGTTAAGGAGTCTTTCTATAATTCCTTTTTTTTTTTCTTGTAGTGGTGGAGGTAGGAGGTTAAGGACTGGCCACAGCAGCAGTGTTCAGGACATTACTCCCTCCTGGCTCTGTGTTTATGTTTTTTTTCTGTTTTTATTTCATTTATTTTTAATTGAATCACAGTGATATATACATTTACAAAACTGTTCGTGATTGGATTTTGGACATATAATGCTTCAACATCTGTCCCTTCACCAGTGTACTATTCCCACCACCAATGGTCCCAGTTTCCCCCTCCCCCCACTGCTCCCCACCTGCCACTATAGCAGGCACTTTTCCCCACCCCTCTCCTTTTAGGCCTTATGGTTTGCAATACAGGTAGTGAAAGATTATCAGGTATATCCATTTGCCTACTTTCAACACTCAGTTCCTGTACAAAATGATTGTTTCCAACTATTATTGCCATGTTGATCCCTTCTCTATCCTAATTGCCCTTCTCCCCCTCCCTCTCCCTCTCCCCCCTCACACACACACATGCTCTTGTGGCAAGCTTCCAACCACTGTGACTCTGTGTTTAGGGATCACTCCTGGCAGTGCTCAGGAAACCATATGTGGTGCTGGGGATCAAACTTGGGTCAACTGCGTGCAAGGCAAGCAAAATTACTTCCTGTACTATCTGTCCCACCCACCTGCTTCAGTTCTTTGAAAACAATCCAAGTATACTTAAAGCTCAGATTTTCACAAGTGGACTTTCAACCTATAGATGATGAGGACACCATGTGGATTTAGTGAGTAGGAAACATGTTACCATAAAAGAGATTCCATGAACTGGTATCAGTTGAAGGAGGATATATGGAAATGAATTCTTCACAGGAAAAAGGACAAATCTGAGATAATTTCCAAAGAACTGACAGATCTTGTCAACAGTTGTATTATAACAGGTAGGTGTTGAAAGTCTTAAGGACAGCTTAACCTTTGATTTAGTAATCTCACTTACAGAAATTTCTCTAGGAAAAATAATTTAGTCATTCAAGATAGATTATATAAATGGTTGTTGATCAAAGAATGAGTATATTTGTTCGTAATTGAACATAATAGTCTATAATTGAAAATTATTAGAAACATCATCAGTGTTAAATATACTATGGCACACTTATACCACAGAATGTCATTCAAACATTAAGGATGTGGAGATGAGTAAGTATTGTTAAGAAAAGTGTAAATAAGAAGTGCAAAAAGAAAATTACATATGGTACATTTGAAGAGATTATGTTTCAGTGATAGTGATTTTGTGCTTCCTTTCACTTTGTTGTTACTTTAGCCTCACCCATGGTACTCAGGGGCTTCCATCATGGCAGTGTTGAATCAGGGAAGATAACTCTGGCAATACTTAAGGGACTGTGTGGTGCCAGGGACTGACACCTAGTCTCCCTGTGAAAAAGATCCACTTCTTTGAGTCTTGCACCCCACCACCTACTTCTTAGTTCAGTGATATTCTATACTTTAACTTAACACATATAAAAAAAAGTAATTTGCCAAAGGATAATAGTTAAAGTGAAGGGAATAGGGGCTGGAGTGATAGTACAGCGGGTAGGGCGTTTGCCTTGCACACGGCCAACCCGGGTTCGATTCCCAGCATCCCATATGGTTCCCTGAGCACAGTCAGGGGTAATTCCTGAGTGCAGAGCCAGGAGTGACCCCTGAGCATTGCCAGGTGTGACCCAAAAAAGCATTGTCCATGGCTGGTATAGAAAATAGGGAGTATAGGATTGTCAGTGACCTTTGAGTTTAGCCAATCAATAACACTGATGAGAAGAGGGGTCAGGCTCCTTGGCTCAGTGTGGAAGCAGGTGAGGAAGCAGAGGCAGAGACTGAACCACACTTTGGAGAGAGGTTGATGAATGGAAAAGAATAAGGTGATGTGAAATCAGCAGGGGTAGATGAAGATTTCTTCTGTGACACCACAGCTGCTCTCTTGGCTCTAGAAGACCAAGAGGGAAAGGACACAAACTTGTTGAGTTGTTAATCTTTTTTTAATTTATTATATATATATATTTTGCTTTTTGGGATCACACCCAGTGATGCACAAAAGTTACTCCTGGCTCTGCACTCAGGAATTACCCCTGGCAGTGCTCAGGGGACCATATGGGATGCTGGAAATCGAACCTGGGTCAGCCATGTGCAAGGCAAATGCCCTACCCGCTGTGCTATTGCTCCAGTCCTGAGTTTTGAATCTTTAAGTACTGATAGTAAGTGCTCATCAAATGGGGATCATGGGGGTGGTTCCTGGAGATGTTACAAACTTTGAATACACATAAGCTGCTCTGGAAGTCTCCTGATCTGCAGACTTCTTGCAACTATCTCTTGAGGCAGTATGACTGTGCTCAGGAGAGACCCCAGGTGGTGCTCAGGTGGGCAGATGGGTGGCAAGGATTGAACCAGATTGGCCGAAATGACTGCTGCATGGTAGCATCTTCCCTTCTGTACTAGCTTTCTGGTCCCTGGATCTCAGGTTTTTATCCTACACATGGAGATAAGAATACTTGCCTTTTGAGATTAACACAAGAAGTAAATGAGATAATACATGGAAAGTGCTGGTACACAGCAGATACTGGAATAAATGAAGAGCACTGTGGTGGGCACCTCGGTTGCCCCCCTCACTGTCCCTCAGACATTGCTTCCTCTTCCTCCTTAACAGAATCCTGTTTTGGTCCAGGCATCTCCTCTCCCAGATAAGGAAACCCAGGTCAGGCATCTCCTCTCCCAGATAAGGAAACCCAGGTTCAGAGAGCTTAAATGGCATGTCTCTTTTCCTTTTCATTAGGTATACTTCAGCAGTACTATTAGTCATGTTTTAGGCATGCAGTGTTACTGCACCACACTCATCATGCGCTTGCCTTTCCTCTCTGTCACTGTCTCTAGGTTCCCTGTCATCTGCCTCTCCCCACACCCCCTTGCCAGGAAGACTATAAAGTGTATACAGTGTATTATGTATAGTCAGAGCATCACAAAGAAGGTGGTGTAAGCTTCCTTAGCCCCACGTAAAAGAAGGCAACGTAAGACCTAAAAGAAAGGAAAAACCACACAGCTCTCCGGGACACAGGGATGAGCACGGGAGCATGTTGGGCCAGATTTGAGTCATGACTGTGCCTCTGGGATAAGTGAGAAATTTGTCTGGGATAAGAGAGTCAGGTGGGGGAGAGGGGGTGGCAGGATGTCTCTGGCCATGGACTTGAGGTTCTGGTACCACTGGGCAGCCACCAGAGAACTGAACCAGCCTTAAAAACAATCACTCTAGTTCCTCTTATGAACACTAAGGAGGCCAAGGGAGAAAGTAGAGGCCAGCGAGGAAGTTACTGCATGACTTCCGATGAGAGTTCTGTGGACTCTGGTGGCAGATGTGTCGGTGTTTGTAAACACCTTGAGAATGTTCAGAAGATGAGTTTTGTTGGGTGGGATGGAGAGCATGAAGGAAGTGCTGTGACACAGGGCTTAGCAAGGAGGCTGTCAAACCCCTACAGAGCCACCCCCTGTGTATGTGTATGATCCCCTGAGTGACTCCAAAGTCGTAGCAGAAGCCTTGAAGCTAGAGGTGGCAAGAATCAGGGGACAGAACATGGAGGGTTGGAATTTTGTTACAGGACAGACCCCTTGCCCTGAATGCAGGAAGTCACATCAAATGAGATGGACACAGAATTGGAATGCCAGGGGAGCCTGGGTTCCAGCCACTGCCTTGGTAACACACTGGGCTCAAGAGGGACAATACGGGCAGGCTGCATTTTCTTTTCTTTTTCTTTCTTTTTTTTTTTTTCTTTTTGGGTCACGCCCAGCAATGCATAGAGGTTACTCCCAGCTCTGCACTCAGGAATTACTCCTGGCGGTGCTCAGGGGACCATATGGGATGCTGGGAATCGAACCCAGGTTGGCAGTGTGCAAGCCCTACCCGCTATGTCCCTATAGGCTGCATTTTCACCAGCACTGCATGAGAAGTCTGAGCAGATTTCTTAGAAAGACTAAGTGTTGCGTGATTTTTTTATATGTAGGTTGTGGAGCAAAACAAGATCCACAATACACCTTCTCTGATGTCCCTCTCATGTTTAAAGAAAGATGTACTATTATTATAATTAGAATAAGAGTGGCTCTTTAGAATGAATTGGTGAAAAGGTCGGTGAGTCATCAGCTATAGCTGACAAAGAAAGGGAGAACAGAGGTGTCTTGCTGGAGCAGAAAGAAAGTGAGCAGAAAGGATTGAGCACGGACCACGGAGGAGAGCAAAAGAAGTGGAGGTGACGACTTCCAGCTGAGGAGCCCGGTAAAGGGAGGAGACAATGAATGGTAAGAACAAGCCTATGCCACGCAGTTCTGAATAAAGTTTATTAAATAATATGTACAGCAAATGTAGTAAATTAACATGTCTAGCAAATCAATTCACTGCAATAAAGAAAAATAAATGAATGGAAAAAAATCTGTGTCTGCAGAGTACATGCTCTTGGTGTAGCATTAAATGGCAAAATACTTTAAATTAATTGGTTATATATAATGATGGTTTTCTGTCAGGATATAATTTTTGTAATCTTCTTTTAGCAATAGTCCTTTAAACCACTGCAGATAAATAGGACTAAACTTAAAAAAACAAGAGAGAGAGAGAAAATAAACTATAACTGAGATAAGAGTTACCTCTTCTATAAGAAAGAATGAGTATTTTCACACTTTGCGATGATTATTTTTGTGCCACAGATCTGCAGGTGACTTATTTGGAATTCCTTCATTTAAATAAAAATGCAAAAAACTTCATGACTTCCTTATTTTACCCCCTTCAGTTCAAATTTTTAAAATTATCTTTTTCTATACAAAGTAGTTACATGGGCTATACAAAGTTAAATATACATATTTACAGTCCCACTTCTGAAGCAAATGATATTTTTCTTTTACTGACCCCAGAGAGACTGCAAAAGCTAAGTCGTTTGAGGCTTGCCTTTACCCAGAAGCATGGCTAATATATCAAAATGTGCTGCAAGGCATGCTGCCAGTTAGTTGCACTTGCTATTAATAAACCTGTACAAACATTTCAGCATAAAAATAGGTATTTTATAATACTAAATGTCTGAAGACAAAAGAGCAATTGGAAACCTTTGATGTTTTGTCATATAGAGGAAGCTAAAGTTTGATGCGATTTTTAAACATAATTTTATTAAAGACAGTCAAATTGGTGAGGCATACCTGGGTTTCTGGAGCTATACAAATGCGTGAGGCTGGGGTCATTTGCAAATGTGGCTTTACAAATTGGTTTTATTTTCTAGCTGTATTCTAGGAGGGGTTTAAAATGACCTGACCAAGAAGCTCCCCCTCAAAAAAAAAAAAAAATAGGGAAGATCATGTTGTTAGTGGTTTGCGGCTAAAACAGGGAATCACATTAGCCAATTCAAGGATGACATTTGGGAAGGGGTGAAATGCTGCTGTGCACAGTGCATGGCCATCCACGCTGCCTTGCTGCTCGATTTCCCCGGGGAGAGGAAGATGGTGCAAAAGCAATGCCCTGGGAGGCGGCAATGGTCCCTCCAGAGCAATGAGTCTGATCTAAGGAACATCAAGGCGGCCCTTTGTACTTCTCTCCCAACCACAGCCACAGCCTCTCTCCTGGGGATTCGGGTTCTGATCTCATTGAAACAGGAATGTCTCTGGGAATAGGTAACATTCCTTGTGTCGATCCTGTACGCTTCTTCCCGAGAGCGAGATGTGAGAGAACAGGCAGAGAGCACGGGGGGTGGGGGGTGGAGGGGTGGGGGGGGGGGTATCTGCGGCAGAGGAGGTTGCTGGAGGGATCCTACCAGGGGAAGCAGACACAAACACTGAGGCAGACTGAGGCAGAGACACCGAAGACCAAACTTTGCTCATTTGTGAAGACGCCCCACTTGGGGACGATGGTTCTGGGGGCAATTCTGCATTCTAGGCATACAGCCAAGGTTTCCTGTCCACACCCTACCATCTAGAATTGCTACTCCTATTTGTGGGGAGGGTGAGTCTGAAGACTCTGGCAACAATTCCAAGTATTTCCAGCTACACAGAACCCCTCAGGCTAAGGTTCTTCCTTAGGTGTTGAAAAGTGAGCTAACAGAGACAGAAATAGGGCAGTACTTTCTAGGATTCCTCCAGGGAAAATGTACCTCTTCCTCTCTCACACCCTTCTTAGCACGTATCACAGTCTCTCTTGATGTGGGATTTTGGAGTCTATCTCTCTCATCACCTTTAAGTTCCCAGCGGACAGGAACAGCTCATTTCTATCTTGATCTCTGTCAGAACAGAGAAGCCAACAAACATCCTTGAGCTGAGTGGAGCTGTGGGTTCACAGCCCACATATGAAAAGATCCCCCTCCTTGGGAATGGGTGCTCCACCAAAGGCTAACTTCCTGAAGTGGCAGAACTGCCACCTTCCACTAAGGGGAGGGGGGGCCCCAGCACCTATAGCTTCTCTCTAAATCTACCCCAGGCTGAGTTACTCCATTCCTCAAGGTCCTTGAGCTTCTTTGGGGAGTAAAGCAGAGACCCAGTGAGTCTCTTCCAAGGCAAGGAGACCGTCTTGCTCATTGGAGTTCCTGGGATCTGGTGTTTGTCTGCGTCTGGGAAATGCATCACTGCTCATCCTTAGTTCTCTGTGAGAAAAGGCCTATCAACCTCAAACTGTCCCGGCCAGAAACCAACAAAAAAGACAGGTTAGCCATGGTGTCCTGATATACAAAATGGTGCCGCCTAAGGGTGACCATATGAAAAAGCCAGTGACACGGGAAACTTGCCCAGTGTAAGTGACCTTCAGAACTACAGGGCTTCTTGGTCTGTGACTGTGGCTCAGTGGTAGAGCACTTGCCCTGCTTGGGTGAGTCCCCAAGTTCCATCCGCAGCACTTTATTTTTTTTTTTCTTTTTGGGTCACACCCGGCAATGCTCAGGGTTTACTCCCAGCTCTGCACTCAGGAATCACCCCTGGCAGTGCTCAGGGGACCATATGGGATGCTGGGAATCGAGCCTGGGTCGGCTGCGTGCAAGGCAAATGCCCCACCCGCTGTGCTATCGCTCCAGCCCCAAATCCCCAGCACTTCAAATAAGCAAGAACTATGGAGATTCTTGACCTAAGCACTTGGAAATCTCTCTGCCTGGCCACCTCACAGTTGTGGGCAAACCTATGTGTCTGCCTATACCCTGGGCTGAGTGCACAGGGCACAGAGTCTTCACCTCCATTGCCCTAGGTTCCTCAGCAGGTCCAGTGTGGGACTCGGTGTTGGGTAATTCAGTGGGTGGCTTCAGAAGGCCTGGCAGAGCTTCTGCAGTGTTGTGGGATCAGCAGCCTCTAAGCAGCTTCGGGAGCCTGCGTGTGAAGCCGCAGGAGAACAGGTGGGGAGCTGGCTGGCATTGCAAGAGCTGCTTCAGGCTGAAAGACCTCTTTGAGCAGGAGCTGGCCAAATCTGGACAGCAAGAGGCCTTTCTGGCTCCTGGACCGGTTGGCAGGTCAGATTAACCAAGAAGAGGGAGGGATGGGGAAGGCTGGAGAGACCGCCAGAAGCAGCTAAGGAAATACAGATTTGCCTCATTCCTTTTTGTTCAACGCACACGTCAACCCTGTCCGATACACCGTCAGCTTCGACAGGCCCAACACTTCTCTGTTCCTCTCTTTTGCTTTCCCGTTGCTTTATCCGTTGCATTAGCTTTCTTACTGACTCAATATTTAAATAAAAGAGACCAGTTCATGAATTGGGTTTCATCCTCCAATAAAAATAATCTCTGTGGTTTTCAGTCTTCTTATAGATACAAAGGCTTTACATAGTTGCCTGGAAAAGTACCAAATTGCCTTGTCCTTCTTGAAGTACCTGTGAAAAGAAGGCACACATACGCAAAATGAGAAGACTTGCCCATGCGAATTTAGAGCCCTGTGATAACCACCACCCGGCAGCTCATCGAGTAGCTTGTGGTTCTAAAGTATTATCTTATCTCTTTTGGACTGCAGTAATGCTGGGTGGTAGGCAAAGCAGGCATTTTTCATAGTGCTGTTTTTCAGTGAGGAAGCCCAGACTCAGAGATCTTATGTGACAGGTCTGTGATTTGGTCACATAAGCAGCAGAAGCGGGCTTGAAACCCATCTACTGAAGCCAAGCCCATTGCCCTATCCACTACTGTTTTTTTTTTTTTTTTTCCTGGAGGAATCAACACATTTATCCAACATGGCTCTTAATACCTTGGATATAAAATTTCCAAACTGTAGGATTTCTAAGTGTCCACTGGACATGACTACAAATCAAACAGAAATTCTTCTCCTCAGCCTATGCCTGAGGCCCAGACTGACTCCCTGTGTCTGTTATCAACTTTGTTAGGGTTCCTGCTGGGCCAGGCACAGAGGACTAACATAGGACTACTGGCAAGTGGGGGTGGGGTGGGAACTAAGAGTTTGCTTGCTTTGGGGCTCTCTCTCTCTCACTCTCTCTCTAGTCCCACCCCCTCTCTCTAAAGTCCAGGTGAGAAGTGGTAGACATATGTGTGTCATCCTGATCACTCCCTCACACTGCAACCTGACCATTACACCCGTCCCCCTTGGATGTGGCTTAGTTGAAGCAGGCACCAGCAATGGATTGGAGTTGTTGCCTGGAATGAAACATCAAAGCTGAAAGAGTATGCAGAGCTTAAAGACAACTGAAACAGCTAGCTGAATCTGGTTGTGTGTGTGTGTGTGTGTGTGTGTATGCGTGTGTATGTGTGTGTGTGTGTGTGTGTGTGTGTGTGTGTGTGTGTGTGTGTGGTGGCAGTAAAGGAAGCCACAGGGAACTGAGATGTGCCCTGATAGTTGGCTAGCATCTTTCCTGACACATGAGAAAAATGAGTTCTACTGGGTTTCTTTACTCAGTGTCAGCATTAGACTACATTTTTAAAAAGTATTTGAGGAATCTGAAATATTTCTGTTACCTAGCTGCTGGGATGTCCCTTCAAAAATCTCAGTGCCCCACTCCCCACTCCTGGAAGAGTTTAAAACTAAAACCTATGAGAGTGGCACTTATGTAGATCGTGCCTACATGTGGCTCCTGAGAACTTGAGACATGATCAGTCTAAACTGATCTATGCTGTAACATGGGGGGGGGGGGAAACCACTGAATTTTGAACACTTAATAGGAAAAGAATGTAAAATATCTGACAACTATTTTGTTGATTACTTGGTCAAATGAGAATATCACTGTTGTCTTAGGTTTAATACAATGTTATTAACATCAGTGTCACTGGTCCTATTTTACTGTTCTCAATGTGACTTCAAGAAGAAGTAGAATGTCATACATGAACTATTACGTTTCTACCAAAAATGGACTGCACCAGAGTTGCTGTCTTTTCAGATCTGAACAGGACAACTCAAGGCAGAGAAGGCCACAGGCACCTGGTGCAATGACTCAAGGCAGAGAAGGCCATAGGCACTTGGTGCAATGGGGTGGCTGATAGAAGTGAGACAAATCTTACTGGCTCCAGTTATGTGTCGGCATGGCTGTTCTCACTATTCTAGCCCTACCATTACTTCTCTTATGCAAAACTTTTTCAGAAAGATCAGGAAAGAGCTAGTGTTTGGAAAGAAGATAAAGGTAAAGCTATGCAAAGAGAGGGGAACTGACAGAAGGAGTGAGTGTATGACCTTAAAATCATATCCATGCATTGGCAGAAAGAACCTAAATGGAGGGAGACAGGGCCTAAGTTCCAATATCAATGGTTCTATTTGCTATCCAGGTATCCACGCCATTTATTTTAAGCTCTACAGACATGAGGTTTTGAATTTGTGAAGTGAGGTTATTTGTTGAGAGGAATGTTCTCAAGCAAGTGTCTGTTCTGTAATGCACCGATTTTTATTATAAATATGAATCCTTTCTTTTAATTAAGCAGATGCTTTAATAAAAGTTATTGGAAACCTGGCATAAATATGAACTTTGGAGTGTTTATATTTACACTTGAGTTTCATGCTAAAGACTTAAGGCTCAATTTTTTTTTCTTGATCTGTTTTATAACGGTTTTTAGAAATAAAATTCCAAATATACACACAATGGAAATTCAAATGGAATTAATGCAGTAGGCGTTGGCATAGTTTGTTTTGAGGTTCAAATTAGTGTGATCCACCCTGTGTTCAGAGGAAACAAGAAACCGGCTCGCCCAGCATTCCTAAGGATGGTGCAGGAAGAGAGAAAGCTCTCCTTTCTCTGCAGAGAACACTGCTTTTTGTATAGCTCATCACTACTAGTTAGTCCTTCAATACACAAGTAGTAAGAAAAACATGAGGAATTCACTCACCAACAAACCATCCATCATCACATTTTTCCATGACATCAACAATATCTCCATCTCGGAGTTCCAATTCATCATCGTTCTGTGGTATATAGCTATATAATGCTTGGTAGCTAAATCTATAAACAAGAAAAATTAAAATTAAATGACTCAAACACTGATAGGATTAAATAATTGGTCTAACAAACCTATTTCAACTAAGTCAGCATCAGGTGGTGTTTCCCACTAAGTGGTAGTATTAAAAGGGGAGAGAGAGAGAGAAAGAGAGAGTGAGAGAGGGGGGAGGGAGGGAGAGAGAGAAAGGGAGGGAGAAAGAGAGGGAGGAGGAGAGAGAGAAAGAGAGAGAGAGAGAGAAAACAGTGAATAGGGCACTTGCCTTATTTGGCCAACCTGTGTTTGATCCCTGTCACCACATAAGATCCTTTGAGTACTGCCAGGAGTGATACCTGAGCACAAAGCCAGGAATAAGCCCTGAGCACTGTCAAGTGTGGCCCCAAAACAAAACAAAAAGGATATTTTATGAGCTATTTCTCTAATAACAGCATTAGGGAGATATATTCAAATATAAGAAGTAAATTAAGTCTGAGATGGCTGGGAGACCTCTAAGAAGCAAGTCATAAGGCGTTCTTGTATTTAGTTTCACGTGGTTATGACAGACAAGATTTTTGTTGCCTCACTGGCTACACTATCTTGAGTTTATTTTGCATGTCTACACACATTTCATTAATTGCTTTTTAAATATGGATATTATTTTTTCAAAGTCTCCTGAAAGTATTTTGATTTTGGGGATTAAGAATTTTTTTAATTACTTGCTAGTCTAAGGCAATTTGGACTACATTCTGTTCTAACAATAGTTGCTGAGAAAGTTGGAACTACTTGTGAAATTGGATATTTGCTTAGGCCACAAGGAAAAGCTTTGCTTTTATTTATGTCTTTGACAAGTACTTAAGAAACATCAACTATGCACCAAATTCATAATTCTGTTTAGTCAGTATTTTTTTAAATTTATTTAATTTTTTAGGCTTTTTGGGCCTCACCTGGCAATGCTCGGGGTTACTTCTGACTCTGTGTTCAGGAATTATTCCTGGTGAGTTCTGGAGACTTTATGGGATGCCGGGGATCAAACCTGGTTCAAAGTGCGTGGCAAGTTCCCTACCCACTGTACTATCTCTCCAGCCTCAGTTTAGTCAATATTTCAAAACTGTTGCAAGCAAAAATGTGCCTATGTGCCATTCATTTACTATTTCTAAAAGATGCCAGTGAATTCGGAGTGTGGATAAGAGAATGGAAATAAGAAAATGGAGTCAGTTGACAGAAACAAGAGATTCATTTTCCACCGCTAAAACCAAAGGGGTGATTACATTTACATATTTAGCCCAATGTTTTGGTACTTTGGTACTTGGATATGCCTGTTAGGAGAAAAGGCTCTATTAAGAGGCAGATAGATTGTCAGTTGCCAAATGAATATAATTCTGATATCGCAGTATTTATTTGTCGTCTGCTGCCCAACCTGGTCTCTCTAGAATGCCTTCTCTCCTAACGTCTCATGCCTGCTTCACTCTGGGAGACAGCTCCTGACATCTCCTCTGTTCTCTGCCCAGACCGTGCAGATTGGCTGGAGAATGCTGCATACCATCGCTGCCTGGACACTGTCCCCTACCACCAATGCTCATTTTGGACAGAACTCTTGCTGGGCTCAGTATCCTGTTTCATTGAGTTCTTCCTTTACCCCCTCTGATACTCCAGGCACTCGACTCAACAAAGGGCTTTCTTCTGCCTGTTCCTACTTTAATTTCCCTCCTTTCCAGTTTAAGTCTTTGCACGTGGACCCACCCTCCAGCAAATATTTCTTCTCCCATACCTCTCTTCCAAGAGCCTGCAATGTCTTTTTATTTACAAGCCACCTGTAGTTATGCTGGCTAACAGGAAACATAGTCTGAACCAGCAACCCTTAGGGAAGCTGTTTGTTCCTTCCCCTCAGTTAATGACCCACATTCTTAAGTCCAAGTGTTTACCAAGTACGTGAGAATGAAAGTACGCCAAAAGTACTTACAAGTCTTGGGAGGTTTGATTCCTGTCTGGGGTGACTCTTCGCTGCTGGGCTTGAGGTTGCTGAGAAATGATTAAAGATGGTTTATTGTCAGAAGGGGATACCTTGTGATGAAAGTCAAGGGGGTGAGAAACAGTGCTGCAGTAATGAACAGATTTTTCGGCAATGTTTATGATCTCATTGCAAACTGCTTCCTGTGAGGTGGCCCCAAGACATCCAGAAACCCCCATAAAACAGTCAACATGGGGACAAAAAAAATAAAGACAGAAAGAGGAAGAGATGTAACATTCCAGACGAAGCACATAAGTCCAGGGAAACAACAGAGTTGAAGATCCAGGTTAAAAAAAATAGATATTCCAGTAGTGGAGTGCAGGAGGGATCCAGGCGTAAGCATGGAAAAACAGGTGAGATAAGGAAGAATTTGGAATTTAGTATGAATATTTTGTTTTAGAAAGGGCATCAGTTTAAAGGCCTGAAATTAGTGAATAAATGTTACAAATAACTCCAGGATTAAAATGCAAATATGTACCCCCAGTCATGCACTAATACATTAATTTAATCCCACGGTCAGGCAGAGTAAAAATATTGTCTCTAAAGTCCTCTGCTCTTTAAAATTCTTTTGAAGGCGTGGGAGGCCTACCATCTCACTCTACTACAACAGCCAGGTAATTCCTGTAAACAATGGCTCTGTGAATTAACCAGCCATTCCTCCAGTCTAGACTCTAGAATTCAGGAGAGATTCTCTTTAAAGCTGCAGTTGTATTCAACAGGCATCTTACCACATAGCTCTTTTCAGATTCTGTGAGATCAGGTCCTGCTCTCAATGAATGATGAGAAGGCTGTGATCATCAAGCAAATCATAAGGGAGACATTTTAGCAGATGTCACATTGGAACGGATTCAAAATAAAAGCATGAGCAAATACACATACCACACCAGCATACTCGATGACACCGGATACTCGGGGCCTTCGGCCACTGAGTTTCCATGACAACATGGTGGGAGCACAGGAGAAAATGCAATGTACAGAGTTAGAAGCAAGCATCCAGGCAATGAAATGGCCCAGTGAGTTGAGAATGAGTAACATGGGGCCCCTAGAATGGCAGAGGAATGACACAGAGGAGCTGTCTGCAGGAGCCTGTGACCTCTACCATCACACAAACTGCTTGGTCCCCGACTCTCAGCCAGCCCGCTGGACAGGAGGGCTGCTGTACCAAAGTTCAGTCTTGGTTATCTTGCGGGAAAAGAACCTCCTCTGGCAAAGAAGGCTCCAGAAACAATCAGGTGTGCCTTATTTGGGGACGAATAAAAACCAAACCAAACCGAAAAACAGGTTTTTGAAAGTTCCTTGGTAACATCTGAAGTATCAAATAAAAATCAATCCCCCAGAGGAATCTGCACCTATCACTCCCCACCCTGGGATGAGTTCAGGTAGCTCATAATAGAGCAGAATGTGCTTCCAGAAATAGGTCTGTGCATCCCGAGTCAGTGGGAGAGATGAAGCCATCACGTCACTCCCCAGCTCAGGAACACAAGCTGACACCAGCACACAGGTGCCACAGGGAGCAGCACAACTGTCTCTGTAGTGGGGCTCCCACAGGAGGGCCAGGAAGGCCAGCCCTTTATGAGAAGAGAGTTTGCAATCACTCCGCCACCCCGCCCCGCCCCACCCCACTGCAGAGAATTCAATTCCAAGCCCTAGAAACTTCCCAAACTAAATTTTGTTTATGTCTGGGCCACATCGAGCAATACACAGGGCTTGCTCCTGGCTTTGTGTTCAAGGATCACTCCTGGAGGGCATGGGGGACCATCTGGGGTGCCAAAGATTGAACCGGGGTCAGCCACATGCAAGGGACACGCCCTACCTACCGTACTATTGCTCCAGTTCCCTGCCAAACGAAATATTTAAGGAGCTATCCTAAGGGAAATCCTCGACTTAACACATCATAGTAACCACAAGCCACAGCACTACCCTTGCCTCCCTTTCCTGCCCCTGGTCTTTTTAAAGAGCCATTAGAACTGTTTTGCAGCCCACTCACTTGTTTTATAGAGAGGCTCAGAGAGGGTGAGAACCTTTCCTGAGGAACCACAGCACTAGCATCTCTCTTGTCTCCTGGGTTCAGCTCATGGCCCCTGTGGCCTTCCTCTTTCCATCTCAGACCATTCCCACCTTAGCAGTGTTCTTGCTGACTTTCCCCTCCAAGGAGCCCTGCAGAGGCCCTGGAGATGTGAGGGGGTGGGCAGAGCATCTTACCTTCTTTTTAAACCCAGAACCACAGTGACTATCTGCCTCCCTCCCTGGGTGACACTGCTAGGGAGAAAGAAAGCTCCCAGGCTGCTCAATCGCCACCCTGCTATGCCCTCCTGCAGGACCAACCACCAACCCGGATGTCGCTTCAACACTTTCACAGTTTCAGGAAACCTCTTCAAGCTTTCCAGCCCCTTAACAGGCAGCAATCACTTAAATCAGGCCTGTTGCGCAAGAGAGGGCTGAGAGGGCTGATTTCATGCTCTTATGATGTCTCGAGACCTGCAGGCCTCTGCCACAAGCTTGGTGGCTAACCTCACGGAACCCCACTCGGGTCCCAGTCTCAGGGCTGCTGCATATCCAAGAGAAGTAATGATATTTTCCAAGTGCTTACTACATGGCAGAAGGACATAACTTATTTTGCACAGTGGAGGCTGTATTGATTATTTCTCAATGGGATATTGGTGAGCCATGCTTCTCAAATTTCCAACTATACAGGGGTCACTCAGGGTCCTAGGATAAAGCGGGGTTCTGACTCAGCACATCTGTTGTGCGTCCAAAGACAGCACCTCTTTTTGACAACATTCACGCTATTGATCTGCATTCTATCTAGTTATCTGATCCTGAGATTCCTTGGCTGACTGATCTTGGTGACATCTCATGAATACACAAATTCTTTTTTTTTTCTTTTTGGGTCACACCCAGCAATGCTCAGGGTTTACTCCCGGCTCTGCACTCAGGAATTACTCCTGGCGGTGCTTGGGGGACCATATGGAATGCTGGGAATCAAACCTGGGTTGGCTGCATGCAAGGCAAACGCCCTACCTGCTCTACTATTGCTTCAGCCCCATGAATATACAAATTCTTATTTAAAAAGAGCCAAAATATTTCCAAACTCCAGCCACTTACCTAACCACCTCCAGTGAAATGCAGTATAGAGATAGGACTCAGACCAGCTTCTGAAACGACCACTACAGCTTCCATAAATCTCTTTCTTATGTGTTTTCCAGCCAATTTAATTCCCAATTGAGATTCCCAGGTTAATGGACATTTAGCAAATATTTGGTACTTAAAATAGATTCGAAGGATGCAGTACAGGAAGAAGGACCTGCTGGTTTACCTTCTTCTCTTCAATGAAGCACACACACAAAAAAAGCTGCTTTGAAAGCACATAAAGATCCCATGACATACATCTCTCACATTAACTCCCTGACTTGAGGGAAACAGAGAAAGCAACTGAAGCTCAGGAACATCTGAAGCCTCATGCAAGGTGGCAAACCCACCACATGGAGTGTGTGATCATCACAGACTACCTCATGGCATGACAGAGCTGGGGTGACAATGACAGCTCCCAGCTCTGCCTCTCCTGCAAATAGGCACGGTCACTTCTAGTCCTGAATATTTTGTCTTTCAGGTAAAAGGTGAAGTGTAGCTCGGGATGTTGGTTAGTGGTAGGTCCTGGGTTTTATTCCACAGAAGTGCACATACACGTGCAGTAGTGTGCTGTAATAAATATGGTCTGATCACTAACTCAAGGATTCACAGTGCCAGAAGGGGTTCTGATATTACAACCACGAACTTCCTTGCTCTCAGGTCCCACCTAAATTGTAAGGTAATCATCATCCTAGCTTTCCCATCTGAACAAACTCAGGTAGTAAAGACCCAGTTTCTTATTATCTGGGGAAGCCATGAAGAGGGAGAGATAAACAACATTTCTCCTATTAACTAAGATTCAACTTCTCCCCATTAGAAATTAATTTTTCGGATCTGAACCTTATACAGGCTCAAATGCAAGAGAATGTGTGTGTGTGTGTGTATCTGTCTGTCTGTCTGTCTGTCTGTCTGTCTCACAGGCAGACCCTCAGTGAAGATAACAAACAATTTACTTCTATCACAGGAATCTGCCCATCACTTTAAACACTTTTGTTTTTCCCCTTGGCATCAGTTTTCCTTTTGTTAGCCCCACTTTATAGCTATACATAGTTCTCAGCTCTCTCTTTCTCTCTCACTCTTCCTACGGTGCCCAGTACAGTAGCCAGCAGTCCCCCTGCCTCGTGAATGAGCACTGGAGATACAGCCTGAAAGAACAAGGTTTAAGTGTCACTGTCACTGTCATCCCATTGCTCATCAATTTGTTCAAGTGGGCACTAGTAACGTCTCCATTTGTGAGACTTGTTGTTACTGTTTTTGGCATATCGAAAGGTGTAAATGTAACACACAAAATTTCATTTTCATATTAATGTGCATATATTAAAGTTTTTCTTATTTAATTTTTTGTGTGGTGCTGGGCCACACCCAAAATGCTCAGATGCTGGCTCTGCAGTACTCAGGGCTGACTCCTGGTGTTGCTCATAGGACGATATGGGGTGCTGGGTATCAAATCTGGGTTGGCCACAAGCAAGGCAAGAACTTTTCCTGCTCTACTGTATCTCTGATCTTTGATTGTACATTTAAATATTATTTTAGATACTTTGGTTCCATAATATATTATGAAAATTAAATGTACCTGGGCCATTTTACCCTGGGAAAACCTGAGACTGCTTTCTATTTCTAATTGACACTGCTGCTCTCAGCCCTTTAGTATTTGCCCTCATGTAAACTTAAAAGTGGGCACAAGTTCTCGCCAGGACCTCATCCAAGGTTAAGAATAAAGAGAGGATTATCTCATGTGCAGTACATTTTGGACTCTTGGGGATGCATTCCAGTTTCATGTTTAGGAAAATAATGCCCAACCTCCTCTGCATGCGGATGACATTTGATCAAGAGACTGCATTTGCCCATCTCTGTGGATACCACGCAGGAAGCCCCTCCAGAAGCCTTCCTTTGCTCTTTGCTCTCTGCAGCGAGGAATCCCGCCTCCCTGTGTGGTTGCCTCAGTTCTTCAGTTCACACAAGTCCCTCAGATACCTGATCCTGCATTCCCAGGGGTGCTGTTAATCCCTCTGGATCCACAAAGCACCTGGTACTACTGCTGGGGTTACTAAGCATCCTCTTTGGTTGTGAGCCAAAGACTGAAACCCAAAATAAACTGTCCCTGGGCTAAAGAACAGCAGGAAGCCCTGGAGACAAAGACGTGGATGAACTCAACCTCAGGGTGACCAGATCCTCCAGAAATATTAGGAGTCTTTTCTGCTCCCCTAACCAGTCTGAGAGGTCCAAGACTCATCTCACACCCCAGAGCATCTCAGCTTCTGGAACTTCAGCCCACCTTTCTGGTGACTTATACTGACCTCTCAGAGGACATTGGTTGGGGTCTGGTCAGCTCTGACGCTAATGTATGACTTTGGACCGCACGTGGTGGTACTCAGGGGTTACTTCTAGCTCTGTACTGAGGAATTACCTCTGGTAGTGCTCAGGAGATCATATGGAGTGCAAGGGCTCAAACTTGGGCATGCAAGGCAAATGCCCTCCCCACTGTATTATCTCTCTGACATCAATGGTTAACTTCACTGGACTTCATATAAAGGTCTTCATTAGACTTCACATAAAGGTCTTTTATGACTCTGTGAATGCCATTTCCATGAATCAAGGATAAATTCTGGACCAGGGCTAATGGGCTAAAGTGGGGCAGCTCTGCCCACACTGCCCCCTGGAGACTGGGTGGAGGAGGGCTTTTGACTGCAAAAGTGGGTGGAGGCTAGCTTTTGGCAGGGAGTTTTAACTCTTAAAACTACCACAGGATGCTCCAGATAGTCTCTGCTTCCACTGAGTTCTCTAGGATTTACTGAGAAAGATTAATGCAGGCTAATTATAACCAATTAGTTCAACCGTTTACCATCCTAGACTTGATCTCCTTGCATTTGACGCCGTAGTAGCTGTTTAGTTATTTGAATCAGATTACAACATAAAACTTAAACGCCCAACCTTCTTAACTTAAACATAAAACTTAAACACCTTCTTACCTGAATCTCTAATGTGGTCTTCTGTTTCTTCCCTGAAACCATTAGAGGGGTAATGGGAAATGCACATTCAAGAATCAAGAAACCAAAAGCTTTCCAAGAAGGTGCTTTGTACTCAAGGTAGGAGAGAATAAGGATAAATATTTGGGTGTAGAATATAAATTCCACATTTTTTTAATGTTCTGGGTTTGTGTAGCTCACAGTAAATGATTTCCCCATCTTCTACCTTGTTCCCCTGTTGTCACTCCCACTTTCCTCTGTTAAGGAAGAGTAAGTAGGCAGGGACAGGCCAACTACTTTACCCTGTTTCCTCTGTATCATGCATCAGGTATTTTAATTTTGTTTATTTGGGTGACACCTGGCAGTACTCAGGGATTATTCCTGGCTCTGTGCTCAGGGTTTACTACCTGTAAAGCTTGAGGGACCATATGGGATTCTGGGGAACAAATCTAGGTTAGCAGAGTGCAAGGCAAGTGCCCAGCCCACTGGGCTATCACTCCAGCCCCACATAGGTATTTAATGAGTTCCAGCTACATCTCCAGGATATCTAATTTAATCTCTCTATTAGCTCAATAATTATGATCTGGTCCTGTGGGTCTGTGTGCAGCCGGAGGAGCCCTCAGAGCAGTCAGAGATGCCAGATGTCAAACTGGACATGCCCAGTACTCTGCAGCTGGCCTTGGGACTTCTACTGATCTTGATAATCTCTCTAAACACTGTTATAGGGGAGGACATTTAAGCTTTGGCCTTCTATCCCCTACTATAAGTGGTGAAAACATACCTGCTGATTATAAAGATTTTTTAAGAACTGTAGACAATATCTCTTCCCATCCCATAAATGGTTAAACACCCTTGGTGTTTATTTAGAGATTTCCCTTCCGTATGAGTCAAAGGAAAACATTTCCCATGTTTAGCTGGATAGCTTAACATTTAAAATTTCCTTCTGGTTCTTGCAAGTTGTATCACATGTTTTCCCCTCTATGTCTGATTCCCAGGCCTAAGCCTTTGTTCTTATCATTCTGGGAACTAACCTAGTTTCCACTAAGTGAGGGGCAATCCCTGTGAAGTCACCGAAGCACATCCTTCTGTCATCAGCTAAGTATTTTTTCCTCTCTTCCTTTCTTTAAGGTAGAAGTCTGTTCTTGTGCTTCTCAGATAATGAATTTGAGGACACAGGACTTTCTAGAATAATTTCATGTCAAATTTCATGCACTTGATTTTTACTGTTTGGGTTCTAACCTTTGGAACCTAAACCGTCATCACAAATTCTATCCCTTTTTTCCAGGCTTCCTTTCTCCCAACTCTTCTTAAAAATCATATAGATTAGGAGTTCTTAGTCTGGGTTCCAGGAAAGTTCTTGAATGAACTCAGGTGTGAACTTTTTGACACTTTATGAAAATGACAAGTGTGTTCCACCTTCTTCCTCAAACTAACTGGCCTAGCATATTTGGCTAACTTCAGATTATCAAAGGTTATGTGACCGAGAAAAAAAGTTGTGACTCACTCATAGATGAACCCTAAAGGTTCTTTTAAACTTAGAAATTCGATGAGGCTCTCTCACAACTGTAGGAACATCTTAAAAACCAAGTCTGTGCATGAGTTGACATTTTGAGCTTGTTTCTTGAGGAAGCTAAGTAAATATGTGGCAATGCAAATAATGGGAGATTTCTGAAATCACTGTTTCTTTTTCTTTCTTGATCTGTCATTCTTAACTTTCTCGATCAAAATGATGTACAGCAAAATAAAACCCAAGAACCTGTCAGGTAACTCTGAAGTCATAACACATTTTATATGCCATTGTATATTTTTGTTCATTTAGTTAATGTGTTCCTTAAAAAACAAACAAAAGGAAAAGCTTTCACTTTTCAACTGTGAAGGTTTGCAGGTGTACAATATACCATCTATTTAAAATTTTATAGTTGTTCTTCTTTCTCCTTTCTATTGAAATTCCAACAGGATTTGTACCTAATCATAGACTATGAAAGCTACAAAGAACTTCAATTCTCTTCTTGTCTGGATCTTTTATTAATGACAGGGAAACTGCCAGACAGGGGTACTAAGTGAACTGGATGAAAGAACCTCCCCGGCAGGCAAATGGCAGAGCTGGGAGTGGAAGTCAGGTCTGGCCACTTCTAACACAACTCTTTCGACTCAAACCCAGTTCACCCAGACTCCAACTCTGCACCTCACTCACCTGCTTCTGTGCAGAGGACACACACACAACAAACCAACCCAATGAGGGAGCAGTTTGGGAATTCACAAAGGAGTGAAAAGTCAGATATTTCACAAAAGAAATGTTTGTTTGCAGGTCTGCAGAGTTGTGGGTAAAGGGATCTGGGGTGGGCCTGAAACAGGTGACTAATGGGAGGAAAGGAGCAAAGCATCGACTTAGCCCCAAGCAGGGAAGTTTGACAAGTACGTCCCAAAAGTCAGCTAAGAAAGATGCCTAGGGAAGAGGACTGAGAGTAGCAGATGCTAATAAATAACTGTAGCACCAAACTCCACAGCTCTGCTCCCAGCTGCTACCCCAGACTCCTCCTTCCCATCCATCCTATACCCTCTGCAACTAAGCACTTGCCCCTCCCCACCCCACTTTCTGTTTCTGGACCTTTGCTGAAGACTTAGCCTTCTTGAATGCTGCCCTCTCCCACCTTGCTAGTAGCACTGCAGCACTATCATCCCATTGTTCATTGATTTGCTTGAGCAGGCACCAGTGACGCCTCCATTGTGAGACTTGTTGTTACTGTTTTTGGCAGATCGAATACGCCACAGCGAGCTTGCCAGGCTCTGCCTTGCAGGTGGGATACTCTCGGTAGCTTGCCCGGCTCTCCAAGAGGGATGGAGGAATTGAACCTGGGTCGGCCACGCGCAAGGCAAACGCTCTACCCACTGTGCTATTGCTCCAGTCCCTCCATGCTAGTACTTAGCTAAATCTCTCTATTCTTTCGCCTCAAATCAGATGTCACCTTTTCTCACCTTCCAACCTCTGTCCTGAAACTTATGACCTGCTCCTATACCAAACTTTTAGAATGAACTGTGTATGACTCTCCTATCCTGTGGACATTAAAATCACTTGTAACAGTGATGGTTGTGGTGTGGAAATCCATACAGAGGAAACTATCATCAAAGATTAACAGTACTATAAATCACAGAATCTGAATCAATAAAAAGAGTTCCAAAACATGTCTTATTCCTTCAGTGGGATCAACAGCCCTTTAGATGGGATCAGTAATTTTTCATCTTTTCTTTCATTCTATAAATATTTACTGAGTGACTTTCAGATATCCTGTGCCATAGTTGCAGCCTTGGGACACTAATCCTCTAATGGTGACACAGGCATCAAAAGGGTGAACAGGGCAGAGCTGAGAAGGATTGTGCAGGTCAGGAGCAGAGGTTTCGAAAGTATAAAGTTAGAGCATTTAATCCTATCTTGATGGTAAGGGAGGTAGTCGGGAAAGGTTTCCTGGAAGAAGGAACATCCAAGTGGCTAGGAGAAGGACAAGTGGCAGGTACTCAGGTGATGATCAGGGGAAGCACTGGAAGGTGAGGCTGGCTGCCATCTATACGGTCAGGTTGTATGAGGCTTCTATGCCCATGAGGAGGGTATGGAAGGCAACAGGAGCGGAAGGCAATGGGAACCCCCCAATGACATGCAGCACTCTCCTCCTCTCCTAAGCATTTAGAATTTCCGAAATGCTCAAATAAAAGAGAAAATGACTGGAACATTTCAAAATGCCTTTTCATATATGGATCCCAGGTAAAATCCCCTCCACTTCTTAGAGCCAATCAAGTGTCCCAACAACTAGAATAAACTAGTATTCCCACAACCAGGAAAATACTAGCTGGTAATTTCCTGATAACAAGCCTGGTATGCATTTAACCCGGTCAGTGACCCAGCCTGAGTTTGTGACCTTCTGATAGGCTTTCCATCTCTAGCTCTTAAAGAGGCCCCTGACAGGTAGAACGTTTCTTGGGAGGACCTCCATTTCCAAAGCTGCACACTCCTGCTTCCAGCTGCACAATGAGAAAAGGAAGTGGTTGGTTGGAGTGGGAGAGGAGTAGGCCAGAGTCTTTTTTCCCCCAAGTCTTTGGCTCTTGATAGGGAGCCAGGCCAAGGCCCATAGCCCAAGTACAGCCATGCAGAAGTGGCTGTGCTAGAAGAACAAGAGGAAGGGAGGGGACAGGAAGTTGCATACTTGAGGTCCGACACCCATCACGCAAGGAAAATGAATTTTCAGCAAGTTTGTTGAGTTCCATGTTGCCAGCTCCCCAGCTCCCCTCCTCTGTTAGGAAGGGGATGTATAACCTCGCCTCACTCATAGCTCTGGCACGATATACACTTCCTGTCCACGCAAGGCCTGGAAGCTGGTCACAGGGATGACTCACTGCTGACAGTAACCAGGGTTCCAGGCCCCAAGTTCCACCTAAAACATGTACAGAACTGTTCCTGTGGCACAGACTTTGAATTCCTCTCAACCAACTACTTCGCTACCATTCCCCCAATGACCCATTTTCTCCTGAATGGGATACTTCCTTTTCTTCTTCACTGGGCACATTCCAGGAGCACCTGCTCCAGGGCCAGGCAAAGCCCTCCCCAGGTATTGAAATTCTCCCATGAACCCACCTGGAGGATACAGCAACAACCCACGTATGGGCTTTCTCCACATGGAACGCACCACAGTACATGCATTACCACACGGAATCTTTGTGACAGCCCTGAAGGGAGGGATTACTTTTACTCCTACTTGATACATGAGACACTGTGACTCAATTCACTTGCTAGCCTGATCATTTACCACTGTCCTATACTACCACTTTCTGCAGCAATGAATCCTCCATTTTCAGTCACTGGCCTAGAGCTGGAGGTCGGGTGATGGGTCTCTGTGCTCCTGTGGCCTCCAAACCTCCGTGACTGCCCTTGTGACTCTGTTGTCTGCCTGTCTCTGTGTCTCTTCCTGTTGTGAAACTCCCAACAAGCAAGAAGATAACGGCCCTTGTACTTTGCACAGAAGCCTTGAGACAATATTTGGAGGGCTGGAGTGATAGCACAGTGGATAGGGCATTTGCCTTGCATGTAGCCGACCCGGGTTTGATTCCCAGCATCCCATATGGTCCTTTTAACTTTTGGGGGGTTACTGAACTGAGCACAGCCAGGAGGAATTCCTGAGTGCATGAGCCAGGAGTAACCCCTGTGCATCGCCAGGTGTGACCCCAAAATCAAAAAATAAAAATTTGTTGAGCAAATAAACATAGTTTTAAAGGGAAACTGGAATGGCAGGTCTGAAGTTTAAGCACAGTCTACTATGGGTATTAGACAACAAATGGTTTGGGGGCATTTTAAAGAATCCATGTGATACTAAAGACATTCTAGAATTTTCTCTGCTTCAGGAGTGGCTAGAGATGGGAGCCCCAAAGCTTCTATCTACAAAGTGTTGGTGTTTTGTTTCTAGTCCCTGTGCAGAGGACTCAGGGGACACTGCTTTGGGGAATCCTTTCACCCACTCCTGAAATGAAGCTCAGAGAGAGGAAGTAATTCCCACACAATTAGTAAGAACAGGCATCCAGACCTAGCTACTTGGAGAAGCTGCCCAAAGCCTTTAACTTTTGGGGGGTTACTAAACAGCAGTCAAAATGAGAATCATATAAGCACCACATTAATGTCCCACCCAACTATTCAGTCCTCAAAACACCCTGAGACCTTCTTGATCAGGATCCTGAAATTACGGAGGCTGACCCGAGAGAAGATGAAAAGTCACCTAAAGACCCGGCCTGCCCCCCGGAGGGCCCTATCTGTTAGGACCCCAGTACCTGGTACGGCACATTCTGTTCGTTCCAGAACCAAAATGTGCTTGTTCGTCAGTGAACAGTGTCCACGGTACCACACAAACATGAGACAGAACGAAGAGCTGACAGCTGAGCACTGGCAGAGCACCACAGATTATGGATACAAAGTGCATCTCACACAAAACCAAGCCACAGTGAGCCAAACCGCAGCCTGGAGACTTCTGCGGGGTTAGTCAGAGCGGACTGAGGCGGCTCTCTGAGCACACAGGGAGCGTGAGGAAGCCCTTCCTTCTCACAGGCTGCCATCAGCCCCCACCCCAGGAAGGAGTGGGTAACTTCTGAATCCCGTTAAAAGTCCAGAACTTAGCCTGTCCTTTGCTTCCAACCCTCCTCAGATCTAACACTTTGAGCCCTGCACCCTCCTGGACAACATTAATATTCCCCAAGCAAGCAAACAGTTCTCGCGAGCATCCACTTGGCCTCAGCAGGCGGACCGTGGTGGCCCGCCCTGCCCGGTGAGACGAAGGCACACACAGTCATGCCGCAGGCCTACCTGGCTCACAGCAGTCTGAGCGGCCTTCCTCTCAGCCTGCTCGCCACCTCTAGGAAGGTCTGGCTGCTCAGTCTCCCTTCCCAGAAAAGGGCCACCCAGGGGCTTGCTGGGCCGGCTCTCCTCGGGACTGTGGAGATCTGAGAGTCTCTGTTCAGTGCTCAGGCTCCTGACCACGTCTGATGGCTTCAAGCAGCTCTTCTTAGAGATCTTGGGTCCGCCGAGGCCTCTCTCACCTGCCTCTCTCTCTGCTTTCCGCTCAGACTGTCCGCTCTCTTCCTGCCACGGCTGCTGCCTTCCCTGGCTGCTAAAGGCATTGCTAAGCTCTGAGATGACCCTATCAGAGCTCCTGGGGGGCACTGGTGGCTGGGAGAAGCTATACTGGTGGACACCAGGAGGTGACATGTGGACGCCACTGGCTCCGTTGAGCTGACGGGCAGTCTGAGCACTGGGCTCTGGAGAGTAGGTTCTGTCAGGGGCAGGCAGAGCCAGTGGGGAAACAGCAGAGTATGGGGCGGGACGGTCTGACCAATTCAGATGGGGGAGGCTGACGGACAGCGAGGGACTGGGTCTTGACAAAAAAGTCAAGGGGTCCGTGTTATAGATGGAAGCCTCTGGCAGAGGAGGCAAGGGAGGCGTCAGTGCCAGAGAACGCTGGCCTGGGACCCCGACAGTCAGTGAGATCCACTCAGAGGTGACAGCATGCATCTCAGGGGACAGGGCTCGGTGAGGGGAGGGTATAGATCGGGGGGCTGGCATGAGCTCCTTGCCGTGACTGGGAAACTTAAACAGAAAAGGAGAGAGGAAAAGAAAGGAAAGAAGCAAAAGTGTCAGCATAAAGGAGAAAGAAGGACAGCCAGCATGGGGGATATACAGAGAGGGAGGAGGGGGCCAGACGAGCAGGCACACTGGTGCCCGAAAAGGAAATCACTGGGTTAGGTTCAGAGAGAAAATGGGATTTGGGTGGGCACCTGCATGTGCATGCAACATGTGTGTGCAGACGAAGGATGGGAGAAGTGGGATGAGGATGGGAGAAGGGGTCCCCTTTGGGCAGAGACTGTGGTGCCAGCCTGGTTTTCACAATCAGACACTCAAAGGGACACGCTGGGAGTCCTCTCCGCCATCCCACCCCATCACCTCTGCAGTGTGACGCAGAAACAGGAGAAAAGGTTTCCACCACTGCACTGCCCTGGCCCCTCTTGGAGTTTTACTCCCTTGAGCAGAGTGGGGGAGGGGTTGAGGGGGATATGTGCAGCCAAGAAGCTTCCGGACAGGAGTGTGAGCAATGCAGCCACCTGAATTTCTACTGCCAGGCCGAGGTCAAGTGAAAAACCAATTTGAGTTTCCCATATTGTCCCAAAGTGGAATGACCCACACAAGCATCACCCTGCTGAGCAAATCACAGGGCCCGGGGGCTCACTGCACAGGTGTCCCTGGGACAGCCCGAGGCAAGGCTCTCAGCCAAGAGCCACCTCTAGGGTCACTGCTGAGAAAACGGAAGAAGGGGAAATGACTGGGTGATGAGAAAAGAGGCACCAAACAAGTGTCACCCCAATCCCTGGTCCCACACTTCCCTCTGGCTTCCTCCTGACACATGCCACACAGAATGATCAGTGTCTTGCACAGGAAGTCACCCCAGGGCCCCTCCTGAGCCCATGGGCCTAATATTTTCTTGGTTTGGGGAAAGGGGGGACAAGTTTAGAATAACTTCTGTTCTCAAAATGAGTTTGCTCATAATGATCAGAAAAGCAAACATTCGATAATCAACCTTCGTTTTGGCCCAAAGTAGAGGGGATGCCTGATTCCCAACTGGATTTCGGCTTACCACAATACTCTGGATCTTTACCTTCTGTAGGTCAATATGACCAATGAGCTGACTGAGAACCACACTGGGTGACGGCCCAGGATGGGATGCTCCTAGCCCAGAGTTTGGGGCCAACTAATAAAGCTTCATATCTTTTTCCTTAGTCATCTTATTCCCAGAGTAATCAACTTAGATGCTTTCTTTTCCCTTGAGCTAATATTCTGCCACCAACTGCTAGGCCAATGTCATTTTTACTCAAGAAAACACACCCCAGTGTGGATATCCCACATTGCTCCAGACGGTTCTCAATCACCCTGAAGAACCATGCCAGAGAGGCCGTGTGCGGTAAATACGGTGGGTGTGCCATTTTGACTGTGAACACCAGAGATGAGAAGCTTTGGTACCTGGGGGCTTGCGGCAGTGCTCCGACTTGGGGACGAGAAAGGCAGGTCGATGTAATCCACGGGGTGCTTGACCAGTGGCCGTTTGAGCACATCCACATACGTAATGGGGAAGATGCCTTGGCGGGACGTCCCTGGAATCCTCCCCTCGTACCAGTTCTCATCCACCTGTCGAAGCAGTGTGATCCTCTCACCCTGGAAGATGCGGCAAGGCAAAGTGTTCTTGTTACACCTGCCTCAGAAAAGCCTTTGACACAGCCCTTGAGCAGGTTAACAGCTCACTGGAGTATGGATGGTGTGCACCCCTGTGCCACGCTCCCCCAGCCTCCCTGGCAACAGTACCATCCAATATGCTCCAAAGCAAGGGACGACTTACCTTTCTGAATGACATTTCTACTTGTGTATCACCATTAAAGTTAAACTTAGCAATAGCTTCTCCATATTCCAAAATCTGCACTGGCGGCAACTTTTTGGGCTGAGCCTTCTCAGCAGGAGGAAGCAGCTGAGAAAGTTAAAGGCAAAAGAGAAAAGGAAAAGGAAGAAAGAGGGGGGAAATGAGAAGAGAAGGGGAGATAAAAAAAAAAGTAAAACAAAATGCAAGCATTTTGGCAAATGATCAAGGGTTTGGGTACAACCGGGATTTTCTGTAGGAAGACAAGGACCACATGCAGTACCTCGATGTAGGTGCGGGGAAAGATACCCACGCGGCCGTGGTGCTCTCCTTCGTACCAGTTCTGATCAATCTGCCTATATATGTAAACGATATCTCCCTTCTGCAGAGGTAGCTCCCTGTCAATAAAGGGTCGAGACTTGTCAGCAAGTGTTTCATTAAATGTTAAGATTAAGACACTCAGTCTTATTTGGAGGGGTCACAGGGGGACAAATTACCGGAGGAGGCTCCACATTTGGAAGCAAGAACCTGTACTATTCAGGAAATTATGTAACTTGGGCATTTGTCCCAGTCTTTTGCGGGTAGGATGGATAACTTTAAAACTCTCTCGCCCTCAAAAAGCACTCAATGGTTGCGGTTTTCTCAAAGTATGTTTTGTGAATGATGTGTTAGGCTAGAACATTTACACAACACAAAAAAAGTGAATCTCCCCATCTTAGTTGATGCTCATTACCGTGATAAAAATGCTTCCTTTTAAAGACATTCACTGTTCTCTCCTACACCCTACTACACCCTAGCAAGCCATGCCTTCTTTGATTCAAGTTATTTGTGAAATACATCCTTCTCTCATTCCCTCCATAAAGCCACTCACCCACTCACCCTTTCACCATCTCTCTATAATCGTGTAGCAGAAAGGTGATGAAATTAGGTGGACCTAAGGTCAAAACACGACTACTCTATTTTACTAACAATGGGATCCTGGGAAAGATTCTCTTTCTGAGATTACTAAATCAGAAAAAAAAAAACTAGTTGAGAGGTATTAAAAACTTCAACAATTGGGGGCTGGAGCAATAGTACAGCGGGTAGGGCAATTGCCTTGCACGCAACCGACCCGGATTTGATTCCCAGCATCCCATATGGTCCCCTGAGCACTGCCAGGGGTGATTCCTGAGTGCAGAGCCAGGAGTAACCCCTCTGCATTGCCAGGTGTGAGCCATAAAGAAAAAAAAATCAACAACAAAGTCCAAGCATAACACCGAGCACAGTGCTTTTGTCTGCAGTTAGTGCTCAGTGACATTCCTTCGCTTCCTTCTCAGTGTGGAAGAGGGACCAGGAAAAGAAAAGTGGAGCGTTTTACTTATTCAAACCTATGCCTCAGGAATAATGTTACCCTGTAATAACTATGAGTCCTCTTGAAACGCAATAAAACAGAAAAAAGAAAGATAAAATGACACACCAAATGATAACTTCAAAGGAAAATGAAAAGAAAAATTGTGAGTTTAAATTTTCTTGAATCTAAAAGAAAATGAACTAGGTCTTGATCCATTTGCACTGAACCAAGAACACAACAAGCAAAGTTTCTGACTGTAATTTGAAGGAGGTGTGCCTGCTGAGCGGTGTGCCAGGAAGTCCCTCAGTACATGATGGGGGCTGGCTACACAATGGGGGCACATCTGGAAAACTTTACACAAAGTCAACACTGTGCTGCATGAACAAGGCAGCCTTTGTGGTTCTGGCGTTGGTAGGCAGCATTTTAATCCTAAAGAGGTGCAGGAAGGGGAAGCGGGGTACTGGTTCCTAGGAAAAAGCTATGGTTTACTAAATTTTGCCATAGCCCTCTGTGGGGGTGTCCTAAGTACCACTTCTCTTCACTCCTAACCAAAGACACAGGGATAAATAAGACCTACAGCACATCTAATCTTCTGGGAGATCTACAGGTTCAGCCTCAGCCCTGCCAAAGTGACTTGCAGTTGGGAGCTCCAATGGCCCCACTGGAGGCAGAGTAGGACAGTGGGAGAGGCAGAAGTGTGTCGTTGTGGTCAAAGGAGGGGTGTCAGGGGCTGCCCGCCTTCCAGCACTGTGGACCACACCCCATCTGGCAAAGAACCACTTTGATGAGATCTGGTGGGAACAATGTTTGAGAAACAACATGACCTAGCTGACATCTTTTCTGCCATGTCACCCTGTACATTAGCCTGGCGCAGTGCCCCAAAAGTCCTGTGAAAGGAAGCCTGTTTCATTCTGAGGACCCGAATGTTCCCACAGGATGCTCCTGTAGTAGCTTAACTAAGTGGGAAAATAGAACCAAGGAACTGAAAATATTTAAGATACTCAAGTTCATGGTCTGAACTTCTGCACATTTTTTTCTAGAGGTAGGCTGAAAACAGATTCAGAAGGAAAGAATCCTTTTGCCCTGCTGACAAATGGGGCCAAGCTGGGTTTTTCTCAGCTTTCTTACCTGTTCTATTTGATAGCACTTCTCGAAAGCAAGACTGACCTCTGAAGTCTAGATAAACATAGCATCACAAAAATCATTCTATAAATAATTTTAACTCAAGGGGAAAAAAAGAGATAGGGACTTAGACTACATGATGCAAAATGTTTTCAGTAACATCTTGGCTATTCTTCAAAAGAGGCACTTTGGTGTCCATTCTACACCTGACAAAATGGGGTGGTAGAGGTGAGTGGCTTGTCCACCACTACAGGAACCACTAGCTGCTCCATGAAGATTCAAACCCAGACTCCTGACTCTAGGGCGCATCACCTTTTCAGCCCTGATAACACCACCTGATGAGCTAGAGGACAGGAGTAACTACAACCAAACCCAAGTTCACCTCATTTGGACCTCAGTTCTGAAAATCAGGGCCTGGCCACCTCTCTGTACTGGAGATGAGAACCACAGCTGAGTGCTGCGACTTAGCATTTCCTGCACATGGTGTCCAGGGATGGGAGGGGAGCCCTCCCTCCTGCCACCAGATGTGAGGCCTCCAGCAGAACAATGGGATGGCTGCTGTTCATTGCTGCCAATGAAAACTCAGGGTTCGTTTTCATCCATAATTAGACATGAAGTGAGCGGTTTCCTTTGGGAACCCCATTTCTGGTAGCATTTCCCAAATTTCATTCCATGGAAAATATAAAGATTTCCTGGTCATCTAAATTTAGATGACAAAATAAGCAAATCAGGTTTCTTCTCTCTAAGACGTCTAGAACTATGAATATGTCATAGCAAAGCATCTTAAGGAGGGAGACGTAGTATGCGGTGGTTCCCCAACTCACTTCTATGCAGGGACTTTGAGAAGTATTTTTCCAGATTTATCCCAATCCAGAACACAGTGTTTTATCTCCATGTGCTTCCACAGCCTTTAAGCTCTTGGGAGCAATATAAATATAGCGAGTCTGGTAAAGTTATTTTCCTAGAAAATGGACACAACTCCCTCCACAGACTAGATGAGTCAGATGGAGTCCCCTCCTTTTTTTTTTTTTTTTTTTTTTTTGCTTTTTGGGTCACACCCAGCGATGCACAGGGGTTACTCCTGGCTTTGCACTCAGGAATTACTCCTGGCGGTGCTTGGGGGACCATATGGGATGCCGGGGATAGAACCCGGGTCGGCCGTGTGCAAGGCAAATGCCCTACCCGCTGTGCTATTGCTCCGGCCCCAGATGGTGTCCCCTCTTAATCAAGTAAACAAAGTCTCTGTACAGGAAGTAGCAGTGTGGTGTGGTGAGAAGAGCCCAGACTAGCTGAGTTTGAATTCCAACTCTACCATCAACCAGTTCCAGCAAGTTCCTTAACATTATATTTTCTTGACTTCCCTCATACACATACAGCATTAGTAACAATAAGCCTCTCATAGGGTTACACATAACATATGCAGTAGAAGACAGAGTCTTTGTGTATAGTACTTTGAATAGCAATTGGTACCTTGAAAAGTTCTATAAACGATTTCTTTTATGTTATTATTTCTCTAACTCTTCCCTTCAAAGCAAACATCCCTGTTTCAAAGAGGCAATCAAAACAACAAATCTGATTGGTGGCACTTACTTTAGTGTCTGAGCTTTAAAGTCATATTTGGCTCTTGCTGGTCTCATCTAGACATAAGAAAATGATAACAAGTTAAAATCACAATTCACATATGATAAGAAAAACACAGTTTCACAAGTTTTTAGAAAGCAAAGCAGAAAATTCACTCTAACCAGTTTGTTCTGCTATAGAAATCTGGGAAAAAGCCCACTTGTCTGACCTTAGCAGAACAACACGTGGATGTTTATCAACGACCTCATGCATGAGCATCTCTCTCAGAAGGGCCAGGTTTGGGGAAGAGATGATTAGAAAAGTGGCAAAGCTGCAGTGCTAGTTCCCCAAAGCTGACCATAATCATTAAAAACACAAGTTAGCCAAGATTGGCCAAAAGTTCTAACCCATCCCTAGGCTGTGGTCTTACTTTTCAAGGGACACCTTCTATTTTCCCTAATTCTCACTGGAATTATGATCGGAAAGTCAATAAATCTCTGAGTCACCTCTTATAATAATTTTCAGTTGCATTTATTCATCTTGGTCTATGAGATTCTCTGGAAAGTCAGATAAAAAGTGAGCCCTGGGTGGGCTCATTGGCTGCAAGGTTCCATTTCTGTTGAATTGCTTTTTCCTTCCAGACCCCGTCCCCACCTCCAGATATCAAGACACGACATCTGTCTAGAACCCGTCTCAGGTCTGACCTCCAGTTCTGCAGGCACAAAGCTTCTTTTGTGAAACTTCGCACTGTCTCTCTTTAATCTACTGCCACTCAGGAGCATAAATAACATTCCTTGAATACTTCCATCACATCACTTCCTTGAAGTTGGCCCAGACTCTCAACCATCCCTCAGATCAAATCTCAATTCCTGACGTGGGTTAAGGCCTTTGGGTAATCTCTCCCTGCTCACACCTAACTGCCTTCATCCTTTATTACACACTTTTTGCTCTCGTCAGACAAAACTATTTGTTCTATCTTGTCTAAACCTTTTCTGCCTGCCTGGTATTTCTTCATCTCCAATTCCAACCGAAAGTTGGCCTACACTATATTTATTTGTGAATTTTCTTCTACACTTTTAAAAAGGAAAGGGAGGAGAAATCATGGGAGGAGGCTGTTTATGGCTGTCACTATAATTCTCTGTAGTCATGAGCTGTTCCAACTTCTTCAACTGCTATGATTCTTAGGTCTTGGGAAACAATGTGATGCAAATTAAATTACACACTTCCTCTTCAGTATTAGAGGGCATGAGCTAAGTGGAGTGGGGAAAACGGGAGAGTCTAAGTGAGGAGAAATAGATAATTATGAGTTTCACCATGTAGAGTTTAGACCATAATCCTTAGTCATATGACTCCAAGTATCTGACATTGGGGTCTTGCCAAGATCTTCTGAAGGGTCATAAATTTACAAGAACTTTATTCTTTCCTTTCATGTTGATACTTCCACTTCTCTCTCAATATATGCACATACTAGAGATCAACAGAACACCTTATAAACCAATGTAACACAGTTCAATGCCTGCATTAATTTTAAATTTTAAAAATTAATGACACCCAGCTATAGAGCAAATTGATATCACCTATCAATTACTAAAACTGCATGGGTGTTTATCTTGTTATATAGTTGGTAAATTGGCTTAGGTCAATGTTGGGAGATCTGTTTTTCAATAAAGGAAATCTTTCCATAAATAAAAATTTCAAAAGAATGAGTCTATTGATACTTAAGACTTATTAAATGTTTGACCATTGGTTATCCAAAACATCAGCTCCCTCTTAATTTTCTTCTTTCTGATGCCAAATCTTTCCTTTCTCTTCTAGGGCACTGTTATCTACTACAGGAGAGATAACTGTTATGATGATGCCTTTTCCATTAAACCACCAGCTTTCCAGGGATATGTCTGAATCCTACTTCTGCCTCCTGACTCAGGGTCACTGAGTGAATTAGTGGCCACCAAAGTCTACTGAATGGAACCAAAGTTTATATGTAGATGCGTGATTTTCAACTTCTGGTCCATTATTTTGTGCATGGAGCAGTGCTGGTTTGCAGGTATAGAAAGGTTGAACATCACTGGTCTATAAAGCCTGGTTTAAGGCTTGTTGTTTCTCATTTAAGTCAATACCTCATGTGAGCCCTAAACTGGATAGCCTCAAGGTCATCTGAGAACTGAGTGGAGATGAAAACTTTCTGGTACCATATTGGCATTGGAAATGCTATAAGTGGAGGTCAATGATGGGTATTTCAACCAACCCCTCACTCATGTAGTCTGATGACAGTTGGAGGATCACTGCTTGGGAGGAGGCTGAACAGCCTGGGCAGAGTTTCCTGGCCTATGTCCCTGGTTCTTTTGTCCTAGCTGCACTTCCAGTTGTATGCATCCCTGTGAATTGGCAGCCTAAGGTATCTCTGCACATTCTCATCTCCTCCATCACTCGTGTGCAAGGAAACCAGTGAACAAGAATAATTGATCCTAGACACTTTCTGAACAGGGAAGTGTTGAGAAGGAGCAAGAGCACAGAGGACTGAGGACCTTCTGACCCTGGCAACAGACTACCTTCTGCCTCTTCCTTGCTACAAGTTTTTCCTTTTTACTGATTTTTTTATTACAAAAAACCAGTGATGCCTTTATCACTCAAGAGGTAGAAACAAAAATATGAATTGATAACTTAAAAAGTCTAATATTGTATGGGACTCTGGGGCTTACTCTCCCAATTCTCGAACCTTCAACCCCCAGAAACACAAATTCCATGAAAGGAGCAAATAAATCTTCAGCAGGCCTATGATGGGGCATGTGGCCAAATAAACTCTGACGCAGGCTCCAGCACTGGGCCAGCACAAGAATTTCAACATGTTGACCTTAGTGCAGGAGGCCAGGAAAGCCTGGATGAAATCACTTTGGTGGTTTATGGTTTTGCCCTTTTATAACATCAAGCTTTTGTAATCTCAGCTTAGAAATGTCAAAATGAGGGAACAAATGCAATGTCTCTCATGGAGATCCTTTATGGGCCGTGGGCTTCTCCTATCTTCAAGAACGCTGAGTTTCAACATTTCTTCATGGAAACTTGAGCCCTCATGAACCCTCAAGCAGCAGGATTCTGCCTGAATATTTCAATGTGACTGGCACCAAACTTTGGGGCTACTGTTTATAGTATAAACAAAACATCACTGGATAACTTTTGCCCTGTTTCACAAAATCATTTCTTTAAAGAACCATCTTATCATTGTCTACCCCATAACTACAAAGGTTTCTAAGCAGAATGCACAGGCAACACAGGGTCATGATAAAATGCAGGATGTATAGGACTGGACTCATGAAGGCAGCCGATGCTCTAAGGCATGCAACAGGGGTGTGCGCCAGCAGATCCGGATCCCACAGCCAGGCATGCTTGAACATAACAGAGCACAGGACACAATGGGAATCATGTCCAGTGACCAGCCATAGAGGAGCCAAAGCAAGCCTAAGGGAAGGCAGGATGACAGATGCTGTTTGGAGAACTAATTTGGCCTACAGAGGGCAACGCCAAAGGAAGGCAAATATTGCTTTGGGTCAAGCAGCAGATCGAGGCAACCAAAACAGACCTCTGACCCAGATTTCCTTTTTGCCGTATCGTCTATATTGAGGAGGTCCCCAAAGCGCTCATTAGTGATAAACTGATGGTGCGTCGGAATGACGCCTGTGTGGCGTCGAGCTGCAATATCGGCCTCTTCTTGCTCACGCTTAAGTCGTCTCTGGTCCGCTAAAAGTTTCTGCCATGAGATTGCATAAAATGGGCAGTGAATCATCTGGTCCAGGATAGGGTTAACTGACAACAAAAACAACTAAGGAAAATGGTGTTGGGTCAATTGGGAGGAAATGTGAACAGTCGGATGCCAGAGAGGCTTTATGGGGCCAAGTCCCACATTCCCCCAGAACCACTCTGGCTAGCTATATGCCTGAAGTGCAGGGAGGAGGCAGCACTGCCCAGGAGAAACCCACGAGAAACCCAGGGAAAGCTGGGATGCAGGGAAGGAGAGATTCCACAGTTACACTGTTTATAAACAGCCCCCTGGTTCAGCCAAAAGCCTCCTGCCTCCTGGTACACAGTAGCCAAGGTCAGGTGACCCAAGGGGACATCTGGAACATTCACAAGCATGCTGGGCTGGCACTGTGGCCAGAGAAGCTCTCTTGACTAGGCTCACTTGGCCAGTGGTTATTTCCCACAGCATATTCCCATGCTGGGAGCAGTAGGCTAATGCTTCCTGCCTAATGCAGGCCTAATTCAACATGCCAAAGAACACTTATCATGTGAGCTTTGTGGCAACTAAATCATTTTAGAGCTTCCTTCTTCTATTCCTAGTATTGATAGGGCAGAGATTTAGAAAATATGGTGTCCTTTTCTCGTAAGTCAGATGACCCTTCCTTGAACCTTAGCAAAGCTGAAGAGATCTTGGGACAGGCATCAGGGTTTATTTGTGTGATTGACAGAGAGCACCAGATTCTTTCTTGATTCTTTTCTTGGGGGAGGGGTGGGATTGGGTGCACGTCCAGCTGTGCTCAGGTCTTACTTCTGGCCCTCTGCTCAGGGATCATTCCTGGTGGGCTCAGGAGACCATATTGGTGACAGAGGATGAGTTGGCACACACCCTATTCACTGTACTATCATTCTAGCCCATGATTATTATGGGTGAAATAATGCTGAGTTTAAGAGAACAGTATATAATATAAATACAGAAGGTAAAGTAAGAATAATGGTGTCTTGGTTTAGGGGAAAAATCCTCTCTTATCATTAAAAACAATTAAATAACATTGAATTTTGTCAAAGGTACTCCTTGTTTGTTGTAATGACTTATGGAATAGAATTTTAACATCTTTTCTTATTCAATACCAATTAAAAACTTCTGGCACTAATATTTCTTGTAGAAGAGTATTAAGTAGACTGATAGTTCTTAGTGATCTCAATAAGACAGCAGTCTTCTACAGGAAGAAGGAGACACTGAGCTCAAGGTGGCCCTGATTTTTCCTATTTTTCTGTAGGATCTACAAATACTAAGGCAGCAATTCATCAAATGACTGAGTTTTCTAGTGTTCAGGTAAGTTGTTGTAAAATTAAAATAAGACAGAAGAAAGTGCTTTTCATGCACAGTGCTCTATTCTTGGGGTAGCAGTCCAGAATGTGATGCCAACTAGCTCTCCCTCTAATACAAGTGGATTTATAATATGACCCTGAGCAAGTCAGATCCTGCTTCAGTTGTATCTTTGTTATAACAAGGGGATTGTTTAGATGATCACCTTGCCCATAGGACTGACACATTTTTTTTGTGAATGTTAATAAGAACTGCTAATATTTTAAAATGCCAGAACTGACACCCCATTCATCAGGAAGAGTGCCTTGCTTCTGTAACTGATGCTTGAGGATAATGTGCTTCTGGGCTCACTGACTAAGGAAGAATAGAATCAGTAAAAAGTGATTCCATCCAGTGCGAGGGTCTGCAAACCCACTACTCCCCTAGTTTAATCATTGAGGCCACGGATAATGGTTAAGACACACTTTTAAAGCACTTGTGAGCCAGTGGGAGTCAGATACAAATGGCTTCTCTTATGAATGTGCCTTTAGTACATCAACAACACAACCTGCTTAGAGAAACAGGCCTGCAGTGCAGTGAGCAAGAGTTATATCAAAGCCTTCCATGTCGGATAGCAACTTAGATCAATGAAATGCTGGGCCATGGTATTTTATCGTAGTAGCCCAGACCTGCACAGGGCACATTCTTTTCTTTTTCTTTTTCTTTTTTTTTTTTTTTTTTTTTTTTGCCTTTTGGGTCACAACCGGTGATACATAGGGGTTACTCCTGGCTCATTCACTCAGGAATTACTCCTGGCAGTGCTTGGGGAGCATATGGGATGCTGGGAATCTAACCCGGGTTGGTCATGTGGAAGGCAAATGCCCTACCCACTGTGCTATTGCTCCAGTCCCTACAGGGCACATTCTTATATCTCCATGACAAGGTCTGCAAATAATCTGATCTGTGGCCTCAAGGACATGCACTGTGTTTTTCACTATTTAAAAGGAGCTTTTTTTGGGGGGGCGGGGGGAGCTGGAGCAATAGCACATCGGGTAAGGCATTTGCCTTGCACGCAGCCGACCCAGGTTCGATTCCCAGCATCCCATATAGTCCCCTGAGCACCGCCAGGAATAATTCCTGAGTGCAAAGCCAGGAGTAACCCCTGTGCATTACCGGGTGTGACCCAAAGAGCAAAAACAAACAAACAAAAAATAAACAAATAAATAAATGGAGTTTTTTTGTACATGTTTTCAAGCAGTGTAGTCCATTGAGCACATATCTCCTTGTCTCTCTGTTTCTTTGCCTGCCTATTTTCACTCTTGAGAAGTCCATGTTGTTTTCTCCTGAACACACACTTCTCCCTGTCTCTCCCCTCACATTTTTCTAAATAAGTCTTACTAAAAATTATGCTGTTTCACACACACAAAAATCAAAATAAGAATTCTGTATGACCGTGTTCCCTCTGGTTTCTTTCTGTGATCAGGAACAAGTGTCTATGTGGCATCTGGAGAAGGGGTGAGCTACAGGTTACTTTGCTGTCTCACCACCAGGCAGCTGATGACCTGTCCTCAAAGCCTAAATCCACCTAAAGGGTTACCCCCAAAATCATTAAAGAAAGTTCTCTAAACCCTGGAAATCAGTCAAATAGCAGAGACCAAGGACTTCAGAGTTTATAGGGAAAGGGACAAAGTTGTGGACAATGAACATGCCTCTTCTTCCTCCTGCTACCAGGTCAAAGCACTTAGGAAAAATGGACACCAGAGCTTGCTTAATCTACAGGAACCCTGCTCCTGGGAAGATAAAGTCCAAAGACATGCCTCATGAGAAGTCTTGATTGTGTTGTTATAGTTCTGGGAATCAAACCTGGGATCTCCACCTGAGAAGCATGTGCTCTACCACCAAGTTTCACTCCTGACTACCTCCACCCCACCGCAACTTTCTATCAAAACAGATACATGGCTTTGCTCATTTGGCAACTATATAGAACTTCAGAGAATGGAGCCATTTCCCAGTCCTGTTCATTGCACTGCTGTGGACACATGTGCAAGTGCAGGACCAAGATCTGCAATGCTTGGCTGGGCTCACTCATCGTCACAGGGCTACTTCTCTTACCCAAGTTAACGGCAACTTTCTTAAATTTTTTTTTATAACACTTATTGTGTTCATTATGATTTTCATCTTTGTCTTAAATGATCTTTTCCAAATTTGAACTGTACTTTGTGGCAAAAATGGAGCAGGTGGTTCTGAAGAAAGCATGGGTGAATTTCCCTAGAGAAAACCAGAGTGGGGGGGGAAGATAGGGGCTGGGCAGGTCCAGGGTGAGGGGAATAGAAGTGGCAAAAAAAAGTGGAGCAAACACCAGGTTCCCAAGGTTCCCACCCTTGAGATCTGAATGTAGTCGTGGGTAACTTCTTCCTGAAACTCCCATGCAACAGTAGTGGCTGGACTTGGCATGTAGATTCTATTGTCTGCTGTTGGGGTGGGGGATCACTACTTTTTGGAAAAATGAATTAAAAGAGGCATTCATGAGCTTATCTCAAATAATAAATCACTTTGCTTCTAGATGCTCAGTCATCTCACCTCTCTCACAGATATCTAGAATGCACACTTATTTTTATCTGCACAAAAGCTAAGGTTGTAAAGATGGCATTTTACCTCTTTATCATCATGTCGCCTCCGAATATAATCTTCTGCGGATTCCAAATAATCAGCTGGTATAAAATGTCTTGGTGATTCTGAATCTTCAAGACAACAAAGTAGAATTAAAACAGGCAAAGATTTAGTGAGAACCCAGAGTGGGAAAAGATTTCACCTTCCATCTGTTACAAATAAAGTTTTTAAAGTTATTTATTAATGATTCACAAACAAATTCTTAAGGAAAAAAACCACAACCCCATCCCTCACCCCTCCACCCTTTTATTTTAACCTTGTGAAGTAGTTTCATACAAAGAAAACTAATCAGAAGGTCAAAAGGTGAGCAAAAAAGAGAGGACTTCTTTGAAAACTTGTCCCTCCTAAGAGGCGTGCAGGATCTCACGGGGACACACTGTACACTCACACACTCGCAAACACACGGCCACCAAGAGTGGCTGCCTCTCGAAAAAACCCTGGGTGAGCTGGACGGAAGCAAACCGCACCGAGAGTTCAAATGAGCAAATTTCTTAGAGGAGCTAAACGGCCAATTTTTCTTTCGAAATAAAGAGTTTGGCGGTTAGTCTAAATGGCATGGGGGTTTTGTTTCTAAAGAAGAGCAGCCACTACGAGCCATGATGGATTGCCAAGCAAAACAAACAGAAAACAAAGGACGGACCAGAAAAGGAGCACCGGGGCCACACGGGAAGGGGGGGACAAAGCAAGCAGTGGAGAGATGGGTGAAGTGAGACTGGGCAAAGACACAAAGGCCACCTCCAAGGGACGTTCCCAGTTCACTTTGTGGGTTGTTGTTCCTGTCCAGGCTGTGCTCTGAGTGTGGCCCAGGGTTCCCATTGTTAAAGGCCCCTGGGCAGTCCTGGGGGGCCTCGTGTCTCTCCTGGGGGGGCTCTGTGGTCCGGCTCAGTCTGGCCATGGCCTGCCGGGAAGACACGCGTTTGGGGACGGAGGGCTTCCCCCCAGCGGTGTGGGGTTCATCCAGAGGGGGCGGACTGGGTAGGTCTGGCTTCTGGCCCGCCAGGGGGCCTGAAAGGTCACTGGGGGAAGTCTGTCTGGGGGCGTGCTGGAGGGGCTTTTTCAACCGGAAAGGGAGGGGGCTCATCAGGTAGATGTTCCTGAGGAGGGCGTTCTTGTCGCCTCTGGGGTCCGGGCGCCAGTCAGGCTGCCGGGGTGTCTGCTGCTGCTCGTGTTTGCGGATGGTGGTGAAGCGCGTGTAGGAGGCGGGGCAGGTCCCCTTGCACTTGGGGAGGCGGTGCTTGGGGAAGTCTCCGTGCACGCTGCCCCCGCTGCCCTCTCGGCTGTCACTGGAGACGTTGGAGCAGCGGTCCAGATCGTCGAAGCACGTGGACAGGGGCTCGGAAGGCAGGGGGCCCCGGAGGCCCAAGGTGGGCTCCGCCACGTTGCTGCAGGTCGGGGAGGAGTAGATCCCCCGGGGGTTTATGCCCTCGATCTCCCTGGGCCGGAGCTTGGTGGATTCCAGGAGGGACTCGGCGGAGCGGGCCGCCGTCAGGCCCAGGCGGGACAGCACAGGCGTGGGGGACTTGCTGAGCCGGCCCGACAGGTCCAGGGACGGCATGGACCGGGAGCGCTGGATTAGCTGCTCGAAGGCCGTGATACGGGAGGAGACGGTGTGCTTGGGGATGTACTCGGAGCCCTCCTGGCTGGCACCCAGCTCCCCCCTGGCCAACGCCAGGCCACTCCTTTCAAAGTGGGAGGCGAGGTCCCGAACACTCGAGGAGGAGACCGAGCCCGGGAAGAGACCAGCCCGGTTGATGTGGTGCATGTCCCGGTAGAGCATGGAGAACTGCATGCCGGGCTTTCTGGAGAGAGGGCAGGGCCTCCTGGCGCTGGTGCCGTACTCCTGCAGGCTCAGGGTGCTGCTGGACCGGCCGTCGTAATCCCGCCGGGACCGCATCAGCAGGTTCTCGATGCTCCCCCCCAGCTGCAGGGGGAAACCTCTCCTGGCATCGTTCAGAGAAGTGGAAACGCACAGGTTCTCACAGCTCTGAGTTTTCTCTGAGGGCAGCAGGATGCTCTTCTGGTCCTGCAAAAGAGCGCTGGGAGCAGAGAGCCTGGGTTTGAATTTGGAGGGGAGGATTTCCGAAATGCAGGCTTTTGCGGCGGACAGGGGTTTCTTGTGCTTACACACAGGGCCTAACGCATGGCTAGTGTTAGCCGTTCGGCTAGGAACTGAAGATGAAGAAATCATGTGAGCATTCCCACCTTTACGATCCACTGGAAAGCATGCAGAATAAAATAAACACACCCATTAGGTTAAAGCTGAAAGCTGCAAAAAATAAAATAAAATAAAGTGGGGAGGCGGGGGTGGGGTGGTGATCTGGGAGAGGTAACATGCTCATTGGTTATAAGAGGGTATTTGGTTTTCCTTTAATTCCCAGTTGATGTCCTGAAGCAAAATGATCTGTGCTGCGAAGCAGGTGCAAAGATGCAAAGGAAAAAAAAAATGGCTACCCTGCTAGAATTAGGAAAGGCTAAAGCTCAGCTGCTATCTAAGAAAAGGGAATCAAACAAAAAAGAGAGAGAAAGGGAGAGATGCTCTGGGGAGAGAGAGAGTGAGGGCTTGAAGGAAAGGAAACTATTGATACCAGAAAGAAAAATGGCCGGTGAAAAACTGGGAAGGGCTCAAAGGCCTGTGGGGTCTGATCCAGGCAGAAGTTTTCCCACTTGCTGGAGGAGCACCTGCCACCACGCCCTGGAAGGGCTGTGGAGGGGTCAGCGGCCTGCAGGACACACGCGGTTACCTTTCGTGGAGGCCGAGCTGGAGGGCCGCTTGAGCCCACTCAGGCCCTGGAGAGGGATGTCGCCACCTTCCAAGACGCTTTTATAAATCTGTCTCTCGTTCTCCAAGCTAGCCAGATCCCCACCAGGAGCCCCCTCGGATTCCTTCTTCACGGCATGGAAGTTGGAAGAATAAACACTAAGAACAAGGTGATGTGAAAAGAAAAAGGGAAAAAAGAAAGACAAAGAGTTAGTATTTTTGTTCTTTTTTTTTTCTTGAAAAACATACTATCAACTGAACACATAAAAACAGACTTCTTTATCATCCGAATTGAGAACCATCTTTTCTCAAGGGCATTCTTACTTAGCATAGAGTTCTACAGAAAAGATAGGCCCATGTCCCCACCTGGATGCTCAGAAACTGTATCCAAAGAGGAGAGTGCTCTGATTGCATGCATGATTTAAAACAGAGGGTTCCAAGCCTAATTTGGTCTATGCTACCTCCCCATTCAAAAAAAAAAATTCCTTCAGCACATCCTTAGAAATCAACCTTAAATGAACAAAGTGCCCCCAAAGTTGCACCCGAAGACAAATATGAGTGCCACCCTCCCCTCAACCCCAGCCATGCCATTATTCCAACACAGAGCAGAGATTGGGGGATCTGGGGTGAGGGAGTAGTACTGCCCACTTTGGAAAGCATATTTTAAAAATATCTGGGATACAGTGCCTAGGATGGGAGTAAGGTATGGGGATCATAGGACAAAGGCAGAGAGGGATCAGGGAGATGGCAGGAGGGAAGGAGGAAGAAAGGACTGGAGGGAAGGGATGAAAGATGCTAGAGGGCAGGCAGGAAGAGGGGAAAGGGGTGGGCAGGACAGGAGTTGGGAGGGAAGAGGTGGGGGAAGGCCAGGCAGGGGAGCTGAGGCCCCAGTGACAGTGCACAAGGACCTCACTGAAGTGTTCCACTTAGAGGCCTATCAGTGTCGGCGATTTCAAGCCCACTACTTGGGTCTTTTCCAGGCTATTCTTTGCAGAACAGCCCTTGGCTGAAAGAAAATTGAAATGGACCAGGAGAGGAGGTGGCCCTGCTGCCTTGGGAACCCAAGAGAGCAAGTGGCACCTGGGACCCTACATGTTCTTGTTAAGCAGCCAGGCTTCCCACCCGCTTCTCCTCAATACTTGTGTTCAGAACTTTGGACCCATGTTGATAGTATAAACTATTGTTCATTTAGACCCTTCATTTATTTTCATCTCCTTGAAATTCGAGGTATTTATTTTTTCAAGTTACCACAAATCCTTTCTGGAATGAGGTGGGGCACAGAAAAAAATATGAAGAATCCTCACTGGCTGTGTCTCCCTCTTCCCTAACCCCAGGTTTCTCGGCCTCACCCGGGGACACAGGTGAGTGAGTGAGTGACCCCTTCCCACAGCAGAATGCTCAGGCTTCCACTGGGCTGCTTTTCCTGCCAAATGAATCTGATTTGCTCTGTTCAAAATGAATTTTCTAGCTCTGAAGATGTGCATGGCTTGGTGGAATTTCTTTATTCCAATATTTTACTAGGAATGTGACCAAGTATAGAGAAAAGTTTACAGAATTGCTGTAATGCCTCTCTCCAGCCCTCCTCTCATCAGCAGCTGGATTCCACAGGGAATGATGCAGTTAGTGCTGCATCTGCTCTAACACATGCCCGGCCATCTCTTTCGCTCTACCCAAGCTGCCAGTGATGGGGCTATTTTCGCATCCAAAGCAACCACCAGCTGCTTCGGGATGATCTTTAACGCTTTTTCTTTTGGTTAAGTTTTTAGATTCTGTTCTTCACCATTTCTACTTTTTTTGTATAACCGTGGCTGCAAAAAAGATCCATGTGTAGATGCCATTTAGTTCCTGCCAACAAACAGCCATGGCAACCCTTGCATCCATTTTGTAAGGGGACAGTATCTAAAGCTCTACTTGCCTTGGTTTGGGGCTTCCAGTCCTCCCTCAGAACTGGGCAGTGGCTAAAGTGGTTTCCATCCTCTTCCTTTGTCTCTGTTCACTGTTCCCTAAAATTGACTGAGCCCAGATTGGAATGTCCCAGGTCAGAACTTCTCACATAGTTGCTCCCAACTTGCTCCAGCCCTGACTCTCAGCCTGACCTCACAACTCCTCTACCTCATCAGTCATCCAAACTCACAGCCCCTGACGCTCTGGCTTTAATCCACCCCTTATCACTATTTTTTCCCCCAGCCTTCCCACCAAAATGATGAACCAGCACTCAGGAAATCTCTCAGAACAGATTTGCTAGAGCCAATTGTTTTCTTTCTGATACCAAAGCCAACAAGCTTTTTCCAGATGTGCAACGCTTTGCAACTGAGGTGCTCTTTATTTAAAAACTATTATCTAACAGTTCTGAAATGGCATATTTAAAATCTATTATTTCATCATATTTCCATATGTTGGAAAGACAAGCACTTTGGTCTTCTTATACCAAAGGGTAAACTGGGGACCAGAGCAGTGAAGGCATTTTCCAAAGCCCCAGAGTTCCTGGACCTTTGCTATGTTCAAACAGATCAGAGAGGATTAAAGAAAACAGGCTGGGACCAGACAGATAGCGCAGAGAGTTCTTGCCTTGCACCCCACTGATCTCTGGTTCAAATCTTCAACACTTCATATGGGCCTCTGAGCACTGCCAGGGGTCACTCTCGAGCACAGAGCCACGAATAACCCCAGATTTCCACCAGATATGGTCCCAAACCAAAAGCTGGGGGAAAAAAATACAGCAGCTTGGTAGTCCAGGTTGATTGAGAAAGGCCCGGTCAGGATTAGCAGCTACTGATTACTTAACTAAAACAGGTTCCATTCAGACGATCAGCACTGAACAACCTGGACGGAGATAGCTTTCAGTTCAGATAATGCTAGCCAGGCCACGGAGAGAGCTCAAAGAGCTTGAGCATATGCCTGGAAGGCCCAGGGTCCCAGCTTTAATTCCAGGCTTCACAAGGCCTGAGGAGCACTGCTTGACCGTTGCTCTAGTGGGCTCCAGCATTTCTGGGGAACACCCCCCAAAAGACACAAAACAAAAGAGCAAACTAGCAGACCGCAGGGATAACTCACCCTCTAAGACAGAGCTAAGACTGAGCTAAGAGCTAAGACAAAGCTGGCTGCTGAGTTTTAAGGGAATTCAACAAAAACATACTCACTGGAAGAATAAAGTGAGAGAACAGAGCAATCATCGCAGGGCTGACAGTTTCCAGTTGTACTAGCAGGCGGGTTCTGGACGCGCAGGCGGGGTCCTGGCAAGCTGTGATCCCAGCCTGACTCCATCAAGGAATGTGTCACAGCTGAGGCAAACCCACTTAGTTTAAAAATGGGAAACAGGGGGCTGGAGCAATAGTACAATGAGTAGTGAATATGCCTTGCGCTTGGCTAAGCTGGGTTTGATCCCTGGTACTCCATATGGTCCCCCTAGCCCACCAGGAGTAATTCCTGAGTGTAGAACCAAGAGTAAGCTGTGAGCACTTCTGGGTATGGCCCACAAAACCAAAAATAAAACAGCAATGGGGAAAAGCAAATTGCTCTTAGCCTTAATTTCTTTTAGCTGTAAAACTAAAAGGCAAGGTGAAACTTAAAATGTTGTCAAATCAGTTATCTCAGGGAACAGACAGGGATAGTAAAAGAGTTAAACCACCTGCCTCATATGCAGCTAGTCCAAGTTTGATTCCCAGCACCACATATGGTCTCCTGAACACTACTAGGTATGGCCCAGAACCCGTCTCCCCTTGCAAAAGTCTGTTTATAAGCTCTTCTTTGAGCGCCTGACACATGCCTTCAAAAGCTTTCTGAGCATCTCCACTTGGAGGGTCCGAAGTTATCTGAAACCCAACATGTCCCAAGCTAAACCGGTGCTGTGCCTCAGCCCCCATCACCAACTCCAGGGAATCAACCACCTTTCTTTCACCTCCTTTTTCTTAGAAGTTAGTCACCAGGTTCCTCTTTTTCCCTGTATTTGATCCAGCTCATATTAACCCCTTTTCCTGTTGCCCCTTTGGGTCTCACCTCACCCTGACTCCCCTACACCCCTGCAGAGACCACACAATTACCCTCAGACATCTCTGATCAACTCTACAAACCACTACCAGTGAAATTTCTAGAAAAGATTCCATCCCACCATTCCAGTGGTCATTTATTCATACAGTAAACATTTGCTGAACTTCTGCTAAGTGTCAGTCACTCTTCAAGTTCAACAGGGAACAAAACAGACTAAAGGATATATAGCTGTGGATTTTACATTCATTATTCAAAACCACTTGGTGTTTTCAGGAAGAAAAGAGGAACAGGGGAACGGAAGGTATCAAATAATGGCAAATCTTTGGCCTGGGACTACTGAGAGTATCAAGTCAGGCAGGGAGAGAGGGGAGGAATGACGGGGTAGACTGATAGAACATAAGGACATTGGTGGATGGTCTCGGACACTTTGGAGGTGGTGAGGTGATGTAAGTATACATCAAAACCATAAGTATTAGAACTACTGTAAACATGTGACCCAGAATATAATTATGTATTTTGATGAGTTTACCCAGGGGGAGTTGGTGGGATAGTAGGGAGTCCTGAACAATAATTTGGTTGAAGGGAGGCTGAAACCAGTGTTGAGTGTGAAGCTGGAATACTGTGTACCTGAAACTCCATTTTTAACAGCATAACAGATAAAAATTTGGAAAGGGAAAAAAATTTTAAATAGGAAAATAGTAACTTTTTATTTTGTGGCCTTGGGGGAATCTACACAATGTGGAAAGGGCAGTTTCATTTAAAAAATTCTTGTTTTCTTCCCCAAAAAGGTCTGTTGGAACATAGAAGTGTAAGGGACTGAAACTTCCCAATTTTGTAAAAATTTTACTTTTAATCTTTGTATTCATAATATGTTGTTACTTACTTTTTCTTAGCTGCACCTTCAAATGGAGCCTTCCTTTCTTCCCCCACAATACAGAGGCCCTCTCTTCCTGAGTTCCATCTTGACCTTTAAGGAACGGGACCTCATTGCTACTTACAAGTCTGTCTCCACATCACACTGAATCCCCAAAGGTAAACACTTTATCCCATTAGTTTTAGGCCTGCTGCCCTGTACTGTTGTCCAATTATTATCATAGAATAGGTGATCCTATAAAATCAAATGCCTATGTGCACTGAGATTCTTAAGATGTGGTAGTTTAATATTTCTATAGTTCTTCAGGTTATGACTGTGGCTTAATTTTAAGTCCAACCAAAAGAAAAAAGGGGCTTTCTCCATGGTCCCATCACCATCAATCAGCAAAAGAGCAGATTGTTCTTTAGTGTCACCTTCTGGCCAAATAGAGTAAAGTTCTTTGGTGAGGGAGGGGAAAAAAAAATTAGTATTTACCAGTGCTGAGATTTTACTAAGAAATGATTAAAACGAGCAGCCTACAATATAGATTTTTGGATCTCATAACTATCTGTAAATGAAATGCAAAACTGGAGCTATAATCCAACTATAAAAATACTTCTTTGAAGACGGGTAGTTATATTAAGTTACTGGGACTATTGCTGAATTTCTTCTCGTGTTCCTAGGTTCTTTTAATATGTGTTGATTAATAAAATTCTGAACTGCACTCTTCCAACATATGAAAGTGGATTTCAAATGACACCATCACTTCTCCAGCTGCTACCAAGTTCTTGAGCTGGGGCCATATGTGACTCCTCTTTCTTCAGTCAACTTGGGTTAAGTCAACTCTTGCCAATGTTTCTTTCAGCACATCATTCCCATCCCTCCAGCAAAAGGAGTCAGATTCAGTTCACAAGTTGCCTGCCTTAGAGCTAAGTGAATTGGATTTCAGTTAATTAAGATTTATAGATGCACTCGTTTATGCTGTAAACATTTGTTGTGCACTTCCCTACATGTTAGGCCCTGCACATGGTTCTGGCTTCTCACCAGTACCAACTACGGAAAAACCTTATTAATTTAAACAAACTGGGAGAAAACTAAATCTGAATTACTCAACAATCTCCAAATTGTTGAAGAACAAGAAGCAAAAAGCTCACGTATTTCTGCCAAGTGCTTAATGAGTGGTAGGCAACAGCCAAGCAAGAGGAGTCTTTGGAGACCAATTTTGATGATACAAATAAGAGTCCTTGGTAAACAGAACATCAGATATTTTTATGTACACAAATTTTAGCGCATCTGAAAATCATTGCTTTTAAACAGCTTGTACTAGTCCACTTAAATTCTGCATAGTATTAATGCAGTCACTTGAACTGTTTTCTTTAATCACTCAAAAACAGTAAATTTTTGCATGCCTTCTGTTAATTTAGACTCAGATTGGTGCAAATGAGTGTTTGCTGCTGATCTTGGTCCCCTCTGGTTCTAGAACTTCTTTTTTCCACTCTGGCTACAACTTTGCCACATACCAGCTACGGAAACTTGGGGGTACATTGTCTCTGCACACCTATTTCCTCACCTATAAAGTGGGGGGTCAAAAGTAACACCTGATGTGTGATGAGGACTATTCGGAGGACTAAATGAGGTAAGGTACCTAGGATGATAAGCATAGGGCCTGGCATATGGCTCTGTGTAAATGATCAATAAGTTGTGGAAACTCATTTATTCCAGATTTGTGCTCCCAACCTTGACAGCCTAAGCAGGTTGCCTCTTCTCCTGAATACTTTTCCTCCTTAGAGTTTCTATTTCATTCATTTGCCACTTTGCCATTTTTTTAAATTTATTAACAGTTATTTAGATGTGTCTTTGTCTCCCAAACCATGATGAGACAGTATATGTCGGGGGAGGATTGGGCCGTATTTGACACATTGCTTGGGGCCACTCTGCTGTGCTCAGGGGTCCATGCAATGCTGGTGATCTGGTTCAACCAGAATCTCTAAAAGCAATGCATGAGCTTCTGAATTATCTTTATCTTACACTCTTCTAATATCTAGCATGGTGCGTTGTTCCAGTAGGGCTAAGGAAAAAGACAGCCAACACACCAGAAGCAGTGTGTGTGTGTGTGTGTGTGTGTGTGTGTGTGTGTGTGTGTGTGTGTGTGTATAGTGGTTATAGATGGGGGGCAAACAGGTTTTAGATACCAGGATAGCACTGTGTCATAATGAAAACGGCAGAGGCAGGGAGAGGTCTGGTATGATCAGGCATTTACCAGGTGAATTCTGAAAATGACAAACTGTCAATTTGATTAAAAAGGTGGCCATGGGACCACGGAGAGTTTGTGAAAAATTGTGACCTTAAAAAACCACAACCTTTATTTAGCCCAAGGTCATCTGGTGGGCTGCACCTCCACGAGCATATTTCGGGACCCTTGTGTCATCTTTGATTTTGATGGCACAGTTCAGCCATTGTAAGAGAATCAGGGCCAAGGGATAGCTTCAGCTGCAGCGGGCACACCTAGCAGATGGTAATCTCAGGGTTTGATTTGTGACCTTCCCTGGTGACCCCTAGGCATCAAACTATCATTCCTGTATGACCAAACTGAATCACCCGGATAAGGCCCTCTACAAATAATAATTAAAAGTAAAGAGAGTCACCCTCAGAGCCCAGAATGAAGGAAGAAAGATGAGGAGGTCCTGATGTTGTGTCTGAGCTTTGAAGATTCTCTGCCATATTGGTGGATATTGGCTTGATTGACACCAGCAGGCCCAAAGCCTCTCCATTCATTCTTCACGAACTATCTCTAAGGCACCATTTTTTTTCTCTAACTATTGCCCTAATATAGCCTCCCAATTTATTCTTCCTCTCTGGGACATGTGAAATCACTAATGCACGTATTTATAGAAAAAAAAAAACAGGAATAGATCTAGTTAAAGATTTGGCTGTTGCACTAAAAAGATTAGGTTTTTCCAATTTTCCATGAAAATAGTAAAATTCCAGCCGACTGACTTTCAAATAAAAACATGTTTGCAAAATATCTCTTTGGCAAGGCAGGTAGCACATGACCAATGACCAGAATAATTGATCCCTACCCCTAAAATTCCATCAATTCAGCATTTAAACAAAAGCAGCCTTTTACTTGTACAAGTAAGCTTATAATGGGTTTACCCAGCCCATAAGAAATGGGCAGTTGTGTGCTTTTCCTCCTTGTCCTATTTCACAGGAGATAAGATGGTGAGAAGATGCTTCTGTAAAAATAAGCTCCAAATCTACTGGGGGTACCAGGGCAGTTTCTTTCCTCAAGGGAGGACTTCATCGTTTATTAACAATTGTACGAATACATGAGTATCATTTAAACATGCAGCAAATGGAGGTGTCAAAAGAGGCACCATTATGATACTGGGCAAGGAATGCTCAGCTAGGGCTCATTGGTGCAAGTTGAAATGCTTTCTAGCTACCATTTATAAAGAGGGTGGGGGTGCGAAGAGGCATTAAAACCATCTCCGCTGGGTCAGCTGTGTGGCTAAGTACTAGAAGTAAGTCAGCAGGTAGAGCCTTCTGATGTGCATCACCTGGAAAGTTTTAATATTTCCAATGTTCTCTAATCTTTCTAATAATATGGTTGAGGGCCAGACCACAATCATGACAATGACATCAGAATCATCTCTGAGGGCAGGGCACAGGATTTAGCAGCTTTGAAATTGTTCAGATGGTTTCTGTGTACAATCAGTCTTGAGATCCATGTGGCAGAGGGCTCAGAATGGCTGGGGAAGGACAGAAAAGGGGCTGGTGGCCACCCCCAGAAGAAGTGAATGGGATGTGCACAGAACAGTCTGGCATAACCCTAAGATCTGATATGGAGAGCTCAATCCACATCTCAGAATCAGATAAGTGAGTGGGGCCCCTCTTGTGATGGGTCCGGCCCAAGGGCCCCAGCATCACCTTGTCTTGTCACACATACCCTCCCTCCAAGTATCAGTCAATGAGATGCCATTAGATTCTAAATTCATGCAAATCAATCAACTCACATTCTAAAGGAAAGGATGCCAACACAGTGAAAGCTTACCTAATAGGAAGCAGCACAAAATTAATTTAGAAGAAAAGAAGACAAAAAACTCCTATGACCCATGTGCCCAAGAAAAGATGACTGGATAAAGAAACAATGGTACATATACACAACAGAATACTATTTTGCAGTAAGAAATGATAAAAAGTCATGCAGTTTGCTGCTCTGTGGATGGATCTGGAGAGTATCGTGTTGGATGAAGTCAGAGAGAGAGGAATACTCACAGTATGGTAGTTCTCATGTGTGGTATATAAAGAAACTTTGTAAGAGAGTAACAAAGCCCGGAAGGTAATAGAAAGGAAGAGTAGGAGAACTGTTCTTCAGTAGGGTGCTTGCCACTGGAGTGGAGGTGATGGGATAAATTTGGGAAGGACAATGAGAGAGGGAAAAGAGCCTACCACAGAAGCAGCAAAGCCGGAGACAGGAGGGAAACTGGGGACACTGGTGGAGGGACGTGGACACTGGTGAAGGGTCTGATGTTGGAACAGTGTTTGTCTGAAACTTAATCATGAGTAACTTTGTAACTCTGTAGTTCATGATTAAAAATTTTAAAAATTATTTTAAGAATTTTTTGAAAACAAACTGAAGCATCCGTTTTTGCTAGATTTTGCAGTCATAAACTGCTCAAGCCTACGAACAGGGCAAAGAGTCCAAAGTGCAAACCTTTTCCCATTTCAGACATTCAAGACAGGAAGCCATGTACACAGCGTGGCAACTTACTATCCAGGGGGCTCCGAGGAAACGTCCAGAGAGGGGCTGACCGCTGAACTCTGTAAATGTGAAGGAAATAAAAATAGATGATTTATTCTGATTTAGATATTTCCAGCGGGGGCGAAGGGAGAGATCCCTCTTTTTTTTCTAAGTCAGAGATGTGCCTCTGGGTGTCAGGGGGCCCTGGAGGGACGGCATCCGCGCTCCTGCTTTGGGAAGACTTGCAGGCAAGTGAGTTCTTGCACTGCCTGGCCTTTCGCTTCCCAGCGGGCAACAGCTCTGGGGTGGAGGCTGTTGAGGGGATCCGAAGATAGTCTCTACCTTCTCTGAATCTTTGGCTGCATCCCCTTCCCTCCCCACCTCCACCCCCACCATGGAAAACCATTTGGCTAACATGCAATAATGGCAGACAGCACACCCTTCACCAGCTGGTCGCAGCCCTCACAGCCCACTGCCAAGCCCACCACACACTCCTGCACACACCCCAGGAGCCACACCCAGAGAGAGGGTCGCCAGACAGTTCAATTTCAGAATGTGCAGAAATGAGCCTTTTAAGACACTTTCCCCTGACAGCCCAATGAGTTTAAGAGTCCTTGATTGCCCCCTGCAGCTTTTAAAAGTGTGTGTGGGGGGTTGGGGGGAGGGTGTCTCCCCACTTAGTGAAGTGCAGCTTCACTTCAGTCTAAGAGTAGGAAACACTGTACCAAATTACAGGCTGCTGCACAGAAGGAAGAATACAATTAATCGCAAGCTTCATGCAGAGAAAAAAAAAGGCATCATAATCACCTTGATTAGGGTACTGTGCTGTTTATGAGAGTAAAAGGGAAAAAGGTTTGATATGCCTGTTTTAGAAGTGGGTGTGAGTTTTCTAAATCCATATAAAAAGCTAACTTCGGGGATACACTCTTATCCCCGATAAAGACTACATCAAAGAAAATAGCTTGTGGAGAACAGATTCTTAGAGAAAGGTGAGAGAGACACACAAACGCACACGAAGCCAGAGAGATAAAAGGAAGAGATGGAAGAGGGAGAGGGAAGGCGACTTGAGCAGGGGTTCTTTCGCTCAACCTGCTGCACCTTTCATTTTCATGGACACCTTTGTCCAGGTAAGGTGGCAGCATGCCCCTCCATGCTCCCATGGCAGCCGAGAGGCAGCAATTTCTCTCGAGGTCACCCCTGGCCTCTGCACCTGCCCTGGCCTCTCCTGCCCCTCCTCTTCAGCATGAGGCTCTTGCCTTTGACATCTGTCCCACAGGCGGGCGGGGATGGTTCTCCACTCACTGGGGGGGTGATGCCCCAGTCTCCACCTGGAACAGACTCTAGTAGGAGCCTGCTGAGTTTTCTGGGAACACCCCCCACCTCGTGCCCTTCCACACAGGCACCCCATCAGCAGTTGACGCCCAGTGGGCCCTTGATTCCTTATCACATACTCTGGATTCCATCCATTCCATACCCAGCAACCCTCAGTTTTTAGAAATCTCTCGGCTATCAAATCCACTAGCCATCCCTGGGAGAGGTTGAGGGGTTTGACGGGCTCTCTGGAGGGGGATTCTTAGATATTCTCTTCCTTCACCACATTCCTCTGATTTCTCCAAAACTTTCTTGCTCCCCCTCCCACTCCCGCTTCAGTTACATGGCAGCTGGCATCCTGCGAGGTAGTCTCAGAACTGTGTGTCATTCTTTGTCCAACAGGAACCCCCACCCCTCGCCCCGTTCACCGCATAATCTTTCACGTCTCTTGGAGTATGAAACATCACTTCATTTCAGAGGCTTCCTCTGGCTTTGTGAGCCCCTGCCTGGCTCCTGAGACCCAGTATTTGCTGCCTGGTCTACTGCATATTTCCCAGTAGGTCCCCAACACCTCAAATAGAAATGACCTGAGATACACTCCATCTGACTTGTGTTTTCGGGGAACACAGTGATGTCTCCAGTCTTTCAGCTTCCTGGCCCAAATCCTAAAGGGGTGCTTGTTGCCATCCCACTCCTCCAGTCTTTGCTCTTTACACCAGAAGCACCAGAAGGCCCAGAGGACCTGCCATCGCTTCCTCTATTGTCTCACCCCACCTGCTCACACCTCTCTGTCTGCAGGCATGGGGGCGGGGGGTGAGCTCTCACCTCTATACTCTACATTCCTACACTGCTGCCAAAGCTCCTGCCCTCAGCCTTGGCTGGCGAGTCTCCTTCCAGCTCATCCTCTAGTGAGTGGAGACACTCACCTCCCAAAAGCACACCCTGAATCACCAACCTGGTCTATGGGAAAATCATCTCCGAGCCACGAGTTTAGAGCTGCTACAACTCAGTTCCTTCGTTTTCACCTCCATTCATTCCATTATGACCAACCTAATTTTCTACCAGAGCTGATTTTGTCTACTTAACCCCTTTAATACATCCTGTCCACTTCTTTACCATGCCTATTTCCTTCATGGACTTCAGCTTTATCTACCCTTTAAACTCTTGACTGGACAAACAGTACAGGTGGTAAGACACTTGCCACAACCCTCGTTTGAATCCCTGGCACCATTTCTGGTCTCCTGAGTATGGATCCAGGAATAGTACCTGAGTACCACTGGTTCAGTGGCCCCTGAACCCAAGACCAAATAAACTAGTCTCAACTAACATCTCTGAGAAACACTCCCTGATTCTTCATATACTTTCTCTCTCTTGAGGCACTTAGATCCCCCATCGCTGGCTTGGGTCTTAGCAGCCACTGCTGCGGCCGTTAGAGACCTTTAGCTGTGATGAAACTGATGTGCTCACGACAGCAAAGACCACTGGGGAGTTAGCTGAGCACCACCCTCTGCACATCTTGCACTCCTTAGGGTCTAGGGGAAGCAGGTAACTGAGCAATGGGAAGGTGGTTCACATGGGTGTCAAGCACTGTGCTCACCACACTTGCTCTGGGCAGGACTCTGGGTACTGGATGCAGACTCTGCCCTCAGGGGAGTAGTTGCTTCCTTAGTTTTCCAATGGCTTCTCTCCAGCCATGTGTGATAGAACTGCTTGCTTTGGACTATTCTGAAAAGTGATCACTGATTTGGTTTTTTGGAGGTTGACCTCTTGAGCCCAGCATCCCTGCCCCCCGCCCCCAGCTCAATGTAGTATACTTACCTACAGGCCAGTTCTGTCTGGAGAACTAGCTCAGACCTTCAATCCCAGTGGGTAGAGCTGGTGCCAGTCTCCACTCTGGGGTGCCCACTTTCCCTGCCCTACCCCATTGCATCTGGAGTACACTGTTGCTTATCGCTTGCGCCTCTTTTGAGTTCTGAAAGGGGCCCTGAGCACTGCTGCTGCACAACACAACTCATCTTCTGATAATTCTGAGTTCCCGAATCCCAACTCCCCTCATCTGTCTGCGATTCCCTGGATTCTGGCCCTCCCACCCAGACTCCGGCAGTTATGATAATAGTCTAATTTTGTTACTCCTTCCTTCATTTCAATCTCTGGCACTCACATGACTTTTCATACCCAAGTCACCTAGGCTGGTGGTCAAAAATTCCTTGTCTTTGTTCTGCTTAGGCGTAACACAACCCATTAGCATTTTTCAGCCCAGTGGTGGACCTTCCCAACCTCTTCAGCAATATCTGCATTCCCATTTTATTTTCTATCAAAATATTCTTTCTCCCTATGAGTCTTCGTTGTTTGGTTAGGAAGCCTAGAGGTTGGGGAGGAAAGGCTCCAGGCTTTTGGTATTTTTTTCCCCCTTGGGAGCCCATTTACTTTGGACTCCATTTCTGACATATTCTTTAATAAACCACACTGGCACGGCTCTCTGTAAAAATATCAACGCAGGTTCAGTTTCAAATGCTTGTTTGTGGCTAGACCATCTGGTCCACGGAGTGCATTTTTCCATCGAGAACTTTCTAACCTGTGCAACTACAGACACTACGAACCTAATGGTGCCATGCATATAAAAGGCGCTCAAGTCACCGCTTTCTTTTTCAAAATGATTTTTGAGGTTGGTATCTCCCAGGACTGCAAAAGTAAAGCAGAAATTGTCCCCCAAATAGCACCCTGAACATTCAGAGGGTATTAAAGATAAGGATTTAAAAGGCTCTTCCCTTGAAAGTAGGGGGAGAGAAAGATGTAGAGAAAAGGAAGTAGTTTAACTCCCCAGTTCCCCGCCACCACCACCACCCATTCTGGTTTTTAAAACCCACATTGGGAAGATGCCAAGCTCAAAAGAAATCCAAGCAAAAATTGAGTTGTGGGGCGAGGAATCGAAAATAGGAGTCAGAAAGCCATGCAATTTGAAAATAGCCAGTAAAGTAACTCATCACCTCGACTACATCAAAAATCATAGGACAAATAAGGGAGAAAAAAAAAAACCAAAATAGAGCTTTAAAGGGAACCAATGGTGTGAGAAAAAAATCTCGAAAATACCTGTGACAGGTTTGTAGTGGGGGCTTTACTAAGCGTCTCCACTTTTTCTAAATCTGCCCCTAACTCTGTTTGGTAGAGGTGGAGATCTTTTTCTAGATTAGTCTGGTTTGAGAAAGAAAAGACAGGAAAGAAGGTTTTAGTTTGGGGAAAAGGCACAAAATATGAAAGGTTAAGTTTGAAAAACAAATGTCCTTAGTGTTAAACTTTAATAAGGCAGAGATGGCATGACTCAAATGCAAAAAGCTCACTAGAAATTAGTTAAAGGCATGAAAACAAAGAATGCAGCATTAGGCATATAAAACAAAATCCTGAAGTTATCAGCACTTCAAAACTATTCTACTTGCTAAAGAAAACTACAAATACCACAAAACCTACCTGCAAGGAAGGACCTATTTTCCCTCTTCTCAATAGTACGATGATGGCAACTAATACTCTACATTCAGAAGACTAAGTCATTGCTCTAAAAATTGCTCTAGGTATCAGTGTTATGTCTTAGAGAATTTAAGTGGTTTCATCACCCAATCAAAAGAAAAAGTTGATCATCAAGTCATTATTTATTAAGTGATTTAAGAAAATAAAAGGAAAGAAAAAAATCCCACAACACACTCACACTAACCAGGCTAGAGAGCACGCACACAGCCCACGGAGGCGGCAGAGCAGAATTACCTTTCTATCCTCTCTAGGAAGGATAGAGCAGTCTCCAGGAGTATAATCCCATATCTTTTTGGGAGGCTGACGGGAAGCAGAGGAGGAAATGAAGAAATGAGCATAAAGACATAAGACAAACATGGAGACTGGCTCAAACAAAGAGGGGCACACTCAGAAAACTGTATCAACACAGAAAACTAAGAGTGCAGGGAGACGGCTCAGCTGGCTAAGGAGACCTCCCTCCCCCAGGGACACCAAGTAAAGACGAGCCCTGCAGGAACTGGCCACGTTTAACTCTATGCCTGTATCTCAAGAGGAAAATCATTCTTGGGATGAGAGAAAGAGAGAGAACAAACAATAATCCCTGTTTGAACAAAACTAGAAACTTCCTAATTCCTCACTGATCTTTTCAAATGAAGACTGTTGCTAGAGCCTCTATACATTGGAAACAACGTTTTCCTCTTATAAATTACTTATGTGTTCATTAAAGCATGAAATTGGGAGATTGGAGCTGAACTGATACACTATGGTCTGTGGGGTTCACGTCCACAGTGGGTGCTCAGCACTGCACTACAGAACTAGGCAACTACACTTTGTAAAGTCTTATTTATAGTTTCATTAGACATGAGTAATGCTGCTAGTGGTTGAGTGAGACTCTGTTGTCCCTCAGGGAACTGAGTTATCATCTGAATGCTGGACCATAAGCTTATTTAATTTTCTCCTTTAAGTCTTCATGTTGCAATTAGAGTTGTAATCTTAAAATATAAATTTGCCAGGTGAACTGTAAATTTAATGAAGGTGGGGTAGGGGAGCAGGGTATTCAGAAGTGACATCAGGAAACCTCTTTCCTACAGAATGAATCTTCCTAACCCCATTTATTTGACTTAAAAAAAAAACCTGGAATGACTAAAACACCGCCCAAAACATTTATTACATCTATTTCTGTGAACCCTTTTTTTCTCCCTGTTCTAAATTATTTTTTAATTTTAAGTTTATTCATTTACTTTCTTTTTCTTCTGTTTTTTGCTTTTATTTCTCGTGGGTCACACCCAGCAATGCTCAGGGATTACTCCTGGTTCTGCACTCAGGAATTACTCCTTGCAGTGCTTGGGGGACAATATGGGATGCCGGGGATTGAACCGGGGTCAGCCGCATGCAAGGCAAATGCCCTACCTGCTGTACTATCACTCTGGCCCCATATTCATTTACTTTCTAAGGTGGGGGATCTTCTTCTTGTTCTACCTTCACCTTGAGAGTTCTGGATTAATGGTCTCTAAGGAGAGGGCATCAATAATAGCTCCAGAATTTTGACAAAGTTCATTATAACCAGCTCTGTGGAAGCATTCAAATTAGTTTTTGTTGTGACACTTTGCCTTGAGCTTACTTAGACAAACACATCAATTTCTGTAAAATTCGGGGTGGGGAAGGAGAAAGAGCAGATACCTAGGCTCTGATTCAAGAATCTGCAAGTGAAAAGTCATCTGATTTCAAAGTGCTTCTACATGGACAGGCACATGTGACCCCTGTATATGTATACTCTGCAGTTGGTAAAGTTGGTGTTAAGAACTATGATCGGGGCTGGAGCAATAGCACAGCGGGTAGGGCGCTTGCCTTGCACGCGGCCGACCCAGGCTGACCCAGGCTGACCCAGGTTCGAATCCCAGCATCCCATATGGTCCCCTGAGCACCGCCAGGGGTAATTCCTGAGTGTAGAACCAGGAGTAACCCCTGTGCATTGCTGGGTGTGACCCAAAAAGCAAAAAAAAAAAAAAAAAAAAAAAAAAAAAAAAAAAAGAACTATGATCATTTATCTTTAAGAACTTATTAACATCTTCAGACTATTCATCCAAAAAAGTAAGCTTTAAAAAGAAAACCACTTTTGGTATCCCTCACTCATTTGCTTGCTACAAAAATAAGGTAAATAAATAAAAGAGTATTTACACTTTATATTGGCTTTATATAATCCACCCAGAAATGGTTCCTGGAGGTTTAGATGAACATGTTACGATAACCTATTGAAGATAAAAGGTGCTAGGGGCCGGAGTGATAGTATAGCGTGTAGGGTTTTTGCCTTGCACACGATCGACTCAGTTCAATCCCTGGCATCTCATATGGTCCCCTCAGCACCGCCAAAAGTAATTCCTGAGTGCAGAGCCAGGAGTTGCCAGTGAGCACTGCTGGGTTTGATCCAAAAAGCCAAAAAAAAAAAAAAGTTTTTTAAAGGTGTTAGAACCAGGTTCTTGCTAACATTTAAACTCATTTGGGGGTGGCTTTAAATGAAGGGGTTGAAGAAAAAAAGAGTTCAGGGTAAATCTAGTTATTGAAGGTTTTACTTACTCCAGGAAAGCAGGCCCTTAGTCGGTGTGAGGGGAAAATACAATAACAACTAGACTGACATGATTTGGTTTTACTTTCATTCTGGTCAGAATGACTAAGGAAAGTTTCCCAAACAACTTCAATAGTTTACTTCACTTTTATTTCATGCCTCTCACTCTTAAGTATTACAGAGTGATTGTGTAGGAGAGAGGAGAAAAAAAAAATATTCTGCTACTCCTTCTTCCCAAATGCTGGGAGCAATATCCAATCACCACCTTGGCTCAATAAGATAACAGGGCTGCCCTGGGATGCTTCAGCCCATAGGAACCACTTATTTCTATGTTGGTGCTTAGGCTACAGTGGTGATTGTGTCATTTTGTCAAGCTTTCACAAGTAGTCTCTTTTACCATTTTTAAAGATCCATACAAACAGCAGTGGTGGTGGTGGTGGTGGTGGTGGTGGTGGTGGTGAGTCTTATATAAGGACTCTAAAACCTATGCCAGTAAAAAAACACACATGGCTTCATAGAAAATGAGTTGGAAAAGTATCTCTGAGTCTCAATCTTTAAACAATTGAGTCAATGAGAACAACAGGGTAGGGATACAAATTACAGGACAGTCCCAATACACCAATGGGTAGTTTTCTCAATGTTTGTTTGGACTGGTTACTGTGGTACTCAGACCACACGTGTAGAAACTTGGCTAATTTGTGAAGCTATTTGTGGTGTGTAGCTCACTATATTCTGCAACTAAAATACTGTCTGTTGCTAACAAAAGTAAAAATTTTTTTTGTAATAGATTAAGAAATAGTCTATTAGTAAGAAATAGTTGCAATTATTTAAAAGAAAAAAAAACAATAAAGGCTTCACAGCTTTCCCTAAAAGCTTTCAGATAAAACTAGCTATCTGGAAAATCTGAGGATAGCTGGAAAATTGTGGATTCTAAAAGGAATTTCAAAACTCAATGGCACATATTATTGCACATAATTTTGCTTTTCTTGATGAATTTATGGCTCCCACCCCTTTTTAAACCATCACCTCAGCTCTTCAGTAGGAGGAGGGGCTGGTGAGTCTAGAACTATATATATCAAAAGTTAACTATTTTTTTTAAGTGAGATCATTGAGAAGGTGTTTAGGATAAATAAGGGAACAGCAAGTGATATGGGATACTGTTAAATATGTTTCTGATACAGACTTCACTGGTATCTGAATGGGAAACAGCAGAAAAGAAAAAGAAAAAAAAAGAGAAAATGGGGTGCACTGAGCCAAAGCTTTGGGAGAGGAGGTGCATTCCTCAACATCTGTCACTAGGTGGCACTGTTCAACCAGTTTAGGATTTATTAGGAAATTGCTTGCAAATTGACAAGGTAGAAGGCCTCTTCCTCTAAAGGATGTGAACAGGTCAAGAACTGCCATCTCAGAAGGTGCTTAAACTTTCAAACAAGCTCAGTCTCACTAACTCAAATTAACAACTGCAAGTCTGCTTTTTCTCTTTATCTTAATAAAAAAAATGTAGTCATGGAGTTGAATACTTCTACTGAATTATAAAGCTAATTCCAGGCTGCAATAAAACTCATTTCAAACCACAATGGTCCAAGTGCTGATTCAAGGCTAATGTCTCATATAAACATCAAATAAAAATGCAATGTTTCAATACATTTAATTCCCATGCCTGTAAATTAGTTTTGCAGCTGTAATGAGTAAGACTTTAAAAAGGAATTTTGAGGTCAATTTCCAATCATCTCCAGTGGAAAGATGATCTCAATTCTCCCTTCTATTTAATACTGATGTGGGTTCAGGGCTAAGAAAACCCTCTTTTTTAAGTGTCAAAAATCAAATTGTACCTAAATTAATTTGTACTCAAGCCAACACAGACAGTTCCCTGGAGGTTGTGAAGCAGTATTAGGCTAAAAATACATTTGCTCAAATTCTTACCATTACCCTAACTCAAGAAACAATTACATAAAGTTACCTCTAAGGGTTGCATTCGCGGATCCTGTCTGCACAAAGAAGCCCTTTTGGGTCTGCTATGGCATTTCCCTTGAATATGTGTTTTTAAACGTGCTTTTATGGCAGTGATAAAGTTGCTGTTCTGTGTGCATTGCGTTTTTCTGTTTGTCTACCATACGTCAGAGAGTCTTTGGTTAAAGAACTGAACCAACTGCTAAAATAATGCCATCTACAAGGCAAAAAATGAAAACAAAATAAACTGTTGCTAGTTGTGGCGATATACGATAAGATAAGCAATGATTTATTTAGACGTGCATCTCTGGGATCTTCTGGGAACAAATTCCTTCAGCGCTCTCCCTCCTTTCTCAGTGAAGTAAAGTGATGGAAAGTTTACACAGGGTGGAGTAAGAATAGATAATCCCGCACTGGCAACGGACATGGCCCTTCCCCACTTCCTGAACTCCTTCCAAGGAGAGCTGACTCCGTAGCGGCAACAGCACATCAACAGCAGCATTTCAAAAGGTGTCTATAACCACTGAGGCTAGTAAACTTACCGGTTTCCCAAACTCCAATTCCGAAAAGAATTTATACCAAGGTTCATTCTTTAAATCTATCTCTTCTGGGCTTATATCCCGACTCTATAAAGGGTTGGTGACAGGGAAATGGAAGAGAGAGAAGGATAACATTATGCAAAGATTACATAGGAACAGGCCAGTAGAGATGCAGTGGTCTCCAGGTGACAGGGCAACTGCACTCAGTAGCAGCAACCATTCTTTCTTAGCGCCATCAGCGCGAACAGGTGGGAGAGGATGGGTTTCTAGAAACAGACACTGCGGCAAGGGCCAGTGGGGGGATCATTCTCAGTCCTCAGGCAGAAGGCCACTGGACTGTAGGGAGAAGTCTCCCCCACACCGCTCCCGCTGCCACAGATCTGAGTGTAGGCATAACTTTACCCCTTCACAGCACTGACAGTACTGTGGAGAGAAAAAAGGCCATTATTTCCTCTTGACAGAGATCTATTAGTCACAAACAAACAATCTGGTGGACACGTCAAACATTTAGCCATTGTTGCCAGGTGAGTGGAGCAAATCACTTTAATGGGCTAGTACAGTTTTAGTATTTTTGCAAGGCTGCCTTAAAGTTTTCAAAATAAATGCAAATACACTGTATTAAGCCAATTTGTTAATACTGCATCTTTAATGGCACATGAGTAGGTGAGAAACCATGTCCCATACATAGTAAAGTGACAGATGACATAAGTAAAAAACAGAAGACACAGGTAAAAAAACATTTTAAACAAGCATCTGTGGGGAATGAAAACAGACAGAATATACTTTGTGTTCTAACAAATAAATGTTAAAGAACTGGGAAAAAAATAAAGCGAGGGAAAGTGGAGCAAGATAGATAACAGAACAACAGGGGGGAAAAAAACTTCTGTTATGTTACCCCCCCCAAAAAAAAGTGTTAATTTCTCCCTTTATGTAAATCTAGAATTAGTTCACTGAGACCCATCATTTGATCCTATGGGATTTCATATTTACAAATATATTTATAATGTTTTTGTACCTTGCAACTGTACCTTATTATCCCAGAGAGGGATAAAATGTGTTTCTGAAAATAATGAGTTGAGAAGGAAATACCTGGAAAGCAAATCAGGTTTGTGTGCAATTAATGGGAGCTATGTTCACAGCAGACAAAGGTGTCTGACACTCATGGCTCGATTAAGTTCATACAAGCAAACAGGTTTCAAAGCCCCTGGCAGTCACAGAAGAGAGACATGATGTCTTTCTTCAACAACATAAATACACAGTGTGTATTGTGTGAGAGCAAAAATACTGAGGGCCAGAGCAATAGCACAGTAGGTAGGGCATTTGCCTTGCACTGGGCCGACCCGGGTTCAATCTCCGGCATCCCATATAGTCCCCCTGGTCCTCCAAGCACTGCCAGGAGTAATCCTGAATGCAGAGTCAGGAGTAACCCCTGAGCATCGCTGGATGTGACACAAAAAGAAAAAAAAAAGAGTGAAAATATCCCCTGATATAATCCACTCCCAGGGGAGGAGAAATAGTTCAGGGGTGACGGTGCGCATCTGTTGGGCCACGGTGCGGTCAAGCTATAGGCACCTGCCTGACTTGCATAAGGCCCTGCGCTGGATTTCCGGTATGGTAGGGGGAAAAACACATACCAAAAAAGATGCCTTCCTCACATGTGGCTGACCCTGGTTCAATTCCTAGCATGACATGGGTCCCCATACATTGCCAGGTACAGCCCTGGCACCCCCCCCCCCACCAGGATGATCCAAATAACCCCCAGCACCACAGAACCCTTGTACTCTTGGGTCCTCACGGTGAAGACCCATCCTGGTTGGTCTAGAAATGCCCAGGAGACCCGTCCCCAACGCCCCTACCTTCCCAGGCTGCCTTCCTGGATATGTTTTCCTTAACCCTCAGTTCACAGGCTTTTTGTAGTTTGTGTAAAATTCCGAGTGACCTTTCCCTTTACCCATTGCTTATACTGAATTCTTTAGAAGAACCCTTACTAATGTTCCTACTTTTCCTTTACAGAAAGAAAACTTTCCTTTAACTGACACTGGCTGAATACAAGTGAGCTGGAACCAGTGTATATAAAACAGAAATTGTCTTCTCATATTCAAATTAAAAACTCCTTCAATAGTTCATAGTGATCCAAGGCTTACATTCTGAAGAATGTTTGTTCCTCAGTAGATTCTGTAATTATGTACAATAATGGACTCTGATGGTGTCTGTGTTTGGTCGATGAAATGAGGCACACTAACCTACAAGATTTTCCAGGAGGAAGTGTTCAAATGTCCTAGGTCCTTATATGATGGGGCTTGTGGAAACGTATTTCATGTTTACTGTTTGGGTTTTTTTTTTTTTTTTTCGCTTTTTGGGTCACAGCCAGCCATGCACAGGGGTCACTCCTGGCTCTGCACTCAGAAATTACCCCTGGTGGTGCTCAGGGGACCATATGGGATGCTGGGAATCAAACCCGGGTTGGCCGCGTGCAAGGCAAACGCCCTACCCGCTGTGCTATCACTCCAGCCCCTCATGTTTACTGTTTTAAAAAGCTACTTAGAAACTGCTCTCTGGGAAAAGATGGAGCTTTTTTAAAAAATAAAATGCATCAACTCTTTCAGGAAACTGACCTTTTATTAGTCAGTCCTGAAAGAATTAACCTAATTTTGTTACCTAGAGGTTGTCTGCTAATGGTTTTACTGCTGAGAGGAATATTGTATCAAGAATTGAATCATACAAAAAAAAAAAACAGGAGCTGGAGTTACAGTACAGCAGGTAAGGCATTTGCCTTGCAGGTGGCTGACCTGGGTTTAGATCCCTCGTCAGTCCCCTGAGCACTGCCAGGAGTGATCCCTGAGCACAGAACTAGGAGTAAGCCCTGAGCACAGCCAAGGAATGCCACGCCCCCATCACCCCTGTTGCAATAAAAGAGCTGAATTAGGTGATATGTCAACTAGTTTGTAGCTGAAATAGTGGGTCTCATTTAAGCTCTTTGAGTTACCAGAAAGAAAGAGTTAAAGGGTAATAACACCAATTATGTAGTAACGGGGAACACCCTTCTGTGTGTACAGCACGTCTCTGACCTAAGCTGGCAGGGCAGGCTAAGTTTTCTCTTGGATAACTGGCATCGTGGCAGCAGCTTTGGGGAGAATAGGAGACTCACCAAGAAGATGGCTGATTCTCCTCAAGGACAGTTTTGCTGCTTGGCCAGGAGCCAGAGACTAGAATACAGGTTTTTTTTTGTGTGTGTGGGGCTTGGGGCCCCACTGGCCATGGTCAGGGATTACTCCTGGCTCTGTTCTCAGAGGTTGCATAGGATCCAATTTTAACCCAGTTCTATGGATGTATAACATTGCACAGATGTGGTCCTTTTACCCATAACAATCCTTATTCAACATTTCACCAAGATTGGCAGGCCAGATAATACTTTTGCTTTAAAATGAAAACAATGAAGTTCACAAAGGTCACATGAGTTGCCCCAAGACAAAAGTCAGAGCCAGAAATTTAGTCAGAACTCAGATCTTCCAAATCCTCGTCCAGTTCTCAATACACCAGACTGGTGACTGTCAACCACTGCAATTCTGATCCACAGGTATAGTCTTAAAACCATTGCACTAGATTATATCCCACTTCTCATACTCCCTATGACCCATGAGGTTTGCACATGGTGTCAAGCTTAAAGAGGGAAGATCAACTTGACAACTCAAGACAGAATTCAAAATGACCATGTTTTGGGAAAAAACACATTAGGTAAACCTGTAGGAGATGTCTTTATTTCCCACCATATTCCTATAGGGGCAGGAAACCTTAACAGCTTATCCAGGGCTTGACACATAATAGTTATCATGTATAACTGTATATATTTGCTCAATTGAGCTGGGAAAGTTCTGATAGGTAATTGGAAGGAAATGTAAAGGGATTAAGACTGAAAAAAGCCACTTCTGATCAAGCAGGATCTGCCCAAGAGAGCTCCAATTCCAAGGCCAGAAGAGAAGAAAATGGATCTGTGCATGATACGAAGGTGGACTAAGCAATTATGAAGAACTTCATATCAATTTGTCAAATAAATGAACAGGTCATGAAAGTGCACATTTCCATGGCTTGTGTTGTCTTTCACCTTCTGGGTGTGGTCTTGTTGACTCCAGGGATGACACAGCCTCTAAGTAGCCCTGACAGTTGACCCTTGTAGGCTTCCTTTGAACATGAGTAGACATCCCTTTCAGGACACAGTCTTTTTTAAGATACATCAGGCTTCAGCTTAAAAGTACAGGGAGAAGCACATCTTTTTATTTTTTTCCCCCCAAAACAAATTTGTGCATGCCTGCAGACAAATTTAGATTCTATATCTGCCCCTAATTATTGTCCTTATTTAGTTACCAACTCACAAGCATATGTTGATGGTAATGGTAATGGCAGTAGGGAGTCCTCAGATTCTGGAAAAATGGGTACAAGGTACCAAAATCCATAATTCACAAACTAAAAATCACTTCAATTACAACTTTTCCTGTGATAAAAGTAGAGGGGAGCAAACGAATTCAACTACTGCAAAGAGTAGATAGAGTAAACTGAGTTCAATTTTCTCTCTAAAATAAGAAAGATTTTGGGGGGGTCAAAGTGTTAAATAGGGGAAAGGGCCCTAAACCAAACAATTGTACAGTCATGTGGCTCACTGGCCATACGCCCCATTACTGGGTAGACCTACAAGCCTTGAACAATCCAGGGGGCTTCGTGGGGCTATACACCTTAAACGCTGCTTTGCAATATGTGGGTGTGATCACTGCAGCTCCCTATACTCTCCCTGGACCACACCCCCATGGGTCTAAGTGTTGTTTTTCAATGTTTATAAGACCAATATAAATGATCCCAAGAACTGTGGTTTGGCAGATACTTGTAACCATTGTGCTATCAATGAGAAAAATGAGTATTTGTTTTATTTCCTTATTCTGAATAATGATCAAAGTATGAGGAAACAAGAAAAGGGGGAGGGGGCAGAAGAAATTTTTAAAAGCTACAGATTTCACATAAAAGCAGTGGCCATCTATGATCAATAATAATGTCCCCCCCCAAAAAAAATAAAACCACCCAAAGTCATTTAAAAAATGTTATGGTGTATCCTCATTTTGTCATTCAAGTGTGTCAATGACAAGCAAGCATGTCAAGAATAGGACTTTCCTTCCAGGAATATTCATGTGGCAGGTCCCCTGCCAAGCTTGTTATTTCAATAGGGAGAGAACCTGTATTGAAAGGGAAGAGCAAGGGACAAAACCCCCTGCTATCTCTCTGAACTTTCTGCTTAAAATAACCATGGTATGCTGTAAATGCTGAAGAATGACAACTCTAAATCATTTTTGTGAACTGCTGTCCTTTTTTTTCTAGTTAAAATTGCTAATCAACTTGTGTTTTTAAAGATGTCACATTTTTATTTTAGAGAAAGCTAAGCCAATCATTCCTTTAAAACATGTAGAGCAGAAGAGGATAAAGGAAAATAATTTGGAATCTGCATTTCAGAGATCTACTTATTCTAAACTCTGTGTGGTAATAGTATTTTACTAAAAACCAATCCTCAGCATGGTAATTCCATCCGGCTGGCTCGGCTGGAGAGCTGTGATGTTTACAGGGCTTTGGAGAATCCCTTTAACCACAATCGGAATTCTAAACCAGCCTTTTCTAAGGGAGGGGGATAAAGGGGGAGTGTGATGGGCAGACACAAAACAAATCCATTTGTAAAAATTCCTTCTCATTGCCCAAAACAGTTGCTTTTACAGGGTGGTCCATGTTCTGCCCATATAGGTGATTTCCCACGCCTAAAATAAGTTGGAGATATGACTGGTTAATACCAGGTTGAAAAGGAAATTATCCCTCAATATTTATTGCACTAGGCAGAAAAGACCTAACAACATGTTTTTCTAACAGCCTGGAGCTTTTTCCTCCCAAGTCATAACATCGTATCAATTATTTAGTTTGGCATGATGTACTAGCAAGTTCTGCAAATTTTAAGCATGTTCAAATAAATGTCACTTAAAAAAAATAACAACAAACAACCCCCCCACACGCTCTTTGTCCAGTTAGTAACAAGCCCGATAAAATTCACAGTTAGATATATATATATACATAAAAGACAGTGTCACAATTAATCTTTATATTAGCAGAAAAATTAAAATGAGTTAAAACCATGCACAAGAAGAGCAACAATGCCACAAATAAAAGGATTCTTTTAAAGCTGACTCGTAGGACTTATTTTATGAACACCTGCAAAAATGAAAAGGGTAAAAATACTTCAGTTTTTCATTGTCTTCTAAACAAAGCAAGTCTATCTCAAGGGAGAAATACAGTAATCCAAGTGCACAATACATCCGGATTAAAGAACATGGCAGGGTGAGACAAAAGAACTTCAATATGCACATTACCATCTTTTCGTTGGTCAGAACGGAGGACTTGCCCGGCTGATATTCGTAAATGCTTTTGGGCTCTGCACGGTATTTTCTTGTATCCACTTTCTTATCTGGGGGCTCCCAGTCGTTTCTGTTGGAAGAAAATCCTATGAGAGCTATTTTCATGAAAATTGACATCCGGCATGGTCTGATTTTGGCTGACTGCAGTCTAGTCAAGGAATTTGTATATCCGAAGCAGATAATCAAACTCAGGCAGAGGCATTTTGGTTGTACTGGTTTCCTGCTCTCTGTGTCCACTTCACAGAAGGCGTGAGGTTCTCTGTGCTCAAAATCAGGAAGAGAAAAGGAGGGAGGGAGGCAAAGCAGCAAGCTTGTTCTGAGAAAAAAATCCTTCACCTCTCTCTGCTTTCATGAGCTCTCATTTCCCAAACATGCCAGCACTTCCCACTCATGCTAGTACAGAAAGAGAATGTAGACTCGGGAGCCAGTAGGCTGTGGTTCAAATCCCTGCTATGGCACTTGCTAGTGCGGTGATCTGGGCCAAGTACTTTTACTTCTTGCTACCTCACCTTCCTCACCTGAAAACTAACATCGTTGTAGGGATAAGCAAGACGCTGCTAGGTCCACTGCAACCATTCAATAAATGTTATTTGCTATCCCAGCTGTGACATCGCTATTCTTCACCCACTCCGCAAAGCTCCCAAATCATCATCTTTGGCAGCAGAGCTACTTAATCTGGCATTCAGTGATCGGCTTCAGAGCATGCATAAACCCTTGATTATTGTCTCCAATTTTAGAGGGTGGGTGGGACACATTTAGGACAAAACAAGTATTTCTCTGTGGCTTCTGTTGGTGCCCTGATCAAGGGTTGTTACTGGCAGCTCTGGGGAATGGTGAGATGTCAGGGATTGAACCAGGACCTCCCAGGAGTGCTCACTCTTTGAGAAATATCTCTGGCCTTGTATGCAAAAAATTTCTAAGCTTGAACATTATTGCTTTTTGCACTGTGCTTACATTTACTTTTTGTTGTAAGACTTTGAGGTCAGGAACTCTGATTTTTTTCATGCACACAGGAGAGAGAGAGAAAGAGAAAGAGAGAGAGAAAGAGAGAGAGGGTGGCAGACACATATTAGCAGGTGTGAAGTGTGAGGTGAGATCTGGAGTTTGATGTCAAGTACCCACTGTCTTCCCTCTCACACCTGGGCAAGCACAATTGGTGTAGTTCTGGCCCACCGGCACCACTGGGTATGGCCCCTACATAAAAATATAGTGGAAAATATGTTTATATTCCTCCATAACATTTGGTTCAATCCATGCACAAAATACATGTAGGCACTTGATTAATGTACTTGTAAAGGATTTATTGGCATACCCGGCCTTCCTTTCAGATTAATTAGCAAACTCTTCAGGTAGATGCCTCTTAGTATGTGTAGGGCTTTACAAACAGTCTAGCATTTGTCTATGAAGATGGAAAGGCACAGAGGTACAAAACTAGGTTTGTATTTCAGTATGGAGAAAGCTACTTTTGTGTTGATAAGTAGAAGCTGGAGCAGGGAGATGAATGGAAACCAAGTTTAGATGCTCTGCAGAACTGAAATAAAGAAAACCATTTCATTAGTTCAGGCTTTAAGAGATGACCAAAAGGAGCTGGGGCAGCAGTTCAATGAGAGAAGGCATGTTTTATATATATGTATATATATATATACATGTTATATATATGTATATATATGGTCCTAGGGTTGAGGCCCAACATAGGGCTGCATGGGAGATGACTCAAGTGAGAATCAATCCAAGTTTTGTATCACTAAAGTATGTTGATATAAACAAATACACAGATAAGCACTGCTTTACTTTAAAATTATATTCTCTGCCATAAGTCTTATTGATAGTAGGAAAGCACAAAAAAATCTTACAGCTATGCTTTCTCTTAGGGGAAAAATGCAAAAGGGGAAGATTATAGTCAATATTCACGAAGTCTGTTCTGTACTGGCACACAGAAAATATTATCTGCATTATTTTGTCTTACCCTTGCAACCTACTCTGTCATTGTCACTGTCACTGTTGTCCCATTGTTCATCGATTTGCTCGAGCGGGCACCAGTAACGTCTCCACTGTGAGACTTGTTGTTACTGTTTTGGGCAAATCAAATACACCATGGTAGCTTGCCAGGCTCTGCCGTGCAGGAGGGATACTCTTGGTAGCTTGCTGGGCTCTCTGAGAGGGAAGGAGGAATCAAACCTGGGTCGGCCGCATACAAGGCAAACGCCCTACTCACTGTGCTATCACTCCAGCCCACAACCTACTCTATGAACATAAAATTATTCCCATTTTGTAAGTAAGGACATTGAGACTCAAAAAAAAAGAGCAAGGAAGGGAGGAAGGGAGGAAGGGAGGAAGGGAAGAAGGAAGGAAGGAAGGAAGGAAGGAAGGAAGGAAGGAAGGAAGGAAGGAAGGAAGGAAGGAAGGAAGGAAGGAAGGAAAGAAGGAAGGGAGGGAGGGAGGAAGGGAGGAAGGGAGGGAGGGAGGGAGGAAGGGAGGAAGGGAGGAAGGGAGGAAGGAAGGAAGGAAGGAAGGAAGGAAGGAAGGAAGGAAGGAAGGAAGGAAGGAAGGAAGGAAGGAAGGAAGGAAGGAAGGAAGGAAGGAAGGAAGGAAGGAAGGAAGGAAGGAAGGAAAAGAGAATACGACATCACTATCAGGAGAGTGAACATTCACAATCAGGTCAGCTTGACTCCTGGCTCCAATGCAGCCTGACCCAGCAGAGGGAGTTTATACTTTACCAGAAGATTGTTCTCATTCTCACTTAATAGCACAGGGCTGATGGTAGGTGAAGGCCTACTTACCTTTCTGGACTAGATTTTAGTGAGGAAGAGCGAGCTGGGAGGGGAAGTGTGGCCGACCTCTTAACTACCTTCTCCCCATCAATGTAGTTCATCTCACTTTTTGAGCGAGGCACAGACAGAGGCACTTTTGCTGGAGAAGGAAAAGTATGTACAAGAGACTTAAAACTGATAAAAACAACAACAGGAAGATATCTTTCCTCACCCGCCACCCTCCCTGCCTCTCCCTCAAGTCAGGAAGTTCCAAGTCACTTACTGTCTTCAGAAAAGGAGTACCGAGGGGAGTACAGGTCTGAATCATCATCTAGTGAACAAAATAGAAACATCATCAGGAGAGATCGGGCGACGGTGAGAGAACTGAGTGACCTGTCCCCTGCTTCCACAGTCCTGCCTTGGGATCCGGCCACACCAGAGAGCCCAGCGGAGAGAGAAGGAGCCAAGCGCGAGGAGCGACACCACAGCAAACCACATTGGAGAGGAGCAGGCTTGTGGAGACCACCCACCACACGGACCTGTGGTCTAGCAGGCCCATTCAGAATGCCAGACAGCAGGAAGACCAGGGGGCACCTGGAGATCCAGGTCCTCCTTCAGCGAATATGTATCTATAGCACAAACTGAAACACAAGGTCCCCAGCCTGGCCGAACTAGAGGCTGGCGTAGAGTTTCTGGTCTGGCCTGCTGGCTGCCCCAAATTTTGCCCCAGAGCCTTCTTTGATATTAGATGGGGAGGCCCAGAAGTGGTTCCTCTCTGCCCCCCTTGGCTGACATAGCAAAGCTCCCTGTTAATAACACCCAATGCCCAATAAAGAAATTCTGATATCAATGAAACAGCCAGGGGAAAGAAACAATAAAAAAACACTCATTTCTCTGATTCTACCATAGCCTGGTTTCCTGAATTGCTTTCTTTCCTGAGAATAAAGGATACCCATGGCTGGTGTATATATAACTCAGCCTTACCAAGACTGCACTATCACTCCAGTCTGAATTTTACTGTTTCCTAAACCTATATTCGGATTTTATAAATATGCAACAAAGGCCCACATACTTCATTTAAAATATGAAACAACTTTAACTAAAGCATATAACCTACATACAAGCCAAAGCATCCATTCATGATAAAGTGTCCATCTAGTGTGTCCTTGTATCTATGTAAACTTAAATCCTTTAAATTTGGACACAGAAAAGGTCTTCAGATTTTGTAAAATGTAAATGAAGCTAACACTATTGTTGAAGGTACTATTCAAAGAGAGCCTCTTTAATATCATCTCTTGTTTCTTCCCCATTTCCCTGTCCCTAGACTCTTAACTCCCAAATAATAGAAAGGCGTTGTGTAGAGATTAAGTTTACCTTTTCCTCCCCACCTCGACCCTCCCCGCCTCTTTTCTCCTTGGTATAAGAACATTAAGTAATCAATATCAACACTGAACCTGGTTTAAGTTCTTCTGCCACCATAACCAAACTTCTGTGCTATAAGCTGGAAATGCAAATTTATTTAACTTGTGTGAATAGGAAAAAGATATACAGTGGTATCCAAAAATACATATTCTGAAATACTGTTCTGGAGACTTTTGTGTAGACTTTTCTGTTTTTCTTTAAACAAAATTTTTGATTTTTCACTGATGAAATACCATCATGTTAAAGAAAACTATGAATCAACTCTGCAGGGATCTGATTGACAAATGGTGACTGCCAAATGAAAAATTAGATTAAGAAGAAATGTCTGTTCTGCTTAAAGTCCAGCCAAGCAACTTAGTTCAAACCCCGAGTCTCTGGCAATCACAGAAAAATTAGAGCCTTTCTAGAGAAAAATCAGAGTTGATTTCTAACTTTCACCCCATACTTGACGTAAGACATGAAAGTGGAGAAAATAGCTTATAAATATTCAAAGACCTTACAATAACAACTCTGAACTCTTAAAAAAATAACAAACAAACCAAAAAAAAGCCTTTCTCCTTAGAGCTTTCTAACAATGGAAATCCAGAAGATGTGTCAGAAATGGAGAAATAGTTAGTACAGATGGGGGCGGGGGGGGGAAATAGAACAGCTTGGGAAGTTAAATAGCTCATGGGCTTTGAAAAGTAAAAGAAGGAAAGATGTGGACATGCCGGCAGCAGGGAAGGAAGTCTGAATTACTGAATGCGCGTGGGGGAGTAAGCAGCCATCCAAGGCATCTTGAGAGAACTGCTTTATGCTGCTCGCAAAGTGTCCATGCGAGTCTGATATGGGCACGTCAACGTGCCGACTACTAAGAGGGCAGACCAGGGCTGGAGAGATAGTCCAGTGGGTAGGGCTCCTGTCTTGCATGTAGCTGACTCTGGTTTGATCCCCAGCATCCCTTAGGGTCTCCCGGGGGTACCGTCAGGAGTGATTCCTGAGAGCAGAGTCAGAAGCAAACCCTGAGCATCACTGGATGTGATCCAAAGATTAAAAAAAAAAAAAGGTGGGGGTGGCGGGGGGCAAACCCAAGTAAGATGGATTTAACTCTCAATGCCTAATGTTTATCTTATAGATCTAATGGAATAAAATTTTACCTATCCTTCACTGTATCACTGTCACTGTCATCCCATTGTTCATCGATTTGCTCGAGCGGGCACCAGTAACATCTCCATTGTGAAACTTGTTACTGTTTTTGGCATATCAAATATGCCACGGGTAGCTTGCCAGGCTCTGTCGTGCGGGCGAGATATTCTCGGAAGCTTGCTGGGCTCTCCGAGAGGGACAGAAGAATTGAACCCAGATCAGCTGCATGCAAGTTAAACGCCCTACCCACTGTGCTAAATGACAATAGTAATTTCTAATTATTAGATATCTAAAAGTAATTGGTAATGTACAAATAGTTCACTTCTGTCTTGAAAAAAAAAAGAAAAAAGAAAATGCCAAGAGGTACATAAATATATCATCTTACGGGCAAAGAAATTAAGGCCCAGGGGCTAAAGACATAGTCCAGGAGTTAAGGCAACGTGCCTTGCATGTCACAGACTCCTGGGAGATCACTGGCACTGCATGGTCCCCCGAGCACTAGAGGTCAGTTTCCAACCACAGAATTAGTAGAAGCCCCAGTAGTAGTGGGGAGTTTGGGAGTGCTCCCCCCAAACCCCAGTAAACAAGAACCAAATTAAGGTCCAAAACATCTGCCCTGGGCCACTCTCTGGGACGCAAACAGAGCAGTGATGGATTCGAAGTTTTGTAATCCGCAATCTCTGTGACACCTGGAAACCAGGGAGGGCACAGGTGCTCCATGGTGCTCTGTCCTATGCGCAATGCAGCTGTGGCTACTCCAGTGTAGTTTCTATTGTGAAACAGAAGCTGAGGTTGTTGTGCAAAACCCAAGTCATGTACAGCCGTGCTGGCCACACTGACTTCCTGCCTGCGAAGCCTTTGCTCTATTTTCCTGCATCACTCCAGCCAAGGCAAGTTTTCTGAGTTACCCCACGACTTCTGCTTGCCCTTCTGCTGGTGTCCATGCACAGAGAGAAAAACGGAGTCATTTATACTCTGTCACTTGCTGCTTCTTGTTCTTTTCTCTTGCAGGCTGGCTCTATAACCAGATGGAAGGGACAAAGCAAAAAGCCCAAGGAAAGGGCAAAGCGGGTGCAAGAATCACCACTCTATAGTCCAGACACCAGAGCTTGCCAAAGGGAACATGTGATTTTCACCATAGTGAAGACGATCAATCAGGAGGGTGTCCCTCAAGCTGCCTATGCACACAAACACTGTCTGTGTCTGAAACTCTGCCTTCACTCTCCCCCACCATGGAAAACAATGCCACCGTGGGTTCAGCTGAGGACCTTGTGACTGGTTCCTGCTCATGGTGAGGTTCAACCCGCCTGTGCCCCCCTCAGAGCTCCAAGCAGCAAACATCCAACCTTGGCAGGAACTCGCAGAACTTCTCGTGTGCCAATGACTTCCAAGAAGCCCAACACTAAGTAGGATTTACTCAGGGAGAACAACTCAAAGCTGGGCCCCAAGGGTCCTCCTAGCCCCTCAATGAGGCCTTTGTCAATCTGTCCTTGGTACACGATTTGGGGACAACCACTCTCTTAAAACTGCCAGGAGGCACATAATTGCCTTTTCAAGCACAGTGACTTCAAACCAGAGATTCTCAAACCGATTTGGCCAACGGCCCCTTTTTAGAAAAAAAAAAAAATCACTCAGTAGCTGTCTAGAATCTTGAAGCAAACAAAGCATCTCCCCACCCAACTGGACCCAAGGCTACTATGACCCTCTGAATCTTCTAGTGCCCCTCATGGGGTGAAAGAAGTGTGGCCCACTTTGGGAAAGACTGAGTTAAGTGAACCTCTTTTTTATTTTTTTTTTAATTTTTTTTTTTTTTGCTTTTTGGGTCACACCTGGCGATTCACAGGGGTTACTCCTGGCTCTGCACTCAGGAATTACCCCTGGCCATGCTCAGGGGACCATATGGGATGCTGGGATTTGAACCCGGGTCGGCCGCGTGCAAGGCAAACGCCCTACCCGCTGTGCTATCTCTCCAGCCCCTGAACCTCTTTTTTAAAATAGAATTTATAACAATCTTAAAGATAATGGGGAATAGTTAATAATCCTTAACAGCGCCTGTTAAGAATAGTTGTTCTATTAACAGTATGTAATTGGCCAAAATGGGATGAAAGGTAAAAAGCAGCATTTGCATAATCACCTACCAGGATCAGTTAAATTTCAATTTTAAACATTTCTTAGGCTGTGACACTTCAGATTTCTTTGCTAATTATCAGTGGATCATGTTCAATGCCATCTTTTCCCATTGCTCAAATCAATACCTTCTACTTCATTCAAGGTACTTAGGAAGGGAAAGGATAAGGGGTCAAGAGAGACAGGCACAGTGAAAATAGAGAGAATGGGAGGGAGACGGGGTAGGGCTAAGGTGTGGGTGGGACTGGAGAGGAAGACTATGCAAACGGGGAGAGAGGCACGGGGGTCCACCTAGGAGCCTGGGAAAAGACTGACAAAGCTCTTTATGTTCTGGTTAAAGGCGACCACACTTTAAAGAATGACCCAAAAACTCAAAATAGAAGGCAGAATAGTACTAGGATGTAAGTTTTGGGGTTTCTTGAAATGGAACAAGTAGAGCAAGAGAATGGGGTGGAGGAGGAAAGGCGGGTTGGGGGCTGAGGGGGCTTCTGAGAGAAACAGAGGGCTAGAAAAAGACTCACCGTGCCCCTGTCCTGTGGCATTTCTGGGCCTGAAGGGTGGCCAGGGAGTAACCGCAGTCTCCTCACTCACTACCTTGCGGGCCCGTGGAAGATTCTTGCACTTGTTGGGCGGCTCCAGTTATGGGAGCAAAGGTGACTGACGGCGCGCTCAGCCCGCCTTCTGGGCAGTCCTAACTAGGGTCTAGGGCAGAAGGCACAGATCCCAGCCAGGCATCTTCACAATAGAACTATGTGTGCTGCACTCGGGCAAAAATCTGGCTATTCTTAGAAATCCTGTAAGGCCCTCAGAAGATCATTTGACTCAAATATAGATGTGGCTGGGAAAAAATCAGCCCCTGTAAATCCTAGCTGCAGTGCACCCTTCATGAGAAAAGGGAAAAAAAAAAAAAGCTCAATGAAACAGACCAGGATCCTGTGGCTTGTCACTGACTCCTGGGGATATCCAGCGGGGGCAACTGGAGTCACTTCACCAGTGTGGACAGTGGCCCCCACCTGCTGGGCAGAGGTGGGAAAGGCATCTGAAAGCAAGAGCAGAGGCCGCTCTCAAGGACATCACCTCTGGCAGGACAGCCTTCACCTGACCAAATGGGTTTTCAGGGGCCACGCAGAACACAAAGTGACACACTAGTTACCTGGTTTTGCTGTTTCAAGGAGGTGTCATTTGCAAATATCGTGCAGTTCCCTGACATCAACTATAAAAGAAACATCTGACCATGCTTGGAGTCGGGGAGATTCCACTCTTTGGATTCTACTTCCCACACACATTCTGTCTCTAACTCCCCTACCCTGAAGCACGGAGGGCATCTTCTACCACGTTTGGAGGGTAGAAAGGGTGGTATTCCAGAGGTTCCAGTGGTTCTCCTCTCTGGGTATGCATGAAATCACTCAAGGAGCTTTTCCATGCTTCTGGATATCATGCAGTTCCAAAAAAGCAGGCTCAGCTGAGTGAAGCCAGGCAAACTGGATGCCTGAATTCAGGAGCTCCTGGCCAGGGGGACAACTCAGGCCCCAAAGTGCAGCAAGGAAGAAAGGAATCAGGAGGCACCTGAGTGGAGTCAGCCAAAGCCCCCATCTGGGCGCTCTTCTGATCTAATGGAACCTGACTGTCCCTTGCTCTGTGCTCTTGCACATCTTCACCGTTCTGAGCCTCACACTCTTAAGACCCCCAGGGGCCTTCCTGGGAGGATAAAATGGAATCATCCCCATGCCTGCAGCATGGAGCCTTGGGTCTGGTCTGGGCTCCATAACTGGCAGTGACAGCACTGTCCCATGTCAACAGGTTTTGTTATTCTTGTTACTGATACTATTTTGATTCACGGAACTGTGACTGAGCCACTGAGGTGCCAGTTACTGCACCACTGTTTCCTAAAGCAGGAGGGAGGAGGTGAGGCAGCCATGCGCTCTTGAAGCTAGTCCCCACACCGGTCCTCTCCATCATGTTGCAGGGAGCAATCGGGAGCAGGTTGGTCTGAAGGTGTGTGGCAGCCCTTGCTGGGGCTCGTGGGCTCTTTCTCCACCAGAAACTACTTCCCCAGTTCCACAGTTTTTTTGACCTGTAGCACTGTAGCACTGTCATAGCACTGTCATCCCATTGTTCATCAATTTGCTCAAGTGGGCATCAGTAACGTCTCCATTGTGAGACTTGTTACTGCTTTTGGCACATCGAATACGCCACAGTAGTTTGCCAGGCTCTGCTATGTGGGCGGGATAGTCTCGGTAGCTTGCTGAGCTCTCTGAGAGGGACGGAGGAATCGAACCCGGGTCAGCCACATGCAAGGCAAACGCCCTACCCGCTGTGCTATCACTCCATCTAGGTCCTTCTGACCTAGATGCAAGAAAGGGACATTTCCCTCTAGGAGAACTATGGTGGGTAATCCCCAGCTTTAGGGCAGACGGGAAGGGATGATGGAGAAGAGAGGGTGGTTCAAGGAAAGGATAAAGGAAACTCACTTGGTTAGCCTTAAGTAAAAGGTATTTCTGGTAAATTAATCTTATTTTAAATAACCTTTCTAGAGGTTAGGGTATGCAGTGAAAGTCTCTTGAATCCACTCAGGATCCCAGATTTTTAAACCCAGATTCTTTCCAACTAGCTACCGTATGAAATAGCAATTATGGGGAGACTGGCTCCAGCTGACCTGAATGGTCTCTAAAATAACTAAGGCATCCAAAGTGACTAATCTGTTAGAATTTACAGATTTCTTTCAAAGTACCTTTGGGAATAACACACAACATGGACACACATTCGAATAGTCCTTGACTGGTCTAAATTTCACGTTCATTAATATCTCTGGAGGCTGATCTTCTCCTAGTACCTTTCTTTCACTGACAGGCATAAATCTCTCTAGAGTTCAGAAAGAAATGTGAAATACCTGTCAGGAGACCAGGGCCATGCACAAGGCCGGGGGGAACCTCACAGGCCCTCCCAGAGAACCAGCTACAGACTCGAGAATCTGCTGTTTTGAAACCAAATAAAAATTCTGAACTGATCTAGCTCAGATGTCTCACTCATTTCCTAAAAAGCTTCCATCTAGCCGAGCCTGCGTCTGGATCTGCCATTTAGGCAGAGCGGGGGTGACAGATGGAGCCGACCCTATTTTTGAAAGGTCTCTAGGGAGGACGGCTTCTGAGAAACGTGTGTTAAAGTCTAACTGTCATGGTTAGTGTGAATTATTTAGGTCCCATCTAATTTTCTCCTTTTCTAATCCTTTAAGATGATTTATTCCTCTTGGGGTTTTGGAAATTGAAAAAAAAAAATCTGCCTCCTAAATTATGGGGGGGGGGGTGAAAGTAATCACGCGAGCCCTTATTTGTGTTGTGCCTCTAGGCAAAGGAGACAGAATTCCTTCTTGGGTCTGACTTGATATGTACCAAAAAGCAGACGTCACTGTCAGCTGGGGTTGCTAGGTGTGGCAGATAATGACAAAGCAGCTCTGAGCAGGAGCCAGGATGACAGTGAAAGGTGCTGGCGCTGCCCAGCAACTGGCATTCTTTCCGTCCCATGGCGCTCCCTGTTTTCAAGGCAGGCTCCTTCGGATGGCCTTTCTCCACCCATATCTTTGGGACACTTTGCTTTCAAGCAGACTGTGTGCTTGTCATCCTGTCTGGAAGAGAGCCCTATTTTATGAGTAGGCTGGGTTCTCCAGTCAAATAAAACAACAGAACAAAATTTGCAGTCAGACAGAATTACCCTCCACGTCCCCCACCTGTCCAACTCTGTGGTTTCTTAAGCAGAGTACTGGGTTAAAATCAGCTCTCGTAGAATATCTGCCACCTAATTGACTCCGTTAGGAGGCCACTGATAAAAATGAAAGTAACAGCTTTTAGATTCCTCAGCACTGGCTTGTTGGGTTGACTTTTTCTTCTGTTTGTAACAGGCCTTGCATAGGAAACATAGGCTGCAAAGCACTGACGTGCACATCTGGTATTTTAAGACTGTACCCAACACTTCATCCCAGAGAGTGATGTGATACATGATAAATGATGAGTGAAAGTTTGGGGAGTAACTGAATAAATGACTTTCCCAATGAGGAGGACTGTGTGGAATGATTTGTGGAGCTAATTAGACTAGAGAGGCACCAAGGTGGTGATCAGAGAGAGCTTCATCCTATTTCGTTTTTTTTTTTAATCCTTTAAGATGATTTATTCCTTCTGGGGTTTCAAAAATTGAAAAAGAAAAAAAAAACTGTCTCCTAAATTACAGGGAGCAGGGTGTTGAAAATTATCAAGCGAGCCCTTATTTGTCGAGCTTTGAGTGAGCTTCATCCTAAGAAATCTAGTATGTCGTGATGCAAAGCCTTTTCTCTGGATAACCACAAGTTTTGTAGGACACATGATCTTACAACCGCTACCACTCCAGGATGGTGTAATGCCGTGGCCTTATTCAGCTTCCTGGTAGCAATAAACTCTGGAGCAGAGAGGTCATACGGAACTATGTTCAATTCCACAGACAATGGTGCCTATATTTTATGCTCTTCAAAATGAATGAAGCTCAGCATGCTCAACCTCTCATCCTAGAAGAGAATTTCATAAAACTTCCTTCATAAAAATCGTCCTGGTCATATATCCAAGATTAGAAAAACCCTGAATTAGAAGCATCCTCCTGCTGGGACCCTCGCTCATGGGCTATGTATAATCTTACCCTGACCTAGACTTCTTTGCCCCAGAAAAGAATCTCTCAGATACAAAAGGGGCTCTCTTTCCCTGGCATGTCCAATCCTACCCAGCTTTTTCCTGAAATGCTTTCTCACTTGGTTAAACCCTTATTTCCAAGCACCACCTTCCTTGTCACAACTGAACTTCATGCCTGGATGCCTCTCTGTGAAGTCCCTACCCAGAACATATATTCCCAAGGGCCCAGTGACAAGTTAGTTGTGCATATACTGCCCAGATAACTACTCCATTAAGATAGCTGATAAAGCTCCCTCTGCCCATCGGCCACAATGACTCAGTTTTTTTGAGTCATTGCCCAGCCTCTAGCACCATGTGACAACTACAAATATACAGCCTTGGTAGAAGGGGATGCTTTTCCCAGAGCCCCACATGTCCAAAGCATTATAACTAAGCTACACTGGCTATCCCATTAATCATGCAAACTCCACAGGAATAGGATTAAAATACCATCTGGGTAGATTTGATGAGACAGCCAGTACGGAGCAGGCCACCACCACAAACACAAGGTTAGAAGCAGAAGGATGGGGAGAGAGCCCAAGCCACCAGGAAAACCCCCAAGGTGAAAAAAGAAGGTAAGAGCACCAGTACAGAGAAGCATATGATTTCCCTTTAATTACCTTCAGATTTAGGACTAGGAGTAGATGCAGGAAACTGGTAGGTAGGAGTGTAAGGATTGTCCTCTGTAGCAGAGAAAAGCAGTGGATTTTGAAAGTATCCACCAGAAAACAGAGGAACTGACAAGCCCCCAGTTGACTCCTTTGAATGACTGATTACCTATTTTAGTGTTATTAAAGCACCCAGGCACCACACAAATATATATTAATGAATTAGAAAAACTAGTCATTTTAATATAATATATCATGCAAATAAGTGAAATAAAATTTTTACCAACCAAAAGCGGCTTTAAAAAAAAAAAACTCAACAACTAAAAGCCAATCGTATGCCTCTACTGGAACTAAAAGAATTAAATTAAAGCTAGGACAACAGATAGACTGTCTAAGTTTATGGTACCTTCAGAACTTGGCTGGATTTCAGGAAGTTCGGGGAATTTGTACGTAGGGAAATAAGGGTTTTCTTCAGGAGTGTCTGGATAGAGGAGCAGGTTTGGGAGAGAGCATAAGAGGAAGATACAAATGGAGAGAATAAACGAATGGGAATCCATACACAATTCAGACTCCTTGAATTCTGGGATATACTGAGCTTTATGGATGATATGAAAGAAGTTCAAAGTGCTCTTTAAAAATCCAGTCCTTTTGCCTGAATTGTTGAGACACATCTAAAGAAACAATATCATTTTGTGCACCAAAATCACACACTTAATTTAAAGACTCTGGTAAGGAAGAGGCACTCAGCACAAAGGTTTTACCTTTTGAGGTTTTCACCTTTTATTCTAAAAACAAATTATGCACACTAATAGTGTGATAAAAATACTATCATAAAATGATTTATCTGAAGGCAAATCTTGTGCAAAGAGACACTTGATTTACAGCAAACAAGTGGATTCTTAATTTTTCAAAGACCTTTGCCCACCAATAGGGCGGGGCATCTTATTCAGAAGCTCTCCTTTAAATTGAGTTTATAGCTACAACATGGGAGAGGCCCAGCACTGCCTGAGGGGTAGAACTGTCTTTTCCAAGAAAGTATACATGCTACAGCACTTGGGCTGCCAATGCTGGGCCTACGGGTGAGAAAGACACAGACTAATGGAAAAAAATGGGTGTAAACTTAAGGAAGGGACCAGTGGATTCGACCCGTCTGATCAGAGACCTCACATTTAGCCCAGCACCCCTTGTACTGAGCTCATCCACCTAATTGCGGTGGTTCTATCCTTGGCTCAGGAAGAGAAGCCCGGAGCATCTCAATCTCGAGACACTGTGTGCAGAGGGGCACAGCCAGGTTCATTTTGAACACGGCAGGAGCTCATTAACAGTGATGCTGGCTGGCACGCACACACAGCTAATCGGTCAGATTGCTTATTTGAAGCCTGGGCCAACACTGACCAGAATGCTTTTTTCCTCGCCTTCATGTGTCATCCAGTCCAGGCGGCCAGACTGGATTTGGCCACAGGGGGAGACAGGATGCTGTGCCTGGGGAAGGAGTGGTACCCTTCCCGCAGTGCTGCGGCATCCCGCCTAAGAGCCGATGGGCAGCACAGGCGGATGGAAGCTGCGGGGTCAGGACTGCCCGCACACGCACTGGCCAGGGCATCTCCTGCCATGCTGCGTGACCTGCTGACGGCCCCACGGACCCTGATCTGAAAGCGTTTCTCTTCCAACTTGAGCAGGCTCTGGTGTGTCAGCACTTGACTGACTCTCAGCACTCCCTGCCAAGCACTGGCTCGCCGCTGGGCTAGATTAGTTTTCAGATGCACACCACCTTACAGGTGCATCAGGCATATATCTCACCGGGCGGCTTTTGCTCTCCTTCGGTCCCTGCAATATCCCTCGAAGGAAGGGAAGTGGGACAAACAGAGAGAGGCAGAGGGACTAGCCTAACATCACACACGAGTCCTTAAGGGACTGAATCTGAGTGAGAATGGTTTTCTAGATGCCTGGTTTGGTGCTTTTTCGATGTGCAGTGCCTACAAGGCAGTCAGGGGCTGACAGCAGCGCTGTACCTAAAGCAGGAAGCAAGGGGGGTTTGGAGATGCCTACAGACTCGGCGGGGAGAGTGTGGAGCACAGGCAAGGGCTGGGTTCAGCCTGCCACAACCTGGGAGCGGGGGCTAAAGAGAGCCCTGGAACCCCACCAATGAGGCAAGCACTCCCTCCCTCCATCTGGTCCAAATGTGTATGGCTGAGCTCAGGTAGGACCAAATGGGGTCCAGCTGCAAGCTTCTCTGGAGGAGAAATCCAGGCCTTCACCAAACAACCAACATACGGGCACCACACAGATTCTACAAATCAGTGGAAATCAGTACCTCGGTTCAGTTTGTGGATCTGTTTGAACATGGTCTTGTACCAGTCTTTGGATCGCTCGGTGTTCTGGAGAAAAACAAAGGTAAAACGCAACATAAAACAGAAGCTTCGTTACATTTCAGAATTTCTGTGACTGCAAAATCAAGACGGACAGGACCAGCGATGAAGCCAGAACTCAGGAGCTTCCTTTTTGTGATGCCATTAGTGACACATTTCGTTGAAAATGCAACACATTTGATGGGAGAGTCAGAATCAGGGAGTGAACCTTCTCCTAAAGCATGCAGATTCTAAAAAGTGGCCACAGATCCACCAGAAATTGTCCTTATTTGTGAATAACTATTTACCATTTCGTGCTGAGAGACCAACTCTTCGCGTTGAGATGACTAAGCAGAAGTAAAGCCTCGTAACAACCTGAGACAAAGGACACCTGCTCTCACCCACATTCAGGTCAGCTTGCAGGGGACCAGATTCATCTACACATAACCCACTGAGGCCTCCAGCACCACAGAGTTAGAGTTACGGTCCTAAACACAAAGCTGGCCAGTGTGTGCATTATGATAGGAAAAGAAAATCAAACAAGGGAGGAGACAGAGAGGTGGCCGGATCATGAATTGTCACCCCCACTTTAGAGAGGAGGAAGAGGAGAAAATTAGGTAAAAACAAAAAACCCAAGTAGACTGCACAAGGTCACAGAGCTGGGGAAGGCCACTAGCAGGATGCTTTAGGCTACTTGGCTTTGCAAGTCAGTCTACTCCGTATTCCCAGGGTGTGCCGCCCTGAGCAAGAAATATCGTTCCCCTCCGGCCTGGGTTCTTCCTCCCTGGCACGGGAATGAGATTAGTGTTCTTGAAGAAGGAAGGCGGTTCAAAAAATTAATGTAGCCAGCCAAGACAGCTGTGCTTACTCTTAGTAACAAACCTCTTTCCACGTCTTTTTCTGACTTTACACTTATTATTATTGGGGGGGGGGGAAAGAGAAGATGTGTGTGTGGGGGGGGGGTGAGGAGGCTTAGCCACAGCTGTTTCTACTGGCTTTCTCTAAAGGGACACAAAAAAACAGTGCAATTGCTAAATGGAAATCACAAAGAAAATGGATTGCAGGCAGTGTTCTGGTAGGTACAAAGAGAAGAATAGAATGCACCCTATCCAGGTTTCCAACGCCAGGCTCCCCAGGAATTCTCTAGGGTGGCAGGAGGTCAGCATGCCCTTATGGTGGGCAGAAGCCAGGCTGGTGACACCAGACCCGCTCTTTTCTGTCCTGGGGGCCACGGGAAGCTCAGGCTGAAACCCGTTTCTGGTGCTTCTAGAGGTGCCAACCACCCCGATGACCAGCATCTCCCCACCTCATGAACCCCTCCCTGAAAGTACAAAAACAGAGTCGTGAGCCTGGCACTCCCTACCAGGATCCCTAAGGCCAGGCTAACAATTTCCCAGGTGTGTTCCAGAAACAGTAACAGCAAGAGTCCCAGAAACACTGCCCACAACGTACACCGGGCAAGCACACACGCAAGCATGCACACACACACACACACACACACACACACACACACACACGCACACCCCTCATGCCTCTCACAAGTTCTGCTGCAGAGAGATCTCTTTGCTCCTCCTAGCTTTCTGCTGCATCCACCGACTACAGATCCCTTTACTCTTGAGATCCCTGGGCACCTAACACATCCTGGGGAAAAGAGCCCAGGACCGAGGTGGACTCAGGAGGCTGGGCACAGCCTTGAAAGGTCGCAGACTCCCTCTCTGAGGGATGAGGAGGGCGGTGGGAACCCGCCTCTTGAGTCCTTTCACCAGGCATGTGCTTGCCATGTGCTCGCCACTGGGTCCTCACAGCAAAGCCCCAGGAGGACTTCCCAGCTGGCATTCGTACCCGGAGAGGGATGCCCACTTCGTCCACGGAGACATCGCTCAGGTCCTGAGCACTCTTGGCCACCCGCCGACCGTCATCCTTGGCTTTCTTCTCAGAAGCCCTGCCAGGGGAGGTAGGCTTCTCCTGGGCCGCTGCAGAGTTCTGAGTTCCCACTCGTCTTTCGGGGACAGGATCTGGAAAGGAAGACAACAACATTAGCTGAGGTTCTTCAGGCAGAAAAGAAAATACCTGAATAATCCAGCTGAGGGAAAGAGAATTTAAAGTTCTCAATTTGGAACATGCTTTGCTTAGAGAAGCGTCAGCACTGTGTGGCCTTGCTGCCTGTTTTTGTTTTTAAAGAAACTTGACTGGGACTGGAACAACAGAACAACAGGTAGGGCATTTGCCTTGCTCAGTGAACATCAGAGCTGGATTCAGGACTGCAGGCGAGGGGGGTTAAGAGACACACAGGCATGGTCTACTAAGTAAAACTTGTTCTTCCAAGACAGGCCACTCATTACAGAGAAACATTGCCAGGTGCAATGGATTCACATGTCCCGTGGAAATGAAGGGCACCCACTCATAGTCCAGCCTTCCAGGAACTGATTGTCTAGTAGGTAGCAAGACCAAGACAGCCAGCAAGGAGAAGAACTGCCAAATGCCAACTCAGGAGAGGCATTTAGGTCAGGGCCAACCTCTCAGAGGAGTAAGCTGGATAAATAAGAAGTGATGAGTGCTTCTGGCAGAGGCCACAGAGCAATCAGCAAAAAGTGGGGGGCCTCCAAACTTTCCATATGCCTAGCACTGTGCTAAACCCTTCAGACACATGACCTCAGTCTAGCCTCCCAATAATCCTATGGGGAAGAGACTGTTAACTGCCCCTCAACTCCTTCCAAAAAATGAAGAGAACTGAAAAGTCCAGAGAAATGAAAGTGTCCCAACATCATCATCAATATGTGGTCAAGTTGGGACTTGGCCAAACGTCCACTTAACTCCAGGCATTCTCCCTGTCTTGTCTTCCCTCAAAATGGCAGCAGGAATTTGTGCCTGGAAGCCTGGCATGATCTAAGCACAACATCTGGAAAGAAAACTGTGTTGGGGAAGGCAGGGAGAGATGGCCACTCCACTACGACAGAGCAACTTTGAGAAGCCAGTGAGACTTGCTTTTAAATATGTCCTGGAGGTCCCAGCAGGGGTATAATCTTTCGGCCATCCCCACAAAAGTGATGGCTGAAACCAAGGAGAGGGGACATCCTGTGGAAGGGTGGGAGCAGCTGAGGGCTGAAGACTGGGTAATGTCAGGGCTGAAAGGCACCACAGAATCCTCCAATAGATGTGGGGATCAGCGGCACACAAGATGAATCTGAAAGGGGCAGCCAGGTGTCACCAGAACCCGAAAAGACAGAATCCCAAGAAGCGGATGGTCACAGGCATGCACACACACAGACATAAGGAAACTGAGGCAGAGAAGGTGGTGTTGGATGAAACAAAAGAAGAACAGTGCGATCACCAGGAAGGGCAGATGGATGGATGGACAGATAAGATAGAAAGACAAGAAGAAATGCCATACATTAAAGAATCCAAAGACCAAAGCAAGTTAGGCCGACTCAGATTTTATCTCTGGCCTGGAGGCTCCCCCAAGCCTCACTCTTGGACACTATCTAAGAAAAGGGGGACAAGCAGAGACAGGGCAAGGGGCCCAAGCAAAATTTCTGATACAGTGGCACTCGGACTGACAATTCCTAGATTTGTTCCAAAGCTGCAAGCATCTTTTTCATCCACAAAAACTAACTCTGAATTATTGAACTCTAAGGCCTGTGGCTGCATGATCCATTGACTGGGTCGATTTCAATAGATAATGGACTGGACAGCAGCCCCTGAAGGGAAAAAAAATATTTTTTTTTTAATGGTGAATGCCCATGGTGACACGAAACCTTAAGAGGGCTATGCTCTCTCCCACCAGGCACATGCCACTTCCTCATGTGACATCCCTGTCGGGTTTGATCCCAGGTTTCCAAAACGATGGTCCTGGTGAGGGCCACCCAGTGGCTACTGCTGCTGCAACCTCGGCAGGGCCTCTGGGCTGCGGGGAGTGGAGGTACCCCTCTTCTATGCACCCAGGCTCCGAGACTGTGGAAACAACAGCTCACACAGGCCTTGGGGGTGCAGGCGTGGCCCCTCCCCACTCCCTGCAAACCCCTGATCGTGGCTCATCCTTCTACCCAAGCCACACATCATGAGCTTCACAAGGCCCAATACTGCATAGGCTCTGGACCCACATGAATGTGAGTACGGAGCCCACACGGTCGGTAAAAATCCAGCCGAAGGAGTGCTCCCCTCCCAAGGCCTTCACTGTGGCTATGAGGGGCAGAGTTGCACATCTGTGCACTGAGTTGTTTTTCAATCACCTGTGCTCCAAGGGTATCAGTGCTCAGGTGTAAAATGGTTGAGAACCACCATGCTAACCAACCAGGCCACCTCCAACCAAACAGGTACAGCTTGTGAAACAAAAGCTACATGTGGCATTTTGTTTTGTTCTGGTGGAGAGGTGGTTGGGCAATTTCTGGCAGTACTGGGGGCTCAGGAGACCATGTGGTGCCAGGGATCATAATGGGTTGGCTGCGTGCAAGGCAAGCGTCTTCACCGCTGTTCTATTTCCCCGGCCCACAAAACTGAACACTGAACAAGCACTTTTATGTTCCACTCCATCAAACACCATGGTGGATCTGTCTTCCAAACTCTAGGAGGACAGAGCAGTCGGTTTATTTTAGAGATGGAGGAGGAGCAAAGCTTATTATCACACAGAACATTGGCCATACTGCGGAGGCAGGGGCAAGACACAAAATCTCCATTTTCTACATGAGTACACTTTAACTCAGAGAGGGAAAGCCACTTGCTCAAGGAAAAACAGCTACAATGGGGAAGCCCCAGGAACCAAACTCTGGGTCTCCTAACTGACTTGCATCTATCCTATTGCTGTTTTCATACTCCCTAAGGCCAGTTAGGAGCCACAAGAGCACACACCGGTATTTAGAGCCCTGTGGTTTAGTGCTGGGGGCGGGGGGGGGGGGAGGGTGTGTGAGTGGAGTGGGCTACGGTGTGGCAGCTCCTGCAGGGGCAGTGAAGGGCACCTTCAGCTCCACACGGCCTGTCCTGGTCCTGCAGCCAAGTCCCAACAAAGCTGAGAGGCTGTGATCACCCCATGTCCTGCCTGCCACCAGCTCTCAGGGATGAAATAACAGAAATCAGGCAGCAGCTGCTCAGAAAATGACAGCTTTTTTTTTTTTTTTTTTAACCAGCCAGGTCAGGTTCTTAACCCTGAGGTTCATGACTGTTTGTCAATCCATCCAGTATGTGTTTGCACACGTGTGGTCTCTCGCCAGAGTATAAACTGACTGCCTTTATTAGCAGTCCCAAATGAGCCTAGGATCCAAACAGGCTTATAAGCCAGCAGGCGCCCCTCCCTCCCCCGCCAATATAAACTGCAATATAAACTTCAATCCTGTGGGACACACAGGACTGAAGCCCAGCAGACAGACAAGGGGACTGACGGAGGCACCCACTGATCTTGGGCACGAACACCCTGGGCTCAGCTCCTTGGGAGCAGAGTGCAGGAGGCGCGACTGCTTTCCCTTCTGCCAAACACAAAAACTGACCTGTGGTTTCAATCCTACCTTCTGAAACTGTGGTTTCAGAACAGTATCCCCTGCACGCCATCCCCTGTGGGTCACTGAATGTCGGGGTCATTTTAAAATAAATTTCTTTATGTCTTATTGGGCTGGAGTGATAGTACAGTGGGTTGGGCCTTTGTCTTGCACTTGGCCAACCCAGGTTTGATTCCTCCACCCCTCTCAGCCTGGCAAGCTACCAACAGTATCCCACCTGCATGGCAGAGCCTGGCAGGCTACCCGTGGCGTATTCAATATGCCAAAAACAGTAACAAGTCTCACAGTGGAGACGTTACTGGTGCCTGCTCGAGCAAATCGATGACCAACAGGAAGACAGTTACAGTGATACAGTTATGTCTTATTATCTGCATGTTTGCCTTGTATACCGATTTTATAGAGAGAGAGAACTGGGGCTGAATAAGAATTTCTTGGATGAGGAAGGGTGGCAAATAGAAAATGTTTAAGAAGCCCTGGTTTAGTTTTGTTTTATTTGTAGGTGGGGGTTAGGCAATTCCTGGCAGTACTGGGGGCTGCAAGGACCATCATCACCACTCAGGAGACCATGTGATGCTAGGGATCGTAGCGAGTTGGCTGCGTGCAAGGCAAGTGTCTTCACTGCTGTTCTATCTCCCCAGCCCACAAAAACTAACAGTGAGTGGGCCCTCTATGTTCCACTCATCAAACACCGTGAGTGGATCTGTCTTCCAAACTCTAAGAGGACAGAGCACTCAGCTTATTTTAGAGATGGAGGAGGAGGATATTCACATAACACTCTGCAGTCAGCAAAGCCTATTATCACACAGAACATTGACCATACTGCAGAGGCAGGGGCAAGAAATGCAATCCCCATTTCTGATTTTTAACCTTTTTATACCTGCAAGCCAGCACTGACCTGATTAGCACACGTGGATGTGACTACAGTTCTGGCCGCTCCAGTGAACCACTGCTCTTTTTGTTTGTTTGGAGGCCACACCTAGCTGTGCTCAGGGTTTACTCCTGGCTCTGCACTCAGGGATCACTCCTGGCGGGGTTCAGGGGACCATATAGAGTCCTGGGGATTGAACTTAGGTTGGGAGTATGCAAGGCAAACAGCCTATCTGCAGTCTGGAACTCCTGCTTTTCAACCTCTCTTCACCTGTGTACCAGCAGTTCATGGACTGGTGGTTGAAAACCTCTGGTTTGGCCCATTCATCACCTGCCTAAAGTCACACTGCCAATACATGGCAGAACCACGATCCAAAGAGTAGCGATAACAGGAAGCCACAGAAAGAGGCTAAACATGCCCATTCCTGGGTTTCCTCATAATTTCAGCCCCCATTTGTTCTTTCCCTACCCTGGCACTGTTCCCAGCCTGCACACTTAATCAGGAAGGGAACCCTGGGCTCTGACGGAATTTGCAGGCACGCCCACCACTGTCAGCTCTGGATGAGATTGCTATTCTCGCTAGGGAGAGCAGCAGCGCTGGCATCACCAGGGAGCCGGGTGAAAGTGCAAATTCTTGAACCAGAGAGATAGAACCAGGGTCAAGGCATTTGTCTTGTATGGGGCTGACCCTGGTTTGATCTCTGGAAATGCAGAGAGTTCCCCAAGCACCACTGGGAGTGATCTTTGAGTGCGGAGTCAGGAGTATTGCCCCAGCCCCAAAACCCAGCACTGCTGGATGTAGACCAACCCTCCCCCATGGCCCCCCTCTTACCCCCACGTGGCAAATCCTAACCCACACCCATGAAATACCAAACTCTGCAAGGGTGTGGCTCAGGAATCTGGATCTGGCAATGCTCTGGAGGGTTGATACCTGCTCAGATTCAAGAGGCAGAGATCTCACACCTCCAGGCAGTGGCTCTCCCCTGGGTCCATCCTCCTGAAAATCGTCTACCAGCCACCTGGATCATTCCCCCCACACACACACTCACCCCACACACCCCCTCAAAATTAAAGAACTGACCCTCATCTCCCAACCCCTGACTAGACATATCCTAGAAGAAACAACAGAATTATGACGTCTTCAATAAGGCCTGTCTTGAAGACACCTTCCAAAACAGATCAACTATTCCTCTGATTCAGATTAGCCCGTCCCCAGCTCTCCAGGCACTCAGCACGTATGTGCTGCTCTGCCGTACAAGCCAGGCCTGACCCCATCCACCTGGTTCATCCTCCTTACAGGCCAAACACAGATGAGTCCCCAACATGGCAGAGGGGTTCAGAGCTCTCTCTTAACGAAGCAGATGGTGACCAGAGATGACCTTATAGCAATAGTGCAAAGCATATAAGAAAAGCAAAGTATTTCACACCCACCTGAAAGGTTACTGAGTCGTTTCTGCTGTTCTGTGGCAAAAGGGAAGAAACAAAACACAGAATCAGTGAGAGATACGAAGATCAAGAAGGCGTTGAAACTCAATCATGAACCTCTCTGTAATTCACAGCAATTCCATTTTTTTTAAAAGTGCATGAAGACAAGGGAAAGGAAAAGAGAAAAGAAGGAAGGCCTGACAGTACTCATCAGGACACTGACGTCTAGGTTCTCTGCTGGGCTGAGATACTAAAATGTGTTGTTGTGTGGCTGAATGCGGGGGTATGCCAGGAAATCTTCTTACCTAGGACTCCGGGAAGTGTCACTCTCCTCAGGTCCCTTGCACTTCCCCACGTTCTGAAGGAGACCCTCGCCCAACAACCTGTTTTCAGTGCCAGGAGGACCTGTGGGACCCCAGTGCCCAATGCCTTTGGAGAGGCATGTCTTTGTAATCAAAGCCCTGGCAGCAAGCACTGCAGGAGAGCTTGTCAATGCCCCGCATTGTCTAAAGAACTTTCACACATGTTAATTAGCCTCTTACTCAGCACAGTGCCCCCAAGCTATTAGGTCAGGACTGGCTGACAGATAAGAGGCAAGAAGGTGCGGAAAAACCAGAGCTAGTCCAGAGCCTGGCTTCTCTGTCCAACTCTTAGCCCAGGGTCCCGGCTGCTCAGTTTTCCCAGCGTGCGGGGCATTCCCAACGTTGTTTTTCTGGAGAGTTCTATGTGTACGTGCCATGGGATTAAGCACAAAAATAAACTTTACGTTCTACAGCTACTAAAGATAAAGCCTCTACATAGATAAAAATAGTTTTGCCAGCCCCTGGGTGCTGTCATCATGCTGCTTGGCCCATTCCCCAGCCGGCCTCCAGCGCCGGGTGGGCAAGAAGTAAACAGAGCAGCAGGGAGGGGCAGAGCCGGTGGAGCAAGCCTGCCCACCAGGGACCAGCCAGGAGGCTCTAGAGAGCAAGCAGAGGCCTAGCAGAGTTCCGGGCTCAGCTCTGCCAGTTCCTGATGGATGACACTGACCACTCAAGCCCTCACACCCAGTTTTCTCATCCATTAAATCAAAGTGCTCACTCTGGCAAACTCTGGGAACTAACCGCCAGCAAGAGCCAAGGACGTTCCCTGGCAGGCAACGGCAAACTTCAGACCATCTTGGTCTCACTTCTGAGGTCTGAGACGGCCTTTCCCTCATTGACCGGTAGGTGAGGTAGATGAGAGGGAAGGTTTGGGGGTGCTATATAGCAACACTGGGGATTAGCAATCTGTGGGTGGTCATGTGCCCATGACAAACTGAGACCACCCCACATATGCCTGAGATCCAAAGTTTCAGAACCACTGCTGGGTCCATGCTCTGCTTTGGGGCCCATGGGTTCCCCTCTTCAAATGTTCCTCCGAGAATGATTGCATGTAATCAGACCTCAGACAGGTGGGGCACAAAAGCTCCGGAGAGAGGCCCGAGGGGTCTATGTGGAGCAGGGTCTCTAGAACCAGGCTGGCAGATTACCTATCCATCTACCCGGGGCTTAGAAGGAAGGGCTGGCACATTATCCCATGATCCCTGGGACTATCCTAGCAGGAACCTTACTTAGGAAGGCTAAATTAGAATTACAGAAGTGGAGTAAGGTGATCATTCCCTCAGAGACTGCAATCATTAAGAAAGTGCTTTCACAGGTCCTCTCTATGAACCAAAAAAGATCTGCCAGGTTGGGCAAATTCCAAAATGCAGCCAAAAACACTTGACCTAAACCTGGCTGGCAATTGGTGCACCAAAGTGGGGCCATCAAGGCACTTCCAATGTCATTAACTCTCAGGCCCCTCCTCCTTCAGATCCAATGGTTTGGTGGGCCCTGTGGGAAGCTACCATTTAATTCCAAAAAAAAATGAAAGCTAATTTTTTTAATCCTTTTCTGAAGTATCAATTCAGGCTGCACAGCTCTAGTTTTTATATTCAAGTGCAGGGCCTAGCCAAAGAGAAAAGAAAGAACCAAAGGCATTTGAGTAAATAAAAGTGTGTTTGTTCAGGAATGAAACAAACGAGGGCCCAGAGACAGTTGACACTGCAACTGGCATTTTCCAAAAACCAAGTAGCCTTGGGAATAAGTCCCATTTTTAGAGATACTGCCTTTCTTTCTGGGAACCAACTTGGTTCTGTTGGAATGGATTTTTTTTAGAAGATGAGTCATAAGCTCATAGAGAATCAAAATTCACTTTGTCCTCCTCAATTACAGACCCTTTTGGGGCAGAGAAAGCTCCTGTCAGTTCCGGGCATGAGAGGACATGGACTCAGACAGAACTCAGTATGAGGCAGTCACCCGTCTTCAGTGTGTGAGGAACACAGATTCGTGGTGAAAATTAAAATGAGAGCCACACATCGTGGGAAAATATAAAAAGACAAAAATAACTAAGATTCGAGTGGGAAGATTTTAAGTGAGAACATATTTCATTCATCTGCTTTTTAAGTTTGAAGCAGGGAACCAAAAACTTTCCTTTCATATGGAAAGCAATTAAAAATAGATTCCAGTTCCCTTTGCCATCCAAGTTAAAGGGGAAGTTGGGGGGGGGGGTGGAATAAGACCCATGCCATCTGCAAGCAGGGAGTGCAGAAGAGGAAGATTCAGTAGCCAGCTCTGTGCTCTGAACAAAGTAACTCAGCCACTACTGTATGAAATTCAGACCAACCCTTTCTATACTGAAAAAGCAGCTTGAAAACTTGATAATTCACATGGCAAAGATCTTTTGTGAAAGGAAAGTCTATTTCTCTGCTGAATTCTGAAAGAGAAAACTTTGAATTCAGAATCATCTTCTGATATTTATTATTGTTTTTTCGGAGGCCACACCTGGTGACATGGGGGCAACTTGAGCTCACTGCAAAACTCCAGCCCTCTGAACTAGCTCTCTGGCCCCTTTCTGGAATGCTTAAGCTGTTGACATACACCACTACTACCTGGAAACACTTAAGATGCCCCTTCTAAAATACATGTGAAACAAAGAGCTGCAGAAACATCGTGTCCTGCAAGGACACCACTGCTACAAGAATGAGGCCAGGGCATCACTCACAACAAGTCTAGCAGAGTTTGTTTCAGAGATAACAATATTCCTTTATGTGGTAAGATCTTCCATCCAGCAGAAATATTTCCATCCCAAATATCTCCTGTTGGGTTTCAAAATTTGCTTTCTAAATATCTGTGATGTTGCAAAAAGAAATAACATTTAACACTATTTGAAAGAAGGATTACCGTGCCTAGATTTTCCCAGCAGGCTCTCATTAGAATTCTCATGCTGAGGAATTATAGGACTCCAACTTTTTGCTTACCATGAACACCCACGCAGTGGAAAGTCAGTGCATCAATATCCTTATTCAGACCTCTGATACTATTCGAACCCAGGGGCCTATCTGCCTGCTGGTGATAGATTCGATGAGTTCTGGGAGGGAGTACACTGGGACTGAGGGCACTTGGACAGGATGAGATTCGAGAACATTTCTGTGGAATGACAGAATTCCTACCCCGGGAGATCAGGAGTGACTACCTGAGCCCAGTGAACCAAGAACGGGTACAGGGTGCTGCGCCCCTACCTCGATTGTGCTGCAAGAGCACAATAGTGGGGTTGACAATTGTCGTGGAGGGGTAGGCAGATGATGGCTTGCTAACTGGTGCAAAAGCCTGGGAATCACTTCCAACGTGGGATGAGGAAACTTCATTTAGCAGAGGACTTGAATCCTGAAAAGAAAGCAACACTGCAGCTTAATATAAAGCCATGAAATCTAGAACTGATGTTATATATTTTTAACAGAATAAGTTTCAACTTTACAAGGACTTTTATTATAAAAAGAAATGTAACAAAGGAGATGTTAATTCCACTTAAAAGCTTAATCCGGAAGGCTTATTCTCTTCAATTGGTATTAGTAAGGGGAGAGAGAAGGAAGGAGAATGTTGAAAAGGTCTCAGCAACGCCATTCATTATTTTCACCTGGTAATGATTGTGGATCAATCTGGTTACTGAAAAAGCAAATTCATATCAAAGTGGTACATGCAAAAGTCATGCAGTTCCAAATGCAGTCCAAGACTGAGAGCTGGGTTTAATTGGGAAAAATAAGAAAAGTTTAGTACACTTGTCTAAAGAAACATGAGACGAGATGAGGCCAAGAAATCATCATGTAAGACTAAGGAGGAATTACCTACGGACATTTTCAGAATGTACCTCCCAGCACCGCTGAACAAATTTCTCACTAGCTTGCTTCTGAGATTGGAGTCTCAACCTGTTCTATGTCTTTTCCTTCCAATACCAAGTGACACAGAGCTCTGAAGTAAAGACTTGGCAAAATCCTGACTTTAAAACTTGAGGTTCATTAACAAAAACAACAAAAACTTGAGGCTCTATCAAAAATACTCATTCAAAATAAAATTACTACTAACATTATCATCTGCATGGTGGAATTAATGCTGGCCTTTTTAAATACATGAAAATCAGATTCAGGTATGTGATAAGAATAGTCAGTTTCCTTTAGGTAATCTAGAAAGTTAAAAAAATTCTACATTTCAATATATAATGCCTAACAACAAAATGTCATTTCTAAAATATCTGAGGAATGGGGCTCTGATGGTTACTCTTCAGACAAAAGTATGGCCCAAGGCAATCAGTAGGCACCATTGAAGATCAGTGGTTCTATAAGCATCTAGAGGATGATAGAGAAGCCCTTCCTCTTTTCCCCACCATCACACCCTGCAGGTGCTCAGTAAATACCACATGACTGACAGGAGCTGCAACCAGCAAAGGGATTTTGAGCAACACTTGCAGCAGGGGGGCAATTTCTATTGAAAGATTTGTGTATCAGGACCCTGGACAGCACTCAACACATAGTAGGGGCTTCCAGAAACTGACTGATTTAGCCAAATTCTTCTGAACATGCCTTGAAACAGTAGTTGATAGTTATGAGTAGCAACTGAGGGGAATGAATGAACTTCTTTCCAAAACTTGAGAGGCACAATATCTATCAATTTGTGTGGGGAGGACGGGGTGGGGGGAGTGCCTCTTTCTCAATTTTTCACTTGTCAACTGGAAAACAAATCAAACTTGCCCCAATTTGCTTTTGGAGAACTCTAGTGTACCAAAGAAACAAAGATAAGAAAGCAGCTCCTTAAGGCATGCATCACTAATGTGATAACTGGATGGATCGTGTGGGCCTCCAGAAGTTTACAAATTCTACTCTGGGTCACAAGTCTTATTTCTGGAATAGCACAAAAACGGCTCTTGACTAAAAAGAACCACAGCCAAAAAAAAATTAATTAACATGAATTTTCTTCTTTGCTCTTACTCTCAAATCGTTTTCCAAGAGCCTCTGACCCCCAGCTGCTAGGTACTTCCTCAGCAGCATGGCTAACACTGATGAAATACTCCTTCTCTAACCAGTACCAGACCAGGAACTCTGACATATTCGGACCCTGTACCCCACAGTCCCATGAAGCTCTGAAGGCTCATCTGAGGAGACACTTGCTGAGGTTCTCTCAGTGCCTGTCAAAGCCCAGGGCTCTGAGGAGGGCCCCGGCCAAGGGTCTGCATTGTCCCACTTTCTGCCAGATGGTACCTGAGACATCAGGAACCCCTTAACTTCCTGTGACTCAGGGGTACTGTTTGGCCACAAATGGCCCGGCAACCACTAGAGCAGCCCACAAATTATTTGCCATTTTGAAGGAATATTCCTAATCTTTTGTGAAAATCAGGTTTTTTCATACTCATTTCCTCAATTAAACTCACTCCCCACCCCCCACCAACTTCTTTTTGCTTCTTTTTAAACAGTCTCCTCAGCCTCAGCTGTCTGTGAGTTTGCTAAGTCAATGAAAGGGTGAATCTTTCCCTCCCTGGAATCTCCCTGCTCCCTAGTGGAGAAACTGGGAGTTGACACCCGCTGCAGCCCGCCTTCCCCCTCCTCCTTCACAGCCTCCGTTCCAGCTGCCTCCTGTGAAGAGGACCCTGCCACCCCTGCCCCCCCCCCAAAAAAAAAGATCCCCTGAGGAGGCTTTTCTCTCCCCAGGAGAAAACCAATTTCTTTCAGGAAGGTTTGCATTCCAAAGAGGACAGAGCAGAATGGGGACAGAAGGGACTGGTGAGTAGTCTCAGGAATCCCCCACCCCCCCACCACTACCACGACCCCTCAGGCTGCCCAGGGTCCCCACCCAGGAGACATGCAATTCAGGGCAAAAGCAGACGGCCTCAATCAGACACAGCGCAGTGCAGCCAATGCTTCCTAGGGCACTTAGTACTTGGGTGAGAAGGGGTTTCACTACTCAGGGGAGTCCAGGCGGGGGGGGGGGGGAGGGCGGTCTACAGCAAGCTTACGGTACTGGAGATGGTTCCCGTGAGGTCAGGCTCCCAGGCTCTGTGGAAGCGCTCGGGGGCCGCAGGGACCAACGGAGGCGGTGGAGAGAAGGATGGCGGAGGCGGACTAACAGGGGAAACAGGGCCAGGGGTGCCGGCCCGCGGGTGGTGCTGGGGTCGCCTCTGCAGATGAGGGGGAATGAAATCATCTAGAGTCGGGAAGGTCAGAGGTGAGCCGGCAGGGGTGGTCGCCGGGGTGGGGGGGCTCAGTGGCCCCAGAGATGCTGGAGGTCTGGCAGCAGTGCCTTCTTGCCCTCGGTCAGTACTGACCAGGTAGAGAGGGACAACTATGACCTCGGGCTGGGCTGGCCTGGAGGAAGAGACGTCCTGCAGGAAATAAGGGGTGGTTACGTCAAAGGGGCGGTGAGGGAAGGCAGCATTCCACATGTACAGAGCAGAGAGTGGACATGCAGTGATGTTCGCTGAGAAATATTTAATCGGTGCCCTTTCCGCAGAGGACGTGGGCCCTGGGGGCGAGCCAGCTGGCCTCCGGACACGCTCTGACACAGAGGGAAGCCCATCCAAGTGTTCGTTCCATCCATCTATTTTTGAATTCTTTTAATTCTTTATGAGAGAGAAAGAGAAAACGGCAAAACAGGCAGGCAGGCTGTGATCAATCCCCTCCCACCCCCCAAACTGCTCGCAGAGGCTGCGAAGCTCGGGAATAAATACCCTTTCTCCAGCACCTTGTTAGGAAACAAACACTCCGTGTGTCCCATTAGTTCTACAGACACCCGCGCTGGCAGACTTACACATTGACAGAGAAGAGGGGAGGGCGGCAGAGGGGCTGGTGTCGGGGTGTTTAGAGAGAAGTTGGGGATCAAGCCAGAGCATCGTTAATGGGGGGGGGGGAGGAGGGCAAGGCAGCCCAGGAAACAAAGGCGCTGCTGGCAGGGGTTTGGAGAGAGACGGTGTAGAAGACACACACGCATTCCTAATTCCTTGCCTTGGCTGGAAAACACGGCTGCCAAGGGGAAGTTTCGTTTCTCTTCTGGTTCTCGGGCTCAGAGGTAAGCTGGGGGCCTAGCACAGGTGGTCTCGTTGCATCTGGGAAGGCAGGCCCAGTGCCCTGAGGAGGGACCTCGCCGCAGCCCGCAGCATCTCTTGGGGTGCCAGAGCACAGCTCAGGGGGGCCGGGAGAAGGAGGAGCAGAGGGGGCCTTTCTCGTGCCGGCCGCGTGGGAGCCAGTGCTGGGAGCCTGTGCCGGAGTGCCTGCAGCTTCCAAGGGTGTGCCTCTGCCGGGGTCACGTGCACCCCCCAAGTTCTCCGAGGCCGCCCGGCAAATGTTATTAGATAAACAAGGGACATATAAGCTGCTGACCTTTTTATTCCCAGCCACCTCGTCACATGGGCTAGGGCTCACATTCTCCCTATAAACTGCCCTGGCCGTCACCAAGAGGCGCTGGGCTTGGGCTGAAGCACTGGGGCGTGTGGAGCCTGGAAGCGAGGGCCCAGGACATGTCCCGGCAGCGGGAGCTGAGCTGGCAGCCAGGGGCTCGGCCTCGGACTGTGGCTGTGAGGGACTGGGCTGGCTGGGGGTGCTGGCTGGGATGTAGGGCTTCGGGGAGCTCCGGTAAAGGGAGTCCTTGTAGGTGCTGTGGATGATGAGGGGCTGCCATGCAAAGCGATCCTCTTTAGGGCGAGGAGGGCTTGGGGGAGAGAGAGCCTGGAGTATGAATTTCAAAGCACAATAACCAGACAGGAGGTGGGGAAGAGGGGGAAAGAGGAGGAGAAATGGAAATGGTTGACCATTAGAAGGAGCAATATAATGGATCTGAAGAGAAAAAAAACAATTCTTGACATGGTCTTTAGCAAGCAAATCATCCTCAGTTTAGTCTCCTTAGAGTTTTCTTCTGGGGGAAGGCCCAGGACTGAGCTATACTCACCTGGAGAGGGACGCTGGGGACAGGGTCCAGAAGACAGGCCAGTGCTCAGTCAACTTGACACCAACCCTTGGTGAACCCTTTCTAGCCCCCTGACTAAAGAAGGGTGTCATTGGACTAAGTGCAATGGGGACACGCCCCAAAGACCCTTATCTTCTCATACACCCCCCCTTTCCATAAATTGTTTCCTCTTTAAGCCTTTGCTTTAAAAGCTTCCCGAAACTTTCCAGTGCTCTTGTTCTTCACCCTTAGGAAAGAAGAGTCTCCTCATTTGTGTTCACAGGAGACAGATGTCTTCATTGAATCACTGAGATTTAGCACTCAACTCCATAAGCAGAACACATTAAACCCCCCGAGAAGAGAATGCTAACTATTTTTAACCCATATGTGAGCTTTCTTCAGAGGAAACACTTTGATGGAGCTAATTACTCCAAGGAAGACAGGCATGAGATTAAAGACATGTAGTCTCCAGTTTTTGGACGACCGCAGAACAAAGGGACCAGGCAATGAAACACTTGGTTTGGCCTACTGGATGGGACTGTGCCTGCTTTCTCAAAATTGCAGCCCCTGCCCCACTCATGGCTTTCCATCATGAGGCGCGGCGAATCCTGCAGTGAGCGGAGAGGTGGGGGTGACTAGGCTCAGGCTCCTGGCTTAGGCTCTGGTTCAGGTTCAGAGCTAGAAAGCTACAGCTCACGTTTCACTCCCTCTTCACAGCCCTAAGCTCCCCCTTGTGACCTCATGGGGCACAGGATCAGTAAATGGGCAAATCTCCAGACTGATCCTTACTGCAGTGAGAGCCATCTGTCAGTCTCTGGCTCAGTGGGGAATTAGGCTATAAAATAAGGAAAGGCTCTTTTTCCTAGTGTTATGGACAGAATGTCGGTATCCTCAAAATGCCTGTGTCAAATCTCTCGCCCTACATGATGACACGTGGAGGTGGGGGCCTTTGGGCAGTCATGAGGCTTAGAGGAGGGCATGAGGGTGGGGAATCCCCAGGAGAGGATGGGTGCCTTTTCCAAGATGGGGAAGTAATGAACTGAGCTCTTGCTTCCATCAGATGAGAGAAACTGGCTGTCTTCAAGCCAGAAGGAGAGCCCTAACTGGGAACTGAAAGGCGGGCACCTGGTCTTATACTCCTGCTCCAGAAATGGAGAAACAGGTGTTGGTATAGAAGCTGTCAGTGAGGGTCTTTCAGAGAACTTCTGACTGGGACACACAGTTTGTCTTCATTGACTACTACCCTTGGAAACAGAAAGTAGTGGCTACCCTAGAAGGATGTCAGAACCCTCTGCCAGACAGCACAGGTGATCAATAGTGGAATTTGGTCTATCTCTGATAACAGGGTGATGGCCAAGAACTGGTGTGGATCTATGATGGAGTTCCCCTTTCTTACATTTAACTTTGATTTTGTGTGTGTGTGGTTAAGGGTAGAGAAATGAAAAAAAATTGTGAGTCTGGATTAAGCTATCAACACAGAAACAGCAAACAAGAACATCTTTCAACCTCAGTTTTCAGGTTTCAGATAACTTAAGAGGAGAAAAATTATGTGGGTGCCCTCGACGAACTTAATGCCTCTCCTTTCCCAGGGTGCCCATGATGGTGCCAATGGATCAGGAGCCAATCTACCAGCCACAGATATAAAACAGCAGCCTCTCTTCAGCAGTTATCAGGAGCAAAGACGTGCAGATGGACTCACTGAGTTTCTGGGGATTAGACTGGAGGCGAGGGCATGTTTTAGAAAGAAGGATGCTCTCTGGAAAAGCAACACTTGAACTAGCACATACTCCAGGGACTGCAGGGCAAGTTTATGGTGGTTGTCAGGGAGCTAAGTAAAAGAATTTTGCATTAGGCTCAGATTTGCTTTTACTTTGAGCTCCCATGTGTGACTGAGAGTCCCACATGTGATTCCTTCTTGTCCAAAGATAGAAATCCATTTCAATGAATTTTTAACTTCATTTGTCTGTGGCCGTATATGGCGCCTGAGTGGCATTACGTCAGGCACAACCTCCGGGAGGCTCTGACCTGCGGAGCGAATGTTTCCCCAGAGTGTCGACAAAGAACTCAGAGGCAAAAGACTTTCGGTCCAGGGGTTGCCTTTAGCCCTAAAGGCAGGGGGTGGGTAGGCAGACACTTTATGTAGAAGAAACAAATTTCTGTTTCAATGTAAACAGTAGGAACCCCTGAGACAGTCTGTATTTCTCCCCAATTGGCCTATAATGAACTTCCACTTATCCTTTGAGATGGTTCAGCACTGGGTCAAAAAGGGGTGGGATGGGGGTGTTTGAAGAATCTGAGATGTTCCTTGTTTATATAGTTGCAGAAGCTTCCAATCAATCCTTACTTCCACTGATCCCAGCATGGATATGCTGGGAGGGAGAGGAAAGCTCTGGTTCCTGTTTATTGAGAGTAAGATCAGAGAAGCAGGTCCAGGTTAGTAGGAGAAAAGGCAGAAGATGGGGCTCCTCTAGGGAACTGTGAGGCTCCTGGACACAAAATCAGTCCTTTTGGAGATGCTAGGCCGACAGAGGTCTGAGATTTTTCTCCATCTGAAACCAAGTGAGTCTGACCTACCTCCGTTCTAAGCCAGACCATACTTGCATCTCTAGCAGCAGCTGTAGAATTGAGTCATTTTTGTACTCAGAAAACAAATCCAAAGGTAATGCTTGATCTCAGTGCTCAAGATCTCAATGGCGGGGCCGGAGCAATAGTACAGCAGACAGGGCATTTGCCTTGCACATGGCTGACCCGGGTTTAGTCCCTGGCATTCCATATGGTTCCCTGAGCACCACCAGGAGTGATTCCTGAGTACAGAGCCAGGAGTAACCCCTGAGCATCGCCGAGTATAACCCAAAAAGCCACAAAAACAAAAATTATATGAATGGCAAATTTTACCCTGAATATAAGGAAGAAAACCACTAGAACAGAAGTTTATTTGGTTCCCTTTAAGACGCCTGAGGGAAAAAAATTCATAAGAAAATATGCTATTTGTAGTATTACTAAAAATAAGGTTGTTTTTCCTTATTACGAGGCTCACTTGTAAAAACTTCTTGTGTTTAACACAGTAATGTGAATACCACCAAAGGTCAAACAAGTTTGGGCAAATATCTGTTTCTAAAAGAATTTTTATTCACTTCACATGTTTTTAGAATTCTTTCTTTAGAAGAGCTGTTGTAAGCCAAAAGGAATTACAAAGCTATCTTTTGGTAATCAGCACTATTTCCTAAGCATCAGAGAGTCAGCTGGATCCACTCCTTGAAACAGCTGAGAGGGAAGAGCGTCTGCTATAGGCACAACAATTATTCACCAGGAAAAGTCTGAGAAATGGAAAACCTACAGCAAGTTTCTGACTGGACACTGACCACCAACTCCCCATGGTTAATGAGAGTGGTAGGAGGCCAAGTTCACGTGCAACTCCTGGTTCCAACAGATGGTCTGGAGTGCCCATGGCAGGCCATGGTGTCATGTGCAAAGGCCTAGTGGTTTCACTTCAGGGGTCACTGCAATTTAAATTATCAGCACTACATGGTTCCCAAGCAGCACCATGGGTGGCCAGATGACACCCAGAAGCACAGCAGTGCCACATCCACAGGCCAAGAACCATCAGGAGGGACTCCCAAGCCTCCTGAGCACTTCTGGAAGGCTCAAGTGCAATAAAGTAAAATTAAAATAAAACAGGAAATTCCATACCTTGTTTTGGACTGGGTATAATGCCTAGGTATATATTCAAGAACTTTTTTTTAAAAAAAAAGAGAATTCAAAAGGAGATTTTCATCTTACTGGTTAGAGTAGCATTATCCACAGTAGCCAAAATGTGAAATGTGAAATAAACTAACTTCTCATCAACATATGAGACTGAAAAAAGAATAGGTGACATAAGTAGATATATAGATAGATAGATAGATAGATAGATGAAATACTACTCTACCACTTAAAATCATGAAATAGAAATACTGCCTTGAGGACAAAATAGGTGGCTCCTAAAAAACAAATAATGAAGTAAAAGACAACCACTGTGAGGTTTGAATCAGATGAGGTATGTGAATAATGAAAGCAAACAAATGGGGAAGAACCAAAACGAACTCCTGGACTCAATGAAGACTATGGTGGTCGCTGGGGTGACAAGGAAGGGGGCTGGGAAGAATGAGTCGAGGAGGAGACTTTTTGGTGGTAGAATAGCCCTAGGAATTTTGGTAGTAGTTGTAATATTATACACATAGGAAGGTGCCATGCTAAACTCTCAAAATCCATAATATTGTAAACCAACAAGAAATTAAAAGAAATTTATCACCGAAGCTAGAATGGGGTCACTGTCCTTCCTCAAAAGGCAAAAGGGCAGCTGGGAGGGTCAGGAATAAATACCAGGAAACCTCCTGGGGAGAAAACTGAGGTAAAGTTACCAGATAAAGGACCAGGGAACACTTCTGTAGGGCAATGTACTGTGACTCCCTTCTGACCCTTAGCTTATGTCCCAGGCTGCCGGACTAGGACCTGGCCAGAGCACTGATCTCAACCAGTAGGAGCAGCGTTGCTGGGACCCTTATAGGACAACTCCAACCAGTGGGAGAGACACACTGTTTCCCTGAGCAGACTACACTGAAGGGTTTTAAACAAATGGGCTGTCCTCTCCCTGACTTATTCAAAACTGAATGGATCTTCCAGAGTCTTTCCACATTGCAAACCTAGAAAACATTGGGCTTTTATTTCCAAACGCTGGTAAAGGCTAAGCTCATCCCAGGTCTCTGCTGCCCTGACCCCAACTTCTGCCCAACTCTGGTCCATGCAGAACACCTCACCCAAGCGGGGCAAGCAGGAAGTTGCACGTCTATGGTGGCAAGACTAGAAAGCAGGTATCACTTCCACCAGTCCCCCCCTGCCCCCGGGCACACGCCTACCTGGGACTTGTCTGAAGACAGGTTGGGATGCACACTCCTGTAGCCCTTGGCAGCAAGTGAAGACGGCTGGGCATTTCCATTGGCATCAGCATTGGGAGAAAACCTCCATTCATCTGAGAAACAAGAGGGAAAAAACAGAAACCTTCAATCACAGGGATTCCGTCCTGTTCTCCTCCAAGCGTTGGGTCCTTGGTGAGAGGGAAGGAGGAAAAGAATCCAAGCAGAACCATACCTGCCGAGGAATCCTCAGACTCCAGAACTTCTGGGATGCCAAGAGGGATGAAAAACAAGAGGAAGAGGGGAAAACAGAAAGGGTTACATTTGCCGGAAACGAGCATGCCTTGCAGAGGAAGGCAAAAATCCAGCGCCCCATGGCCTGACACAAAATGCCCTCAGTCACGCTGGCCTCATTACCATAGGAACCCACTCGAAACCATGATGTGCTCACAGGGGCTGACCTTTGAAAACACAAGGCTCACATTCACAGTAATGAAGAAACAATTGTTCCTTGGCATTCTTATTTTACAGACAGAAAGGCAGGAGAACTCTCTGCTGCCCAGTCCCGACTCCAAGTGCTCATTTCCCTCCTTTAGGATGCTGTGGGCTCAGAGGAAGCCCTCATTAGCAGGCAGGGGCAATTAGATAAGCACTTTCTCCGTGGCTGTTGGTGCTGGGCTAGGGGGAGTACATGATTTCAGCCCAGAACTATCTGCTGTGATAAGGAGATTTTTCCCCTCCCTGACTGCTTTTCCTTCTTTTCATTAAATAAGCTACACAAACATTTCAAAACCTAAGTGCCTTTTCTTTGTTTCCATCACACTGGAAGGCACTTTTGTCTGCCCTGCCTGCCATCAACATGCATCTCAGAGACCCCAAGTCTCTCCCAACCTGACCCACCTAGTGCCACGGGACATAACAGGGCACAGCAGTGAGAACTCAGCTGAAGCTAGCTGGAGCTCAGTTTAAATCCCAGACTCACCTATGAGCCTGGTGATTCTGGGGAAGTTACAAGCCTTAGTTTCCCCACCTGAAATATGGAGCTAATGATGTACCAACTTCGTAAGTATTGTAGCACTGTAGCACTGTCATCCCATTGTTCATCGATTTGCTCCAGCTAGCACAGCGGGTAGGGCATTTGCCTTGCATGCGGCCAACCCGGCTTCGATTCCTCTGTCCCTCTCAGAGAGCCCAGCAAGCTACCAAGAATATCCCGTCCACACAGCAGAGCCTGGCAAGCTACCCATGGCATATTCGATATGCCAAAAACAGTAGCAACAAGTCATAAGTATTATAAGAACTAAATGCTGCAGTTAGAAGATGAGTAACTTCTGGGAATCTAATGTACAGCAGAGTGATAACAGTTACTAATACTGTATTAGGTACTTGAAAATTCCTGAGAGATTTTAACTATTGTAAGAAGAAATGATAGTGACAACACAGGCACTGTGGCAGTAATCATTTTGCAATATATAAATCTATCAAATCAACCTACTATAAACCTAATATGTATCATATGTAAATTATATCTCAAATTCTGAAAAGATAAAATGATTAAACTTCTTATGACTTTAAAAAAGAATCGAATAATATAATTTTATAGCAGGAGTCAAAGATATCATGATTAGTACCTGCCTGGTTGAAGACAGTTTAACTACATGTTTTTCTCACCACCTTCTACATTATCTCTTGTTTCTATTTTCTATCCTTCCTCCAGCCCAGGGGTCAGCAAACTTCTTTCTATTAAAGGACCAGACAGGAAATTCTACAAAATGCTTTGTAGACCCTGTGATCTTAGACACAATTATTCAACTCTGCTGAAGTAGCTCAAAACAGTCACAAACAATATGTGAATGAATGAGTGTGGCTGGCTAGGTTCCAAATACCCTTTTAACTTATGAACAGCAGGATTTAAATTTCATGTATTTTTTTTCTGTGAGGCACGCAACGTCCTTCTTTACATTTTACTTCTAACTATTTAAAACTACAAAATTATTCTTAGCCCATAGGTTGTCCAAAAGTCCATGGACAGACTTGGCCTGTGGCCAGCTTCCTTCTTTTTCCCAGCCACCTTCTCCTCTCTTACCAGGACATGGAGATAATGGGGCTACTACCACCCCTTTCGCAGCCAAAATCTCTGTCTTAATGCAGTTCTCTTGGGGAGCAGGGATGGGCTTTCCAGATGTCAAGTTGATGACAAACATTTACCACCTTTCTAAGTACCAGATACTAATAAGCATTAGCACCTATGTAGTGCTTGATTGATTTACTTTGGTGTACACAAGTCTGTCAGGCAGATAACCAGTCAGTTTCATGGTTGAGGAAACAGAGGCCAAATGACTTCTACAAAGTCACACAGCCAGAAAGTGACAACGCAGCCAGCTTATGGACAGTGCTCTGTCGACCGCCCAAATAACCAGAACCCCACCATCAGGCAAGAAGCATTCCAGAGGGATATGGGGGCCCAAAGATACTCAACATCAGAGCAAAGACAAGGCAAGGGGAGCATCTGAAATGGTTTCATGGGCAGTTCACCTGCATTAGAGGCTAAACTGCGTCTTAAACACAGACGGAGGAGAGGGGCACAGAGTGTGATTCTGCGGCTGGAAGGAGGGAGAATTTGCATTTATAACATGTTCCCAGGTGATGCTGGGGCTACTAGTCCACAGCCCACACTCTAAGATCCATTCATATCAAGAATACTCAAAAACACCCTTATTCTGAAAACATAACTGCATCCCTTTTTGCTTGTTTTCCCCAAGAATCCGTAGACAGAATTCAGTTGTTCATTCTGTTCAGCGGTTGCCTTGAAGACTCTCTTTTAAAGATAATTCCTATACATTTGTCTTCTTTTCTTAATCACGCAGGTGGAAGTTTATAAGATCTGAATTTTACTTCCACGTACTAGCTTATGTGTCCAATGGCAAGTCTGTCAGCCAGTCTAAATGGCATCTTATCCTGATCTTCCCCAGCAGTAGCTCTATCACGTGTGCAATAACTTCAAGGAGATAATACCTTAGGGATCAACTCACTTTTTCCTTTTCTTTTCATTCCAAACATTTAAACTTATTCCCTCATCCTATCCCAGAAAGGCAATCTCCAGGATCCATGAATCTTCTCCTCCTCAACTAACAAAGACCTTATTTCCAAGGGTTTCAGCATCCCTCTTCTAGTCCTCTGAACCTTGAAGGTTGGTAGCAGCCCAAGGCCATCTGTAATTTTATATACCTAGTCATCAATTATTAACTCTCAGTTGAAGCCATCAAAATGCTTCCTTCAGAACTTGTTCCCTCAAAGCTCCTAAGCGGGAAGGAGAGCCTGGAAAAGTTAGATCTCAGTGAGGTTTTGCAGTCCTGAACCAGACACCAGCTTTTCTATGAGAAGGAAACTCTATTTTAGCCTTATAGTTAGCTTCATGTGTTCCTTATATAGAATCTTTTCTGATCTGTGCTCACAGTCCCTTGACACTTTCTTTCATCTCATTCTGTGCTAATTGAGTTTTGATATGTTCAAAAGTTGTTTTGTGATTTGGTTCTTCTGGGTATAAGCTGCATTGGGTTGAAACGGATATGTTCTGGTAGTTTCCAAGAGTTAGATGAGAGGTGTCAGACAGCCAAATAGCAGTGTTCCAAATTGTACTTCTATTACTTTTTATCCCAATAGTACAGTAAGGTATTTATTCATTTATTTATTTATTTATTTATTTATTTATTTAACATGACACCAAAAGAGGCCTGGCTTCTGGCCTCTGTCTTCTGGGAGGTTCATCTCTAAGCTTCATGTACTGTCATGTGAGAAGAGTCTTTGGGCCACATCAATGTGATTTAGAAGTGTGGAGCGAGATCAGTCACCTGGGTTGGGGAGAATGCCTATAAGATGGAGTCCCAGTAAAAACTCTGAGCACAGAAGCTGGAGTGACCATCCTAATTGGAAATACTCTGAGGAAACTGCCAGGCCTCGGTGCTGGGAACTAACATGCCCTGATCCCCACAGGAGAGGACTGAGGAAGCAACACAACTGGTTTCCCCAGGCTCTGCCCCATGTGCTCCCTCTCTTGGCTGATTTTGGTTTCATGTTTGGGCCACACCCAGCAGTGCTCAGGTGGCCATATGTGGTACCGGGGACCAAATAAGGCCTGGCTGTGTGCAGAGTAAATGCCCTACCCACCGTATGATGCTCCAGCTCTCTCGGCAAATTTTAACCTGCTTTCTCTCCTTGTAATAAACACAACTGTGCATGTAATAGCTCCCAGTGGGCTCTGAGAATCCTTCTCGCAAATGATCACAGCTGAAGGTGGTTTGGGGAATCCCCTGATCCTGCAGTTGTTGTCCAAGATGAGGGTGTTTTATGGTGGACACATGTTAGTCAATCCTAATGCACATACGCACTCACCAGAAAAAGGGTTCAGAGGTGGGAAAGGGAGTGTCTTTAACCGAGTCAATGCCAATTTTCTCATGTGTCTTTTGCTACTGTCATTTCTGGAGATCAGATGTGAGGAAATGAGTTGATTAGAGGTTGAAGAATCTTTACACTCAAAGCTAACTTTGCAGTCAAGAATCAGGAAGAAAGGACTTGAGCCAACTGGCACAGAATGAGCAGCCTGTAAGGGATGAAGAGGGTTTGGGCTGTGAGTCAGAACACAGGCATGGACGGTCTTCAGGCTACACCAGACGGGAAGCTCAACATCACACCCACAGAACCCTGTCTCCTCTTGGCTGAAAAACCCTGGCCCCAGGGCACAGGTGGAAAGTCACTGGGCACCAATAGGGCCAAGACCCGGACCTGGTCAGGCAATGACCACAGGAAGCAGGAATGAGGGAGTGAGTCTCGCCCAGAGGCAGGGCTTCAGCACAGAGATTACTGCAGTGCTTTCCAGATGGTTCTCAGCCCAAAGCGGAGAATCAAAGTTGTGGTCAGGGATCAAGAATCAAGCCTCCACTTTAGTCTGGAGGCTCCTTCATCCCATCTCCGAGGGCATCTCCATCACTGAGTACTGACGGTCCCAAATCCACACCTCGTGCCCCCATTTTCAAGTGCCTACTAGACACTTCCCCCCAAGTCTTACCTTACCAACATGTCAAACTATGGACCTACACCTTCCTTTTCACTCTTCAAAATCCCAACACCTCCATGCAGACAAATATTCTCCAACCTCCCAGGATGGCCCCACTAGTTAGCAGGGACTCTATCTCTCTCTGGTCCTCCAAGATGATGCAATGGGCCCTACATTACACAGTTCCAAAAGTAACTTCCCTTGGGCCCTTCCATTTAGTGCTCACCAAACTAGGCTCTTAAGAAATTCAGGCCATCTTGAACAAGCCCCTGAGCTACAGTAATTAGACTAATACCATTAGGGAACACTGTGCTGAATCTTGTATGAAAGAGCTCACAGGGGCCGAGAGATAGGACAGCAGTTAGGGTGCATGCCTGGCGTGCAACCCATCCAGGTTCGATTCTGAGCACCACACGGTCCCATGAGCATTGCCATGTGCAGTCTTGGAGGCACCTAAGTGCCCCCAAGTGAGCCCCCAAAACCACCAACAGTAGCCAGAAACTGCATGGTTCAAGCAGCAATCATTTCCTTGGGCCCTGGCACTGACCCACCAACCCAGCTGGTCAAGAATCATTGGTGCACCCCCCCCACTCTCCCCTACCCCACCCCAGACCTTCTGCGCACTGCTTGGGAGTCCCAAAAATACAATAAAGGTAGAGCACATAGAATTTCAATCATTCTAGTAATGATCACCCATGTTTTGTAGAGGTGGAAACAGAAGCTCTTGAAGGTTAAGCAACTTGTCCATAGCACAAAGAGAGTTAAGTGGAAGAGCCAGGCCCTCCAAGGCAGACAGTATGATGGAGACCAGACCATTTCTCATATGTAAGGAGGCTGGGGCAAGAATTGGAAATAGGGTGTTCTCTATAAAGTGTGGGCGTTAAGAGCCACATAAGGAAAGAAACCAAGAATTAGACAGTAACGCATGCCTGGAGTCCAGTACTGCCAAATTATCAGCAACATAGGAGGAGGAAGCTAGGAAGCAATGCAGAGAGGAGGCAGACTGAGCAGCTGGGCTCAGTCTTGGCAGTGAGGGGCCCTGACACCAGCTACCATGGACACACTGAAGGTAGAGAGCATGCCCAAGAGTTGGCATGAGCAGCTCGTTAGCTCAAACTTGGGCTCCAGTCAAGACACCATTGAAAATATGGCTGAATTCTTTTTTTTTTTTTTTTGCTTTTTCTTAGGGTCACGCCTGGTGATGCACAGGAGTTACTCCTAGCTCCACATTCAGGAATTACTCCTGGCGGTGCTTGGGGGACCATATGGGATGCTGGGAATCGAACCCGGGTTGGCCACGTGCAATGCAAGGGGCAAACGTCCTACCCACTGTGCTATTGCTCCAGCCCCGTGGCTGAATTCTTGAGACCAGTCAAGGCCATGTGTGGGCCAGCCAACTGCTCTTCTGAGATACAGGAAGACCATCAGACAGGGATGAGAAGAGAGAGATGAGAGGTAGCAGGATGCTGGCTAATGAGCAAAAGGGTACAGGCCAAGATCCCCCATTCCTAAGGTCACATCTCTAAATCTCTAGAGTCACATCTTCTTTTGGGGGCACAGGGGAATGTCCAGTCTTGCTCAGTGCTGATCTGCACTTAGGTATCATTCTTGGAAGTGTTCAGAAACTATATGGGAGACCAGAGTAGAACCAGTGTGAGACACAACAAGGAAAGCATCTTAATCCCTGTAGTACCGCTCCAGTGCCCACATTCTGCTTTATTTTTGTTTGGTTTGGGGACCACACCTGGCAGTACCCAAGGCTTACTCCTGAATCTGTGCTCAGGGATCACTTCTGGTGGGTCTCAGGGGGGCATATGTAGTGCCAGGGATGAATCAGTCAGCCGTGTATAAGACAAGTGCCTCACCCACTATACTGTCTCTCTGGCTCCCACATTTGCTTTCAACGCCACCCCCCTAGGCAAATTCTTTCTAGCCTCTCTACTATGTCTGTCTATACTCTTATTCAATGTTGTTTTGGTGGATTTTTGTCCTTTCTACTCAAACCAGTGCCCAGCCTTGAACCTAATCCCCATGAAAGGCTCTCTGAGGGTGCCAGTGAATTCCCACATGTCCAGGATCACTGAGTATCTCAGAACGAGAAAGGCTTAGAAACCATTTTGTCCGTGTCCTTCCTATTAGCCTCAAAATGTGACTTTCCCAGACCCACAAAGCACAGTTTGCACAGGGAGCCCACACCTGACCCTTCTGTTGCACAAACTGCCTTTTGCCCACCTGAACAACTCTCCCTTCCTCCCCTCCACCATCACAATTCCTAGTGACTCACTCAGGACCTGTCACAACAGAGGGTGTGGAAGGAACATCTGCTGATTGTGATTCACTGATCTCAATTTTCCAGGGGGGAAGTAATTACGAAGATTAGTCAATAGTAAGGTGTGAATGACAGACAGCTGTCCCCTCACTCTTCAAAGAATTTGTATTTTGAAACACGGTATTTACTCCCATTCAAATTAGCTATCAAAAACTCAAAAGATACAGGTATTATTTCAGGACCAGACAGAGAGAGAGAGAGTCCTGAAATACTCAGATCACTACACATGCTCTAGTGCCAGCCGGTAGACAGAGCCAGCCCGGTGAAGAGTATTTGCATTTTATGCTGGTGCCACATTATAGCCACCAGGGGGCGCTTAAGGCTCCCACCTCCCCTGCTCACTCCTATTCACCACCAGCAAGGCCACCAACAGGTCATTTTACTGGGATATTCTGCAGCACATCTGGTCTTTCCTTTTAAATTATTCCTTGGGATTCGGTCTTTCCCCAATACGCTCCAGCCTTGGAAGTGGATCTTCCGTGTTAGATCGAAGGAGGCTGAATTAGTCTCTTTTCAGAAGAGGATTCTGCTTTCTCTCCTCTGCCTCAGCTTTCCTGGAGCAATGTGGCACAAGAGTCAGGGAGGTGTGGATTGAGGACCACGGGTCCCGGACATGATCAGATGCTACTTTTGACCTGCAGTGCTCGTGGCTACTCGAGCCTTCCCTCAGCCTGCAGAGCCCTCCACAGGGTCCAGCATTAACAAAGAGAAAACTCTCCTCGAACCCGAGTGTGCTCCTCCACAGGCATCTGCCTTGGCTCCCCTGTCCTTCTCTCTCTGGTCACAGAGATGGCGGGGAGAGGAAAAAAAGCCTGTTTCTTGGCATCAGGGCACTGAGGGTGCCCCTCAGAGGACTCCCCCTTATCCCAGCTTAGGAGCAGGAAAACCACCACAGCCAAGAGCAAATACGGGCCTCGAACCTGCAGCATCTCGCTCCGCCTGGGGACGGGTCAGCAATGCAAATACCCAGGCTTGCAAGTGGGAATGGAAATTGGGAGTCGTGCTAGAGGACTCAGGAACCTGACTTTTAAACTCAAGGGTTCTCCAGGGCAAAGTGAAACGTCGAAGTCAGCCTCTGCCCACTGCCGGCACCCTTGGGCTTCAGAGACCCCTCTCCAGAGAGACCTAAAGAATCACTCAGTGTGGGTGGGGGAGGATGGGTAGTTAAGAGAGAGAAGAGACCAACACATCAATAGTAGCTGGAAGACCTTCTGCTCCGATGTCTAGGATCTCTAGCCCTCAGCATGCACTGTGTTCCAGACTTAAGGCCTTTGTTTTTTTAGAAAAAAAAAATCCAATGCAGACTCAAGGCCTTTGACTCAGGGCAGATGACGGCAGGAGGCGGGTTTTAGAGGGGCTCCTGTTCCTAGTCTGTGCTGACCTCAGGGTTTCTCTCCTGATCCTGCTGCCTTGGTGGCCAGAGGCTATCCCCCAAGCCTGAACCTGGTCCACTCAATTCTCTCGGGGACCGGGTCAGCCACCTGCACATCTCAGTATCTCCTGGTTCTATCCTCAGCCCTGCCCAGATGGCCAGAACCAAGCTCTTGGAAACGGCGATGGATGGATCGAGAGCAGCCTGACCTCTGGTCATTCTCACCACCCAGGCCCTGTGTCCACAGTCTATGGAGCGACTAGCTAACAGCAGGGTCTCTGCTCACTGATTCAGTTAGAAACTAGGACTGCGGGACCAGAGAGATAGTACAGCGGGCTGGGCGCTTGCCTTGCACGTGGATGATCCCTGGAATCATAAATGGTCCCGTGAGCCCCGAGCACAGAGTCAGGAGTAAGCCCTGAGCACTGCCAGTTGTGGCCGCTGAACAATCAAAAAAAGCTACAATCGAGTGGAGGCTATTGCCCCACACCTGCTGAGGCGGGCGAGCAGGATGCCAGTGCTGAACCCCAACTGACAGCTTTTCTAGAAGGGGCACAGAGAGGGCTGTCCCGGAGTCTCTGGGAGAAGCAGGAGGCAGTTGGTTGAACTCAGCCCCTCTGGGACAGACACACAGACAGGCTTGCCATCCTCCCGAGGCCCTGAACACCGCCCCCTCGTGGCCGGCGCCGCACACCTGGTTTGCCTTCAAGCTGCGGGGTGTCCTGCGGGCTCACAGGGCTGCCCGGGCTGCCACTCGGGGTTTCCCTGGGGGAGGATGAGGCCCGGAGAGTCACTGCTCCCTTCCCAGTGCAGATTTTTGTAGGATCCATGTCTGAAAAAAAAAAATACAAGAAGAGAAGAGTGAGTCCAAGGCTCCTGAACGCTGGAGGCAGCAGTCAGCTGGCGACAGCCGGGCAGTGAGATGGATCTGGGGTTCAGCCACGCAGTCTTGTGGTCGATGGAAATGAATTTGTGGGTAGCAGAGAGGGAGGCATCCCATTTTCCGAGGTTTACCGCACATTGTGAGGTTAGGGCGGGGAACGGAGGCAGCCGTGAGCAGTATCAGCTGAGGACATGTCACCAAGGAAAGCAGGTTGATTCCTTCTAGTCAATGACATTAACGTCACATTAATCCTAACCGATTAGTAAGGCACAGCTCAAGAGAAAGTCCCTGGAAGATTTCTCAAGCTCCCAGACAGACCATCCCGCTGATTTAAAAAAAAAAAAAGAAAGAAAGAAAGAAACAGCACAGTGACCACCTTGAGAAGTAGGTGGTTCTTCTGTTCAGAAACAATGCTCTTCACAGCTCTCTGATGGAGGAAGAAAAAGAAAAACGGAAAAGGAAATATCTGGTATCAGCAAGACCCCAGTGGGGATGAGACAGGATATGCTGCCTGGGGTGCGGGTAAGGGGAAGAGATGGCAGGAGACGACATCCTCACATTCCACAGTTAATGAAGAAAATTCACACCAAAGAAAAGGGTTACAAATGCTGAACGGGGGCCCATAAATAGTGCTGGCTGCACCCCCAGCAGAGCCTGTGCTAAGGGGCGGGGGGGGGGGATCCCAGATGCTTCTACGGTTCACAAAGGCTTGATCACAGACCCAGGTCATCTTTCAGAATTCTACTGAGAAAAATTTCAAAACAGGCTTCAAAAGATCTGGGAGTTCATCCTCCAGGAAACCCCACAATGGGGAGGCAAGAAACCGCTCAAACCACACAGTTCCGGAAGGTTCCTGTACGCAATGCTCCCATACACCGAGCTGCACTGAATTCCAGGGCACCATTTTCCAAATGACTTGTAGCATTTGGATCTTTGACCTTCATTGTCAAGACTAGTGGGACTATGGGTTAGAGTCTCAGATGGGGACCGGACAGGATGACGTCAGATTCAGCCCTGCTCTCCTGCAGGACAAACCCTTCTCCCTCTGTGTATTCCAGTGTATTCCACTCGGGCAGCCCCTTCCTGACGCTCAGACAGGAAGACCTTAGCGTTGCTGAAGAAATCAGAGTTGCTCCCTCAGAGCCTCTTTCCTTGAAAGTGAAGCCTCAAAACACAAACATACTCTTGGGTAATCTTGGGTAGCAACTGACTTGTACAACACTAAAAAGAGGACAAGTGACAGAAGTCACAGAACTCCTGGGACAACTGGCTCATGGTTTATTTTGTTTTGTTTTCAAACAGAGGAGGAACAAGCTGACAAAAGCAGCCTGTCCATGGGTTCTTAGCTGCCTGGTCAGATTTAACCCTGTGCCCCATTCCTGAAAGTTCCACGGGGTTAAATAAAATGCTCCCTGGTTCCTCACTGGCTTTGTTCTGCAAAGACAGAAATTATGAGCTGGAGTTCACACTGGACCTTTATGCCCACCTTGAAGTGACAGGCAGGAAGAGGCTGCAGGTGTGGGGCAGAGGGGGAAGGGTCTAGGTTGCGTAAGAGGACAGGCTAGAGTTCCCATCTGGCTGCTTCCAGTTTAGTTCAATGAGGTGGCACCCTGTGCAGTCCCATTAAAATTATCTGCAAGACTGGAGCTGCAAAGAAAGCACTGAGAGGTGGAAGACTCTAGAGAGAGCCTAAGATGCTCAGAAACCAGGCGTTTGTTCTCAGTTCCTCTCACAAGCACAGAGAAACATGCACACATGCACACAGAGAAGACAGGAAACCAGCTGAGGAAGTGAGCACAGATGCATCCTAAACATGCAAGGATTAAGGCTCCTAGTCTTGTTAGAAGGAAAGAAGAAGGGAAAAACCATGCATGACCTGCTAGCGATAAAAAAAAAAAGATGTTTTGTTTTATTTTTAAGGGAAACAACCCAAGGGGAGATACCTGGAGGGAGTACCAGGCCTGAAGAGTTTGTCACTGTCTTCACAGGAATTATTTTAACAGCAGATACAGAGCGTACACGTAAAAGGTCAACAGGGGCTGCAAACACAAAAGGGTCAATGGTACATCCAGAAAGAACATTTGGGAAGCACGCAGGCAGCTGAGAAGCTGGGCAGGGACAATAGCAGGAAGTCGCCCACATGGCAAGAACAATAGGAGTGGTAGAGGCAGTGGTCTGAGACAAACCGAATTTCAAATGCTCTCTCTCTTCTGAGCTCTGCGCCAAGTTGGCAGAACCTTCCCTCCTCCTGTCCCCCAAATGTAGTTGGTCAGTGTTGATCGTGCCTCCTGTCACACCAGGAGCTTGCCAAGACTCTGGACAAAGAGATTCACAGAGACGCAGATGGCCTGGCAAAGAGACGAAAGGGAGCACAATCGGCGTCCAAGGGGGTCCCCCCGGAGAATACTGCTGGGAGGACTCCCAAGAGCAGAGGGATGACTCAGCTCCCGGTGAGGGAGGAGGCTGAAGACCAAGCTCAGAGGTTGCCTGGACATTTCAGCAGTTGCCTGGACAACAGCTCCCCCAGAATCAGGACTTTTGGGGTCCTGTGACTGCTCTGGTAATTACAACCCTCTGGCCTGACTCAGTCGGAACCCCTATGGGCTGGGCAGCAGATGGTCCTGTTAAACTTGCCCTTTTCTGGGCAGCACAATGCCAAGTGTCCCAGGGCACACTCCAGTCTCTGTCTGAGCAGCCCTCAAGTACCCAGGCCAAGACCCTGATTTCAGCCAAGTGGAGGGGAGCAGAGATAAGCAGGCAGGATGGGGTGAGGGCTCATGGTCATCTCTCTGCGAGCGTCTCTGCCTACCCCATCTCCCCGGGTTCTAGAATCTCAAGGGTGGATGGGTCCCAAGCCCTCCTTCTCACAACAAGCCTGTCTGTGAGGGCTTCCTGGGCCCCGTCGAATGGCAGCAAATGGACGAGATGTGGGTGCAGGGGCTACAAGGGACTTGGGACCCCAGATCTGGGCAGTCACTGTGGCTTCAGTCTTGAGTCAGCCAGTCTGGCACCAGGAGCAAAGGGACAGAAGCTCCTCAGAGCCGAGGCGCTCACCTTCCTACCCATCATGCCGCTGTCTCCTGGCGGTGTGGCGGCCGTCAGCGACAGCTGCTGCTGACAAGACTGCACCCTAGGAGTTTGGGCTATCTTTCCTGGTCGTCTCACAGACCACGCCTCTCACGGCTTCAGAGAGCGGCTGGATGGGAAAGCCTCTGTGAAAGAAGAGTTTGCGAGAACAGCCCAGAGTTCTCCAGTTCTCAGGATAAGAGGCCGGGGCTGGAGCTCGGCCATCCCAAGCCTGGTACATGGACGTCCGAGGCCGCCCAGATCACCTTCAGGCTACATTCACCTCTTTGCTGCTTCTGTGGTGCCGGGAATTGAGCCCAGGGCCTTGCCCACCAAAGCTCAGGAACACTACCACTGAACCACATCCTCAGCCCATGACTCTTTTTTTCAACCAAAGGAGGTTTTTCCTGAGGAGATAGTGGAAGCCACCTCCATCAAGCCCCTCCTCACACGTGCTTGAAGTCGCCTCCATGACAAATTAATAGTCATGGAATTGACAGCCAACTGGTTTTTAAAGCATGGAAGCCTTAGGTGAGGCACTTGCCTTGCACACGGCCAATCGGGGCTTGATTCCCCGGCATCCCATATAATTCCCCAAGCACCGCCAGGAGTAGTTCCTGAGTGCAGAGCCAGGAGTAAGCCCTGAGCACTGCCAGATAGAGCCCCCAAGCAAACAAGCCAAAAATGTACGCAGGCTCCCAATATGTTCTTCACCAGAGACTCAATTCCTCCCCTACAGCCACTCAACAGGCACTGGCCTTCAAGATTCTCTGACTGAAACTTAGCCAAGAGTGTCCACGAACTCCTGGGAATGCCACCGAGAGGCGATGGTCCCCAAACTAACGGCCCCACACTCCTCAGCCCTCCTTCAGATGTCTCTACCATCTCTCTTCCCAGCTGGCTCCTCTGACTAATGCTTTGCCTTGTCTCAAAAGGAATCCCTGGACGAGCCAGATGGAGATGACAGAGGTCAAACTTCCTGAAGTTACTCTGTGAGAGATGTGGCATCTGGACATCCATGCCCAAGGATGGGATTTTTTGCCTGCCTTTCTGATAACAAAAGATATTGGGGCTGTGCCCCAATAAAACCTTTATCATTCACAATTTAAAGCAGAAATTCAAACTGTAAATATCAAATTTCTTTGTTTTACAGATGAGGAAATCCACAACCATGAAGACAAAGGACACCTAGGATTTCACTGTGAGCAGTATAAATGAGACTTGTACTCCTTCCCCCGACCCAAGGGAAAAGAGGGGACCCTGGGGCCTTCCCACCGTGGGGAGCCATGCTGAATGCTGATGGGGTTACATGAACATTTACAGGGACTCACAGGATTTCAGAGCTCCTCTCACCCATCATTTGTTCCATATGTAAAACTAGAACAGTTCTAAACTGAAAGTTATTAAGGACACTGAGTGAAAGAAATGGCGCCTAGGTGACTTATTTCACCCTGAGGGCTCTTGCCTTGGGATCAGGGTATGAGTGTACTGGTCTTACAGGTTGAAGGTGAAATGCTGGGCAAGGGAAATTTGAGGTGGATACATGCCAGACGTGCCATGTGTGAGGTATTACATCATCAGATGTGAAGTACTACATCACCAGATATGAGGTACTACATCATCAGATGTGAGGTGTTACATCACCAGATGTGAGGTACTGCATCACCAGATGTGAGGTACTGCGTCTTTGGATTTGTTTGTTATTGGTGGTATCCTGTGAACTGGGGAGAATACTTTTGGTTTTGTTTTTTTTGGGGGGCACATCCAGTTGTTCCTGGCTCTGCACTCAGGAATTACTCCTGGCAGTGCTCAGGGCATCATATGGAATACCGGGGATTGAACGTGGGTTGGCCACATGCAAAGCAAATGCCCTTCCCACTGTACTATCGTTCCAGCCCCTGAGGAGAGTGTTTGATACTTCACCTCACCATGGAATGCAGCAGCCTCAGATGCAGGAGATGCAAGAACATGCTCCAATGGGTGCCCAGTTCATGGCCTCATTGAACCACTGTCTGACCCCTCCAGGCAGGTGGCCGAAGCCCGACAAGCACTGTTCCTTCCAGGAACTCCCAATTAGGTGGTTCTTAATAAGCCTTACCTTTGTCTTGCCCATTGGTGCCTGGTGGCAGCCCATTCACCACAGCTTTTGAAGCGCCAACATCACACTCTGAAAGAGAGAAAGAGCACCGGGCTTGGAAGACGCCTCTGGGACAGTGACAGGGCCCCACCTGCTGCAGTGCCAGGGACACACAGATTCTCTCAAGTCTGGGAGGAGCCTGGAAGGTGTGGGGGAAAATCCTGAGAACGTAATGTGCCTAGAGCCAGGAGGGGGTGCAGAAGCTGTCTGGGGACAGGAAGGGTGCGGAGGGTGAGGCTAATTCTCTGACCTCTGACCTGGTTGTGCTTTTCGCTTTGAAAAGAAACCTTTACTCCCTCCAAAAGCACCTTGGCCTCTGACCTGGGATCACCAGTTCAAAAGCCAACTGAACGCTATCCTCAGGGAGATCTTTCTAGAATCAGGGCGGAAGCCTACAGCTCTCGGAGACTTTCCTTCACCCCATCCCTCATGCCCTGGTCAAGGTCAGCATCCCTCCCCAGACACGGCTCTGGACACTGTGCTCCCTCCCCAGCCCGCTGTTCTCAGTGGAGGCTCTTGTGGCTACCTGCTCACCCTTGGACCATCATTCTGGCCCGTTCTTGCCCCAGGTCACCTCTGCCTCTGGTAGCACAGTCTTAAAGAGTTCCATGTTATGGAGCAAATGAACACAAAATAGGACAAAGCTATAGGGAGTCTCTAAAACCCTCCATGGGGACAGATCATCTTCCCCTCATCTCTCTGCTCTGCTTGTCAAGGGAAATGACGGGCACAGTGTGGGGAGCCAATCATTCAGATGATTGTCTACGGGAGGAAAAACGGAATTTGAAGTCTCCCCAGTTACACAAGTGATGGCTTAAAATATGGTTTTATTTTTTCAGTAAATGGAATGATCTCTGATCATATTTATACTAATTTATTATATTTATCTATCTATCAAGGCTGTAGCAATAGTACAGCCGGTAGAGTGTTTGCTTTGCACGCAGCTGGCCTGGCCCGGATTCGATCCCTGGCATCCCATATTGTACCCCAAGCACTGCCAGGAGTGATTCCTGAGTGCAAAGCCAGGAGTAACCCCAGAGTACCACCAATGTGATCCCCAAACAACAAAAACAAAAACATTCATTAATTTTTTTAAAAAGGCTGGCTTTCAAAAGAAGAACTGACCCTGAGAATCATAAGCAAGCAGCAGAGACCATCTGCTACCGTGGGGACAGAGTCTGGTCACCTCACCCAGAACTAGGAGCTTTCCCCTCCCCTGGTCCTGCCCTTTTCGTCTACCTGGCCACCAGAGCCTGCCCTCATGGCCCCATAAGTAGGTCAGGAACTTTAAGGTCTCAGTCACTGTGGGAAAGCCTTCTCCCTTGTCTCTATCCTGCGGGAATCCCATGCATCGGGGTGACTCCTAGTGCCGCTGGCTCCTCTCAGCTGTTGAAACTAAGAAGCCCATTGCCCTCCTGCAGCTGCTGCCCACCCAGTTCTCAATCTCCAAAACCAGGGAAGCAGAAGGCAGAGGATAAGAAGCAGAGCAGGCAGGTGGACCCCCTGTTCTGGGACATGCGCCCGGAGTAACCCCAACCATCAAGAGTCAGCCAAGCCACAAAGACAATCCTCACAGCTGTTTTTTTCCCCCCATATCTGTGGACTGCACTTGAGAGTCAAAACTAAGTGTCCACAATTAGCATTTCATTTTATCCCTAGTACCCAGCACCCTGGAGCTCTGGCCTATAGATAGATAAGAACTTTGAGGGTCCAGAAAGATAGGACAGTGGGGTCTTGCATGTGGCTGATTCGGGTTTGATCCCTAGCACCACATATTGTTCCCCTGAGTCCCACCATGAGTGATCCCTGAGTACAGCCAGGTGTGTGCCCACTGCTCCCCCCCAAAAAAAAACAAAACAAAACAGAACCCAAGAACCTTTTGTGCTCAACAAGGACATGAGCGTCCAAGAACACTAATCTAGGATCTGTACTGTGGTCCTTCCCATTCCAAAACTCATATTTGCTCTCAACTGGGATAAATATTTAAGCATGTTGGCTTCCTGGTTTATATATCTACTTCCCTACATGTCAGGACTGATGCTCAGCCTAAACCCCACAGTTCATTTGGTACAGACCAGGTCACCCACACCAGCTCTTCACCAGCGTCTTCAAACACCAATGGTCTGATACCTACCACTGAAAAGCCAGCATGGATGCCGCCTGGATCCACAGAACTCCTCCCTCAGAACCTGGCCCTCTCACCCCAGGCTCTGTCTGGCCAAGGCCCTGAATCCACTAATCCTCCCAGGGATACCCACATTTCTTGGACAGACAGAAAGACAGTGTCAGTAAGGCCACTGGGCTCTGCTGACAGAACAGGACCAGCTCCACCACCAATCAGCTCTGTCTCTCACCATCCTGTCCCCTCAGCTGCCCAATCCTCCCTCCTAGGGCTCAGGGCCTTGTGTTGGGCCTCTCCAAGCTAGCAGGGGGGCAGTCTCTGAGCGCCCCGTGCCCTTCCTCTCCTTCTTTTCTTTGAATTAAAAATAACAAAGTATGGGGCTGGAGCGATAGCACAGTGGGTAGGGCATTTGCCTTGCACGCAGCCAACCCAGGTTCAATTCCCAGCATCCCATATGGTCCCCTGAGCACCACCAAGGGTAATTCCTGAGTGCAGAGCCAGGAGTCACCTCTATGCATTGCTGGATGTGACCCATAAGGAAAAAGGAAAAAGTGCTGCACAGCAAAAATAACGTGAGCACAGCAAGGGTCCGAGCACCTCAGCTGAGGGTATAATCTCTGGCAAGCACTGCAACACAACACATGTGAGAGCACCACAACTAAAGGTCCAGATCACAGGTGGGGGCACCACCACGGAGTCTGTGACCTCAGGCATGCAGCAACCACAGAAACATAACTGGGGGTAACTCTAGACAGGCAAAGTCATGAAACACAGACACATACATAAATATGTAAACAAACAATGCAGCTGCATTGTCTTTAAAAAACAACCTAGTTAAGCTTGAAGACAATTCCATAGCCTCACACTGCCACCTCCCAGCCTGCTGGCACCTAGCGGACCAAGTTAGCCTCAGCTCCATCGGGTAGGTCAACCCAGACATACCACTACCCCCCGCGGGGCCCTGGTCTGCCCACTGGCAGAGTGACGGGGATGAAGCGAGAAGTCACAGGGGGAGCATCTGCTTCCGTGCGCCATAGCCCCATTCCAGTGGGAATCAAGGAGGCAGCAACACCCCCAGATTCCGTGTCCACCAAAAGTGAGAACAGAGAAGCTCATGAAGGCTACCATCTTGCTGGCAACAAGGGGGAGCAGCAGCTGCCGGACCCTCCATGGAGAGATTTCCCCAACGATCCTTGCGGGTGTGGCTCCTGTTTCCTCTAAAGTAGGAGAGAAACTCTCCAGTGGGGTCATCGGGCCAGAGAAGAGAGAGCCCAGATTTTTTTTTTTTTTTTTACTCTTCCTAGGAAACGCCTCCTTCCTGTGCCACACCCAAAGAGATGTTGGGGAGGAGTCCTGCTCTCCACGTTCAGGCATTTCCACACCCTTCCCCACCCCACTGCGGGTCCCTCCCTTCCTCTCATTAATGCTGGGGAGAAGCCCTGCCAGTTTAGAAGAGCATGAAATTTTAGGCCACAGAGCAAACTTTTTCTTTCTTTTTTTTTTTTTTGAAGGCCAGGCCTACACTCAATGACAACAAAAACAAAAGCCAAACACAAGAAAACCTGAGTTACAAAGCGGTAGCTTCTGGCAGTGTGGCATGCACGGGGAGGGGGAAGGGAAGAAAGCCGTGCTCCACAGCAAAGCACCCAAGGTGCCAGGGACAAGTTCAGCCTCTGCCTTGGCAAGGAGGAACTCAAGGCTGGTGACCCACAGGCCATGCCCTCGGCAGGGTTCTCAGTACATGGCTCTGCCTCCTGCCCTCCTGCACAATCTCCACGAGCGGATGCTTTCGGCATGCGTTGTTCTACAGAATGAGATGCAGAGAAGGGCCCCACTGCAGAACCAAGGCTGGGAGAGGATGCGAGTGGATGTAAGGGGAACCCCAAGGGTGGCCTTGAGTTGTCCCGCTGGGACCCACAAAGGGCCATACTCACAGATTGGCCTGTACTGCTCAGGGTGGGGTCTGGAAATACGCAGCGAGGCCAGTTTTCAACTTGCTGACATCTCTGGAACACCCTGGGGTTAAAGCAGGGTTAGGGGCCCCTTGCATGAACTGGCACTTCACTACCCAGAGGTTTCTGAGAGGCTCCAAAGGCTCAGCAACCAAGCAGGGCCTTAAGCTCCAGAGGAAAATTTCTCTGCCTGCGATTCTGGGCTGGACCGCTGACAGCTCCGGGCTGTACAATGAGCAACTCCCTGGCCCAGGTTTCCACCCAGGCTTGAAACAAAAAATACCTAAAACCGGCCATCTGTTTAGGACTTGGGTTTCCCCGCCACCCACCCCCAGCAAAGGCATAGCAAAGGGGTGAGTAAACTCGTTCTCCCAGCCTGGAAGAAGGAAGTGTGGCGTGAGCGATCTGTTCAATCTGTTTACTTCTGCTGCCATTGCTGGGATTAAGAAATGTCACTGAGGTGTATGTACACTTACGTCAAATTGATCAAACTGTATGCTCAGAATATTTGCTGTTTATTGCCTCTCACTTAGATCTCAATCTGTTAAAAACAATAGAGGGAAGGGGGCTATTAGCAAGATTCGGACACGATGCAGACCAAGTGTATGTCATGTAGCTTTCACACCTAGCAGGTACTCAGCAGATCATCAGTATGAGGTGATAATAACTCATACCTAGTCTTGGCACTGTGTCTCCAGAGGAGAAAAAAAAGTTCAAAATGTTTTACTGGAGTTGGGGCATTTGGAATACATGGGAAATCTAGCTGGGGTGCCCAGACCTGTCTCATTTGTCAAAGGGAGAAAGCAGCTTACTTTCGTTCTGGATTTATAGATTTATATTCCATATCTGGCTCTGACCACACCTGGCAGGGCTCCTTTCAGCTCAGTGCTCGGGGATCACTGCTGGCAGTACTTGGGGGGTAAACTCAGAGCCCAGCAATGTGTGTGCTCCAGCCCGTTGAGCCATCCGTCTGGCCCCTCAATCAACTTTTTTTTTGGTGGGGGTGGTGATGCTGGGGACTGAAACCTGGGCCATACACATGCCAGGCATGTCCTTCACAGGCTAAGCTCTATCCTCAGGCCCAAAGAGAGGGTTTTAAAGGACTTACCAGAGCTCATGGTGGTGACAGGAAAGTCTTCTGCAATCGGGCCTCGGCACAGCTCTGCAAAACATAAGCCCCACACAATGGAATTGGTGAATGGCTGGTTCAACATAATTCCCAGTGATTCATGTTTAAAATGCAAACACTGGCTGACCCTTGATAAAACAGGGTTGAGGCAGGAGTTGCCTGTCAGGCTTCTGGTTCTGGTTCTCAGTTTTATCCCCCATACTGGCTCTAGATAGTGGCCAAGGTCTCGTCCGGTTCTAACTCTCTATTATAAACCTCAAGTCACCTTCAGAGGTAAGTACTAAGGTTGTTAGTTTATGCAGATGAAGAAACACTGGGAGAGAGGGAGAAATATATAATATATACTAATATATATAAATACATATATATATAGTGTGTGTATGCCTGTGTGTGTCTGTGTGTGTGCTGTGTGTGTGTGTGCTATGTGTATGTACCCAGGGGTCACACCTGACAATGCTCAGCCTGGTGGTACAAGCATAACGGTTCAGACACAGCGAAGCACTGCTGCTTCTACTGGCTGGGGACCCTGCAGTTCTTGGTTGGGGGTGAGGGATGGGGGAGGAGACAGAGACGAAACTCAGCTACACATGTGTGAGGTAAGAGCTCTGTTACTCGCACTGTCTCCTGGAGCCGCACTCACTCCACTGCCCTGATTCTCCCACTGACCACGATATTCAGATAAATTATATCCCCTCACGGTCCCTTCCAACAGCCCCAAGAACGCAACTGTTTTCCCTCCCTAGTATTTACCTCCTAGACGTTTATAGAAACGTTATCAGAGCAGAGAGAATCCTTTATGTCTGGCTTCTCTCACTTAACAACGCTTGAACAGCACTGGCCATAAGCATGTATGGCTCAGTTTCCAAACTTGGTTTTGTTCCATTAATCTATCTTTGTCCTCAGTGTTGTCATAACTATACCTTTAAAGTAAGTCTTGGAGCTGGTAGGGTAGGGCGTTTGCCTTGCACGTGGACAAACCGGGTTTGATTCCCAGCCTCCCATATGGTCCCCAGCACTGCCAGGAGTAATTCCTGAGTGCAGAGCCAGGAGTAACCCCTGTGCATTGCTGGGTGTGACCCCAAAATAAAAATAAATAATAATAAAGTCTTAAAAGGACTCAGGTAGTCCTTTCCAACTTATTCTGGCTATATCCTATCCTAGGACCATTCTATTTTCATACAAAATTTAAAACAGCCATCGATGTCTACACTACCCCCTCCAAAAGTCTACCAGAGAGATGGCTCAAAATCCTGAGGTGCATACCTCGAATACAGAAGCCCGGAGTTCTATCAGGCGTCCTGCTAGATCCCCCAAGCACCAATGGGTGTCGCCCTGATAACCCTCCTCTGTGTGTACTAGCACTGGGCCTCTGGGCCATGTGCCGCCGGAAGTGGCTCCTAGCCCCCTCTGAGCACTGCTGAAAAGCCTCCCCACCCATGTTGACTCTACAGATAAGGCTGCAGAAGGTTTACATTTTTTAAACATTTCAATTTCCAATTCATGGGAATGAAAAACTCTCTTTAACTGGTCTTAATTTTTTTGCAATAGATATAATGCCCAAAAGTAGAGAGAGTATGGGGAATATTGTCTGCCTTAGGGGCAAGGGGAGGGTGGGAAAGGGGGGTATACCCGGGATATTGGTGGTGGGGAAAGTGCACTGGTGGAGGGATGGGTGTTTGATCATTGTGAGACTGTAACCCAAACATGAAAGCTTTTAAGTATCTCATGGTGATTCAATAAAATTTAAAAAAAATTTTTTAATTTTTTCTGCAATATTTTGAAAGTACCAGTTTTGGTACTTGGAACGTTTAGTTCCGTTTCTCCCAAAGTGGTTGATGCTGCATTCCGGGTCTTGAATCGATGCAGGGTGGGGGTAGCAGTTGCCTCAGATGCAACTGGAGGGTGAAGTCTGTTAGTTTGCTGACAGAAGGTAGATTTCTGAGAGACAATGGGTGACACTTTTCCTGAAAAGGGGACAGTAGTCAAATTTGGGAACTGCTAGAACATATCAGAAGGCCATAAACTGAGAAGTAAGTCTGCAGGATATGTGAACTTTGCTGTTTAAAATGCCATCTTCATGGCACCTGGGCTTCTCCAGCGTCCCCGCACTGCTTGTGCCTGACCTGGGGGAAGCACCTTGGGACCCTTGGAGTGACCTCTGTTGTGACCTTCCCCCTCTCTCCTCCGGACTCTCCCAGAAAGAGGCCCTCCTGCCCCTTCTCTTCCGGCACCCCTTGTCCTGCACCCTTGGGCCTCACTTCTCACCAGCTTTTTTCCCCTCCCTTTTGTCCCCCCCACTCATTGTTCAGAGGTCCTTCAGCCAGGGCTGTCCACAGATGAAGTACCCGCGTGCCCGCCCCCCCCCCCCCGCCCCGTCCCATCCTGATGCACATTCTGTCCAGTGGAAAAGGGTTTGCTTGAGTGAAATCAACGGAACCATCCTGTATGTTCCCCGGCCTGGGCTCCCTTCAGTGGACCAGGACAGTACTTCCTGTTTGAGAACAAGGAAACAAAAGTGTCACCTTCTCCAGCCCTCCTTTTCCCTGTATTTCTTCCCTCTCCCTCCCAATAAAAACAGAAAACACTAAAAAAATAAATAAATAAATAAAATGCCATCTTCAGAGACTAGAGCAATAGCATAGTGGTAGGTAGGGTTCTTACCTTGCATACCACCAACCTGGGTTTGATCCCTGGTACCCCATATCGTCCCTGTACCCTGCTAGGAGTGATCCCTGAGCGCAAAGTGCAATCAGCAGACCAGTGGCATTGCCATCAGTCAGGAGCTTGTTAAAAACACAGAAACTCAGATGTGACCCTATACCAACTGCATCAGAATCTGCACTATACCGTGATACCCAGCTGGTCCCTATGCATTTTAAAGTGTGAGAAGCAACACCATTAGCCAAATTAACTGCAACATGGCCAAGGCGAGGTGGGAGGATCAGCACAAGGAGCTACACGCTTGCTTGCTTTTTGACAAGCCCAAGTCACCAGTGGTTTCCTTTTGGGACTGTCGCCTCGCTCACTGTCCTTGGAACTGAAGGAACAGAATGCAAGGGGTGGAAAAGGAAATTATTCTAAGTCCTTCCCTGCAGTCTAAACCAGCAGTAACTTTGCCTCTGCCACTTCGAATACACCTGAGACTGTGTGACACCTTCAGCAGTCCCCTTACACTGTTCAATAGCACGGAAACATTTGCTCTCCCGGTCAAGGAACACAGCCTGCTGTGCTTGATATGCCCGCAGGGCTGCTTCCTAGTCCTTCTGCAAAAGCCTACAAAATACTCATATGCTGGTGAACATATATCTGGAAGGTCACAACATATTCCAGCTTTTAACTGAACTCCTGCGTAATATTTCTGCAGCCAACCTCATTACAAAGGTTCATAATATTTCACAGCAACACCACCACTGCACAACTCCTTTAGCGATCCCTCCTGTGGACCTCAATTTCCCTCGTCTCCATTTGGAAGGTGAGCACATGGCACCTGCCATTCCTCTGTGAGGGGAGAGATGAACGGAGAGATGACAGGGGCCAAAGAGAAAGGATGCTTCGTCTCACATGATGAGTAGTTCCTACATGCTTTGGAGGTGGCCCTCTGTCCTTCTTCAGACTCTCAGCGTAGACACCACTGCTTTCTAGGAGTCAGTTCCACTCTTACAAATAAACCACTGGAAAGCACACAGGGTCAGGACCAAGATCCAAAATACTGAACTCTTGTGTTGCCATAAAGATCACAACAGACACCAGCTGTGATGCCGCCCGGGAGCCATGCCAGCTACTGGCTGTTATGGGGCTGCTGATAAGAAGGTGGGAGAAGACTGGGCCAAGGGTGGCAGAGAAGAGAATGATTTCAGTATTGTAGGCCTGAAAACAACAGTAGTGCGTGATAATGATATATATAGTGAACAGATGAGAGCCAAGAACTCTGGGGACTGTAGGTTCTACTGCATCAAGTTCATACTTCATTTGCTGGGGTTTTAGTCTGGAGCAGAGGATAGTTTAAGATAATAGTAAAGGGGCTGGAGTGATAGCACAGCAGGTAGGGCGTTTGCCTGGCACACGGCCAATCCAGGTTCAATTCCCAGCATCCCATATGGTCCCCTGAGCACCGCCAGGAGTAATTCCTGAGTGTAGAGCCAGGAGTAACCCCTGTACATCGCCGGGTGTGACCCAAAAAGCAATAAAATAAAATAAAATAAAATTCTGTTTAAAAAAAAAAGATAATATTAAAAACTGTGGCAAGGGTGTGGCAAGGGCTACTGTGCCCAGGATAGTGCCTGAGACAGCGCTCACCAGCCAGGCACAGTACCACCAGCTCCGGCGATGACTGCAGGGCTGTTCCGGGTCGACTCAGCCTCCTGGAATTCCTGCCCCAGTCACGATGCAGCTCTCTGGGCTCCTCCAACGACCCAAGGTCATAACCATAAATCCTCTCAGTCTAGAGTTAGCCAGAGGCAATTTCTAGTCATCTGCAATCCCCACACCCTGACCACCAGGAGGTGACAGACAGCTGGGGGTTGTCACTTGAAGAAGAGCATCTTCAAGAAAGAGAGAAGTGTCTGCCAGAGAGGCGGGCTGGGGGTGAGGTTGGGGATGGTGGGAGGGAAATTAGGGACACTGGTGCTGGGAAATGTGTGCTGGTGGAGGGACGGGTGTTGGAACACTATGACTGAAACCTAATCATGAACAGCTTTGTAAGGGTCTATCTCACAGTGATTCAATTTTCTTTTAAAAAAGTGTCTTCATTCTTCTCTTCTGCAGGAGACCTGCCTGCCCCGAAACCTCAGCAAATGTTTTTGTCTGTTCAACCTGAAGGACTCAGAGTCAGGGTGGTGAGGAAAAGAGAAACGATACTTAAGAACGGGGAGCCGTAAAGACAGTACAGGGGCTAAGGCACCTTTCAGGGGACCTTGAGTTTGGCCAAGGGTCATTCCAGGAATAGAACCAGGAATAGCCTCTGAGCATCACCAGGTGTGGCCCCAAACCCCACAAAACTGGACTAGGGATGTGGCTCAGCAGTAGAGCACAAGCCTCGCTTGTCTCACTGGGTTTAATTCCTGGCACCACACACACACACACACACACACACACACACACACACACACACACTGCTAAAACTTGGGCAAGTTTTGCAAAAGACTTGCACATCAATAATCCAATCCTTGCTGAGACTCAAGTAATAACAATCATATGTAGACCCTGAGAATTTAGTTTACATAAAACCTCTCACACTTCGCATTTAGTAAGGAACTCAGCTTTGTAAGGAGCTTGATTTGGTTGAGGATATGTGATGGGACATCACTGGAATTTCTCCCACACGTTTTCCCCTTACCTCTCTCCTCCCACAGAGGAGACAGCAACCTTGTGGTAAAAGCCAAAAAGTAGAGTGCCATCTGGTGGCCAAGACTGACAGCTTCGAGTGAGTACTTAATCCCATTGTGGCTTGCAGGAACCAATTGTCCTGCAGCTTGGGTGGGCCACTGAGGGTCAAGCTGCCATTCCAAATGTTTGGGCTGTCAAGACCAACCATACTTGGTCAAAGCATTACAGCATCAACACAGACATTCCACCAGAAGAACAAGATGTGAAGTAGCCAGAGTCGTTAAGAATGCATGCGGATAATTAACGTTCGGCTTGGTCCCTTGGAACTCCGTGACCCTACAACTCTGAGCAAACTCTTGCTGATAAAGAATGAATGATTGTTAAAAAGGAAAAGGTGTATTCATATTTCCAGCTAACTGAGGATTCAATAACTAAATATGGGTTGTTTCTTGAGTAAGGAAGAAGGTCCTTATATGGATGATACAAGGATATATCCATTAAATTTGCCTGTATAAATGAATTCAAGGACCAACAAAGGTTTGGAAGAGACTGAACCTTTGCTGGTATTTCACAGCATGTGGTGTTCTGCTTTCATATGCTGACATACATCCCACACATTCTCATTCTCTCATTCTCCCTCTCCCTCTCCCCCTCTCTGATCCTCTACCCCCTCCACACACGCGCTCGCGCACACACACACACACACACACACACACGCACACACACATACACACCATACACACACACACACATGCGTTTACAGTGGATGCTCATTCATGAACTTTGCCCTTGTCTCTATCTGGCCCCCAGAACTTCACTTGGGACTATTATCTTCAAGATAACCAGGACCTTCCCTAACTCCCTCCGCCGCAGCTGCTTCAAAGGAAACTAGCTCCCCTCTCCCACCAAATCCTGGTGATGCTCTAGCTTTGAAAGCTAATCTGGGATTTAGTTTTATGTATTTGCAGCTATTTCCAAGGGCTTGAAAAGAATAGGGACAAAGCTTACAAAGTCCCAGAATAAATGCTTGACCTGATTGCTTTATACTCTGCTGATCCACCAGCAAAACCACCCATCTCCAATTTTTTTGACAGCTCATTCTCCCCTCAATCTCTATTAATGTCATTTTGCCTCAATGTGCTCCCTACATTATTGAAGGGGGTGCATTTCTCTGCAGAAAACCAAAAAGGATAAACACTGAGTTTCTGACACTTCCTGTCAAGGGGAGGAAATTAAGATAAAGCTCACCCTGCCGTTAACTTTGGTCTGGAATCCTCTGGCAGGGTTGGGGGCTCAGAACGTAAGTCCTGACATTCTGTGAGGAGACCAGGGCTCTGGAGAGGGAAAACACGGCAGGGAGGCCATCCCCCACATCCTCCCATTTCCTCCTGGCGTCCCTCCAGCCCGGTTTCCGTCCCAATCAATTATCTGAACCGGCCTTCACAAAGGTTTCCAGCACACGCACTTGGGCAAGCCCAACAGTCTCTGCACTGCCCAGGGCCTCACGGACCTTTCTGCTGATCTTCAGGTGGTTAACTCCCTTCTGCCGCCCCTTCTGGCCTGGACTGTTTCCTCAGGGGCCCTGTGAACTGGCTGGCATCAGGCCATAAGGATCTTCCTTAGCAAAGTTCTACAGCTCTCTGAGGAGCTTGCAAAAGCTGGAGCTGGCCAGGACCCTCCCTCCTTGCCTCATGCTCACTTCCTTGAGGATTTTGTCTAGAGTACCAGAATCCGAGGATGCATGCGCATTATCTCACCATGTCTGAGTCTCCCCTGCATAAGAAAGCAGGTCCCTTCACACTCCCAGACACTCCCACAGTGTGGGCGTCCACCCAACACCCTTCACTTCAGCCACGGCAGCTGTATTTTCATCATTCCGTTCAGCTTGGGAAAGTGGGTTCTGTAATGAATTTTTTCAAGCTCAAAAGTCAGAAATTTAACCCACCCCCTTACTACTTGAGTGCAAAACTACAATCCAGAAAAGGTTTCCCTTCGTCTTGCTTTTTACCCTAAAAAGACCCCAATTCCCTCCTGTCCCTTTCTACTTCCTCAGGACACCTTCGGCCTTTGGCTTCTTGGCCATGGGACAGAATTCCAGACGGGAATCAGTCTGCCACGGCCAATATGTGGCCGAGACGGTATAATTTCCCCCTTTAGAACCTTTCGATATCATCCCTTCCCTTTACTCGCTGAGCAATGCAAAATCCTGATCGTCTTCAGGAGGATGGGCTGAGTCCACTGCAGGCACACCTCAGGCACATGGCAAGCTCCGCTCCAGACACCGCAAGAGAGCCGTCATGGCAGTCACGTGAGTCATGCCCAACGTTCTGGTTTTCCAAGTGCATTTAAAATTTATGTTTGCATAATATTGACATCTATTAAGTGGGCAATAGCATGAAGTCTTAACAATAAATGAACGGGGCTAGGGAGACAGCTCGATGGGCTGAAGTGTATGTTTTGCATGAGGAGTCCCAGGTTCAATCCCCCAACACGGCATGGCACCCTCCTACCCCCATCACTGCCAGAAGTGACTCCAAAGCACTGAGCCAGAGCAGCCTCCAAGTACAGCTGGATGCAGCCCTCAAACAAAAGCAAGCAAACAAAAAGGACATACCTAAATTAAAAATACTTTACTGCCCCCTAATACTAACCACCATCTGAACCTGGGGGAAGGTGAAATCCTTTAGGAGAAGTTGAGATCCTTTGGTAGGGCAGTGGGTTTGGGCAAAGACACAATATCTGAGACATGTAATGAAAAGAAGGATGCCTGCTCTCTCTCCCCATCGCTCCTCATCTCTCTACTCCTCCAATCAGGCCTCAAACCCCAGCCCTCTAAGACAGCCAGTAGCCAATTGGGCAGGGCCTTGCTCATATCTGCCTCCTAATATCGAATACAGGACGGTGCTGAGCACAAAGCTGGCCCCTCACCAACCATCCAGCCCCCCAGAGATATTGCACCCTCCACTGCTGTTTCTCCTCCCAGGCCATGCCCTCTCCTCCATCCTGACAAATAAGGCTTCTCGGCTCAGGCATCCCAGTCACTTCTGCCTTTTCATTCTCACACACTCCCTTCCATTCTACCCTCTCATCCCTCAGTCACCACTCGGGCCCAGCAACCCTTTATATCATCCTACAATCTGTGGACTGCCACATTCTGACTTCAGCAGGGAAGGAGTGTTTGGGCCAAATTGTCAATGAGGAGAGGAAAATTCGCAGCAAACTTATAAACTCAGAGAAGACAGCTAAACATACTAGGGAAAAAAAATAAAGTAGTAAGTAAAGATCAGTGGAGAGATGGGGCTGGCATTTGAAAAAACAAGTCTAGAGATACCTTTTTAACAGGACCCTTTAATGCCTCTGTACCTAGAATATTGCATGGCCCAGAAAAGACCACCAGAGACCACCATAAATCAGAGGTGGTTGCTATCTTTGAGCCCACCAGAAAGTGGTCAGGGAGACAGATATTTGAATATAACATGGTGGGTAATCTCCTGCTAGCAATTGACTAAGTGGGCAAAAAGAAAAGGAATAAATTTATTCTGCACTGCACAGAGAACCAAGAAATGAAAAAAAAATACTAAAAATTTCAAAGGTTCAATGACACACCTTCTAAAAGTCACCTCAGGAACTGGAGCAATAGCACAGTGGGCAGTGTGTTTGCCTTGCAAGCAGCCAACCCAAGTTCGATCCCTGACATCCCACAGGGTCCCCCAAGCCTGCCAGGAGTAATTCCTGAATGCAGAGCCAGGAGTAATTGCTGAGCATCACCAGATGTGGCCGAACACCCCCTTCCTCCTTAAAGAAAATTAAAAAAAAAATTACTTCAGATGTCACACTTTGGTAAATACTAATCGAAAACTTTGTGTTCAAATTCTTCCATATGCTCCAAGGTCCTTAAACTAATTACCTTTGCAGCCTCGGTTCCTGTGGACGCTAATGCCTAAACTCCATCTGGTGCAGCACAGACAAGATCTCCCATTCCTGAGTCCTTACTCTCGATGCTTCTTCCTGTCATGTCTTTTTCTTCCCTTCTCCAATCTTTAAGGCCAATGCCTGTGCCCAAAGGAAACGAAAGTTTTTCACTTTGGTTCAATAGTGCTACTGCTATCGAACATCATGGCGCTAAGGAGAATGTTTTTATTTTGGGGGATCACATCCCGAGTGATGCTCAGGACTTACTCTTGGCTCTGTGCTCATGGATCACTCCCGGTAGTGCTCAGGATATAAAATGCATTGCTGGAGAATGGAACCCAGGTCAGGTCAACTACATGTAAGGTATATTCCCTCCCTACCCACTGTACTCTCTGTGTACGATCACTATTAAAAGGACACATTTTAATGGGATTAATTATGATGAAAAAATTCATAAGCCCCAGGTCCAGGTTCCTTCTAAAGTTATCACTCTCTAATCCAGGACTGATGCCAGAAAGTCAGATGTGGTGCTAGAAAGTTAGCTACTTGCAATCATTTTTCATTATCTTATACTTAAATGACACCTTTAAATAAATACACAATGTAGATTGTTGCCAAAAAAATTACCAGTGAGCTAAATAGAGCCCCCAAAGAGTTTCTTTTTATTTTTTTAACTTTCTATTGAATGGCTCCAGCCCCTCAGGAGCCCGGCAAGCTACCGAGAGTATCTCACCCGCAAGGCAGAGCCTGGCAAGCTACCCGTGGCATATTCGATATGCCAAAAACAGTAACAACAAGTCTCAATGGAGACATTACTGGTGCCCGCTTGAACAAATCAACGAGCAATGGGAAACAGTGACAGTGGCAGTTTTATTGAACCACTGTGAGACAGACCATTACAAAGCTGTTCATAATTGGATTTCAGTCATACAGGATTCCAACACCCATCCCTCCACCAGTGTACATTTCCGAGCAGCAGTGTCCCCAGGTTCCCTCCCATCACCCCCCACCCCTGCCTGCCTCTATAGCAGGTGCTTTTCTTTTCTCTGTCTCTGTCTGTCTCTGTCTCTGTCTCTCCATCCCTGTCTCTGTCTCTGTCTGTCTGTTTCTCTCTCTCTCTCTCTCTCTCTCTCTCTCTCTCTCTCTCTCTCTCTCTCTCTCTCTCTCTCTCTCTCCTTTTGGGCATTGTGGTTTGCAATACTGATACTGAAAGGTTATCAAGAATATCCCTTGCCTACGTTTAACCCTCAGTTCTTGTCCAGCGTGATCATTTCTAGCTATTGTTGCCATACTTCCCTATTACTGTCTCTTCTCTATCTAACCTACCCTCAGTCCCAAACACACGTGTGGTTAGTTCCAACCATTAACCAGTCCTCCTAACCCTTGTTTTCCCTAGTCATGGATATTATTCTCTCTCTCTCTCTCTCTCTCTCTCTCTCTCTCTCTCTATATATATATATATATATACATATATATTTATATTTATATGCTACAAAACCCCAGTTTCAAGTCATCTATGTACAATGTTATTTGTGCATCAGACAGTAGACTTTAGTAGACAAGCCACGATCATATATGATATTATCTATGTGTTAAAGCACATGGTTTGCAGCAAATATGACAAATGGGACTATGGACTATATTAAACTAGAAAGGGTTTCCATTAAAAATACTGTATTAAATTTTTAAAAATCATATTGAAGAGGAGAAAATATTTGTACAGCATACATCTGATAAACGGCTAACTTCATAGACATGTAATGTATTCTTAAAGCACAACAACAAAAACCCACAACAAACGGGAGAGGAAATGAATAGATACTTCCTTGAATAGAGATGGCCAGAAGGCATATGAGAAAAAAATGTTCTGTATAACTTGATACCGGGGAAATGAAAATCAGAAATATAATGAGACATCATTTCACACCAGTGAAAATAGCTTGTCTCCAAAGAATGGGCACAACCAGTTTTGGCAAGGATGTGGTGAAAAGGGAATCCTCGTTTATTACTTATTGGTAAGGACTCTGCTCTGATTCAGTCTCAATGGAAAATAGTATGATTATTTTTCTCAAAATATTAGAGAGGGACCTTTCATATGACCCAGCATTTCTATTCCTTAACCTCTATCCCAAGAACATAAATACATTAACTCAAAAAGATATATGCACACCCATGTTAATTGTGGTGTTACTTAAAATAGCCAAAGTCTGGAAACAAACCAAATGACTAATGATAGAGGGGTGGAGGGGTGGATAAAGGGATTATGTATATATAGAAACAGCCTGTGGGGGGTGGGGGTGGGGTGTGCTGTAGGGAAACACGGGACAGTGGTGGCGGGAAATGCACACTGGTGAAGGGATGGGTGTTGGAACACTGTATGACTGAAACCCAAATATGAACAACTTTGTAACTGTGTATCTCATCGTGATTCAATTTAAAAAAAGAAAGAAATTAAATACATATACTCAGTACAAAACATCTCAGCTATAAGAAAATGTAGCTGCATTTTGCTACAGTGGAGCTAGAGGGTGCTAAGTTAAATGAAATAAGTAAGGTGGGGGGAAATCATCTCTCCTATAGGTGGTATATAAACAAAGAGTATATAAAGGAGGAACAGACAGCATCTAATGATAAACCTCTGGACCTTCACCAGAGAACTGAAGTGAGGAAGGAAGAGGCAACAATAGTGACAAAGGAGAGGAGACGCAGTTACTTTGTACACTAAAAGTATCAGCATTGATACTATTATAATCCTGAGACCTCCACTACAGTAAAAAAGAAAAATTTGTAAGAAGAAAATGAGTACACTTCCTCAGTTACAGCACACCCACACTATTCGCCCCCCCAGTTGTTTGAAAGTACAAAAACATAATCCCCAGGGGAAAAGTACAAATAAACCTATGTAAAAAATATTCATATGCAATGATTCATTTTTTGAAAAATGGCTATGTGTTTTCCTACTCCTTAAATTAGTCCGCAATTTAGGGACACTAACACTCAATATGAACAAGTAGGAGGACCATGGTGTTTCCTGAAACAGTAAGTGACTCTTTACATGTTCCCCACTGTTTGGGGCATCAAAGCCATCAACCTCACACCCTTTGTGTTTGAGGGGAGAGTAAAAACCCCAATGACGGTAGGGCTTTCCTCAGAGAGATGTTAATACTGTTATATTAGTACTGCTGAAAACCGAAAGCCGCTCCAGGGACAGAGGACTTAAGACTTGGCAATACCTCCTCTGAGTGGGCTACTAAACCCTGTTATAGGAATGATTAGGAGGGCCACACAACATGGCCAAAGATTGTAGCGTTAGGTGACTAAGGTAGGGTACATATCTATGTGGTGATAGTTATTAAAAAAACTATATAAAAATATTAAAAGGAAATATTCCCAAACTCTAATGATGGTATAGTACTTTAGAAATAGTGGTAACTTTAAACAATTATTTATTTCTACTTTCTAATCATTTACAAGTGTTCTCAATTGGGGACCAGATGGCCCCTGGGGACCCTTAGGATATTCCAAGGGGGCCACAGGTGAAAATTTCATAAATGGAGAGTCTCAAGTAGGCGATCAACCAGTAGGAAGGAGGCCAGCACAGAAAACAAGGTCAGAAGGGGGCCATGGTTGGGAAATGGTTGCAAAATATACTGATTCATAACGTGATTGCAACACATTTCTCTTTAAAGTAAAGGTAATTTTTTTTTTTAGCTCACACTTGGCACTGGATACATAACTGTTAATCTTTAGAACTTCACAGAGAAAAAGCTAGGAGAGGCAAAAAAAAAAAAAAATCCTTAGAATCTTCTCCACTAGAATATGGTGGCCTCACAGGACACAAATCTTCCAAGAGGCAAACAGCAAGCAACCCAAATGGAGGATTTGGACATTGCTCCGCCAGTGATTGCTTTTGCTTAATGAAGGCCAACGTACTCCGATGCAGTTCCTTATGAGGGCAAGGAGGGGGTGGGGGCAATAAAATGACCTGAACGTTCAGCCAAATTTCCTAAAGAAGTAACGGCACCAAAATATTTCATCTTGAAACAGTCAGCCGGGGCTGCCAGGTGACAACACACACAGCGCCCCACTGCTGCCTCGGACCGCGCGCTGCCAACTCCCGGCTCCTGCCGACTCCATGGCATTCCAGAGCCCTGAGCTCCGTCTCAGACGCTTTATAAGTACAACTCTGGGCACGCCACGTTTCCTAAACATGCATTGTTAACCAAGAGAAGACTTAAGTGCAAAAAAGGCCCATTTGTGTTTCCCAAATATGGTTGTGTCTACAGAACAGAAACAGAACTGTCTAGAATCGCTGCATCCCAAACTGCATCCTAATCACTGGATCCTCCACTCAGACCTTCGAGATGATTCCAACAAGGGCAGATCCCTGGATCCATTTCATGGACCTTCGAGATGATTCAAACAAGGGCAGATTCCCGGATCTATTTAGTTTAGTTCTGTGGCCATTATAAACGCTCAAACGAACAAAGGCAAGCCCAGGATACCACTGATACCTTCTTTCTCAGTGGTCACTACACAAAATCTTACGCAGAGAAAGCATAAGCAAAACTGTTTTTTAAATTTTTGCGAAGAGTTGAGCGGGGGCTATAGCCACAACATAAGTGATGGGGACTAAGAAGTTACTCTGGGAGGCTGGGAATTGGAAAAAAAAAAAATCTTGCAAACTGAAAGGGGTCTGTTAGAGCTTGGGAACACAGGAGAAAGGTCAGCCCGATACAGAAGGGCAGGACCACTCTCACAGACAACCCAGAGCTCCCTCTCAACCTCTCCTCTATGCCACAGAATTCCTCAGGCTTGCATTTACCGCACCATATATTAGACACACAGCTGCAGGACAGACCATACCATGCTCAGGAATGAGAGAACAGAAGTTCCATTCAGTAAAAAATCTTTGGGTCTTTTGCAAATACAGAGCTGAAATACCTCAACTCATAATGCTGGCTTATTCGGGAATTGCTTGTTTTCCTTCAGAAGTTTTGAAATGTTACTGAAAGTGTACTAACTGAGCAAAAAGCCAACAGGAGACACTGAGAGCACAGTATCTTTGCTGAGAAAATCTCTCTCCACAGGGGCCTGTTAGTCTGAGGTGGAACCACAGAGACCCAGAATCAATAATCCCTGAACTCAGACCTTGAAGGCTGAGGGCAGCATGAGGCCATTCGTGACAAACTGTAATAAGCCTGAGACCCCAGCTTCCATTAACCATGGCCAATTATATTATCTACTTTGCTCTAGTGTCTTAATTTTATTTTGAACTCGTTTATGCAATTTTTGAATAAAACAGTTTTAAAGGCTGCATCTAAGTAGCTGAAAATACAGTGCAAATTTCTTAAATTGACTTTCCTCAAACTAAGCTAAAAATCAAATATTCAATACAGTGTCAACCAGACATTCAGTAAATGTATTTTAAGGGGGGAAAAAAACCCTCTGTTGTTTCTCAAAAAAAAAAAAAAGACCTAAAAACAATCTGTTCTTTTCCTAAATGCTACCTACTTATAAGCTAGCCACTTCACCCACATTATTTCTAGTCTTTAGAAGATCTTGTCAGGTGTCTATACCCTCTCTTTCAAATGTAGAAACTGATTCTCAATGAAAGTGAGAAGTTTTATGGGAAAATCACACAGAAGTCAGTAAGGAAGCTGGAGGACAGAGCCTCGTGTCAGCTCCATGGCCAGGCTCTTTCCACTCCAGGATGCCATTCAAAGAGATGAATGAAAAGCCCTTGCTGAAGCGCGATGCTCCAACATGGAAGTTGTTCAGAGAACAGGCGTATCTCCCCATACCCTACTCCCGCCCCCACTAAAATAAAGAGAGACAGAGACAGAGACAGGAAGAGACAGAGAGGGGGAGAGAGAGACAGAGAAAGAGAGAGAGAGGAAAAACACTATTTTCGAAGGTGTTTAAACATACCTCCAGAGCTGAGTATTTCAAGAGGCTGGAGAATATACTTCACAAGCAGGATCTATATTCAACTCCTGTGACCACATAGTCCCCCAAGCACAGAGCCAGGAGTAGACCCTGAGCATTGCTGGTGTAACCCCAAAACCAAAATATCACTGTATCACTGTGATCCCGTTATTCATCGATTTACTCTAGCGGGTACCAGTAATGTCTCCATTCATCCCAGCCCTGAGATTTTAGCAGGCTCTCCTTACATGTCTTTCCCAACGATCGGGGGCTCTTTCAGGGTCAGGGGAATGAGACCTGTTATTGTTACTGTTTTTGGCATATTGAATATGCCACGGGGAGCTTGCCAGACTCTGCCATGCAGGCAGGATACTCTCAGTAGCTTGCCGGGATCTCTGAGAGGCTTATATGTATAATATATATACATATATATATATATTTCCCTCTATGATTTTATAGAAAATGGATAGGGAGTCCTAACAAGTGTCACATTTCACGGCCGTGAGGTCCAGAAATATATTCACTCATGCATGAGGCTCAGCCCAAGCGTGTGGAAAGCAGCCTGAAGCGTGGCGGTGGTTGGGTAGTGGAGGTTGGCTGCCAGGGCTGGGTCCCTTGGGGCGGGGAGAGCTCTCATCCGCCCCCCTCTGGGGGGTCCTGAGTAAAAACAGCCTGGTGCAGAGTCTGGTGGCACGGTTATGGGAGCCTCATTTTATGCTCCCTTTCAGGAAAAGCAGCCCGACCTCTCCTACCCAACCGCCACGCTCCAGGCCGCTTTCCACACGCTCAGGTCGAGCCTCGCTCATGAGCGAAGTCCCACAGAACCCAGGTAATGCGGAACTAAGTGATCTTGGACTCTGGGCTCAATGGGACTCGGGAGCAGAGATCCTCTGCCTGCTTCCTCCAGTCTCCAGCGACCCAGGGCTCACACCCATAAGCCACCTCCTGCCGGCATCAGAGAATCTCCTCATCAGCCACCCTCCAGAAAACCAAAATATGCGTAAAGAAAATTTTTTAATGGTCGGTGTGGCAAAACATGCAGGATGAACCAGACAGGTGAGAACACTGAGGCAGAGAGTCTGAGACCAGACTTTTCCTAAGCCCCAGTCAAAGGAGGGGTGACTGATATCCACCCCCACCACCCAACTTCCTTCAACTCAAATATACCCTCTTTGTCTAGGAAAAAGCTTCCAGAAAATTTGCTCTGCCTACTTAGTTGTGAGAGAACCACAAAGGCCTTGATTACAGCAACTACAAGTGACAATTTTCACATTTGTCTTGTCTTGCTTACTCGTGGCAAAAAGTGCTGCTCCAAGAGAATTCGATTTTCTGAGTTTATTCTTTAGAGCTCATTCTGCACTTTCCCCCCACAGTGGATCTCTCTTTTTCTGCCCAATTGCCTTGGTGACTGACAACATAAAATTATCAGAGAATACAAGATGTCAAAAATTCTTTAGAATTCAAAGTAACTAACTATAGAGACACTAAATAGAGAGTGGTGAGGGTGAGTGGAGAGTGGTTCCAGCAGCAAACACTAAAACAGAATCAAAGATGACAGGCACGGTTAAGAGAATGTTTCCGAACCAATATTAACAGGAACAGTTCTGAGTGCAAAAAATTCCTTCCTTCACACTTGGCAACTATATAAAGTGCTTGAGGTCTTAGCGTTTAAGCTGCTCTGCAATTCTATATGAGGTCATGAATCTTTTAAAAATTTTGTTCTCAAATCACTTTACTTATAATTTGTTATAAATAAATGTTTTTGCCCATTATTGCATACAAATTTCCCAGGCAAAAAGGGGCACGAGAGGAAAATGTTTAAGCAGCCCTGTTCTAGGTATTTAAAGATGACTCTAATATAGCAAATCTCAGTTTCTCTCACGTGCAAAACAGCTCTGACTTCCCTGCCTTGGGGACTCATGGGACCAAAGCTTAGCGCCTGACACACATACACAATGACAAAACTGGCTTATTTCCCATGTGTCTCATTCTACTTCTCAAAATGCAAACAGTTGGAAAGTGGATAGAAATCCTGGTTAATGAAAGGCCCTATCTAGTCGGTCATTAAGTGATTTTTTTACTCTAGCAGGTTTTCTGGAATTTTGCTTAAAGGAGGCTGGGAATGAAGGTGCTTTTGTCTTGAGCAGAGAAAATATCAAATGTGTCCTCATCCAGCTCCCCTAATTTGAAAAAAGTTTACAAGTTATAGTACAGTTATATCCTTGGCTGCTGACAAAACCCAGGAGATCTTTAGTACAACTCAAAAAAAGAAAAAAAGAAAGAAAGAAAAGTAAAGTAAAAAAAGGGGAAAAAAGGAAAAGAGGAAGCAATGTAATTTGATCTGTCTTTAACACATTTCACATAGCCAATGACTCAGAACATCAGAGCAGAAAGCATCACATTTCCAAATGTTATGAGCCTTGAAGTCCTGAACAATTCATTGAGATGAGAAAATGTGAGTTCCGGGCACACATCCTACCTGAAATAGAAAGTGTCCCCAACCCCCACTCTGCCAAGCCCTTCCAATAAAACCAGAAGGGAAACCACGTCAGCAGTAGGTGCCACTACCGCTATGCCCGGGGTAAATGAAATTGCTTCTAAATTTTACCATGGCATTCTCTCTCCTCTTAAATCTATGGTTTCATAATACTTAAAATCCAGTCAGAAAGGCCTCTCAGAGAAAAATCTTATCTTACATATAAGCACAAAGTTGCGGAATAAACGACTTTTTCCCATTTCAAAATAAATCATTAACTTATAACAAGTCCACAATCGAATGTCCTTCAGTGCTTCTGAGCTCATTAACTCTTTCAACAAAAGTTAATTGAATAGTATTTATAATTCTAGTACATCTTCCATGTCTGGAAATCAAACCAACACAAACTGTAACATTTTGAGAAGTCTGCAGAGACCGGAAAGAAATCAGGTCCCATAAAACAGCCCCAACTTTCTTAAGTATTTAAGTAACAAAATTCCTTTACAAGAATATAACCTCAGAGTTCTGAGTTAGTTTGCTATCTTCTCTAAGGAAGAGCTGGTACTTCTGGTATTTGTAGAGTTTAGTTAATATACTACAATTACAGAGAAAATTCAGTTTAAGGCATATAATCAGACTTTCTGCCTATCTGTTTAATAATAAAAGTATAAAAAATAAGGAAGTTTTCCCTTCTGTAAAGATGTAAAATCAAATTAAATACACTAAATTTATAAAACATAAACTGAAAACTCAAGACAGAAATGAAAATGATCTCAGCTCTCAGCATGGTAATAAAGCATTTCCAATTCCCATCTGTTGATATCACAGGTCTGAAAACTAACCAGACAATACAGAGGAAGAGAATCAGGTGCAAGGGGCTGTGGGCTGTGGACTATACCCAGCTTGCCACCAGACTGCTAAATTATCAACTCCAGCCAGCAAACAGGAACACAAAATCCCAGCAACTCAAGATGCTTCCTATGTGGATGCTTTGAAATACTCACCCTCCTACTTCACTGCTAGTCACAGCAAAGTCCAAAGAGAGGAGGAGGAGGAGGAGGAGGAGCTGGACTGGGGAATGTGCCTGAGACACTGATCAGATGAGAACCAGCAGCAAAGGCCCTTTTTTGGAGTCACCCCACAAGTCCGCACTGACTCATTTAACACGGACAAGCAGCGGAGTCCAGCCGAGGGGGGGTACCCGATGGGGAAACCTTTCTCAGCCTCTCAGCTCAAACTGTCTCATTAAGTTCAGAGTGAAACCAGCTGCCAAAAAAGGCCAAGGATGACCCAGCCATGGCTTAGAAAATTCCTAGTAAAGAAAATAAATCGAGTGCCTGTATCCAATGTAGAAGGGAGACTCTGGGAACATGAAGATGAGGAATGCCGCCCTGCTCCTGGCCGGAAACGGAGTGCGCTTCCTCTGTCATATGTGCCACGTCCACCCTACATCCCTCAGCTGCTGCCGGGGAAGCGAGGGCAGATGAAGACACAGGAAGAAGAGCAGAGAGCCCCCACAACCCAGGAAAAAAATGGTGTGGACAACAAGTATTTCAGTATTTCCCAAATCCCATAGTATTTCCATGGGTAAGTAGGATCAATTCTTTATAAGAACTATTAAAATCATAGAAAACATACAAAAGTCCTCATTTAAACCAAGATGAAAAAGCTTAACTTTAATCTTATTTTCTTCCATCATTGAGATCTAGACAAAAGACACCCAGGAATTATATTTAAATATAGATATGGTCTGCGAAGACACTCTTAACACTTAAGAAATTAGAAGATAAGCCAAGTGATCGTCCTTCCCAAGCCTGATTTGTTTTGCTCTCTAAAGGTAAAAAGATATATCTGAAAAATAAAAAAGTAAAAAAAAAAATCTCTGGGTTTTATTTCATCACTTCAAAAAATCAAAAACATTGCTTCACGCGGCTACTTGTTTAAAAAATCCTAATAAAACTCTAATGATCTTTTTTGGAGACTGACATTTCGGACATAAATACAGTTCTACTATTCTCCTTATGTTAACCCCCAAATAAATTATATTTATTAAATTAAAAACAGATTGCAACCTGAAAGATTAGGTAACTAACTTCCTCATCATCCCTCTTCATTCCCTTTCTTCGCAGTATAGCAATTTCTTCCAAATTGGCTATGATATAAATTCACACATGACTCAATATCAATGATCTTCTCAAATGTCAGTCTTTTTTGGGGAGATGGGGTGAGGTGTTTGGGGCTTACTCCTTGCTCTGTGCTCAGGACCATATGTGGTACGGGGTGGGGAGGGTCAAACAGCTATGTGCAAGGCAAGTACCCACTGTTCTACTACTCCAGGGCCATCAAATGTAATTCTTCTTAAAAATGTAAAGTACTTGAAAGTACTATATGCAATGCCATTTCCAGTCAACTCTAAGTGAACAATTGTTAAAATAAACAACAACAACAAAAACTAGCAAGAACATTCTAAAAAGTGTCCTCACGTGTGCCCTTCAACTAAAGTTTTTAGCTTGTACTTCAATTATAAATTAACTTTACATATTAAAATGTCTTTGAATTCTGATGACTAGCATCATCTTTACAAAATGTTCTTCCTGTAACAGAAGATCTCAAACACTGCCATACTTGGATAACCTGGGAATGTACTTGTATAAAATGCACGGTACAGGTTTTCTTCACTGTGATGTTATCAGAAGGCCCTGGAAATTGAATTCCTAGCAAAGATCATTTAAGGACCATACTTTGGGGCTGAAGAATAGAAGAGGTAAGGCATTTGCCTTGCATGTGGCCATTTCAGTCAACTCTTGTTCAATTGTTGACACCACATATGGTTCCCTGAGTACTGCCAGGGGTCACTCCTGAGCACAGAGCCAGGAATAAGCCAGAGCACTGCTGGATCTGACCCAAACCTCCCCTTCCCCAAAATAAATAAAGGCTCTACTTTGAGGAACACTGCTCAGTATAACCAAATCACTGTAAGACCGTGTATTAAATACCCAGAACTCCACCCCGACCTTACACAAAGCTGGATGTGAGCATGAATATGGTAGATTACTTTAAATATAATTTAAATTGTGCTGATTGTGTCAGGATTTCATTTGATCAGGGAGAGCTCCTTTTTTTCCCCCTCACAAAATGTTCACAGTGAATAAAACAATGTGTGAATGTCATTCCTCTTGCAGGGCCTGCCAGACACGACTGTGCTCCATCTGCACTCAGTCTGGCATGGGAGGCCTCCAAAGGAGAAATTTAGGAGGAATACGCTCATCTATTAGCTTCAGTATTTCTACACTGGATGGCAAAGACAGCAAAAACTTCAAATTTTTCCAAAATTTAGGACTATTTCATACCATAATCCATAATAATATAATCTGAAGAACCTAATATAGTTTGGCCCATCTGTTGATGCCATCTAAAAATCAAATGTTTACTTTTCACTAGATAGGCTTTGATTTTTAATAGTTAGTACTAATTTATACTAGTATCAGAAGAGTGAAGTTTTCATCTTTGTAGGAATGGGAGTTGTTGAACCATACCTAGCAATGCTCAGAGCCTATTCCTGGCTCTGCGCTCAGGAGTTATCCTTGGCAGAGGTTTAGGGGAGCATATACAGTGGTGGGGGTCAAACCAGTGTCAGTCACATGTAAGGCAAGAATCTTATTTCCTGGCCCAAGTTGTCATTTTGCTATCAAACTCTTAAAACTTCCAACTTGTTGATGTGTTTGCACTAAATGCCATTAGTTGTTACTGTTCAATAACAGAAACATTTCTTGTAGAAATCAAATAGAAAAATAGCAAAAAGCAAAATAATCAAAAGTGGTTGTACAAGTATTAAACAGTTTTTAAGACTAATCCCTCTTTCATCTCCAGTGTAGCTTTCTACTTTAACAGGCTTGTTTTATTTTTAAAAGTTTACACAAAAACAAAACCCCACAAAACTAAACATTTACAAATTGAATAAAATTAGAAAACTAAACAATAGAAAATTAAAGAAAAAAGCTCCACAATGCCACCAGCCTAATACACTCTCTTAGTTTGTAGGATCACACTCCTACAAATTCCACTTGCTCCCTATGAACAGGCCTCTAGCCCAGGTAATTTGCAAGTGGTCAGGATTTTATCACTGTGATGACATATAAGCCTTTTCTTTTCTTGGGGGGTGGGGTGAGTATTTCACAAGCAGGTTTGGTATCCCATGTGCTTTGAAGGGCAAACTCTGAGGCAATTTATTTGATTTTGGAGGGGAACACCTCTTGCTACCTTCAAGAGAGCCCCTTGAAGCCTATGCTTACCATGTGACAATGACTCCTTTAACCCTAATACCCTTAGGATGTATGCATTGCCATTACCAATTTAGAAAGCAGGCCACAGGTCAGTGTCATTTCCCAGTCACAGGACCCAGTAAGTGGTGAAACAAAACCTGATCTCTCTGACCCCAAGCAGGGGGCTCTTAACTCCTACCACATCCTATAAAGACGTACCCACACTGCTGGGCTTTTTGCCTTCCTTCCACTCCTTCTGCTCATTTCTGAACCATCTTTCCACTGCACTAGTTTTTTATGAAGACTATGAAGTATCTACTTGGTGCCTCACACATTGTACTCAGTGCTGGATGAAAGGGATGAATACCACAACGGCCCTGCAGGGTCTAACAATCCTAGGCACAGAGGGTGCTGAAAAGCAAGACAATGTTTGGGTTGCGTTGGCTTTTTCTTCAGCCACATGATGCCTGGACAAAGTCCACTGCCAGCTGCTGAGAGTGACAGCGAACAGAAACTTGGACTGAAGTCTGTGAGTAGATACTGTGACCTTCCCCCACTTTGGCTCATGAAATGAGCTGAGAGGTAGTTAAGGACTCTTCACATTTTCACTCCGAAGTCTTTGGCAGCACGAAATTTCCAAAACCAGGAATTGCATTTGGCTCAGCAAGTAGAGGCATTAAAAGGAGAGCATCAGCTTAAAGTGAAACTGAGTCTTGGAAAATTTGCACACACACAAAAAACCAAAACAGTTTACCAAATGTTTTCGTATTATGCTGTTGAGGTCAAGCTTCAAGGCTGCATGTCGTTGAGTCCAGCTGTTTACGCCCTGGACTTGGCTCTCATCATCTCAAGTGGCACAAAGAGCCCGAGTTCCAGTAAACACAGTGCTCATTTTAGCACTGGCAGGGATGCTGGAGGGGTGCAGGGAGGAGGGATTTCAACCCAGCTCGGACTAGAATCATAAGGAGAGGCAATGACTCCCAAGGTCCAGTAGGGCAGTGACAGGTAATCCAGGTAAGAAAACCCAAAGGATGAGTTCATGTAGGTGGTGCATGGTCAGAAATAGCCTTGTCTTCTGTCAGGGAACCTGTGCATTCCCTTAATGAGAGGGACATTGGCATCTTTCTATCCATGTCTCCCCCTTCCTCAGAGGCACCATAATTAAGAGAACAAATTCCAGTTGCCATATCGCAACTGTACTGCTTCCAAGCTGGGAGACAGAGTCAGGTGGCTGCTACAAGGTTTGGCTGGAAGAATATAGGTGAAAGCACTTGGAAGCACCTAGAACAAAGCCAAGGAAAGGTGCAAGTCTTTGAAAATGACAGCTGTGACTCTAGGCTCAGGGCTCTCACTGTCTAGTCCACACTTTGTCCCACTAATGTGACAGCTCGCATATCATTTCCTCTTCTGTAAACGACGAATAATTCTTTGATGGCGGCTCAGTACTCTGCACTATAATACACTTGTTACTGTGTACAGTGCTCCATGTTTGCAGGATGATAAAATAAAACATCACTGTCATTGTCACTGTCATCCTGTTCGTCGATTTGTTCGAGCGGGCACCAGTAACATCTCTCAATGTGAGACTTATTGTTACTGTTTTTGGCATATCCAATACGCCACGAGTAGCTTGCCAGGCTCTGCCGTGCGGGCGCGATACTCTCGGTAGCTTGCTGGGCTCTCCGAGACGGCGGAGGAATCGAACACGGGTCAGCTGCGTGAAAGGTGAACGCCCTACCGCTGTGCTATTGCTCCAGTCCAAAATAAAAACATATTTTTAAAAATTTATCTAGCTATGAGGAGACCTCTGAAACTCCAGAACTATCCCAGTACCTTATACTAAGGAATATAAACAATAGAAATCACTATTAGGAAAAAAGAAAAAAGAAACAGTGATTGTTGAATCTATTCTGTTGTGAAGTACCTTAGAAATTATCTGTTATTTACTGGATAGATGACAATACAGGGCAAATGAGAAAGAAAAAGTCCCTTTTCCTACACACACACACTCAAACACACACACACATTACACACCAGAGTCAGAATAAGCTTATCATCTAAATACAAATGAAACTAGGACTTTTAGCCATCAATCCAGTACTCTTTTGCCCAAAGGACATTTCCCTAAGTCAAGAAAGTATTAATTGGCTTTATCTTTTTACAGGCAAAGTTGGAAAGGAGAATGTCACTCATAAATTTCAAGAGAAGCAAAATTCTTTATTCACTAAAAATAATCTTTCCAAAATTTAACTGTAGCCTCTGGTCTGGTCCCAAGGGACTAGACTTGATTTTTGACTAAATATTTGACTTGGTTTTACATAAAAAGGCAAAAAATGCTAGAAAACATATGCTACCAAAAAAATCCTTCTAGATACTGACTTTCCACATACAAAGAAATAGCAGAATGCTCTGGAGAAAAATACTGGTTGAAATGGTCGGAATGGCTGTGCCCTGCTTCCCCATGCATATTGAAGACCCTCAAGACGGAATACCTAACGCCCATGGTGATAGGGTCTGGGTGAGGTGATTAGATCAAAAACTGGCAGCATCCTGTGGGTGTGACTAATGCTCTTCCCAAAGCCCCAGAGATACACCACACTCCTTCTACCACATAAGGGTACAAGAACCCTGTCACCCAAGGCCCCTAGACAAAACATGACTATTCAAGGGCCTTGATCTTGAACTTCCTGACATCTCCAACTATGAGAAATGTTTTTGTTGTTTATGAGTCACTTGGTCAGTGGTATTTTTTCATAGCAGCCTAGAAACACTAAGACATGGATTCTCTAAGAAGTCAACTTTTTGAAGAATGAGACATATCAAGAAAATAAGCACAAAGGCAGGTATCATAGATTTCTTTTAAAAAAATTGTAAATATATAAAAAAATAACACTAAGCTCAAACTCATATACTATTATTATACTAAAGTAATTATCAGATTGAACCATATCAAAATATTTTCAAATTAAAAGTAGTCCAATATTTGAATAGAGTTTCCTAAATTTATCTGGCCTACCACTCCCTTTTCAGAAAAGAAAAAGAAAAAATGCTCAGCACATCCCTAGAAATCTACCTTCTTTTAAGTGAGCAAACCGGAAGTGCCCCCTAGTTGTATTCAAGGTCACTATCACCCCCTGGATCATTGCAGCATCCCAGGATGGGGGCAGTGGCATTGCCTACTTTGGGAAACACTATTATATTATCACCTTGCTTAAACTAACATATAATATCAGGAAACCCAAAACCTTGGCCATCAAGCACAGCTGAAAGAAAATCACCTCTATATTATGAGGACTTCCTTCAAAGAGTTCTGGGGCAGAAAAAGCAGAAGGATTTGGGATTAACAGCTGTCTCGGTTACCTAAAACTCCATTAGCCAGAAGTTTTTTTTATTTTCTAAGCATTCCTATTAAAGTTTTACTGAAGGATAATTTATGAGACAGCAGAGGCATGTTATGAAAAAAAACATGTCTGACATTTAAGATTATTTTTAAACAACTCTCTTGTAAAAAGAGTTGGAGGTGTGGCAGGTTTGGGCCTTGCTCGTGCCCAGGGGGAGAATTGAGTTTTCAACAGTTCAGAGCAGAGACCTGGCAAGGCCTCAACACTCAGAGGCCTGGGTGAGCTCCACACACACCCTGGGGTGTTGCTGGGCAAAGCCAGCATCTGTGTTCCTCTCCGTGGCCTCTGCACTCTGTTTGTCCTTCAGGGTTCCCTGCTGCCTAAGGAAGCAGGCTAAATGTTTCCGTAAAGAACCGCTGTGAAGGCAGAACAGGAAATAAAGGTTTACTCCAGGGACTCCCCACTAATAAAGAATTGGTGGGGTCACATTTGAGATTCACAGTTTTCCAGCAACTTGTTCTTTTTGCCAGATGTTTTCCAAGACCGATACTGTGCATAGTACATGAGAGGTGCTGCTTCTCATTTTCTGGAATAATGAGCATGTGCCCGTAAGAGACCATCTATATGAGCATTCAAAAGTCAACCAGAACACAGGGCAGGTCAGAGCAGGGCAGGGGGCACAAATGAAACCAAGCATTCACATACTTGGAACTTCTGGAAGGAGACTCAGCCTCTCCCACCTTCTAGCAAAGATGTAAGACTAAACTAAAGAAATGTCCCTGGACTACTATGGCAAACTAGATTCCAAGGAACCCTCAGGCCCCACCATGACTTCTGTCCACTATCTGCTTGCTCCTACTAATAAACTTATAATACTCATGGTGTCATATTTCCATCACACTTTTATCTGATGCGCTCTTTTCTCTTGTCTTGCTCAGAGCAATACAACTAGTTCAGAGCATGTGCTTCTTTCATGCAGAAACAGTGATGAAAAAAAGGATGTTCTGCCTAAAGAAATGTGCAGTACAGTGCCTAAAAAGAAAAGAGAAAAAAGAAAAGTGTGCCATAGAGGCAGGCGGGGAAGCAGGAGGGAAACTGGGGGGACACTGGTGGAGGAAAGTGGATAATGATGAAGGGATGGTGCTTGAACATTGTATAGCTGCAACTCAGCCCTGAAGAATTTTATAACTTTGTATCTCATGGTGATTCAATATATTAAAACATAGTTTTTAAAAAAGGAATGTGTGCAGTGATGGTACAAGGCTACAAATTCTGAATTCTGTCTCCATGTATACTCTATTTTTGAAGGATGCTTTGCCTCCCTGAGCTCCATTGTCCTCTTCTGAAAAGTCTGGAATAATAACATCTATCTTTGGGTGCATGATGAGGATGATACTTGATGTACGTAAAACTCTACGTACAGAGGGATTCAAGTCCTGCATTAAGCATTGTTACCTTGCCCAAACTCTGCCTACATCTTTTATAAATAGTTCCTTTATTTCAATATCCTTAAATTACCTGATTTGAATGTGCCATATGTTTCCTGCCAGGATTCCAGCATGCTCAGTAAGTGACATTTTACTCTCCTTGTCTTCCCCTTTTCCCCTAATACACAGCTTTTTTTCCTAAGGAAAAGTTGCTCCTTTAAGTATAGATTCTTTCATTCCTCACTCTTCAGTTACTTTCTCATCAGTTCCATTATACAAGTCATAAATTATTACAAGCCAAATGATAAATCCATAAATTCTTACAAGCCAAATGACAAATCTGGCATCGTGTCTGACTTAGACTGAATTTGAGATTTCTGGATTTCTCACTGATTTACAGGGTCATAAAAATCTCAAAGCTCAAACTACTCTTAACAGATCACCACATCTAGCTGGCAGCTCCCAAAAATCACTTGGAGAGCTAGCGGGGTTGTGGAAGTAAAGGTGTTCTCGTGTCTGTAGAGTATATAAACCCTCTCCATGGCAGCTCTTAGAGGTCCTCAAGGAAATATTCGGGTACCTGGTTAGTCTTGGCAGGAAAGCCTTCTTGGTGCTCACTGAAGCCACATTTCACTAACTTCTGTGGCCACAGAACCCTTGTCCATTCCTACCTGTAGGGCACCCACTGACATCCTAGAACAAATTTCTACTGAACAACCTTACAGAGGGAGAGAAGAAAGAAAAACTTTCTTTGGCAGTAAGAGGTTTGGCAGTAAATGGTAGAACTGGTTCTCTCCTCTGACCCCTCATCCTTTTCTCTTCAAACTATACCAGAAGTTCTCTAAATTCTGCTGGCAGCAGAATCTCCAGGAAGGTTGGGGACATAGCAGAGTGCTAAGGTCATCCTGCACTTTCTGAATGGCTCTGTGTGTGTGTGCGCGTGTGCATGTGTGTGCGTGTGTGTCTGTGTACAACTTGTCCTCAGTGATGGTGCTTATGCTTTAAGAACCACTGCACAGGGGGCAAAAAGATAGCTCAAAGGGCTGGTTACATACCTGTCATGCACAGGACCCCAGGTTCAATCCCCGACTTTGCAAAACCTCCTGAGCATCATTAGATATACCCCATGCCCCTTCCATCTTCCAAAAAAAGAACCACTACCAGACCTGGGGTACAGCTCAGTGGTAAAGCACATGCCTTGCATGTGTGAAGCCTCAGGTTTAATCCCTGCACTGGAAAAAGAAGAACAAAAACACAAACACCATCCCACATCCTGTACAGGAGCCAGAGAGAAAAAGTTCAAGGGAGAAGTCAAAGCACACAACAAATCTTTGAAAATACCTAAATGACTGGCAGGGCTCATAACTATCAGTTCAACAAGTTTGGGTATCTCTAACAATGGCTTAGAGTCAAGGAACTACAAAAAACTGGACATTGGGGATTGTGCTAGATCTTAAAGAATGGGAAGGGCTGAGCATGAGAATGAAGAAATGGAAAGAGAATTTTAAGCAGCAACAGTGGCTCCGAGTATCCGAACAACAGACTTGCTTAGCTGGAAGAGACCTAGCCTGCATGTTTTTGGAGAGCATTTTGGTTCTTAGATTTGAATATGGGTGTGACTGCTATTTCAAAAATTCACAATAGAACACTTGGTGCAAAAGAGAATATGTCCTCAAAGAAGTGCTTTGGAGACGCTAGCAAAGTTTCTGCAAAGTTTCTTTCCACCTGGAGCTTTGCTTTCCCTATTCACCCCTTACATTTTGCAACCAAGGAAGCCCCCTCTACCAGTGTAAACCACAGCTGAGCAAAAATGGCCATGAAGCCTACAAAGAGCTTCAAAGTTAATGGGTACACGCATTTTTCAAGTGAACAAAACAATTAAAGCAATCTCCTTACAAGTGTCACTTTCATGGCGCGTTGATGAAATTAAAGTTCTAGAGAACTCCTTTACTCTTCCCTCCTAAACCCTCAACAAAAATTCCTGCAAATATATGGAAAAATCAATTCCATAAGAGCTATTGCAAATTTCCTTAAAGGACTAACCAAGAATGAAAATATCGTTCTCTTTGATCATCTCATGGGTCATTATGACTCAAGTGGCCCCTCATTCCAATCTCACAAAGCTGTTGCTAGCTACAATTTTCAAGCAAATGGCAAAGATGCCCCGTCTCTTAGGCAGAGAAACAGTAAGACTTCCACTTACACACGTGCAGGCATTCACTGAACATTTGGTTAACATATGTAAGGCAGGGTACAAGCATCGGGACTGAGACACAGACTGCCCTCCCAATTACTGCAGACAAAGCAGCCTGGCCAACCCGAAGGCAAGTCAGGGGAGAAGGAACGAAACACACTGGAGTTTCAGGTGGTATGACTATTTCCAGAGGACTGTGGAGGTGATAGATGGAAGTGGGATGGAGGAGAAGGAAGTTCAGAATTGCTGGTGCTTCGTGAGCACCTGCTCTGTGTCAAGTCCTTCAGCTACTCCCTCCTCTAACCAATCCTCTTAAAGTCCTAGGACGTAATTCAATGTCTCCATTTTCAGATGGGGAAGTAACCAGAGCATTGAAAGCGTGATTTGCCCAAAATCAAATAGCAAGAAACACCAACATGAGGATCTTAGCTGATTTATCTGATTCTAAAAATGGTGCTATCTGAGGGCCAAGGTACAGCAGGTAGGGCGCTTAACCAGGCAAATCCTGGCACCCCACATGGTTCCCCAAGGCCTCCAGAAGTGATCTCTGAGTGCAGAGCTAAGAGTAAGCCAGAGCACAGCCAGACGTGACCCAAAAACAAACAAAAGCTGCTCTTCGGTAGAGTAAGGCTTATAAAGGATGTGAGACTGTAACTTCCATCAAGGTCAACTACATCAGGTAAGTAGATTCTCTAGGCTTTTCCAAAGATTTAATTTGCAATCCAAACATGGTGAAATCACTGAATAAATTTTACTCATACACATATACTTAGAAACTATATATTTATCTGAAGGTTAAAATATATGTATTATAGACTCTGGGTTATATATAGGGAGAAATTATAGCACTAGTTACAGTTTGACATTGTTGAACATTACATGCCTGAAGCCCTGACTTTGATTCCCAGCACTGCATGGCCACCATCCAGCAACACCAGGTATGGTCCTGATGACCCCTCAGCACCGCTGGGCCAAATATTGTTGGGAGCAACTTCAGGCACCAATGAAAAAGACATCTCTCCACAAAAATGATCCCTAGTATTATGCCTTTGAAGAAGTGTGCCTTTGAAAGTGGTCCTGAATTTACACCTCCCATGTTCTCCTCCAGGATGTCACACAAAAGTCAAGGAAGTAGGGTGGGGGGAGGAGGAAGAACATGACGTTTCAGTACATTTACAAAGACTTAAGTCACAAACTCCTCAGAGCCTCTCAAAGTCACTGAGATTGGCTCCAAATCATGAGGAGATAAGAACATGGTAGAGTTCAAGTATTTCTACATCATAGAAAGTGATTATTCTAGTCAATACATAACATACCTAACATTGCTTTATAAAGAGTAGTGTTTGCAATCATCACATTCGATTAGATAAATCCTATCTTTGACATGAAGAAACTGAGACAGAGACTATAGCTCAACAATTAATGTCGAAATTTAAACATGGGCCCTTAGGCTACAGAGCCCACACTCATTCTACTGGAATAAACTGCTCGATAGATGTGCATCTATCACACCTGTGATAGATGTGCAAGATTACCATTACATCATGGCTTCAGTAACAAAAGATGGCCTAAATACAATCCACAGGCAAATGTTCATGTGTTATGATGCTGCTGCTCAATGGAAACAACAATTAGAGGTCATAAAGTAGTCCAAAATGTGAGATGGAATGATTTCTTTGATTATAGTTAAAGAAAAAAGCCAAGTTCAAGATACTATGGTTAGTCTAATGTTATTTATGTAGGGAAAATGCACATATTTGCTAAATGCAGAGAAAATCTTCAGCATAGAATACAAGAAAACAAACTGGTACACAGAAATGCTTCTGAAGAGAACCAGGTATCTGGATATAGTAGAAAATTTACTTCAATTTCTTATTTCTAATTTTTAAATTAAAAAATGGTCCTATTTTACCTATATATTAAAAGCAACTGAAAATCCAAAAATTATTTGGAAAAAAAATCACGGTGAATGGTTTTCAACCTAACTTACAGGGGAGAAAGTGAATAAAAGAGAAGTGATCAGAGAATTTGTCTTCCAAAGAATAGTAACAATTCTCTACTCACTGAGTAGAGAGAAGTGAGTAACTTCCTGCAATTTTTCATAGTAGAAACTCTGCAGAGCTTAGAGCTAAAAAAAGAAAACAAAAGCTATTATGCCATCCACTCTCTTCAACTAAGACACTCGTTTTTTAAAAACATAGTGGGCAGTACCGGAGATATGACTGGTAGCGTGTACAAGTCTCAGAGGTTTAAGACCCTGGTTTAAATCTCCCACAGCACCAAAATAATAGAAATAAAAAAAGTAGTGGAAAAACAGGAGAGAATTCCTGCATAGATGTAAGGGACATATTTCAATTTTTGTACATACAAAAATGAATGAGAAGTCCCCCAAGATAAAATAGAGACAGCAGCACAATCAGTGTGTAGTGAACATAAAAACGGGTATGTCTCCTCCATGCCACCACAGAAATGGAGTCTCTCATGTCCTATAAAACATGCGAGGCATCTTGCTTTGCCAAATTTAAATGAGGACTTTATTTTTAAGTTCCTATAATTAGTTCCCATTTGTCTATGAATCAGCCTTTATGAGGCAATAGCATCTAAGCCCCATCAGATGAAACCTGAGGCGACATCATCTCTGTTGATTATTTTAAAAAGAAAGAGAGGGTGCCAAGTTTCCTGCAACACCCAATTCAAACACTGCAATGTGGAGGACAGAATGTCCTGTTGTCCACATTTGAAGATAGGACCATATTTCTAACTAATGCCTCAGGTTCAGCTGACAACAGGAAAAAATTGGATTCCAGAGCTCAAAAGTGGGACTCAAGTACCAAAGCACCTTCCACTGCTCATATAGAATATGAGTTATATGGTAACCTCTTATATGGCAACATATGTTGAAGTGCCCATAATCATGAAAGCAATTTCATCTACAGATTATCTGTCTACATGACAAGAGATTGGCAAACGCAGGTGCTGGAAAGCTATTTTTACAAGGCTTTCATAATTAAGTTTCTCTCTGGCAAGGAAGAGCTTCTATAGCAAATAGAAAGGTGGGGGACTGGAGGAGTGGGGAGCATTACTATGTAGCCTGGGCTTCTGAATGACATGGCTCTTGGAAGAGCCTCTGAATCAGGCTTAGACAGACAATAGAATCCTATGGTCTCCAAAGGGATTTTGGGCAGAGAGTAGGCAATATGCAAGCAGTTAGAATCTGAGTTAGGGGTGTTAAGGGGAATCTGAGTAAGTTCCAGAGACCCAAGAGAAGGGTACAAGCTCCTTGCTGATGTCACAGAGCACAGGGGGATGGAAAATTTGGAGAGGGTGGACAGTAGGTACAGAAGAGGAGATATATTATTCAGCCTAACTAGTATTATATCTATATACATCTATTCACTCTTTCTAGACACCTTTTATCAAAGATAGTATATGCATGTACAGTCCTATGCTCCTGAGAAAGAGGTAGAGGTCACCAACATCTTTGATGGCAAGTACTATGGATGTTGATTCCAGTATTTACAAGTGAGTTTCCTTTGTGCAAACCATTTTAACCCATTTTAGTTAATAGTTAACTAAATATTATTAGCATATCATCCAATCCACCCCACCCCCCCCAACAGAACACCAATAAAAAATAAGGGGCATGGAGACAGTGATGTTTCTCTTTAAACTCACAGAAATGCTTGAAGATCAAAATTAAATTCAGGGCTTCTAAGTATTTAAATTTTAGCAAACATTTATATAACACCATGCGTCAGACATGACATACTGTGCAAGTCTTCTTCTTTTTTTTTTTTTTTTTTTTGTCTTTCTGGGTCACTCTCAGCGATGCTCAGGGGTTACTCCTGGCTTAGCACTCAGGAATTACTCCTGGAGGTGCTCAGAGGGCATAAGAGATGCCGGGATAGAACCCAGGTCGGCCTAGCACAAAGCATTTACCCTACCTGCTGGATCATCGTCCAGCTCCACTTTGTGATTCTTCAACAACTTTCTGATACAAGTACTACTATTATCATCCCTGTTTTACAGATAAGAAAACAAAATGTCAGAGAGGCTCAATAATCTGCTTCATGTTACAGATCCACCATAAATTTGTGGTGGAATTGAACTTGAGCAGTTTGACTCTAGAGCTCATGAGACTAGACACTGCGCAGCCTGTCTGAACACCCTCCCCTTACCCCCGCTACTCCCCCAGTGTCACCAGTGAGGAAGAGGGAGCTCAGGAGTTGGGTTACCTTCCAGCTGAGATCACTAGGCAGCACGTGGCGCCAAGCCAGGACCAGGAACCATGGCCATGAATTAAGTTATTTACACTGCACCTAGCATGCTCTGGCACACTCTTTTGAAAGGTAAGAGTGGGAGGGGGTTGCTTCCTCAGGGAGAAAAAGGCTTTCTAGCCCCACCCCCACCCAGTCCCAGTCCCACATGGCTCCACCCTGCCCCCAAGAACAAGTCTGGAGCCCGCACACAGCAGGTGCCCACTGCAGCAGGAAGCTAATAAGGATAATGATGAGGACAGAAATACTTTCAGTGTTGGGATAGAATTTCAAAAGGGAATGAGACTACCCGATTTGAATGGGGAGAAAGTCCTCCAGGGCAGAATGCTGACAGTGTTCTTCAAAAAGTGTGTACAACAGTTGAGGCCTTTGCCAACAGGTGGAATAGCCCAGGTGCTTAGGTGCTTCATTCAACTCCTCCTACCTTTTCCGCTCCTGGGGTAGCAGGACCAAGCTCATCCTGATTCTCCTAGAACTTTCTGGAAAGTATCATGTCCTTGAAGGACAAGTGTTAGTATGTTAGTGTTACTATGTTAGTGTTAGTATGTTATCAGGACAAGTGTTAGCTGCCCCCCTTTCCCCAACACCCCCAACCCCAGTTCCAGCAAGTTGCCTCACTTTTACCACACAAGTGTTGCTAAGCAGCTGTCCACAGGCAGCTAAGATGACTATGTGAGAATCATCTTAATTAGCACTTCCATTGTTTGTATGCAAATGCACATTCCTAAAGTGGGTTCTCTATAAAGCTTTTTCTAAATCAACAGCCCTCCAGGGTTTTTCTCAGTAAATCCCTTTCCATAGACAGTACAGCGATCCATTTCAATCCTGAGTCTTAATGATCCTGAGTCAGTAATAATGGAGTTAAGAAACTTCTCTTTAGAAGCAAGTCTGGAGTGGAGAAATGTAAGGTACTCCCAGGCGCCAGGATGGAGAGGCTCCTAGCAGCATTCATCCCAAAATAGGAGGAACAACTCAGAGAGATGGGCAGGCTCTCAGGACCAGTTCTAGCAGACAAGTGGGATGGACTGCCCAGCTGCCTGACTTCCCCGCACACAGTCTTCAGCATCAGACCAAAGGAGCTTCTCAGTCTCGCCCTTTACTCCCTTCCCCAAATGTCCAATACCCTGCTTCCAACTCAGGCTGCCAGTTCTCTCTCCTGGCCCATCCCTGGCCATGTCCTTCCTTTGATTCTCTGACCTACAGGAGGGGCAGTGTTGGACCCATGCTTCTGTTCCAAGGGGCCTAGATTCTCCCCGGGAATCCAGCCTTTGCAGAGGCATGGACAGACCGAGCCCTGACCGTCCTGTTCATGATACGGATTCTGAAGACCTGGGTTCTTATGGAATTAGGGTGGGAAGAACAATTGTAGGCAGCCCCCTTGGCTGAATCCAATCCTGTCACCAAGGCAGTCCTGAGCAGTTATCTCAGGCAGCCCAGGGAATCAGTCACAACTTAAAATTAGAGAGAACACAATGGTCAAAGCAAAGTTCTCAGAAGGGCAAATGGAAACAGAAGTTATCTGAGCTTAGGGGAAAAATAATCTCCTGTGGAGCCAAGAAAGCACTGGAAAGTCCTTTAAATGGCTGCAAAGCACTCTTAGCTTCGGAATGCTCTATTTGCATGTCTGGGTGGTGGCAGGAGGCTGGGAGCTAGTGGCAGTGAATAACGGTTAGCAGTCTTTATAGTCTTTATCAGCAGGACAAAGTCCAAAAGGCAAACGTCTGGGATGAGTTAAGACATGTGAGAAATGTGACTATCAGGCGGTAGATGCTGTTTCATTCTTCCATTTTTTTTAAAGCTATAATCAAGGAGGAAATCACTGGACAGAGCTACTGGGGAAAGAGGTGCGAATGTGAAAGGTCAGTGGAGGAGCCTTGCTTGTCTGTTTCCATTTCCTCCATTGGAAAGGAAACTCTTCCCGCTGGAAAAGGCCAGTCAGCTAGCTGAGAGGGAACTGGCTCAGGAGGCAGGAGTGGGGATGGGGAGGAGTAGCATTGCCTCGGTGGTCTCAGACTTCCATTGAGTGCGACCACAACAGGTGTCTCAGACGGCTCACAGTCAGAAATGCTGCAGCAACCTCAAAGGAAGGAGGAGTGCTGGAAAGGGGTGGGGGAGGCGGTGCATCAAGAAGCTCAACATCAATAGGCAGAAAATTTCTACTCTGTGGTATGCAATGATTTGAAGATGGGAGAAAAAAAAAGTGGTGATTACCAAGAACTGACCCAGGTTCGCTCTAATCAGGGAGGCAATGAACAAGTTCCTTTTGGTGAGTAGATTAGAGTGTTCAGAGAATTGCAATGCACGGGAGCCAGACTTCAATGGGGTTGCCATGATTCTCTTGTGAATATGACCAAAGAAACACAGAAAACTGGGAGACAACAGAGATGACTGAACCATGGCTGGAGAGACAATTCAGGGAGACAGATCATTTGCCTTGCATGGGGTCCACCCAGGTGCGATCTCTGGCATCCCATATGGTCCACAAGTCCACCAGCAATAAAGAGTAAACCCTGAGCATCGCTAGGTGTGGGCCGAAAAAACAAACCAACAAAAAGAGAAGATTGAACCACCAGACCACAAGTACATGAGCTTTAGCCCCATCCTGTTTTCTGTCCACCTCAGTCAACAACTTGTGGGCAGGGTCCACAACCAGAAAGATGACAAATGCTCCGTGTGTGAAGTTCCTCCCAGGTTATAAGAGGAATCATTTCTAACAAGATGACACAAAAGATAAAGACAGGTCAAGTCACACATTGCTGGAGGAAACTCAGGAGTGGGGTGCACTTTGGTTGTCCTATGTGCCACAAAGAGCCCAGAGTGGTTACTGAAGAGAGAGATTGGGGCTTAGCTGCATTATGGTCCTTATGCCAACCCTCAGAGAGCTTCCAGGTAGGACTCCAACACAACTCTGGGCCTCCCCTTCTCTCCAAAGAGCCTCTTCTAATGCTCTCATTCATAACTGCAGTGCTCTGATGCCAAATAGAAAAATCACACACAACTGGAGGAGAGGCTAGGAGAGGTCAATGCCTTTCAAGTCCCGGCCCAGCAACAAGAGGGCAGACACTTTGGAATACACCTTTGGTCAATATCTGCTATCGCCAAGACTGTTGCTGAAAGATGGTCCTTCTCACTGCTTCATCAGCAGAGGGGAGAAGGCAGATGGAATAGAGAAGGGATCACTAAGAAAATGATGGCTGGAGGAACCAGTTGGGATGGGAGATGCATGCCAAAGGTAGATAATGGACCAAACATGATGACCTCTCAGTGTCTGTGTTGCAAGCTATAATGCCCAAAAGGAGAGAGAGAGAATGGGGAATATTGTCTGCCATAGAGGCAGGGGGAGAGTGGGAAAGGGGGGGGATACCCGGGTTATTGGTGGTGGGGAATGTGCACTGGTGGAGGGATGGGTGTTTGATCATTGTGAGATTGTAACCCAAACATGAAAGCTTGTAACTATCTCACAGTGATGCAATAAAATTGAAAAAAAAAAGAAAGAAAGAAAGAAAGAAAGAAAGAAAGAAAGAAAGAAAGAAAGAAAGAAAGAAAGGAAGGAAGGAAGGAAGGAAGGAAGGAAGGAAGGAAGGAAGGAAGGAAGAAAGAAAGAAAGAAAGAAAGAAAGAAAGAAAGAAAGAAAGAAAGAAAGAAAGAAAGAAAGAAAGAAAGAAAGAAAGAAAGAAAGAAAGAAAGAAAGAAAGAAAGAAAGAAAGAAAGAAAGAAAGAAAGAAAGAAAGAAAGATGGTCCTTCTCAAAGCTGGTCCACAAAACTGCCAGTGAGGTAGCTCAAAAAATATTTCAATTTGCTGATGGCCTTCTCACCCAGTGGCCTGTAGCCGACTAGCCAAAAGCCATGAAAGGAAAATGCCTGGCTGGAATGCCTCCTTAGCACATCAAACAAGCGTCTTTACAGTTATTTTTTTCCAAGGAAGGGGACGTCCCTGGAGGAAATAAGTAGATGCCAAGGAAGAGAATATAGCCAAATCAAAATACTTTCTGACATCGTCCAACTCCGTGGCTGATATACTCCCACTCCCAATTCAATTGCTAGATCTTAAGACCAGTCCATGGAGAAATAGAAGCCGGCTGCCACTTGACTGAGAGCCAAGAGAGTCCAAAGTAGCGTCAGAAACCCCTGAGACCAAAAGAAATAAAAAGAAAAAAAACCCGGGGATTTTCCAAGCTACAGAATTTCTAAGGTAAAGGAGAGCTTGAATGATAATGAATTTTTCCTTTTGGGAGAACACAGTAGTGCTAAAGGAAAGGAGTGTTGGGAGAACTCCCAAAAGCAATGAAAAAAATCAGAAGCCCCTGGTGTGAAGGCATTTTTTTACCACAGGCTAGATGGTTAGTTTAAACAGAACTCCAGTGATTCAAACCTGTCGTCCCTACACCCAGAGCAGAGAGCCAACAGTCCACTGGCAACTGGAATCAGCCTCACAAAACTGCATCATCCCTGAACAAAGAGGGAGGGAACCAGGCACTCTCTCTCAGGCTGTAATTCCGACGCTAAAGAGAACATTCTGGATGTTGCACACTGTACAGAAACTCGAGACAAGATTTATAGATGGAAAACATGCAGACCATTTCAGACACCCCACTTATTTCCCATAATCCAAGCATGGGTCTGGAGCCCCCACAAGTTCATCCCTTTCCTTTTCACACACACACACACAAAAAGCTGGCTGAGAAAGTCTCTGGTTTCATAGAGCATGGCTGAGAAAGTCTCCGCTTTCTCTCTCCAGAGATTCCCCTCTCCCGGAGCTCTCCTACCCGATACTTGCTCCAAAAAGGAAACTTCATCATGCGATACCCGACTTCCGCCTGCTACATCCAGGACACTGGGAGCCGGGCACAGCAATGACAACAGCCAGAGAGAGGCCAGGCCGAGGCAAAAAGCAGTGCCTGTCCGCCTGAAAATTCAACCTCTGAATCTGTAATTCCTCTATTTACTTAGAAACGGTTGCTGATGCTTCTCCCAACCCCAGATAAACGGGACAAACCCGGAAAGGGAAGGGGAAGCCGTGAGGTCAGGGCTGTCGTAAACCTGGCACCACACACAGGAAAAGCTCCTTGTGTTGTCAGGACACTGTTTTCCTCACAGAGATAACATGCCTCTGGGAAGGGTGAGTGGCACTGGGCTGCACGAAGCAGAGGCAAGAGGCCCTGCCGCCTTTGAGCACTCAAAAGTCATCTTCACACACATCTGGAGATGGCCAGGATGGGGTGGGAACAACAAGGCATTTGGAGCCTGGGAGGTGAGTCCTCACTCTGGCTTGAGCAAGCTGTTATCTCCGGGGAGGCACTCAACTTCTCTGAGTTCTGACTCCCCGGGAATGAGAAAATGTGTGAGCCGGGCTGGCTGATCTCCTCCACTGTCATGCCACAAAGAATGCAAGCAAATCCATGCTTGCATGTCCCGAACACCCTCTGCATCATGTTAGGAGTGCTGCAGGTTCTAGAACAGTCTTGCACATAAGGAACCTTCCAGTCTGTACACAGCAGCTGCCTAGGGTCCAGCCAAAGAGACAGAGAATACAGACAGGAATCAGACGCGGCTTCCCAGAAGGGACAATCGGGCCAGAGCTCGGAGGTAATAAGGCCACAGGCAAGGACAAATAAATTAAATGCACAAAGGCACACAAGAACCATGTGACATAGCACATGCGGTGGGAGAGGTCCAGAGATAAAAGCCTATAAGCCATGCTGAGAACTATACTGCCCAGCACGCTTGGGCAGCTCGATTTCCCTGCCATTCCACTCACCACCTCTCTATATAGCTACCATGCTCGGGGCAGCTCACCCCCACACTAGCCACCAAACAGCTGGCCACCTCCTGCCCCCAGCCTCTCCTTTTGTCCCTGAGTCACCACCAGACCACACCTGCTGTACTTAAAGACTTCCTCTCTCTGGGACCTGTGGGCCTCACTTTCACCTCTTGCTCAGCCCCTAGTGCCCAGCCCATGGCAGCTGTTCCAAATAGTTTCCATCTTCCTCAGAGCTACAGTCACATCCCACCCACCCGACTCATGCTTGGATGATCCCCACCTCCTCTGTCCCTGGCAACGACTGTCCCAGCACAACCCCTGTAGTAACCCTTCGTGCCCACCTGTCCCAAGTTCCTTCCGAAACACAAAAGCCAAGCTCTAACCATGACTGCTGCCCACAGGATGAAAAATACAAAGACTCATTCACGAGAGAGAAAGCAACGCCGACTGTTACCCATGCATTTGATTAGGCTACGAAAGCAGCGCACTTAAAGGGAATAAGGTATAGGGATGCATTCCAACCTGCCAAGAGGCATAACATAAATATTACTGCTGAGACTCTTGGCTGAATAAACGAATGAACAAATCAATGACTGTAATGTCGAAGAAGCAGTCTCTGGTATGTGAACCAAGAATGCAGCCTAGAATTATGCCAAGAGGGCCAGAGAAATGGTTCAAAGGCTGGGCACATGCTTTGCATATGAGGGGCCTAGGTATGATTGCTGGCACCGCATGGTATTCTGAGCATCGCTGAGAGCAACCCAAATACCACCATGTGGGATCCAAAACCAAAAGCAAAAAATTCTGCCAGTAAGACTCTGACTAACACAATGGCAACGCTCCTTAAGCCTGCCTCGTTTCCTGCTTTGCCCATACAAATTCAATCAATCTAGAGCTGATTCAAGCAGCACTAAATCACTTTAGTGCCATTTATTTTTGAAATAAAATTTCTTAGAACACTATTTAACATAAAAATACATCCTCATTAGGCTTAGTATCTAGACATGTCTTTCCCTTCCCTTTCACTGTTGTCCCTGCCATGGCCAGTGATTGACTCACACGTGGCTGCAATGCACCACTGGTTGCACTATTGGGGCACCAGGAAACACAAAGGTCATGCAAACAATTGCCCACGTGATGAGGGGTAGTACTGGGCATCAAACTCAGGGCCTCACACATGGAAGCCCTTATTGCTGAGCCACATCCTGGACCCTGTCAGATGTCTCATGCACATTTTTTTTCCACACTCCAAATGCCATTTAAGCTCTCAGATGACCCCTGGTATAGTCCCGCTGCAAAACACACTTCACAATCTCCATGGCACCATCCTGCATGGAGCACGTTCTATAACGCATACTGCTCACTCTGCTAACACCTTACTTTCTGACTCTCCTTATTCTGGTCAACAATTCTGACTCATGGGGCCTCAGAAACAGTACACTGGTCAGGGCACTTGCCTTGTAAACTGCCAATTCAGGTTTGATCCTCCACAATCCATATGGTCAACAAGCCTGCCAGGACTGATTCTTGAGTGCACAGCCAGAAATAACTCCTGAGTACCACTGAGTGTAACCCAAAAACAAAAGAAGAAGAAAGAAGGAGGAGGAGAAGGAGGAGGAGGAGGAGGAGGAGGAGGAGAAGAAGAAGAAGAAGAAGGAGGAGGAGGAGGAGGAGAAAGGAAGAAAGGAGAAGGAAGAGGAGGGGGAGAAAGGAAGAAAGGAAGAGGAGGGGGAGGAAGGAAGAAAGGAAGAGGAGGGGGAGGAAGAGAAAGGAAAGAAAGACGATAGGGAGGAAGAGGAGAGGGAGGAGGAGGAAAGAGAGAAAAAGAAAGAAAGAAAGGAAGGAAGGAAGGAAGGAAGGAAGGAAGGAAGGAAGGAAGGAAGGAAGGAAGGAAGGAAGGAAGGAAGGAAGGAAGGAAGGAAGGAAGGAAGGAAGGAAGGAAGGAAGAGAGGGGGCTGGAGTGATAGCATAGCGGGTAGGGCATTTGCCTTGCACGCGGCCGACCCCGGTTCAAATCCCAGCATCCCATATGGTCCCCTGAGCACGGCCAGGAGTAATTCCTGAGTGCTAGAGCCAGGAGTAACCCCTGTGCATCACCAGGTGTGACCCAAAAAAAAAATAAAGAAGGAGAAACAAGAGAGAAAAAGAAAGAAGAAAGAGAAAAAGGAAAAGAAGAGAGAAGGAAGGAAGGGAGGGAGGGAGGGAGGGAGGGAGAGAGGGAGGGAGGGAGGGAGGGAGGGAGGGAGGGAGGGAGGGAGGGAGGAGGGAAGGAGGGAAGGAAGGAAGGAAGGAAGGAAGGAAGGAAGGAAGGAAGGAAGGAAGGAAGGAAGGAAGGAAGGAAGGAAGGAAGGAAGGAAGGAGGGAGGGAGGGAGGGAGGGAGGGAGGGAGGGAGGAAGGAAGGAAGGAAGGAAGGAAGGAAGGAAGGAAGGAAGGAAGGAAGGAAGGAAGGAAGGAAGGAAGGAAGGAAGGAAGGAAGGAAGGAAGGAAGGAAGGAAGGAATTTCTGACTCATGAGGGCCAAGAGAGTATGCAGCCTGTGTCAGACCTGGCACAAGAAAAGGGGAAAAAAACTTTCACCCTGAAGTTGGCCTGTGGCTACTGGGAGCACCCATTTTTCAAGCTGATGAAATATCCAGAAGGTAGAAATCTGTCTGCTGAGTTTTACCATCTGCCAAACGAACCAAGAGAGCTCTCTCCCTGAGCTACAAGTTCAAGGTCACACATGAGCTCATGAGTGCAATACTCATGACACTTGGTTTTTCTATACTGATTACAGGGAAGCGTGAGGATGAACGAAGACCCCAAGCTCCCTTGTCCATGGAACTCTGCTCTTCTCAGCCCCCATGACCTGCAATGTGACCAGAACTCCTAAGTTTCCCACCAGGCACACCCAGTATTCAGTGTGGCCTGCCTGTGACAGACAGGCAGAATACTGTTTTGACAACAGGAATTCTCAAGTGGAATCTCATTTTATACAAGTAAATAAAGCCCAGGGAGGGCAAGTGGCTGCAGCATTGGCAAAGCAGGACCTGAAGGTGGCCATGGTGAGGTTGTCTAACCAACACAGCCAAGCATCTATGATAAGCTTCCAGCCTAAAACCGAGAGTTAAAAGTACAGTCTGGAAGCTCCATGCCTCAGAATATGAATCTTGTGAAGATGAGGTCATGAGTTCAATCCCCGGCACTTTCACGTGTACCAGGTGTGACCCTGTCAGCTCTGCCACTTGAGCCTGGTCACTCTGCCATCTGTAATCTTCAGCGATGTAAATGATTTCCAGCTGCACCACAGCCAGATGAGTGCAAGCACTATGAAAAGTAGTGCAACACCCCCAGTGAGCACTGTGACAAAAAGTGTGTGAGCAGCCAGGCCTGGAATGTATGTGCACTGGAGAACACAGCTCAAAAGCAAAGCGTCTGGTAAGCACAGGGACATCGGGAGGAGTGTAACCCCAAGCAAGGAGCACAGTGAAAACTTCACAAGCACCAAGTCAGGTGTGATCCTCAGTCTTCATAACATCATCAACAGGAAAGAGATGTGGGAGTATTTATATTTTATTTAGGGGGGCCACTTCAGCAGTTATCAGGCCTTATTTCTGGCTTTGTGCTAAGGGATTGCTCCTGGTGAGGTTAGGGGACCATATGGGATGCCAGGGATCAAACTTGGGTCAGCTGCATGCAAGGCAAGTGCCCTACCTAATGTACCATCTCTCCAGCCACTGGGGTGGGGGGATTTCTTTTTTTAATAACAAGCTAAAAATGAAAAAGGATAAGGATGCTATCTCTACCCTGACTAGTATTTTGTTTTCAGAACTGTTTTTCAGAGGAGGGTTTTCAGAGAAAGGGACATTATTAGAAGAAATAGAAACTGCTGATCACAATAGTTTATTAAAAGGAAATGACTTAGATAAAATCCACAAGATTAGCAAAGGTTTTGGTTGGCTATTTCTTTCTTTCCTTTTTTTTTTTTTTTTTTGCTTTATCTGGTTGATGTGAAGCCTTTTCCTGTAAAGCTACTGGATACTTTGGAAGGGACCAGGGTCTAAGAGCTTGTTGAGCTTGTTTTTCTGTTTCATTAAAATATGAACTTCTGTGGTCCCATTTTGGTCTACTAATTGTAAGAAGAAAAAAGACTTCTTATTTTCCCATTTGAATTCCTTTGATTTCTTTGTCTTGCTGATTGCTGTTTATAGGACTTCTAATACTATACTGAGCAGCAGAACAATTTCCCTGATAAACAATTATGCAAAAGTCCTAAAAAAGATGTTAGCTAACCGAATCCAACAGCATATCAAAAAGATCATATGCCATGATTAAGAAGGATTCATCCCAGAGATGCAAGGATGGTTCAACATATGTAAATCAATTAATATGATAGACCACATCAATAAAAGGAAAGATAACAATCATATGATCATATCAATCGATGCCGAGTGATGCTTCAAGGGTCAAGAGTAATCTGGGCATCCTACTTTTGAATTGATGCTTTTGACAAAATCTAACACCCACTCATGACTAAAACCCTCAACAAAATAAGGGTAGAAGAACCTTCCTCAAAAATAGTGATGGCCATCTATAACAAACCCACAGCCAGTATCATTCTCAATGGTGAAAAGCTGAAAGCATTCCCTGAGATCAGAAACAAAGGTGTTCACTGTCTCCATTATTCAATATAGCAATTTCCTGCAATGTGGATAGAACTAAAAATTATCATATGAAGTGAAGTGAGTCAGAAGAACAAACATCAGATGACTTCAGTTATCTGTGGCATATAGAAGAACAAGAGGGAATGCATAGTTTCAAAAGGAGGATAACCAGAATACCTTGACCCTTGATCAGATAAATAAAAGACAGGAAAGGAAAGAAACTGGATGTTTGGTGGGGGATGGAAGGGAGGTAAGAGTTGCTTTGAGCTTGTTGGTGGTATAGAGGTATAGTATAGGTATATATAAGTACATGTGTGGTATTTGTATAGATGCTTGCCTTGTTTATGGTATACCCAGGTATAATCCCTGGCAACCTACAGAGATCCCCCAAGCACTGCCAGGAGTGATCCCTGAGCACAGAGTCAACAGTAAGGCCCAAGTAGCCACTGAATATGGCTCCCAAACCAAAACCAAAACAAGGAGGTAGGTTGGGGGAAGCTGGGGATATTGGTGGAGGGAAGTAGACACAGGTGATAGGAATGGGGCTGGAACATTGTACTCCTGAAACTCAACTATGAACAACTATGTAAATCATAGTGCCTTAATATTTAATAAAAATATGAAATTTAAAAATTAAATAAAAATAAGAGGAAAGACTAAGAAATGTTCTGCTCCTTCAAGTTCAGCAGTTCAGTTAAATTTAAAAAGAAAAAATCAAATACTTAGAAGCAAATATAATTTGTAGATTTGTATAAATGTCCCCAGCATAATCACTTTATGAGCAAACCACATTATACAGAGTACATGTTTTAAAACTAATATAATAATTTGGTATTTGTAAAGTACACAAAACATTTTATTATGGTTTTCTTGTCTTTTCCTCTTATTTAAAAATGTACAAATCTCTTCCAGGGGGGTGGGGGGAAACACTTGTTTTGCTTATTCCACTCCCTCAACTACTAGTCAATCATGTTTTGCTTAGTTTCCATTTTAAAAAGTGATAGTTCAAGGTCTCCTGATTTTCCTGGGTAAGATTTTTAAATGGAAACTGTATGTCTAGCATTACTAAATAAAAAGCCTGACAGGTCAGACAGGCAACCAATGGGAATACTCTGTGACTGCAGGGAACTGGGCTCACGTGCCCAGAGAGTGGACAGCTGCAGTTCCAGCCAGCCCATTCTATTGAAAGCAAGAATAGGGTCGATGCTGCTAGATATTCTGCCAACAGTAACTAGAGATCAAATTCTGTGATGTTTTGTTTTTTTTAAATACTGACCACTTTACAAGTTTTTTTAAACACCAGGGTTTGGTGGGCAGCCAATTTGCAAGCCGCCACACAGAACCAACAGGTTATAAATGTGATTAACCCAAGAGCAAATGCAACATCTAGAAAACACAAATTTGGTTAGAAAATGAAGGTTGGTTTCTCTGTAACTATTTTTAAAGCTGCATGCTCCTTTAATCACCTTTTCTTGGCCAGAAAATGAGGGAATGAGAGAAGGGAAAATAAATGAACTTGAGGGAAAGGGGGGAAAAAAAAGACTAAATTAGCCCTTAGAAAATGAAAAGGGTAAGGGTGTCGCTACTTCCTTTAAAAAGTCTTTTTTTTATTAAATCACCATGAGATAGAGCATACAAAATTGTTCATGATTGTGTTTCAGTCATACAACACCCATCCCTCAACCAATGTAATTTCACAGCACCAGAATCCCCCGTTTCCCTCCCACCCCTTTAAGCCACTCCCCACCCTAGGCTACATCTATGGCAGAATCCTCTCTTCTCTCTTTCTCTCTCTCTTATCTTAGGCAGTATGGTTTGCAATACAGGTGCTGAAAGCTTATCATCTATATGCCTTTACCTTCTTTCAACACTCAGTTCTTGTACAGAATAATCATTTCCGATGGACCTTCCTCTATCTAAACTACTCCATCTCCCACACCATTGACCAAACATTGACTAGTCCTTCTGGCCCATTTTCCCTGGGCTTAGATATTAATTCCATACTGTTAAAAGTCTTTTTTAACAACAGCACTTCATAGAAGAGAAAGTCTAGCTTTTGGGTCCAGGTAGAGACAATTACAAAAACTGTTATATTTGGTTGCAGTTAGGCTTCCTAGAATATAGCTATCTATGTTCCCTAATGCCATCCTAAGGCCTGCCCTTCCATCAAAGCTCTTCAGACACTATCTGTCATTTATAATGATGGGGCCAGAGTTTGTGTGACTAGAACAGGGTGGGGAGGGGGGAGAGGAAGAGAGGAAAGGGGAAGAGAGACAGGGGGAGTATCACCTCCTGAAAATGGAAAAGTAGTAGAGATGTGATCTGAGGATATAGTTCAAGTGGTAGCTTGAACTCCTGGGGTAAGGCCTTGAGTTTGATCCCCAGAACGGCACAGCCCCGCCTCCTATGTGCCACCTAGTGTAGCCCTGGTGGCCTCCAGCACTGTTGGCCAAGACACTAACTAGGCAGCCTGAGCTCTGGAGCTCTCCCAGGAGTCTCCTGGGCAGGAAGCCCTGCTGGGTGTGTCTCCTAGGAAAAAAAGTATATCTGCAAATTGTGTAGGTATGGCTACACCTTGGAGAGATCCTTGGTCCCTCTTTCCCAAACCTAAAGAACCAACAGAGTCAATGGGGCAAGTTCAAAACATAAATAATGCATTGTTTCAAGGGTACCCTCCAAGAACCATTTTTATTTAATCACTAGTGTAATCAGCAGACCAGAGAAAATCTCTTTAAATGAGGAAACCACAGTGAGTTGCCATTATGTGGTAAGGAGACGGCAGGAGAGGGCACTGCTGGGAGGTGGGGATTAGATCGTACCTTTCTGACAAAAATCAGTCAGTGGAGCTGATAGTTTTGACCCAGATAATAGAATAATTTCTCCCCAGATAATTCAGCAATTGCTGGAGATGATGTTGAGCATCTTATTTCAATGAAAATCCCCAGTAAGATCTAATATCTATTTCCCCAAATGGGGAACGGGGGACTCGGGTGTTTATGTATTTCACTATCTGTAATCACTACTAGATGGAAAGGGAGAAAATATCTTGTTTTTACATATGGCTAGCAAATGTGATTAACTTCCTGTTTAAAAAGTCCAAAATCAACTGCATAAACGTCTCATAGAAACAGTAACACCTAGAAAGGCCAAGGCAAAATGAATATTGTATCTCTGTAGGAAACAATATTTTTTTTTTGCAGGAAAGTGGCCTTAGTAACACAAGCCAACATGGCAGCCCGGGAAGAGAGTTCTAGACAACGGCTCCAGCAGAAGCTACCTCAATACAAATTCCAAAGGACAGTTATCAGTAACACTCATCTTAGACACTGAATACCAAGATTCTCAGAAAAATGGCAACTTGAAGCAAATTCTTTTCTGATCACTTCTCAACAATAGTTGAGATTTTTAAGACAAAGAAAATGAGTTTGGGTTGTTCTTTAATTTGTCTTAAATTCGAAACTATAAACTATAATGGATTGTGAATTACATATCCTGTTCACAATGCAATAAGACTTTGCACTAAAGGTTGACAGGAAACTGTCCAGTTGAGATGGCCATAATTTGTAGCTCAATCCAATGCAGTAACACTTCACTTCAAATCCTTATTTGTCTGAAGCAGAAATAAAATATGGATCATATATTTTGTGATCTATATATCTTAAGTCTTTTCTTTTTGAAAATAGAAGGAACAAAAGAAAGTGCTTGGACTGCCATATCACTAAATATGCAAAACTATGAAAGCAAAGTGAAAGAAACCTATTTCCAAGTTGTTCGTGAACATGGAGCCTCAGAACCAATGAAGACCATGGGTAGGGGGAGAGATAGTGCAACATGACTGACCTGGGTTTGATCCTTGGCACATCATATGGTATCCTGAGCCTGCAAGGAGTGAGCACAGAGCCAGGAGTAAACCCTGAGCATAGGGGAATGTCTATGGGGCCTGGAGATAACATGACTCAAGAGTTTCCCAGCATTTAGACCTCTCCAAGAAACATTTTGAAGAGGTATAAAAGTCTACCCCTAAAATAAAGTCTTGTAACCAACAGGAAGAACTGCATACGGTCCACCAACCTCCCCACCAGCACCACACAACCAGAAGCAAGCCCTGAGCATAGGTGGGTACACTAGCCCCAAAACAGAAGACACTCCCAACCACCACCACTGAGCCACAAGTAGCCCCTGGGTGGTCCCAAAATAAAACAAATACAAATCTTTAGACTCTGACAATAGAATTGAGATTAACAAGTGGGGGATAGGAGAAGAGGAAGAGGCAAGACTAGAAGCAACATAAGAATAGAGGTAGAAAACATCAGTCACTTTGGTTGCAGTGAAGGTACAATAATGATACATTAAAACCATAAAAATTAATATTACTGAGGCCAGGGACATGGTCCAAAGGGCTGGAGCACAAGCTTTGCATTCAGGAGACCTGAGGACCATATCTTGAACCCAGGACCACATTTGGGAGTGACACCTAACCCCTGAGCAGTAAGCCAGTGTCTAAGCAACATTGGATATGGCCAAAACAAAAAAACAAACAAACAAATCAAAAAGAAAACAGTAACACTATTAAAAATATCACTTCAATAATGAAAAACCAGATATATATATTTTTTTTGCTTTTTGGGTCCCATCCAGCAATGCTCAGGGGTCATTCCTGGCTCTGCACTCAGGAATTACCCCTGGCCGTGCTCAGGGGACCATATGGGATGCTGGGAATCGAACCCGGGTCGGCCGCATGCAAGGCAAACGCCCTGCCCTCTGTGATATCACTCCAGCCCCAAAACCAGATATTTTAAAACACCAATATTCTCTATAAGATGTGGCATTGTTGTCGGCCTATTGTGGTGTCACACTTAACTTCACTAAAGAATAAAGAAGCACGACTGAACATAAATGTTTTAAATAGACAAAAAGAGATAAAAGGAAAAATATAAAGAAATTCACCAACTAACTTGAAAATAAAAACCTAAGTTACTCAGTGAAAATAGGTAGGAAGCTCATTGTGTTTCGGAAAATGGATAAATCTAATACACTTAGATCAGCTACATTTAATAGCAGAAGCCCGAAAGAGTGGAACATTCAGAAGTACATTTCTCACAAGTCAGTGGTAGCTAAGGAGTGCGATTGTACCTGAAAGGCATACATCTATTACAATCAACACAGTACATTATTGTGTTTTACAGCCTGGCTCCTTGATCACTCAAAGATAACCTAAACAGCTTCTAAATCAAGGCCCTGCAAACCAAGGTGCTTATCTGGTCTTTTGTAGGACTCACAGCATAGGGCTCTTTATAGAATTTTATCAAATCTTTCATTGCAAAATTAAGTTGATGTTCACTTAATATTTTCCACTTTAAGGTCATTAAACCATTTAATGAGCTTCTAAATGATTAATAATGAAAAAATATGAAAGGTATAGTGAATTAAATCTGATTATAGTGAATTAAACCTCAAAGTCATCAAAATCGATAGAAGGATCTAGAGTCCATGTACAGAATAGTGTCATTCACAGACTATTGGCATTACTATTCACAGACTCTTCTGCTTGCCAGCCAGAGACACAACCATATGCCAACTGCATAAATACAGTTTATAATTCATCCAGCTGACCAGATTTAAAATTAGGCAATTCTAAAACTAATTTCCTTGATTTGGGGGAAACCACAATATTTCATTTTTAAAAAATACAGAAGGCAAGGCTTTATTATTACTTCTATATCATACTGTCTCATTTGAATGATTTATATCTGCATTACATAGATGTGGTACATATTCATTAGCATGTGTCTTAATTTACTTGTTAGTGGGGATTTTATAGGAAAAAACCAGTCTGTTGCCTTCCTTCTTTCTCTATTCATCCCTCCTTTCTCTTCCTAATTGATCTCATTCCAGTCTCTTAGCTTCGAATACCTTCCATGGCCTGATGACTCTCCAAGGTACCATCTGTAGCCCAAATCAACTCTCCAACTCAGCAAGAATATGAAATGGCATCTCAAACTTAATGTCTCCAAAGAATTCCCACCTTCCCTCTTTGTTCCAGTAACCAGAAAATCTTAATAAACAGCAGTGTCATTTACCCAGCTAAAAAACACTGCACTTTTTTTCATTCACACCCCATATCCAACCCAGGAGACAGCATCTTCAAAATATATCCCAAATTTGATCACTTCACATCATTCTAGAATCATCATGCTCAAGGTCAGAGCAATTGTTAAGCAGGTAGGGGCATTTGCCTTGTACACAGCCAACCCAGGTTCAATCCCTGGGATCCCATAGGATCCCCCGAGTACCACCAGGAGTGATTACTTAGTATAGAAGCCAGGCATAATCCCTGAGTATTGGCAAGCATGACCCAAAACCCAAAAAGAAAAAAGACAAAAAAAAATCATGCTAATCTAAGACATGCCCATATTTCTTTCCTAGACCACTAGAAGGTTATACCTCCTATAGGTTATACTGATTCTGCTCTTGCCTCAAAATAGATTATGCACTTGGTAGCAAGAGAAATCATTAAAGCACAAAAAAAGATTGGCTAGTCTGGTCTGTATCAAATTATACTCTGACTTCTCCAATAATAACCAATTATATGTGAAGTAAAATCCAAACCCCTTATCATGGCTATAAGATCTGGCTCCCACCAACCACTGATCTCATTTAGTATTACTCACCATCCCCATAACTACCATCAGCTAGAGGTCTGCCAAAACTGGCTGTCTTCCTGTTCCCTATCATCCCAAGCTTGGCCAACATCAAAGTCTTTCCTTGTGACTTGCTGCTCCTTCTCCCTAAACACCCCCAGATTCCAGGCTCCTTTCAGATCTCTGCACTCATGCATTATGTGTCTGTCTGCTTCTCATGCTCGCCCTCTGTCTCTCCCTCTTTGCTTCCCTCAATTTCTCACATGATCATAGAGTGCTTTTCAAAAAGACCTCCTCTTCCTACCCCTCATTTGTTCTTACAACACTTACAATTACCTGAAACTATGCAGGTATTTACTTAAATTGGAGCTCTGGAGAGGCAGAGGCACAGTCATCTGCCATATGACTATTACTTTATCTCCTAGTTTATCCTCCAGTTCCCAGAGCAATGCCTTAGTGCAAAGCTGGCATTATTTATACATCCTGATGGGATGGGTGGTGTCCACCCCCTACCCGAGTCCATCTGTTTCCTGAGGACTCCCACCACAGAGCTCTTCCTACCAACCAGATGAAACTCCAGCTGAAAGACCCGATGTCCACTGTGTTCCTAGACTATCTGGACGGCCAGTCACTCCCCTCATGCCTGAGTTGAGTTCCCCACCCTGTCATGACTATTTCCCACCCCAATCCCCACCAGTCTTTATGCTTCATGGCTGTCACACCACTGGAATTTGTTTCCTTGAGTCACAAAAGCAACACATGGTGCAATTTGACCAGGCAGTTAGCAAATGAACTAGCTTCTCTCAACAAAACGTGGCTACCATCAAGTGACACAGGCCATCCTGCTTCCCCAGCACCTGGTGCCCCTCCCCTCCAAAGCTCAAGGGGACTTTCAACATCAACACTGTGCCAGCAGGCCTGGGCACAGTCTCAGTTCCACATAGGGAAAGCTGTGCTTAGGGACCTATTTTTGCCTCTTTCAACTGCCACAGAGGCAAGACGTTTTACCTGCGATGATGAGAAATTAAATTTCTTACAAAAAACAGAAAAGCATTTGTTAACTGTACAATTATGTGAACTCAAATAAAAAGATCGTGATTGTGAAATGCAGTTAATCCAGCTTTTTGGGGTTGGGCGGGGGGGACATGCAGCTGCAAATAATAGGGAAAGAAAAGAAAATGCAAATCTACCAAAGAACCACTCTGGAGGCTTCCATAAATATTGAAAACTATGTTTCCAGCACATGTGTGCACATTTTCATTGATCTGCCAGCTTAGAGCTGCCCTGTTCTGTACCTCAGAATCCAGTAGAATTGCCTTAGACGTGCCCAGAGCTTTCACTACAGTGTTCTCACAATCTCTATTAACAGGGCAGGCCTCACCTCATTTTTTGTGTCTGAGGTTCAGAGAGGTCATACAGTTGGTCTAAGACCCCATCGTTAAAGCAGCAGAAATCAAGCAAATACCAGAACTCAGATGTGCCTTGGCCCAACGCATGACACTTCCTCCTATAACTGAAAGGACCCTGGGAACTGGGAGATAAACTGGGAAATAAGGTGATAGTCATATGGCAAAAAAAAAAAAAACCCATGTACTCACCAGTAGTTCAGGGTGGTGGAAAGCAGCATTGGTCCTGGAGCTCTGGACAGAGGGATGACTTCCCCAGCTTTTCCGATAATTGCCCAGTCCTGTGAAGACCAAGAGACAAAACACCTGGTATGAATCAGCACCATGCACCCATTCCCCAAGGGGGCATTCAAACATGGATGCCAGGAACCCTATCTAGGCTCCAAGCCCTCATATGCGCCTCTTCTGTCCACAATCCCTTTCTCCCCTAACATCCCCAAACACGTAGAACAAGAATCTTCCGTTTCATCAGCTGAAAACAGTTCCCATTAGAAGTAATAGATCTTGCAACAAATGAAGCTTTTAGAGATCATCTTTAAGAGGAATCACAAACTGAAGTGTCCAGTGGATCATCTTTAATCTGTAGGCATACTATACTGATTTGCAGAGTAAATTTATAAAACATCACCCAAAATATGAAAAATCAGAGATGTCACATAAAAACCCAGGGCCACCATTCCATCTGGCTCAAGCCAGGGAAGAACCATACAAGCACTGTGGTACAGACATCTTTCCCTCTACCAGTGAGTGTAGCGAAAGTGGGAAATCAAAAGAAAACGAGGTCATACTCCAAGGAAAATTGAGTAAATACAGCAACTTCAGTAGCCCACAACTCACATTGATAAGATGCCTGCAGCCTCTGAACAGTTACCACACTCCCAATTACAAATATAAGCAGAAAACCAACTTGGCTGCTCTCATAGTTAGACACAGAGCTCATTCTAGAACTTAGGAGTCTGACTGGCCATCCAAGACTCCCCCTATCCCAATACACAGCCGTCTCCTCTATGAGGCAAAAAATACATATACATACACAGCTTTGAAAGAAAAAAACTCAAGAAAATAGAGGAGACATATCCCACTCAATTTGTAATGAAATACCTGTACCCTGATTTATCAAAGAATATGAGAAAGAATTATATTCTGAGTATTTGTTTCTTAATGTGAAGTTTTCAATAATTTTGTGGCTTTAAGTACAAAATAACTACTCTCACAATGCATCTACCACTTCCAACGTGCCAGATTAATGTCTAAACTATTCTTTGTGCTACAAAAGTTCCTTTTACTAAGCATCTTGAATGCAAGGCTATAAATTTCCATGCAAGGTACTAGCATTTGTGTAATAAATGAATAGTGTTCAACAAAGAAGATATTTGTGGGAGTTATTTATATCATCCCCTAAAAGAATGTATTGATTCACTCACTCAGATATTTACTGAACCCTACTACATGCCAGGCAGTGTGTGAGGTAATAGAGACATAAAAATAAACAAGACCTACTTCTGTTTGAGTAAAAGACAGATCCAAATACTCAAAATGAATTTAAAAACAATGAGCAACTGTAAAGACTGGGTGGGCAGAACTGGGCAGGCAACAGTTAGAACCTAATAAGTATACAAGCCATAAACAGGATGTTCTGGAGAAAATGTCCCAAAATAATTGACTATCCAGGTTCTCCTTTTCTCTGAGGATAAGAAAGGTCTGAGTCACCAGCCCTAAAGGCAGGGGGGCAATATCCCTAAAGACAGAACTTTGGAGGGAAAATAGGAGAGGAGAGAAGAATGGAGAGGAGAAGAAAAAAAGAAAAGGAAAAGAACAAAACCTTGATTAGACTAAGTATAAAAAAATATAAACGTCGCAGGGGAAGGGTGCAATGATGTGTGTGGTGTGTTGTGTTGTTCGTGGGCTCTTGGGGCGCCCCCCTTCTCTCTCTCTTTCCGCTCACGTTTGGTGCTCTTGAGCCGTTGTATATGGAAGGGATCGGGATGGCTCCTCCTTGTGCTCTGCTTCTGTGTGTGCCGCTGTGTTCTCTTCTGTCTGTCTCTCTATCTCTGTGTCTGTCTCTGTAGTCTCTCCTCTGGTCTCTTCCGACTTCTCTCTGCTTCTATGTCTTCCCTCTTGCTTCTGTGTCTTCTCCTGTGTCTTCTGTCCTGCCTCTGTGTCTTCTCTCCACTTCTGTCCCTTCTCCTTGCTTCTGTCTTACCTCTGCCTCTTCTGTCTTGCCTCTGCCTCTACTTCTCTTACAGTCTTAGTTTACATAGCAATCATATAGGGTGGTGACACAAAGGTGGATTGAATATTAACAAATCAACAAGAAGGGTAAATCCACTTCTCCAGGAGATTAACAAAATCTCATCTAAAAAGATTACTCCAGATTACTAGGAGATCCGCTCAAGGGTGGGATCCAAACAAGGGTGTGTCACTTTCTTCCTTCCTCAGCTAGTAATCCACTTAAATAGTTATAGCAAATTTACTTCTAATATTTCTAGCAATGTCATTCTGTATGAGCACAGTAAGAGATACATCAGACTTAAAGTTTGGTTCTTCCTGAGGACATTCACTATATATTCCAGACCACAACCCTCAGGTCAGGTTAGTCTTTATAACCCCATCAGGGTCCTAGTCTTGTCATTACTTTTGGATCATGACAGCATTTGTCTATGACCATGTTCTCAACTTATAGTTGAGTATTGTGGCGCTTTGACCTGGCCTATTTCGATGACAGGGTAGCTCACAGCTTGCCCTGGATCCATTCTGTCCCTCGTCGGGACCCTGCTTTTGGGGTGCTAGGACTAAGGGCACCTGAGTTGAGAAAGCAGATGCCCAGGAGTAAATATTATTGGAGTCAATCAGCTCCCAAGGTACAAAGCATTATGTTAACTGTCTTCCTGTGTCCATATAGAAAGGACATTGCTTTAAGGTAAACTAAGTTCCCTGCAGCAAGGCTGAAAGGACAAACCCAATGTTATCCTACAATTAAGGTTCAGGAATCAAAGTCAGTTATTGGGAAACAAAGAGAAGAGTGGAAGAGCTTCCCTAAATCTGTAATTGCTGGGCATATTCCCAAATCTAGCTAAAAAATAAAATCATTTAGAAAGCTGGTGCAGGGTGGCATTTGAAGGGGGTTGGGGAAACAGGGGAATTAGACTCATTAGAGCATAATTTCTGTTTTGTAGGCCCAATATTTATTCAGGTAATTTTGATACCCAGATCCTGAAGTCCTTTTGCAAAAGCTTCAGAAAGTCGCATAGAATATTTAGAATATTTATGTCTAGACATTAGAATGTACTGTTTCAGAACATTTACCTACTCCACAAATCACATTATGATAGCCACTACTTAACTCCTTTTTATTTTAAATAAATTGTGAAAAAATATAACATGTCAGCAGTCAAAACAGCATTAAGTAAAGGAGACTCCCTCTTTGCCCCCAGTCTGCTGTCTACCATGGCCTGATGCCAAGGCTTACATAAAAGCAGCACTGTCCAGTCTCAGTGGCAGACCTGAGCCTTCAGACATCTTGTACAGACTGACACTGGGCAGACAGGGCCTGGAATCCATCGAGGTGCCTTCGAGGAACATCTCTCCAGGGTGCTGTGATCGGGTCTTTACTGCCCACCAAAGAGCAGGCCACTGCAAATCAATGCAATGCCTAGAAACCTGCCAATCCAGCTGAGAGCTTCTCTTCACAAATTTCCACATTGTGGTCGAGTAATGGCCTGTGTAATCACAGGCCAAGAAAGGCAAAGTAAAAGCTGTGCATCACAGAGATGACAGATCAGTTAAGTCGGTTCCCTGAACCGCCTAAAGATCTCTTCCCAAATACAGTCCAACACCAGAGAAACCCAAGCACAGTCTTCCTGATAGCAAGGCTCAGCAGTAACTCAGAGTGTCCTAAAATTGAGCAAGAAGGCTGTCAAATACCCGTTTAGCCTAAGAATCGTCCATTTGAGCACCATCTGAGAGTTTGGAAAAGCAAAGTGAGGCAGAAAGTCTGACAGCTCAAGATACCAATGGTGGACCTTCCAGTGAGCCTCATGTTTCAGGAAAAATCTATTATATATATATATGTATATACACACAAACACGCACACACATATACATATATATGTGTATATATTGTACAAAATATATATATACAAAATATATATAATATATATATATATATATATATTACAATGATGGGCTGGAGCAATAGCACAGCGGTAGCGCATTCACCTTTCACATGGCCGACCCATGTTCTATTCCTCTGCCCCTCTCGGAGAGCCCAGCAAGCTACCAAGAGTATTGCGCCCACACGGCAGAGCCTGGCAAGCTACCCATGGCATATTGGATATGTCAAAAACAGTAACAATAAGTCTCACAATGAGAGATGTTACTGGTGCACGCTTGAACAAATCGATGAGCAACAAGATGACAGTGACAGTGATTACAATGACATTATAATCTTGCTTGAAACAAGACTTTCTCTGACCCAACCTTCCAAAAGAAAACACAAGGTTTGACCCAAACCCTAATGCCTTATTCTGTTACTCTCCACTTCTACCTCCTTTATTTCAACAATACAGAAAAGTACTAGATATTGTGATACTAACCAACTTTCATTCCCACCAACTCATCTAACCAGCACTAGACCAATGTGCATGATCTCACAGCACCATGAATCTCTCCTTTACTACGAAGATCATTGGTTTTACCTTGCTTTCCACCTAATCTATATAGATGAGGACCCAGGTCATCATTTGTCCTATTTTTTTGTTTGTTTTTATGTTTTCCTTGACTACCTCATAACAGTATCCCAATGAAGTGCCTTCGAATTATACCCAAAATTACATGTCTTCCTTATAAAAAAAATAAAAGCAAGACAGCACATTTTCCAACTATTCAGTCTAGCCATTAGCCTCTGAAATCTAGGCAGCACCAAAATTAAATGAGTAGGAAGAACCTTGCTCAGATAGCTAATCTAGTTTTGGTAAAGTACTAGTTCAGATGGACTCCCAAGACTAGGTACACCTGTCTCTATGAAAACCAATGAGCATGGGAAAGGTTATACAATAATGAGGGGGAGAAGAGGACTATTGAGATGTGCAGCCCCAGGCTCTCAGTAAAATTCAACTCAAGCCTTCCTCCTAGCTTGATGTTTCAGCGGCTGCTCTGTCCAAGAGTACCAGTAGGGCCTGGTTTCTGCTCATAGGAGTATGGTAAAATTCCGCTTAGTTGGCCTAGGAAGACAATTCTTCAAATTCCTGCTGCCCTTGGGCTCCTAAAAACTTCCTTGGGATCCCTAACCATTGCCTGAAATTCTTGTCACACCCTCCTGACCTGACTGAACTCTGTTACTTGGCATTTGCCCTGATGTCACCTGAGTATGCCACCTTGACAGATCCTGCCCATTCTTCTTGCCTTGATGCTGGCTCTCTCCTGATAGCTGACCTCCTAGTAGAATTCTCACACAGAAGTATCTATAGAAGGTACCTCAACCTGACCTCTCAACAACCTGGCCTCTCTCCTTGTTCTGAGCCTAAGACCCCACCTGCTTCCTGAGCTCATGAGATACCCTCTTTTCCTCCCTCCACAATTTCCAACTCCTCTATCAATACACCCAGAGTCCAGGGAGAAAGTCCCAAACTAGCCCTCAGTCCAATCAACTCAGGAAGGAAACAAATCAGAATAATGATCTTTATTTCCTTTACATGCAATGTCTTATCAAAATCACATGGTATGCATTACTTTAAGATGACTTTCTAATATATGTAAAATAAGCTCCCTTTTTTTGATATAGAAAATAAACTTCTCTGTTTCCCAGGGTGCGGGGTAGGGTAGTGGGGGTGGGGAATGCTGCCCTAGGGTGAGGCAGCTGTGACATCCTAGGACTTCCAAACAGCTTGGTGCCAAGATAGCCCCCACTCCTGGCACCTCTCATCCTGTTGCCTAGTTGTCCTTCTTCCACACCCATTGGCAGCGGAGAGTGAATCTTGGCAAGCTTTTTCAAGTTCCCCCACCTACTCCACAGATTCAGTAGGAGGGAGAATAAACGTTTCCAAGTTCTCTGAATGACAGAAAGCTCATAAAGTAGAATAAAATTAGTTGAAAAATAGCAAAATAATTTTTAGCTCCCCTTTAAAAACACACACACGCCTACTTTAAATGATTCACGGTGACTTCATAGTTTTTCTTCCACTGAGATATACTGTTCTTCCTCCCCAAATGAATGGTTCCCTCCCTCCATCCCCCCCCACTTCACTTCTAAGACAAGAATATTCTAACTGGGCTTCCCCCCCCACAAGTCCTTGATAAAGTCCTTAAAAGGCCAGGGTAGCCCCTGCAGAGGGTCAGAGGTTCCTTCTCTCTAAGTCTCCACTCCAGCTCTTGTCTCTGCCGGCAGAGCTTGCTCCCAGTTTCTTACCAGGGCTCGGGTATCCTTACCACTGAGAGCTCAGATCAAATGTCACTTTTCACTGGGGCCAGACCTGACTAATTGTATGCCACCTGCACAAACCACTCTCCTACTAGGACACGTCACAATCTGTAATTATCTCATTTATCCGTGATCTTCTTTGGGGTACAAGAATCTTGTGTGTGGATTGTTCATTGCTGAAACCCCACACCATGATAATTACTGGCACAAAGCAAGTGTTCAATAAATCACAGCTGAGTGTGCAAAACAGGATGGTGGAAACTGGGCTGAGAACTCATCAGAGACACCCGATGACATGACTTCATCTGGCATAGCCTCTGGAATAGTCTCCTGGCTCCTGGCTCTTGCCTTGATCCTTAGCTGTCTGGTCACAATTATTTCTACAACTGAGGACCCTATATCACACCTCTACTGCTCAGACATGGGCATTCCTCTGGAGTCTTAACTCCCAAGCGTGGCTTCCATTCACCCATCCTCAGCTTGAAAAAACTCAAACATCCATGGGGATAGCTGACCAAGATCCTCAAAGAACTAACCTAAGCCCACTCTTCCACCTGCATCTCCAATATCACCCTATAGTACCCTTCCATCCCCAATCGGTTCACAGCTGTATCCTTCCATTGCCTTAGTACCTATTAGCAAGTTTCAGTCCTCAAACCACATTGCCCCCACCCCCCCTGCACCAACATCATGGTGTGTTCCTGGGACCTAGCCTACGACCACAGAATCATGGTAGGTAATTCAATATTCTGATTCTGTATGTTTCCCACAACTGGCTGTCCTTAATAGTGGGAGCCCAGTCTAACTCATCCCTGTGGTCCCAGAGTCTGCCTCACAGAAAAGGTAGGTTGAATTAAATTGCTTTGTTTTTCTCTTCTATAGTCCCCATGTTCACAGCAATTCCTTGAAAAGCCTTAACACTCAACCCGAATAACAGAAAACATTCGGTTTGTTAAGCATGTTTACTAAAGCCAATAAAAAGAAATTACTATCACAAGAAGAAGTGGCTGCATCAAGCAGGTCCAAGCTTTGCACTCAGGAATCACTCCTGGCAGTGCTCAGGGGACGATATGGGATGCTGTGAATCGAACCCAGGTCAGCCGCATGCAAGGAAAACTCCCTACCCGCTGTGCTATGGCTCCAGCCCCAGGCCCAAGCTTTGAAGCAGTGTTGGTGGTCTAGTTTTATCATCATTGTCAAATTGAAGACTTGAAGGTGAGCGGCAGAAAGACGTGGTTCAAGTTCAGACTAGGCCATCCACCAATGGTTCACTTATGAGCATGTCACACCCCTCTCTGGCTCCAAGAAAAATTATATAATACCAAAGGCAAAATATCATCTACTGTATGATTCTACTGATGTGAAATTTCCATAACAGAAATGCAGACAGGAAATAGTATATTCGTGGTAGCCAGGGGCTAAAGGGAGGGACAAAGAAAGACATGAATGCTAGGGAGCATAAGTTTTCTTTTTTGGGCAATGAAAATGTTCTAGAAATAGAGAATAAGCCAGCTGCACAAAAAGGAACATGTTAACAGTCGCTTGCACCCTCTAAAATGGTTAATATCTGGTGACGGGTGTGGTGTTAGAATTATGTGCGTGAGAAGCCATTATTAGGAGTGCTGTAAACCACAGAATCTCAATCAATATCATGTATTTATTTAAAAAAGGAGTTAAAACTAAAATGATTAAAAGGGTTTTCATCTAATTTTTTTAATGAAAAGGTTATTATACCAAAATAAAGATGAAAAGTGGAGACTCAACAGGCCACACCAGGCTTATGGCAAGTTCTTCAGACCTAAACTGAGTTAACACTTTTGCACAAAGCTTAAAAGTCATTGTTTCGATTGTGGTGGTTTTACAAATTATGCTTGAAAAATACACAGAACACAAGCGCACGCGCACACACACATATACACACATACAGAGTCTGATTACAATCTGAATAAGGCCTGCTGATTATAGCAATGCCCTTTGTTCTGGTTCTAATACTATACTATAGTTATAACAACATGACCATTGCAAGAATCTTGTTGGAAGGACATAGGACCCCTCTCTCTGTCTCTGTCTGTCTCTCTGTCTCTGTCTCTGTCTGCTTCTCTTTCACTCCCTTCCTCCCTCCTTTCCTCCTTCTCTCCCTCCCTCCCCCCTCTCCCTCTCTCTTTCTCTCTCTCTCCCCCACCAACTTCCCATGAATACATGTTCTAAATTAAAAACAAACAAAAAACTCTACTGATTTTGTCTTTTAAGTGTCCCTGATTTGTGTCTTCTTTAACATAGTAAATACACAGTAAAGACTGTGTACTTTACTGTGTATTCCAGTAAAGACTGGAAAAGTAGACCAAAGGGCTAGAGTAACTTTGTGGCATGTGCCCCAAGTTCAAGCACTGGACCCAACTCTAGCATCACTGGACAGAGCCCTGGTGACTCACAGCATTGCTAGGCCCCAGCAGCACCTGAGCACTACCCCCACTTCAGCCCACGGAAAGGCAAAGTATCACTAGCAGCAGCCTTGGGACCCTGAGTCATTGCTCAGGACACTCCTACCCTTCAGACCAGCAAGCTCTGTAGCCCTGCCCCCAGTCAGCAGGCGGATGGAGAGTGACAGGAGCTATTCCCGGTCACACAGAATGACTTTCAGTCCTCCCTAATCACCAAGGCCAGGGGTCACTTGTCATTTATCATGGTGCTTGCTCTGCTGTTTCTCTTAGGAAAACTATCAGCAGGAAAATGAAAAAGTGAAAAGGGCCTTGGTATTTTCAGAAAACCAGGCTAATCCCGGTATTTCTGTGAAGGTGAAGAACGTTCCTACAAGCCTCCTGGGTCAGCTCCCATCCTGCATCGGTGTGACCTCCCTGACCTCTGAGGCCGCTGAGGTTTGGATCCCTGGACTCAGTCAGAACTCTGGAAAGCTCAATTTCTACTCCAAGGCAGCAAATCAACTTCATAACCAAACCACAGGAAAAGAACGCAGTTTGAGTACACGGTATCCCATTCTCCCTGATTATTTTGGTTCTTTCGTTTCACCTTTCCTGAGAACACAGGATCCTGCTCTTAGCCGCCAAAAGGGAAGGTTCCACCCCTTACACACAATCACATCCAGATAAATAAGCAAGATTTCTTGCTTCCCTGGAAAGGGCAGTTCTATTTAGTGGGGGTTGGGTTGGGGTGGAAATAGGCCCACAAGGTACATACGCCTCAACTCTCCCTCTGCAAAACCACCTCCATCCCTCAAGAGCATGCTCAGAACGTGTGTCCCTGGCAAAGGGGTGGGGGCAAAGTCCCAGGAAGACTCATGGGTGCAGTTGTTCCCCTCAGGCTGCAGGGAAGAATCACCTGGAGCTCTAGACCATGAGGGATGTTAACATCAGCCTCCTCGGGTGACCCTATGCAGAATGCCCAATGCTGATTCAAACTGGGGGTGTAGAAACCAGCCAGGTAGGACTTTGTGACCTCTGGCTACCCCCTACCTCCAGGCAGGACACACCTCTACAGGAAAGGGCTGCTAGAGTAGACTGTCCTCCAGCTCTTGTCACATGTGGCCACATCCAATGAGGCGACGGTAGACTGGAGTGAGGGAGAATTTTGAAGAAGGCAGTTGGGGAGGGTGTTGTTTGAACATAATACAGCTCATGGGCTTTTTAAATAATAATATTATTATTGACACGACAATCTTTTGGTGATATTGGGTTAAAGAAAATGCAGTTAAAATTCATTTCACTTATTTCTTTTTACCTTCTTCATGTGGCTACTAGAAAACCTTACATTGCCTCTGTGGCCTGCGTCTTATTTCTACTGCACAGCCACGCTCCAGGAGACACACATTCTAGCTCAGGGATTAATGGGGAAAATGAGAGCTCTGCTCAAGCCTGATCTCTGTCCACTGCCTGATCCCAAGTAATCAATCCCCCATGTTGGATTTCTGCCCACATATGCCAGCTTTGCGCACAGAACTCTGGGGGCGGGGGATTGGTAAAAATCAAAAACAACTCAAATCCTGCATACTTCCTGCCCTCCCTCCTGGCTTCCCTGACTTCCCTGAGGCTACAAGGCTGGTACGGGACTCCCCTTGCACCTGATTCATCGGCCACAAACCCAGTTCTGCACATGACGGCACATGGCATGCAGGCCCACTATCCTCGGGGTATCAAAAAGTTCCCTGGAGGCCCCCCACGCCTCACTGATGTTGATGCCATCCATTTGGCATGGGCCCAGGGAAACATACTAATCACTAGGATGGCAGCACATTCTGATGCCCCTAGTCTAGGAGTCCCTCTGAGACACCTGGTACCATTGGGGAATCCAACCAATACCATCAAAGGATGTGGGGGACCTCCCCAGCCCTCAAACACACAAGCCAGTTTAAACAAGACAGCTGTGACCCATGAAGACTGAGCCAGGCCACAAACTGACCAGCGTCTTCACCCTTCAGCAGCAGGAGAATTTTCATCCTTTCCTGAAGCCTTTGAAAGCCAGGTAAGAGAGGAGCGGTACAGAAATGGTTTTCAATACCAGCAGGCAGCTGGCACTCCCTGTCCTCTCACAGGGCCCCTAAGAGGATCAAAACAAAGGAAGATTTCAAGGTGCCAATAGCTTGGCATTTGGACTACAAAGACTATATTCATACATTCCAATATGAGAGGAACCAAGGCAGATCTTTGTCCGTCTTCCCTGGTTACCGAATGCACCAAAGCTAGCCAGCCCTTCTGGTTCTGCTGCAGTGCTTCTGCTTCATAGGAATCAACAGAACGGGGCCAGACTTCTGCCACAGACCTGCAAGTTCCAGCAGTCCATTTATCCGGGGACCTTCAGCCACAGGCAAGCAGTCTTTACTGAAGGAGAATGGTGGGTAGGCGGGGCACGCAAATCAACTCAACCCCAGGAGGCAGCTGGCAGGAGAGAGCACTCTCTTTATCTAAACCAAACAGGCACTGCTCCTTCCCTCCCTGTAAAAACCTTCCCTGAGCTAAGCCACTTCATCTCCAATCAGTGTAAATGAACAATTTCTTGGAGAACAAAAATGTATGCATCCCCTCCCACCCTGCCACACAGACACAGACACATACATACACACACACACACACACACACACACACACACACACACACACACACACACACACACAGAGTATTTCTGTCAGTAAAACCTGGCCAAGAAATTCAACCTTCTCCTCCTTCATATAGCAAATTTCATCTCTATGGGGGAAAAATTGCAATAGAATGAATTAATACATTTTCCAACTAAGTACAAGCTGTCTCAATATTTTTTTCCGGGGGGGAGGGAAGAGAAATAGGCTACCAAAATCAATGCGCACTGAAGCTGAGACTTCTGGCGTTTTTCTTTCTCTTTAATGCAGGAAAACAGTCTAGCAGTGGTTCAGAGTGCAGTTAACCCAAATTATACACTGCGTCTGGCACATCAGCCCAGGGCCCCTGGACATCCATCACAGGATCACAGATGTGCCAGAGATCACCCCTTCTAGCCTCTGCTTTGCACATACTTCTGCCCCACAATCAGCCTCTGTCTCCCAAAGAGAAGAGGCCAGTGTGATGTGGACTCTCCATGTAGCCCAGTCTCTAACCAGCAGCCAAAAGGCCAACAGTTTAGTGCAACCAAGGCCTCTGAATACAACCATGACCAAAAAAAATGTAAGCACTAGTTTTAAAATCCTTGCTCCTGGTTTCCTACACACAGACAGCTGCTATTCCTCTCAAAACTTTCCTCTCCACCTCCTCACCACCTCCCTCCCTCCCCCAAGCGCTAGCTCACAATGTCTTTCTCCTTTTCTGCAGCCTCCACTCACTCTCTCACAAGGATGAGTCCTTTCAGATACAAATACAGCTGAGGCTTCACACACACACACACACACACACACACACACACACACACACACAATTCCCCACCTTCTATCTGGTGCTTCAACTCAGTGGCATAAGTAGATGTGAGAAAAGTCTAAGAACTAAGCAAACCAAGAGAAAGTTGCCCTTAGATGTTAGAGAAGTGAGAAAGCTGAGTTACAGACAATAGGAGTCTCTTCAAAAAGAGGAAGAAAAGGCCCAGGAACACTCACCTAGCATGTGGCCAGCCAGGGGGCAATGAGTGTTATGCTAATGCCTAGTATTACTAAAAGTTCTGATTAAGATCAGTCCCACAGCTTCAGAAGAGATGCTCTTCTGATTCCAGTTAGAGCTCTGCTGGGTAGACAGACAGTCCCTAACACTGGTTACTAAACCATCCCACCTCAGCTTCCGAAGGGTCCGTAACACATTGCCAGGGTTTACCCCAAACTACATTCACAGTCACATATGGAGACAGCAGAGATTCAGCCTGGTGTTATGAGAAGTTATCACGTGGGAACAATGATCTCAAAGTGTGACACTAGCGGTCTAGTCCCCAGAAGGAAAGCTCTGCTTATGCAAATGGCTTTGCTGTTGCTTCATTCGTCACCACACACTGAGGCAGTGTGGGAGAAGGGGGTTGAGGGAGAGAAACCATGATGAAAATGACCCAGCCTCTACTACTTTCTTTTCTTCAAGGATATTCAGCGAGGGGAGGGAGGGATCTCCCAAGAGGTGCTCAGGGGAACCCCGGGCCATTCCCAGTGATACTCAGCCTAGGATTGCTCAGGTCCAGCGGTGCTGGGGGCCACCATGCAGTCCTGGGAATCAAACCCAGGGCCTCCAGATACCAAGCATGCTCTCTATCCCTTTGTCTAGCTCCCCAGTCCACAGCCTCTATTTTCAAAGAAGCAAGAGGACAACAGCCATATAAGGTAAAAGCTGAGGAAGAGCTGGGTCTGACTAAGAGAGTAAAGAGGAGAGAGAAGAGAGGCCTGGCTCAGATGGAAGAATGCTAACTTAAGTGCTGGCTCTGCCTTGGACTGACTGTGTGGCCTTGGGCATGTTCCTGCGCCTTTCTGAGTCTATGTCCACCCCTGCAAAACCAAAGGACTGGCCACTGGTGAGCAGATTCCCCTGAGCACCGACATGCTCAATGAATTTAACAGTACCTCCTGTGGGAGGTGTGGACAAGCCAAGGGCAACTAGAAAGGCAGAGAAGACGAGTACAATTTATTCCAAAATATTCATTATTATGATCACAGACTGTCTCTCTATGAAAACATTTATTGCAGCTTTTTTTCTTTAACTGAATCACCGTGAGATACAGTTAGAAAGCTTTTATGTTTGAGTTTCCGTCAGACAATGATCAAAGACGCATCCCTCCATCAGTGCACATTTTCTACCACCAATGTCCCCAGTATCCCCCACCACCCATCCCTCCCCCTGCCTCTATGAGATCTCTCGACTTTGGGGCATTATGGTTTGCAATCCAGATACTGAGAGATTATCACGTTTGGTCCTTTATCTACTCTCAGCACACATCTCCCAACTGCAGTTTCTAATGTCAGCTGTCCCATTAGTTTCTGGACCGTTAACCTCCAGAACAGAACAATGTATGTACTGTGCTTGAAGCAGACCCTCTATTGATGGGACACATTGAAGACAAATGAAGATCAGTGTCCTCCTCCCACAGTAGGGAAACCCACACTGTCCTGATGCAACCAGACTCCATTTTCCCTAGTTTGCAGATGATAGGTTCAGCGAATCAAGTAGATCCCCATGTCACACAGCTTGGAGGAGTAGAACCAGGAGAGTTGCTCAGATGGTCTGACTCATCCACCACAAATGCCAATTAGATAACTGTGTGGGAAGCCTGCAGAGTCTGGACATTCAGAAACCCCACCGAGATGCACCAAACTGGCCCAAGAGGAGTAAGGAAGATTAGGATGAGGGGAGCCAACAGCAGTCTTTTCTTCCTCCACCACCTTGCAGAGCAGGTTGTAGGGGCCGACAGACACCTGTTCTTCCATTAAATGTATAAAACCCCTCATTAAATCATACAGGTAGAGGCTTGTTCTCTAGAAATGAATAATGCCAGTTTTGTCAAAATCATATGCAGACTTGACCACTTTCTGAATTATGTCCATGTATCCAAGTCAACAGACATCTCACTGCCCTGGTTTCCTCATTTATAGAATAGGGTCACCAGGGATTATAAGAATAACAATTCCCATAATTCACATGATTATGACTAAACCAGATTATACATATATAAGTGCTTAGCATGCCTGCAGCATAAGCATGAGCAATTATCACAATAATTTTCCTGGGATAAAAGGCCAAGGGTTTTTGTTGTTGTTGTTTCAGATTCTCCATGACACTTAGGGACAAACTGGCCCATCCTGGATTCATCAGGATGCTCTGAGGAGCTCAGATACCAAACCAGATGTGGGGTCCAAAGATACATAATGGGTTGGGGTGTGAAGATGATGTGAAGCCAAGATCTTGGTCTACAAAGAGTTAATTGAGTAGAGCAGGGATTAAAGAGAAAGGGTATAAAAGGCATAAGTAGTGGAAATCAATTTAAATCCTGGCCTTGCTGCTCTTTGCCCTCATAACCCTGTCCTCTCTGAGACTCGGTTTGTCAATCAATATAGTGAGGAGGGTAATTAACAGTCCCTGCTTCCAGGAAAGATACCCAGATGGTCTGTCTTCCCACCTACTGTTAAATGCCAACTACATAATTATGTGGGATCCCTGCAAAGCTTGGACACTTAAAAACTCCATGGAATTGAAGAGGAGTTAAGAGGATCAAATGAAATCATCTATGTAGACAGTTAGCACAGTATCTGGCATACCATAAGTGCTCACTCAACTAATGCCAACTATTATCATTATGAGGAGGAGGAGGATTAAGGATGAGACAGGCAAAGGTTAGCATAGTCATGAAGCCCTATGGTATTATTGGCTTTTGGTTGTTTAGAGATGGTTGCATTAAAATCAAAATCAAGGCAAGTTTGTGGAGAGAAACAAAACATTACTGGGAGGAATACAGGTGCTGCGCCCAAATCACAGAACAACTCTGTGATTATACAATCCCATCCCTGGGTTCTCAACTCAGCAAGTTCTGCTCAGCAGTGAAGCAGGAAGATATAGATGGGTACTGAAGGAAGGACCACCTCAAACATGACAAATTTTTACTCTCAGCTGGAACAGCACCAATTCCACAAATCAACCAAGTAACTCCAACTGTCAAGTCTGTCTTTGATCAACAGTGGAGAGTTTATTCTTTAATAATAGCAGTGTGTGGGGTTGGAGTGATAGTACAGTGGGCAGGGTGTTTGCCTTGCACAGGTTCAATTCCTGCACCCCATATGGTCCTCTGAGCCCCGCCAAGAGTGATCTTTGAGCTGAGAGTCAGGATTAAGCCCTGAGTACCACTGGCTGTGGCTCCAAACCAAAAACAAAACAAACCCAAAAAAGAGAAAGAAGCACAGTATGAGCGAGCTGAAGCCTTTTGAAGCAAGGATTAGTTAGAATAAAAATACCCATGAAATTCAAAAGAAGCCTATCTGACGGCAAGAACACTGGGGACAACAGCTCCGTGGCAGCCCTGGCTCCACTTGTCCTTTTGTTCCCATCTGTTTTCTCGCCTGTATTTTTCACCTTGTTGCCTCAAGAGCAGACTGGGAATGAGTTTGAAGGCAATCATACCTTCTTCCCAAGGGAGTTTCTCTGATAGAAAAGTTGTGCATGCTCATCTCGGAAGACTCAGAAGGCAAAGGAGGTCACCAAGGAAACACAATAAGTCAACCAATGCTGAAGTACTGGTTTATTGCAGATAATTTTTTCTCACCATCTTTATGGCAAATCATTTTTTTTTTCAAGATTCAGTTTTCCTAGGATGGCAATTCTTTCTGGAGATTCTGGAAAACCTGAGAACTGGTGACAAAGGGAGATACGTGCACCTGTGCAGGCACACACATAAGCACAGGGACAAGTCTCATCTCTTAAAACTCTCCACACAAAATGGTCACTCACTAGGGTCACCCCAGAACTAAGGTTACCCTCAGAGGATCAAAAAAAGAACTCCACCCACTAAAACAATGCTCTTGAAGTATTAAAAAAAATGTCTAGCATTTCAAACGAGAGTTTTTAAAAACACATTTTTGAAAACCCCAAACCTATGATGTGTTCCTTGGCACAAACCTGGGTTGGTTCCTGGTGGGGTTCCAGGATAAAATTTCAAAAGATACCATAATTATTCCTCGTGTCACTGATACCATTCTATCAGACTTGGATAAATCAAAGTCGCAATGAGGAAGGAAAACAAAACTGAACCTCTGTGGCAGCATATTTGATGCTGAGAAAACATGAGGTTTTACCCACTCCTTTACAACTGCCATTTTCAATACCACTTAGGCCAGAGAAGTAGGAAAGGTAATTTGCTGATGAATTTCAACAACGTTGCCCAGTTTTTCAAAGAAACTCAATATATGCTAGGGAAAATTTGAGAGGAAGCCTAGGGAAGGTAGAACATATAACCGCTGCATGTTAAGCTCATTTTTAAAGTTTTTATCAAGATTCACACACACACACACACACACACACACACACACACACACACACACTGAAGATCCTGGTCTTTATTAAATTGGTTTACCTAATCCTTTCCTGATCACAAATGGGTGAGGAGCTGAGAAAGGATACAAGTATTGACTAGTGAGGAATGAGTGGCCCCAGGACCACAAGTGAGCCAACACCTTAAAGCCTGTTTTTGGCTAGGATGCCATCTTTCCAACAGAGTGAGCCAATTCATCCTTTCACTAAATATGCCCTCCTCATCTTCCTCAGTTACTATGGTGTATCATTTCTTACTTAAGTACAGAATTCAACTTTAAAGGTTATAGTGTAATTCTTGCTTAACATATTCTTTTTCAAAAGTTTAAACTTAATCACAAAGCAAATACAGAGTTATATGAAAAAGCAGCACACACAACTGAAATGCAGCGGATGCAGCACACAGAAATGGATTATAGCACCCAGAAATCAAGTATCTAAGCAGTTAGATACCCTTGACAAAAAAATTTTGGTCAAGAGTGTTCTTATATATAAATATTTGTCAGTTTTGTGGAATAAGGCTGAATACAACATTTTCCAACACTGAGCAGAGTTCCAAGAAACTAGTTCCTAAAATAGGTTACTCCAGTGCTTCTAACTAACAGGGTTCCACAAGGCTAAAAGTTCAAACAACTTATCTGAGTAGTAAAAGTCAACCAATCATGTTTCTTATGCTTGGACAGTGCTGGTTACTTTTACTTTTTCTGAAGTCTTTATTCATCTATTATTTCATTTGGCACTGCCAAGAGTAATAGAAACAGTGATTCGTTGACTAGTTTCAACACACTGTACTTTACAGTCTATCTTCATCTGCTCAGGATATGGAAGTCTCAGATAAGGATTTCAGTTCAAAAGGAATCAATTTTCTAGTGAGATGAGCCACTCCTCATTGGAAAGAGTTGTTCAGAGAGAGAGAGAGAGAGAGAGAGAGAGAGAGAGAGAGAGAGAGAGAGAGAGAGAGGTCCCTCACTTCCAAAGATAAGAAGGCAAAGTTGTATACCTGCATGTGGCTTCCACACTCCTTGCAACTTAAAGACTCAGAGTCTTCCAGTTTCTTACAAGACAAGTCACTCATGAGGATATGGCCATATTGCCTTACCTCCTTCATCCTTAATAAGAAAGAAAGATCACTGGCAATAGTGCCAGGAAATGCTCCTTCAGAACCCAGAAGATGTGAGAGTCACTTAGGAACCTGTAGGAAATAGGTATGCCCAGGAAATGACCCCTGGACCTGGACTAGGTTGTCAGGTGTCTATGGGGTGGCACTGAGAACAAAGCAAAATTCTGAGATGTGGAGTATGGTCTGTATGCACTATCTTGAAATTGGACTGCAGCTCCTTCCCTGGAAAGTGGTACTTGGCAGATTAAACACAAATCATGCTGGGTTCTTAGAACACAGACATCTTTACCTCAATTCACATATACTAACCAAATGTAAATAAAAGCTGTAAGAATGTACTGAAACTTTGGAGCTGAAAGAACAGGGCCCCTACAATTTCAATGCTACCAAGTTCAGCAAACAACCATAATTAAGTAGGGTGATATATTTTCCCTGTACTCAGCTTCTATGATAAAAATAAAAGAAAACCGAGTTTTTTTTAAAAAAAATTCTATTTGGACAAAAAACAACCTCCAGGAGATGCCCTAATTCACTCCAGATTCCCTTGTGTCCTTGCTTTTGGCTGCCAAGAAGTTTGTAACAACAATTAAAGAACATAGGTTTGAACGTATCATCCACTTAGGCTTGGATTAAAAGCCCCTTTGGAAAGCAGTACGGAGACCTCATACTGTTCAGAATTTAGTTAAGAAATTAAGAATGAGTTCCATAAAACACAGTAATTCCAATTTTTGGAGTCGACTTCAAGGGCCCAAAAATTATTTCAAAAAGCCATTTGCATGCCTATGTTCACCGCAGCACTATATACAGTAGCCAAGATCTGGACACGACCCAAGTGTCCAAGAACAGGTGACTGGTTAAGGAAACAGGTGACTGTATATGTGTGTATGTGTGTGTATTTACACACACATATATATGATAGAATAGTATATAGTAGAATACTACTCAGTTAAAAGAAAATATGAAATCCAGTCAGAGATACAGCATTGTGGGTTGGGTGCTTGCCTGCATGAGGCTGACCCGGGTTTGATCACATATAGTGATCACATCACATATAGTCCCCCAAGTTCTGCCAGGAATGACCCCTAAGCACAGAGCCAGAAGTAAGCCCTGAGTACAGTTGGGTGTGCCCAAAATTCTTTATAAAAAAGATGAAATCATGCAATTAGCCACTAAGTGGCTGAAACTTGAGTATGTATCACACTGAGTAAAGAAGGAAGGAGAGGGACAAATATAGAATAATTTCTCTTATACGTGAAATGGGCTGGAGCAATAGCACAGCAGATAGGGCATTTGCCTTGCATGCTGCCAAACCGGGTTCAATTCCTCCGCCCCTCTAAAAGAGGCTGGCAAGCTACTGAGAGTATCTCGCCCGCACAGCAGAGACTGGCAAGCTACCCATGGTGTATTCAATATGTCCAAAACATTAACAACAAGTCTCACAATGGAGATATTACTGGTGCCTGCTCGAGCAAATCAATGAGCAATGGGATGACAGTGACAGTGACAGATATGTGAAATATCAATAAACTTTGATGATGAAAGTTTATTAAGGATCTAATAAATTAGTTAGATCTAGCAAGGATCTAACTAATCCTTGCTTCAAAAGGCTGCAGCTAGCTCACACTGTGCTTCTTTCTCTTTTTTGAGTTTGTTTTAGTATGGAATAAACATGGCCAATAGCAGGGTGAACTGATCCACAGGACTGAGTTTCGGGGTGGAGGCTGAAAGGGAGGGGTACTGGGGATCTTGGAGACCGGAGGTAGGTACACTGGTGATGGGTGTCCTTTTGGAATTATGTACATGGAAAACCATTATTAACAGCACTGTGAATCACATGAATTTAATCAACTTTTTTTAAAGCTTAAAAAATACCAAAATATCTCAAAAGAAACTATGAGCAAGATACAAAGACAGCCCACAAAATGGGAAAAATTATCTACCCAATAATCATCTTGTAAGGGGTTAAAATAAAAAAATATATATATATATATATGACACAAGCAGAACTTTACAAGAAAAAAAATCCGACCATATTAAAAAGTGGGGAGAAGAAATGAACAGAAACTTCCTCAAGGAAATTCAGATGACCAAAAAGCATATGAAAAAATGCTCTACATAACTAATCATCAGGGCAATAAAAATCAAAACAAGATTATCATCTCACACCACAGAGACTCGCATACATCAAAAAGAACAAGAACAACCAGTGCCGGTGCAGATGCAGGGAGAAAGGGACTCTCATTCATTGTTGGTTGTAATGTTGACTGGTCCAGCTTATTTGGAAAACAATATGGGCATTCCTCAAAAAACTAGAAATTGAGCTTCCATATGACCCAACAATACCACTTCAAGGAATATATTCTGGGGGCCAAAAAAAAGCACACAACAGAAACACCATCTGCACTTCTATGTTCATTGCAGCACGATTCACAATAGCCAGGATCTAGAAAAAATGTGAGTGTTCAAGAACAGACTACTGGATAAAGAAACTATGGTACATCTACACAATACTAATCAGCCACATGAAAAACAAAGTCATGAAATTTGCTTATACATGGAGAGACATGTAAAGTATCATGGTGAGTGAAACGAGTCCACAAGAGAGGGAAAGACATAGAATAACTGCACTCATTTATGGGATATGAAAAAAACCATAGTATGAGACTAGCAACCAAGGGCAGAAGAAAGAGGACCTAGGAGTACTGGTCTACAGTGGAAGATTACCACTAATGTGGGTAGAGTGGAGGGCAGTTAAGATAGAGAAGGGACCACTACGACAATAGTTGGAAATGATCACTCTGGACAAGACTGAATGCTGAGAGGAGGTAAAGGGATATACATGATAACCTTTAAGGACCTATATTGGAAATCACAATGTGCAAAAGGAAAGAGAGAGAGAGAGAGACAGAGCAAGAGAGAGAGAGAGAGAGAGAGAGAGAGAGAAGAAAAGTGCTTGCCATAAAGGCAGACAGTAGAGTAGAGGCGGGGGTGGAAAATGGAGACCTAGGTAATGGAAATGTACACTGGCAGAGGGGTGGGTTTTTAACATTGTACAACTGAAATCCAATTATAAACAACTTTTTGACTGTGAAAAAAATTTAATTGAACTTAAAAAAATTAATACCAAAATATTAAAAGAAAACTGTAACCAAAAAAACCTCAAAAGTTAATTTTTAACATTAAAATGTTCTAAATAAAGTTCATCATGGTTGTCACCAAAAAAAAAAAAATCAATGGTGGTAGAACCTGAGAGTTGGCCCACAAAGCTAAGTCTACAAGGCATGGGGATCGGGAATCTGGAGGCACTGGTGAAGGGACACTGCCACTGGTGGTGGATGTGGTGACAGAACAGTGCATGCATGAAACCTTATCAGTTACATAATCATAAATCACAGTGCCCAACTGAAAACTAAAAACTAAACAAAAAGCAATGAATCAAAAACAAAAAATAAAATTCACACATTTCACATTCATACAATCTACATGTCAACACATTCATACAATCTACATGTCAATCGCTTGAAATTGCCAACACTCTCCTCACCCCTATCCCCACCAAGATTCTGGACAGACTTCAGATACCTTACTGATAAGACCATAAAAGGCCAAGTGAGGTGTGTGTGTGACTCCATGTAAAGACTCCATATCCACACTGGGAATATGGCTCATATGGTAGAGGACATGCCCAGCATGTGCCAAGTCCCAGTACCAACCCCAGCATAGCAGGGCCCCTGAGTTCCACTTGGTGTGGCCCCTAAAAAAGCAAAGTGGAAGTAGACTTTGAGTCAGAGAGAACATATGAAGTGAAGACTACAAGTGTTGCACTTGCAAAACCCTGAATTTGATCAGCTACCACTGGAAGACACCCTCCCCCCACACAAAAAATAAAAATTCTTGTTGCCTCTCGGATAAGACATGACACACAAGTTTCAGAGAAATAGGATAGGATGCTTCTTCCTCCCACTACAGTGTTGGTGATACAGCATGCAATTGGTGTACAGTATGCTGGGCCCAACACACATTGAACCCTCAGGCTTGGCTGCCCAAGTAAGGCAGGAGCGGCTCCCATACATCCTGAGCATGGCATAAAAGAAGAGGTCAGGACATGATGCATATCAAGATTTCACTGTGTAAGGATAAGTCAGGAAAGGGGAGAAGAGCTAAATCCTCATCTTACATGGTATGAAGTCAACAGATAACTCTCCAAAGTACCACAATATGCAAGCTATTAAAAATATGGAAGCTATTACTAAATGAATCAGCTAAGATTTTAAAATGACAGTAACTATGAGTTGGGGGTTTGGAGGTCACAAATGAGTGGCAAGAGAGTTGTGGTATCTTGTAGAATGGTTTAAGTATTGAAACAATATATGAACATAGTTCATTTATATATATGATAAGAGGGGTGGGAGAGAGAGAACAGCTGGTAAGGCTCTTGCCTTGCATTGGCTTATCTGCATTCAATCTCTGGCACCCCGTATGGTCCTCCAAGCATGCCAGATGAGTAGCCTTCATAAGTTCCATGCACTGTCAGGTGAGGTCCTGGTGGCTCCCAGAACCTCTAAGCCTGAATACAAAGAATTCCATTTATCCCTTGTCTAAAGTCCATGTTGCTTATTCTCAAGACCTGACAAGGGCACTCTCAAAAATCAGAGGACCCCTGATATTGTCTAGAAAAGTCACTGTGAGTGGAAAGGAGGCCTTGTGTGGACAAAGTGGGGGTCTGGGGCAGGGTTCCCAGAGGTGAGGCCAGGGAAGAGAATAACTGCCAAGGTGAACTTAGCTGACTATGGAGGCACCCAGCCTCATATCACCATATACAAGGGTCCAGAAGGCAAAACTAAAGGTATCTGGGCATCCAGCTAAAGAATCACTTATTCCCCCATGCTTTCAGAAGGGCCTACCTCCTCGTCTGCTCATCCAAAATGCCTGAATCTTTCTCTCACAAGACCTTCTTTTAAGATTAGGCCACCCACTTCCCATACACATGAGCTGTATTTTTGGAACCCAGATGCTGGACACATCTTAAAAGCCTCCTGGGTCCTGATTGTTCTTTGAAGTCAGAGCCCCCACCCCTTCCTGCCACTTCAGGCACAAGACTGTACTTCACAGGGCTGCCTTCAAAAAATCTCTCTAAGTGTCTGATAAAATGTATTGACCCATGCACAATCCCAAGACTGCCCCCTACGGACCCCCCACACGGAGAAATATCAAGCTTATCTGGTCATCCAGACCTCACTTCTCATTTCACTCAGTCAGAGGCTCTGACCAGGATTCTTCCCGGTGAAGGCCTCGTGAAGACTGACACATGCCCGAGTCCACACAGCAAAGAAGAGGATCCCTGGGGCAGACCTGGACTCCAGGAACACACACTGCGTCTCTGCGCCTTGGCCGTGGGCCGCTTCCTGGTCACAGATGCCAAGCCCTTCCACGTGAAAACAGGTGGAAACTAAACTAGAAGACACGGGCAGTCTTTGAACCCTGCCATTTTGAGGAAACTCAGACAACGACTCCAGTTCTGAGGAAGAAGCCAGTCGACTTCCCCAAGCCAGCAAATGTTCTACAAATGGTGTAGCAGTGGTGGGGAAATGGTGGTGGGAGGAAGACCACAAACAGGCAAGCAGAAGGAACGAGCCAGTCGTCCTCACAGGATGGCAAGATGAGACAAGTCTCCACACAGTGGCAAATGTTCCTCTTGGACTGGCTTCAAACCTGTGTGTGGGCCGACTCTCTGAAATCAACCAAATTCTCTTGTCTCTCAGAGGTGAAGAGGTGACTAAGAGGGTGAGGGTTCAGACGGAAGAGGAATCGCCCACAAATCACCTCTGACGAGGAGTCAGATCAGCCCTGCCTGCCCTGGGTCTTGACTCGGCAAAACCTGACCCCGTTGGTGGCCTCCTTAAGTCCTCAAAACCGCAAAGGGCTGGGTCTCCACTGTGGTTCAAGTTCAATGACACCCTGAACTGGGACTATTTTTCAGGGAACTGAATCACCCTGGGCCACCCAGCCCAGAGCCGGAATGCCAATGCTGGCCGCAATCCGCTCCCGCCACCCCCCGCCACCGGGGGAGGCACCACGTCCTGAACAGCAGTTGGCCAGACACGTGTGAGGGAGGTGCAGCTGCCGAGCCTCCGTGTTTACCAGGAAGAAAGAGTGTTGATTTTGCAGATTTGAGATAATGTTTTCACAGGCAGTGTTATTCCCAACCCATTTGAAAATGCAATCTGAACAACACCCCTTTCCTCATCAGTCTCCTTGAACTTCAATGATCCCATCGCCCTGGGCTCTGGAAAGAAATCGTTTCCTTTCAACGGGCCTCACCTCCCTTTGGCCAAGTGGCCCCAGGTAGCTCTTAGATCTGAGGGCCTTACTAGGACCATCTGGGAAGGGCTCTGCAGCTGGAACCATCTTTGGGTCTGTGGTTAAAACTGAAATGCATCCATGTTCTCACTTTCAAAATGGTTATGCTCCAAATGCAATAAGCCAAGAAAATTCAAATGGATGAGCTGAGAAGTGACTTTAGCTTGAGAGCAAAGGACGGGTGCAGCAAGTGGCAATCTTGCAGGAGGGGTCTGGCATGCCACTGCAGAGAGGGTTCAGACTAGAAAGAGTCATTTACAAAATGCTGACAGCTTGTCCAAGCCCTTTTGAAAAGTTCTTGGGTTTTTTTTCCTCCTGATTTTTTTCTCCACAATCTTGAACATTGAGTATATTGTAGAAAAAAAGAAGAAGGAAAAAAAAAGTAAAGGAAAAAAATATACCCTTAGGATAAACAGAAGGATGCTACTTGAAGTGAGGCCCTTTTCTCTCTTTTGCACACACAAACTCACACTCAGATGCTCCAGCGATTTCAGGGTAATCCACTCACTGCCAGCGCCCATGCTCAGCTAACTCTGCCACAGAGAGCAGCTTCTGCCAAGCACTCGTGCAGTGGAAGAGCTGTCCGAACAGTCCCCTTTCTGATGTTTGTCTATTTTTGGTTAAAACCCCAGGCTTCAGTTGGGGCCCAGACTATCCCTAGGCTCCCTCCTTGGGAGTACTCTTTGATGCTAGGAATCCTCAAGGGCTTGACTGAAAATGATTTTTCTTGTCAGAGACTTTGCATATCAAGTCAGTTTTGGTCCCTCATTGCTGCGGTTTTAAGATCTGGGTAGGGATTGAACAGTGATGATCCCAGACCAGAAACATCCTATCACTGATTAGAGATCTGAAGGCCCGGCACCATGAGGACATAATTTCCAGGAGACTGCAGTACAATTTATCAGAGAAAAAAGCTGGATGCTAACCAGTGAAAGACAGTCGTATATAGTCAAAGAAATGTAAAATCCATCATTAGTCCCCAGAAATTGTGAAAATGTGTCAAGGGTGAGGCACACTGGTCACCCAGACTTTGCTTGGAGCAGAAGTAGAGTTTGTATACGTAAAATAAGGGAGGAGACGCTGCATATAACAGACCTCTCTAGAAAGCAGAATGGAAACACCGAGGCTTTCTTCTCAGAAAAACCAAGGCCAGGTGAGCTGACTGTGAGAGCAAATCTAACCCTTCAACCTTCCACTTTCGAATCTCAAGTATGGAACACAGACTTTAAGCAGGAAAGATGTCCACACCAGGGGTGCTGGGAAGTCAGAGTGAGAGCAGTGCCCACAGCTTGTGAGCAGACAGAAAAGGAAGTTAAGTTCTCTTATCAAAGTGTATGGTTCTCGACTGCCTGCATCAGAATCCCCAGAATCACTCCAGACCTGAAAATCAAAATCTTTAAGGTGTGGCCACTAAATCTGCAAATCTGAGGCTTTAACAAGTCATTCAATTAGATCTCAAATGGGTGAGAATTGCTGCTGGCCTGTTCCAGCCCGTCCTGTTCTGAACTGGAAGTAATTACAGAAAAGGTTGGGTGTCTCAATTAGGAAACAGATTTCAGGAAAAACCACCCATGTGGTAGGGAGAAAGGAGTATCTGGAGTCCTTAGAGGGAAATCTCTTTGCCGGGAGAGAACTTTAGAGAAGCCACACAGGGAGAATCTGCCCCCCCACCCCCACCTTGCAACCTTGGAAGATGAAAGGCGGTTTCTTTATAGGAGCTGCATTTGGGTGGATCTGGGTCTGTCTCAGGAACAAAAGAATTCCCCAGTGGGATGGGACAGTTGGGTTGGGTCCCTTTGCAAGAAGACCTTCTTCCACACTTACGACACCAATCCTGAGGAAGTAGTACTACCAGATGTTTCTCATCCTAAGTCCTGAAGGAATCTTAGGAAACAACGAATTTGCTTCCACCCCACTCTCGACATCATAGCCACTGACCGAGAGCCAACAGTGCCCACTCAGCTCTGTCTGGTTACCACAACTCTCTGGGCTGAGGCAGTGGCTGAGCCAAGTAGTTCTAGATCTAAGTGATGGGTGTCAACAATCCTCAAAGTGTGGTCACCAGCCAGCAGCAGCATATGAGTTTATTTAATATATAAATCCAGAGCCAGAGCAATAGTACAGTGGGTAGAGTATTTGCCTTGCATGCAGTTGACCTGGGTTCAATCCCTAGCACCCCAGATATTTTTTTGGCTATTTGGGTCACACCTGACAATGCTCAAGGCTCTGCACTCAGGAATTACTCCTGGCAGTGCTTAGGGGATATACAGAATGCCAGGGATCACACCCAGGTCGGTCACATGCAAGGCAAACGCCCTACCCACTGTACTGTAGCTCTGGCCACTCATGGTTCCTTGAGCGTCATCAGGTGTGGCCCAAAACCAAACAAAAAATCCTCTGATCCCACTTTAGAGCAATTGAATCAAATCTTGGAGGGGTGCCCAGCCATCAGCAGGTTAAGAGCCCTCCAAGTGATCCCCAAAAAGTGAGCGTTGGAGGAACAATATGCATTACATTCATAACATGAACCACAATGGGAAATCAACAAAAGTGGCATCCATTTAAGGAGACCAACAAAACACTTTGAAAGATACTATCTCCAGGGTATTTTCTAATCCTACAGCCCCATAATTCATCAGTCTGTCACAGCAACACTGAAAGACAGCAGCAATACGATCCCACTTTATAGCTTCAGCTGAAGCTCAGAGAGATGATGTGACAGACAGATGACCAGAGCCCAGAGTCCTCGCATCATCCAGTCACATGAGAGCCACTGAGACTCCAAGGGGTAGTTACCAGCCACACCACCATTTCTTTATTTCCCTCTGGGTCACAGCCATACAGCAGGCAGCAGAAGTGAAATTAACATTCTTTTTTTCTCCCCAATCTGGTACATTGTTATTCACCTCAAGTGAGACTATCCTCCATTAATTCTGATTAGAACTGAAAAAGCGCTTTTAAAACCACTGCAAGACAATTCCACTTAGTCTAAATGCTGACCTGACACACACACAACAAACCTCAACAGATAAATGGACCATGTGCTGAAAGTTCATTTATAAGTTGGAGGGTTGGTTCCCACACTGCATTATTCAATGGGCATCACATGCAAGTGGTAGCTGGCTCCCCAGGTCAAGTCAAAAACACCTGCCAGCAGCAGTGAAAGTGGAAGGGTCTAGGTAGGCCTGGCAGTATTCCAGAAGGTTCAGCAGTCAGCTTCCCTATCTTTAACCCATATCGGAGAAAAGGCCAAGTCTGTCAGCAGGGAATCACAGCACTTACCCTGCAAGGTTGCTGAGAAAACTGACAATGTGTGCATGGTGCCTGACACTATATACATTTAACAAATGGCTGTCGTTAATATTAACTGTGAAAGTATCAGCCGCACCATTATTTTTTTGCCCGGAAAACAATGCTATTAAAATTAATATCACACATTTTAAATTATAAAAGTATTGGTGGCAAGAGAATTAACTCCCTCTGAAAAGACTAAGGAAAAGGACAGAGGCAGGCAAGCTCCACGGGTGGTAGAGAGGTCAGGTGACTTATAACCCTCCCCTTGATCATCCTGCAGCTCTCAGCTGAATGGTCCACTGGGGAAGCACAGCCTGCTAGACTAGGTGAGATAGTGTGTGGTCCAAAGTCATAAGTCCTTCCACTACAAAGCCTGACAATAATTACAATTTCACCTCGTTTGATAATGGTTGTCTTCCCACCACCCTATCAGCTGCATAGAGTCAAGGTCCAGGTCTGGCTCTGCTCACTGGCATATTGCCTGGCATGTTGCCCTGTGCCTAGAACACAGTAGGCACTCAACTATTTGGAGAATGACTCATACCAAAGCAGCAGGCAGGGCTGGGTAAAAGAAAAAAAGAGATTGTGTACAGCTGGCTGTGCAAGTGTACAAATCACATGAGTCAAAGGTCCGTGACCCAGGGTTCCCTGGAGAAGCACTTAAGCTATTTTTCTGCCCTAATAAAATCTATCTGTCTCTGCCATATCACTCAGCCAAAAAAAAACGCTAATTATTGGGACTGGGGGTATGGTGAAGTGGGACGGCAAAGCCTTACTTGAACGAGGCCCTGAGTTTGATCCCCTATACCATATGTTCGCCACACATAGCACCGCTAGCTATTGCACTGGTCACTGTCACTGTCATCCTGTTGCTCATCGATTTGCTCAAGTGGGCACCAGTAATGTCTCCATTGTGAGACTTGTTGTTACTGTTTTGGGGATATTGGATACGCCACAGATAGCTTGCCAGGCTCTGCCATGCGGGCGGGATACTTTCGGTAGCTTGCCGGGCTCTACGAAAGGAGCAGAGGAATCAAACCCAGGTCGGCCACATGCAAGGCAAACGCCCTACCTACTGTGCTATTGCTCCAGCCCATTGCACTGGTAACCCCGCAAAATCCAAACAGACAAAAGAGTGATTGTTCAACCTCCAAGTTATATAATCCACAGATATTTTCTTCCACTAGGGAGAGATTCCCCAAGGCTTCATAAAGTAAATGCTGAATAAAGTGAAAAAAAAAAAAATCAGGACTGTAGGTGAGTTTGAAATTGGCTGTGGTTTCTTGCTACTTCAGTATTTGTTCAGGAGAAGGGGAGACCCCAGCTCAAACTCTGAAGCAAGATGTGAGAATTGATGCTCCCAACTCAATGAGATAGGCACAGTACCCATCCGGCAGACAAGGAAACTGAGACTCTGGGACGTTAGGAACGTGCTTGTGATCACTTCATTCATACACAGCAGAGCCAGATCTGGAACCCAGATTAGTCAGACTGCAAAGCAGATGCTCTTTGCCACACTGAGCTACTTACGCCACAATGGGTGTTACATTTCTCTGAGCTGTGAAGAATGCCCAGATCTCCATGAGTCAACGTAAGGGTGTAAAAAACACAAAAGAAAGAAGACAATCCTGGTCTGGATACTTCTACTATTATGTTCTACTACTATGTGTCCTGGGGTAAGTAGGTTCACCTCTCAATGATTCAGGAAGGCATCATCCACAGTAATGTGAGAGAGCGAGCCAGATAGCCACTGAACCGAGGTGGCTTGTTGTGGCTGACCAGTTAGAAAAGCAACCAGTCCAAATCTCTCAGGAAACCACATTTGCCTGGGTCCTCCCATGCTGCTCCTCAGCTCTCCCTCGCTCAAAGTGGAAATAAGCCAGAGAGCTGAGACTGAGAACTTTCCAAGAAGGTGAAGGAATGACAGACTTTTCTTCTAGGTCCCCTGAAACTGGCCTGGAACGAACCACGGATAAGCAATGACTGTTTACCATACGTTTAATTAAACCTGAACCTCCCTTCCTGTAGCAGGAAATTGAAAAAAGATCTATGCAGTAAAAGCAGCATATCCTCAAGTTTCCTTTGGGCCCATGCCCACTGCCCTTCCATAAAGCACAGCACAGCTCCCTCTGGGATGGTTCAACATATACCCAAGCCTCTCTACCGGAGCTGCCGGCAGGAGCCAAGGCCATCCATCCCAGCAACAACAGCCCCTCACTGCTGTCCAAAGGATCTGGAATTTACAGTCCCTTCTACAAAGCCTTACAAGGTCAAAACTGTTCAAGTTGTGTAATTCCTATGATGAAAGGGTTGTAGAACAGTGCAGACTCAATGGCCAATACAAACGATGCTTCAAAACACAAGAGCCAAAACACGCAGTCAGCAGTGGGCACCGGGGGAAGCCAAGGAGGCTGCAGATGGCCAGGCTTCTGCAACACCAGAGCCCTTGTTGCCGCCAGTCCCCAGAGAAGTTGCCTCGTCTTGCCAGGTCCCGTCGAGAATGAACAATCACTCCCAGCACCAAAATAAGTGATATCACACTGCAAAATGCTAACATGCATGACAAGGCAGGGGGGGGTGCGAGGGGAGGCAAGGTAACCCAGGGGTATCATCCCCCTTAAAATAAAGTCTGAACTTTGAGGAGCAGAGGGGGCAGTACACCTATCGTTAGCCTGGATGCACTAATTCTGTTAACACATATAAAAGATGTCAGGGGCAGAGACACAGAGAGAAGCAAGGGAGATAAAGAGAGCAAGGAGAGAAGGGAAAATGAAAAGGACAAGACCACTCAAGAGGAAACCCTGGGTCAAGCACCCTGGCTGACACTGCCTGGAAGTCCTGGCAGTGTCAAAGGCTGTTCTTCTAGCAAGTTGGTAAGTGGGAGTTCTGTGACTCCCCAAATATCCAACCTCAAAGACATAACAAACCTAACAGGACCAACCAACAGCACTATGTCACACCCAATCTACTACAAAATAATAAAAGCAATCTAACAGATGTTAAAGAGACCCAATACACTACCAGATACTGTCTGAAGGCATTGCTGGTTTCTATAACAAGATCCTAGGGCCGGAGAGGTAGCACAGAGGGTAAGGCACTTGCCTTGCATGTGGCCAACCTGGGTCCAATCCATTTGGTCCCCTAAGCTTTGCCATAAGTTATCCCTGAGCACAGAGCCTGGAGTAAGCCCTAGCATGGCCAGGTGTGGCCCCAAAACCAAAACATGAAAAATAAATAAGTTCTTTAGTGCTTGAATAGACTTAGGCAAACCCTTTTAAACTGATAACATGCACCTTTATAAAACAAAAGTTTTAAGTTATTTGAAAACAAAGGAAGCCTTATGTGTACATACTGAACAGGCATGAAAAAATATATACCAGGATTTTGCAATAAATGGTGGGAAGTTTTCAGAGACTGAGAATGGAGCTAATCTGTTAGATCAAAAGCTCTGGCTCCACAAATCAAGGGTGAGGAAACAGAACAGAGACCCCCACATTGTCATACTCTGTAAAACATGCTGCAAAGAACATTTCTACAAAAATATACTCAGTGACTTAACAAATTAATCTGACATCTCTGAACTCTTAATATTCAGATATTAAAATGGAAGTCACATAAAAAGTGTTTATTCAACAACTACTCTGTGCCAGATCTCTGAGAAACAGCTCCTTTGCCTGTCCCCTTATTCTTCAGCTCCCCAACAGCTATGACAGGTTAGAAAAAAGCACTACAGTTACATCCTGCTGCCAGATACTGATCTTTAACAGCAGGCAAAGGGGAATGGCATATCCGAAGAGCTCAGAGCTCCGTGCAACTGTGGGACAGGTCAGCCCTAATTCAGAACTGACATTTTCATCTGAAGAGGCCAGCAAATGTAGCCTGCTTAACCCTTTCACTGTTCCTTTTTAATTTTCCCTAATGACTGCTGAGCAATCCTCCCTCCTACGGGGCCCCACGAGGGCAAATCTCTGCCTGTCATTTTATCTTGTTTCTGGTCACTCGGTGGACTACCTCTGACATTCAGCAGGAGTCAGAAGAAGCAAAGCAGACACTGCTTTGGGATATGTATTAACCCCCACCACTTATGCATAAGACAAGTTTTAGGTCCTCCTAAAGCTCAGAACCAGGTCTCAGTGTCAGTTAGAGAGACAAAGATCCTAAGACCCAGCCCAAAGTGGCCTCCTTTCCTTTTCATTTCTTATTTCCTATTGGTGATTATTGCCCTTCTGTTAACTAGCCTGTTTTTTCAGTCTTCTGATATAACACAGCTTTCATCAACAGAATGTAACTGTACCAAGCACCTAACATTTCATAAAGTCTGACCTTCCAGGATCTTGCAGAAAGTCTTCAGAGAAAAATGATTAATGATATAAATGTCACCATTGTTTTTATTGTGGATCAGAATTCCCATCACCAAGCCCACAGCTTATGATCTTCACCTCATTTTTCAGAATCATAATGCAAAACACTAGTTATATAGGCCAGACCAGAACTTTTTCTGCCTGAGTACCTAGAGGACACATATAAGAATCAAACAGTTAATGATGGAAAACAGCAGCCACTATGTGCTGAGTACCTATTCATAAACAGGTCATGCATTAGGCTGGTGCTTACACAAGCCATCTGGTTCAATTCTTACAACTGTGAGACCAATTTGATTCATTTCAAAAATAGAGAGCTGGGGCCAGAGTGATAGTACAATGGGTTGGGCGTTTGCCTTGCACATGGCTGACCCAGGTTCGATCCTAGGCATCCTATATAGTCCCCCGAGCACTACCAGGAGTAATTCCTGAGTGCAGAGCCAGGAGTAACCCCTGTGCATCGCCAGTGTAACCCAAAAAGCAAAAATAAATTAATTAATTAATTAAATAAAATAAAGCAAAAAAATACATAGAGAGAGCTAGAAGTTTAGCTCCAAGACCTGACCGCAATCACACAGTTAAGAAGAGCCAAAATCTGGACCCAGGATGGTTCCACCATTCCAATCTTCCCCAAGATGGAACAGAATTAGATAGGAACCAATGTTGGGAGTGTATGGGGAAGACCTTCCCAGTTCTAGGTGCCCAACCCTTCTGTGACTAGGCATGGCACCTGGAAATGAATGCAGCAGATAGGAAATCTATGTGCCAGAAAAACATTCTGGGGAGTGGTAGTGGTGAATATACATAATTTATTTTCATCATTTTTAAGTCAGAGAAGGAATAAATCTGCATTGAAGCTTTTTGTCAGTGTTCTCAACAATGTTAACATTATCTTAAGCCTGTGTTTGAACATTTTATTTATTTATTTATTTATTTTGCTTATTTTGGGTGACACCTGGCGATGCACAGGGGTTACTCCTGGCTCTGCACTCAGGAATTACCCCTGGCGGTGCTCAGGGGACCACATGGGATGCTGGGATTCGAACCCGGGTTGGCCGCGTGCAAGGCAAATGCCCTATCCGCTGTGCTATTGCCCCAGCCCCGGTGTGTCTGAACATTTTAAAAGCAGAGGACCAGAGAGAGAGTACAACATGTCAGGCCCTTGCCTTGCATATGGTAAAGCTAGGTTCAATCCCTGGCATCCCATACAGTACCCTAGCATAGCCAGAAGTGATCCCAGAGCACAGAGTTAGGACCAAGCCCTGAGTAAAGCTCTGAACACCCCTCCCAATATACTTCTATAAATAAAAGTAAAATAGCTCTTGCTATGTAAAAGAGAATTTGGCATAGAGAAACAAGGTCAGATCAGGCTGCCAGAAGCAATCAGTATCATTTCATCCAGGTTACATCCAAGATTTGTCCAGAACTTTCAGATTTCAATGCTTGTACCAGACTACTCAGAGAGATGTGGGGTATCAGTATTAGCTTCTCTATTTCGTTCTCAGTTACCACTGATGGAAATGCCAAAGGTTCATGAGCACTTGCTGGCCTGGCAAAAAGAATCTCAAACTCCCAATACTTCAGTAAGCCAGCAGCCAAGATCTGCAAGCCTGGGCCACTGAAGACCAGAGGGCACGTGTGCAGCATTAATACTAAAACACTCTGACATAATATACTCCCATTTGGAAAACTAGAGAAAATAAGAACACATTCACCAACATCGCTACCACAGTATTATTTGGGAGCATTTCCTTGCAGCTTTTCAGGCACATAGTTGGATACACACAATACACATTGCAGTTCACACACAATTCTATCTCCTGTTCTTCCAACTTAGGCTTGACAAGTGAATGTCACCTGTTCTGGGAAAGCCTTTGCAAGTCATCCTCCTGCCCAGCTGAAACGGACTCTGCTTCTTTGCCTATCTTCCACCCACAACTGAATTGTGTTCCTTTAAAACTTAACTAGCTTACACATCGGGCTTCGCCTATAAACCATAGCTCTTCCAAAGCAGAGCCATGGTAAGCTTCGATGATTCTTCACATAGAAGGCAGAAGTGACAGCCAAAATGTTAATAATAGTGGCTGCGTTGGAGTGGCTTTCCATAACGTACTTGTTTTAGCATTCCTTCCACGTTTGATGTGGTTCCCCATTTCCTTTAGGCATTGTATAATTCCTTCATGCGTATTTAATTAATTATAAACATTTTGTAGACCTCTGACTGATCAACTTTAAATATCACACAAATGAAACCAGGGTCTGAGGGTACAAGACATGGGCAAATGTCCAACTTCAAAGTAGGAAAACTGTGTGTGAATCTGGTAACTATGAATAAATAAGCCCCTGACTATAAACCACCTTTATTGCTGGCAAGATCATAAAACAAATGGTCTGGGGACATTAAGAAAAGAATGTGACCAATAAAAAGAAATATGGTGATACATAATATGGTGGCACAAAAAGAGTAACTAGCCATTTCTTGCTGTGATTGTCAACCAGGGGCTGGAGAGATAGTACAGTGGATAGAACACTTGCCTCGTATACAGCAGACCCAGGTTCTATCCCCAGCATCCCATATGGTCTCATGAGCCACATCAGGAGTAATACTTGAGCACAGAGTAAGGAGTAACGTCTGAGTATGCTCAGTGATGCCCAAATGCAAAAAAAAAAGTGGCAAACCAGATGAAACATGGGAAATAATGCATCTTAATTTCTGTATTAAGTATCTTTAAAAGCCTTCCATGATTAACTTGTAGAAAACTCATGAAATATAAGCAAGCAACTTACATTACTTTTTTGTTTGTTCTTTGGGCCTCGCAATGGTGCTCAGAAGGTTATGTGGCACCAGAGATTGAACTTGGCCTGTGCATGACAGGCATGTGTGCCAGCCTTTTGGGCTTGGTCCCTGGCCCCAAGCAATTTAAAAAATTGTGTGACCATCTGACCAGTTGAGTCACTACCCTCACAAAATGTGTATCACTTGCTCCTAGGGCCCTCATCATCCTGTGCACAGCCCTCTCACAGCACTTAAATAATTTGACTATTCACTTCTTTTCTGTCTTCCTTCTCAGTCAGGAATCAGCATATCAGGACCCAAAAACCCAAATCCTGTCTGTCTTCTGTCTTTGTGCAACAGTCTCAACATTCATGCACACATTATCTCCGGGCATGTGTGTACTACAATGACAGAGCTAAATACCGACAAGAGAATGCATGACCCACCAAACAGAAAACACACACTCTCTGGCCCCTGTGAGCAGAAGCTCTCAGGCCAGATGGAATCTTCTCCAGGCAGGAAGCTTATTTTTCCTTTTTATTTTTTTTTCTTTTTTTTTTGGGTCACACCCGGCGATGCACAGGGGTCACTCCTGGCTCATGCACTCAGGAATCACCCCTGGCGGTGCTCAGGGGACCATATGGGATGCTGGGATTTGAACCCGGGTCGGCCGCGTGCAAGGCAAACGCCCTACCCGCTGTGCTATCGCTCCAGCCCCCAATATTTTTCCTTTTTAAAGGAGGTCACACCTGCCAGTGCTGGGGAATCACCAAAGCTATACCAGCAGGTCTCATATGGGGGATCAAAGTCAGGGTGTCCCCTCAAGATAAGCATGTCACATGAACTATCTCACTGGTCCCCAGAAAGTTTACCTTATTCTGATGGGTATTCTCGGGATGAGCACAGGGCCTGGCACATCACAGACACACATTACACGAGTGACTAAATGCACACTCTGCTATCTTTGGTAGCTTCATGATACGCTGGAGAAAGGTAACTAACAACCAGATGCAGTTTTCAACTCTTAGCCATGTCCTGTTCTAAAGACGGACATAAGAGGGAGGCTCGTCAATCCCCAGGACCTACAGAAAGAGCTAATGCTATAGATGACAGCATCCAAAATCAAATGACCCTGACATACAAGCTTTGGGGGCCAAACACAAAGCCGGGTTGTGCAATCATAGGCTCGGGGCAGTTCTAAATCTCCTTGAGTCCAGGGCACCAGCCCTGGCAGTCATTCATGTGAAACAGAGCTGGTGCTGTTGCTGACCACAAGGTTTATCGGAGCCCACAGTGCCAAGAGTAATGCAATCTTCAATGGCATCCAAAGTAGGACAGTGTCCAATTCACGGAAAAACCGTAACACTCCCTCTGCACCCCCTAGCAATCAGGCCACAAGGGAAAGATGCAGCTCAGGTCACACTCTCATAAATGATTTTTATTGAGTATTATTTATAGTCATGTGATTTTTATTTATTTCTTTTTCTTTATAAATTTGTTCATGATTTGTTACATTCAATATTCCAACACCAATCCCACCACCATTGCATCTTCTCATTACCATTATTTCCAATTTTCTTAACCCCCCCTCAAACCTGCCCTATAGCAGGTCCTATAGTCACAAGATTTTAGAAGGCAGGAATGGCTTATATTGACAAGTCCTATTCTACCCAGTTCCTTCTTTAGTGTCAATCAGCCTTGCCTATTTCCTTGGTGCACCTCTAGAAGTATTATATGCCAACACAGCAAAGAAACATCCATTTTTCTCCCTTCTTTGCATGGAAGGTAGCACACTCTATAGGAAGTTTTGCACCCAGCTTTTTTCATTTTCCAAGTATGTCCTTGAGTCTGAGAAGCAGCCTAATTATTTTTTTGTGACTAAATCAGATACAGCTGCCCAGAGAGCCTAGTTTGACAAACACGGGTTATTCTGGTTGTTTTGCTATTATAATTTTGTATGGAAAAAAAAACAAACATCCTCTTTTTCCTCTGCAGGCATGGCCATAGTACAAATTCCAAGAACTGGAATTACAAGGATAAAATGTAGGTGCATTTTAAATGTTGATGAATGTTGTCAAATAGGACAGTGCCTTGTTTTGTTTTGTACATTTTTTTCTTTTGGGTGTTAGGGTCACACAGGCTGTGCTTAGGATATACTTCTGGCTCTGTGCTCAGGGGTCACTCCTGGCTGAGCTCAGAGGGCCCTATGCAGTGCCAGGAATCAATTGGGTGGGCCACATTCAAAGTAAGAGCATACTCATTGCATTATATCTCTGGCCCCAACATTGCCTTTATTAAAGAGAAGCATGAAAAAAAAATAGTTTCTCAAAAGTGACGAAAGAAGAATTGTACCCCAGAGAAAGATTTAAAGGGGCTTAGCCTGGAGACCAGAGGATTGGGAAGAAAAATAAGTCCCATCGGCACCAAGCACCCAGGCAAGCTCCTGTAAATGCAGCCCTCATTCACTAACCATACAAGGGACACATCTTAGCAGGCTTACAGACATCAGCCCAACTCCACAGACCATAAAGTCTCCCCCTTGGTAGTATAGGACAACTCTGTGGAGTGGGCATCTTTATCTTCATTATGCAGACGAAGAAAAGGAGGCCAGAATTCTCTTGCCCCAGTCACAGAGCTGGTCAGGGATAGGTCAAGATGCAAGCTAAATTAATAATGATCCCCCATTTCTTACCCTCGCAGCTCCCATCCTGAAGCACACAAGAGAAGCACCTGCACAGTTTCTGCACAAATCCTGACCTCAGAATTTGGCCTAATGGCAGACACAGACTTTTTTTTAATTTTATTGAATCACTGTGAGATAGTTACAAGCTTTCATGTTTGGGTTACAATCACACAATGATCAAACACCCATCCCTCCACCAGTGCACATTCCCCACTACCAATATCCCGGGTATACCCCCCTTTCCCACCTTTCCCCTGCCTCCATGGCAGGCAATATTCCCCATACTCTTTCCCTACTTTTGGGCATCATGGCTTGCAACACAGACACTGAGAGGTCAACATGTTTGGTCCATTATCTACTTTCGGCACACATCTCCCATCCCGACTGATTCCTCCAGCCATCATTTTCTTAGTGATCCCTTCTCTATTTCATCTGCCTTCTTCCCTCCGCTCATGAAGCAGGCTTCCAGCTATGGGGTGATCCTCCTGGCCCTTGTCTCTACTGTCCTTGGGTGTCAGCCTCATGTTATGTTATTCTATACTCCACAAATGGGTGCAGTCCTGCTATGTCTGTCCCTCTCTTTCTGACTCATTTCACTTAGTATGATACTCTCCATGACAGCAGCAGACACAGACTTACAAGCTCCGCTTCTCTGAAGAATACAGTGAGCTCTCAAGACTAAGAACTATTACTCTACTCTTCCTCCACCAGGGAATACAACAGAATCATTCAAAATCTTGTAAAATGGATTTTTTGCAAGAGAGGTAGTAGTTAGGGGCCACCTATCAGTGCTCAGGAGCCACTCCCAGCTTGGTGCTCTGGGTCACTCTCAGTGGTGCTCTGTGAGCCATGCAGTGGGGGAACTGAACTCAGGGCTCGTGCATGCAAAGCAAGCACTTCAGCCTTTGAACTATCTTCCCAACCCAGAAACTAGGTTTTGAGTTCTATCCCCAAGCTTCTGAGTCAGCAGGTCAGGTTGGGGTGGGGTGGGGGGGCACACTGCAGAATCTGCATTTCAAGCAAGTTTCCTGGTGATGCTGATAGTGATGGGACTATGTGTGGTGAACCAGAACCACTGAAAGTTACTCCCACTTAGCAATAGGTATCAATAAACATTTTTCATGGCACATCAACCTTATCAATTTACACTGCTTGACAAGGTTCAATGGCAACGGTAATGCCCTCTGTAAAATAAAGTGAACAACTTTATTTTAAAATAAATTTGACAACATTCATCAAGAGTCTCAGCAAGCAGCACTGTCATCCCATTGCTCATCGATTTGCTCAAGAGGGCACCAGTAACATCTCCATTTGTGAGACCTGTTGTTACTGTTTTTTGGCATATCGAATATGCCATGGGTAGCTTGGCAGGCTCTGTCATGCGGGCAGGATACTCTCGGTAGCTTGCTGGGCTCTCCAAGAGGGACAAAGGAATCGAGCCTGGGTCAGCCATGAGCAAGGCAAACGCCCTACCCGCTGTGCTATTGCTCCAGTCCACTCAAGTCAAACAAAACCTTGTCCCCACTTCTCACTGTTGTTGTCTTTGCACTATTTGGTTGTGGTGCTCGCTGGGGGTTGCACACTCGAGGATCACAAATGGCAGTGCCCCAGCATTTGAGCAGTGCCAGAACGTGAGCTCAAGGATTACACATGAAAGGCAAGAGCCACATTCCACTGCCAGGTCCATTTGCTTGCCTGTAGAAAATTTCTTTGGCACAGCCTGATAGTCTTCTGATATAAAATTCAAAGCTCCTTCCACAATACTAACACCGTATTGCACATTTCAGGAGGCAGAGATCTTGAAGATTTTATTAAACTCTTATTCTTCTGAATTTAAAACCTAGTCAGTGCTCAAGTCACGTGACTGAATGAATGAATGAACCATGGTGTGTAAAAAACATGGAAAGTGGATGCTACAAAGAATATAATAAGAGATTGATGATAGCTCCTATCAAAGGGTTCTAATAATTAGAAGCATTCAGAAACAAAATGAACTGCCTCAGCAGAGAGTGAGTTCCCTGTCCTTGGAGAAACACCCGCTAAAGCTAAACAGTCTAGTGACAGCCAAGTGACAGAAATGTCACAAAGCAAGTAGGCCCTCCAAGGTGACCTCCATCACTGCACACAGACTTCGCAAAGTCAAATTTTAATTCTTAAAGGAGTACTCTATAAATCATCCTTGGTATTGGTCAACCAGCTTGCCAACTGTTTCGCTACATAAATTTAGACACACAACTCCACTCCTGTGTCTCAGTTTCCCTGAACACAAAATAAAAGGGGTTCTAAATGTATCTCTCAGGATTACCTAACTGGCTAGCAAATACTAAACAACTAACAGATGTATCAGAGTACTTAATATGCACACAACGTCTGCCTTTTCAGTTCTGCCATTCTGCGCTGCTGCTAATCTTGCATCTAATTGATATTTACATGAAAATTAAACTTAAGGAAGAACCAAGGGCAAATTCAAAATCACACCAATCTACCCTCTGCAGTCCATGCCTTCCTTTGCCAGCTTAAATGCTGCTCTCTCTCTTTTTCTTTCATCCCTAAACCTCTCCTCCAACAGTCAAACACCAGACACCATGTAAGCAGAGAACTGTGCAGGACCCTTGGGTAACACACCCAACCTTACTCCTTGGGCACATACCTACACCTACCACATTTGAGACAACTGTGGTTTTCTCCCAATTAAGTAAATATGGAAGGGTGTTCATGAGAAATTACTACAGTCGAATTCCATGTCTACAAATTAATTTTAATAAGGCAATCCACAATACAGCAAGAACCAAACACTCAAGATCCAGAGAAAAATTTCCTTTTTTTTTTTTTTTTTTTTGCCTTTTGAGTAACACCCAGTGATGCACAGGGGTTACTCCTGGCTCATGCACTCAGGAATTACTCCTGGAGGTGCTCGGGGGACCATATGGGATGCTGGGATTCGAACCCAGGTCGGCCACGTGCAAGGCAAACACCCTACCCACTGTGCTATTGCTCCAGCCCCTCCAGAGAAAATTTCTTAATTTTTAATATCTAGGGCTATAGGTTTTAGTTCCATCTTTCTGATGGGCCAGAATATAGCATGTATCTGGTCCAGTCCACAATTAAGAACCATTACATTCACACCTGAATGACATGAAGGGGTCAGGCTGATTGAGGTTCTTAAGACAAGAGCTTCTCAGTTACTAGCACTGTGCGGTCTTACGGGCTAGCAGGACATTTTGAGGGGAAAGGATAAGAAACTGGAGATGACTCCCAGGAAGCTACAGAAAGCCCTTACTTGTGTTTTCAGACACAAGCCAAAACATGAGAACACACACAGCACATAAAACACTATGACCCTCCCTTAACAATCTCAGGAAGATGATCAGAAAAGAAAGAGAACGCAGGCAGGGAAGATAAAACCCCTCTGGCTCCAGAGGGACAGTGTAAATGACCTTGTCAGAATGCAGGAGGCCCAAGCAAGATGACTCAGAGAAGGGATGCCAAACCCTCCAAAGCCAAAGATGAAAAGCTGAGATGGGTGTTTGCCATGATGCTTCCACTCATAAACAGATTCTGCTTGTCCTGATCAGGCACACTGTCAGCAAGGCTTCCCCTCAGCGACATCCAGCCTAGCCTGTGGAAGGGCTCACAACCCACATGGTCAAGATTTAGGCCACCTCCACCATGAAGCAGTTGGTATCATTACTGAGGATTTTAAAACATCAGGAAAACTAACCTTCCACCCTCCTTCCACCCCTGACATTTCCTGTGGACATACAGATTCGTAGCTGAGGAGATTAGAGCTGAGTGCTGGAAGAAAGTTGAAAAGATGACACTCAGGGGTCCCAAAGCTCTGTGATGTCGAGAGTGCCTGTTACATGCAGATTTCTGCCACCCCCACCAAGAATCTGACAGTAAGACTAGGAAGAAGGCATAATCCCACAAAGACAGGCTGATTAGGTATGTGCACTCCGGACTTTTTATTTTCTTAAGCGAGGACAATGAAGCCCAGATAAAAGTCCCTTGTCCCAGTCCAACTCCCTAAGTCCAGAGCTAGCTCCATCGAGGAAAAAACTGCAGTCAGAATGGATGCCTCACAGCATAGCCCAAAGTGACTCTGGAACAAAGCAAAGCCACCCTGAATGCAGAGATGTGAAGCTGTGCCCCCAAAGGTAAAGCAATGGGCACTGCAGGACTGTCATCCCGTTGTTCATCAACTTGCTCGAGTGGGCACCAGTAACATCTCTAATGTGAGACTTGCTGTTACTGTTTTTGGCATATTGAATACGCCATGGGTAGCTTGCCAGGCTCTGCCGTGCGGGCAGGATACTCTTGGTAGCTGGCTGGACTCTCCAAGAGGGGCAGAGGAATCGAACCTGGATCGGCTACGTGCAAGGCAAACACCCTACCCACTGTGCTATCGCTCCAGTTCAACTAAAACAATGGGAAATCAACTACATTTGGGGTGTGTTTCTGTTTTACTTTCAGAGAAAGTTTCTGTGGCAGAAGAGACTGCTCTCAACAAGCTGAGCACATGTTTTCCATGAGGTAGGCCAGGGTTTGATCCTTGGCATCCCATATGGTTGTGTTTGGCCCCCCTTCTCCTGTCCCCTGCCCCTTCCCCCCTCCACCGCCAAGCACAGCCAGGAGTGAGCCTGGAGCACAGAGACAGGAGCAGCCCCTCTGCACGACTTGATCTGCCCCCCCAAAACAAAACATTAAAGATTAAATTGAAAAATGGCATTTTACCAAAGCACAAACTTAGAAAAGGAGCGATGCCCTTAGGGCAATGGCTTTGGACTGCAGGTATGCGGACCGACAAGATAAGCGCCCTCATGCAGAAAGCCAGTCCACAGGCATAAGAACATGGAGAGCTGTTGCATGAAAAGAAGATGGATGAGAAAATATCAGCACTTCAAAAACAGAGGCAGGGCCTCTGTTTCCCTGGGATTCTGTCCCCACCCCAACCACACTGTCACCTGCATTGTCACTTTCCAGGCCCCTGGCTGAGAGCACCTGTGGCAGGATGCACACGGGACATTCACAGAGCACATTCATGGACCATTTTTTTGGTAAGATGAGACATTACAACCCTCTGCCTAGATTCCCCACCCAGGGGTGGGTCCAGGCACACTTCCTACCACCCTTCTAGCCCCAGCTTAGGTGACATCTCTTCTTCGAAGTAACTGTCCCTCCTCCCACAGATGTCACTGGGTGCTCCCTCCGACCTTCCCCCGAGGGCCCTGAGCATACCTGTTATAACCTATCACACAGCTTTGTCATCGTCCTGCTTACTGTGAGATTTCTCCCGGAAGGCAATAACCTAACCTTTAAAACCTGAGCACCAAGTTCAGCTGGCCAGGAAAAGAGGGCTCACCAAGAGTTTAGAGGGTGACCAATAAATGGGTATATGGCAGGGGGGGGCGTGATAAAAAGGACAGGAAGGAGAAAATCTTAAATATCACATTATAGCCTCAAAACCCTATAAAAACTGAGGAGAGGGGCTGGAGCAATAGCACAGTGGGTAGGGCATTTGCCTTGCACGCGGCCGACCCGAGTTCGATTCCCAGCATCCCATATGGTCCCCTGAGCACCGCCAGGGGTAATTCCTAAGTGCAGAGCCAGGAGTAACCCCTGTGCATCACTGGGTGTGACCCAGAAAGAAAAAAGAAAAAAAACTGAAGAGATCTATGCTCCAGTTGGCTGGGGAATGAGGGGGAAATGCCCGGCTATTCTCTCTACTCATATCTGGAAGGTCAGTTTCTCCAGAGCCACCATGAGAGGAAGCTAAGATGGCTTCCTTCCCTGGGGGAAAGGGTCACACCTGTGGATGCACCCCCTCCCCACCCAGGCCTGGAGTTTACTCTACACACAACATCAACCCCCTGCCTCTGGCACATCCTGAGCTTCCTGAGTCCCCAGGGTCCTCCCACAACTGCCGCAGCTGCACTTCGTGTATGTAGCCCGGGGTACTGATCTCTACCCACTGTGTACCTTAGCTGCCTCCCCGGGCATCTGTAGCCAGCGCTCCCGCAGAGACCAGGTAATTTGCCAAGGAAGACTCCAAACACTGAGCTCTGCAGATGATGCTGAGAGGAGACCGAAGCCAGACACCTGCCCCTGGCCCGCGCAGGTGCCCCTGCACTCTGGCCGAGGAACAGTTCTCAAGGGGTAGAACTAAGGCTAGTTGGAAACTTCGGGGGTCCATTCTGCATCTCACCCCCTGATATGCCCTCACTTTGCAAAGCCCAGTTGTGCTGTTCAACCCTTTGTTTCTCTGCCCTCTCTTCTTGCCACACTGCCAGTCAGCCCCGTCACTCCCGCCTGCCGTCATATGTGGGCACTGTTCTAGAAGGTCAGGGACTTGAGTGAAGTCTCGCCAATGGAAAGCAGCATGGGGTTTGGGTGGGGGGTGGGGAGCACACACCGCCGCCCCGCCCTCCTACCCCTCTCAGTCAGGGCTCCCGCAATCAAATCCAACGAACCTCGAGGCCCTTTTTTGTGTTTTGAGTTTTTACTATTTGCAGTTTAGCAAACCAGATTTCCTGTTTCTTTCTGGTGTTTACTCTGCCCGGGATATTTTATTTTTCCTAGGGCCCTGAGAATTATTCCCAGAGGAAATATTCCACTCCTCAGGAACTCTTTGGGCACTGAAAACCCTTGTCTCTCCCTGAGAACTTTCCTTCAGGAGCACCAGGCTGGCCGCCGCTGATAAGCCGCAGTGAGCAGCCGTGGTTTGGACTCAGGCTATCCTGCCTCCAGCACCAGCAAGCTGGCAGCCCGCCTCATGTAGCTTCACCTTCCCCAGCCTCAGTTTCCCCCTCAAATATGGATCATAACGTCAAAAGGTTGTGGAATCTAGGATCACGTAAATCCCATACCATAGATTCGGGGGCTGTAACTACCACCCGCTCATGTGGGGACAAAATAATAATAAAAATAGCAATAATTATGTCAACTGCTCTCAGGCACAGTCAGTGTTAGGGAATTTTGTTTTTTTTCATCATGTCCTGAGATTTCTGCCCAGAGGAAACACTCAGAAAGGCCTCCTGACAGGAATAACTGCCGTCATGAAGAAGAAATCAGAAATGAAGGGAACTGTTCTAACATCTCAAGGAAGGCAAAAACCATTTTTTAAATAGGGCCAACAAGGTCTCCCAAATACCTGGTTTCCACACTCCAGGCCCACAACTTCCCCTGTATTATCTGTCCTCAAATCACTGGAGCTCAGGGAGATTCATGCCTCGTGTGTAGACAGAGATAACCTCACCACATGCTCAGAATGACAGGAAGTTATTTCTAGCCAGGTGCTCTGGGGTTGCTGACCCCCTCCCTAGTCCCTGCTTTTTCCGCCCTAACAGAGCCTCCATTCTGTCAAGCTCCACACCTTCTGGCCAACAGTTGTTGGCTCAGGGATGGACATGGGAGCCTGCATCAACCAAGAAGTATCATGGAGGGGCTGGGGCGACAGCACAGCGGGTAGGGCGTTTGCCTTGCACGCGGCCAACCTATGTTCAATTCCCAGCATCCCATATGGTCTCCTGAGCACCTCCAGGAGTAATTCTTGAGTGCAGAGCCAGGAAGTTACCCCTGTGCATTGCCCCATGTGAGAAAGAAAAGAAAGGAAGAAAGAAAGAAAGAAAGGAAGGAAGGAAGGAAGGAAGAAAGAAAGAAAGAAAGAAAGAAGAAGAAAGAAAGAAAGAAAGAAAGAAGAAAGAAAGAAAGAGAAGAGAGAGAGAGAGAGAGAGAAAGAAAGAAAGAAAGAAAGAAAGAAAGAAGAAAGAAAGAAAGAAAGAAAGAAAGAAAGAAAGAAAGAAAGAAAGAAAGAGAGAGAAAGAGAGGAGAGAAAGAAAGAAAGAAAGAAAGAAAGAAAGAAAGAAAGAAAGAAAGAAAGAAAGAAAGAAAGAAAGAAAGAAAGAAAGAAAGAAAGAAAGAAAGAGAGAGAGAGAGGGAGGGAGGGAGGGAGGGAGGGAGGGAGGGAGGGAGGGAGGAAGGAAGGAAGGAAGGAAGGAAGGAAGGAAGGAAGGAAGGAAGGAAGGAAGGAAGGAAGGAAGGAAGGAAGGAAGGAAGGAAGGAAGGAGTATCACAGAGAGAACTAGAGCCCTCTCAGAAACCAAGACAGAGAGAGACAGAGAGATAGAGACAGAGAGACAGAGACAGAGAGAGCACCAGAAGCCTATCTCTATCCCTCTTCTTCCTCTGGATGTGGCTATACAGACATTTGAAAATGCTGTGAGCTTGTTTGTAGTTTGCAAATGAAGCCAAAGATGGCAGAGATGAGAACAAATCTGGGGCCTCAGACATCACTGAGTCACAAAAAACAATCCACTCCCAAGCCTACTCTACCTCCAGATTAGCCTCTCCCCATTGAACAGCCCCCGGGAGCACGATTCACACTGTGGTCCCCAAGAATGGTGGGTGCTGGTCCCCACGAACAGTGGGTGCCGGAACTGTACAGAGCACCACGCCCAAGTGAGAGACAAAGAGTTCCCGCTGTGAGTCAATCAGTTGAAGTTTGCTACTCTCGGCTAAAAATATTCAGCTATAACTTGCATAACATTAAAAAATAGATGATTGGATCCTACCATACACCTTTTCTTTACAAGTGTTCCAGGTGATTCTGATGCTCCGCACTTTATTTTTATGATTTTTTTACAGTTTACCTTTTTTTTTAATTTAATTTATTTTTATCGTGAGATACAGTTACAGACTTAAAAATTTTTGTGAATACATTTTAATCAAATAATGCTCAAGTACCCATCCCTCCACCAGTGCCCATTCTCCACCACCAATGTTCCCAGTGTCCCTCCCGACACCCCCACCCTTTCCCACCCCCCTGCCTCTGTGGCAGACACATTCCCTCTGACTCTCTCTTTCTCCTTTTGGGTGTTATGGCTTACAACATAGCCACTAAGCAGCCATCATGTTTGGTCCATGGTCTACTTTCAGCATGCATCTGCCATCCTGAGTGATCCCTCCAACCATCATTTGCTTAGTGGTCTCTTCTCCATCCCACCTGCCTTTTCCCCCAGCACTTCCAAGTTTTGGAGCCACCCTCCTGGCCTTTATCTCTACTATCTACTATCCTTAAGTGTTATTCTCCTATTATGTTACTTTATATCCCACAAATGGAGCCACCACACTTTAAAGAAATGTACAGATATCAAGTGCAGAGACACTGACACACGGAGTCAGAATTTATCAGAGAAAAACCTTCCTACCTTCTTACAACCTGATAAAAGCTACTGAAGGAATAAGAGATGAGGGCAACAGACAGGGGAATGTAAGTTGTCAAACAAATCTTAACTCTTCCCACAAAATGCTGCCTGGCGCAGATTTAAGAAAATGTCTGCAAGCACTCAGCCAAAACCCTCTCCCATGACAACCGATGCTGCTATTTCCTGGGCAGCCTCAGCTGGAGTTGTTACCTGGATCCTCATCCCGTGCCGACCACAGCACACGGCACAGTGGCTCGTGGCCACATATCTGCCCATCCCTGCTTTCCCAGCGGCCCTTTTAATTTTATTAAAAGGTCATTTTTCTGGCTTGTTTCTCATCCTGGACTGATCAACCCCTGTGGCACCAGGCAGCTGCAATGGGGGGCTGGATTTTTATGAGAGGCCGATAAAAGGAGGAGGTGGCTGAGTTACCAAACTGATTCCTGAAATCAGTGTTCTTGCAAGGTAAGACGTGCCAGGATTTTGAGAGGTCATGGACTATCCCCTCATTCAAGGGGAAAACATGATCAGAAAAAGAGTCAAGTTTGGAGCGCCTACTGGTATGATTCTATCTTTTCAGCATTAGATTTGGAGGGTTTCCTTCAGGCAAAGGTCAGGGACAGAGCAAGAAAAGTATCTACTAGGCATGGGTGGGCCGGGGGGAAGAGATGAAGGTGAGGGTAGGCCAATTCAGAGGGGACTGTGTAGGATGCAAGTTGCCTAAATAAATCACAAACATCAACATCAGCAAAGAACATCTCATTGCTGTTTTTGATGTTAAGATTCTTGACGCTAGGGGCCGGAGCGATAGCACAGCGGGTAGGGTGTTTGCCTTGCACGCGGCCAACCCGGGTTCGATCCCCGGCATCCCATATGGCCCCCCAAGCACCGCCAGGAGTAATTCCTGAGTGCAAAGCCAGGAGTAACCCCTGAGCATCGCTGGGTGTGACCCAAAAAGCAAAAAAAAAAAAAGATTCTTGACGCTAGATCTTTTGTCATTGAGAATTTTTTAGTTAACACATATCTCAGGGGCTATAAAATACAAAGCACTAATACACCAGGGGTAAGAGTGAAAAGAGAAGGTGCCAAAACTGTACCTTGGACAGACCTCAGAGAAACAGAGAAGAAAGGCAAATGCTTACAGTAGGAAGTTAAGAAATCAAGTGTTGCTTAGGCAAGTGTCATTATAAAGCCTTCCCCAACTCTCCCACGCTCAATGGGAACCAGGCACCATTCTCTCTGTAATTCCCCAGCAGATTGAGTATAATGTTGTTGTACCAGCTACTGCACATCCCAGAACTACTTGCTCACGCATCAATTTCTGTCTCCCACATCAAGGCACTCACCTTGTTTTCATTTGCAATCTCCAGCACAGGAACTAGAATAGAAAGTGCTCAGTGAATGCGGGAATGGCTAAACAGATGGATGAATAACAGATGGATGATGGATGAATGGTGGATGGGAATGCAAAAGAATTCAGGGCAGGGAATCAGGAAAAGCTTCAGGAAGGGCTCAGTATTTGAACTGGACCATGAAACAATTAAAGTAGAATAAAAGAAGAATCCAACTTATTCAACGTGTCCGGTACTGTCAAAGGCATAAAAGGTGCTTCATAAATATTTCCTGGGTGCATTAACTCAAAGCTGGTTTTCTGTAAGTGAAGGAAGCTGGTTTCATCCCCCACTATCTTCTGTTCTTCCCTAGGTAAACAGAAATGATGCCTAAATAAAAATTAAATTGATAGAACAAGGGGAAGGTGGATACTAGAGTGGCAGCACAGCAGGGTGGGGCACTTGCTGACATTGATTTGATCCCCTGTGCCCTATATGGTTTCCGAAACCCACCAGGAGTAAGCATTGAGCACCACTCGGTGTGATCCAAAAATAAACAAAAAGAACATGGGAAAGGTACAATTTCTATGAACACCACCAACCAAGAGATTTTAGCAGAATGGAGACACTCCATATCTATTGTTCAACAGTTTTCAGATATGCTGGTAAGTGACCCTCCTCCTTACAGATACATCTGCACATATACACAAGAATGTACAAAGAACCAAAGCACATGATTACCTATCCATAGGGAAATATATCACTTATTACCTTAACTGGAACATTTGAAAGGGTGAAAGAGGGCGTATACTGCTCAATTGCTGGGACAAAGAGCATAAGCTAGGACTGTCCGAGACAAATGGGAACGAATATACAACTCACCTAAAAGGCTTTGGGGAGTAAAGTGAACATCACAGAGACGAAAATACAAATTTTTATTGCACATATTTCAATAGTTTTTTATTTCTTTTGCTGCTGTTATTATCTGTGGGCACTATACTTGGCAGTCTTTAAGTTAATACCTTAACATCAACTTTTTTTAAATGTAATAATCTTTTTTCATGGGAAGGGGGAAAATGTCAAAGGATTTAGATTTCCAAGTCTCTTGAACAAAGGAAGCGCACTTGGAGGCAGCGACCCTAAAGAGCACTCCCAGATATAAACTAAAGTCACTGTTCACAATATAACCCTTTCACAGCACATGAGGAAATAGCCGTAGGAGAATCAAAGCCATCCATGACCTAAAAAGGCATTGGCTCCATGCAGGGCCAGCTAGGATGGGGAACATCAGGGAATATAAACAGTGTGAGACAGACATAAAGCAGTTCAGGTTTTACACAATCATGGCAACAAAGTGAGATTGATTCAGGACTGAATTAAGCTCTTTATATTGTTTCTACTTAAAAAGGAAATGTATTGACTACAGTCCTCCTCACAGATTTATCTTTCCTGACATCAAGCACATTCATAACCTATTTTAAATTCCAATGAACAATGCTGGGGCTTAGGAAAGTGAATACCAGTGTGTTCACCAGAAAGTTGTGGAAGCTGGGGAGAAGCTCCTCTGACTTTTAATTGCTCAGGAAACCGGCACAATGTAGATTATGTTCTTATCAGTCTTAACTTCGAGTTAGGAAAAAGGCTTATCCAGGATGCCTGAACTTTAGAATGGGTCTATCTCTGGAGCCATCTTAGGGACCACGTGTGGTGTCACTTTGGCTTTAGGCTCTTTTTTGTAAGCATCTCTTGCAGATATCACTGCTCCCAGGCCTGGGCCTGATTTATCCGGTCTAGATAATGTTTCTTCCCTCCCTTCAGATTTTACCAAGCGCTGTGGGCACTGACCGCCCAAAGTCAGCCTGGCCACATCCTACTCTTGAACTCTGGGAGCTCCAGCCGGCCTTCAGGATTCCAGGATCTTAGAACTCGTCATCCAAATTTGAAGGCAAATTGGAGGCACAACTAGTATGCACACTGCAACAACAGCAAAAGCCCTCTGGGAACATGGATATGAGGTCATCCCTCTGTAGGATAAATCCTATCCCTTTAAGGCAGCTAGATTTCAAAACTCCCCACCATCTGGCACCAACTCATCTTTTCAGTCTTTTTGCATCCTGATCAAAGACAAGGTCCAATCACGTATGTTGGGCCCGCAGTTACCCTGCATGCTTCGGGCTTTATAATCTCCATGCATTCGACCATACTGCACAGAGCCAGGAGTAAGCTCTGAGCACCACCAGATATGGCGGCCCAAAAAAGAGAAGAAAAGTTATTCAGTCTGCAGACAGTTTCCTAACATTTAACTTGGAGTTTTCTCCCTGAATCCCTGTGGGCTCTGAGGGGAACCTGAATATCTAATGACCTTAGAGCAACACCCCAGGCCCTACCAGCCTAATGCCTCAAGGATGAAAAGTTCCCTGGTTCAACAACGTTGCTTCTCTATAGGTCAGGACACTCATCCCAGGTTACACAGTAGCACTGTAGCACTGTTGTCCCACTGTTCATCAATTCACTCAAGCGGGCACCAGTAACATCTCCATTGTGAGACTTGTTACTGTTTTTGGCATATCGAATACACCACTGGTAGCTTGCCAGGCTCTGCCGTGTGGGTGGGATACACTCGGTAGCCTGCCAGGCTCTCCGAGAGGGATGGAGGAATCGAACCCAAATCGGCCACATGCAAGGCAAATGTCCCACCTGCTGTGCTATCACCCCTCTGCTAGGTCACACAGTAATTTAGTGGACAGATCAAACAGTGACACCAGGAAGACTGAGAACAACTTGACCAGTGACCCTGAGTCGCTGTGGCAGAAGGTGTCTGGTGCCAGGCACTGACCCTCATACCTTCCTTGAGGTGGGTCTCAGGTGTTGGAAAGGAAGAAATATGTGGTTCCCATCACAGAGCCTCTCAGGGGCAAAACACTTTAATAAGGCTGGGGACAAAGTGTCCTTTCACCATCAAAGATGAAGACATGGACAACTTTGCCCTGCCTGGCCTGGAGCAAAGGGGCGTCAAGTAACCGCGCCCTCCTACACAGCGCTGCTGCTGTCTCTCAGGAGAAGGCTCTGCTCTATCAGACAGACTCTGCTATCACCAAAGCTCAGACAAAGTTATTCCAGAGACACTCCAATAAACTCAAATCAAGTCCAAGGTTCCTATTCCCGGGACTTCAGCCCTGTCTCCACTCGGCCCCAAGCAGCACACGGCAGACTAATATTAGATTCACAGTGAAAGCAACAGGGCAACTGGCAAGCTGCATGGTCGCATCTGCCTGCACCTGGAACAGAGACTTTTTTCTTAGGCTTTTCCATGTTGTGGCCATAATTTAGTAAAGGCATTTTCTAGATAAGAAAGACAATTTACTGAACCTGAATACTTAGTGACACAGAGAGAGGGGGGAGGGGGGAAATCCACGTTCGGCACTCTTAACTGAACCCACCCACATCACCTCACTCACCTGGACCACCAAGCCTGTCACTCCTGGCTGGAATTTCTCTTCCAGGCTTCCATACACCACTACCACTACACTAGCCTCGCAGGGCTTGGTCAGTGTGAAGCCCAAACTGCAAACATATTCGAGATACCCATGAAGTTTCTGCAACCTAAGGGCCAATTTAAGTTCTTCGTATAGGGTTTCCAAATGGCCATCAGGTCCCTAAAGCTTGACACTCAGGACGTTTGGCTCAGGACGCTTCTTTGGGGCTGCCCTGTCTGTACTCTGTACTCTGATACCACTAGCATCCCTGAAACTGTGACAATCAAAGACGATCTCCAGACAACCAAAAGGGGTAACTTTGCTTCTGAGAATGATGGTCTCTCTAAATTCATTCTGTTCATTCCTTTATGTTTAGGAACTGGGAAGAAATTGTCCTATGAGACTGCTAAAGGGTTAAAGATAACATGTTGGGTCAGGTGATGCTAGATCAGCTGCACCTGTGGTGGAGTCCCAGTTCCATGTCTTACAAAGACTTTAGGTGCGTCAATTAGCATCCTTGAGCCCAAATCCTTCAACTATAAAATGGAAATGGGGGGTGGGGGGAGCATTTGACCACATAGGAAGGCCAGAGCAACAACATAAAATGATAAGTGAAAATTTCCTGGCATGGGGTATCACTGTACCACTGTATCACTGTCATCCCATTGCTCATCGATTTGCTCAAGCAGGTACCAGTAACGTCTCCATTGTGAGACTTGTTGTTACTGTTTTTGGCATATCGAATATACCACAGGTAGCTTGCCAGGCTCTGCTGTGCGGGCAGGATACTCTCGGAGGGACAGAGGAATCGAACCCAGGTCAGCTGCGTGCAAGGCAAACACCCTACCCACTGTGCTATCGCTCCAGCCTGGCATGGGGTACATCCAATAAATATTAGTGATTATCTGCTGGCCCAGAAAATTCCTTTTAACGAAGCCTACAGTTTAGTTTTCTATTTTGGTGGCCTCTGATCTTCCCCCTCCTTCCTATGCCCTTCCCACCTGTTGAATCCCTCTGGTTTTACCCTTTGACCTTAAGGAATCTTTCCTGCTGGTTCAAAGGCATCTAAGGTTAAAGTGAAGGGAAAAGCACATGCATGAGTGTGCACGTGTACACACACACACACACACACACACACACACACACACACACATGACCTTTCAGATCTAAGCTTCCCCAGACTAACTTTCCAGACAAAGGACTGCATTGTTGTCTAAAAAACAAACTTTTCCACAGGGAGCCCTTGAAAGAGCTATAAAAATCTCAAAGTCTCCATCCTCTTCTCATTCTCCTCCCTGTTCTATCCCTGGCATTGGCATATCCCTTCTGCTCTCAGACTCTCCACTTCCTGATCTGAAAGATGAGGGTTTTGGACCAGGGTGCTTTCTATACCCCCATCATCACAAAAGCTGCTGTTTGCCCTGCAATGTGGTGGCACGGGTGGTAGCTGGACACACCTTACAGCTGGTCCTTAATGAGGACTAGGACCACAGAGACAAACATCCCCTGGCCGTCCTGTTCCCTGGAGAGCCAGCTGGGTCAGAGAGAGAACACAGTGGGGAAGGGATCTCTGGAATCCCATATGGTTTACTGAGCCTGCCCAGAGTAATTCCCTCATGCAGAGACAGGAGTTACCCCTGAGCACTGCCAGCTGTGGCCGGTGCAAAAACAAACAAACAAATAAATGGATGTTTACAGCTACTGGAGTGGGAGGCCCACGGTAAAATGAAACCCTTCCCGCCCCTACCCCCCCCCCCCCGCCCACAGAGGCCGGGCAAACTAGTTCCTCTAATCCTGTTGCCACCTCAGGACAGTGGGACCCTCAAAGCAGCAGAAATGAGGGGACAGACTGTGAGACTGTGACTGGAAAAGCTTCTGGTACAGCACCGGTGTATGCGTAAGGAGGTCTGGGCACGCCTTCTTTTCAGGTGCTATTTAAAGTTTGTAATACAACTCCACATCACTCTCCTGGGTGAAGCCCTTCTCTTCTTTCCAGAAAGCCCTGTCCAGTTCCCTGTCTGCCAAGAAGCCTTCTGGGCGCAGTGTTTCTAAAGGTCCAAGGTCATCAATTTCCCAAAGATTGATGAAGGGAGCCAGGGTCAGAGCTGGGGGGGAAAGGGTTCAGTGACAGCAAGTTCCCTGCCCTAAGAACTTCCTTTCTGCAACTCTGGGGAGATGAGTCCTCCCCTGCCCCACCCCAAGATAACTCCGACATCCACCCTCAACATCTGCATAGGTTTAGTGCTCACAAGCCCAGTGTGCTCAGGAGGCACAAAACCACCCTTGAGCCCAGACGGGAAAGTCAGGATAGCTCTGCCCTCCAACCCCAGAGCACAGCGCCCACCCCACTGCCCACGACAGAAGACTGGCTTCTCTCACTCCCACACAGAGCTGCCTCACAACTCTCCAGCCGTGACCCTTCCTTCCCCTGCCCTCACCCAAGGACCAGAAGGACTCCACCGTGCCAGGATGGTCCATGAACTTGAACCCTCAGGAAGAGAGACAAGACCAAAACCTGGAACTCAGGAGATGTAGGGGTTGGCCCAAGTTCTAGAGCTAGTTCCCTGACAGGGCTGAGGTGAGAAGAGGGCCTCGGGACTCTCGACCTACCAAGCCTCTTCCTCCCCCTTTTTCTCAGTGGCTGGTCGCCTCCCGACTCGGTCATCACCACTGTTCTAGGTTGGCAAGTTTGCAATTGGCCCCACATCTTTCCTGGGTCTACTTCTCGCATCCTCTTAGCACCAACACAAGGAACCCTAACATGGATGAGGACTGCAGAGAGCCACTCCCACCAAGACACACAGCTTTGCTCCTGTCACCCCAGGATGAGAGGGACAGGCTAGACTCCCCTTCGGTCCATTCCACCCCCTCGGAGTCACATTCCTCTTGCCATCTGACTCATGTCTCTCTTATGGCCAGCCATGAGCCAGAGTTCTTCCCCTGCCCTGCTAGCATGCTGCCCCCCTCCTGGGAATCAGGTTCACCCACTCGAGCCCACCTGCTTGCATCCTGCTCCACTATGCCCCCCTTCCCCTCCTGCTGAGTTATCTCTGCCCATTGCACTCCTTCCTTTGGCAGGTTCCCTTCCCCCATCCCATCTATTGGTCCTGCTCAGCCCTGTCGAAGATGCCCTCCAGCCAGGGCAATCTCTGACTCCTGAGCATCAGCCCTGCCCGCTGAAGGCCTGGCCTGGAGTCACTGTGCTGGTCTGAACGCTACCTACTCACCAAGCCACAAATGGCCACCCAAGGACTTGGCCCTGTTCCTCCTACCTCCAACCTCAGCCTGGCATTTATTCCAAATACTACCTAGCACCTCTAATATGCCTGAAAGTTCTTGTCCTTGCTCAAGAAACCTCCTCACCCATCTTAAATGCCACCTGCTTTGGAACCCTTCCCCCATTTTCTCCCGTTGAGGACTCTGTGTTGTTTTACCTGGGACCCCCACCCCCACCCTCACAGGCTGTTCTCAGGTCCCCCCATGACCTCCTGGAGATCCAGGTCATTTCCTTGCTCATGGTTGGATCTTCCCCACAGTACCCCTTATCAAGAAGATGTTCAATGAATGGCTTTCACAGTGAACTGAAACAGAATCTACCCCAACTCTCAGGCCAGTCCAGGCTCCTGGGTGGCCTCAAGCCTCGTCCATCCAAATGACCTCTACTGTTCTTCCAAGATTGGACTTGGGCCCAGACTGAGTCAAATGACCTCTTATCATTCTTCCAAAATTAGGCTTTCCTCTTTAATTACGCCTTATCTAGCCACGCTTGATGTGGATTCTAATTACATAATTACTTCAAGCCCTGGGACTTAAAAACAAAAAAAGGAAAAAGAAAGGCCTGTGGATGATGCCACAGGTAAGCAAATAAAACAAATACACACTTATCTACACTGGATGGTATTTTATTGTTCATATGGGAGTTTTTTAAACCAAAAAATAGAATTCTCAATGGACCTTCACTGACATTAAGGTAAAACTCTCCCTGGGAAAGAGTAGAAGAACTTCATGGCAATGCCTAACCCTCTGGTAGACTTTAAAAGCAATCTAATGGCTATTACCCTTTCTGCAGTGAAAGCAGGGAGCTGTATGACTGGGGCATGGTAGATTCTGAAAGCAAAACCAGGGCATCCTTCTAAATTCCCATCTTCTTCTGCATTCCAGGTACACACTGTGCCACCTCTCTCCTTGAGCACTTCTGCCCAATTCTTCCCCACTAGACTATGTCCATCCTGCAAGCAGAGGCCTGGTCTCATCCATCTTTCTATCCCCAATTCTCTATCCCATCCAAAACTGGGGGGTAAATGGGAGCATGCAGGTCCTCCTCCTTCTCGAAGCCTTTCTCTCTCAAGGCGCTAACCTTTCTCATGCCCGGCCTTCTAACATGCTGGTCTCTCTGGCCTCTTCTTTGGTCCCCCTGCAGTCCCCTTCCCATTTGATCCCCACCACACCTTGCAACTGCTCTAGCTAAGTCTTTGGCATAAAAAGCCTTTCAGATCTCCAGAGGTCACCAAACTTTTTGATCCCAACTTTCTGTGGTAAAATTGCTTTAAGCATATTTATTTATAGGTTAATTATAAACCTTGCACTAGTAAAAATAGGAGAGCTACATCATCCTTTCATTTGAGCTAAAGAATAAACAAAACTGTCCCTGATAATGTTTTCTTCCTGCCTCTCCATGGCTATCTTGAAAGCTCATCTCCTGCTTGGGATGAGAAACAACAGGTCAGCAGGAGTGTTCCGTTCTCTTTGTAAGACAGAAGCCGGGTGGAGAAGCCAAAACTGAATAAATGAATGAATTCACTTATGGCACAGAGAGTAAGTCCATGCTTCGGGCAGACACATGCCACCCTGAGATAGAATGTGACAAGAAAACAGCCCTGGGGGACTGGAACTATTGCACAGCGGGTAGGGCATTTGCCTTGCACGCGGCTGACCGGGCTCAATTCCCAGCATCCCATATGGCCCCCTGAGCACTGCCAGGAGTAATTCCTGAGTGCATGAGCCACAAATAACCTCTGTGCATCAGTGGGTGTGAGAGAAAGAAAGAAAGAAAGAAAGAAAGAAAGAAAGAAAGAAAGAAAGAAAGAAAGAAAGAAAGAAAGAAAGAAAGAAAGAAAGAAAGAAAGAAAGAAAGAAAGAAAGAAAGAAAGAAAGAAAGAAAGAGAGAGAGAGAGAGAGAAAGAAAGAAAGAAAAAGAAAACCACCCTGGCCAGTACTCATGGCTCCTAGAGATGATGGGAAAACAATGATTTTCCAAAGGCATGTAACAAAACCGCTGAGGCAGATGCCATAAAGAATGTTCCACACAGACACCAAATCCTGAAAGCCGTGGAAAGGGGTGTCAGACAAGGCTACCCCAAAGTGCTGCTCCAGTGAACAGGGAATGAGTAGCAGTACTCCCTGGGCTAAGGAAACTGCAAGGGCAAACACCAGCACCACCACACCCACCCTTGGCCAACAGAGAAGCCTACAAGGAGTCACTAATGGCCTATAATGACATCAGCCAGCGACCAAAAGAGGGAAGTCCTCTTCTCCTTTGCTCCTCTCTACTTAAGACCATCCCTAACTTCAAATCTCTAAAGGCATCACTCAGGCCAGGGATGAAGCACAGTAGGAGTGTAAGCTTTGCATGCATAAGACCCTGGGTTAGAGTCTCTGCACAAAAATAAATGGATGGGGATGGGGGGGTGTAGCAGGTCATGCAGCCCTGCTACTGCCCAAGCTCTGAGTCAAACAGAGCAGACAGACTGTCTGCATCTGCAAGGGCAGATCCCACCCTTCAGAGGGAGGAAGAGCCCCAGAAAGACACCCTGGAAAGCTGGCATGGTGCCCCAAGCTTTACCAATCAAAGGCTCCTGAGTAATTCAATTGTTTAAAGAGAGTTTTCAATGTTTTGCACCTTATGGCAGCACTCTTTCTTCCTGGTCTGCCTTGGAAAGGAACACCCTAAAACCCCTTGAATTGGGGATTTCCACAAAGTAAGTGCCAGTCTATGTGCCAATCCATGGACATATGCACTGGCCCTTGAGGGCATCTGCTTGCCAAGTTCTATATTCTTTGATGGATGGACGGATCTTGATGAATCCAGAACCAGTCTCCAACTGGTTTCCATCCGTGTTCCTTTGACCCAGAAAGGGAAAATCAGTTATAATGATGCTTCAGGGAAATATTTAAAAGAACTCATAATTTTAATAATTAAAGGTAAAAAAACAAGACCGCACATTGTATTGCAGGTCAGCAGACTGCAAGGCCACCTCCTCTAAGAGCTGTTCTCGCAAGGAGTCACGTCTTTTATCAGTACCCAGGCCTGCCTACCATGGGGCTCACCCACTCACACCTGCCAGACTGGCTCACTCAGACACCATGTCCAACAGGGAGGCCCCACTGCAGACACGAAGCCGTCCTTGGCCCAAGCTCATGGGCAGAACAATTTGGCTTTCAGCAACCACCAAACCTTGCTTAGGCCCTGGGCCCTCTCCTGAGCATTAGCTTTCCTCAGCCGCTCTATTTCCTGCCCCCCTGTTGGGATTTTGTTTTCTTTTGAGCTTTATCCATTTTGTCCTGCTTAAAGCAGGACAAATCCACTTGTCCTGAAGGGCCTAAAGTCCACTGTCCAGGATCGTGGGACAGGCTGCAGCTCTCCTAGGTCCCACGTCTACCCATGTCCTATCTCATCCCACCTTCAAAGACTGCACTGTCTCTTGCCTCTACCCACCTGCATGTACTGTCTATAAAAGGGCATTCAAACACTGAAGAATCATTCACATGTATATTATAGCACCTTGTAAATAATCCCCAATAACAATGTAACACAGAAATGTTCATACTTCCATTCCCACCCCACTGGCTTTCTGTACCCAACTATAACCTCTATCATTTTGTCCTGGCCAGAAACCGTCACGCAAAACTGGATCTGCCCAACTAAACACAAACTCTAAGAACAGGAACCTGCAGAAATCTCTGAATTCTGAATCTGCAGAACCTAGATTCTCTCTTTCTGTGTCAAACCAGGACACTGCCACCAGGTTCCACACCAATTCCAGGCAACAAGAGAAACTGTTTGTAGTTCACAAAGTATGTGCCAAGGACACTGCATACTGGGAGACCAAGCTCAAAGGTCGGCCTACAGGCTGGTGTTAGTAATCGATGCATAAAGCATCCTATAAATGAGTAATGAGTTTTTTGCATTGACAGGCAGAAGAGCAATGCCAGGATCTGGTAAGCACCCATTCCTGTTACAGCTGCTGTGAGCTAGAACCTCACCCATCATGATGGAAAGTCAGGAAAACGATGGGCAGTGTCCATGACAGATGAACATCCAAGTGCTCATTACTCCAGACCATTGATTCTCAGGCAGAACATGTATTTCCATGTCATGCTGAGAAACCAGGTTGTCGGGAACAGTCTCATCCCAGGACCCACCATTACTAGATACCTCTCCCAGAGCCCATCACAGGTCTCTCCCTCCTTGTCCTGAGTGCCCACTTGGGTAAGACAAGGTAGATACCTCACTATTCCCGCACATTCTGTATACTAAAACCCTCCTACTTCGGAACCTGAAACAAACTACTCAAAGCAGCCAGTTCTCTCAGTGTTAGCAAGAAAATAAAATGTGGGAAGGCAGGGACAGTGTCCACAAGTCCACCAATATTTCTTTAGTGAATAAACAGGACTATGATTTTGTTTCTTTGCTTGTTTTTTACCCACACCCAACTGTGTTCAGGATTTATTCTTCACTCTGTACTCTGGAATTATTCCTGGCAGTGCTCAGGAGACCATAAAGGATGCTGGGGATCAAACCCAGGTCAGCCGAGTGCAAGGCAAGCACCTTACCCTCTGTACTTTCTCTCAGGTCCCAGGACTATGATTATTAAGGCACATTTAAAAAAAATTATTGAATCACTGTGAGATAGTTACAAGCTTTCATGTTTTGGTTACAAGAACACAGTGATCAAACATCCATCCCTCCACCTGTACACACTCCCCACCACCAATATCCCCAGTAAATGCCCCCTTTCCCACCCTCCCCCTGCCTCCATGGCAGACAATATTCCCCATACTCTCTCTCTACTTTTGTGAATTATCGTAAAGCACTTTTTTAAAAAGTTTTTGGTGGCCTCCTTGGTGGTATACTCAAGGGCTACTCCCAGCTCTGTGCTCAAGGGCCCATGCAGATCAAACCCAGGCCTCCTGCATGCAAAGTATGCATCAGCCCTTTGAGACTTCCTAAGGTGCCACAAGCAGGTGGTGATTCACCCAGCAAAGGAGTCACTGTTCCATTTCTGAAGCCAGCATCACAGCATTTTTCTCCTCATCAGCAAAATAGGGCGTCTCTAGGGTACCAGGCTATAGGAGATGGACCTGCTAGCAAGAACAAGCAGTGGTAGGGGATGCCAAAAAAAAACGGTTTCCATCACAAAGCTAAAGAGACAGTACAAGAATTAAGGCCCTTGCCTTGCATGTAGCTGTTCCTAGTTCAATCTCCAGCACCCTTCTCTAGTTCAACTTCTGCCCCCTTCTCATTCTCAACAGAGCCACCAGCCTTATAGAGTAATTGCTTTGAGTCAGTATAGTTGCAAAGATTTACATTACTGCAGTCTCAATCTCTCTCTCTCTCTCTCTCTCTCTCTCTCTCTCTCTCTCTCTCTCTCTCTCTCTCTCTCACACACACACACACACACACACACACACACACACACACCACTATTAGTCATGCACTAATTCCTTTCTCTATTTTATTGCTGAGGCAACTGAGGAACAGAGCGGTCATTTGCCCTGGGAAACAGCAGCACCAGGATGGTAACCCTGGCTAGGAGCAGACAGCAGAGACCATACTCTCAGACCACTCCCCCACCTCAGTTCCAGACAAGAGCCAACCTCCAAGAAAAAAGATCTGCCTCATCTTAGGCCCAGCCAGCCACATGACCTTAAACAAATGGTTTTTCTGTGCCTCATTGCTTCCACAGTGAAACAAGGCTAATCACAGATGCCTGCTCCAGAAACAGAATCTCAACTCTGTAGTCCAGTGCAGGCAGCCCAAGAGGACGTCTGAAAAGGTGGGAGGAAATCTTCTATACCTGTGTTGTCCGCATGGCAGCCAAGAGCCATACACAGTGAATGAGCACTTGAAATCTGGCAGGTATGACTGAGAAACTGAATTCTTTACTGCATTTCAGTTTTCATTAACTGAAGTAGCCATGTGTGGCTAGTGTCTGTCATAATGGGATATACAGTCCTTACCTATAAAAAAATACTAGAACAGTGAGCATCGTATCCCTTTGGTCACCACTATATCCCCAGGACCAGCACAGACCGTGGTCTACTGCTGCTATTCACTATCTGTTGAGCAAATCCAAAGCAAAGGATTTTTAAAGGCTTCCAAACAGCTTCATGTCCCAGGCAGGCACTGACTCTGCAGGTTCCTAGGCCAGTGATCTCTAACCTGAGCCCAACAGGGAGCATGGAGAAGGGCTCTATACTGTGTTGGAGAAGGGCTCTCATGAAGAAAATTTCTCCTCTGGAGCTGAGTCCGTTCCCCTGAAATTTCTTCTTACTAGTTTTGGCACACTTAGTTCACAAATTTATGGAAATCAAAGTAAGTTATGGGGGTTAGGGGGGAGCCCTCAAACATTTGAAAATGTAAGTTTAATGCTATAAATGCAGAAGTCTATCCTTTATTCACTTTTTTTGGCTAAGCTGAATCCCATCTTAAGTGTCATTGTCACTGTCACTGTCATTCCGTTGCTCATCGATTAGTTCGAGCGGGGGGTACCAGTAACATCTCCATTGTGAGAGACTTGTTACTGTTTTTGGCATATCGAATACACCACAGGTAGCTTGCCAGGCTCTGCCTTGCGGGCTAAATACTCTCGGTAGCTTGCCGGGCTCTCCTAGAGGGGTGGAGGAAGAACCCTACCTGCTGTGCTATCGCTCCAACCCATCTTAAGTGTAATATATGATTAAACAAAGATAAGACTGTGGTGTGTTTGGAGTGCTAGACTGAGGCTGGAATCCAGAATCTTTATCTCCAGTGACTCCATCAACCTAGTCCAAATCCCTAACCCCATAAATCACTCAGACAGAATGCATCCAAGTCCCAGTATGTTATGTCTTGTTTTCCAAGCAAGGTCTGGGGATTGCAGCATAACACCTCCTATCTTCATATTTTCTTGATGATATCTAACAAGTATGATAAATCTCCTGTTGTGCCAAGTTCTATGGCAAGCACAGAGGGGTGATACAGCAGTGACAACAATGTGGCCCTCACCAGAAGCCCAAAGTCTAGAAAGAGTAAGAAGGCAAATCTCCAGCCTACTTTCTAAGATCAGGAGAGTCACAGAAACCATACACAATCCATTTTATGTGACAGATGCCACAACAGACATATGTACTGAGTGACAGCCTTAAAAGAGACCCAGAAGGGGGCTGGAGAGATAGCACAGCGGGTAGGGCGTTTGCCTTGCACGCGGCCGACCCGGGTTCAAATCCCAGCATCCCATATGGTCCCCTGATAACGGCCAGGGGTAATTCCTGAGTGCAGAGCCAGGAATGACCCCTGTGCATAGCCGGGTGTGACCCAAAAAGCAAAAAAAAAAAAAAAAAAAAAAGAGACCCAGAAGGGTCCCAGAACTGTGCATAGCACATAGCAGTACTTGGTTGAATGAGTTCAATCAGACCTTGACTCCCAGCTCATTTTAAGGCTGGAGAAACCCAGACCTAGATGACTTTTCAAGGTGACCTAGGCAGTTGGTGATGGGACTGGATCTAACACCTGGGTCCCGTTGCTCCTCAGCATAGCAGCCCAGAGCTCTGTCTCACCCTCACCCTGCTTCTTAGCCTATGCTGCCTGGGCAGAGCGGCAGCCTCCACTGCCTGTTATTCTCTCTATCTCAGAATAAACAATGGGCTTACTTTCATGAGACTGTGTCTCTGGAACACTCTTGAATTCTGATGACTAACCATATGCACCCCATCTCAAAAACACATGTTCAATCATTTAATAAAGTTACCCTGGGAATATACTGGAAATCAGGAAGGAACTGGATAAAGAGACAAACCAAGTCAAAATTTGAGCATTGAACACTGTCTCTCCTCTCAGGCAGAACCTCACTGAAAGGCAATGTGGAGTCAATCCATTTTTCAATGTGAGGGAGACAACAGCAGAAGAAAATTGTCCACAGAACTTGAAGTTCGAGGGGAGCTGACGGTCCTGCAGTAGCTGGCTGAGGTTTCTCCTTCATCCGCTAAGTGCAAGCAAGGGTGGAAACCACTAAGCAAGTGGCATCTTACACCACAGAAACAGGAGAAGGCTCAGGAGTCAGAGGTACGTGCACAATGTGGGGGAAAACTGGAGGGGTTAAGAAGAAACACTGCTGAAAGCTGATGCAAGGAGCATCCTCTGACCCCACGGTCCACCCTAAAACTGGTCTAGTCCGTGAATGTCCCTCCCTCAAATAGCAGAAGGTGGAGATTTACTGTTTAGGCAAATGATACCAGCCATGCTCTAGACTGAGAGAGGGATACAGCTGAAGGAGGGAGACCGGGAAGCAACTTTTAGAAGACAGAAGTGAAATAAAGTCAACATGCCAGAGTGGCCAGCCCCTTTCCCCACTCTCCCATCCCAGGATACAAAACAACCACGCAAACCCAACACTCCTTCAAATATTAATTTTAAGCACTGACATCTACATGTGCCCAATAGGAAAAGAGGGGTGCTCTCTTTTGGCTCACTCGACAATCAAGTGAACGAGTCTCTTTCTGTAGCACAGCTCTGAGGCAGCATCTGTGTCTATTCTTTTTTAAAATTTCTTTATCCCTGGGCCGGAGCGATAGCACAGCGGGTAGGGCGTTTGCCTTGCACGTGGCCAATGTGGGTTCGATCCCCAGCATCCCATATGGTCCCCCGAGCACCGCCAGGAGTGGTTCCTGAGTACAAAGCCAGGAGTAACCCCTGAGCATCGCTGGGTGTGACCCAAAAAGCAAAAAATAAATAAATAAAATAAAATAAAATAAAATTTATTTATCCCTCTTCCTTTTGTTGTTGTTGTTTTTGTTGCTCTGAGAGCACACACTAGTGGCAGGGCTTGTATTCTTGGCTGAGAGGCTTGCACATGTGGCCACAGATATTCTCATTGCTGTGCGAGTCAGGAGTCACACGTGGCAATGGTGCTCACAACTTAGTTACAGTGCTCGCCAGGTGGGGCACACTTTAGCTGTTGTTCTAATTCTTGGTCACTGGGAAGGGGAAATCACATGCTTGGTTGAGGCACCGGGGATGCCCAAAGGTAGTGCTGCTGGGAGGAGCATGTGGGGTGGTGCCAGGACCAAACTCAAGGCTGAGGCTTTCTGTACATGGACAGACAAGGAAAAGCTACATGGAAGGATCACTCCAATGGAAAATACATCCAAGAAAACAAGCAAGAAAAGGGGACTGTTGGGGCTGGGGGGAGAAAAAGAAGAAAATTAAGGTAAGGAAAGGAAATTTAAAAAGAAAAACACTAAAATTCAATAGAGCCATCAAGGGGAGTGGGAGGGAAATGGCTCAATGTGCAAGAGCAAGTGCTCTGCATGTGGGGGGTTTAGAATCAATCCCTGCACCACATGGTTTCCTGGCTACCCCCAGGTATGGCCTGGAGGACCCTTATACTGCAGGGCCCCAACAATAACTCATCCCTGACCCTAGCATCAAGCCATTAGTTACCCAGTCCTTTGAGTCAAGTATCACTGAAGTGATCCCTGGGCACCCTGAGCACTAACTGGGAGGCCCAAGTGTGTGGGGGGTAGGGGGGTATGGGTGTGCATGTGCGCATGTGTGTGTGTGTTTGTGTGTGTGTGTGTGTGTGTGTGTGTGTAAGAGAGAAAGAGAGAGGAAGAGAGAAAGGGGGGGGAGAGAGAGAGAGGGAGAATTTATTACACCCATGAAACTTGAGCAGTATTTACAGTAGAAAGAAAGGAGGAAAGTAGAAAAAAGGGAAGGGAAGGGGATGGGGAGAGGGTAAGGGAGGGGAGGGAAGATGCAGGCAGGGTGATAGGGAAAAAGCATAGGGCTTCATTAATCTATAGGAAGACAGAAAGAAAGAATATCTGCATGAACCATAAAAAATGGCATTGGAGGGGCTGGAGTGATATCATAGTGGGTAGGGCGTTTGCCTTGCATGCAGCTGACTGGGGTTCGATTCCCAGCATCCCGTATGGCCCCCTGAGCACCGCCAGGAGTGATTTCTGAGTGCAAAGCCAGGAGTAACCCCTGGGCATCGCCGGGTGTGACCCAAAAAGCAAGAAGAAAAAATGGCATTGGAAAAGCTGGTAATTTACAATAGAAATACCTAAAAGAGTCAAAAGTGACTGTCATAAACAGAGAGAGAAAATAAGTTCACAAAGATGCCCATATCCTAATCCCTGAAACTATAAGTGTGTTTTATTACAAGGAAAAACTAAGGTTCTATGGGGACTTAATGTTGTTTAATAACTGCATAGAAATTAATATTCTGGATTTTCTAGGGGAGCCCACAGTAATCATAAGAGTTCTTAAGATTGGAACTGAAAGAAAGAAGGGAGTCAAAAGAAGATGGACTGTTTCAAAAGCTCAGAAGATTCAAGTGGCCATTGCTAGCTTTGAAGAAAGAAGGGGACCATGAGCCAAGGAATGCAGGCGCCATTTAGTCTAGAGCCTTGCTTCTTAGTGTGGATGATACCCCATGGAGAGTCACGCAACTGGGTGTGGAGAGTCATGGAAAGCTTTTCAACTTATTTTAAAATAAATTTATGATGTAAGTTTAGTAAGTGTTTGATCTGTTTACCTGCTTTCTCTATCTCTATGCCCAGGGTCCCTTAAAATTCCTCCTATGCCAGAGAGATAGTATAGGAGGCAGGGCACTTGCCTTGCATGCAGTCAACCAGCGTTGAATCCTCTGCACTCCATATGGTCTCCCAAACTCTGCCATGAGTGATTCCTGGGTGCTGTGCCTCCTGGCTGTGAGCATCACTGGGTGTGGCCCCCAAACAAACAAAAATCCTCCCATAAAAATGGGCCATGAGAAGAAAAAGTTTAAACTACCTTGGTGTAGATGACTTTTCAGGAAAGAGATTCATTTCAGAAAGCAACGCAGGCCTGTGAATACACTGTCACTAGCCCAGTGAGACCCTTTGCCTTCTCACCTCTAGGACTAAAGCATGGATGTGCAGTGCTTTATACTATAACTCTGGCACTCACTATTGCTGCAGAAATAGTAAATCACATCCAATGACTGACAAGTGAGGACCTGGAACAGAATCTTCTAAGGAGTCTCAGAGCATTGGCTTTTAAAGCCACATACATGACTTGGGTACAAACTAGAATTTAGTTGAAAGAGAGAGGAAGCAGATTCTCTCTTGCCACAGCTCACAAGCGAGAGAAGGAAGTAGCAATGGCAACAGGAGAAGGGCAGACACTAGTGGAAAAAGGCCTCTGGCAAGGGATCAAGTCCTGGTGTGGAACCTCTCCTTAGGACATGGCAGAATTCTGTACTTCTGAGAAATAGATGCTCTGGCAGGCAGCAGGAAAGGTCACAGGCTTCTGAAGCCGGGGTATGGCACGTGATGTGAGGATTTGGGATGGGCATGGACAACAGAGGGCACAAGATAAACAACATTTCCTGGCCATGAGCTGCACTTAACCATGAAACATTTTGCATACTTTTCTTTTAATTTTTGGGCCATACCCAGCAATGAAGTGACAGCACAGCGGGCGTTTCCCTTGCACATGGCCAACCCAGGTTCGATTCCTCCGCCCCTCTTGGAGAGCCCGGCAAGCTACCAAGAATATCCAGCCTGCAGGGCAGAGCCTGGCAAGCTACCCATGGCATATTTGATATGCCAAAAGCAATAACAACAAGTCTCACAATGGAGACGTTACTGGTGCCCACTCGAGCAAATTGATGAACAATGGGACTACAGTGCTATACAGTTCTATGCCCAGAAATGCTCAGGAGTTACTCCTGGCTCTGCTCTCAGGGATTACTCCTGGCAGTGCTCAGGGACCATATGGGATGCCGGGGATGGGGATCAAACCCCAGTTGGCCACAGACAAGGTAAATGCCCTAACTGCTGTATTATCTCTCTGGTCCCCTTAAGTACTTTTCTACTAGAACCATCACAGGCACCTCACAGAATGCAAATCCCACGGGACTCTTCCCCATACAACTGGACACTTCCAGGAAACTGCTTGTTGGAGAGGTCCTCTTTAGGCAAGCTACCCACTGACCCCTGAGCAATCCATGTTGTCTGTAATTAATCCATCAGAAGAAAAGCTTAAAGATCAAACACTGCAGAATACATCTGTCCTATCAGCAGCCTCTAGATGGCTTCCTGCCTTCCTTCTGGCACCAGATCCCCACCAGGTCCCCACCAGCACTGATCAGAAAGGGGAGAGGCAGCTGGGTCCTGCTTCGAGTCACTGAGTCGGCTCTGCCCCGGGAATGAAAGAAAACCAACACACTGAATTCTTCCAAGATGTGTTCTCTTGGCCACAAGCCTGCCCACCTCGCCCACTCTAAGTATTACCAGCATCACCAACAAGAACTCCAGTTTTGCCATCAGCACCTCGACCCCTTAAAGTTACAGAATTTAGTTACAGAAAGAATTGCAAACACTCTTTCAGTGGAAGGAAGTCAAGAAATAGGGCGAATCTCTAGGGTGAAGGTGTCCCTTGTGGCGATAATATAAGCGTGGAAATTTTTTCTATTGCTATAGCTGGTTTATTGTGGTTTTCTGTTATTGTTATTGTTATTGTTGTTATGAAAACAATAATAAACACATGATAGCAAGTTGGGGATATTTTGTTTGTTTCTATAGTCGTAACTGACCGCAGAAGAGAAGGGAGGCAGGAGGCGGGTAACCTCAGCGAAAGGCCACACCAAAGTGAAAAACAATTTAATAGGGTTGGGTCGGTTTTGTGTGTAAAACACAAATACATTCAGAAACAGTGAACTCAACTGACTTCAAATTAAGAATAGAGAGGATGAAATTTTAATGACTCACTCAGAAACAATATTAAAATGTACAACAAAGAAATTGGCAGTAAAGAAAAAAAGATAGGGGAGACGGGCTAGGAGAAACATACAGCATGAGGAGAGTAGAAGCTGTGGGAAAGAAAGGAAAAATGGTAGAGAGAGGTGTGGAGAAAGTAGGATGGGAAAACATTAGGACACAGCAACAGACACACATGCTGAGCCAGTCACACAAAGCAGGAAGAATAAATCCACAGAGATACTCCATGAGCATGAAGAGTTAAAGTAAGCAACACACAATACATGACTGGTTGTTGGCGTGGGCTATAGATTTCAAAGCATTATCACCTTTTACCTTGCCTTTGAATGGTTGCTGATCTGGTTAACCACAGTTCACAGCTCTTTAATTGCTCATTGAAATGGTCTGAGGCTTAGCTCAGGTCAGAGGTGCCTCCAATGAGGTGGAGTCAGTAAATCAGTCATCTCCAAGTGTCGCCTCTGAAAGGGGAGGGCCAGCAACATGAGCTCAAAGAGGACAATGCACCCACGAAAGTTAAAGGGAAAAAGACTGCTTGAGTTAAAAAATATTAAAAAAGGAAAAAAAGAAAAGACTTTGTTTTTTGGTTTTTGTTTTTTTCAGTTTAAAAAAAAAAATGGAGCACTGGGTCCTACCTCAGCATTCTCCAGCAGCGCCCTGGCCACACCTGACCTGACACAGGGTCACAGAGTGAAGAGCTACATGCCCGATATCTGTGCAACCCAACAGCCTCCAGTTCACACTGCAACTGACAGCGGGATAACGAGGGAAATTCCAAGGAGAATTCAAGAGAGTCCCCATCCAGCCTAGACTCACCAACCTGAACTCTCGCTAAGCCCCCACCACACTCCCCAGCTTTGTCTAAACCAAGTTGCTGCTTACTTACTTGCCAGCTGCTGGAGCCTCCCCTCAACCCCATCCCTCTCCCCTCCAAGCCAACTATCAGTATTTCCTGTCCCCTTCTGACCTCTCTGTCCCCAGCCTGCTACCTGGTCCATTCCTCCTACCTCTCCCTTCTTTCAACCACTATTCCTCCTTTCTTTCCTCCGCCCCTTCTTGGAATCATTTCTCTCTGAGGAAGAGGGGGCTTAAGAGATGGGTCCAGAACACAGGAGCCAGAATCTGTCCACCTGGGTTTCTGCCCCAGCTCTGCATTGCTAGCTGTGTGACTATGTGACCTTGGACAAACTGCCAAACCTCCAACCACTCAAATTCCTCAGTGAAGGAGGTTGAATCTGGCAATCACAGAGGTTACTTCCAACTCCAGCACTCAAATATCCACCTGTATAACCATAAATAAAAGCAGCGATCTACACGCACTTAAAAAGAGAAAATAAATCCTAGAAACCAATCCCTGTCATCATCTCTCCCGCCAACCACCCGTTCCTGACGTCCCATGCCTCACTCCGGGCCACTCTCCATCCTTTGCAGACAATAAAACCTCGTGAGGGGCTAGAGTGATATCACAACGGGTAGGGCATTTGCCTTGAATGCGGCCGACCTGGGTTCGCTCCCCGACGACATCCCATATGGTCCCCTGAGCACTGCCAGGAGTAATTCCTGAGTGCAGAGGCAGGACTTAACCCCTGAGCATCGCTGGGTGTGACCCAAAAAGCAAAAAAAAAAAAGAAAAACCTCATGAATTTCACTCAGCAGGGGAAAGGTGAATCTGAATCCAGCAGCAGCTGGAGTCCTGAAAAGTTTTTTTTCATGCCATTGACCAATACTGTAAGTGTGCCATCATCTTAACAAATGACCAAGAATCTAAGAATGCCATCACAAACTGTACTTGTGACCCTACAAACAGCAATGCTCTCAGGAACTCAAGAAGAGGTCTGCTCCCGGACCCTGCCATTTGCCAACAAGGACGCAAATCCAGAGAGGAGGCAGAGCCCCAAGCAGACTGGTGGCCAGAATCAAAGCTTTCCTCAGGCCCAGAAATCCTTTCTCTACTCTTTTATTTTTTTATGAAAACCATCTATTTCATTTGTCACAGATGAACACCAAAATCACCAGCGAGTGTCCTTTACAGCGAGTCTAGCATGTCCAGGGCAGAGCCCAGAGCTAAGTTTGGATGATCAACTGGCTACTAACGCATAAAGGCTTTTCTCCCCATCCTAGAACCCTGCCCATTCATTCATTCCCTGCAAAGAAAATGCCAGACTCTACTATCTGTATTGAACTCTATTTTGAAGCGGGAATAACTGAACAGTTCTTTGTTGGGTCAATGAGAAGCATCTTCTGGTCCTTCCCCACAACTCCTACCTCACCCCTCAAGACCCCTGATCCCTTCTGATCTCTCCAATTAGAATGAAAGAAAAAGGTAAGAGGAGGGGAAGGGCCAAGAAGAAATGGGTGTCTGAGGAGATGGCAATGTACTGTCATCTCTTCTGCCTGCAGAAAGCACTGCTTGTCACATACCAAATCCTTGTGAATTGGTCACCACAACTAGCTCAGGCCAGGGCCCCCAGCTACAAAATACACTCTCTACAGCCCCTGAAAAATTAACCCTTTTCTAGCCATCCACTCTAAACAATGTCCAGGGCAAAAGTAGCCAGGGACCAGTCCTCTCTCTGGTCCAGGAGCCTAAGGTGCCCGGGCTTGGCTGGCAAGGCTCTAAATAAAGCAGCATTGAGAGGGTGGGGCAGGACATTGGTGGCAGCGTCCTCCTCACCACCTCACCCTCCCACCCCCACTCTCTGCACAGCCCTCACCTCACCTATATAGGGGACGCTGGTCAGAAGGCCCCAGCATGTATTTCTGTCATTGTAGCTGCTGTCCCCACCTGCTGTCCACCTCACTTTTAATTCACCCCCCCTTTTCTTCAATCGCCACTAAACCACCTTTCCAAGCCAAAGCAAACACAACAGTGAATCTCAACAGTGAACTCAAACACGGAACACTGGGTGGGGGGGTGGGGGGTGGGGGCTGGATACAGGCCCGCCTGGCCTGGCCTGGCCTTCACTTAGGAGAGGAAAGGACGCTCCGTGGGGGAGGGGCGGTGTCAGAGGCCCGGCGTGCCAAACAGGTTCCATGATGTCTCTAAATGAATGTCCCTCCTATTGATGGTGAAATCAGTTCGGGCCATGTTATCAGGTCAACCCTGTGACAAGAGGGTCACCCCAGCGCTCAATTTAAAATAAAAATCCAAAAGCCCAGCCAGAACATGCTGGGGAAAAACCCAGGGTCTAGATTTAAAAAAAAAAAAAAAAAAAGAGCCCGGCTCAGCATAATCCTTTCTGCTTTTATGTAGCAATGTAATAGCCTAATAAATTCTGTCTTCCTGAAGAAAGCATGCACCGATGAATTTCAAAGCCATCGCGTAACAGGGGATGCACCGGGGATGCACAGCACATCGCCCACCCCCCTCCACCATGAAAGGCACAGAATTGCCTCTATCCCCCTCTCTCTTGAATGGCGCTGCCGCTTCTCAAGGAAGGGACGCCAAGCGACGCCGTCAAGCTGCCAGCTGGGGGCCTGGGATGCCCACGGAATTGCGAGAGAGGAGTTGCTCTCTGTTCATAGGTGGCTGCCTAGCAAGATGCTTGCCAGTCGCTCCGGGGGACGAAGGAGGCGCCTGGGAGAATGGGCAGACCCGAGGTTCCCGGGGACGGCGGGGACACACGCGGACCCTCTCTTTGGAGGCGGGTCCTTAGGCCAGACCGGTCGACCTTCCAGCCCCTCCGGCCGCCCGCTCCTCCAGGGGGGATGCTGATGGGCGCGTACACCTGAGACGCCTGCATCCTGCCACTCGCGCCCTCCTCCTTCCTCCGGCTGCTGCAGAGGAGCCCCTCCTCGGTAGTTTCACTTTACAGCAAAAACCCACCGCCCGGGCGAGGCTGTCTCCTGCACCTATATTGCAGCCAGCCTGGAGCAGGCTGACGTTCTTTCCCGGCAGAGGCCATGATCGCACGGAGCCCCCACCCGCACCCCGCCACCACCACCCCTCACACTCACGTACACACACAAATGCTCCAGAACCCCCGCACCCTGGGCAACTTTCCTTGCAAGAATCGGGGATCCACCAAGCAGACAAGAAAGGTTGCTTTGATGGAAGGGGATGGGGGGGGAGGCACGATTTCCTCCCTGATTACTCCGGGAGATGCTCAGAGGACGGGGGTCCCACCCACCCACCCACCCTCAAGTCCTTCCAACAGCTGGCCCTTTAAACGCGCCTCCTCCGAGAGCCGAACAAAGGCGCCGCCCGCGGGGGCCGGGTCGGCGCACGCCCCCCGGGGCCGCGGCGGCGGACGGGCGAGCGGCGGGATCGGGCTTACCTTGCGGGTCGCCGGGCGGGCGGGCTGCGCGCGTCCGGCCCCACTCGCACTACACGCTGCAGTTGGCCCCGCTCTGTTTTTCTGGGACTCGCTGCTGACTTCACCGACACTCCGCCACCGGCCAATGGGCTGCGGCGACCGCCCCCCTCATTAGCATGCGGCTGGGACCGCCCACTCCGGCGGCGCCCGATCGGCGGGCGGGGCCCGGGGGGCGGGGCCGGGGCCTCGGCAGTGACAGGAAGGGGCGTCTGTGCCAATGAGAGGCGTGGAGAGCGTCCGCCGCCCCGCCCCGCGTCATTGTGAGCCGAGGAGCGCGGGCCCGCGCATCTCCCCGCTGAGAATACGCGCGCGCGCGCGGGTCCGGTAACCCTTTCTGTCCTGGAGCCCCGCGGATTGGCTGTCCTCGAGAGATCGACCCGGAGGAGCTGTGCGAGAACCCTGGGAGTATGGGCCGGAGTGATCGTAGGGCGGAGAGGGCGTTTGCCTTGCACGCGGCCGGCCCGGGTTCAATCCTTGGCATTCCATATGGTCCCCTGCGCACCGCCAGGAGTAATTTCTGGATGTGAAACCAGGAGATACCCCTGAGCACTACCAGTTGTGACCAAAACAAAGACCAAAAAAAAAAAATCCTTGGGAATAAAATTTTACAATCAAGCTATTTTGAGAGCACAGATTATTGAACTGCTCTGCCCCAATTTGTTCGCCTGTGAAATGACATGCAAATAGTACCTATTTTGTAGGCTGTGTGATGATAACAGTTAACTTAACTAAATTCTTTAGATCAGTGCAGGGTCATCCACTACAGAAATGTTGATTGGAGTCCTTATACTCTATTTCAGCCTGTGTGTTTAACACTTCCTTAAATGTTTTCTCATTTGATCCTCACAACCCAGTAGGAGAGACATAGTTACCGTACCCAATTTTGCAAGTGGGCAAATCGAGCTGTGGTCTAACTGGTTTTCCAGTGGTTGTAAGCATGGCTCTTCCCTCATAATTTTTCCATATTAGAGAGAGTCTCAGGTAGATAATTGGGTTCAGTGCTAATGACTGAACAACTACTCTGGCCTCCTAGGATGCTGTCAGTATTATAGGATGGAGGGGGAGCAATTAATTGGTCCAAGTCAGGAGGGGGGCGGGGAGCAAGCAAGTAGCTGCCTGAAACTTGCTGCCTCCAGTCCTAGATCTCCATACATACCTCTAGGACATCCCTGAAGGGACAGCATTCCTCCCCTGCATGGAACACAACTGATTTTGTCAGCTGCCCTTAGCAAGACTAGCACAGCCTCAGCAGCACACCCTGTCAACAATGTGTGTGCGGAGGTAAAGACAAGCCTTGATGACTGCACAAACTGATGGGCTGTACATCTGCTTAGGTTCTTAGATGTCAGGGAACAGTGACATGTCTTTGCTATAAAACACCTGCTCTCTTCTGCTGTATAAGGGAAAAAAAGAGAAAGAACAATTAGGAGACTCCTAGCCCCAGGAGCTTTCATTATAACTAAGAAGGGGGATGGGGGGAAACACTCAAAAACTATTCTGTCTTGAAAAATCCGCACTCCTCTATGGGTCTTCCCCTGTTGCACCTCATTTTGCTGCTTCGCAAAGAATGCCGAAAGGGGTTTCAAGCTTCATCCACTGCTCTCCATAGTTCGTGCCAGACAGTCCTCCTGAGCCTATAGAGCAATAAAATGAGTAATAATTATTGAGAAAATACTGAATTTGTGCTAACAGCTGTACATCTATTAACTTACTAATGCCACACAACTTCAGGAGATAACCATTGTAATATCTTAAGCTTATGTATGGAAGAAAATCAGAAACAGAGAAACTAAATAGGTTGCCTACCCAGAAAATCTCACAAAAAAGAATAGTAAAACTATATAACAGAATATATCCATACTGCCATGGAAAATAAAAAGATAGGGTGATACTTAACACTCAAAGGTGTTCATATATTATTGAATATAAAAGTAGGTTGAAAACTAGTTTTATACTGCAGGTCCATTATTATTTATGGAATAATGAGTAGTTATTTTCTACTCACCTATATTTTTCTGATTTTTGTCCTTCAGCACTATCAAAATATTTGATGAAAAATTAATAAAATCAGGCCGATACCAGCGTATTACTTTTGGTTCCAGAAACTGCTTGCAGACATTCTACCAGACTATCAACTAAGCCAGAGCCCCACGCCGGATGATGACGGGAAATAATCATCTTTTTCATTTTTTTTTCCCTTTGTCAGGCAGTGTGGTGATTACTAAACAGGCGCGGGACGAGGGGGGGAAAAAATAGAAAACTTATGTAACAAACAGCGGGACTCAATATCTCTACATTCTCAGCAATGGAGAGCTATCAAATGCTTCCTTGACAGTAGGACTGTCTTTTTCTTTTTTGGGGGGAAACCCTAGCAACAATAGTGAGTTATGTGTTGAAACATGGAATGTAACCAAGATAAAGCGTAAACAAAGTGAAACTTATCACTTACAAGGGCGGGGACGGGGGGGCCGGGAGGGGGCGGGAGGTATACTGGGGTGGTTGGTGATGGAATATGGGCACTGGTGAAGGGAAGCGTGTTTGAGTATTGTATAACTGACATAATCCTGAGAACTATGTAACCCTCCACATGGTGATTCAATAAAATTTTAAAAAAATTAATAAAATGATTTTTAAATGAAAAATAGGCTCTCCCCATGGAGATATGATTTATAGGCATCTCTATAAGAAAAGTTTTCATGAGGAATCAAAATTAAGGCCTAGGTCTTTCAAGTTATCCTTCAGTATTGAACTTATCTGCTCCAAAATGTGTAACTCATGCATTTCTCACTGTAAAGACTGACATTATCAGTAGAGTTTATGAGAGAAATACAAAACTCCTAGAATAACAAAGAGAAAAGAAAACACAGGAAAAAAAAATCCTATTCTTTTCAAGATTCATCTCAAGGTCTCACCCAATGGGTGTTCAGAATCATGGTTTAAGGACATTGTAAGATGAAAGCAACCCACAAAATTCACTGTCACTGTCATCCCATTGCTCATTGATTTGCTTGAGTGGGCACTAGTAACATCTCCATTGTGAGACTTGTTACTATTTTTGGCATATCAACACAGGGAACCTCACCCGGCCCGGACATAGACAGGATTATCAGATTGATAGCTCTTTCTCGATTCCGTGGGTGGTGGTTCGTGGCCGTTCTTAGTTGGTGGAGCGATTTTTCTGGTTAATTCCAATAACGAACGAGACTCTGGCATGCTAACTAGTTATGAGACTCCCGAGAGGCTGGCGTCCCCCAACTTCTTAGAGGGACAAGTGGCGTTCAGCCACCCAAGATTGAGCAATAACAGGTCTGTGATGCCCTTAGATGTCCGGGGGTGCACACGCGCTACACTGACTGGTTCAGCATGTGCCTACCTTACGCCCGCAGGCGCGGGTAACCCGTTGAACCCCATTCATGATGGGGATCGGGGGTTGCAATTATTCCCTATGAACGAGAAATTCCCAGTAAGTGTGGGTGATAATCCACAAAATTACCAGATATAATAGTGTCATTTCACTTTTGGTCTTAACTCATTCATTGATTCATCTGAGCAGCAGACTGTGGACTGGGCACTGATGCAACCTGGCTCCCCACCTCCGAGGGCAGGAAAGACCCAGAACACTTTCTCCATAAAGACACCACCACTGTAGGAAGGATCTCAGGCTTGTTTTATTGCTCGGTTCTTGTTATCTAGGAGTTCTTCACTTTGAAACAAGGGGCCCCCCCCATACTCTTTTGGATCTGAGCCTGTAGATGATGTGGCCTGTTGGGAAGAGGAGAAAGAGAAAAACCTCACTCAGGGTTCAGTGTTCAGGGGTGGAGTAAAGCTTGGGCTTGGCACTTTCCAGCCCAAAATTCTCTCACATCACATGTCCCTATTCGTGCTTTCCCAGGGAAATGCAAGGCTTCCAGCTTGGCACCCCTATACCACTTCATTTATTTCTTTCTGAAGGAACTTAACATATTTGGTTTGAAATCATCTATATTTTTCTGTAGTCTTCTTCCTTATACTCTCAAACCAGACTGTAAATTCCATGAGGCCCTGACTTGTATCTACTCATCCTAAACAGTGCTTCACGATGAGCTTTACGCACTGTTCCAAAAAATGTGCTTAAGTTAAACAGTAACAAGTCTCTCAATGGAGACGTTACTGGTGCCTGCTTGAGCAAATCGATGAGCAACAGAATGACATGATACAGTGATACAGGTTACATTTAATCTTATTAGTTTTCTCTTCATGTGCATCCAATTATTTCCAGCAGTCCTTCTATCATTGGAGAGAAATGAAAATATCAGATAGGAGGAAATGAACACACACAAACCAGGATCATAAACAGACTGTAGACAACATCCCTCAATCAGACTGTAAGTATGAGCCATTAGAAGAGGGAAAAAAATTTGCAGATAACTCAAAGTCACCAGTTTTTCCTTCATCTCCAGGATCACATAAACTATGAGAGATGATTACTAAAAGAGATGACATAGAGGTAGCAGTTGAGAACAGTGGTTAGTCTGTGGACCTGGCTCCACCACCTAATGTGGATCTCACGAAAGTTCTCAGGTCCCTATGAGTAAGGAAAATGCAACCCTCCTAGAGTTCACTTATGACATGCAGTTGAGGGCATGCAAGGAAACAGCTGACATACAGGCACTCAGTAAGTAGATGTTATGTGCTGAGGGTGTGGCTCAAGTGGTACAGTACATGCCTTGCCCTGTATGTGTGAGGTTCGGGGTTTGATCTTTTGAGCACCATCAGTGCCACAATAAAAAATAAGGAGATGTTATTAATATCACGAGGAGGACAAGTTGTAAAAGATGCTCTCTTAAAATGTTCTGTTTTCGGTAACTCATTGCTCAAAAGATTGCCCAAAATATTTCAGACATATCACTGGAGAGTGCAGTTTGTACCTCATTTCTTTTTGTAGCATCCTGAAGAAAGTGAAGCAAGTATAGGAAAGAGCTAAGCTTCCTTAAACAACCAATACCCTTTTCTCTGTGTGTGTGTGTGTGTGTGTGTGTGCACATTGGGGGGTGAGTGGGTGGGAGGGGGCAGGCACAGCTGTCAATGCACTATGAAATGCCAGGAATTAAACCTAGAGCTCCCATATGCACAGTATTACTCACAGCCACTTAAGCTATCTACACTGCCCCTAATTATTTTTCTTCATTATTATTCGTAATAAAATCATTGCAGGGAAGGAAGGAAAGAAACAAGAAAGAGAGAAAGAAGGAGGGGAGGAGAGGAGAGGAGAGGAGAGGAGAGGAGAGGAGAGGAGAGGAGAGGAGAGGAGAGGAGAGGAGAGGAGAGGAGAGGAGAGGAGAGGAGAGGAGAGGGGAGGGGAGGGGAGGGGAGGGGAGGGGAGGGGAGGGGAGGGGAGGGGAGGGGAGGGGAGGGGAGGGGAGGGGAGGGGAGGGGGGAGGAGAGGAGAGGAGAGGAGAGGGGAGGAGAGGAGAGGAGGAGGGGAGGGGAGGGGAGAGGAGGGGATGGGAGGGGAGGGGAGGGGAGGGGAGGGGAGGGGAGGGGAGGAGTGTGGTGCCTGAGTGCAGAGTCAGAAGTAAGTCCTGAGCACCACTAGGTAAGGCCCTAAAACAAAATAAAAATTTGGAAAACAATACAGATCTTTGTTTCTGAAAGAGGGTCAAGGTGAGTATGAATCAGTTACCCCAAGTGTTTGGCACAGGGCCTCTGTCTATAGATCTGAAAACACTTGATTTGGTATGTCTTGTGCTGTTACTTGTGTGAAAACATGTATTCATAACAGAATCTGCATTCGATATAATTGTACTATGTTTGCCCAAAGGTGTAGGATTTGGCTTTGAGAGTGTCTTAGGTTATTAGTCAAAATAAATTAAAATGTTGCCCTAAGTTGTCCTTTGAGAGAAATCAGAAGTAGAGAACAGCTTCTCCTCAGTCTGACTGCATATGGCAGGGCCTGCCTGAGGGGTTGGACGCTGGAACAGAGGAGAGTCAGAAGGCAACTGCTGGGAGATCCACTTTCTCCGGCGAAGCAGGAGATTCTTTGATTACAGTATGCTGAGCTCACTCTATAAGACTTACTACTTGAAAGTAATTTGATTAATAAAGTGTTTGCTTGAGAAAAACATCTTGTAGGTTTGGTGGCTTTCGCGGACAGCTCTGACAGGCAGTTCTTGATTGAAGTGGGAGGTAAGTAGAGGAAGTCAGGAAGGAGAGTGAGGCAAGAGGCCAGTACAGGGAGAGTCGGGGAGAGCCAGGGAATGCCAGAGAAACAGCAAGAAAGACGAACAGCGATAATTAAATGGCCCGAGGGGGAAAAATACCACAAACTTCAGAAATGGGGCACCAGCCTCACTAAGCTAATGTAACCTTAACAAGGTTTAAAAATCAACAACAATGGTGTTAAGGGAATAACTGACATTCTGGAAGCTGTTGGAAGCTTGTCAGGGATGATTGGAAGAGTTCACTGAGGAACTCATTACACAGGGCCAAATTGAGCCACCTGGGTGCCCTGGGAAGGTTAATAACACTCTGTCAGCATTTATTAAGAGGAGACGCTGAGTGGTGTGTGGAGAAAGAGCAGAAAGGAAGATGGCGGCCATGCCTATCAGGTATCAGACCTTTCCCCACTGCCTCAGCAAATCTGTCCTGCCCCCAGATTTGCTTGTCCTGTCGCAAGTCAGGAAAGCCTAAACTGTTCCTTAAACCACTTCACAAAACTAGTAGTGTGGTAACCATCTCTAGTCACTTCCTTTGCGCCTAAGGGATCTTATCTCCTGCTTCCCCAACCAGCTGAACAAATAATTCATCTAGGCACTCAAGGCTTTCTATGAGAGGAGATCTCAGAGAGTCAGTTATTTCCAGAGATGTTCGAAACCCTACTCAAATTGGCAATCTATGCAGTGTTTGCAGGGCCTATCTATTTAGCTGACTCTGTGAGGAGATAATCTGAAAGAAGTGGGGGGTGGGGCTGGATCGATAACACAGCCCATAGGGCATTTGTCTTGCACATAGTCAACTGGGGTTCGATTCCCAGCATCTTATATGATCCCCTGAGGACCGCCAGGGGTGATTCATGAGTACAGAGCCAGGAGTAACCCCTGTGCATCACCAGGTGTGACCCAAAAAGCAATAAAAAAAAAAGTGGGGGGAAATTGTGTTTTACAGCCAAAGTAATGGGAGTAACTAAACTCTGCAAGGAAAAGTAGGCAAAGATACCTCTAGCTTCTCTTAGGCCTCGAGAACCAAAGATTTCTTCACTGACCCTATATCAGGAATCAAAGAGAAACAGAAGGCATGTTAGAACCAGATTTCCAGAATCTCTGGCGGCCTAAACTACCTCCTCCATATAAGAATTACTCATGATACTCACCAAAAGCAGCAAAGTAAGGAGTCAGTGGCAGCCCCTTTGACTCAGTGCGATTCTGTACAAAACTCAGTGGGTTTAACCATGTTACTCCATCTCTAGTATCCAAACTATAAGCTGCTCCACTCTTTCATTCCAGAGTATTCCATACCTAGGCCAGGGCTTTCAGCCTCCAGACAATTCATTTAGGGGTGGAAGGGATAGCAGGGAAGGAGCATCAGTTAGGTAGCCTTTGGATTGTGGAAGGAGAACCACAAATCATTCAATTAACCAATATCAGGAATTTATTCCTTTCCAGATGCTAGAGCAAAGCTTAACTTATGGGATATGACCTCATATTGGTGAAATAACTGAATGTGAGGGCCACAAATCTCTTACCTGTACCTGTCTAAACAATTTCTTGGGTGAAAGGGGTCATAAGTAAAGACGCTTTAAGAAGCTCTTCCCTAGGTGATGGAGAACCAGAGCATGAGGATAGGAGCATGTGGCCAACACACCCACAGCCTACTGGGAGAGGCCAGTTGATATCCAGACAGTTACAAACAGTATCAGAAATGGGTCTGGAGAGATAGCTCAACAGTGCCTTCATCATGCATGCAGTTCCTAGCAACAGAACTAGCTAGGAACCGAGCTAGTTCCTAGCATTGCATCATCCCTCAAGCACCAAGCCAGAAGTAGCCTCAGAACATGACCAAGTGTAACCCCTGTGTTATGTACATATTCTATTCATAATTGATACATAATTTACATATCATAACCTTTACTCTTTCAAGGTATTAAATCCAGGGCTTTTATAGTTTCTTTTGAGGTGAGGAGAACACACTCTGTTATACTCAGGGGTTAACTCCTGGCCCTGTGTTCAGGGATTACTCCTGGTGCTCAGGGGACTGTCTGTGGTACTTGGGTCAGGCATATGTAAGGCAAGTGCCTTACCTACTCTACAACTTTTCTGGCTCTGTTTTAGTAATTTCTTAAGATTAGGTAACCAGTTCAATAGTTTTAAATCGGGGCTTGAATGGTAGTACAGCTGGTAAGGCGTTTGCCTCGCATGCGGCCAACCTGGGTTCGATCCATGACATCCCATATGGTCCCCCAGCACCACCAGGTGCAATTCTTGAGTGCAGAGCCAGGAGTAACCCCTGAACATCACTGGGTGTGACCCAAAAAGCAAAAAAACAAGTATTCAATAGTTTTAAATCCAGAATATTTCACCACTGCATAAAGAAGCCCTGTAATAGTAGCCATCTTTTCTCCTCTATCACCAATCCCTGGCTGTCCATAACATACTTTGTCTTTATAGGTTTGCCTGTTAAAGACATGTTTCAAAGGTTCATCCTTGTTGAAGCATCTGTTAGTACTTTTTTCTCTCTTCCAGCTGAATAACATTCCCCTGCACATATATACAACAATTTGTTTATCCCATCATCAGTTGATAGACATTTGGGTTGTTTCCACTCTGGCTATTATGAATAATCCTGCTACTAACATTCATGTTTAGAATTTTTAATATAAACACGTGTTTTTAATCCTCTTGCTCCATACTTAGTAGTGGGATTTCTAGGTCATATGGTAACTCTGTGTACAATTAACTTTTTGAGGAAAGATCAGCCCTATTTTAAGTTCAGTTTCCATTATTTTAACTGACAGAATTAATAACCCTACTGAATGCTTAGTGTGGACTACGTTTGTTAATTTATGTATCTAGTATTACTTTATGTATTTTTATTAAAATTGCTGAGGATAAGCATAATATTAATTTTGGACAAGCTTGAAAGTATAGAAAAATTTAAAGCATAAGAAAATCGAGGGGCCAGATGTGGCTCAAGTGAGAGAGAGAGGAGAGAGCACATGCCTGGCATATGGGAAGCCCCTGGCACTTCCCTGTTTATCCCTGGCACTGTGTGGCCAACTGGCACAACTGATCCTGGCCCTGGGGACCCTGAACAGTACATACTCTCTATAAAGCAAAGTCTTACTGTTTGTGAAGTTCAATATTCAATTTCTCTCTAACCATCACATTTTAAGTAGTTCAACCTAAAAACCAGCCATTTCATAAGCCAGTCTTGAAATTTATTTAAAGTTTTTCTTTTTGAAAGGCTAACTTTATTTTCTTACTTTTGAAGAGGTGCTAAGGTGAGAGGAAGAGAATGTAAAGAAACAGGAAGATGCCAAGAAGAATTCCTGATATCGAAAAAAATTATAAAAGCTAACAGAGATGAGCCTTGTTTGCTGTTCTAAGTCTGTATGTTACCCTGCCTGCTTCCAGAAAGCCCTTTTGGCCTTGTGTCCTTTTCTCTTTCCAGCCTCTTTTCCCAGTGATTCCTGCTGCAGTAGCTGCGGTTCCATGTTTCTGAGCCCGGGGCTGAGTCCAAGCAGATTTCTGCAGGCTGCAATTCAAGATGGCCAACTTGCAATTCTTGCAGAATCAATCTATTGGAAATGAATGAAGCACACATAGCTCATGCACTCTGAGGCTAATCTGCCAAATGAGATGAACAGGGCTTGATCAGCAGGGAAAATCAATGATGCAAAGATGCATTTCAATCTCGTTTTATTTCCCCTTGGGATGCACACAACATCACATTTTATTGTTGTGATGCTTCTCTGGTATTTCTTGTCTCAGCTTCTGTGTGCTGGGACAGGAGATGTCTCTCACCTATGGTTTCACATGCCTTGGATTTTGTAAATGCCAAGATTTGGTGACTGTAATGGAGAGGCCTAGCATCCAGTGAGTGAGAGAAGTGAGGACTTTCAGTTTTGCAAGCAAACACTAACCTCCATGTTCCTAAATAGCCTCTGTAACAAGTGATATAATTAGCAAGGTTCATTATTATGAACTTTCAAGGAAAGCAAATCATAAGTATAGTCTGCTATTAATTTGTATTTATAAAACATGAAATAAAGTAGCTTTTTAAAATCCTATCGACTGATGTCTCTTGCCCCCGCACCTGGCTGACATCTTACTACCTAGTTCTCCCCCTTGGAGAAACTGGCAAGCTACTGAGAGTTTCCTGCCCGCATGGGAGAGCCTGGCAAGCTCCCCATGGCATATTCATATGCCAAAACTAGTAACAATGATGGGTCTCATTCCCCTGACCCTGAAAGAGCCTCCAATGCAGCACCGTTGAGAAGGACGAGTAAAGAGAGGCTTCTAAAATCACAGGGCTAGGATGAATGGAGACATTACTGAGACCACTCGAGAAAATAGACAATCAACAGGATGATGATGATGATGATGATGATGATGATGATGATGATGATGATGATGATGATGACCTGATGTCACTAACTTTATTTTTCTTTTAAATATTCTACCAGTAAGAATAATCATTATAGGGCAGGAACTTCTCAAATGGCAGAAGTGCATATGTTCCATGAATGAGGACCTAACTTTGATCCCTGGGACTAAATGCCCTAACCCAGCACTTCTAGACAAGACCCTGGCCTGAGCTACACTCATTTGCTGGGCCTTAGCACTTGTCTACTTAACTGTCAGGCATCACTTCTGGGTCAAGGCAGACCTTGGGCTCTTGAGCACAGCTGGGGAAACATCCTCACCAATGGATAATTACTATTTAAAAATTAGAAACAGGGACCTGAGGATAGTATAGCAGGTGAGATGCTTACTTTGAACCCAGATGACTTGATAAACTTGGGGGACAAATGGTCCCCCAAGCACTGCCAGGAGTTATCCCTGAGTGCCACTAGAGAGATAGTACAGTGGGTAAGGCACTTAGCCTTGCACACACTCAAACCAGGTTCTACCCCAGCACCACATGTGGTCCCTGAGGTCCACCAGGAATAGCCCCCTGAGCACAGAGCTAGAAGTAAGTCCTGAGCACCCCTGGGTGTGACCCCAAAACAAAAAATAATAACAATATATTAGAAACTATTGCTAAGCAAAAATTGTTAACCATTGCATTAAAATGTACTATAACGTGTCAAATTTCTCTTCCTATGTAGAACTATTTTAGAAACAACACTGTGTAATATATGTTACTCTGTTACTTTAAAAAGCATGTTAGATAATGGAGTCATTTATTCTAAACTTGCCATTCCTAGATAGTTGTTATACGGCCTCGCAGAAGCAAGTTCACTTATGATCTTTCTGTTTAGAAGCCCAGTTGGCAAGTCTGAATAGAATGGTTTGACTCAGAGAAGTGAAGAGGGACTCTCATGAACCCAAAGTGGAGGAACTGGGTCTGAGGCAAGGATCTGAGTTCACTAGACCCCATCAGTCAACTAGCTCAAGACAACAATTATGGATGAACAACAATCCAATTTCCCTTATGGGATCAACAGAGTAAACCCAAGAGTAATCAGAATACCAGGAGGACAAGAGGAGACCCAAAACATTCTGGCCAATATGATTCAGAGTGAGACTCTCTAAGGGTGCCAGAGAACCTGTGAATAACCTAAAGTTGTTGATTCTCTACTCAAGAACTTTATCTGGATCAGCATGTACCAGCCACTAGGACCAGAAGAGAAGAAATTTAGTGTGTTGTTTAGTCTAGGTTTTTGGTTTGATACATATTTGTTAAATAAAGGAAGGTGGTTCTATTTCTTAATAATGCTCTGGTCTTAGCTCTCATATCATCTGGAGATCAGATAGAAACGGCAATGATAGTTCAGGCTAAATGAATGGCTGAGTCAAGGAGGTGGCCAAGGGTAAACTGTGTGAGAAGACAATAAAGCATCTGGAAAAGTGAGAGCCAAAGACTAGAGTGCAGTGATCTTGAAAGTGAGGTTCATGATTTCTTTCTGGTAGCCAGTAAAGAGTCACCAAAAACTGGCGAGTGGTCTATGGAGATGACATATAAGGACAATCTGCCTGGTGGTGGCAGCAGGATGAATTTGATTCAGGAAAGATCATACATAGAACAACCAGTTGAGAGTTTACTTCAAAAGTCTCTGTGTGAAGTAATAAGAGCTGGAAAGAGGGTGGAGAGCAGGGGGCGTGGAAAGGCAGAGACATTTTCTTCATCTACCTATTCATTCATTAAGTAAATATTTATTCATCACCATGAGCCCAGAACTATGTAAGATCTGAGCATTGAATTCATAAAAAAGAAGACATGGAAAGACTTCCTTCAACTGGGGAATCAAGAACTTAGCAGAACGTTGGTCTGCTAAGTAAGCAAAGGTGGGTGACTAAGATCATGATGGGGTCACTGAGCAGTAGTATGTCGACCCCATGGGCTGTATAAGGCCTGGTAATCATGTGGTCTGGGCTGCGACGTGACTGATCAGATTCAAATGCTTCTTGTCAGATGCCTGTGACCCATCTGCCTAATGGTCCTTAGCAGAAAAAGGATTCCCCACCTCTGCCACTGAGAGAAACAGAGAAGTCAAAAGCAAGTCTTCAGCTGGGCATCTATGAAATTATTCTGAATTGACTTTAATGATACAGGAAAACAAGAAGCTGAAAGAATCCCATGGGCAGGGAAATACAGGACTTAGACTAGAGAGAAACAACAAAGGAAGAAGAGTTAAGTGTAGCTCTCTCAGAGGAAGAGTTTCAAATTCACAGTTCTGTAACTTACACTCAATCAGCTCAACTAAGCTTCATCCCGAGATTAGAGCTGGGGTGAGAATTACTTAGACCCGTGCAAACTTATTGTCTCTGTCCTGTGATCCCTGACCCTGCGGCCCCATTTCATTTTTTCAGACACCGATATTTAAAGCCACCAATTTGATTTCTGTTTCACCTTTGACTTGAATTGTGCTGCTTTCTCTGTCTCAGCTAGGATAGTGTGCTGCAGGCAGATGGTAAACTGTGAACAGAAATAAATTCTTCACATGTAGCAAGTATATTTATATCCAATCCTATAATATAACTGCAGGCATAATTATAGCCAATCTGGTAATTGTGTTGAGCGTATTAGGCATCAGAAACCAACCAAATGTGCCATGGAGACCAGAAAGTCATGGCTATTGATACAGGGAGCTGCAGAGCCAGCTGCTGGTCTAGCAAAATGATTGGGTGAAAGAGGGCAGAGCTATTTGCAACTTTTAGAAGGGCTCTGCCAACAGAGGTGGCAAAGCAGATAATAATTTCCTGAGTTATGCAGATCAAGCTCCTGCTTCAATAGTATGGTATGTTTTCAACCTGACTTTAAAAATAATATAGTCAATGTTTACACATTACACAAAGTTTTAAAAATACAGAAAAGTACCCATAATGCTACAATTCCAAAAGAGCATACTTTTAAAATATTTGTCATTGCAGCATTGCATCTAAATTGTAGTGTTTCATGTTATATTATAAATAATGTTTTGTATCTATGAACCACAGCCATGCTCAAGGCCACTCTCCACACACTTGGACGTGCCTCACACATGAAGGAACCAGCAGAAGAACCCAGGTATGTGGGACTCGTGGCTGAGATCTTCAGACCTGCTTGGATTAAGACTGGGCCCCCTCCACCCAGATCCCCAGTTTTCCAGTAGTTTGGCAGTCACGCCCGCAAACTGCCCCTGGCACCATGTAATATCATCAACAGCCAAGATCCAGAGCGTTTAAAAAAAAAAAAGCTCCTGGAAGAGAGTGATGCAGAATATCGCACAGCAGAGCCTGGAAAGCTACCCATGGCATATTCATTATGCCAAAAACGGTAACAATAATGGGCTCATTCCCCTGACGCTGAATGTGACAGGAATGAATGGAGACATTACTGGCACCCACTCGAGCAAATGATGAGCAATGGGATGACAGTGATACAGTGATACAGTGATCTTGTTTTTTAGTTTAAAATCATGAGAGCTTTTCCTATATAGTTTAGTTGTATATAATCATCTGAATAGGACATTTAAAAAGGATAAATTAGTTTCCTATATAAAAACATGTTTTCTTTTCTTTTTTTTTTTCTTTTTGGGTCACACCCGGCAATGCACAGGGGTCATTCCTGGCTCATACACTCAGGAATTACCTCAGTGCTCAGGGGACCATATGGGATGCTGGGATTCGAACGCGGGTCGGCCGCATGCAAGGCAAATGCCCTACCCGCTGTGCTATCACTCCAGCCCCCCCCCCCAAAATGTTTTCTTAATGTAAGGTTAATTTGAAGGTTGATTTCCAAAGCCAGCTATATGATTAAATGTTTGAGAAGAAAATATCAAAACCAATATTTTATATTATCAATGTAATTATTGTCAGCAGATGTATGAAAATATAAAAAAATAATAGAAAGAGGTTAAAGTTAGGGATATGAAAAGGCTATTTTTGCATGTTATTTCTTTTAGAATGATATTGAAGAGAGGGTAGAGTGATAGTACAGTGAGCAGGGCAATGCCTTATATGTAGTCAACCCAGATTTGATTCCCAGCTCTGTATATAGTACCCCAAATGCCACCAGGAGTGATTGCTGAACACAGAACAAAGAATATTAAGCCCTGAGCACTGCCAAGTGTGGCTCAAAACCAACCAACCAACCAAACAAACAAAAATACACACACACACACACACACACACACACACACAAAGAGTGGGATCAAAGAGAAAGTTCAGAAGGTAAGGCTCTTACCTTGCACGTGGTCAACCCCAGTTTGATCCCTGACACCATATTTGTCCCTGAACACTATATGGATTAGTCCTGAGCACAGAGCAAAAATAGCACTTCTGGGTGTGCCCAAACCACACCCCCAATTGAAAAAACCTAAATCAAATAAGGAAAAGTCTTTAAACTTATTAACTCTATGTAGTGAATAAGTCTGTACTCATATGTTTTCTTTATTTTCCAGCATGTTTGAAGTATCATAGAATACATTATTTTAATTAATAGACTTTCATTTTTAGAGCCTTTGAATTTTATACAGAAATTGGGCAAAAAGTAGAGAGAATTTCTGTAGACCTTCTTACACCTCTTGCTATACACACACATATAGAAGGCTCCCTATTGTTGATATATTTTTATTTCTTATGTCTCCTTAAAAATATTTAGACAGTCATTTACAAAGTTGCTTATAAAAGAATTATAGGAACACAGTGTTTCCCAACTCCAATCTCAGCACCCCATGACCCCATCTTTCTACCAACTACCCCAGGCTCCCTTCCACCCCCCAACCTGAATACTTGACCATACATTTTTCAAATTTAATTATTGTAGTTTTGGTCCCATGCATTCAGTAGTTGTTGGGTCTAGTGGTATATACACGTACATTACCTCCATGCCACATACCTCCATAGCTCTTCTGTTGTTGGACATCTGGGTTGTTTCCATATTCTATTCTATTAAGTGCTACAACGCATGCAGGTATATTATTAATATCTTGCATGTATTATTGAGGTATATCTGTTATGATGGAGCCAGTATTGGTACATTACTATTAATTGAAGTCCATAGATAACATAAAGGTTCCTTCTTTGTTTTTGTATATCCCACAGGGTCTAGTGACGGTCTAATGACATACATCTACCATTACAGCACCACACAAAAAAGTTTCACTGCCCTGAAAATTACTTGGTCTCCACCTATTTGTGTCTGACCTCCACCCTAGGCCCTGGAAACTACTTATCTCCAGACAGTTTCATTCTCCTAGGACATGATACTGTTGAAATTATAGAGCATGTAACTTCTGAATAAATTATTTTAACATGGAACATTTAAAGTTCACCATAATGGAGAAAACAATCTGAAGAATTTCATTCTTTTTGAGAGTCATTATTAACCATGCATGCAATGTATCTTTTCTTTCTTACAAGTGACTTCATGGTATGCAAAATATTATGTACTTTTCATATTTTCCCTCCACAAGCAAGTGATACAAGCTTATGAAACTAGTGTCATTCCACATACTTTTATAGCCAGCTCTAATCATATTTCTGGATATAGAGTATCTGTGAATTAAGAAGTCCTTATTGTTGGACATTTAGGATGTTTTTAATTGGGGCAGGAAAGTTCTCAGGCACGTGGAGTTCTTTTAGACTAGGGGAAAAAATATTTGAAGCCTCCAGAGAATTAGGAATAGCCTTTTAGGTGTGTGGCGCTGGACATCACGCTCGACATTCATGCGAGTTCCTCACAAAGACGCTCTCCTCTGGCTGCTGAGCAGAAGGGAGCATATGGCACATGTGAATGATGTGGGGGTGATCGCTAAGGAACTTCTCCAGCCACAAAGAGGGTGACTTCAAAAACTCAGGGTGTTTATTATGAACCCAAGAAAAAGATCAGGGAGCCCTATTCATGGAGCAGAGCTAGAAGGGTGCCATGAGGAACTGGGGCACAGACAGTGGGCGGGATTGGAGGGTGTGTGTGCGACAGGCCCTATCAGGCTGACAGTGAGAACCTGACCCGAGGCCCAGGGACTCAACAACCCAGAGTAGCTGAAGTTTTGTGTAGATGGAGAGGAAGAGCTCAGTCTCTCCTGATAGCTTTCTCTTTTCTCCAGTTTTTATTATTGTTGTTGTTGTTGTTTCAGTGATACGCTGATGTTGTATTTTAGAGCATATACATAGATGTTTCCACACGCTCGGGCCAAGCCTCAGGCATGAGTGAACATGTTCATAGACACATCATCATAAATATATAGAGGCATATATATGCCTCTCGGAGGGCCCGGCAAGCTACATAGAGTACTCTGCCCACATGGAAGAGCCTGGCAAACTCCCTGTGGCATATTCAAGATGCCAAATACAGTAACAATAATAGGTCTCATTCCCCTGACCCTGAAAAGAGTCTCCAATCGTTGGGGAAAATGAATAAGGAGAGGCTGCTAAAATCTCAGGGCTGGGACTAGTGGAGACGTTACTGGTGCTTGCTCGAGTAAATCGATGAACAATAGGATGACAGTGATACAGTGATACAGTTGTTGTTGTTTAAAATGTGGACTTAAAAGTGAAATTTATCAGCTACACAGGCGGGGTGAGGGGCTGGGGGCTGGGGGTTGGGGCGGAGGTTTACTGTGGTTCTTGGTGATGGAGTATGTGCACTGGTGAAGGGATGGGTGTTCGAGCATTATGTAACTGAGACTTAAGCCTGAAAGCTTTGTAACTTTCCACATGGTGATTCAATATAAATAAGTAAATAAATAAATAAAAATAAAATGTGGACTTACTGGACTTCCGGTTTAAATGCCCGCTCAGTCACCGTCAGACTCTTTAACTCTGGGCAAGTGACTAAGCCATAATGGCTTCAGCCTCTGAGAGAGAACACCAAAGTGCCAACCCCCAAGAGTGTGCTGTGAGGGTTAAATGAGGTATAGAGTCATGACACTTAGAAAGTGCTCAGTTGCAAGCCAGCCAAGTTGACTGGCCTAGTTTAAAACCTGTTCTTTCAAATAGCAAAATGATCAATCATTAGAAGCTTGGGAAGCCAAGTCAAGAGAGCCACCGTTGCTCCTTTGGGTTTTTTTTTGGGGGGGGGGGGTGGGGGAGCGGGCTGGGGTGGGGGTGGGGTGCTCAGGAATGCCCCCTGGCAGTGTTCGGGAGAGTCACAGGCAGTGTCAGGGCTCAAACTAGGTCCACTACATGCAAGGCAAGCAGCATATCTCCTCTATTATCTCTCCAGCTGCCAAGTTACTGTGACTCTTGCACCAATGCTTTCATCTAAGAGAAAGGCTTGGCACATTTCACAATGCCAGCAATGACCTGAAACCAAGTGGGTGGGAAGCTATAGGAACAGACAACTCTGAGAACATTCAATGAAAAACAGGAGTCACTTTACTGATTTTCGCAAGCCACTGGCCATTCTCCACATTCCCAACGTGTTTACGCTTGTGCTCATGTATAAAGATAGGAACTAGAGGTAGGAAGCTATCCTATCTTTAGAAACTATCCTATCTTTATAGGAACCTCCAGTTCCTGTCTTTTGTTTGGCTGCTTCATCCAGCGACTTCACTTGGGTTTTCAAATGGCTACAAAACTGTTGCCTCATTTTCTTTCCCAGCAAATAAAGAGATTTTTATCCATAATATCTCCCTATGTCCTCTTCTAACCTAAGACCGTGGTTTTACACCAGGACCTGCACCAGTCTGCGAACCAAGATTTAAAATCAGTAATCTAGGAAACAGTGCAAATTTCTTCTATTCCTTCAGTCCTTCCCTCGTTAACCTTGTAGATTCTGTCTTCAAAATGGTTCTTAAATCTGTCCTCTTCCTGCTCTCAGCAATGCCCTCATCCCTCACCAAAGTGCTGTGGGGGTGGGCAAGAGCCACTCCCTGTGATATTTAGCCTGATGATGTGGGTGGGCCCAACAATTCAGTGCTGGCACCAGGTGGGTTATCCTAGTGGTACCCAGGACTGAAGACAGGGTCAGACACCAGTGACGCACATGTTCTACTGCTCTGCATATCTTGTCCTAGCCCTCTTTTAATTTTTTAATTTTTTGAGTTTTGGGGCTACACTAGCTATGCTCAGGTCTTACTCCTGGTTCTGCACTCAGGGATCACTCCTGGCAGGCTCAGGGGACCACATGTAATGAGGCTGGGCATAGAATCTGGGTCAGTCGAGTGCAAGGCAAATGCCCTATCCACTGTACTATCTCTCTGGACCCAGTCCTCTTTATTTTTTAAAAATTATTTTCTATTTTGCTTTCAACCTTGGCTCTAGAGCCTGAGGAAATGAACAACCAGATAACAGTCCAGTTGGCAAATGCCAGTTCTCCAACTTCATAGGGATCTTAAGCTACAGGCCATTTTCCATCTACTCTTTGCCATAGATGGAGTGATAAATCAAGGCCAAGAAGGGGTGTCATAAGCAGCAAGGACAAAGGAGAAATAAATAGCTTTCTTTCCCTTTCACCTGTGTTTATTTCTCATTGCTTTTCTTGACCATCGAATTAGAATAAATATCTGTGATAATTATCTGTCTTCCTGACAAATGAGAATACTTCGGTATCTTTCCATTATGTTTCTTCCCCCTTAGATTTTGTGCTAAATAGCCTTTATTGAATACAGAACATTCTTTGTCCAATCTGGTTTGCTGTGTTTATGAATATATAGTTGTGCTTCCTTAGGCTTGCATTTATAGGTTGGAAGTGGAATTCTGACAATCAGGGAAGCAGGGTGATAAGTAGGTTGGCTTGTGAGATATCCTAGTAATATAAAAAATAAGAATTGGGCAGTTAGGCAGATTGGATGATGATAGAACATCCTATCCTGAGGGACTGTCGTGGTACTGATGTTTACTTCTCATACTCTGCCCTCACACTCATAGTGGTATGGTTATTTAACCTCCACTAGACCTGTGAGTGTAGCTATGACAAACTTGGCTCTTGTTAGCGAGTTCTTATTTTCTTCTTTATTTAATTTAAATAAGCAGCTCTTAATTTTCAAGAAGCTTTTTTGGCCCAAATTGGAGCAGAAAATTGAAACTTCATCCCTTTTCACGTGAAAGCGTTATGGAGGTGGATCTGATCCCGGTTTTCTGTTCCTATCAGCTACTGTGAAAGCCACTTCTTGTTCTTGCTGTGGGCAGAACAAGCCTATTTCCTCCCTGATGTAAATTCAGGAAGGAAACCAAATAATTCCCAGTAGAGACAAGAGTTGACCACAGCACCATCTTAAAAGGGCTTTTAAAGATTTTAATCTAGCCTGTGAGAACACTGGCGACCCATTGACTGTTTGCTCCACATTGCTTGAGAGGAGATGTGCTTCTTTCATTTTGACAGAAAAATCTTTTTTTGATGTAAAAGAGACAGCAGATGAAACACTTCTGAGGTGTACATTTAAGTACTGGAAAATTTCAGCAAAAGAGTTTGTGACAAGCACCCTAAACAAAATACTGGTTTTTGACAAAGCAATCAGCACATTCTGTGGGAATGGTGAAAGGAAGGGACATTTAAATCTAGCATTACCTACCCACAAATTACCACTTGATCCCTATTACATGGTGGCTCTGGGGATTTTTTTCCCCCTGACACTGATAGAAAATTGCACAAACTACTTCTAGATAATGAAGAGTTGATTGTGCTTGATTTCTATATTGGGGGTTGGGGATGGGTTCAGGCCACACCCAGTTTTTCTCAGGGCTTCTCCTGGCTCTGTGCTAAAGGACCATATACAATGCAGGAAATTGAAGTAGGGTCAGCTACATGTCAAGAGAGTACCCTAACAGCTTAACTATCTGTCCCAGTTCTTGATTCCTCTATTTAGTTCCATTCTTAGATGAAGATGGGTATCATTGTATCACTGTCATCCCATTGCTCATCGGTTTGTTCAAGCGGGTGCCAATAATGTCTCATTTATCCCTGTCATGTTCAGGGTCAGGAGAATGAGTCCCATTATTGTTACTGTTTTTGGCATATTGAATACGCCATGGGTAGCTCGCCAGGCTCTGCCGTGTGAGATTCTGTATCATTCTCTTCTGAAAGTTTTGTTTTATAGTCTCTGGATCTTGGCCATTGATGAGATTACATGGCGCTGCGGGCAGTGACTGCCAAGGTACTGGAAAACGGGGGTGGAGAAGGCCAGTCCCAATCCGAGCAGGCTTGGAGATCTCAGCCACGGGTCCTGCATACCTGGATTTTTCTATCGGTTCCTTCATGGGTGAGGCTCTGCCAAGCATGGGGAGAGTAGCCTTGAGCATAGCTGTGACTGGGTTCTGGAGGTTTTTTGGTTTTTTTCTTTTTTTTTTTTTTGCTTTTTTGGGGTCACGCCTGGCGATGCACTCAGGAATCACCCCTGGCAGTGCTCAGGGGACCATATGGGATGCTGGGAATCAAACCAGGTTGGCCATGTGCAAGGCAAATGCCCTACCCACTGTGCTATCACTCCAGCCCCTGGGTTCTGGAGGTTTTCGGCTTCCGGGGCTCTGCTTGGTTTGGGAAGGGAAACTCAACCCGCCCCCCTCTGAGGTGCCCTGGTGAAGACAGCCTGGTGGAGGGGCAGGAAAAGATGGGTAAGAAAAATAAGTACAAAATACGTACAAAGCAAACATTAATAAAAGGACATTCTGAACACACTGGTAATGTGTTAGCTAGCTTTGGAATAGTCTCAAAAAGTGGCAAGTAAATACAACATATGGGGGGCTGGAGTGACAGCACAGTGGGGAGGGTGTTTGCCTTGCATTTGACCAACCCAGGTTTGATTCCCAGCATCCTATATGATCCCCGAGCACTGCCAGGAGTAATTCCTGAGTGCAGAGCCAGGAGCAACCCCTGTGCATTGCCAGGTGTGACCCAAAAAGAAAAAAAAAATACAATCCTTTTTGTATATAAAAAAAAACAGTTAAAGGAACTGGCATTGCTCAACCTTTAAAAGAGAAGGTGACAGGCTAACACAATGACTGCTTCTAGTACTTTAAATCATTATAAGCCCCCCTCCCCCTTCCCCCCCACACATCTATAATCAGCTGAGGGGATGCACAGGGAAAAGCAAGGCACTTGGTTGAAAAGAACTGGGTTCCAGTCTCACCTCTGCCAGTGGATGACCTGGGCAGTGTCTCTCTAGAGTCCTCATTTTCCACCTAAAGTTCTGCCACTTTAGGGTCTTCAGCCAAGACTTATCTTAAATCTCCACAAAAGAAATATTAGGGAGATGATGAGATAATATCACAGGTAGGGTGTTTGCCTTGCATGCAGCTGACCTTGGTTTGATGTCGGCATCCCATATGGTTCCCTGAGAACTGCCAGGAGTGATCTTTGAGCACAGAACCAGGAGTAAACCCTAAGCACTGTGGATGTTGCCCAAATTCCTCACCCTCCCCCCCACACACACCACAAAAAGATGTATTGGGGAAATTTCAAACCACTCTACAGCTAAAATTATTACATAATGAGTGCACTTATTTAGTGATCAGAATTGACTGAACTTGGAGCTCAGGAGGGAAATAAAAGAATAAAAGAGGTGCCTGGAACCAGGTTTTAGACACTAGAGGGAGGATGGTGTCTACCTCATCTTCTTAGTGCCCAGTGAAAGACAAGATTAACAAAGATTTCAGGGAAAAAAGAAATTAGGATAACTAATTTGATGCAGAGAACTCACTGATGAGACATAACTGGGGATAAGGGGAGGGGGAGCATACCCAGCAGTGCTCAGGGGTTAGTCCCGATACTTGGAAGATCATAGGGTGCTGGGGATCCAACTGCATGTGCTCCAACCCATGGAACTACCTCAGACACAAGGTCTTGCTTTCTTTCTGTTTAGTAGGCTTGAGTCTCCAGGCTGGCACGCCTCCTGACTGCAGGACAGCTGCTGGAGTTCCAGGCATTCTATCAAACCTGACAATATTGACAAACAGAACAGAGAGATGACCTCTTCCTGTTTTCTCTTTTTAAAGTACTGGGAAAATTTCCAAGAAGACTCCAGTTGATCACATCTCTCACTTTATGGCCTGAAATGGGTAACACACATATACCTAACCCATCCACTGACCTTGGGTTAGGATTATTGTTATAGGTCTCTACCAGGTGTGATTCACCCCTGAATTGAGAGAGAAATATATAAAACACACTCGGGTGAGTGGAGGGAAGTGTAAATAAGAATTTTTCCAGGAAAGACAGGAGGAAAATATAAGGTTAACCAACAGTTTTTGCTATAAACATCATGAGATACACGGAAGAAATCAATTGGTCTGTCCAAGATTAACCAATTAATGGCAAGGATGGGATCTGAACTCAGACTGACCTGTTTCTAAAACCTACTGTATTCTAGGGGGTACTCCCCCCAGATTCTCTGGGCTTTGAGGAGCTCAAGTCACGAAGGGAGCTTGAGTCCTTCATGGGAGAGCTGGTGTGGGAGCCAGTGGTCAATTAGATTCAAAAGACCAAACAGTTCATTCACTCTCTTCCCCTTGAGTCACTCAATTCCCATAGGTCTGGTACACAGGAAACCTCGAACAATGCAAACACAGCAAACATAAAGCTGCTATCTCGGATTTATGAGTGAGTTTCATAGGTGAGCAAAAATTCTTTGTAACGCCCTTTCATTCTTCCTTTTATCCTGCTATTGCCTTCTTTGGGGAAATTCCTTCTTCCCAACTTCATTCATTGATTCTAATGGGGCTTCTGGTACCTTATCAAGGGGTGACATGAGTATAATTGATAGAGGCTGCAGAGAGAATATAGCAGTTAAGGCACATGCCTTGCATGTAGCCAACTATGGCTGGATCTCCATCAACCCATGGCTCCCTTGAAGAATCACTGGGTATAGCCCTAAAAGCCTTCCAGAAGCCAGAGTAGCCCTGGTAATCCCCATCACCACAGAGCCTGAACAGGACTGATGCCTCAGGCCCTTGCACTGACACACCAAGTGTGTCAACCTAGATGGAATCAACCTAGCTGTCCAAGAATCCCCAGGTGGAGCCTCCCAGGCCTCCTGAGCACCACTTAGGAGACCTAAATAGGAAAGCAGAAACAGATGCCAATGAATCAGAAGAAAGACTTTCCAGCAGTGTTAAAGCTAGGTCCTGGAGCCCCTTACCTGGGCCAGCAATGAACTCTTCTGTCATGGATTGTAAGGAAGTCAGGGTGTCCCAGTAAGGGTTAGATGACTGTGAAAGTGAAGGGCAAGAAACTCAAGAGTCTTAGCTGGTAGGGTATTTAGCAAGTTCGTTTACTGAACTCTTCACTTTATATATTGCATATTCCAATTCTAGATTGTTTATTTTGCTCTTTTATCCTGCAGATTCCAATTCACAATCATATTAATTTTGCATCTGACCTGTTCTTTTCTTCTATTTTCTTCAATGTCTCTAAAATCCTTACTAAAAATTTCTTGTCTGATAATTCAAAGATCAGAATCACTTGCAAATCTGTTTCTTCTCTTAATTATTATTAAAAGTTTCCTGCTCTGTGTATGTTTAACAAGTATATAAAAGAAAACATAGAGGTTGTAGATAATATTTTCCTTCAGAAAAATTCTCTTTTTCTTCTATTAGCAGATGAGTGACTTATCATCTCAATCTAAACAAGGACTCAGCTGCAGCATGGATGGATTGTAGCTTTAATGCATGCCAGGTCATCTCTCGGTCCTCTTGTTCCCCAGAGGGGGCCCCCTTGAGGTTTTTATTGACAGCTTACTAAGTCTTTGTTTCCTCAACCCTAAAAGCCTATTCAAGATGCAATTTTGTTTTTATGAGCTGAGTTTTTGGTGTCTTGCCCCATAGAGTCTCAAAACCCAGCAAATATGTTGAGAGGGCGTGGGGAGAGAGACCCATCTTATGGTGGATATAGTCCTCCTCCCTAAGAGAACGTTATATATATTTAAAAACCCTTTTATTGTTGTTTTAGTAAAGGTAACATGTTCACGAAAGTATGTGATATTGGTGATTTATGATGTTGATTATATCATAAATATAGTTACTGCACATCACTAAGGTGCCCAATACCTTCCACCAATGTCCTTATGCTACGTCTAGTCCAATTCTTTATTCCCCTCCTCACCCTGTCCCTGCTTGGTAATTCCATTTTGTAATCTAAGGCCCAAGAGTTTTTGTTGTTCAATACTGACTCTTCCCTGGTTTTGTTTCTTTGTATACCACAGATAAGTGAGATCACATGGTATTTGGCCTTCACCTTCTATTTCACTTAACATGCCACCCTTTCATTCCACTCAAATTGCAGAAACTTTCAAGATTTCACCTTTTTTTGCAGTTACACAGTGTACCGTTGTGTATATATGCCATAGCTTCTCTAATAATCTATTCTTGGACATGTAGGTTGATTCCATTTCCTGGCTATTGTACTAAGTGCTGCAGAGAACTCAGGTGTGCCTATATCTTTATGAATTAATGCTGTTGCATTTTGGGAGTAGATATCAAGAAAGTGAAATCATTGGGTCATATGGAAACTCTATTTTTTTTACTCTTTGGTAGAAATCTCCATAAGCTAATAGGACCTTATTTCCTATATGCTACAAATCTCTCAGATATTTCCTTTACCATTAGATGCTTCTAGTCCAATCTCTCCTGCTCTAACCCAGAATCTAGCAGATGTCCCTGGTTGAAACTCACCATGACTTTGGCTCCCCTTTATATTTCACTGCTGCACCAGATCACATTAATCATCCTGGTTTATTTCCCCGTTAGAGACTTGATGGCCAGGCTAGGCTCTGTGGGAAGCTTTGCATGTGTGAACTTCTGGAAAGTTCCTCCAGGGGAAAAATCGTGTGAGATTATTAGTTCTTTAGTTCATAGGGTTCTTCTCCAGAATTTTAATTCATTTGTCTACATTGCCTCCATAACTCTCTAGTCTTTTAAAAAATATATTTTGTAACTAACCAGATTTTCCCAGTTGTTTTGAATATTTTATTTTGCTACATACTAGTCCTACCCAGAAAAAGGAGTTCTATGGAAAACATTCCATGTCTTGTCTTCAGTGATGTCTTCAGTGCTTCAACTCTATTGGCAAGGGGGGGGGGGGTGGAGCAAAAATAAATGAAAGAATTATATCAAATAAAAAAGCTTCTGCACTGTGAAAGAAACTGTCACCAGAACATAAAAGGCCTTTACTTGAGAAAATATTCACACATTATACATCTGCCAAAGAACTAATGGCCAAAATCTGTAAAACTCTATAAAACTTAACAATAAGAAAACAAATAATACCATCAAAAAATGGAGATAAGAGTGAACCAGTGACAATTTTCCAAAGACACAGAGGCTCTTTATTTTTGTATAGATGAGCAATTGTATAAAGCTATGAGAAGCTGGAAGCTTCCACTACGTGCTATTCTTTTTTTTTTTTTAATTTTTATTTTTTATTTATTTATTTTTTTATTAGTTTATTTTTAATTAGAGAGTCATCGTGAGGGTACAGTTACAGATCCATACATCTTTGTGCTCATGTTTCCCCCATACAAAGTTCGACAACCCATCCCTTCACCAGTGCCCATTCTCCACCACCAGTAAACCCAACATCCCTCCCCCCCTCCCCAGTCCCATCTCCCCCCACCCCACCCTGCCACTATGGCAGGGAATTCCCTTTTGTTCTCTCTCTCTGATTAGGTGTTGTGGTTTGCAATAAAGGTGTTGAGTGGCCATTGTGTTCAGTCTCTAGTCTGTATTCGGCCCGCATCACCCTTCCCCCACATGACCTCCAACCACATTTTACTTGGTGGTCCCTTCCCTGAGTTACCCAGAATGAGAGACCAGCCTCCAAGCCATGGAAACAATCTCCTGGTACTTATTTCTACTATTCTTGGGCGTTAGTCTTATAGTCTATTATTCTATATTCCACAGATGAGTGCAATCTTTCTATGTCTGTCTCTCTCTTTCTGACTCATTTCACTTAGCATGATACTTTCCATGTTGATCCACTTATATGCAAACGTCATGACCTCATTTTTTCTAACAGCTGCATAGTATTCCATTGTATAGATGTACCAGAGTTTCTTCAACCAGTCATCTGTTCTAGGGCACTCGGGTTTTTTCCAGATTCTGGCTATTGTAAACAGTGCTGCGGTGAACATATAAGTGCATATGTCACTTCGACTATACTTTTTGGCTTTTCTGGGATATATTCCCAGCAGTGGTATTGCTGGGTCAAATGGGAGCTCAACCTCTAGTTTTTTGAGAATCGTCCATACTGTTTTCCAAAAGGGCTGAACTAGCCGGCATTCCCACCAGCAGTGTAGAAGGGTCCCTTTCTCCCCACATCCTCTCCAACAGCGGTTGCTTTTGTTCTTTTGGATGTGTGCTAGTCTCTGTGGTGTGAGGTGGTATCTCATGGTTGTTTTGATCTGCATCTCTCTGACGATTAGTGATGTAGAGCACTTTTTCATGTGCCTTTTGGCCATTCGTATCTCTTCCTTGGTAAAGTTTCTGTTCATTTCTTCGCCCCATTTTTTGATGGGGTTGGATGTTTTCTTCTTGTAGAGTTCAACCAGTGCTTTATATACCATTGATATTAACCACTTATCTGATGGGTATTGTGTAAATATCCTTTCCCATTCCCACTACGTGCTATTCTTATGGAAGGAGCTGATTTCCAGTAGGAAGACATGGAACCCTAATGAAAAAGAAAGAGAAACTCACAAAGGAAGGAGCGAAGTCAGAGTCCCTGACTTCAGTAATTCAGTCGCTCACTTTAGCTGTGGTTTGCTTACCTGAGACACAGTCATCACTTTTGTTTGAGCTAGTTCCAATCCCTTGAGAGGCTGGACCAGCTCTCTCTCTCCCCCACCCTCTCTCCCTTTCTCTCTCTCTTATCCTTTGGAGTATTTTTAAAAAAATATCCCGTGTCTATATAATACATCAATCTTTTCTTCTTAAGCACAGTGGAGGTGGCTTATATTACGTGTAACTCAAAGAGTCTTAACTAAGACTGCTTCTTTAATGATGGGCAGGTTGAGAAGGGCTGGTGAAAGGTATCTCATTCAGTGAACAGAAGCAAGGATGTGAGGATGATGATATTGCCCAGAACTCAGCACAGGATCATGGATCCTCACTCCCAAGAGAGGCAAATGCTTCTGGACTCTGGAATCGAGCTCTGTGTGAGATAGTTCAGACATACCTGAGAAGCAGTCCTAATCTGTCTGCCAGAGCCCTGCGATTTTACTTTAATCCAACAGGGAAGGCTACATTCTTACTCTCAGACAATACTTAAACATGAGAGGGGAAAAAAAACCAGCAGAGACTCATGTGTTTGCACACTGTACCTACTTCTGAGGCTCCCGACTTGCAGAGGAGCCTGAAGTTTACACCAGAGAGCAAACAAGATAGCTATTTGGACACCACACACCACTTTGCCAGTTTCCGTTCTCCTGAATTATTTACTATCTAATTGTCTGCATTGAAACAGAACCTGGAAGCACAAAGTCAGAGATGTAACCTTATTTGTGAGTTCGGAAGGAAAACTGGAGTTCAGTGGAGTAGCTAGAGTGGAGACACTTCCCAGCATGTCGGGGTCCTCGTGCTATAGGAGATGGGAGGGCTTGGAGCACAGAGGGAGAAACCCTTACAACCATACACTGAGCACAGCGGACCAACTGGGGGTCCCCTAGAGCCCACTCATCAGCCACTCCTTTGAAACCAAATTCCCTGCTAGCTCTGAAGTCCTGGGGTCAGTCTGCCTTACCCCTTCACTGGCTATGTCACCCACAGCTCTAGATTTCCCCATCTGCAAAGATACACTGCAAAGGGAACGGGATGAGTAGTGAGCCGCTTTATAGAATGGAAAAAGTATTGTAATAAGCTTTATTTTCACCATCACATCAGCAATTTCCCATAGAAAGAAATATGAGTATACATGAAAATAAGAAAAATATCCTAAAAATAATTCTAACTGTAAAGTAGAAAAATTGAAAACCTAGAAAACTATAATGAGAAGTAAACTCACTAGAAGTGCTGCCTCTTCCTAAGAATGATTCATAATATCTGATATTATTCCTATCCAAATGCATATATAACTGGGAAATATTAATTAGACTACCGTATAACTTAGGTTTTGTACTCAACATTTTCTAATGAGTCTGTTCCTGTGTTCCTTATTCTTTAAAAATAAGATGTTTGATGGCTAATTGCTTTCATGCAGTTCATCACAGTGAAGTATGATTATAATGTTGCTTAAATAGATTTCATTTTATTTCACGTTAAAATCAAATTGAGGTACCAGGAAGGATGCTGACAACAATCCAGGGTCCCAGACCAGACAGACAGGAGCAGGGGCAGACCTGGAAATTCTCCAGGCAACACAGTGACGCACGAACATGAACAGGAAGTGAGAAAAGGATGCAATGATGGACAGTTGTCCAGGTGAAAGGGTGTGTGTGAGCACCAGGGAGAGCATGTGAGAGGGCTGAAGACCCAAGAAAGCTCAGGACTCTAACCAAAGAGTTGGTTAACAGTTGCTATCATGCTATTCCAAACTGCAGGTCATGTACCACCTTTATATCTATACTTCTGGTCTGCTTTCAAAGCAGAGTTTCTCTCCTCCTTTGTACAGTTTCTTTACAAAGTCCTCTATTTCTTACAGTACAAACATATCTCACCTTTTGAATTCCATTTATACAAATCCAGTCTTCAGGTTTTATTTATCTAAGTTTAAGAAAGAGGAAAAAGGAGTTGCATATCAAGAGACAAAAAAGAGATGGGTAAATGACCACTGTATGACTGTAATGCAAGCACAAAATTTCATAACTATACCCCACGGTGATTCACTAATTTAAAAAAATTTTAAGGCAATTTATTGTGTACCCGATATTTTTGCATTACCTATTTTAACTCAACATAATTTAGACACTGCAAGGAAAACAGTACACTTTTCTTACAAATGACTTTTGGAAAGGACAAAGAAGGAGGAGCTAGACAAATATGAAATGTAGGGCGGGGAAAGGGAAAAGAAGTAAGTAAAGGCACGTCAGGAGAAGTTGGAGAAGCATTCAAGCTGCTCATTGGATCAAGTGTCTGAGACCCTCTGAATAATTCAGGGAGATTCAGCTCCCTTCAAGGACAGGTGTTGAGGAGAGTTTCCAGACAAGCATCTCCTCTTGCAAAATGAGAGCAGACCAAGGATCTGATTACTTAAAGGGGTCTGGTTAGTAGCTATGGAAACCTCTTTTCCTCAGCTGGACAGCTTGCCTTGGGCTGAGGTACAAGAGGCTTCTGGGAAAATGCTAGTGTTGCAGGTGTGTGTGTGTGTGTGTGTGTGTGTGTGTGTGTGTGTGTGTGTGTGCGCGAGCGCATGTTTGGGTAATGGGGGACACGTGGGAGAGAAGATCTGTGAGGACCAGCGCTCAGGGTTCCTTCCTAACCATGTAAACTCAACCTCTCTGATCCAGTTTTCTGCACTTGAGAGTTTGGATAACAATTCTGTTGCTCAAATTGTTGCAGTAGCATCTGTAAAGCTGGGACTATAGTGCCACAGTGGATGTCTGGACACGTTTTATTCCTTGAAGAGCTACTAGGAATAAAAAAAAGGGGGGAGAAATAAAAGCTAATGTCCAGCATGGGCTAGATGCTGCATTGCAATATGACAAGACCCATCTGTGGATAAATATTACCAAAGTACTGTTAAAAAGACACTTTTCCCAAATCAAACAGCTAATAGTTGGTGGAATCAGGTCCAAACCCTGTTCTGTTTTTTATTTGTATTAAAGAAAAATTGGGTGGTTGGGGGGAGGAGGGAGCCATGAGCAATGAGAAGTCACTTTACTGTGTCATGGAAATCATTTCACTGTGTCAGCGCTTGGTTTCCAGATGCTCTTTCAAGCTGAGGTGGGAAAGGGGCCGAGGTCTGTGGGGCCAGACTGCCCTCTAGTGTTGGAGGAACTACCTTTCTCCCAGATGGGAACAGATCAACCTAGTTTGGTGCCTTTTGCACAACGGGTTTCTTTTAGGAATGGGAGTAAAAGTGGGTGGTGAAGACTGGGAGTAGAGCAGCAATTCTCCGACATGAGATAATAAACCAAAGGATTAGAGGAACATTGCTTATTCCCAGAAACTGGCACACAGTAAGCCTCTGTGAGCACTGAAGTTTGATAAGGAGGTTTTATTTCTCTGGGTTTTGGGCTTGTTTTATTATGGTGGCTATTCTTGGGTTGTTTAGGGGGTCATGCAATGTTAGAGCTCTTGCCAATGGAAAACACGCATTCTTGACCTTTGAACCATCTCCTAGCCCTGAATGAATGAGTAAATTGTATCCTCAATGAAAGGGGTGAGGGACTGTACCAGAAAGAGCCATCATAAAGGTTCCCACTGATTTTTGCTGGAAGCACTAGCAGAAAAGACAATCTAATGCTGTAGTCTACCTTTTACTACAACACACTCTAAGGGCATGTTTGTGTCCACCAGACTTAAACAATGAAATTCCATGGTGGCACAGAAATGGGCAAGGGTCAGTGAAGATGTTTCCGGCTCACTCTTACATCTACAATGGCCACTAAATATGAGAGATGGTCTCCCCTGCCTCCACAACACTGCTCAACTAGCCCATTTCAACTGATGTTTAATGTGCACCCGGAGCTTTGGTCGTGATGGGCTAAAGTGAGGTACAAAGACAGATACACCAAGTGGGTGTCTTCTGCTAAGGGTGGCTGACACCGATGCAGCTTCCTCCACAAGACAGGCATCTAATCTGTCACCTGAGTCTCTCCTGTGTTACGGGTATTGATCAGCTTGAGATCGGGGAGGGGGTGGAGGACAGAAGAAATAGATGAGAAGCAACTGGAGCAGGGGGCAAGGGGATTCAGGTACACCGGTGGTGTTAAGGAATGACAGAGCTAAGTATTCAAACCACAGAGTCAACAACAACTCTGAAAAATTATGAAGCCCGAACTTAAAAAGTTGCTTGTCAGCTTGTCAAGATGGGAGGTCAAGGATGGGGAGGAGGAATAAGAGGGAACCCAGGAACACCGGTGGAGGGAAGCAAACGCTGGTGGCAGGATGGGTGCTGGAACCCTGTATGCCTAAAACTCGACTATGAATAACTTTGTAAATCACAGTGTCTTTGATTTTTGTTTTTGTTTTGCTTTTTGGGTCACACCCGGCGATGCACAGGGGCCACTCCTGGCTCTGCCCTGGAATTACCCCTGGCAGTGCTCAAGGGACCATATAGGATGCTGGGAATTGAACCCGGGCTGGCCACGTGCAAGGCAAATGCCCTACCCGCTGTCCTATCGCTCCAGCCCCAAATCATAGTGTTTTAATAAAATAAAACTAATGATAAAATGAATGGTGGCTTATTTCCAAAAAGCAACTCACAAACTCACACAAGTTATAGACGGTAAAGCAGTGGAGCATGACTCCCAAATGCATGTGCTTTGCACTGGATCTCTCTGGTTAATTCTCTGGAATAACAGCGGCCTCCTCTTCTACGATGTAGGAGCAGCCAAGAATATCACCCTTATCCAGCTGCCAGCAGATGGCCTTGTTTCCTACTGATACTCCATCCGTACCCTCTGCTAGAAGTCCACAGCCCAGTTCCTCCTCTCCAGAACTGCTCAGGGGTTTCACCTTCTATTCTTTACATTCAGAGCAACTCAGCTTTCCCCAACCTACCACAAAATCAGAAATACAAAACCCATTAATGAGCACAAGGAGACTTCTGAGAAAACTCACTAGGCTTTAGGACTATAACTGCTGGCAGAGTGCCAGAGGCTCCCCCAATTATATACCATTTTTTTCAAACTTGAAAAGCATCTTTAGTTTCATGTGGGTTTATAAACGTTACCACAATGTTCCCACCACCAAAGTACCAGTATATCTCTCCACCACAGTCCACAGGATGCCCCTCTTACTTATCCTCTTTTCTTATACAGAGAACCTGATTTCTGTTTAACTATAAATCTGTTTCCTAGCCAGTTTGCAATGCAAGGTGGCTCTATGGCCATAGAACACTTTGCCCCTAACTGCCATGCATTTAGATGAATAAATACCAGCCCCAGCTCTTCAAATCAATTCGGATAAATTATTTTCCTCTTTTGTTTATGGGTAATGCATGGCAGTGCTTAGGGCTTGCTCCTGGCTCTTCACTTGTTATTATTCCTGGCAAGGGGCTTTGGACCATATAGGTTGTTGAACCTGCGTTGACCATATGAAAAACAAGAAACCTACCATCTCTCTGGCCCCCTAGAATAAATTTAGAATAAATTTCTTGCCCTTCCAAATTTCCCTTCTCCCTTACTGACAGACTTAAAATTGCCAAGATTACAGAAGCTTTATAAAAGGCTGTAAGTACCAGATCCTACATCGATAATAGAAGCCACCAGTCAACTCTGGCTGAACCACTGGATGAACTTTCTTGGAAAATCACTTAGAAGAGGCAGCTGACATATATGCTTATGCCCACACTCCTGAAACTGGCACAAAAAGATTTAAGAACTGGACTCAAAATTAAAACCAGCAAACTCCTCTGGGCATTGGCTATGGAGCAAGCACAGGCTGACCTAGCTAAAATGTAAATAATGTTCCATTTTCCCTTATCTTGTTCTTCCCTCCCAGGCCTACAGGAGGAAAAGAGAGCCAGCGAGGCAGACCCCTTACTCAGGAATCTTTATTTAGATTTACAGAACAGAAACACTGCTACTCACTGGCCTGTGACCCAGATAAAAATCGAAGCACACATCAGAGAACCAGACCACAACACAATTTATCAGCCTTCCTGACGCCTACCAGTGTGCAGTATGTCCTCTCTGGAAAAACAACTCCCTTGTTCTTTTCTTGGGAAAGAAAACCAGCTGCTTCTTGGGAGAATGCAGACAAGATGGTTCTCTAGGTCATGGGTCTGCCATCTTCCAAGCTGCTGGCTAGTTGCCTAATAAGCACTTGTTTTCTACCCATCATCTTCGCTCTCAAGTGGCTGATCACGTCAAATAGTAGAACCAGGTCTCTGGGATTTCAGGTCCTTCCCCTTCCTGCAATCTGGATGTAGTTTGCAGAATTGGGAGCCACCATGAGAAGGCGAGGGTCTCACCCCTAGGCAGGAAAAGCAGAAACCTAAGTGCCGAGAGCCATCAACTCATGATGCCAACCCCTGTGATGCCAACCACCCTGTTCTCTTTCTCCGTAAACCAAAGACAGGTTTCTTTCACGACCAAACTCTGGTTTGGGTTTTCAAAGACCTGCAACTCAACTCAATTTCCACATTGGTGGAGACTGATTTTTCAGGTCAGGGCGCTTTTGGTTTTTTTTGGGGTCACACCCAGCAGTGCTCAGGGCTTACTCCTGACTCTGCACTCAAGGATCACTCCTTGGTGGGGCTCAGGGGACCATATGAGGTGCTGGGGACCAAACCTGGGTGAGCCATGTCGAAGGTAATTGTCTTACTAGCTGTCCTATCAGTCCAGCCCCACCCCAGGTTAATATGAGTGGAGCTCTGATGGTAGTAGAAAAACAAATTTTTATTTTCAGTTCTGCCTCAGCACCCCCTATAGACAGATTGCTGCTGGCAGATGTCAAGAGCTTTCCCTTTCTAAGTGTGGTTGCTGGGTCGATGGCGGCAGCAGCAGCAGCAGCAGCAGCTGGAAACACATTAAAGATGCAAATTTTCAGCTCTCTTCCTTAGATGCATTGAATCAGCGATCTGTTTTAATAACATTGAAGGTGGTTCTGAGATTCTAAAGCCTTAAAAATCACTGATGTGTAGAGAAATGCAGAGAAATAGAGCTGGAGCTCTGATCAGACTTGAACGATGCCTCGGACGCCCTCAGTTCTGTAAGCAGACGAATCCCCTTTCTGTTATGTTAAGAGTAGTTTTGAGCTGAGGTTTCTGTTACTCACACCTGAAAACATCTCCATGGTTTTGGCCTCACGAGCCCCATCCAGACTGGGAACAAATTACTGTCCGGAAGTATTTTGTTTATCTGCATTTGAGCGACAGATGTGAGCAGTAATGACATCAGTAGCACCTGTCCCCGAGTCAGGAATGAGTCTTGATTAGATGCGTTAAAGACTTAGCCAAGCAAGATTTCCAGCTGATTTCTCTAAATGTGCAAAACCTTGGGTTTTGCCCAGAGATGTAAAAATCTCCCTCCCTCTCAGAAAAGCACACACGTGGGCATGCAGTTGCTGTTGCTCCGAGTTTTCAGAACTCCCTGGTCCTGCTCCACCTTCCATCTGCTCCCCTTCACAACTCCCAGGACCCCCGCCCTCCCCCCACCCCCGTCTCCACTCAAGATCACATTCACTTGTTCACCTGGGAGTTGAGGGAACATATTCCCCTTCCCAGACCCGAATGCAGTCCGCCTGCACACCCCCCCTCCGGGGAGCAGCCCCCCTCCCCAGGTGCTTAGATGAACTGAGCAGACTCAAAGCGCTGCTCTTCCCTGCAAGAAGGGGATGGGGCTGGGCTTCTGGTGGCCAGACCATGCTGGGACGGGAAAACCTGGCCCTGGAGTAACAGAAGAATGTCTGGTATCTCACAAAGCAAGGCAGCAAGCACACGGCTGGGTGACTGAAAACCCATGGCTCAGGGCCAGCCACTGTTTGCAGAGCCCTTGCTGTGCCCAGTCTTTACACTGCCACCACGACACACCTCAAACTAGGTTTTGTTTTTTTGGGTTTTTTTTTTGTTTGTTTTTTGGGTCATACCCGACGATGCACAGGGGCTACTCCTGGCTCACGCACTTAGGAATTACCCCTGGCGGTGCTGGGGAGCCCATATGGGATGCCGGGGATCGAACCCAGGTCCGCCGCATGCACGGCAAACGCCCTACCCGCTGTGCTATCGCTCTGGCCCCTCAAACGAGCTTTAACCAGAAGGGAAATAACTGAACGGAGTCTCCCAGGGTGGATTTCAGGCGTAGATGGAACAAGGTGGGCTAAATCTCTAAATATCCCGATGCCCTTTCCTGTGTTGGACATGTCTCACAAAGGCTTTCCACGTGGCAGTTCAGGAGGGAATGCCATCAGCCTTAGATATGCTTGAGTATGTCAGAGTTCGTGACCTCAGAAGAGTTTGGCTCAATTTCAGCAGCCTGCTGCTTGGCCAGCCCTGAAGCACTCACTGAAAGCAGGTAAACAAGTATTCCGACTAATCTGGTCTAGCCACGTGATTGTTATGAAAACAGAGAAGTGGTGGAAGGGAGATTAGAGCTCTCCTAAATCAGAGACTGAGCAGGATTATCACAAAATTGTGTGTGCGTGTGTGGGGGGTGGGGGAGAGGGAAGGAGGGATGGTTCCATAAAAGTACAAGTAATGCTTTAATGTCTCTTGCCAAGCCTGGCTGTCTTCACCGAGGCCCCTCGGAGGAGGTGGGTTGAGTTCCCCTCCCCACCCTGAGCAGAGCCCCAGCAGCTGAAGACCTCTGGAACCCAGCCCCAGCCATGCTCAAGGCCCCTCTCCCCATGTTTGGAAGAGCCTCGCGCATGAAGGAACTGGCAGAGGAACCCAGGTGTGCGGGACCAGGGGCTGAGATCGCCAAGCCTGCTCGGATCGGGACTGGGCCTCTTCTGCCCAGATCTCCCATTTTCCAGTTGCTTGGCGGTAACAACCCAGAAACTGCCCCCAACTCCACTCCATGCTCAAAGGGCAGCTTCAGTGGTTGATGTTATACCCATGTCAACTGCTCAAACCAAATTAATTTCTGCTCCAATTCTGGCAGATCTATTATTCCTCAGTCTTATGTTGGGATTTGTGTTTGCACCAGTCCTTGGCCTGTTACACTCTGCCTCTTAGCCATGTCTTGATATCTCAGGGCTGCAGGTGTCTCCCCAGTTGCTCCTCAGTGGAGTCTTCCCCAAGGACCCCAGCCTTGTTGGCTCATTTCTATTTTAGACTCCAGGGGCATTTTCTAATCTGGCCAGGTGACTGAAGCATTTGCCACACCGTTTCAGGCAGGCCTTTATTGCCTTTTCAGGAATTCCTCTGTAGGCCAGGTACTGTTAGAACCTGGAAGGGGCTGGAGCTGGCTGGGAAACATGTGCCACACGACAGCATAATTCTTGTGCTCATAAAGCATGCTGAGACATTAGATAAAAAGCATGTGAGTGCTCATTTCTTCAGGAAGACCCCATGAGACAAGAAATCTTTCAACTGCAGACTGCCAGGCACCAGGGACCCTAAGAACAGGAGCTAGGTGGACATGGGTAGGTGGTGGTGGTGGTCAGGGGTAAGAACTGTCAATGAAACAGATGAGCCCTCGGCCAGGGCACTGCAGAGGCTTCCCCAGCAGAGCTGAGCTGGAATACAGCTGCCTGAGCCATGTGGCACAAGCGCAGCCTGCTCGAGCTACCATCCCCCCCACTTCAGACTTATCCGCGTTCAGTCCTTCACCCTGCAGCTCGTTCTCCTGATTTTTCTTCATTTTCCCCAGTCTGCATCCCCAGTCCGTGCTGCTTCCTCTAATGCTGCTGAGACAGAAGCCCAGCTGTCTCCCCAACCAATGCTCACAGAAGGGACAATTTCCTCAGAGTGGCCAAAGGAAGACAGCAGCCAACACAGGAGGTTTTGAGAAAACTGTCCTTCAGGTAATACAGGGTTTTCGTAAGAACTTTATTTCTGAAAAAGGGGTGGGAGGGAAAGAATCCAAAGTATTAAAATAATCTTCTATTTTTATTTGGAGGAAGAGGATGATAAAATAATTCATATAAAATTTTTCAAGCATAATTACAGTAGCTATTTCGTCCTGAAACTCAAACTCCCTGAAGCTCCAGGTTCCACTGAGTGACAGGCAGGGCCCACGCCCTGGCACCACATGGGTGAGAAGCTTATTTACTCCACAAATATTTGCCAGAGGTTGATTCTCCCAGTGGAAATAATTCAGTCTATTGTTGTTGTTGTTTTGTTTTGTGATCGTTTCTGATGAGACTGTTGAAAGGAAGAGTGACTTTTTTCTCTTCGAAGAAGACTATGAGGGCGGGAATGACTGGCTCCAGGAATGACCAAATGCCAAGGGAGACGTTATTTTTATACGGAGGTACTAACCGGTATAAAAAGGGTTGCCGTGGAGTTCATGCCCAATTCAATCAGCTTAATCAATGGCTGAACAAATAGCAGTACTCCTACATTATTAAAAAAGAAAAAGAAAAAAAGAAAAGGAGCCATGATTTTCCAACTGTGTTCTGTGTTCTGTTTCTACCATCAGAAGGAACTGAACAGAGTGCGACAAAGTCCCTACACTTAGCAAGAATCTTCTAACTGAAAAAAGAAAAAAAGAAAAAAAAAGGCGAGCTGGCAGGTGCGCAAGAGTCAAACCGAGCCCTGACGCTGTGTCGAGCGCACTCCCCCATAGGCAGACCCGAGTCCCCGGCTCACCCCCAGCTCTCAAGTGTCCCTGTGGAGAGACTGTCGTGGAACATTCCCGGGTCTTCCTGGGTTTCTCAGAACGCTCTCAGTTGGTGTTTCTCTGGGGAACCGGGAGGTTCTCGTGAAGGTACTTCAGACTTCCATGCTCCGAGAAATCTGAGACCACGTGGTCCTGCCCTCGAAGCAGCCACTTGGTTGTGAGAAGCCCTTCCAGCCCAACGGGGCCCCGGGCGTGGATTCGAGATGTGCTGATTCCCACTTCGGCTCCTGCAAAAAAGGTGTGATGAGGCTGTAGCTATCTCCCAAGCTGCCCCACAGGTCTTTGTTCCCTTCACCTGGACCCTCTCTCTCTGCCCTCTTTTCATGCATCCTGCCCAGGCCAGTCTGACTGCCATTATCTTCATTATCTCTCAGGCTGCAATATGTCATTAAATGCCCTTCTTTTTTGGTGGTGGTGGGGGGGGTGTCACTAGGCCACACTCAGCAGTGTGTGGGGTTACTCCCAGCCCAGTGCTCATTTTCTATGGTACAGAAGGGGTTGTGTAGTGCTGGGGATTAAACCTAGGACCTCTGCATGTCACAAGTCCCTTCTTTGTGAAATATTTGGGCTTCTTTTTGGCACTGCCTTCCTGATGCAATTTTCCAAATGCTAGAAGTGTGGTCTGTATCTAAACTGCACACCAGAATTTGACATTTTAGCATTCTGTGAGGTGTATGATCAATTTTTACATGGAGCTCTCACTTCTCTAAACACTAAATCCTTGAGAGTAAGGGAATTTTAGCATCTGCCTGTGGGCACTCCTTAGACCAGTCCCTGGACTGGTGCCTGTATGCAGGTGTAGGAAGGTTGAAGCCCTGGTCTCCTGCCTTGGTTGTGCCTGTCGGTGCCTGGGCGGGCTCACAGGACAGGTGCTGGTCAGCAGGTGTAGAGAACGCTGCACCGGGACGTCACTGACCACTGGAAAGGGCACTGCCGACCCCCGACCCCTGCCTGCTTCAGACCTAGAGGCGGGACATCAGGCATGCCCCAGGGTTCAGCACTGCATGGAATGGAGGCAGGGATCCTCCCCATCACAGTCACTGGCTCCCAAGCAGTGAATAACTCACATCAGATCACCGGACCCTCTTTTTGTGGTGCTCATATTTTTGTGGACAAGGCAGCTGCATCTAGTAAAGCAGCTCCACAAAAAAGTTTCCCAAGGGGAGGTGGTGCCCTGCTGGGGCGCTGTGGAAGATGGTGTGGGTGGGTGGGTCCCACACAGACAGGGTGGTTAGGGACAGTGTCTCGGGCCCGTGTGTCTGTCTCCCATCAACACCTGTGCAGCGAGGAGGAGCAGGTGCAGAGCCACACGGCAGAGTCCCTGAGTTGGGACGGGCATGGTCAGTGGAGGTCAGGGAAGCAGCCCTGCAGAGGGGGCCTCTGGGAGAGTTCTGGGTCCACATGTCAACTTACTTCCTCTCACACGTCGAGGGAAATGGAAAGAGAAGCACCTGTGGTACTGAACTAGGTGAGGACATGCACAAGAGGCACTTAGTGCCATGCTGGGAACTAGGGAAATACCCAGTCCCTGTCACCTGTCCTTGACACTGTACAAGAACCCACTTGAGCGAGTGTGAGCAGCTGTGCGGAGAGACAACAGCTCTCACTGAGGAGCAGCTCAGGCCCTCAGCCCTTGAGTCTGCTGTTGATTCTTCTACAAAGACCAATGCCAGCAATGTGACAATGAACTCAAAATCCCAATGCAAGAGAAACAAGGAATAAAAAATATAGCACCTCTTGCCAAAGAGCAGCTGAGTGAAATTCCCTGTAACTGCCTTTCATAATTTAGTGAAAACGACTTCCTCGGGCAAATCATCTCTTCCAAAGTTCAGAGGGATTAAAATTTTTGTCTTGGATTACTCAAGGATCACTCCTAACGTGGTGCGGGGGATGATATGGGGTGCCAGGGATCAAACCCCAGGTCAGTCCTGTGCAAGGCAAGCGCCTTACCTGCAGTAGTATCTCTCTGGCCCTGGGATTAAGATGTTTTAAATGGATCAGATAATTCTCAGATATGTCGTCCAAGTTTTACTGAGCTTCTTTCAATGGTTCCTGTTGACACCCCGCAGAGGAGGTGACAATGTCCCAGGAAAGTAGGTGTCTCACTGATGCTTTTTCTTTCAAAACTGGCTTTAGAATTAAACCTTACCTCTAGGGGCTCACTTGCTGGTTTTTTGCTGTTTCTTCTTTTGGGTTCATTCTTCCGCCCCTCTCGGAGAGCCCAGCAAGCTACCAAGAGTATTTCACCTGCACACGGCAGAGCCTGGCAAGCTACTCGTGGTGTATTCGATATGCCAAAAACAGTAACAACGAGTCTCACAATGGAGATGTTACTGGTGCCCACTCGAGCAAATCGATGAGCAATGGGACGACAGTGACAATGATCTTTTGGGGCTATTAGGAAAATACCCAGAACCCGATTGGAGGTGCTCAGGGGCTACGCCTGGCTCTCTGATCAAGAGATGCACCTGGGTCATGATTACATGGTGGCAGGAACTGGGTCCAGGCAACCGGCCTGTGCTCGGCCTGTCTGCTCTCTCTTTGGCCCTACCTGTTCACTTTTGAAGGGACACTGAAGCTCAGCATTCTGGTACCTCCATCGTCCTATATCCTGTCGTCTTGGGGGTTCCCAGTCCTATGTTCTTGTCCATTGCGGGCAACCTGGCCCTGGTTGTGTGTCTCTGAACAAAAACCTCTGCAACAGCAGTGCCCAAGGGACTGCACCTGTGCACGTGTCATGGCCTGTGGAACCGTGCATGAAGGCGTGGTGTGGCCCGTCCATGCCGCAGGGGGACACCCCAGCTTGAAGGAGTGCTGTGGCCTATCCACACCGCTGGGGGAGCCCCCCAGCTTTGGACTTGCACAGACCTGAGTGTGAAAGTCAGCTGCGTGACCCTGGGAAAGTGACCTCACTTCTTTGAACCATGGTCTGTGCGACCCTGATAAGGGAAACACAAAGCCAGCCTTCTCTGCCCATGACATGCAGAGACCCTCTGTGCACACATGGTGCTCTCTGCCCACTCACAGGTAGCCACCTCCCTCCCACACTCCGACTCTAGTCTCTTCAACAGGCGTGTGTGCCAGGGAGGTGCCCCCACCGCTCTCACCACACTCCTGGGACAGACAGACAGACACACACACACAGACACACACACACAGACACACACACACACACACAGACACACACACACACAGTAACTCCTGAGGCCTGCTCCTCCCTCGCACAGTCCCCCTTACCAAGTCCGAAGCGATAGCCGTCAGAAAAGCGCGTGCTCGCGTTCCAGAACACACAGGCACTATCCACGTGCTGGAGGAAGAACTCCGCTGTCTTCTCTGCAGTACAAAGAGAAGCAGCTGAGTCAGAAACACTCACGTGTTTTGGGGCCGGAGACACAGGACAGCAGGTGAAGGGGTTTGCCTTGCACAGGGCCCACCTGGGTTCGATCTCCGGCATCCCATATTGCTCCCTGAGCAGTGCCAGGAGTGATCCTTGAGCACAGTGCGAGGAATAAGCCCTGGGGACATTGCTGGGTGTGGCCCCCAAACTAAAACCAACAAACAATAAACATGTGTTTCTAGCGCCTCTCTGGTGACTGAGGGGGCGGGGCCCAGGACCCTGGGACCAGCGAGGAAACCCTGAGGACCATGAGGGGTTTGTGAATGTGCAGCTGCCTGGCGTGAGTCCCGCGCTCCTGAAGCAGACAGACCTTCACTGCTTCCAGGGCCTGCTCGCACCCAACAGGGCGAGAGCATTTAAGGCTCAGCGCCACCGGCCCAGGCCAGCAGGGCGGGCTCCCACAGGTTTCTGAATCCTGTTGGGCCTGAGTGAAATGCACCACCTCGCCAGGGTTGAGGAGAGAATAAAGCAAACGTTTCTCACAAGAGGCTAGAACCTAGAAGACGCCCAGAAAGTGGCTGAAACGGCCGATGTTATTTGCGGTAGTTGGCGCCCTCCCAGTGGACTGACACGATGCAAGGGGCCATATATACGAGCCTCTCTCACCACTGGACTCCAGTCCCCGGCCCGAGTGCGTCTTTCAGTACCCAACCGCGCAGAGCCTGGAACCAGCTGCTTTCTCTGTACTTCTCTCAGGCCCCAGTTTCCTCAGGTGTAACAGGAGTTTGGTCCAACAGCCTGATGCCGATGCATGGATTCAATGACAAGGCCTCTTCCGTGTCTCCCCCAACAGGGCCCGTGTGACAGTACAACCATGTGACGGAAAGCACCCCGGAGCTAGCCGACGCCACTACCAGCTGGCATCCTCAGGCGTCTGCCCGAGGTAAGTTTCCCTTGGGCCATCTGGAAGACCCAAGGGGACACACAGCTACCTTGTGCTTGAAGAGGCTGGACACTGACCGTTCTCTGTAACGATGACGTCTGTGTGGGAGCTGCCATACTTGTGGATGTGGTCGATGGCCTCCTGGACACTGTCCACCACTTCAATGCACATTTCCAGATCCCCATACTCGGTCCTGAGGGACTTCACTTCGGAGGGGCTGAAGGTTAAGTAGGAGGCAAACTTGGGGCCTGCATGAATTTTCACCTGGAACAAAAGCAGTCCAGGCGGTGAGAGAAACTCCAGACAGCAACAAATTCCTACCTTTCACTCTGAAATCAGGCAGCAGGAGGACCTGACAGATGATGAGCACGTGGCTCATGCAAGCTGGACAACTAGAACTGGCCCTGCTTTCTTCCAGCGCTCTGCTTTTGAACATGGTGGCTGGCCACCTTTACCTATCAAGGGAGCAGGAGGTCGCCGAGTGTTAAGAATGGTCAAGTCCTTTCTAGGCAACGGACACGGGCTCCTGAATGCTGGCATCTCACCAACCGAACACTGGCCTAAGACAGAGAGAGCAGATGCCACACCTACATGCCACACCTACTTCTACTCCTTTAGCCTGCCCGGAAAGTGCCAGGGGTGCTTAGAGGTGAACAGTACTAGGTCAGCAGCCACCTCAGACTCCAATTTCGAACTCCAGAAGACAGGGCACGTCTTATGCATCTCCTTGTGCTGGGCACAGCACCCAGTCCCGGGCAGATAACCAAAAGCTCGGCTTCTGAGATTGCCCTCATCGGCACGGCAGCCGCTCCTGGTCTGAGCCTACGGGCTTCTCCATCTCAAAACAGAACACAGGAAGTGAGGGTCACGTCCAGGAGATCCGTCTTACCTGTTCCACTCTCAGCATGTCAATGATCTGGTCAAATAACGGCGTTCGCAGCAGATCTCGGTGGATTAAGAGAGTCTCTAGAGCATTGCAGGCGGCAGGATACTCACATTTGGAGTCTCTGACTGAAAGGACAAAGAACTGCCTCAATCAACACGATCCGGAGCCAGGGAGGGGTGATCTCAACAACAGAGAGGGGCCTGCGTCCAGCTCACCGAGTCTGGTGACTTTGTCAACGCTTGCCTCGGAGTCCACGTACATGTGGCAGATGCCTTCGCTGTGCCCCATCACTGGAATGCCCTTCGCCGCTTTCTGGATGTCTCTGACCAGCTGCGAGGAGCCACGTGGGATGATGAGGTCAATCATTTTGTCAAGGCGGCAGAGGTCCTCCACTTCTTCTCGAGTATTCACCTGAAAAGGGAGAGACGGAAAGGCTGCTGGGGCATCTTCGGACACAGGACATAGATGGAAGGAGCTGTGTCTCCTGGACGGAGGAGAAGCAAGCCACACCTCTGGAGAATCACACTGGGCATCGTGAAAAACTCACACCACAAAAAAGACTACAGTCCTGACAAGACCTGAGAAATCATCCAGCAAACGGTAATTGAAAAATTCCACATCAGGGCTGGGCACAGTTCTCAGTGGCAACTTCATTGTGCATCATGTGCAGGAAACCCTGGGTTCAGCCCCTGGCACCGAAATAAACCACTAGGTGCTGTCCACATGACAAAACGTGCAGCACAGCGAATATCCCTGTACTCAAAGTCTAGTCAAGAAGGCAGGACAACCGGCCATAACATACATGGCAGATTTTTTTATTAAAAAAATATTTTTGGCCACACCTGGAAATGCTCAGGGGCTATTCCTGGCTTTGTACTCAGGAATCACTTCTGGTGGGGCTTGCGGGACCATATGGGATGCCAGGGACCAAACCTGGGTTGGCTATGTGCAAGGCAAGCGCCCTACCCACTGTATTCTGGCCCCAAGGCAGGTTATTTTTAAGATGCTGGAAGATGTACCCAGTACCACCTGTAGACATCCAGCAGGTGCGAGTCATGAAGGCTGGGGGCCCAGAAAGACAGTGTCTGCCCTGGGGTCTCTGGTCTAATCCTGAAGAACATTCTAGTCTCAGGAGGGAATCCTGGTGGCCAAGATTTCTGTTGCCAATTTGTTCCCTGAGATGCTGCTGGGTTGACTAAAGCTTTGCAGTTAGAACGCTGAAATCAGGAACTTTTGGTTTCTCTTCCTGATTTTTAATTATTTCCCCATCTGGTTGTGTTACTTAACAGAAATACAAACATACATGGACAACAACGTCCATAGTCATTTTATTCTGCATAGGTCCCAAACTGAAAACTGCCCACATGTCTGTCAACAAAAGGAAGGATAAACTAGCTTCATGCCCGGTCATGTGCTACTAGAGAATATTAGTAAAGAAAACTATTCCCCCAGCATTGCCAGGCCTGAGCACAAAACCATCAGGTTCATACCCACTAAATGCAAAGTATTACTAGGCCCAAGTGCTGTTGTGGCATTCCTCAACCCCCCAAAATAAAATGAATGCTAGATGGAACACTGGGGATGAAGCTCATGGATATGTTTGTCAACAAAAACTACAACAATGAAGAGTACATGGCGTATGATTCCATTTATAAGGAGTTGGGGAGTGTAGAAAAGGTAGCAAATGTGCAAGAACGTAAGAAATTAGTCACAGGGCAGGAGAAATAGCGCAGTGGACAGGGTGTGTGTCTTGAATGCAACCAATCCAGGATCAGTCCCCAGAGCCCTATATGGTCTCCCAAAGTCCTGCCAGTGATCCTTGAGTGTAAAGCCAGGATTGAGCCCTGAACACCACTGGGTGTGGCCTTCAAGCTAAAAAAAGAATCAGTCGTCACCTTAGATCAGGAGATGGCTCAAAGGGAAGGGGGCATCGCAGGCAGCTGGCAGGAACAAGGCATCAAACTGATCTGGAACTGATGGCCAGGCCTGAGCAAATAATTAGGCTGGGAAATAATTAGGCAAATAGTTAGGCTGGGAAAACTAGGTAAAGTACCACCAGGAGTGGACCCCACTGAAAAAAGTCAAGGACCAAAGAGAGAGTGAAACGGGTAGGGCACCCCATATGGGGCTCCCCAGCACTGCCAGAAGTGATCATTGAGCACAGAGCCAGGAGTAAGCCCTAAGCACTACCGTGTGTGGTGCAAAAGAAAAGAAGGAGGGAAAAATGTACTTTGTGGTGGGGGAAGGATAGAAATTCCAGCTACTACTTTCTAATTCAGAAACTCTATTTGATTAGTTGAGAAAACTGAGCTGATAGTGAAAACAGCAACCATGATGATCGTGTGAACAGAATGAACCATCACACTAACACACTGTGTGATGGTTTATGGAATCTTTCGTGGAATTTATCTCATGGCGAGACTTGTTCCAAATCCCTGTCAGTAGCATAACCCAGGTCTGGTCTTCCTGCCGCCGTGTGATCCGAAGAATGAACGGCTAGCGGGCATTCTTGCAGATCAGGAGTGTCAGGAAAGAAAACTTGGCTCCCAGTCTCAGAATAGCCTTCCCAGGTCACGTGGGCCATGGAAAACCCTAGCACCGTGCCCATAAGCAGGTACACAGGTCCTGCCCCCACTCTGCCCGAGCCCACCTCAGTGGCTTGGCCTTTTAGAGCTCTTTGAGAAAGTTCTGCTCCAAATACCCAAAAGACCCGTCCTGGCCCCTCTGGGCCGTGCCCAGTACCTACCAGCTGGACAGCATCCTTGACTCCGTGGATGGAGAGGGCCTCCTGGGCCAGGAAGTGAAGAATCCGGTTACTATGCGCAGCTTCCTTCCCTCCTTTGAGTAACAAGCCGTTACCACTTGCAATAGCCAAGGCTGCCACCTGCAGATCAACGAGAGCAGAGCACCAAAGGGACCCAGAGTCACCGTTAGACAATTGGGCTGCTTCCGCATCTTGGTTACCATACTATGGGCTGTGATGAACACAGGTATACATGTGTCTTTCCTCATGAGTGCTTTTATGTTGAAGGGTAGGGCTCGTCAGTGGCACAGTAGTGAGGTATCTGAACTGCTGAGAGCACAGGGCCCAACTTACAATAATTCAACTTAAATATGCGTCTGGGCTGGAGTAATAGCGCAGCAGGTAGGACGTTCACCTTGCATGCGGCCGACCTGGGTTCAGTTCCTCTGGCCCTCTCAGAGAGCCTGGCAAGTTGCCGAGAGTATCTTGCCCACATGGCAGAGCCTGGCAAGCTACCCCTGGTGTATGCCAAAAACAGTCACAAGTCTCACAATGGAGACGTTACTGGTGCCCACTTGAGCAAATCGATGAGCAATGGGATGACAGTGATACAGTGAAACATGTGTCTGTCAAGGAGACAGGCTGGGGGATGAGTGGGAGCCTCGGGCTACGGGTGGAGGGATGTGGTTACAGGCAGTAGGACTGGAGTTGGGAATATTGTATATCTGTAACTCTATTGTCAGCAAGTCTGTGAATCACCGTGTCTAAAATTAAAACAATAAATAAATAAGTGGGGCTGGAGATAGTCGTGCAGGCAGGGTACTTGCCTGGCACAAGGCTGACTCAGATTTGGGTTTGATCCCAGCACCTCATCTGGCCCTCTCCAAGCATCACCAGGAGCGATCCCTGAGCAGAGAGCCAGGAGTAAGCCCCAAGCACCACCAGGCGTAGCCCCCAAACAAACAACAACAGGGCAACAGCATTCCTGAGCACTGTTTCTGAATCAAGCATTTCGTAGGCCTGTTCTGTTTAACCCTCGCATAATTTCAGTGAACTAAGTACTCATTTCATCTCCTGTTTATACTAAAGACAAGAGGGTGACTCTTCAGGGCCACATGGCTTGTACGTGGCAGGGATGGGAGCCTGACTTAAACAACCCAAACACCCAGAGCTTAGGAACACAGCTACAGGGTTGTCTTAACTCTGTGAGCAAAGGAGCTGAGGCAAGAGAACCCACTTACACACACAGCCACCTCCCACCTGGGCCACTGTGGGGACCGGCGGTCAACTGCCTCCTGACTCAGATGCTCGGGGCATCTGACTCAGAGTCGCTGTGGGTAGCACCCCGGGCCCTGCGCTTGCATGACAAGGTTGGTGTTTATTCTTTGAGCTTTAAATGCCTACTACTGAGAACCCGGAGAAGATGGGGGCTCTCACCAGCCTCTGGGCACCCAAGGCTGAGAGCAGAAGCCAGCTGGAGAGGAAGGCATGTTACCCCTTTAGAGCAAAGACCTAAACCGTTCCAAGTCTGAAGCTCCAATGCTTAGAAAGCTCTTGGGATAAAGGAATATCTTTCAGCTTTTAGTGTAGGACTGTGAAAGAAACTTTCAAATCAAAACAAAACAAAAATGAATCTTGACAGGATCTGTTAACCTCCAAATGAGTGGCTTTTAATCCTTCAAGTTTTGGGTTTTTTTTTTAATTGTTCACAGATCCCCTTTGAAAGTGATGTAAATTTTCTCCAGAACTATGCACACAGAGAATGCTGCATTCGCCTTTTAGGATTCATGGATTCTGTGATCCCATCCAGGGTTATGATTCCAACCGAGGAAGCTCAATTGTCACTGGCTAAAGAGGAAGCCTTTCTCCTTGGGAAGAATAGCCGATGGTGTGGGTGAAGATTAGCTGCGGCACTTCAGCCGCACTGTCCCCAGAGGCTTAGAGGAAGCACCTCCACCCTGCAGTGCTCACTGGGTTATCCTACACAGAGACAGAAGGGCCAGCACCAGCCAGGGGTTGTGGGCAGGCAGACTCGATGTAGGAGTCTCTTGGTGAGCAACTTAGTTTAGGTCAGGTCACAGAGTATCCTCTAGGGAACAAACACTCTGGACTCCCAAGTCACCTACGCCCACAGAAAAATGAGAATAATTTTTTTTAATTAAAAAAAAACATTAACAACAAGTCTCATGATGGAGACGTTACTGGTGCCCGCTCGAGCAAATCGATGAGCAACGGGATGACAGTGACAGTGACAGTGAAAAAAAAAAAAAAAGAATTCCCTTTGAGACTTTACTTGCTAGTGCAAATAAAGAACTGGAATCACCCTACCCAGATTTCTAGGAGAGAATTAGGAGCTACCCTCGACCACCCACCCACCAGGGCATGGTTGTCTGGTGAGGTCTTTCTCATGTGGTTTCTCAGTATCACCCTGGGCCATACGAAGTGTCTCATGGAGGGCTATGTTCTAGTTTTAGTTTTCTAGTTTTCTCTAACATCCTGGAAGTTCCTTTCTCCGAGAGACACACCTGTAGAAAGCCCCCTGTGGCCCTGATAACAAAGGGCTCTCCTGTCCACATGTGCCAGGATGGATGACATCACGAACCCTTGCAGGCTCTGTGGCCGGAGGGCAGACGCCCCAGGGAGCAGAGACTTGAGGGACGTGTCGCCTCATCACGGATGGGCGTGGCTTCTGGGCCCCAGTCCCAGAGCACCATCCTCACCAGTGTGACAAGAACATTAACTTCTCTACACTTTTGGGAAATGGACTCAAAAATATCTATTTTAGAATTTTTTTTTTTTTTTTTGCTCTTTGGATCACACCTGGCGATGCTCAGGGTTACTCCTGGCTCATGCACTCAGGAGTTAACTCCTGGTGGTGCTTGGGGGACCATATGGAATGCTGGGAATCAAACCCGGGTCAGCCTCGTACAAGGCAAACACCCTACCCACTGTGCTATCACTCCAGCCCCTATTTTAGAATCTTTAACACAGACACTGAAGAACGAGTCTCAAACACTGTCCTTGGGGAAAAATCATGACTTTCTCAAGGGGAGGGTGGGGGAGATAAAAAGGCAAAACCATTTTTGGGACACTGACCTCCAGTCCTGCAAAACCAATTTTCCCTCTAAGTCCCCCTATCCTGGGCCGGCATTAGTCACGCACCTGAGGCAGACAGTCGGGGCGAGACTCGAAGATCACCAGGAGGACACCGATTGGGACAGTCACTTGTTCTAGTTCCAAGTTCTTGGCAATTCGGGTCCGGCGCAAAACACGCCCCACACTGTCCTGTGAGGAGGCCGCGATCTGCCGCAGGCCAATGGCCAGGCTGTTCAGTTTGGATGTGGAGAGGCTCAGGCGCTTCAGCAGAGGAGGTGCCAGTCTCCCTGCAGAGACGCGGAGAACCCACAATCACGAGGCAGGCACGGGCAGGTACAGAACACCACCCTCGGAACTACAAGAAGCTCGGGGACCTCAGGGAGATCAAATGTCATTTATACCCGGGCAGTTTGACAGCTTATGTTGTCAAGTAAACACGTGCCCCTCTGGGGCAGTTTTTTCAGTTCCAGAAACTTCTCATTTACATCAACAAACTAGAATGCAATAAGGATATTTATCACGGCATTCTTACATTAGTGGAAGATTAGATTCTACTGATAAATTAAGACAATGGGCTAAAATGCAGTTAGTATATGTTATGATTACAGGTACATATGTATGTATTTGCTGATATGGAAAACTATCCAGGATATAGGTTGTGAAAAGGCATATTAAAAATACCGGTATGAAATGATCCTATTTATCAAACATTGCTTATATAGATATATAAACTGATGACTAGAGGCATCAGAAATAGTGATGATTTCTAGCTTTCTGTATTTTTTTTTATAACAGGTAATTATTTCTCTTTAATGGAAACCAACATAGATGCTTCCTTTTGTAATAAATTAAATGATAGTAGGTTCATGTTATCACATGTATCATGTACCCTGGATTTGTGTCTCATATTACTATTATTCTGGCTAATTTTTGAAAGAATTTCCCTTTCTTTCCTATCGTCACACCCACTAAGATAAAAACAACAGATCTCTGTCTTAGAGGAGAAGAACCAAACTTACATGAAGAGAAATAAACCATCAGGCAACCAATTACATCAATAATATTTCTTTCCTTTTCTCTATGTGCTGAAAATCAAATTGTTATTTTGTTTCTGTTATTTTATTTTGTCAAGGATAGAATGTACAGCCTATTTTCTACTAATGAACCACATCCCTGGCTGACAGAATGGAGTTTTCTCTAAAGCACATATTATATGTTACATTCTAGTCTTCCATTGTGCATCTTTTCTAGATTACAAAACTATAAATACTGGTAAATAAGGAGGTGTGATGCCGCCAACAGGTCAACCTGTACTTGCGGGGCAAGTGCATCAGCAGTCTGATGGTGCTGTCAGCCTTCCTGACACCTCAAAATTGCTGCTGTGCCTTTGGCCTGACCTCAACAATGGGACCAGTTTACCAAGAAATTAAACAGCCAAAAGTTAGGTATGTGGGAGCCACGCATACCTAACCACTTCCGGCTCAACTATATAAGCTCACTTATTGACCCTATTTCATAGACCCATAGATAAATCTTGAAAGAGATCAAAAGCCACAGTTAAGCTCGGACCCGCACATGGCTGAACAAACCGAGGCAAATCAGAGGGGGGCGGGTTGGTCTGTGTCCACCCAAGCAGAGCCCCCGGCAGCCACTTGCTTCCACAATCCAAAACTGCTACCATACCCCCAGCCTGACTCCACTGTTTCAGGACAGACCTCTCCAAGATATAACCTGCTGAAAATTTTGGTATGTGGGTTTTGTGACTGAAATCTCCAGGCTTTCTCAGGGTAGGGATAGGCTACCTTCCCCCACCATCCTGTACTTCCAGAAGCCTCGGCAGTCACATCCACACCCCAAAGCTACTCCTAATTGAAAAGCTACTCCAACCTTACTGTCCCAATAAAACTACTGAATGCCCTGAACAAACACCATGATGTCTTAGCACCTGTATTGCAAACCATAATGCATAAAAGAAAAATGAGAGAGAGAAAAGCAAGGAAAGCGTCTCCCATAAAGGGAGGGTAAGGAGTTGGGGGCTTGGGGGATGATGGTGGGGAAACAGGGAACATTGGTGGTGGGAAATGTACACTGGTGGAGGGATGGATGCTGGATCATTGTGTGACTGAAACCCAATTGTGGACAGCTTTGTAATGGTCTACTCACAGATATACAATTAAAACAATTTTTAAAAAAAGTAATGTGGAGTTCATGCCCACTTCAATCAGCTTGATCAATGGCTGAATAAATAACATTTACTCCTACATTAAAAAATAAATAAAAACAACTAAATATGCCAGTGAGTTGACACAATTTCATGTGCCCACACACATTATTAGACACCAATATTTCTAGCTTTCAGTGTCATAATCCTGCTCTAAGAATTCTTATATGCAAAGCTTTTCCCACCTTTAAAAATATTTCTGAGAACATATTTCCTGAAAAGGGCTTACTAAGTAAGTCAAAGGGGATTAAAAGCTCAGGTATACCCAGCATCTAGATCTTACATCACTGAATTTTCAGAGAGAAAGCTGGGATCAGAAGTGAGAGTACTGTCAACAACTAGAGGTGCTGCTTATACTAATAGTTTTATCCCCTTAAGGGTTCCGATTCCTTGGCTCTAAATGAAATAACTGGCTAAAATATCAATCAATCTGCTTCTAAAAATCTACTCGATGACTTGACTTTTCAGTACTACAAAAATTCAAAAGCCTAAAGCGGGAATTTCCAGAGCTTTGGTTCAACAATATTTTAAAGAATGAAAATAATATTGATGAGTCATGCAGGGGTTCTTTGAAAGAAACACTGATGGGGCTGTTGTGGCACATTTCTTCTCTCACACACACTTGTGTGTAATCCTTGGGCAGGGCCCATGTAAACCTTCTTTGTGTCTCATTCCAGTTTTAGTAGATTTGCCACTGAAGCAAACACTACTGTCATCACTGTCGTCCTGTTGTTCATCAATTTGCTCAAGTGGGCACCAATAACGTCTCCACTGTGAGACTTGTTACTGCTTTTGGCATATTGAATACACTACGGGGAGCTTGCCAGGCTCTGCCGTGTGGGCAGGATACTCTCAGTAGCTTGCTGGGCACTCCGAGAGGGACGAAGGAATCGAACCCGGGTTGGCCATGTGAAGGAAATCTAAAGCTTCCTAAACCCATTATTTTAGGGTGAAAGCAAAAACAGGAGAGAGGGTGAAGGCTAGCCCCTGGCATATATGGTTGCCCACACAAGGAGGGTGGTCAGTGGTCTCAACCAGTCTATCTTGGGTACTCCCAGGGCATCTCTGGGTGAAACCTGTTGCCATTTCTGAGCAGACCACACTTCAGCTAATTAACGAAGAGACAAACTACCCTTCATCACAGATGCCACTATATCTATAGCTGTTTTGTGTGCTCTGTCCACCTGATTTTGAGTCTCAGCTTCTGTCATTGTTCATGTGGCTTTAGGCAAAGGACAATTTGTCTGTTTCACTTCTTTCCTCTGTGAAAGGGGGACAACAGAGAGTACACGTCTCAGAGGCACTGTACTGTAAAGACTAAATGAAATCCTGGCCATAAAGCCCCAAGCACAGTGCCTGGCAATACAGAGAGACCTCAATCACCTGAGCTTCTGGGAGCTGAATGTCCAAAGCCATGGGCAGGGTTCTCAATCTTTCTCCTTTTCCTAAAATTGTCACAGCAGACATGACTCATGGTTGTCGTAGAACAGAAGAAGGCCCTTTAAGGTCCCTACTAGAGTGTTTAGGAAAGGGGATAGAGGCAGTACGTGTAGTTTGAAAAAGCCCAATGGGTATGGACTCCTCCCCTCAAGGAAAATAACGCCTAGTACACTAGGTCTTCTGTAGCACTGTTCAGGCAGATTAAGAACCGTGAGTGAAACAAAGAGCAACAGCCAGTGCATGACCCTCTGGAACAGGGACTCGAAGGCGCCTTTACCCTCTGCCTCCTCCAGGTCCTTTTTGTTGGCTAACAGGATCTCGTCACGCTGGTCCGTCAAGAGATCAGCCAGATGATGGATGATTTCTGCTCTCTAAGAAGAAAGGTGAATCGTTAAGCAAAATGATCATCCAAGAAGACTGCTCCCCAGCCCAAGGTTAGCCCTGAAATCTCCTTCCTTCCATTTCCCACCACTGGTCCCCTCCCTTCCCCCTCGCCCTCTCATGGCAGATCTCTACTCCCCCTCTCATTTCTTACTTTCCTTTCTCTTGACCACTACTAATTATTAGGATTTGCAAACTTTGGCCCAAAAGCATGGCGAAGAGAGGCAGCAAACGTCCCAATTTGTCAGGAGGTAAAGACTGGCTGGCATTCAGTCCCAGATATTCTGTATCGCCAGCCACCACATTTATCTCTCTCTTTTTTAAAAAAATTTTATTGAATCACTGTGAGATAGTTACAAGCTTTCATGTTTGGGTTACAATCTCACAATGATCAAACACCCATCCCTCCACCAGTGCACATTCCCCTCCATCAATATCCCCGGTATACGCCCCCCTTCCCTACCCTCCCCCTGCCTCCATGGCAGACAATATTTCCCATACTCTCTCTCTACTTTTGGGCATTATAGCTTGCAACACAGACACTGAGAGGTCATCATGTTTGGTCCATTATCTACTTTCGGCATGCATCTTCCATCCCAACTGGTTCCTCCAGCCATCATTTTCTTAGTGATCCCTTCTCTATTCCAGCTGCCTTCTCGCCTCCGCTCATGAAGCAGTCTTCCAGCTACGGGGCAATCCCCCTTGTATCTACTGTCCTTGGGTGTCAGCCTCATGTGATGTTATTCTATACTCCACAAATCACATTTATCTCTTAAACAGGTTTATGCATTTTCTTTTCTTTTTTTTTGATATTTATTTAATACATTAGGTCAGCAGGGGAAAACCCAGTCCTAAATGCTTAAAGATTCCAATCGTGATCCACCAAGATTAGGACATGAGAAAATCAGTGTGAGATTTCTCAAGGCGTGAAAAAAGAAAAGTGCCTTTTTCTTTTTGCTCCTACTTGCTCTTCTGTCTCTATCTGCAATTATTTAGAATTTTCTCTTTTGGAGGCCAGAGTGTTAGAAAAGTGGATAGGGCACTTGCCTTACACGTGGCCAACCTGGGTTTTATCCCCAACATCCCACACGATTTCCCCCAAACTTGCCAGGAGTGGCCCCCACCAAAAAAAAAATTTTTTTTTCTTTCTTTTGTTTTGTTTTTGGGTCACTTCTGGCGATGCACAGGGGTTACTCCTGGTTCTGCACTAAGAAATTAATCCTGGCGATGCTCAGGGGACCATATGGGATACTGGGATTCGAACCCGGGTCGGCTGCGTGCAAGGCAAACGCCCTACCTGCTGTGCTATTGCTCCAGCCCCTATTTTTTTTCCCTTTTTTGGTGAGGGTGTGTGTGGTGAGGGATTACTCCTGGGTCTGTGCTCAGTGATCACTCCTGTTAGGGCTCAGGGGACCATATGTGGTGCCAGGGATCAAATCCGGGTCCACAGTGTGCAAAGCAAACAAATGCTTTCCCCACTGTACTACCTCTTTGTTCCCCCACTTACTCTTTGGTCCTCTTCTCCTTTCTCAGACCAAAGAACTCACCCAGAGGAGACTAATAAACGTTTCTCCCCAAATCACTTTGAATGACACGATCCTTAGAAATGCTCCCCCAGCTTCCGCCAAGCCTCCTCAAATTAACAGACTCACTGCTCACTACTTGGACTAAGTGACTGTGGACAGGACAGGGTTGGGATGACAGAGCAGGCACCTGGGCTTCTGACAGGCGAATTAGGTGACATGGAATGGGAATTTTCCTAAACCTCCACGCCCTGTACGTGGCAGGATTAGAGTTCCCTGGTTTCACATTTTCATGATGTTTCTGACCAAAACATCACAGCAATGAAACACTACTTTAGGTCTCATCCCATGAAAGAGAAACAAGAGAGAGAGAGAGAGAGAGAGAGAGAGAGAGAGAGAGAGAGAGAGAGAGAGAGAGAGGGAAAAGGCAAAATAAATCCTGATGAGAAGGGCAACTCAACTGACTGTGGGAACCAAGGAATTAAGATGGAGTTGCAAGGTCTAACTCTGCACTACCCTAAGAGCACAACTCTCTCTGCAAATAGACAAAATTACCAAGAGATACAGCCAACCCCCACTGATGGAAGCCGAAAGAAAGTATGAGCGCCCCAGAAATGACAACTGTTTGGTTGATGCTGCTTCCATTCCTAGGTGTGTGTTGATCCAAATCATGGAAACAGACACAATGAACCTCTGAACTTCCTTGCTTATACAGAAAACACCACCAAAAAGTCACAGGACTACTGTGGCATAAAGTCAAATTGGAGACTCATCAACCACAGAACAAGGAAAGCAAGTGCCACAGAATGTCTCAGAGGGAAAGAGGACGGGGGTGGAAGGGGGCTCCCAAACCCTAGTTCTTCTAATAGCATCACGGCAATATTTTCAGTCACTCTTTTCTAGGGCCTTAAACTCTACAGAAGAAAATGGAGTTATCTTAAAAATTAAAAAATAAAAACATCAAATATGTAACAGCTACTCTGTGGCAGGCGGTCTTCTAAATCCTTGTCATAAATAATGAACTCATTTAATCTAGTCAGTGCTAACCACAAACAACTTGTCTCATTATTTATGCACAGCTTCCTAATGACTTTTATCAAGGGGAAGTAAGGCCTACACTTTTCAACTGCAGAACTAGAACGTATTTTTATGCTGAAAATGTAACTACTTATGATCACTTGAGGAACATATGCTTTAGAAGTCAAGAAAACATGGGGCTGGAGTGATAGTACAGCAGGTAAGGTGCTTGCTTTGCATGGAGCTGACCTGGGGTCAATAATCATTAGCCTATAAGATCCCCTGAGCACCACCAGGAATTATCCCTGAGCACAGCCAGGTGTGGCCCGAAAATACAAAAAAGGAAAAAAAGAAATAAAGAAAACTTAAAACTATGTAGTGTCAGTATTATGTTGACTACCTTTTGCGTTATTAATTCAATAAAGGTATGTTTCTAACTATACACACGCCTATCTAAAACCTTAAGCAAAGTTTTAAAAGGGTGAAATTTTGGTAAAGCAGGTACCTGGATTTTTTTAAAAATTAAGCCATCTTATACTTTGGACTTTAGAAGAAGGAAGAGGGAGAAAATACAATCAAAAATATTTTTCTGGAGGCTGGAGTGATAGCACATCGGGTAGGGCATTTGCCTTGTACTTAGCTGACCCGGGTTCAATTCCCAGCATCCCATATATGGTTCCCCGAGCACCACCAGGAGTAATTTCTGAGTGCAGAGCAAGGAATAACCCCTGTGCATTGATGGGTGTGACCCAAAAAGAAAAAAAATTTTTTTTTCTGGTTAGTATTTTTTGTTTTGGGCTAGAGCGATAGCACAGCAGGCAGGGTATTTGTCATGCATGCGGCCGACCCAGGTTTGATTCCTCCACCCCTCTCAGAGAGCCCAGCAAGCTACCAAGAGTATTTCACCCACATGGAAGAGCTTTGCAAGCTACCTGTGGCATATTCGATTTGCCAAAAACAGTAACAGCAAGTCTCACAATGGAGACGTTGCTGGTGCCCGCTCCACCAAATCAATGAGCAACAGGATGACAGTGATACAGTGACACAGTGAGATTTTTTGTTTTGGGCTGGTGCAATAGTACAGTGCGATAGTACAGTGGAGCAACGGCTGACCCAGGTTCGATTCCTTCACCAAGAGAGCCCGGCAAGCCTGGCAAGCTACCCGATATGCCAAAACAGTAACAAGTCTCACAATGGAGACATTACTGGTGCCTGCTCAAGCAAATCGATGAGCGATGGGATGACAGTTATTTTTTGTTTTTGGGTCACACCTGCTGGTGCTCAGGGTCTATAGCCAGCTCTGTGCTGGGTGTGGGTCACTCTTCAGGAGGCGCAAATGACCATACACCGCCAGGGATTGATCCTAAGCCTCCAGCATGGAAAAGCAAGTATCAGCCACTGAGCTACTCCTGTCCTGGCGAATAATTTTCTAAGCATCTGATACCTAAATGAAGAAACCTGGCACAACTAACAGCATGAACATTACCTGCTCGGGATCCAACGTGGCCAAAGTTCTTCCTCCAGACCGAGCCATTTCCCCCTGCTGCTCCACAGTAGGGCCTAGAAGCACATTCGCAAATGCAAATGTTAGTCACTATCAGCTTACTTGCTTCAGAGATGCAACAATGTAGCAAATGCTCCGCCTCCATTCAGAAATCTAAACACATTAGAATATATAAACCCAAGTGGAATGGAAAAGAACAAAAATTAGAAGATAAAGAATATGTGTTTTGTTCAAGTAATAAGAGACAAGCTCTTGCACTCATGCCCGAGCACATCTGGTCCCTTTCTCACTTGCCTTTATCGGTCAGAGTGACCGTAAAACGAGCACACCGAGACCCACCACATTCATTCTACAGTGTCCCTCCTTATGCTTTTCTGCATCTCCCTGTGTTTATTAGAATCTGGCATCCAGCACAGATACTAATCATCTGGAAAATGCAAATCAAAACAATGAGGTATCACACCAGGGAGACTGGCACTCATCTGAAAGAATAATAACCACCGGAGTTGGTGCAGATGCAGGCAGAAAAGGGAGCCTCATGCTGGACTGTCGACTGGTCCAGCCTTTTTTTGGAAGATGATATGGGCATTTCCCCACCCCCCCCAAAAATAACTTCATAACTGAGCTTCTATACAACCCAGCTATTCCACTTCTGGAATATGCCCCATGGACCAAAACACAATGCAGAAAAGACATCTGCACTCCCATGTTCACTGAAGCACTATTCACTATCATTCTTAAGTTAGTGATTTTGAAGACAATAGGAGGTCAGGTTAGGCATGTTAAACATAATTTTACAAACGCAATGCAAAATCCAACTGTAGGCAATGTTCAGAACAATGCTACATCTCATAATATACCACAATTCTGTGAACTTTCTTGAGAGAGAGAGAGAGATGTCTTCAGTCTGATCTCTTCAGTCTGATGACCGCCATGATGTCACTGACTCTCATCCATAGGCCAATGGATTTAATGAAGAACTACATACCTGCAGGCTTTACTTCAGAAAAGAAGGTGCCGACTTTCTTTCCCTCTACAATGTCTGTGATGACGTGCCCAGACACCTTTGGGTGGGTCCCATTGGCAATAACCACAGAAGTGCCACCTTGCAAAGCCCAGAGTGCTGCTTTCACCTAATGGGAGAGGTTAGATCTGACGATCAGATACAGAGTTTTGCAGGGCCATCTCCTACTCGAAACTTACAAATATGTCTAAAATACAATGTGATTCTCAGCAACTTCAGAACATGCACAAATGTTTTAATCAGTGCAGAATCTAAAAACATGCTGGGTCCATGTATTTGTCCATATATTTCTCTAAGCCTTCCTAGTACTGATATTCATAGCTAATTCTTCAAGTGACTTATTGTACATCAACTTAGAACAGCACGGAGTCTAGTGGTGATCTGCTGGAGATTCACCAGCATCTAACCCTGAATATTGTGGGCTTCCATAAGTAGGGTCCTTGCCTTGCTACATATAGCACAATAGTTTTAAAATATTAATTTTGGGGGAAATGTACACTGGTAGAGGGATAGGTGTTGGATGCATACCACTGAAACCCAATCATGAATAGTTTTGTAATGGTCTATCTCACAGTGATTCGATAAAAAATTTTTAAAAAATACTTTTATTAAAAAGATATGTTATTTCCTGGGCAGAGAGAGAGCACGGGGTAAGGTGCTCGCCTTGCATACAGCTGATCCCTCCCACTGCACATGGTTCTCCAAACACTGTCAGGGGTTACTCCTGAGCACAGAGCCAGGAACAGCTCCTGAGCACTGTCAACTGTGGCCTGAAATACACCACCAGTATTTGTCAATTCTATGGGACCTGAGTGACAGTACAGCTGGGAGGGTGTTTGCCTTACTCATAGCCGACCCAGATTTGATCCCTAGCACCATCTATGGTCCCCTGAGCCTGCCGGGAGTGATTTCTGAGTGTAGAGCCAGAAGGATCCCCTGAGCACTGCCAGGTGTGGCCCCCAAAACAAACACAAAGGATGGAGAGAGTTCGATTAAATGGTAAAAGAGTATTAGCAGATAAAAGGATGGAGAGGGTTCGATTAAATGGTAAAAGAGTATTAGCAGATAAAAAAAAATTTTCTTTAGGGGCTGGAGTGATAACATAGCGGGTAGGGCATTTGCCTTGCACTCAGCTGACCCATGTTCGATTCCCAGCTTCCCATATGGTCCCCTGAGCACTGCCAGGAGTAATTCCTGAGTGCAGAGCCAGGAGTAACCCCTGAGCATCGCCAGGTGTGACCCCCGCCCAAAAAAAAAGCAAAAGAAAAATTTTCTTTAAATTGAATCACTATGAGCTACACTTACAAAGCTTTCATGTTTGAGTTTCAGTCATACAATGACTGAACGAACACCCATCCCTCCACCAGTGTACATTTCCCACCACCAATGTCCCTAGTATCCTTCCACCCCCACCTCTGTCCCACCCCTCCCCCTGTCTCTATGGCAGACAATTTCCCTCTTACTCTCTCTCTCTCTACTTTGGATCATACATTCCGAGCAGGGCAAAACTGTACCCTTATAATACATAGTCTTGTAAACCAGTATTACTTCAATTAAAAATAAGTATTTGAGCTGGCAGAGGATTTACAAATTATGAAAACTATATAGACACTGCTCACAAACACATGATATTAACACAACATATAATATTCAAAAGAATCCATGTGCATTATTGAGCATAGTACACAATAGCATTAAACAAGTAGATACATAGGTAAGTGTGCATATGTGTGTGCATATGCGTAGCATCTGAATTAATAGTGCCCCCTGCCCAAACATTTGCCAAAGTACAAGTGATGGAATACTGCTTTGCTTCTGTAACTGTTATGGGCAGTGAAGGCACAGATTTTTACCTTGGCTTCCATGCCACCCATTCCCACTCTTGATTTGGTTCCAAATGTGACGGACTGTTGGTCTCCGGGATAAAATATATCAATGAGCTTTGCATCATCTGACCCTGGTGGGCTGTCAAAGAGGCCTGGAAAGCAGAAGAGAACCCATAATATAACTTCCTTTGCTGGAAGTGAGTGCAAGTAGCTCACAAGATACATATTCCCAGGCACCTGCCGACCACTCTGGACTTTAATCCAGATATGCTCTTCCACCAGCTCTAATCAGAAAAAGGAGTGAGGAATCAGGGGAAAACAGCCCCAGAGGAGTGACCCTGCAGATTCCTGTAACCTGGCCTATTAATAATGGAACGTATTCCAGGAACAGAGCTTGGCCCTTATCTCGAGCACACATTTTATTGGCCTTGCCCACAGTCCCCCTTGAGATGCTGATTTCATCTCTGCCATTGCTATGTATGATGCTGGGCTGTCAGGATGCAAATAAAAATGACAAATGGCTATTGCAAAAATTAGGGCAGCGCCTAACAGCTGTTAAACATGCCTTTCTTTCCAAGCAGGATAAAATGTGAACTTCTCAATAACTCTCACGACTGCCCTCGGAAACAGCCACTAATTATACTCCCAAGTTCTAGGTGAGCCCCCGTGAAGGTTAGGCTGAGTCAGCAGGAGCAAGCTTGAGTCTGGATGCTCTGTCCGGTTTTATCACCCCAATCATGTGCCCCTTTTGTATCTCAGCAGAATGACATTAGAGCTATAGGAAATGTTACAGGCAAACAATCCAAAATGAAAAGAAAAATCCTCACTCTTTCTTCGAAAGAGAACAAGTTGAATGAAGTCTAGGAAGGAAGGAAGGATGGAAGGAAGGAAGGAAGGAAGGAAGGAAGGAAGGAAGGAAGGAAGGAAGGAAGGAAGGAAGGAAGGAAGGAAGGAAGGAAGGAAGGAAGGAAGGAAGGAAGGAAGGAAGGAAGGGGATAAGAAAAATGAAGTCAACTCAAGGGACTAGGGAGACAGGATGGGCTGGAGTTGCTATGGCTGGGGACAGGCTGAATGTTTTTAGGCAGAGATATCTGGACATTTCGGGCAGAGATGTTTTGGGTTTCGGCTATGCTTTTCCAGTGCTACAGGATACGTACTCTGCATCACGCCAAAGTGTTAACATAACCCTGCTCTATGCATCCTCTCCAGGAGAATGAGGGAGGAAACCAGCGTCCCCTGAGAACACGGCATCACAACCAGGAGCAGCAAAGACAGGGAGGGCGAGAAGAATCCTTCACCATCCTTAATTGAATACCGCACTTCAGAGCCCCCAGGAATTGTGTCCTCAGCAGGAACAGGGCTATCAAATCATGCACTTGAATTTTGAGGCGGTCTGTGTGTCTAAGGATATAGTACAGGCAAGTTGATTCAAATCTAAGCCAAACCTTCTCCGGAGACTTCAAAGGGACCCTAGCATCTGACATACTGCTTACTCCTCTTTTCCAAAAGGCACATTTCAAACTTGCATGTTGTTTCAGAAATCACCATTTACGAAGTAACAAATTTAACTCATTACAGTTAAGAATACAAGTCTGGTGATGACCAATTCTAGTGTGTGAGGCAGCACTGAAACTGTTTATTAAGAGTCTAGTTTGAATTGGGTTTCTCTACACTGATCTCTGGAAATCACATTTTTTATCTTGCCAGTCAGGATAAAGACACAGGTTTAGATCTGAAATTGGTCGCAGCCAAAGTGCCAATGATATGACTCTGAATATACCATCTAATTGCTGTGAATCCAATTTTGTATTTCTTCACCTGAATAAATGGGCAAATCTACCTGCTTTCCAGGGATGCTTAATTGACAATAATAAAGCACCCAGCATTGCAGAAATTCATTAGTGTTTGTAAATCAGTCGAGGTGCCTTGTTTTCTACCATGGCTCACTCTAAACCAACCTAGCTGATCCTATCCTGAAATGACAAATTTACCATGAAGAATCCTGGTACCGAGGCTTCTTACAGGTGAAGACTGACATGACCCTCACCTCCTCTATGGACAGAAGAGAGCTCAGTCTATCTTCCACTCCTGCTTGCCCAGGGAAGTCCTCTCTTATCTGGGGCAACTGGAGTGTTGACTGGAGACTAAGTCCTGTCAGCTTACTGGGCACTGAATAAGCTTTTCTGAAGGACTCTGGAGATCTATGAAACAGAACTAGTCTATTTCGGACATAATTATTATGTTCCTTAAGGGACAAACTGTATGATGGGAACAGTTCAGCCGAGTGAGAAGAGGGGATGAAGAGCAAAGCTGTCACCAAGAGAGACCCCTGCACAGAGGAGGGAAAACAGAGAAATGAGGCATTGAGGGGAGAGGAGATAGGGGGAAGGAGAAAGGGGAGAGGGGAGGCGGGGAGAGGAGGAAAAGGATAGGAGAGAGGGAGGAGGAGAGAGATGGGGGGAGAGGGAGAGGAGACAGAAAGAAAGAGAGGGGAGAGAGGGAGTGGGGAGAGAGAGATAGAAAGGTGAGAAGGGAAAGAGGGAGGGGGAGAGTAAGAGGGGGAAAAGGAGAGGAGAGAGAGGAGCGGGGAGAGAGAACAGGAGTTGAGATGCCTGCCTTGCATAAGAACAACTCTGACTTACGCCCCAGCACCACATGTCACCCAGAGGATGGCAGGCAGCTGGGTACAGCCCTGGAGCCCTGACACTTTCATGGCAGCCTGGGTCATCCCCAGCACCACAGGGCCTGAGCAGCTCCACGTGCTCAGGTCCAAAATGAAACAAATGGAAAAGAAATGATGTATTGACACATGCTAAAATATAGAAAAATTTGAGAACATTAAGCTAAGTGAAATAAGTCTCTCATAAGAATCTTCTACTCAATGATTCAAGTGTTTTGTATTTTTTGCTTTGGTTTGGTTTTGGCTTTTGGGGTGACACCCAGAATGCACAGGGGTTACTCTTGGCTCTGTACTGACTCAGGAATTACACCTGGTGGTGCTTGGGGGACCATATGGAATGCCGGGGATCAAACCCAAGTTGGCTGAATGCAAGGCAAATACCCTACTTGCTGTGTTATTGCTCTAGCCCTTCTATGATTCGGTTTTAAATAAAATGTGTTCCATAGAAAAATCAGTCATGATAGAGAATACATTGAAGACTGCCCAGTGCTAAAGAAATTAAAAGTGAAGGGGCTGGAGCAACAGCACAGCAGGTAGGGCGTTTGCCTTGCATGTGGCCAACCCGGGTTCTATTCCCAGCATTCCATATGGTCCCCCGAGCACCACCAGGAGTAATTCCTGAGTGCATGAGCCAGGAGGAACCTCTGTGCATCGCTGGATGTGACCAAAAAGCAAAAAAGAAAAGTAAAGAGAAAATTAAAAAAAGAAATTAAAAGTGAAGAGTCACTGTTAATGGACATAAGGGTTCTCGATGGGGCGATGAAAATTGTGGTGAGGGTTGTGCAACTATAAAGGAAAAAATTCTGAATTTTAAACTTTAAAGATCGGTGTACTATATGTCTTGGGAATGATATCTCACAAGCTGATTTAAAAAGAAAAAGGAAACAAAACACCTGGAAATGACAATATTCAGCATTCAAACTGCACCTTCCAGCACTGCCCACTTTTTGACTCATTTATACCCTGTTAGACCATATGACTCAGAAAATAATGGTCCAGCTTGAAAAAAAAAGATCGCAGGAATTTAAAAAAAAAGGTCAGAAGGTCTCAAAGAGAAGAACCTGTGCTTAGACAAAATGCAGCATTTAATAACCACAGCTGGACAAAAGAAAGGACATTAAGTTGTACCTTCTACATCTGAAAGGACAATCAAGAGGTCAGTCTTCATTTCCACAGCCAGCCGAGCAGCCAGGCTATCATTATCCTTAACGCTAATGACCTGGAATGCAGGTACAAGGCCGTGAGTGAGAGAGCAAATGCAACTTCAAAAGAAGTTACAGAAACGTTCAGCTGGTTCTGGCAGGCAAAGCCAATGGCCCCAAACACGCAGATGACAGGTCTTCCAGGCCCCCTGTGTCTGCAAAACACAGCAGAGTACAATGCAAAGGGCAAGATCCCCCAAATGCATCCTTCATTCAAATGCTCATATATACAGTCATGCTAAACATAACAGTCATGCGAACAGCACCATCTGAAACCATGAGAGCACCTCATCCTGTTGAATGAAAGCCCCTGACTTCAGAAGAACTTCAGCAGTCACTGCTTCACGATGCCAGCCGCTTTCATGCTTCATGATGCCAGCCACGTGATGCCTCCCACTTTCTCCATCGTGCTTATGCCAACTCTCCAGTGTTAGTACATGCAGCAGCACAGCTTGGCATTAGTATCTGCAGCACGCTCAACCCTTAGGAATACTTTACCCACATTTACCCCCTGAAGATCACTATTGGGCTCGGCTGGGGGGACAACGGCATCATTTGTGTTGACAATGGGCACGATGTTCATTCGGAGGAGCTCATGAAGCGTTCCATTGAGGTTCCTGCGCTTCTGCTCATCATGGAAATCCAAATTGGTTACCAAAATCTACAGGGATTAAATAGAAGGCAAACAGGAAGGTGTAAACATCCCAGGAAGAGCACACAAAAGATGTTAACACAGCAGTTAAACTTTAAGCTGAGTTCCTGAGCATAGAGCCAAGAGTAAGCCCTGAGCGCGGCCAGGTATGGCCCCCACACAAACAAAAAAATCTTTGGGCTGTGGGGATCCTATGGACAAAAGAGCACATATATTTAGATGTTTAGAAACTTAGAATTACTTGGAAGATTTATTTAAGTATGCTCAAGCCTTCTTGCTTAATGGGGCCAGAGAGGTAACATGGGAGGTAGGGCACTGGCTTCACATAAGGCTGCACTGGTCAAGACCTTGGCACCGCAACTGGAGCCCTGAGCACTGCCAATCACTTGTGAGCACAGAGCTAGAAATAAATAGTCCCTGAACATCACTGGGTGTGGCCAAACAACTCACCATACCACTCGTGAAATTCCTAGAACACTACTTTTTCAAAATTGAACCATCGTGACATAACAGTCACAAAGCTGTTAATGGTCAGATTTCAGTCATACAGTGTTTCAACACTCATCCCTCCACCAGTGTACATTTCCCACCACCAATGTCCCCAGTTCGCTCCTCCCAGCCTCTCTCTCTCTCTGTCTCTCTCTCTCTTCCTTTAGAGCATTACTGTTTGTGATATAGATACTGATAGGTTATCATGTTTGTTCCTGTACCTATTTTTAGCACACAGTTCTTACCCAGAGTGATCATTTCCAGCTATCTTTGTCATAGTGGTCCCTTCCCTATCCCAACTGCCTTCTCCCCCAGCACCTGAGGCAGGCTTCCAACCGTGGACCAATCCTCCTGACCCTTGTTTCTACTGTCCTTAGGTATTAGTCTCATATTAATGTTTTTCTTAATACCCCACAAATGAGTCCAATCATTTTATGTCTATTCTTCTCCTTCTGACTCATCTCATTTAGCATGATACTCTCTGTGACAATCCATTTATAAGCAAATTTCATAACTTCATTTTTCCTAACAGCTGCATAGTATGCCATTGTGTAAATGCACCATAGTTTCTTTATCCGGTCATCTATTCTTGGGCACTCAGGTTGTTTCCAGATTTTGGCCATTGTGAATAGTGCTGCAGTGAACATGAAGTGCATATAGCATTTCTGCTGTGAGTTTTTGGGACCCTGGGGTATATTCCCAGAAGAAGTATTACTGGATCATATAGAAGTTCAATTTCTAGTTTTTTGAAGAATGCTCATATTGTTTTTCAAAAAGGCTGAACCAGTCGGCATTCCCACCAACAATGAAGAAGAGTCCCTTTCTCCCTGCATCCACAACAGCATTGACTGCTCTTGTTCTTTTTGATGTTTGCCAGTCTCTGTGTTGTGAAGTGATGGGAAAACTGGACAGAAAAATACAAAAAAATGAACTCAGACCTCTTTCTAACAAAAGTCAGATCAAAATGGATTGAAGACCTCAGAATCAACCTGAATCCATAAGATATCTGGAGGAAAATGTGGGCAAAACCCTCCATGACACTGAAGCTAAAGGAATCTTCAAGGATGAAACACTGCTGACCAAGCAAGTGGAAGCAAAGATAAACAAATGGAACTACATTAAACTAAGAAGCTTCTGCACCTCAAAAGAATTGGTGACCGAGATACAAAGACAGCCCACAGATTAGGAAAAAATATTTATGCAATACTTGTCTGGTAAAGGATTTATATCCAAGATATATAAGGCACTGGTAGAACTTAACAAGAAAAAAAAAACCTATCAAAAAGTGGGGAGAAGCAATGAACAGAAACTTCCTCAAAGAAGAAATACAAATGGCCAAGATACACGTGAAAAAAAAGAAAAAAGCTCATATCGCTAATCATCAGAAAGATGTAAAGCAAAAGAACAATCAGAACACTACTTTTATTTTCAGACTAAACCAAATTTTATCCATCTATAAAACTGATAAAAATCACTATTCAATTTAGAGAGTGGGGGAAGCAATGACCACCCACTGATTTCTAAAATACCTCAGTGTTCTAGTATCTGACTCAGGGTCTAGGGTAATTGTCACGAAGACTTTAGGTGAATGAATGGTTCAGTCTACTCAGAAAAGCGTTTCAGACACAATGCAACTGGGCCATGATGTCATGTGCTCCGCAGCTGAAAAAGACTGAACTTAACAGAGGTGGTGTTTGAGCAGGTGGGAATAAAGGCCTGAGCGCTCTATGGTGTCGAGTCTTGAGTAAGAAGCTGAAAGGACAACTGGCCACAGGTTAGTTAAGGGAACAAGTACCAGCTTCTCAGAGCTGGAGTGGTAGGTGGTTGCAGTTCTGCTTCTTCAGAGTTTAGGCAATGTTTAATAGGAGAAACAGGTAAATGGGAAAAATTAGCAAGAAACTATTGGTTACAAAGTTGGAAGCTCATGAATAAAAGCTTCAGTGAAATCCTTTTAAAATTTAACAAGGAAATTCTTGCTGAACAGACCAGGATAAAGTAAGACAGCCTGAAGACAGATGATCCAGTAGGTACTGAAATAGTCAAGGTGGGAACGGGTTCTTTGAATGACAAATCAGAATAGAATATCCAAGAACAAGTGTCCATCTATATGGGGTCAGCTATTATTTTTAAAAGGAGATGAGAAAGGCCAGAGCAATAGGACAGTAGGTAGGGTGTTTGCCTTGCACGTGGTCAACCTGGGTTCTATCCCTGGCATCCCATATGGTCCCCTGAGCACCACCAGGAGTGATTCCTGAGTGCAGAGCCAGGAGTAACCCCTGAGCATTGCTGGGTGTGACCCAAAAAACCCCTCCCCCAAAAAAGGAGATGAGAGCCTGAAATGGAGTAAAGACAGCCTCTTCTACAAATGATCAAATGATGCTGAGAAAACTGGGTAACCAAATGTGAAAAATTAAAACGGGATCCACAGTTCACACCTTACACGAGATTCAAATCAAAGTGGATCCAAGGCCTCGTGATCAGACCAGAATTTCCACTGAGGAAAATATAGGCAGAATTCTCCACTCTCTGGGCTTCAAAGGTGTTGTCAATGAAACAATGCCACCGGCAAAGGCAACAGAATAACAAATAAACATATGGGACTAAATCAAATTAAAGAGTTTCTGCATGACAAACGAAAAACGTGCTAAAACTAAGAGACAGATAACTGATGGGGAAAAATATTTGCAGTCAACACAGCAAATAAAGGGTTGATATCCAGGATATATTAAAGACTCGCAATGATCAACAACAAAAAATACAAAACCCCATCAAAAAGTGGGGAAAGGAAATGAGGAAGACCAAGAGATAGCCCACAAGCACGTGAAAAAATGTTCATCATCACTTATTATCAGGGAAATCCAAAATAAGACAACAATGAGATACCACCTCACACCCGTGAAATGGCACATATCAAAAATAATGAGAACAGGAGCAAGAGAAATAGCACAACGGGTAAGGCACTTGCCTTACATGCAGTTAACCCAGGTTCAATCACTGACATCCCATAAGGTCCCTGAGCATTGCCATAAGGGATTCTTGAGTGCAGTCAGGAGTAGCCCCTGACTATTGCTGGGTATGGCTCCAAAACAAACAAAGAAAAAAACAGAAACAAACTGTGTTGGCAGAAATGCGGTGAAAAATGAACTCTCATCTACTTCTGGTGAGAACATTGTCCATTTTGACCCAAATGGAAAACATATGTAGGGTTATCAATAAACTTAAAATTGAGCATCATACGACCCCACAATTCCACTTTTGGGTATTTACTCCCCCCCTACCCCGACAGAAAAATATTCATGCAAAAGGACATATGCACAGTCCTCAGTATAATAGCTAAGATTTGGGACCAACCTAGATGTCCAACAACAGATCAATCAGTGTGTCATGAAGCTGTGGTATATATATGCACAGTGGAATACTATGCAGCATTAAATAATGATGAAATCATGCAATTTGCTGTAACATGGATGGAACTGGATGATATCATGCTAAAGTAAGCCAGAAGAAAGATAAACATAAGGTGGTATTGCTTATATGTAGTATTTAGAGACACTGGATAAGGAAATGCAATGGTTTAAATGGGGGAAGCCTAAATCACCCGTGGTCCCAAACTATAGCAGGGAGAAGAAAAGATAATGAATGGAGTGTGGGGGGCAGAAGAGAGAGATGAGAAGGCACAGGGGGGCAAGGGGCAAGGTACATCAGTGGTGTTAAGGAATGACAGAGCTAAATCTTCAAACCACAGAGTCAACAACACTGAAATCATGAGGCCCAAACTTCAATAAACAAACTTAGAAAGGTGCCTGTTCTCATGGCAGGTAGGAGTGGGCCTGGGGGTGGGAGTAGGAGAGGGAACCTGGGAACACTGGTGAAGGGAAGATGAAACTGGTGGCGGGATCAGTGATGAAACCCTCTATGTCTAAATCCCAACTATGAATAGCCTTGTAAATCACGGTGCTTTTGCGAGATAAAATTTGGAGACAAAAGGTGGGAATGGATATGTTTCGATATAGGCTCTAGCTATAGTAACCGAGAAGAATACAGTCGCTTTAATGAAATGTAAAACAAAGACAAATAGAAACATGGCTTAAGAAAATAATTCACTTGCTTTTTCTTTTTTTGCTTTTTGGATCACACCCAGAGATGCACAGGAGTTATTATTGGCTCATGCACTCAGGAATTACTCCTGGAGGTGTTCAGGGGACCATATGAGATGCTGGGAATCGAACCCAGGTTGGCCACATGCAAGGCGAACGCCCTATCCGCTGTGCTATCACTCTAGCCCCACACTTGCTTTTTCAAGAAAACAATTATTGTCTCTGAAATATAATATTCCAGGAAAGCCAAGCTCTGTACAGGCACTGGGATGAAAAATAAAAATGCAGATTTGGGGAATATGGGATGGGGAACATTTATTTATTTTTGGTTTGGGGCCACATTCAGCAATGCTCCGAGGTTACACCTGACTCAAGAAATTACTCCTGGCAGTGCTCAGTGGACCCTATGGGGTGCCAAGGACTGAGCCCAGGTCAGCCATTTTAAAGGCAAGTGCCCTACCCTCTGAATTATCCTTTAGACCCCAAAGGGGAACACTTTTAAGAAATATATTATAAACTCCTTTTCAGGGAACTTGACTCCTACAGAAAACAGAACTGGACCCAAAGTGAACACAGAGATTCCAGTCTTGACAATGAAAGGTCAGGCACTAACTAAACATGTACATTCCAGAAGCAGCCAGCAAGCAGTATAAAGGTCCGGTAAAATTACCTGTTGCTCAACTTAACAAAAAAGACAAGAGTCTTAAGAGAAAAATGTGCTGACATGTTTGAAGGAGGACAGGCTGTTAAGCTGCAAATTAATTTTCTAAGAAGGAAAAACAAGCTGTAGGGGGCTGTAGCAATAGAAGAGTGGGTAAGGCATTTGCCTTGTGTGCAAGCGACCTGGGTTCAGTCCTCAGCACCCAATATAGTCCACCAAGTCCAGCAGGAGTGATCCTTGAGCACAGAGCCAGGAGTAAGCCCTGAATACTGCTGGGTATGGTCCCCCAAAAAGCTGTTGTACTTTTTTTTTTGGAGGGGGGGTTGTGGTGGGAAGGGTGGGGCTAAGTCCAGCAATGCTCAAGGCTTATACTCCTGGATCTGTGCTCAGGATTCACTCCTAAGGGTGCTCAGGGTGCTCATACGATCAAAAAGGAACATGTGGCTAAAAAATGCAAGCCCCCAGCCACCAAAAATTCGTGTGTAAATGGAAGCAAAGGAGTCTGGAAATAAAAACTCGGAGAATTACATTTTTCAGGTATTTTGAGGTATTTAGAAGTTTAAACTTAATGTATAGTTGACTAAAATACAACTGAATTAAAAAAAAATTGGGATACTTAGCACACAATTGATTTTTGGGCATTCGGGGGTAATCGCTTAAAATTTAGGAGTTCCATGAGGACTAGAATGATGACTGATTCATTCACTGCTAGGGCCTAGCAGATAACTTGGTATATCACAAGTGCTCTGAAAGTATCTGCTGAATAAATGAAAAGTCACCCACCTGGTCACCGGCATTCTTCTTTCCCTTCAATGTTAACAAAGGTGTTTATTACACAGGCAAGCAAGTTCGCTGGCTAAACTCCACAAATAAAATGATGACACTACTGTGATGTCTTCAGAAGTATCAGCACTTGCAGTGTCCCAGGAGTTAGTATCATAACAAGACCTTTCATTTATTGGAACATACTTCAGACACTACGTTAAATGCTTCTCGTAGGTGGGTTTTTTTATTTCTTTTTGGGTCACACCGGAGATGCACAGGGGTTACTCCTGGCTTTGCACTCAGGAATTACTCCTGGCGGTGCTCAGGGGACCATATGGGATGCTGGGGATCGAACCTGGGTCGGCTGCGTGCAAGGCAAGCTCCCTACCCACTGTACTATACCTCCAGCCCCTCGTGTTATTTTTCTCATCCATTTCTTTCTGAAAACTCTCCACAGCAGGTGCTGTTATCATCCTCCCCTTCCAGACGAGTAATTGAGGTGCACACAGGGTCCATTTAAAGACAGACTTTCCCCGGTTCTCCCCCTCAGCAAATGTAACAAGTCAAGGGGACTGTGCCCTGCCAAACATGGCCCCCACATGGCCAGGTGAAGGCCAGTCTCTCACCTGGGCAGCACAGATGCTGTACTGGGTGAACATGGCTTCGTACAGGGCCATCAGCCCACTCTGTCCCGCTGCGGCGCAGGCTCGAGCTTCCAGGACTGGGATGGCCTGTAACACACCAACATACAGGGGTGGCTGGGGGTGCAGGAGGGAAGCCCCAAGGACCCCTGCCACAAAGAGCGAGCAAGCAGCACTCACCATTTCTTTCAGCTGGTTCTGCCCCGAGTGCAGTGCCTGCCGTACACTCTGCGACAGAAGAATCTCATGGCGCAAGCGTTGCTTGCCAAAGGCCACAGCGCCACTGGTCACCAGCATCATCTCTCGGCCTTGATTCTGAAGCACAGACACCTGCCAAGTGAGGAGGGGGAAGGCACCACCAGTCAACGACTCATGGCTTTTCTCTTGTCACGAGAGACTCAGGAAGGGTGGAAGAATGAATAAGTGGATCCCAAATGGTGGTTGGTTTTTTTTTTTAATTTTTTTTATTGAATCACTGTGAGATACAGTTAAAAAGTTGTTCATGATTGGGTTTCAGTCATATAATATTCCAACACCTGTGCCTTCACCAGTGTGTATTTCCCACCACCAATTTCCCTCCAGCCCCCCTCCACTGCCTGCCTCCATGGAAAGCACTTTTCTTACTTTTCCTCTCTCCCTCTCTCTCTCTCTCTCTCTCTCTCTCTCAGGCGCACATGCATGCGCCCTCCCCCCCTTTCCTTTGGACCTTATGGTTTGAAATACAGATAATGAAGGGTTATCAAGTATATCCTTGGGCTGGAGCTATAGCACAGTGGTTGGGCGTTCGCCTTTCACGCGGCCGACCTGAGTTTGATTCCTCTGACCTTCTCGGAGAGCCCGGAAAGCTATCGAGAGTATCGAGTCTGCGCAGCAGAGCCTGGCAAGCTACCCGTGCATATTGGATATGCCAAAAACAGTAACAATAAGTCTCTCAATGAGAGACATTACTCGAACAAATCGATGAGCAACGGGATGACAGTGACCTACTTTCAACAATCAGTTCCTATCCAAAATGAACATTTCCAATGATTATTGTCCAAGTGGTTATTATTGACAATAACAGACAGCACCAGGCTAATTCTAGACAAATCACCCACATTGGTTAAAAATGATTAAGAACAAAACATAAGCTATCCTACATGGCTTCCAGCAAGCTGGTATGCAGCAGGCAGAAATCAGACATTGTAAATAACCCGATGTGCAGACAGGCTTGGTAGCCACAGGACTGACTGAGGTGTCTATAGAACTACAGCCCTGGTTATTCCTGGAAATAAAGTCCAGAAGCTTTAGAGTAAATAGCCACAAGATAAATTTAGTGGATAGCTTCTCAGGTTTCAAGCTGGGGGTATTCTGATTCCTGCTGGTTGCCTGTGTGCCTAGACCAGGAGAGATGCTTGACCCTATTCCACTACAGAACCAGCTGGGGTCACCTTGTCCCCTAGCTTGCACAGTTCCCCATGATCAAATCAATAATTCACGGTGCAAACAGTGGGGCAGCAGGTAAGGTACTGGCCTTCCATGTGGTGAACCCCAGTTCAACTCTGATCCCTAAACAAAGAGCCGGAAATAAGCCCTGAGCACAGCAACTCCTCCCCCCACCAAAGAAAAAAATGCAGACAGTAAATATTTCTAACCTGTCTATGCCTTCTGATATTCTAATCCTATAATCTGTTTCAGGAACGCATACACAGCTGTGATAACTCACCATTTCAATGCTTTGAAAAATTATTTATTTTCATTTGTTTTGGTTTTTTGGCCCACTTGGTGATGCTCAGGGGTCACTCCTGGTGACTCCATACTGAGGAATTATCTCTGGTGGTGCTCAGAAGACCATATGGGATGCCAGTGGTCAAACCAAGGTTGGCTGCATGTGAGGCAAATGCCCTATCCACTGTACTATTGCTCAGGCTTCCAGTAACATTTTATCATAGAAAATTTCATTCTTAACCAAAATGGCAAGAAAACTATTATAAATCCCCAGTTACTATTCTCTAGCTTCAACAACTACCAATCATTATCAAGTTTTCACTAATACTCCTTCTAGAGATCCTCCATTAATTTAACATAGATTCCAGACTCCAGACAAATTACTGCATTTGTAAATTTTGCAGTAAAGTCTCGGGCCGGGGCCGATACCAGCTCACACTCCGCCAAAATTCGACCCGGGTGGCCACACACTTTGGTGCGGCCGCTTTGCTGCTGATTGACCATGATCCGGAGGCCAGCTAGACTACTTTTGGTCCCAGAAACTGCTTGCAGCCATGTCTCTAGACTGTGAAGCCATTACCCCATACTGCCCCAGGAAGGGAAATTATGAAATTTCTAACATAAATCTCCCTGGACTTAATTACTAAAATACTAAAATACAGAAATCCTAAACCGCACGGCCGTTACCACAGCAGTGCAACTTCTTATCTCTTCATTCTCAGCAATGGAAAACAAATTATCAAATGCTTCCTTGTCAGTAGGGCTTTTTTGGGGGGGGAGAAACACCAACAACAATAGTGAGTTTTGTGTTGAAATATGGAATGTAATCAAGGTAAAGAGAAAATGAAGTGAAATTTATCAGTTACACAGGCGGGGGCGGGGGGTTGGAGGTATACTGGGGTTTTTGGTGGTGGAATATGGGCACTGGTGAAGGGACGGGTATTTGAGCATTGTATAACTGAGACATAAGCCTGAGAACTTTGTAAAGTAAAAATAAAATAAATAATAATAATAAAAAAAAATTTGCAGCAAACTCTAAAAGACAGGGAATGTTTATAAATGTTTATAAAGCCAAACCCTTTAAAAATTCTTGAAGTATAAATATTCAGTTAGTGCTCACATCTACCCAATTTCTTTTTAGCTTTACACTACACACTGCCATAAACAGAAGTGTCTCTTTGAATTCATAGGTTCTCCCTGCCCATCAATTTTACTCCTGCAGTTTTGATTCATAGAAACTATATTATCTGTTCTTCGGGACTTCTTTCTAGTCTTGATGTCTCTGCTTGCGACCTGGGGAAAGGTTTTTGAAGTATGTTATTATTTCCTGTAAACTGCTGTCAGGTAGGAAGGCTTGACTTTGTCAAAAATTCTTTGTAAGTGTAGAGTCTGCCAGGGGGCAAATATGCAGGGTTCTTTGTAGTTGTGTCATTAGCAGCAGTTGTTGACCCATTAAATTGTAGGGGTTTCAGATGTTTTAATTCAGTCATTCCTTCATTTAAAAACTGTAATACATCTATGGAAGAAACTTTCTTTCATTAACTAATAGATCAGCCTGAAGTATATAGTTTTATATGAAAGTCAGGACAAATGTGTTATCTTCCCCTTTATTCACTAGCTTTCAAAATGAGTAGGTTCTCTAGCAGCCTCAAAAGACAATCAGTGAAAAAAAATTGAATAACATTACATGTCCACATATTTAGTCATACCAAGTTTAAATTTATTGTAATAACTTTTACTGATCTTTAGATCATCTTATCTTTGGTGACTGGAAGCTGAATTTGTCTAACACAGTAGCTGTTTGGGACCAAACAACTGACTATACATAAGTGCTGCCCGAACCTAGAAAGCCCTTTCGTGAGGTGCACAGCTGTCCTGAGAAGATGAGCAGGTGACCGCTGCAAGGCAAATCATCCCTATATGCTCCCCATAGTTTTCATCAAGCTTCTTGTCTGCTCAAAAATTTCCACCTGCTTTTGTGATCGAACCTCAATTTTTCTACTGGACTTCAAAGCCTTGCTTAATGGAATGGCTATTTGTTGCTGATTTCTTTAATGAAACACCCTCACTCACCACTACCTTCTTGGCCCACCAGCACCCCATACTCATCACTGTCTCTGCCTCCATCTGAAGTCCTCTTATAGAATCTCCATCCCAACCCAGCACATTGCAACAGCACCAGGGGTATGACTCACATCATGTACCGAGTAGGGTGGACCATTTTCCTGGCAGCAAAGCAAATCCTATCTGGGTCAAAGGTCCAGTTGGATAATAACCACCACACACATCTGACTTTCCTATTTCTGGACCCTATCACTGTCATTTGGGCTCAATCATTTGGATGCATACGGCCTTTCACAATCACCCTAATTATTGTAGGATTTCTAGTACTGGCTCCCCAAGAGCAGAGATAACAATCCTGTAAAGTCCCTTATAACACAGGCCTTCAAAAATTTAAAGGTGGGCTGGAGCGATAGTACAGTGGGTAGGGTGTTTGCCTTGCACTCGGCCAACCTGGGTTCAATCCCTGGCATCCCATATGGTCCCCCAAGCACCGCCAGGAGTAATTCCTGAGTGCAGAGCCAGGAGTAGCCCCTGAGCATCGCTGGGTATGACCCAAAAAGCAGTACATAAATAAATAAATATGGAAAGGTCAGAATGGACTCAATCTGGGAGGCAGATCTGATAATTGCTTAGTACAAGAAACCATGAAAGAAAACACCAGGTCCGAGGGAGTTGTGAGGGTCCGAGGAGAGCACATATTTCTCATGTGGGTTCAATCTCCAGGATCACCAAAAGAAGAAAATTCCATCAAGTTTCAAATTAGAAGTTTCCTGATACCAACACCTCAAAAACGTCTTTTCTAATTATTTGGTAGACTGGTTTGGGGCAACACCTGGCAGTGCTTGGGGGTTCCTCAAGGGACCATACAATGCTGGGGATGGGGATCAAACAAGGGTTAGCCACACAAACGATAAGCAAGAGTCTTAAGTTCTGAACTATCTCTCGAGCACTTGAAAAGATGTTTGCTTTTTTTTTTTTTTTTTGGTGGCGGAAGGGAGGGGGGCTGCATTTTGGAGCAACTCCTCAGGGTTGACCTCTGGTTCTGTGCTCTCCTGGCAGTGACAGAGATCAAACTGAAACTGGTTAAGAGCAAGGCAAGTCCTTTAACCCCTGTCTAATCTCTCCAACGTCAGGAAAATTGTGTTGTTGTTTTTTTTTTTCTAACTGAAAATAAGCTTGTAGAAGACAAAATTAAGTTACAGCTGAAATGAAAAATGTTTTCCTCTGGCATCACTGAGAGGTCTGTTTTCTTTTTTTTTTTTTATTCTTGAAAAGAATTAAAAATGGTAAACTATAAGCCTGCAAATCAAAACTGACCTGTACCCATACTTGTTTTTTTGTATAAAGCCTTATGGAAAAACAGTCACATTCACTCGTGAAGCATAGTTATATATTACCTGTGGCTGCTTCTTGGTTACAATGGTAAAGAGTTGAGACAGCGACCATATGACCGGCAAAGGCTAAAATATTTACGACCTGACAGAAAAAGTCTGCTGATCTTTGTTCTTAGTAAACACACGGATAGTGGGACTTAAGATGTGAAGCTAAGTTTGAAACTCCTATGTCGACATCCAGGTCAGTTTCTTTACTGATAGGATGTCATCATCCTGGTGTGACGCCTGGTCAGTGGGCATAAAACAAGGTCCCACTGGAGATTTCTTTGCCTGCAGGCGGGGTGGTGCTCAGCGCTCACTCCCGGCAGTGCTTCGGGGACCATGCAGTACTGAGGATCAACCCAGGCTTCCTACATGCAAAGCATGTGCTCCAGTGTGTTCTAAGCTATCTCTCAGTGTGACTCTGGCTCTGAGTCTTCGCAAAGCCACTACTCCAAGCACAGACCCTTAGGGCATTCAATCTGGTGATAAAAAGTTGTCCTAGTATAATAAAAGATCCTGGGAGACTTATGCATGGGATGGCTTTCAAACTCCCAATGTTTACTTGCATACTTTCTTGCTGCATTGTCTATTTTATTTTATTTTTTTTGCTTTTTGTGTCACACCCAGCAATGCTCTGGGGTTACTCCTGGCTCAGGAATTACTTCTGGTGGTGCTGGGGGCTATATGGAATGCCAGGGATCAAACCTGGGTCAGCGCATGCAAGGAAAACGCCCTACCCGGTGTACTATTGTTCCGGCCCCCGTTACTTGGTATTTCTGATGAGTCTTTTCAAATACCCATACTTGGAAAATATGGCAATAACAGTTCATAATCATCAAGACTGCTGGATTTATTACAAACTAATTAGCCTAGGAACGAAAACAACAGTGCAGCAGGTATGGTGCTTGCCGAGCACGTGGCCAACCCCCGGGTTCAATCTCTGGCACCCTATAAGGTCTCCCGAGCAGAGACACAGAGGAAGATCATCTCCATTCCCAACATCCTCTCTGTCCTGGGGAGCCAGAAGTGATCCCTGAGCACAGAGTCAAGAGTAAGCTCTGAGCACTGCTAAGTGTAGGCCAAAAACAAAAACAAAATAAACAACTAATTAGCCCAGCAAAAGAGAAAAGTACAAGTCAATATAACATACTGATCTGGGTACTCAACCCTGACTATTCAGGGAACTTGATAAGCACAGAGGATGTTTGAGCCCCATCCCAGAGACACTTAATATATGGTTGCAAGTGAAACCCAGACATTTCTAAGCCTCTTGGACAATTCTAATATGCACCCAGGATTATCAATTGCTGCGGACAGCTCCTCATCACTAAGAAGCCCAAGGGAAGAAGTGCATGAAATGGGGCGGGGTAGATAGCTTAAAGGGCTAGTACACATGCTGTGCACACAGGAGGTCTAGTTCAATCCCCACCACACATAGTTCCCTGAGAACTGCTGGGAGCAACCCCCAAACATGCAGCACTGTCCAGGGTGGCCCAAAGCCCCCACATAAATACACTTAAAAAGTAAATAAAGAGACGTTGAGGAAGTCATCTCCATTCCCAACATCCTCTCTGTCCTGGGAAGCTATCTCCTACTGTCAGCTACCCTGAGACAGGGAGTTTTCTGACTGGATTAAACCTATCATACTCCAATCAAAACGATCTTGATGAAAAGATAACAACTTTACTCTAGTTCAGCAGAACCTTCCTCTCGGCAGTTACCTGCTCAACGATGGATGCCAAGCGCCCCAACGCCAGGCCACACTCATCCCCTCGGGTCACCACAGCACTTCCGAGCTTCACCACGATTCTCTTGGCATGCTTCAGCTCACTGCGGTGGGCAAAAGACTTGCCATGAGCACGACTGAGGGGGACAGTGATAAAGGGGATGTTGCTCCAACAACGGGCATGTCTGATGGCTGATGGCTGGACACGGTCTGGAGCCCCAAAGTCAAACGTAGAAAGACAAAAGAAACAGACAAGGTGATTTCTCATTAGAAATATGCAAGCACAGTATCAACCAGCCTAGCCACCTCCCAAAATAGCTTTTTTAATCCCAGCTTAGTGAAACCAGCATATCAAGAGTCATAACTAGCACACTCTTAGTCTAGCATCATATGGAGTGTGCACCCAGGTCTGTAGTACACTCAAACTCTGCTGGTGAAGAGTTTAAATGAAACAATTCCTGAAGATGAGATGCCTACAGTGGTGGAGGAATGGGTGTTGGATCACTATATGACTGAAACCCCATCATGAAAGCTTCATAACTATATCTCACAGGGATTCATTTAAAAACAAATAAATCACTGTCACTGTCATCCCGTTGCTCATCGATTTGCTCGAGTGGGCACCAATAACGTCTCTCATAGTGAGACTTATTGTTACTATTTTTGGCATATCAAATACACCACGGATAGCTTTCCAGGCTCTGCCGTGCGGGCTCGATACTCTCAGTAGCTTGCTGGGTTCTCCCAGAGGGGCGGAGGAATCGAACATAGGTCGGCGTCGTGAAAGGCGAATGCCCTACCGCTGTGCTATCGCTCCAGCCCAAAAACAAACAAATAAATAAAATAAAATGAGATGGCAGAGTATGTGAAAAGTCCTTAATTTTTTTCCCACCATAAAACAGCAATTTCTATGTTCAGAAGTCTATTCTATAATTAGCACCCAAAGGCAATAGAAACAAAGAGCAGGAGAACTGGTTCTTAGTAGAAAGCCTACCCGTTGGGAGAGGAGGGTGGATAGGTCGGGGAAGGGACCACTGGACACACGTGACACAAACTAAAGTAAAATTTTTTTAAAGTATACTGAGGAGGCAGGGTCAGGAAATGAAGGAAACTTTGGGTCACTGGTGGAGGGACACATTTAGTGGGGTAGGTTTAGGGTTGGAGCACTGAATGCATGAAACTCTTGTTACTAAAAGCTTTGTAAACTACAGTTACAGTGCTTGGGCAGAAGGTGTGTCGGGGGGAAGGGAATGGAAGGATGGAAAAAAGGAGAAGTTATAGGATCTTGTCTTAAAAGAATTTTGGGGGAGGGTGTTTGGGTCATACCCAGTGATCCCAGTGATGCTCAGGGCTTACTCCTGGTTCTACACTCAGGGACCACTATTGGGGTCCATACATAGTGCTGGATATCAAACTAGGGTTGACTTCAAGTGCCATCCCCTGCACCAATTCTCCAGCCCATAATCTGAAGGATCTGGAGTGGTGCAAATGTTACTATCTTGAGCATATCAATCTCAAATTCTGTCTGAGATATTGGGACAACAGCATAAAGGATGTCAGCAATCTCTCTGTATTAGTTTTTATGACTGCAAGTACATCTATATCTCAAGATCAAAAATCCAATTACAAAAAAGAAATGAACAAAAATAGAATGATGGTCAGAGAGATAGTACGGCAGGTAAGGCAGCTAACCCAAGTTTGATCTCTAGTACTACATGTGGCCCCCTAAGCTCCATCAGGAATGATCCACCTGAGTGGACAGCCAGAAGTAAGCCCTGAACACAACCAAGTGTAGCCCCAAAACAAAACAAAAGCAATGTGTTACCTATTTCCCATCCCCTTTTATTTATTTCTTATTGTCTATGTTCAATTCTGCCAAATTACTTTTTTCTGTGTTTTATTTTTTTTTTAAGACTTTTTTTTTTTTGCTTTTTTTGGGTCACACCCGGGGCAATGCACAGGGGTTACTCCTGGTTCTACACTCAGGAATTACTCCTGGCGGTGCTCAGGGGACCATATGGGATGCTGGGATTCGAACCCGGGTCGGCCGCGTGCAAGGCAAACGCCCTACCCGCTGTGCTATCGTTCCAGCCCCCTTATTTGTTTTTTTTTAGGTTTTTATTTTTAATTGAATCACCATGTGGAAAGTTACAAAGCTTTCAGACTTAAGTCTCAGTTATACAATGCTCAAACACCCATCCCTTCACCAGTGCACATATACCACCATCAAGAACCACAGTATACCTCCCCCCCACCCCCTACCCACCTGTGTAGCTGACAAATTTCACTTTACTTTCTCTTTACTTTGATTACATTCAATATTTCAACAAAAAACTCACTATTATTGTTTGGAGTTCCCCCTCCCAAAATCAGACCTGCTGAAAAGGAAGCATTTGATAATTTGTTTTCCATTGCTGAGATATGAGGTCGTGCAGCCGCAATAGCAGCCGCACGGTTTTAGATTTCTGTATTTTAGTATTTTAGTAACTAAGTCCAGAGAAATTTCTGCCAGAAATTGCATCACTGCAAGTTCGTACCTCTCTGCTACTTTATATTCCACATATGAGTACAATCTTTCTGTCTGTCTCTTTCTTTCTGACTCATTTCACTCAACATGATACTTTCCATGTTGATCCACTTATATGCAAATTTCATGACTTCATCTTTTCTAACAGCTGCATAGTATTCCATTGTGTAGGTGTACCAAAGTTTCTTTAACCAGTCATCCGTTCTCGGGCACTCAGGTTTTTTCCAGATTTTGGCTATTGTAAACAGTTGCTGCAATGAACATAGAAATGCAGATGTCATTTCTGCTATGCCTTTTTGCCTCTCCTGGATTAAAACTCTGTTTGCAACACACGTTGTCCAAACCTTCAGCATAGTTCTAAGCCTCCTATGGTACCTACGAGCTCTGGAGAGAGATGTAGACTGGATCCGGGGCAGGAGGTTCTGGATGAAGGGCTGGAACCCAGAGCGGCCAACTTGACTCAACATGCTGCTACGCAGTCAATGATCTAAATGTATCTAAAAAATACATTTTAAGAAAATCTGAATGAGTAGTAGGCAAATAACTTAATTTTCCTTTACTTCACCGTACTCCCAAAGAAAAACTTGATCAGTGGAATCTAAATTCCTCTATATTGGGGAAATTCTTACCTTCTCTATAACTAGAAAGAAAAGTCCCCTTCCTAGGACACAGGTCTACCCTTCCTTTCTTAGCATTACCTTAATTTGAATTTTTTATTTTTTGTTTTTGGGCCACATCTGGTGATGCTCAGGGGTTACTCCTGGCCCTGTGCTCGGGAATTACTCCTGGCAGTGCCTGGGGAACCGGATAGGATCCTGGGAATTGAACCTGGGTTGGCCTCCTGCAAGGCAAGCACCCTACCCATTGTATTATCACTCCACCCTCCAATTACCTTAGTTTTCATGTAAGAAAGTGACGATGAGTGGTCAAACCTCCGAAAGTTTAATACTCGTGTACAGACAGTAAATCTTCACTATAATTCCTTTAAAACTAGGGAGTCTCCAATAGATTACTAAAAAAAAATCCAACTCCAAGAGAAAGTCATTGATAACCAATGATAACCTTCCAGTTAGCATCTCTCACTCTAAACCACACAATGAAAATGTCAGTTTGATCCTCGTAGACACAAGAGTGGAGGTGAGAGACACAGCAGTGAATCCCGGAAGACAACGGCTCGCTAGAGATCTCTTCAGAACTTTACTGAGTCAGCTCCACCTGGGCACATCAGATAAAGCAGCTGTGCCCTCCCTGGCCACTCCAAAAGAAAGCCCAATGGCCACCGGCTTCCAGAAGGAAAACTCAGGTATGCAGGGTCAAGATCCAAGATTCCAGGCCACATGGCGGTGGCGGAGACTGGCTGTCCCTTCCCATCTCCCCGTGTGCTTGGGGTCCTGACCCTCATGCCCACAATCTGCCTCTGGGCACCATCTCGGCACATCAACACCCTTGAACCAGAGACTCCCAAATGAACCTCAAAATGGATTAGCTCCCTACAGAGATGTCTCTGGAGTCCAACCATTTACAATTTTAGAATCCAGAAGCGTGCGACCTCTCATATTCATAATAAGCAATAGAAAATAAGTTATCCAGCATCTGCCCCTGGCAGGCAGGCTTGAATGGTGGTGGGAAAATTCAAAAATAACTGTGGTGGAAGGTGTAATGGTGGTTGGGATTGGTATTGAAAGGTTGAATTTTAATCAAGTAATTTGAACAAACTTATGGAAATTGTAAAAAATAAAATAAAAATTAAAAGTGAGGAAAAAAAGAAGTGGGAGGAGGAAAAGGCCAGAGGCAGCTGTCATACCTTTCTTCCTGCTACCCACAGGAATTCTAAAGCACACTCTTGCATGCCTGGAGTGCAATGTCTGCATTTAAATGACTATAGGCATATCCTGTGGAGGAGGAGTGCCTGGCCAGAAGGTCAGAGTTGAGAACATGGTGGATATGAGCATTATCCTTGCTTGGGTAAAACTGGTTAAACTGGGTTAGCCTGGGTTAAACGTTAGAGAAGAATTCAGAGGCTTTAGAGAAGGTATCATGGATTGCACAAAATGCTAGGGGTTCCTTCCTACATAAGCACAGAAAAAAGCTATCCATCACAAGGTAAGAAAGAAAGATACTACAGGGTTTTTTGTTTGTTTGTTTGGCTGTGGTTTTTTCTTTTTTTTTCTTTCTTTATTTTTTTTTTGCTTGTGGTTCTCCTTGTGACTTTTACTATGTGAATATAGGTGGGTTTATTCCAACCCTCTAAAACATGCCTCAAAAGATCAGAGTCCACCCCAAAGTGAGAAAACATGTATTGTGCTTCAACTTATACCACAAAGGCACAGAAAGGGGTAGAAGAGACAGGCAAGGCACATCTGTTGTGAAAGATATGGTATCTAATCAGCAACAGAAAGCATTACATGCTGTTTTGGCTAAGTTCACTGTGAGTCTGGTAGCTGTCACTATCTCTGTCACTGTCATCCCGTTGCTCATCGATTTGCTCGAGTGGGCACCAATAGCATCTCCATCATGAGACTTGTTATTGCTGTTTTTGGCATATCAAATACACCACGGGTAGCTTGCCAGGCTCTGCCGTGGGGGCGAGATACTCTCGGTAGCTTGCCGGGCTCTCCGAGAGGGGTGGAGGAATTGAACCCAGGTTAGCCGTGTGCAAGGCGAATGCCCTACCCACTGGAGTCTGGTAGCTACATTGAGAAATTTATCTCTATTCCATCAAAACATGACATAAAACTATGGTCTATGGTGCTTAATAAAATTGATTACTTCAGCAGCTAACCAATTACTTACATGTGAATTTTCCAAAATACCCACATAATAGCCCAAAGAGTAAAACAATCCAAGAAAGACACTAAAATTCTCCCTGAAGCCTTCCCCAAGTCACTCTCAAGATCAAGCCGGATATAACCTTGTAAGTCAGCTATGGATGGTCAGTGTGTTACTGCTGCTTTCCGCATAAACTTCCACTCAAGTTTCTAAGAACTTTGGAGCCGGACTGACTTAAGTTAGGCTCTGCATGTGCTAGCAGGGTGCCTTTAGGAGGCTTCATCCTAAGGCCTCTTTAATTTGTGAATCGGAAACTGTAACCGTAAGAAACTCGAGGGATTAATGGAAGAACTATATGAGGTGATGCTGGATAAACATCAGTTATTCCTAGAGATCGATGGTGTCTTGAGACCTCTTTATTTTCTTCAGGACCAATCAAAAGAATTCTATGTTCTTGGGTGGATATACTCACAAGTTAAACTTACTGATCGTCACCCCCAAGTCTTATCTAAGTTTCATTGAAAGTTCTGAATATAAAAGATCATCAATTGCTTAAAGAATGAGCTAGAAATGCAGCCGGGTACCACACCACTTCTGACTGGCCCCTCCCCGCACTGAAGGTTCATCCTGTCAGGGTTTATTAGACCTGCAAAAAGCTGGCCGCTGATTCCAGGAACAAAGGGTGTGTGTGTCTAGACTCCAGTCATCCGGTTCTCTGCATGTTTTGCCTCTGGCATGTCTCAGGTACCCCTTTACACCTTCTACACAGAAAGCCCTTATCTTAATGATTTGGACAGAGACATGAACTTTAGTCCCTGCAAACTTCTCCCAGAATCACAGACATGGTATGTAAATAGCTCACTAAAGTCCGGATGATAAAAGCTCACTGCCTCGGAGGGCAGAGGCTAAATGATGGGGGGGAGGGGGCTGTGGGTGCACCCAGACGTGCAGAAAAGGCCTATTCCCAGGCCGCCTGCCATCCTGCAAAAGGCGGCGTTGGGAGAGCTCCGCTGCAGAATCCAGAATCACGAATCGAGGGAGACTGAACACCCAGGGCCCCCGTGTCTTGGAGGCACGGCCAGTTTACACACCACCTCCGCGGCAGGTGCACTGCAAACCGGCCCCGGACTCCAGGCCCCAGCAGGGGTGCCCGCCTGGACCAGTTCCTCCATTGGCGAGCACTGCAGGCGGGCAGGGCGGGCAGGTGCGCCGGGCCTCCCGGCGGCCCAGGGCCTCGGTGCCCCGGTATATAGATGGGTCGCGCGCCCTGGACTCTGTCCAGCCCGCCGCCACTGCTCAGTCCGCGCTCCCACCCGCTCGGAGGCCCGACCCGGGCCGCCGTTCTTCCGCTCGGGTCCCCACGATTCCCCGCAGCCCGCGCCCGGCCCGGCGCCTCTCCATCCCGTGCTCGCCTCCATCCCCAACCGCTGCCTACCTGCCAGCCAGCCTCCCAGCCGCTCCCGTGGCGCTCCACGCCCAGCTGCTCCAGGCGTCCGTGCACTCGCCTCTTTCTTCCGTCCACGTCCCGCAAGATGACGTTACGTCAGCGGCGTTGGAGGAAACCCAGGCCGCGGGGCCTCCGCTGCTGGCGTGGGCGCGGGGACACGAGGCGGAGCTGCGCTGCGGAAACGGCGTAGAGTCCTTCCGAGAATGGGGTCTGCGCTCCACGTGGCGCTCCACGCCACGCCCCCGAGGCCCGGCAGACGCGGGGAGGCGGGGCCCGGAGAATCTGCATGCACCCCAGACGCGCGCCAAAGATGTGGCCCCCCAGCTCTCCCTTCCTGGGGGGTTGGTAAAGATGCCCCCCACCCTCAGCTGCTGGCAGCTTTTACTCCTAAAGTGTGCTTGTCAATGCTGAGCATTAGGGCACGCGCACATCTGGGAAGAAAGTTGCATCAGTTTACAGCTATTTACAGAATCGGATTTGTAATTTGCTCACCGCAAATTCTTGTTTGTTTACCGGGGGAAATGTTGGTACTGTGATCAAATGTTTTACTCCCTCGTCGTCTGGAGGTTCCCCCCACAAGAGACTCAGCTTCGGCAAGAGCATTGGTAAGAGTATTTTTTTTTTTTTGAGACAGTTGTGTTCAGGCTCAGAGACTTTGAACTCTCCCAGAAGGAATTTTGAGAGGAGGGCTGTAACAAGGGGGCTTCTTGTAGGAGTTCCTAAGGTTACTTCTTTTCAAGCCAATTTATTCATTGCAATTTATTTAACACTAACTGTTTAAACACCTATACGGAGGAAGGCATTGTCTGTTTCACCCAATGAGTTCACAGCTTTATGGTACAGATAACTGCCCAAATAATTATAGTACAATGCTGGAATAGCAGTGTTGGACAAGGGATTTCCCCTAAGACATTAAAAAAAAAGAGGGTAGTCTTGGGGTTTGTTTTCATTGGCTATTGTCGATAACTTGGCTTTGATTCTTTATATTTATTCCAGCAAGATCATAAGGTATTTGTGTTTCTCCTTCTGCCTTATTTTGCTTAGCATGTTTTCTAATTCTTTTCAAGTTGTAGCAAGAGTCAGTATTTCATCATTTCTTATAGCTGAGAATTATCCCATTGGGTCATATACCACAATTTCTTTACTCACTCATCTCTCCTCAGATATTTGGATTACTTCCAGATCCAGCTACTATAAATAATGCTGCAGTGAACATAGGTGTGCGTATCTCTTGTTAAATTAGTGATTTTGTGTTCTTGGGATAGATCTGAGTTTACCTGGGAGGGACAGAGAAGGTACCCATGGATAATGTGACAGATTCTGACACTTTGGTTGTGTATGTTTGCATGCCTAATGTGTAAATATTAGTACTATTATAAACAATATTGCCTCAATTAAAATGAGTAGATTTTTGCTTTGAAGGGCAAGAAGCAGGATCATCTGAATAAGAGACAGACTATGAAACGTCCTGTGAAAAGTGCCTGTAGGACAGACAGGAGAGATGTTGGTTGGCAAAAGGCTGAAGACATTAAAATTTTGAACCTCTTGGATAAAGAACTATGGCTTTTCAAATACTGGAACCAGAAGCCAGAGTGTTAAAATAGCAGGTAGGTAGGGCATTCTTGAACATGGCCTTCCTGGGTTCGCTCCCCAGTATTCCATATAGTCTCCTGAGTACTTCCAGGAGTAATTCCTGATGCAAAGCAAGGAGTAACTGCACACACACACACACTGGGATAAGATTTGGTCTGCTTTGTGTATTGGGATTAGAAAAAGGAGGTTGGTTAGCCTATTGCCAAAGTATTCTAAGAAATGAAGGCTGGAGACCAGGGAGGTACACCAGGGTCGGGAGTCATGGGCACTGGTTCAATCCCCAGTATGGCATGGTTCCCTAGCACTGTTGAGTATAGCCTGGAGGCCCCTCTGAGTTGGGTCCTTGTAGCTCCCAGCACTACCGGCACTGAGCAGTGCCACATCCTTCAGCCATTTAACCTTCTGTCTAGTTAGCTGAGTATCTCCAAGAACAGCCCTTGTCTCTCCCATACTACATGGGAATCCCCCTAAAAAAAAATGATTGATGGATAACTGGTTTGGGCAAGAAGCAGAAGGAACCAGAAGAAGCACTGATGTCCTCACTATTAAGAAGGGAAGGGTTCTGGCAAACCTGGTGGTGCTGTAGTAAGAGAGTCAGAAAATAGAGGGAACAGTTCGTTTGCATGAAGAATGAGAATGGGGAACATGTGTGAAGTCTGGAGCACTCTTCCCTTAAATCAAAATAAGTTATCCTGAGTTATTTCCATTTAAGAAGGCCAAACTGGAATATGTAAAATGTTGAATAGCTTTGTGGTCTATTTCAGTAAAGATACGCTTGGGGGCAGTAACATTTACATGTCACTGTTGCACTGTCATCCCATTGTTCATCGATTTGCTGCAGCGGGCACCAGTAACATCTCCATTGTGACTTTTTGTTACTGTTTTTGGCATAGCTTGCCAGGCTCTGCTGTGCAGACGGGATACTCTCAGTAGCTTGCCAGGCTCTCCAAGGGATGCAGGAATCGAACCCGGGTTGGCTGCATGCAAGGCAAATGTCCTACCCCGCTGTGCTATCACTCCAGTCCCAGTATTTACATGATTCTATTTAAAACATATCATTAGCTTCCCAGTTCCTGAGTCTACTTTGTCAGATAACCTGTTTACTGCAGCACTTCCTCCTAGTTCAGTAGTAACTTTTACAAGAACCTTGCCACTTTCTTCCAGGGAAATAGGTTACTTTCCAGGTACCGTGGAATGGGGTACAATGATAAACATGTCAAAGATATTTACAGTTAGCATTTTCTGCTCATGAAGCAAGGTTTATTATATCTTCTCAAAGCTAACCTCGCCACGTGTCACATGTCAGTCTTCCCCCACTAACTTGTGAGCGCATAAAGGGCTATACCTGGCAATTCTGTTTCAGAGTAGGTGCACAGTACTATTTTCACTAATATTGTGTATTTACCTCATAGTTCTTTTATAAAAAATAATTTTAAGTTAAATACGACCAGAAAGATAATACAGTGAGTGGGGCTCTTGTCTTAACGCGTGGCTTACATGGGTTGTATCCTCTGAACTCCGTAAGGCTCTTCAAGAACTCCAGGAGTAAGCCCTGAGCACTATCAGCTGTGTTCCCCCACAACAAAGAGAAAACTTAAAGAGAATGATAGAAATTCCATTTTTAAAATTGCCTCAAGTATAAGGACTACACAGCTTTGCTTTGGGCCTAAAGTTTTTTGTTTCCTGCCTCCCAGGATTTCTATCATAAACCCAACCAACTATTCTCTACCAAAGGTGGATAAGCAGGAATAGACCTTTTTTGGAATGTGAGAGGGAGGCCCTCCTAAGCAGTGCTCAGGGGAACCATGGGACCACTCCCAGGGAAACTTGGTCAGCTGGGCCAGGTAGTTCAATGCTTGGGGAAAGCAATGCAGCACTGCTTGACCCCAGCAGCACTGGGGCCTCCAAGTCTACCCCCTGCAGTACCTGTGGGATGTGCAGTGCTGGGGACTAAACTGTCATCCTTGAGCATGCAATGCAAGAACCCCCAAACACTAAGCTATCTCCTTGGCCTATACCTTTCAATACATTTCTAAGCAGTTTTCTCACTAAGCCAGAGTCTCTTGAGTAGGCCATGCAGGTAGGGCCCCACCGCACCCACAGTACTGCCCTTTGTAAACTGCCATTGCTTACTTATGCTAGCTAGAGTACTCACCACAAATGAGTGACACAAAATTGTTATCTGTCCCAAGAAGCCAAGTCCTTGATTTGAATGTAACCATACTATGTACGAAAGTTTTCCTTCTGAGGGCTGGAGCAATAGCACAGCCGGTAGGGCTTTTGCCTTGCATGCGGCCGACCCGGGTTCGATTCCCAGTGTCCCATATGGTCCCCTGAGCACCGCCAGGAGTCATTCCTGAGTGCAGAGCCAGGAGTAAACCCTGTGCATTGCCAGGTGCGACCCAAAAAACAAAACAAAACAAAAATTCTCCTTCTTTTTTAAACCCCATAAATGGAAAAATAATCATGAGGCTAGTTTCGGTGTGCTGCTAGAATTAGTACCAGAAAGCTCTCAATTTTATTTCTCCTCATGACAGTGGAAGAAAGGAATGAATACAAATAAGGATGAGGTCGTTTGCTAGTAGAAAAGGGAGCTGGGAATTTCACATTCATTTTGAAAACTGGGCAGAAGGCATTGCTTTCCCCACAAGCCCGGGCAAGGAGCATGGTCTAAGAATGGGGCGGAGCGAGGTACAATAGTGAGCAGTTTTCTGTTCTGACCAGTCGTTCCTCTCATGTCGCCAGGATGATACTCTTGTGTTTGCCAGGGACAGGGGCATGTTCCTTTTGATGCCGGGCTTAAGTGTGCTTGTGAGCAGATACACAAAGATCTCACAAACGATCTATCAGGCGTACCCAACCTGAAGAGCCCGAGACAGGACTATGTCCTTCCCTGCTTGAGAAACCATGAATTTAATACATTCCTGGTGGTCTGCCAAGTCCTAAGCAGAGTTAGGATGACTAAAGCCTTTTTATTGCTCTACTGAAATCTCTTCCCTCAAGTAGAAATTTCTTCTATATATCACGTTCTCTATATCAGTGGTTTTTAGCCTTTACCAGCAGGCCGCCTGGGACCACGGTGGCAAACCACTAACTGCTCTCTGCTGGTCATGAGTAGTGTAGACAGCCAAAAAGCAGGCTGCCCCGTAACTTCACACAGGGTAAAATGAAATCAGATTCTTCTTTTTCATGTATTCTCTAGATTGAGAATTCCCAGTAGCAAGAGACAGCAAATAAAGATGGGAGAGACTGAGCCTTTTTGAAAGTCTGTCCCTCTGCTGAACGCCACTTTGAAGGGAAAGAAAAAGTCAAATGGCAACTTCCAGTCTGGTCTGGGTTGGCCCCGTGGAGGCTCTGGTTTCTGAGTAATGTCCACGAAAGTCACAACAGTCGTCAAGGATACTTCTGGGATTTCAGGGAATTCCTGCAAGAAGAGATTTCAAGACAGGTCAGTACTTGTTTACCATATATATAGCCCTCAAATTTGATTAGTTTTTCCTCCCTCAAAGAGGGACCAAAAAATAAATAAATAAAACCTTTTTCTCCTATTGGTCCTGTGCAGTTCTCTTCTCTGAATCATAGGAAATGAATTTTTTAGCAACAGCTTATAAATTTTACAAGTTTTCTGCTATGATATTTGGCACTAGAGAATATCAGACTCTGGGAATATAATTTTGCCTGGGATTATCCTTCCCAGATTATTTTTTTAATGAATGTGGGGCTTGCTGTGATAACTTGTATTGATATTACCTGTGGATTCTTTTAAAAAATGTAATTCTCATGAGGAACTCGATTAAAAACTAATGTAACTTCTAAGGTGGCCAAAGAACGATATACATTTACAAAGAAGACACTCTTAGACTTAAGCTGCTGATCCATCAACTGGTCCATCCATCAGAGGATTTCTAAGAGATCTGAAGTTGCTCTACTCTAAGATGGCTATAAGTCTGAGACCTTTAAGCCCATGCCTATTTAAATACATCTAAAATTTTTAAACTATTTATTGTAGTAAGAATATGTATCTGTTTCAAATGGCTGGGAAATTCCATATGATAAAAATTGCTTAACTGAATTTTTCATACTCAAAACTATATACAAGCTCATCAAGAGCAATTACTAGATTTTATTTTAAGATAGATGTCATCTTCTCTACATGAAAACCACTTCAATCCAATAAGCAGTGATATAAAAACTCCATCTTCACTGAAAGGGAGAAACATCACAATATGTGAATACAGAAAGCAGATGGAGCAAGGTTTCACAGAGAGAAAAAAAGGCCAAACCTAAATTTAGATTAGAAGCAAGCAGATGACTGTAGGACCCTAGAATATTCGGTCAAGGACTGAATATCCTCTAGTGGACTAGAGGATATAGTGCTGAGTGAAGTCAGTCAGGAAGGACACACGGTGGGAGAACAGATCCACATAACTGAGTTGGGGAGTCAGGGGAAGCACTGGGTTCTTGGGGGAGGAAAGGAGGTGGGCATAGTGGTGATGGGTGTGGAAATATTGGAATTATGTGAGAAATCATCATTAACAGTACTGTAAATCAAAGAACCACAATCAATAAAAATAAGTCAAAAGAAAAAAAGGAAAAGTGGGCAAGAGGTGAGGAGATAATTCAATGATTAGAGGTGATTGCTTTGCATGTGCAGGGACCCAAGTTTGAACACTGGGCAGCATGTGCAATCCCCAAGCACTGCACGGAGTAACCCTAGAGGTCCCTCAAGCACTGCAGGGTTCCCAGGACTGAGGGCCCAGGCATTACTGCCTCACTGAGTCCAAGCATTGGACCCTTTGGCCTAGCTGGAGAGCATTGCCAGGGGTGGCCTCCAAGCTCCCTGAGCATTGCTTGGGAACTCCCCACCCCTTCCCCAGGCCCAAAAAAACAACGGAGACAGGGATATGCAGATATTCAGTATGGAAAATGGTTCTACTCCCGAACATCAGTCAGGCAACTCCCCCTCCCCACCACAATAACAGACTGAACCACTTAAACCAGAAAAATTCTGTATTTAGAGACCCTGGACATAGAGAAGACCAGAGTGAGTCAAGATTTACAAAATAGAGAACTTATCATGAAATCCCTTCCCCAATATAGCTCTAAAAATGCTGACAGGCGGTCTTATTCCCATATCCTTTAGTCAGGAACCAGAATTTTCTAAAGAAAATTAGTAATTTCAGCAAAAAGGACACAAGATAAATCTGGAAGTTCCACAAGCTTCAAGCTTCATGTAACTGCCATACAGTGAAGGCCACAAATTAGTAAGTTTTGCTCATGTTCAGAGGCTTCAATCAGCTCAGCTACTTACTCTATGGAGAGGCCAACCTAGGGGAGGGGCTTCTCATAGTGAAGAAAAATGTGCGGAACATACAAACTCGGGAAACAAAGGTAGTGAAAGGTGAAGTGAAAGATAGTATCTTAAAAGATAAGTGAGAAAAGGATGCTATGAAAAGTAGTAGCAGAATAAGAAAGTGCTCTTATATATTGAAAATATAATAGCCCAAATAAAAATATTCAGTAAGAAGGTTAAAAATTGAGGAAGTTGGGGCTGGAGCGATAGCACAACAGGCAGCTGACCCGGTTTCGATTCCCAGCATCCCATAGAAAAAGATATAAAAGAAAAAAGAACCTAGAAATTAGAATACACATTTATAGGAGTACTAGAGATAACAGCAAAAATAGTGGGGAGGAAATTATTAAATATGAAGTAATAATTACAGTTAATAAGAATTTAATTTTCACATAAACGCCATCTCAGATTGTTGAATCTACTGAATAAAGAAAAACCTATCCAAGATACATATTGTGGAAACTTCAGAGTACCAGAAGTAAAAAGATCTTAAAATGGCTTCTGAACAGCAGTACTGGAGATGAGAAGATGATGAAGAATGCCTTCAAAATTGTGAGTGAATATAACTTCCTACTGAGAACTTTATTCCAATCAAATGATTAATTGTGCTTATAATTATGCTGATAATGACTGAATAAAATTATCTTTAGAAATGTGAACTTAAAGGACAAAAGGTGTACTTTAGTACACCCTCACATGGACTTTTTTCAATCAGGCCAAGCATTTGTCATCATTTGGTACACTTTTACCTGTACCTTTTTTCACATAAGCCAAGCATTTGCCATCATTTGATATCAAAGGACACTATTCCCTTGTTGTTTCTCTGTACAACACAGATCATCCTATTAAAACTATTTAATGGGGTGCATTCAATTAAGAATTGCTAACTACTATAAAGCAGTAAGTTTTAACAGCCATCAACAAGTTCAGAGACTCTCTAAGAAATATTTAAGTGATATATTGAATACAGTTATAGAAAAAGTTTTTGTAGTTGAATTAGCTAAAATAAAAATACTGGTAGGATAGTTTAAAAGAAATAAACCTAAACTATAATCTGGATCAGGAAATTTTAAGCAAAGTGGGAAGGGGAAGGAGATATATTACACTCGCATGACATATGAGGGAAGATAGACAGGGTTCTGTGTCAGCGTAGGTCCCTTAGGAGTCATGACTTACCTGGCAGTGATATAGGAACCTTGCTCCTGCCACATGAGCTTGCGGGTTAGACTGGAGGCCAATAAATGCCCACAACACCTGGATCTCCAGAGAAACTGGAATGACACAGCAGGATGTACAGTGCACAGCCTACAGAAAGGTAAAGAAGCAACTGCTTGAATTGCTGAGGGTTGCCCGTCAGTCACCTGCGCTCAAGTAGCCCTGGCTCCTGAACAATACATATACAGTAACGGAGAAGGCAGTGGAGCTTAGGAAAAAGGAAAGTTCAAATTAGATATGATTGTCCTTTTTCTTAAAAACTTCGTATTCTAAAATGGAAATTGCTAATACAGAGATCAGTAAAATAGACCAGGTACAGTATTCTAAGAAGCATTAAAAGAGTGTTGCTTACCTGCCCTACTTCCCCTACCCTTCACATTGTTGGTGTGTTACTGTGATGCCTGGGGCTTGCCCTTTCAGGTGCTTAGTGAGGACTGCACGTCAGGTTGTGGTTCTCACACGCTCAGCTGCATTGCTGACGGAGGTTTACACTCCTTTGGTGACAGTGCTTGTGTATATGCTAGTGGGCATCGCACTCTTAGCTGAGGCACACAGCTGCAGTGCTTGCTGCAGCTCTCACACATGTTCATCACAGATCACACTTCTTGGCCATGGTGCTCATACATCTGTTTAACTGCCTGTTAGCAAGGAATCACACCTCTCTGTGTGGGGTTCAGATGCCTAGCTATGGGGCAGCTGAAACTGTTTGCAGTGCTGGGGGTGGCAGGTTGCTGAGCACCAGGATTGCTCTTTGTGCATGTGAGATACTGGGAATTTGAACTCATCACCATACACTTGAAAAGCAGAAACTCTAAGCTCTTGTGTTACTCCCCTGTGCTAGCTATTTATTTATTTATTTATTTATTTATTTATTTGGGTTTTGGGGTCACACCCGGCAATACACAGGTGTTACTCCTGGCTCATGCACTCAGGCATTACTCATGGCGGTGCTCGGGGACCGTATAGGATGCTTGCACCCGGATCAGCCGTGTGCAAGGCAAATGCTGTACCCACTGTGCTATCGCTCCAGCCCCACACCCCCTCCCTTGTGCTTTTTAAATCCACACTTTTTTTTTTTAATATTCATCCCATTGTTCATCAATTTGCTCGAGCGTGCACCAGTAACGACTCCATTGTGAGACTTGTTACTATTTTTGGCATGTCAAATACACCATGGGTAGCTCGCCAGGCTCTGTCGTGCGGGCAGGATACTCTTGGTAGCTTGCTGGGCTCTCCGAGAGGGACGAACAATATAAAATTATCTATGCAATGAATGCAGAATCTTATTTTGTGCTAATATGGAAAAAATTGTAAGAGCAATTTAAAAAATTGCAGAAGTGCAGAAAAGCATTTGTATTGAGGTTTTTTTTTTTAAGGGGCCAGAACCATAGTATAGCAGATAGGGGGGTGTTTGCCTTGCCAACCCAGGTTCAATCCCAGCACCCCTTAAGGTCACCTGAGCCCACTAGAAATGATTCCTGAACACAGAGCCAGGAGTAAGCCCTGTGCACTGTGAGTATAACCCAAAAACTGAAGAAATAAAAAAAGAATCTGAGTATTTACTTGCGTGAACAATAAACATGCAGTATCTATCTCTGGAACAAAAGAGACTTCAGTTGCCTTGGTTCTCTGGGAGAAAGCTATTTCTTTTGTATTTTTTAAAATGTGGGTCATGTGCATGTGATTTTTGAATCACAAATATATTTCTAGATTTTTTATTTTCAAAATTTTCTCCAATTAGGTAAGGAAAATAAAATTAGGGCTCAACCTAACCTGAAAGAATTGCCTCAAATATTGGTATGACTTCGTATATTTTTACTTCTATGACAACCATATTATGTTCTTTCTGTTAACACCTAGGCTTCTGTATTTCTATACCCAAAACCAGTGGCTAAGAACTATCTAGGAGATGTATGTCTCCCATCTATAGAACAGTTCATTTTTGTCTTAACATTCATAATTTACAAAGAGTCTCACAATGTGTTTAGCAGCTCACCGAAACATCACAGTTCCTGCTGAGGATCCTGGCCCACTCTCCCTTCTGGGCTGGGTGAGCATTACCAAAGACAGCAACCAGCTCTGGTTTGGGCGTTCCATGAAGAATCTGATAAACCTCCTCCTGAACATCACTGCAGTTCATCTTCTGGGGTCTGAAATGATGGCGGTTACAGACTAATACTGATATAATACTGTATCAAAAAGTCAATCCAAGCATTAGACATAGTATTACAAGATAAATTAGAGGAAACAATCTTTAGTATGTATAAAGAAAAGAAAGGTAGTGTGAAATTAGCAAATTCTTAGTAATGTTTATACTATTCCGATTATTAAATACTTCCTTATTAGCATCTTCTGAAACAGGCAAATTAAAAAGTTGTCCTAACTACATATTCCCTAAAAGAAAATTGTGGGAAATGATGCAGAAACCAAGAATTACCTGAACTTGCAACCAGATTTCATATTCACTCCAAATTGTACTTCAGGTCTCTTAATAGAGCACGTTCCATCACCCTGGCTTTGCAACAGGGTCATCTGAGGTAGGACATGATGGTCAAGGTGATCATAACAGAAAATTCTAGACAGACTGGATTATTTATGCTCTTATTACTGGCTTCTCAAAAATATCTCTGTTAATCTCATGGTAACATTCAGTTTTTTCCTTTAATGGTTAAAAAAATAAATAATTGCTAATTTCTCAAAAATAGCTAACCATAAACCATAAAATCACACAAAAAGAAACGAGAAATGAGGTTCCTGGAAGAGAGCTCAAAGAACTGGAGGCAAAGCCCAGAGGTCAGTTTCTGGCACTGCATATCCCTCACGTGCCCTGAGCAGCCCTGGCAGCAGCAGTACCACACTGTCAGGCTCGAGCACACACAACCAGCCCAAGATCAATCACAATCCTCACTTTTACCCAGTCTAAAAGTAACAGTATCTGAAAATATAACATATCAAAGGTTTGGTAAAAGAGATTATGAAAAGAAGGGAGGACCTTAGAAACGACTCCCAAAGACCTGCAGCTGCAGGTTTTCTTATTAGGCTACAAGAATGATGCCAGCTCCCGAAGGATACGGAATGACTTCTTTCACCAGTGAGAGTCAAGAGTGGCTTCCCAACAATATAACCAGGATTCCCACTTCTAGGGCCAATAAAAGCAGCAGCTGTGCTCTGTTGAAAAGCCTGGAGAGTGAAGAAGAGTGAATTTTGTTAAAAAAGTGTATTTCCAGCCTTCATTACGTGACTTCATACCCTTCAAGGCAATGCAATAAGTTTCCGTAAAGAACAACATGACTTCCTTCCACAGCGTAGACTTGTGTACAAATGTTTAGTGTTCTACTTTTTTTAATACACAAAATAAACCCTCAAATGGTATACTGAAATTCCCTATATGTTCTTTCTACCAAGGATGATAATCTTTCAAATATCCTGCCACTCTCTTTACCAAAAATGATTGATTTTAGGGCTCTGATCAACTTGGCTGAAATCAGAAGGAATTTAAATTTAAAAATAGTTGTGTGTGGTGTTTTGTTTTGTTTTTCTTTTTGGGTCATATCCAGCGATGCTCAGGGGTTGCTCCTAGTTTTGCACTCAGGAATTACTCCTGGCAGTGCTTGGGGGACCATATGGGATGCTGGGGATCGAACCCGGGTCAGCCGTGTGCAAGGCAAATGCCCTCCCGCTGTGCTATCGCTCCAGCCCTAAAAATAGTTTTTAACTATAGATGTTCCAGTGATGAACTTTGTGAGGAAGACTTGGTCAATGTCCTGAGGGCAGAATGAGGAAGAAATTGGTCTCTCCTGGCTCTAAAGTAGTAATAATAAAATGCTGAATGTCTAGAGATAGAAAAAATCTGTGGGATGTTGGCTTAGTTTGATTCAAAATAACTTTTTAGTTTTATTGATATTACTGGGTATTGTACCCAGAGCTTCACATATGTGAGGTACATGCTCAATCTTTAAGTCACATCCCTGGACCTAGATATAACTATTTTTAAAAGAACCAGATATTCAGAGAAAATGTTAATGAATAAATATCACTGAATTCCTAAGATCGTTTATGTTAAATTAAGGACTATTAAATATTGAGGCCTCAACTGGCAGTTGAACTGAGCCTCCATGTTCTATTACATGTGTTGTAGAAGAGGAAGAATTATACTTAATTTTTTTTTTTTTTTGCTTTTTAGGTCACACCCAGCGCTGCACAGGGGTCACTCCTGGCTCTGCACTCAGGAATTACCCTTGGCGGTGCTCAGGGGACCATATGGAATGCTGGGAATCAAACCTGGGCCAGCTGCATGCAAGGCAAATGCCCTACCCGCTGTGCTATCACTCCAGCCCCGAATTATATTTAATTTTTAAATATAATTTAACCCAATGCTTCTTTCCCTCCTGACCCTTGTGGAAGAAAGACCCTAACCCTGAAGTGAATGATGAAGTGCTGCTGTAAGGAAATGTCTGGTCCAACAGTCAGGTTGATTTGTTCAAAAGCGACAGAAACTTTCTGGATTCCAAAAGTTCCATTGGTCTCTATCTCATAGATGACCTGAAATACGAAAGTAAAATCAATTAGAAGAGGAGATTTTCTGTCCTTTGGGTTTCTCTGTTTGTTTGCTTTTTGTTTATTTGCGATCCCTACCCAGCAATTCTTGGGAGCTGTTCCTGGCTGTGTGTTTGGAGGAATACCTGATGCTCAGGATCAGACCCTACTTCCCCCCTCCACTGCTTAGCGTAATACTCTCAAGGCAATCGGTTCGGTGCATGCACTGAACAATGTGGCTTCCTTCTTTGTGTAGCATTTCTCACCTCTAGTACTGTTGAACAAACACCATTTCAGAATCTGAGGTCAGCATCCCTACCTGGGAAACAACATTCTGACAAGTGTTTCCAGCCAACAGAGGAGAATCAGCCTGTGAGACAAGTGTTACAGGAACCTGAAACTAGCAAAGAAAAGAAAATATGTCAACTAAAATCAAGAGTATCAGTTTACTTCTCTCTATACATTATGCTGAAATGTACGCTTTCCTTCTTAACCATCATTGTTTCCTCTTCTTTCACTGCTGTCTACAGTTTAAATTTAAAAGTAATTCTAAATCAGTTCATATTCCATATTTCTCAGGACATTAATTCGTAATTATTAAAGTGGGTTCAATAGTCAAATGAGTTTTAGACATGCATCTGGTATTTCCTTTTTAGAGATTAAAAAAAGTGTAGAATATTAAAAACTCCAATAAGTTCACTGCTTAACTTTTTTTTTTTTAACCCCATGTTTCCTAAATTTATCTAATCCCTTACTCATATGACACTCTCTTTTGGGAGGACCTCCCAAACAGTCCTCAGAGGGCCAGGGGACCCTTCCCAATGATGCTCATTTATCTCCACAGCTAGAGCTGGTGGTACAGGGGCCATGGAAGTGTTGGGGATAAAACTCTGTCCCTATGCACACAAAGCATGGGCCCTGTTCCCATGAGATACCTAACCAGCCCATGCGATATTTTTAATCATACTGAGCTCACGTGAACCAACACTTTTCAATTCTTATTTAACAGTTTGATATGCCAGACATATTTCCTTTCACCATTCTAGTCTAAACTGAAATTGCCTTAGATGCAAAGGGACCAAAGAGTCTCTTCTCTTTTTTCCCCAATAAATAACATTATATACCTTCTTATCCTCCAGATCATTCATACCTCTTGGAACCTGTAAGAAAATAGCAGGCACATAAGAATGCATATGTTTTTTACAGAAGATCTCTAGGAACTCCTGTTTTCAAATTTGGGAGAACAAATCAACTTTACTAGAGTGAATCACTTCTTTTGTACCTAACTCTTCCTGATACTAAATTGCCAGCAGTAGGTCTAAGGGATGAACTGGAATGCCACCTATCTGAGCAGTTTTTCCAAACACACATAAGTTTTGCTGACTTAGTGAGATGTCACCATCCCTCCTCCCCATTCAGTCACATTACCAGTAGGGTTATCTCTGCCTATATATGCCTAATTCTGTGATCTCTCTTCAAATACCCAGATTTCTAAGACTTCTGCCTTTTATGAAGCTCTTGGGCATTCTGACTTCCAGTTCAGTGCCTTTTTTCCTCATCCCAACAGTGAAAAGCGTGTTTTCACTAAATCCACAGTGGTGACAGAGGGGAGAGAAGAGATACCTACCTTCAAGACTGTGAAGTTATAATAAGAGGCAGCATTAAGGGCTGGGTCTGATGTACAGCTTTTTGACAGGTTCTTGAAGAAATGAGCACAAGTTGTACTTTTACTCTCCAGGAAACCTTAGAACACAAGGAAGTAAGGGAACAAATGTGGTCATCGGAAGAAAGGGAAAGTTGGGTGTGAGAAATGGGGGTAGGACTTTGACAGTGAAATGGCAATGGTACTTTAGTGGTGGGTGTGTTGAGGCATTTACATCTAAATGAAAGAAACTTCTCTACCAAGTTTTTATAATACTGTAAACAAATGACTAATAAAATAATTTTAAAAAATGGAAGTGATGGGGTTGAGGAAGTGGGTCAAAGGTGTGGAGCACATGTGTGGCACATTCGAGGCCCTGAGTTTGATCCTGGTACCATATGGCCGGTTTCTCCCCCAGCACCACCAATTGTAGTCCTGGTAGCCCCCAGCACTGTCAGGGCCCAGCACTGAACCAATCAACGCGCACCATCAAACCCCCACCAAATGAATATATCCAGGCGTGGCCCCTGTAAACAAATTAAGGAATATTTTTAAAGGGAAGTGATAAATGAAAAACCTTTTTGAGTTGCTAATGGGGCCATACCCAGCATGCTAGGGTAGTGAGAGGAGTGCATGCAGTGTCCAGGACTTAACCCAGGGCTTCATTCATATCTGCAAAATGTGGTCTTTCTCAGCCTATTTCCAGCCTGCTAGCTTGATTTAAAATGAACAGAAAGGCTGGCACTTTCGCTTTGGACTCACCTGCAGGATTGCTCTGAGCACAGAATCCCCCAGCTCCAACTCCCGCAGGCTGCTTCAGTAAGCTTACTACAGAATATTGGGGAAAGTAAGTCAGGATGGGGTCTCCAGCCTATACAAAATATAGTGGAAATTTATTCACAGTGAGACAGGTCTGAGCATCACAGAAAAGTCAAAGTAAAAATTAAAGTTAATTCAGTAGTTTGTCAGCATAAACAACATTGCTATCCAAATGAGGTAAACTCTGGTTTACCTGCTTGCGGCAGGAATATAACAAGTAGCATATATCAAGATACCCAAGCAATAATTATTTGACCTAAGGGAAAAGGCAAGTCAAACAATCCCATCCCCTTCCTTAGGCTTACCTTATAATAAGAGGATGGTGGTGACTGAGATTGGAATGTTGGAGAAAATGATTCACCTCCAAACTCTCTAGACAGTGCCTCGAAGTTAGTTGCATTGACCTTTTGGAGCTTCTGGAAATAGTTCAGTTTTGCTAAAACATTTTTTTAAATAAAATTCAGATTAAAAAAATTTATTTTAATCTGGCATACCAAGTAACTTTTAAAAGTATTTTGAGGCATAATATATACATATAAAGTATCCAAATACAGTAATTTTAAGTATAAATTTAGTGTATGTTATTAATTTATATACTTTTATTATTCAAATTAAGTTATAGAACATTTTCCTGAGAGATTTACAGTTGACATTCCATTTTAAGAGATAACAATGGTTCTCATTTCTGTCAAGTAATTTATTTGTAATCTGTTAAATCAGTGATGTAGTAGTTTTTTTGGGTTTTTTTTTTTCGCGTTTTTGGGTCATACCCGACGATGCACAGGGGTTACTCTTGGCTCATCACTCAGGAATTACTCCTGGCAGTGCTTGGGGAACCATATGGGGTGCTGGGAATCGAACCCAGGTCGGCCATGTGCAAGGCAAACACCCTACACACTGTGCTATCGCTCCAGCCCCTGATGTATTAGATTTTAAGAAATAACAATGGTTCTGATTTCTGTCAAGCAATTTATTTGTAATCTGTTAAATCAGTGATGTAGCAGCAAGGGCTGGATAAGAATAAGGCCAGTGAGGTCTTCAGCAGGAAGCATGCTGGGGGTGAGGGGTGGAGAGGAGGAATGGGACAGGCAAGAGAACACTGCAATAGCGGTGAAGGGAAGTGGTCAGCCAGAAGGAGAAGCGAGTGCTGAACGGGGGTTTTGCATGAAACCCTCTCGTTTCATGTAGTAACCCAGTAACAGTACTGTAAACCACAGTGTCAAAAGTTACTTAAAAAAAAAAGTGATGTTATAGAGGCAGGCTGGTGGGAGAAACAGAGGGCATTAGTGTAGGGAATTGGGCACTGATGAAGGGATTGGTGTCGGAACACTGTAGGGCTGAAACTTAATCATGAATACAATAGGATCCACAATGAATAAATTTAATTTTTTTAAAAGAACATAGCCAGTGAATTCCAGTCAGTTCAAAGTTTCTAATGCTGGCCAGGAGTGTGTATGATTAGCACTTTAGGGTGAAAATAGGAGGTGCAATAATGCTCATGTTTGATACCAGATGACAAAATGTACTTTTCCCATAGGAACATAATAAAGTTAGAGATGATGGTTATTTCATATTTAAATCTTCCTATTCCCTTTCATTTTCAGCTGACCACTCCCATTAATAGTGTTTCCCATCTCAAGTTAACAGACATGTCCTATTTTTATTCTTTTCATGTTATAATTTCTATATCGGAGGTTCCAGATTCCCTAAAAGGTCTAATTTCTATTATAGCATTGTATTTATCTATCAAGTTCCTGCAGCTGTCACTGAAAGAATAAGGATTCCTACATTACATTAATTTTGGGGCTGGAGCGATAGCACAGCGGGTAGGGCGTTTGCCTTGCACACGGCCGACCCGGGTTCGATCCCCGGCATCCCATATGGTCCCCCAAGCACTGCCAGGAGTAATTCCTGAGTGCAAAGCCAGGAGTAACCCTCTGAGCATCGCTGGGTGTGACCCAAAAAGCAAAAAAAAAAAACCCCACATTACATATAATTTACCTTTATCTCCTGCACTTGTAAAGTTCTATTTATTTGACTTTTCAGCTTTCTCAAAGCATGAAATGAATACAACTGTCAATGCTAAGGTCCTACAAACTCTATCAATCTATAATCTAAATCCGTGCACTCAGAGTTGGTACAGACTAGTGGCCCCAGCATTATCAGGAGCTTGTCCAAAATTCCAAATCTCAAGTTTCTCCCCAGACCTGTAGACTGTTGCACTGTCATCCCATTGTTCATCGATTTGCTCGAGCAGGCACCAGTAAAGTCTCCATTTCGAGACTTCTTGTTACTGTTTTTGGCATATTGAATACACCACGGGTAGCTTGCCAGGCTCTCCGAGAGGGATGGAGGAACAGAACCTGGGTCAGCCATGTGCAAGGCAAACGTCCTACCCGCTGTGCTATCTGTTCATAGCATGCTGTCCTGGTGATGTGCATGCATATTAAGAGTTTGAAAAGCACCATTCTGGAACAGGTGATGCTGAATTTCAGAAAGAAGATAGGCTGAAATAACAAATATCTACCTGGCTATTTTTTAAATGGCAAAGGTCCAAGACAAAATTAACATTTTTGAAATTTCACTTTAATGCAGAGACATAAGCAGAGAAAAAGCAGAAGGAGCACAGACTAAGTAAAATAGTTTTTGCCTGAATGTATATTATACCTAATAAAATTCAAAGGTATTATGACTTAGATTGATACATTTCAGATGTGGAAGGGAGTCTATAAACCATGTAGCACAATCCCATTATGAGTTTTAGATAAATAAGTTATAAAAGGCCACAGAGTCAACTGGCATAACCAGGAATAGATCACTAATATGATTCTGGTCTGGGGTTTTCTCTACACTGTCATGGGATACAAACTTTGACTATGAACATCCATTACTACTGGTCATCATAAGCAGATATTAAGCACTATTAGCAATGAAAGGTATGTTCCATCCTTTCTAGATGCTGACCTGAGGAGACACAATGCTTATATAAATTGCTAATAATTCATAGTTGCCTAAAAGGGCTTTTTATTTGTTTTTTGGTTTTTTTTTTTTGCTTTTTTTGGGTCACACCCGGCAATGCACGGGGTTACTCCTGGCTTTGCACTCAGGAATCACCCCTGGCGTTGCTCAGGGGACCATATGGGATGCTGGGAATCGAACCCGGGTCGGCCGTGTGCAAGGCAAGCGCCCTACCCACTGTGCTATCACTCCAGCCCCTAAAAGGGCTTTTTAAATACTTAACTACCGTGGTTTATAATGCTGTTCATAATACAGTTGTTTCGGGTATTCAATGTCCCTACACCAGTCCCACCATCTCTGGACCTTTCTTCCTCCACACTATCCCCAGTTTTCCAGCCATTCCACAAGCCTGCCCCACTGACAGGCACAAATAATTTATTTTATATTGCTTGTTACAACATAATAGTGAATGGAATTATTAAAAAATAGCTTAGTAAAGGAAAGTTTGTAAAAATTTTTGTATCTCACAATGGGTCATTAAAGTCATTGTCTGAGGATTCACTGAGCTGCTTGTCACTAGTTGAACCTTCTGTGTTAATTGTTTTTGCTTATTGAGCTTAGTTGAGTTCTATGCTACTTTCTTATCTAATTTGCTGTGCTCCTACTGGGATGTCAGTATTGTGGAACATGGGGATGTCGCATGGCCACGTGCTTCAGGAGCTCCAGGATCAGTGTACGTGGGAATTTCATTGGCTTGGCATCTCTTCAGAGTTTAGTAGGTGTTTGGATGGTGGTTGCTGTGGGATGTAGGTGTGCCTTCTGGGGTTTGCAGGTGGAGGGCAACAGGCTCGAGTCATAGTTCTAAGAGAAAAACTCTCAAATGTTGTTGGGAAAGCTCAGAACCCCTGGTCTAGAGGCAATGCATGGGCCTGGTATGGGAGGCCAGAAGACAATGAAAGGCAGGAAGCCGCAAAAAGCTCTGAACTAGAAGGCACTGAGAGATTTGAAAAGGGGGAGCTGCTGACTTGGTAACAAAGTAGCATTAGCTTAAAACAGAATTCAAACTTAGGGGCTTGTAAACCAGCATCTATATATTACATGTGTACCACCTGAATTCTGATTTCTGCACATATAATTGACTCTTTTTACCCACTTTACCCAATCCTCTCCCCTTCTGTTAACCATAACACCTGTCGTTTTTAGTCTAAAACTCCGGTTTTATTCATTTTTTTTTCTCTATCTGCTACATACGAGTGAACTAATTCATTCAGCGTTTTGTTTTTCTACATATGATCTAGGTTCATCCAGGTTGTTTGCAAATGGCTAGATTTCATCTTTTATATACTTTTATATACACAAACATAGCTGAGTAGTATTCCACTACATATACACATCATTTCTTTTCTGCTCATCCGTTGATGGGCACTTCGGCTGTTTCAAACTCATAGTTTCCATGAAGAATATGCAGTCTTATTTTTGTTGCTCTCTTTACCTCTGCACACTGAATGCAGACAAGGTTCTAGATGTTTTCAAAATCTGGACCCTCAAACCCCAAACTTTTCTGAAACAAACAGTTTTACAATTTCTGATAACCAGTACAAACTCAATACAAATTTCTGAAATCTGGACAAGGTGACTTTTAGGTTGTGAGGGACATTTGTCTTGTATGAGAACATCATTTTGTTCACGGGCAGTAAATAAAAGGTGTATTTGCTTCTTATCTTTAGCAATGTGGTCATCAACAGAAAGTTTCTAAGTCTGTTTCAAGATTTTGCCTGTCATGTAATTGCACTCTACAACTAAAAGAGGACCTACACCTCTAGAGCTAGTGATATTCTCACTGTAGATGAAGAAAGCATAGAAATGCAAAGGCATTTGCCCAAGTCTATGCAGCTGCTAAATAAATGGCAGGACTAAGATCCCAGTCTAAAGTTCCTTTCCCTACACTTGCCTCCTGAATAAAAACCAATAGGCATATATAGGCCCATTGGTCAAAGACATTCCTTCACATATTCTTCCTGACTGTGTCAGGTACTGGGGGTTCAGTGAATGCTTTGAAGGACAATGTAGCAAGCAGAGTTTGTCTTCTCTCTAATATGACCTGAGTTACAAGAAGGACAGAATTAAAGTTCTCCATACTTTTATTTGGGGGAGGGGCAACTTTAGGTGTCTGAGCCACACCTCTAAGTGCTCACGGACTACTTTTTTGGTTTTGGGGGCTACAACCTGGCTGTGCTCAGGGATCACTCCTGGTGGAGCGTAGGGAGTCAATCAACCCTCTGTTGGCTGACTGCAAGGCAAACACCTACCTGCTGTATTGTCTCTCCCTGGGCCCTCAGGGACCACTTTGGGCTCTCTACTCAGAAGGGACCCCTTTGGAACAAGGTACAGAACCAGCCCCTCTTGCCGCCCCAGGAAACTGTGGGTCTGGGTGTGTGATGAAAGGAGAAGGGAGATGCCATATTCAATTGGCAAAAAAAGGTTTTGATAGGCAATAAGAGCCATCGTGTTTCTACTCACAGTTGTTCACCTGGACACAAAATTGACTGATTCCATTGGAATCCCTGAAAACTCTGGTAGGGAAAGGAGTATTACTCCTGAAGATGAGAGAGTTGTCCACACACATCCAACTGGAGGACCTGTGAAGGCACAGGGAGGGAAAGGAATAGATGTAGCAGAGGGGTAAGACCTAAGGGGGTGCACCACGCTCCCCCCACCCCCTCCTTTGCGGGAGCCGGGAGAGAGAGGAGGCTCTTCCCGGGGGAGACACCGAGGTTCCACCAGGAGGCGTGGAAGTGGGGCAGACCCCAACCAGCGCGGGTCGACTTTTCTACCACCTGCCTTAAAGGTCCTCCCTGCGCCCCTCCCGCCCCCCTCCCCCCTCCCCCCCTCCCCCCTCCCCCCCTCCGCACCGTGCACCGGCTCACCGCACGCTGCCCGGGAGACAGAAGGAGAAGACGGTCAGCGGCCGGGGCAGGGCGCAGTCGCGGTCGCAGCAGCAGTTGATATCGCAGGTCCCGAGCGTCAGGTCGCAGACACAGAGGGGCGAGGCTGCAAACGCGACACGGAGCGAGCGCCGCGGGTGGGCTCGGGGGCACAGACTCACCCCGCGGCCCACGCTGGGCGGCGGCGGGTCATTTACTTCCAACCCCCACCCCACCCCCCCGTCCTCTCCTCACCTGGAGCGAGGTCCACCGTGTGGTTCGCCGGCGCGGGCGCCGAGGAGGTGGCGACCGTCGGGCTAGCCTGGGGGAGCGCAGGCTCAGCCCGGGCACTTTCCGTCCCCGCCGAGGGTGACGGCGGACTCCCGCTCCCCGACCCCGGCCCGGGGTCCGCAACGGTGGGCTCCGGCCCGGAAGGGGAGAAAGACGGCTGCGGCCGGACGCCCTCGCGAAGCATCAGCAAAAGCACCTGCAGAAGCACGAGCTGCGAGGTGCACATGGGGAAAGACGGGGGGCGGGGCAGGGAGGGGAGTTTCGGGGGGTCGCTACACGCGTCGCTAACTAGCGGGCGTGGGAGGAGTCGCACGGTCTCCGACGCCGATAGAATCCATCCGCTCATTGGCTCCTCGGCGACGGCCTAGAACTCTTCCGCCAATAGGAAGCGGGCTTGTTACGACTCTTCCGGCATCTCTCGGCCGCGCCCGGCCGCGCACAGCCTCGGTCGCTAGGCAACTGCTACACTGGCGTAGGTGCCCTAGCGCCATCTCTCCGCTGGGTGGCAGTAGGAATTCAGTGTAGGTTTCTCCGCCTGGAGGACTGAGTCCTTTCTCTAGAGGTGGAGCGCTGCTGGCATCTCTCTCCCTCTCCCCCTCTGCTCCCCCCTCTCTCTGCCCCACACCCTCTCTCTCAAGCATTTATGAGGACATGTGCACCATATCCACCATCCAAGTGCCAGTTTCCCTCCATCACTGTCCGTGGGAAACACACCCGTCCCCCGCCCACCACACTGCTCCCCCTCTTTGGTAAACTCAGTTCAGCGGAGTTTACAAGGGTTTGTTTTCTTTTGCGTTCATCTGTTCCCATACTTGTTTTTGTTTATTTTAATATCCCACATATGGTGAGATCATAGAATTTCATTATCTTTCTCAATCCAGATTCTAATCGTGAGAAACCCTAAGGAAGGTTTCTTAATGATCTCAAGGAGGAAATACACCCAAGTTCACAGGTGTGTGTGTTTGTGTGTATGTGTGTTTCAACACACTTTTTTCTAAACCATTTGAGTCAGTTCCTTAAATTTTAACCTTGAGATATAAGGAAAAAAACACCTCAATAAATTCAAGAAATCACAAAATGTGCATATCAGTTACTAAAAAAAATTAGAAAAGGAGAATGGGGTAGGGGAAATGAGAGAAGACAGGAAAAAAGTAAGGAAAAGAGATTTTTCTAGGACATCAGAGGAAAAATCAGAATCAGGGAAAGTAGAAGGGATAAAAGAAGAACTTCTCCTCCTTCATCCTAATCACTATTTCCCCCCCTTTATTAGTTTTGGGTTTTCACATGCAGTGGTGCTTCATTTGTGAAGGAAGGGGATGCGGTGGAAGGCCACATATGGCAGTACTGAAGACTTACTCCAGGCTCTGTGCTCAGGGATCTCTCCTGGTAAGCTCTGGGAACCATAAGGAGTTCCCGGGTTTGAACCCTGATTGGCTACATGCAAGGCAAGTGCCCTGCCTGCTGTCTATCACTCCCACCTTCATATGTACCTCTTCTGATTCTCTAGAGTCTGACAGAATTTCCTGAAGCAACGTTCTTTCTATAACTGCCATCCAATATAGTAGCCACAGTCTGTCTGTATGTGACTATGCACATTTGAAATGATAATGTGGCAAGAAAATGAATTAAACATTTTATTTATCATGTATATACTTCAGGAGTTATTTTTTTCCACAACTTTTCAATAGTAACTTTTCACACCATACCCATTCTGTCACTGTCACTGTCACTGTCACTGTCATCCTGTTGCTCATCGATTTGCTCGAGCGGGCACCAGTAACATCTCCATCATGAGACCCGTGGCGTATCCAATATGCCAAAAACAGTAACAATAAGTCTCACGATACTCATTCTGTAAATATCAAAATTCCTGCACCATATTTATGAGAATCCCCTCCACAATTTGCACTCTATTTCTGCTTCCCCTCTGTCAATCTCAGTGCTGGACTTCAATCCAGGTTGGTTTTGCCTATTCTTTGTCATATTTTTATATCCCTCATGTGAATGAGACTATTCAGTATTTGTCTTTTTCTTCCTTTGTACACTTCAGCTCCATGGTTGAATATCAAATCTTCAACCTTTTATAGAGTGGATTGTTTGCATATCTTGGCTACTGTAAATAGTGCATGAAATTTAAATTTTTAATTAATTCAAAATTAAATAAGTGTCTGTGACTAGTCGCTAACATATTGGACAGTACATGATCGAAATCTTGCCTCTGCTGACACGGTGATGTCCTCAGTAATCTTGTAAGCTTGGATTGTTTTTGTGTTTGGTTTGAGTTATAAATTAAAATACACAATTATATAGAGTCTAGTTCACTTACCTAAATTCATTTGCAAATAAATTACTGAGAAGATCTATTTTAGGACACTTGACATAATCTTTGATCAGAAATTAATACTGTAACTAGTAGCTTAGTATATCTCTTTATTATAAGTGTTCTCAATTGTATTTTATTTGATTGTATTATGGGCTGCTATAAGATATATCAACATTTGTGTTTTAACATGAGTATTTATATATTAGTAATTTCTAAAAGAATATGAGCTCAGGGGCTGGAGCAACAGCGCAGCAGGTAGGGCGTTTACCTTGCACACGGCCAACCCGGGTTCAATTCCCAGCATCCCATATGGTCCCCGAGAACTGCCAGGAGTAATTCTTGAGTGCAGTGCCAGGAATAACCCCTGTGCATGGGTGTGACCCAAAAAGCAAAAAAAAATGATAAATCAATGATAAATTATTCCTGAATTTATTAGCATTGGCTAAAGAGACCCGTAATTGTAGTAATTTGAAGATAGTGTATAGGGAAATAACATTTCAAGGTCTTTCTGAGTTTTTTTGTTACATTTTGGCACCTTAAAAATACTCTTAGAGTACTTCCTGTTTTCTCTTGCTAAAGGTTATACATATTATTTTTCTTATTGTCATGTTTGTATGGAACTCCATGCCAGGCTGTTTTCACTTGGGGCACCCCAGAGGGGGGCAAGTGAGAACCCTCCCCACCTAGGGACCCAGTCCCTGCAGCCAACCTCCACTACCCAACCATTGCCATGCTCCAGGCCACTTTCGACCGAAAAGCGGCCGCACGACACATTATAAGACACTTCCTACCCATTTTCCATAATTACCACATCATATTTGATGGAGCTCAGACAGTAGGCAACAAATCAAAGAGATATATACAAATCTTTATATATGTGTGTATATACATATACATATATATGTATATGTATACATATGTACATATATGTATATATACATACATACATATATGCATGTGTATATATACATACATATGTGCTTGTGTGTATACATACACATATATGTGTGTACATACATACATATATGTATACATATACATACATATGACATACATATATTACATATATATGTATATGTGTACATATATATGTATATGTATATACACATACACACACACACACATACCTCTCGGAGAGCCCGGCAAGCTACAGAGAGTATCCCGCTTGCACGGGCAGAGCCTGGCTAGCTACCCGTGGCGTATTGGGTATGCCAAAAACAGTAACGATAAGTCTCATTCCCCTGACCCTGAAAGAGCCTCCAATTGTTGGGAAAGATGAGTAAGGAGAGGCTGCTAAAATCTCAGGGCTAGGAGGAATAGAGACATTACTGGTGCTCGATCAAGTAAATCGACAAACAATGGGATGACAGTGATACAGTGATATGTTCGTACAAATCTCCATGATATGAAATTCTCAATTTGGGGGGGATTTAACATTAAAATATAAAAGATAAATTGGGGAAAGGAGAATGAAATTTATTCACATGTGTTTTACAGACTCATTTTTTTTTAATTTTATTTATTTTTAATTAGAGAATCACTGTGAGGGTACAGTTACAGATTTATACACTTTTGTGCTTATACTTCCCTCATACAAAGTTCGGGAACCCATCCCTTCACCAGTGCCCATTCTCCACCACCCGTAAACCCAGCGTCCCTCCCACCCTCCCCAATCCCATCTCCCCCCCACCCCACCCTGCCACTGTGGCAAGGCATTCCCTTCTGTTCTCTCTCTCTAATTAGCTGTTGTGGTTTGCAATAAAGGTGTTCAGTGGCCGCTGTGCTCAGTCTCTAGCCCTCATTCAGCCCGCAACTCCCTTCCCCCACATGGCCTTCGACTACAATGTAGTTGGTGATCGCTTCTCTGAGTTGACCTTTCCCCGGAACGTGAGGCCAGCCTCGAAGCCATGGAGTCAACCTCCTGGTACTTATTTCTACAGTTCTTGGGTGATAGTCTCCCACTCTGTTATTCTATATACCATAGATGAGTGCAATCTTTCTATGTCTGTCTCTCTCTTCCTGACTCATTTCACTCAGCATGAAACTTTTCATGCCCATCCACTTAACTACAAAATTCTTGACCTCCTTTTTTCTAACAGCTGCATAGTATTCCATTGTATAGATGTACCAAAGTTTCCTCAGCCAGTCATCCGTTCTGGGGCATTCGGGTTTTTTCCAGATTCTGGCTATTGTAAACAGTGCTGCAATGAACATACATGTGCAGATGTTGTTTCGATTGTACTTTTTTGCCTCTCTGGGATATATTCCCAGCAGTGGTATTGCTGGGTCAAATGGGAATTCAATATCTAATTTTTTGAGAATCGTCCAAATTGTTTTCCAGAAGGGCTGAACCAGTTACAGACTCATTTTTAACATGAGGACCACGTCTTAAGTTGAAATAGTTTACAATGACATCACTTTAGAAGCAGGGATTTCCAAATTAGAGCATATGCCACTAACAGCTGTTTGTGTTTTGTATTTAAAAAGTTCAATATGTGCTTAGAAATTTAACCAAGATATTGAGTCAAGACAGCAGGCTGGAAATAAGTTCTAGCCTCTGCCAATTTCTCCCTCTTTCTGAAATTTCTAAAAATTACAGAGTAGATGAATACACAAACTCAGATATGCCCAACTACATAACTTGTTACTTAAAAATATGAATGGATCAGACATTATGAGGATCCTAGAAAAATAGAAGTCATATGGGATTGGATTAAAGATGAGCAAACAAGTTGTATAACAGAGGTTTACTACAAAAGTGGATCCAGGGACTGTTCTAAGCACACAGAATTAAGCTACTGCTTTAGTAGTGCCCTGGAAGAATTGTGTGTTATTCATCCAAAAGAACAAAAGCAACCGCTGTTGGAGAGGATGTGGGGAGAAAGGGACCCTTCTTCACTGCTGGTGGGAATGCCGACTGGTTCAGCCCTTCTGGAAAACAATTTGGACGATTCTCAAAAAATTAGATATTGAATTCCCATTTGACCCAGCAATACCACTGCTGGGAATATATCCCAGAGAGGCAAAAAAGTACAATCGAAACAACATCTGCACATGTATGTTCATCGCAGCACTGTTTACAATAGCCAGAATCTGGAAAAAACCCGAATGCCCCAGAACGGATGACTGGTTGAGGAAACTTTGGTACATCTATACAATGGAATACTATGCAGCTGTTAGAAAAAAGGAGGTCAAGAATTTTGTAGTTAAGTGGATGGGCATGAAAAGTTTCATGCTGAGTGAAATGAGTCAGAAAGAGAGAGACAGACATAGAAAGATTGCACTCATCTATGGTATATAGAATAACAGAGTGGGAGACTATCACCCAAGAACTGTAGAAATAAGTACCAGGAGGTTGACTCCATGGCTTCGAGGCTGGCCTCACGTTCCGGGGAAAGGTCAACTCAGAGAAGCGATCACCAACTACATTGTAGTCGAAGGCCATGTGGGGGAAGGGAGTTGCGGGCTGAATGAGGGCTAGAGACTGAGCACAGCGGCCACTGAACACCTTTATTGCAAACCACAACAGCTAATTAGAGAGAGAGAACAGAAGGGAATGCCTTGCCACAGTGGCAGGGTGGGGTGGGGGGGAGATGGGATTGGGGAGGGTGGGAGGGATGCTGGGTTTACGGGTGGTGGAGAATGGGCACTGGTGAAGGGATGGGTTCCCGAACTTTGTATGAGGGAAATATAAGCACAAAAGTGTATAAATCTGTAACTGTACCCTCATGGTGATTCTCTAATTAAAAATAAATAAAATTAAAAAAAAAATAAATCAAGAATACTTGACAAATTACTGATTTCAAGAAATGTATTAGGTAAGCTTTGAAAATCTGATGTACCGTTAAAAGGAACTTATCAAGGACTAATTGGGTTGCACAAAAACCACCCCAGATTCAAGAGCTAAGTTGGGGGGAAAATACCTAAAATCAGACCATCTGATCCTCTGAAAGAACAGTAATAAAATGCTAGGGAGATAGTTCAAAGTTTGGAGTGCGTACTTTGCATGTGGGAGTCCTAGGTTAATCCCAGTATTAAGTTGTCTTCCATGCACCTCTGGGAGTTACCCTTAAGCATCCACTCAGTAGTAGCTCCATATCACTTTCAGATGTGGTTCAAAAAAATTTTAAATATTCCATATAGGCAACATGGGGTTGAGAAGACGGGGTGGGAGTGGTGGGAGGGATGCTGGGACCATTGGTGGTGGAAAATGGGCACTGGTGAAGGGATGGTACTCAACCATTGTATGACTGAAACACAAGCACGAAAGTTTGTAAGTCTGTAACTATACCTCACGGTGATTCACTAATAAAAATAAATTAAAAAAAAAAAAATTGGGGCCGGAGCGATAGCACAGCGGGTAGGGCGTTTGCCTTGCACGCGGCCGACCCGGGTTCGATCCCCGGCATCCCATATGGTCCCCCAAGCACCGCCAGGAGTAATTCCTGAGTGCAGAGCCAGGAGTAACCCCTGAGCATCGCTGGGTGTGACCCAAAAAAGCAAAAAAAAAAAAAAAAAAAAAAAAAAAAGAATTGTGTGTTATTAATTGAGGAACTAATGTAAAGAAGAGCCAGGTAGTTTATACCCCTCAATCTTAACTTAACTTGTGCATGCAGAGATAAACTGGAGAACCTAGAAAAATAGGACAGATTCTTAGAATCATATAATCTCCAAAAATTAAGTGAGGAAGTAGAAGCCCCTGGCCCCAGAATATAGGATGTCCAGAAAGAGAAAGAAATGAAGAAGGGTAGCAAGAGGAAGCAGAGAGAAAGTAACTGGGAGCAATAGGTCCAGGGCCTTAGTTACATCAGTGTAGAAGACTGGGATAGTTGCATATTCAGTCCACAAAGTCAACAATATTGAATCCAGGAGATCCAAATCACAACAACCAAACTAAAAAATGTGCCTGGGGGTCAAGGCGCTGCAGCAATAATAGAGTGGGTAGGGTGTTTGCCTTGCACATGGCCAATGTGGGTTCAATTCTGGCACTCCTATTGGGTCCCCCGAGCCCAATAGGAGTGATCCCTGAGCGCAGAATCAGGAGTAAGCCCTGAGCATCACCAGATGTGCACCCCCCCCAAAAAAAACTCTGCCTGTCAAGGAGGCAGGCTTTGGGGGACGGGAAGGGAGAGTGAGAGGAGTGGGAGGGAACCTGGAGACACCGGTGGGAAGTTGTCCTGGTGATGGAACTGGGGCTGGGACAGAGCACCATCAGGAGTGACCTCTGGGCACAGAGCCAGGCATGGCCCAAAAACCTAAAACCTTGGTAACCAAAACCTAAAAACCTTGTGCTATGAATAACTTTGTAATTAATAACTAATAACTTTATAAATTAGTGTCTCAATAATAAAAGAAAAATCCCAGAGAAGCACAGAAATGATAATCATTGCCAAAGGTTAAATCAGGTTTTCTTAGAAATAACTAAAAATTTTCATTCCGTCTTTAAAGTTTAATTAGATCTCCCTATAGGTTTTTTTAAACCTAAAATATATCTTATTTGCAGTTGCCAACATAAAAAATAAGATTTTGTGCTTTGGACACTCTACTAGTCTATCAACTAAGCCAGAGCCCCACGTCTGCTGATGACGGGAAATAACCATCCTTTTCGTTTTTTTCGTTTTTTTTTTTTTTCCCTTGTCAGGCAGCGTGGCGATTACTAAACAGGCGTGAACTCGGTGGCGCGGGGCAAGGGGGAAAAAGAAAAGTTATGTAACAAACAGCGGGACTTAATATCTCTATATTCTTAGCAGTGGAGAACTATCAAATGCCTCCTTGGCAATAGGACTGCTTTTCTTTTTGGGGGGAAACCCCAACAACGGTAGTGAGTTGTGTGTTGAAACATGGAATGTAATCGAGATAAGGCATAAATGAAGTGAAACTTATCAAGTACAAGGGTGGGGACTGGGGAGGTGGGAGGGGGCGGCAGGTATACTGGGGGGGTTGGTGATGGAGGATGGGCACTGGTGAAGGGAAGGGTGTTTAAGAATTGTATAACCGACATAATCCTGAGAACTATGTAACCCTCCACATGGTGATTCAATAAAATTAAAAAAAAAAAAGATTTTGTGCTTTGTATATGTTTCATGCTCTGTACACACACACACACACACACACACACACACACACACAATGATGTAATGATGTGATCACCGAGAAAGATGCACAGGTTTATGTGTAACCCAGTGATATTGTTTAAATCTGGTCTGAAATGACAGAAGTTTTCATATGACTTTTATCCAGTTCACCCCTTTTTTGGTTTCTGACTAATAGATATCTTTAGAATACAGGTCCAGAGTAGGAACCACTGTGAATTCAAGTGTGGGTGTGTTCAGTGGCTGAGAACCACCTCCCATGGCTGGCTGGCCAACAGCGACAGAGGAGTGAAAAAATGGGGCCACAGACTGGTTGGTAATCGGTAACCCCTTATTCAAGTCTCACAGCATTAGTTATATAGAAATTTTGAAGGGTGGGGATACATAGGTGTGGTTGAACATTATTATAACTACAAACAGATGTAAAAGCCCTTCAGGGGAAGCGCTTCTAGATTAACTCTAGGACAAAATCTCATCTATGGGTTCAGCACTCTAGATTACAGATCTGCTCAAGGTGGGATTTCATCTAAAGGCATTTTGTTTTCTCCTTCCTTAGCTAGTAATCCGTTTATTCCTAGTCATTCTGTATGAACACAGTAAGAGATATATTAAGCTTCAAAGGTGGCTTTTCCTGGATCCCCACTTATATTTATTTATGTGTGGAATCTGTTTTATTCTTAGTTACATACTTAACTAAGGGATTCAGACATGCAGCTGAAGTTGCAGGAGGATGAACGGTATTTATAAACATTACAAACAAGAATCATGGCAGAGCCTGGCAAGCTCCCCATGGCGTATTCTTATGCCAAAAAACAGTAACAATGATGGATCTCATTCCCCTGACCCTGAAAGAGCAGCCTCCAATGTGGCACCATTGGGAAGGACCAGTAAAGAAAGGCTGCTAAAATCTCAGGGCTAGGACGAATGGAGACGTTACTGGTGCCCGCTCGAGCAAATCGATGAACAACAGGATGACAGTGATACAGTGATATCCCAAACTCAGTCCTCAGGCCAGGTTAGTCTTTCCTAACCCCAACGGAGTTCTTATTCAGTTATTCTTTTTGGATCATGACAGAGTTTTTTCTATGACTACTTATTATACTTCTTAGACACTTAGTCTGTTCTTTTTTTAATGCCACGGTAGCTTACACCTTGCCTAGGTTCATCTAATCCCTTCACCGGGACCCTCCTTTTTGGGTTAGGAAGTAAGGGCAACTGAAGCCTAAGTCAGGTAAATATGATGGATGCTCAAGAGTAAATATTATTCGGAGTCAATTAACTCCCATGTTACAAAAGCATAGCAGTAACTGTCTTCCTGTGTCAATATAAAAAGGACATTGCTAAACCATGCAAAGGACATAAAGGGAAGAGAAAAGCAATACTTCAATACTTGTATAGTACAAGCAATACTTGTATAGTATAACAATAATATACAAAATCCAGAACCCTCAGAAGAACTGACTTTACAAGTTACAGGGTCTAATTTGGAAATATAACTGATTAACAGGGGAAGAAGAGCACAAAGGAGAAATTGAAGATAAACACTGATGGAATTGGGTGTGCCTCGGGAGCAGGGTGAGAGCATTGTGATGGGTGCAACTCAATAAACCTGAGCTCCCTGTGGGAGGAGTAAGAACAAATCAATGTAATCCAACAAATCCCTTGTTTGGTTTTGAATGCAGAGCCACTTTTCTGGGAGTATGAATTTCCAAATTTTCGTCTGGTCATTGACTCACTACTCTCTCTAGTTCAGCTTTCAAGGACAGGAAGTTCTTTCAATAGTCTTAATAGTACGGCAACTTCACAGTTGCAGCTCAGGTTCAAGAGCTGAAATGATGCCAGTTCATCCCAGGTAAAGCTGAGTCTAAAGCGTGCTTTTGGATTGTGTGGGCTTTGCTTGGGTAAACATGGAGCTTTCACATCTGGAGATGTGATCATAGGCTGTAGTCAGGTATTTTCTGATTGCTAGATTTGACTCAGAGTTTTGGTACATTCACTTTTCTTGTTTATTAAAAAAAATGGACTTATTTAAGATAAGTTTTTTCATTAATATGCCTGAACAACCTTTGAAAATAAGGTCTTAAAGTCAGAGTGATAATACTACTAGTTGGGTGCTTTCCTTGCACTTGGCTGACCAAGGTTTGATCTCCAGCGCCTTATATGACCCCACGCATCTGCCAGGGACTCCTCAGTGCAGAGCCAGGAGTAAGCCCTGAGCACAGCTGGGTGTGGCTCCAACACTACATATTTATATAGTGTGTGTATATATATATTGAGACTTATTTTTTAATTAATTTATTTTTTAATGAGTGAGTCACAGTGAGCGTACAGTTACAAATTCACACATTTTCGTGCTTGTTTTTCCCTCATGCAATGTTTAAGAGCCCATCCCTCTACCAGTGTCCATTCTCCACCACCAATGAAACCAGTATCCCTCCCCCCCCCACATTCTCTTCCTCCCCACCCCACCCCACCTCTGTAGCGGGGCATTCCAATTTGATATCTCTCTTTCCTTTTGGGTGTTGTGGTTACAAATAGGGGTATTGAGTGGTCATTCTGTTCAGTCTCTAGTCTACTTTCAACACGCATCTCCCTTCCCGCACAGGATCTCCAATCACATATTACTTGGTGTTCCCCTCTCTATCTGGGATGACTTTCCTCCAGCGTGTGAGGCCAGCTTCCAAGCTATGGAGCCAACCTATATTGAGACTTATTGTTACTGTTTTTGGCATATCCAATATGCACGGGTGTGGGCTTGATACTCTCGGTAGCTTGCCGGGCTCTCCGAGAGGGGCAGAGGGGCGGGCGGAGGAATCGAAGTCAGATCGGCCGCGTTAAAGGCAAAAGCCCAACCACTGTGCTATCCTCCAGCCCATTTTAATTAAAAAATTTTTATTTGGTATACAATATCCAAAGACTAACATAACAAAGTATTCCCCCCGTAATCTATCTGCTAGTAATATGAATTACTTAAAGCAAATCAACCTGACCTTCTCCAGTGCAGCAAAATAAGCCCAGGTTAAAGAGGTACAGTTTACTGGCACTGAAATGATAGTACAGTGGGTAGAGTATTTGCCTTGCATGCAGCTGACCTGGATTTGATCATCAATATCCCATATTGTCCTCCAAGACCACCAGGAGTAATTCCTGAGTGCACAGTCAGGAGTAAGCACTGAGCACCACTGGGTGTGGAGCCCTCTCACGCCCTCCCTCCAAAACAACAACAACAGAGATAGTTGACTCAACCCTCCCACATTGGGACATCCAGATTACAATTTCCACACCTCCTCTTTTGTACTTGCATCTAAGGACAATGTTCTGGGTATTTTAACTTAGAAAAACAATTTTCATCAGTTATTTTAGGCTATTGAAGTCAACTGAGCCTGTAGCAAAAGAGTATACCACCTTTAATTAAAGCAATATAACCCGGTGACTGTTTATATTCCTCAGTCTGTAGACACTTTTCTGAACTCTTGTCACACCCAAAATCTGAATATCTGTAGATTGAATTTCTATGAAATACTGCTTTCACCTTTGATTGTCACTATTTCCAAATGTCACAACTTAAACCCTGCTAGTCTTGTTCGTTCTAGAATAGTTCAAAAAAGATATTGTAAAGGCTCACAACTACTAAACCCCCAGACTAGATCTTCAAGCTCTCCTATTGATAATACTGACCAGAATTAGTTTCCTGTTTGGTCTTATTTGCAGGATAAAATGCAAAAATTTCAGGGAAACTGTGCCATACCTTCAATCAGTGATACTCGAAGCAAACCCCTTATAAGAACCTATTTTGGGTTTTTTTTTTTCTTTTTGGGTCACACTTGGCGATGCACAGGGGTTACTCCTGACTCTGCACTCAGGAATTGCCCCTGGCGGTGCTCGGGGGACCATATGGGATGCTGGGAATGAAACGGTCGGCCACGTGCAAGGCAAACACCCTACCTGCTATGTTATCATTCCGGCCCCTGTTTTGATTTTTTTAAAAGCCCCACAACCTGGTATTTTCATGTACACATGAGCTTGCTTTTGACTAGCATGCGTAGAGAAAGCTAGTATGCTTTTGGACTTGTGCATGATTTTGAAATAATATATTTAGAAATATTAGTTTTATAATACTAGTTTTATCAATATTTAGAAATAATAGTTTTTTAATTTTCTCTAGGCAGAAAATTGAAAAGCAGCATTCATGATTTGGATTTTATTGATTCAATCTAACTACTAATTGCCAAAGCCATTCACTGTAATGAAGTTCTCTGGTTAGTTTGGATTTGAGGGTCACACCCAGCTATGCTCAGGGCTTACACCTGACTCTATACTATAATTAAGTTTTCTAGGCATTCTTTGGAAGATATGAAGGAAAGTAAAGACAATCATCTAGCAAAAATACTTTTATATTTTATAGAAAAATATTTTTAATTAAAATTAATTCTAATCTTAACTATTACTGAGGCTCACGGTAATAAAAAACATTATAAATACTCAATGGGGTGCCTTTGCTAGAGATATAAATTCTTTGAATCAGGTTGTGAATTTGACCTTGATACTCATCTTTGATACAGAACTAATGGTGACATATTATCCCAAAGTGCATGCAGAGAACAATTTTTAAGTTATTCATGTAGTGGCTGGAGCGATAGCCTAGCGGCTAGGGTGTTTGCCTTCCATGCAGCCGACCTGGGTTCGATTCCTCCACCCCTCTTGGAGAGCCCAGCAAGCTACCGAGAGTATCTTGCCCCCACAGCAGAGCCTGGCAAGTTACCCGTGGCGTATTCAATATGCCAAAAACGGTAACAAGTCTTACAATGGAGATGTTAGTGGTGCCTGCTCGAGCAAATTGATGAGCAACAGGATGACAATGACAGTAACAGTTTCATGTAGTAACCCAGGTAAAATAGTAGATTGGGAAGAAAACAATACTATTAAGACTTCTCATAGAACTTCAGCAGATATTTGCTATTACTGTTTAATCTTCCCAAAACACAAGCTTGGAAACCCTATTCAAAATTTAGGGGTGAACTTTCCAATTTCCTTCATGAAATCTTGAGGTATAGCAACTGTATTTTATTCATTTCCACCTCACTGGACTACAAATATGCCTTAGTAATGACATGTGTGTACTTCCACTGGGTAGAAGATGCCTTTTGTCACAAAGCCATGTATTAGCAATGGTCAAGATATCATTAGACTCAATGGGGGAGGACTATTTAGATGCATATTGACTGAGGAATTTACAGGACAAATAGAAAAACATATGTGAAATTTGGTCTATATTGCAACATTTTCATTGTATTTACTACTATCAATCATGGGAGTTTGAGAGTATCAGTGGTATAATTAAAACCCAGTTGGGACTTTAAAATACCTCAAGTGCTGTCACTTGTTCAATAAACTAGAGTTTGATACCATTTGGTATGTGTACTGCCAAAGGGAAGGGAAGGTTTACATCATTTGGAAAGCATAAACCATATCCTTTATAATAAAGAGAATTTTTGTCTGAGAAATTTGTAAGTCCATAGTGATTAGAGGAGAATTGCTTGACCACTGTAAATAACTATCAAGGCCTTCAAAAAAGGTATGCCTTGTAGAAGAGTCTTTCCACAGTCTCTTCCCAGGTGATAAAGACCCTTTCCATTATGATTTACAACCAGATGATTTTGTGTATCATTTACACAAAGATCCCCTAAAAGGTGGGAAGGATTCTATCAGATCTTTTTATCTGCACATGTGCAGATAAACTCAAGCCATTGATTCCTAGATTCATGCTTCTTATTTAAAAGAAGTCATATTGGCTTCCCTGCCATATTGGGAGGGACAGGAAACCACTACAGCAATGGTGGAAGAAAGTGTACAACCTGGAGAAGGGATGGGGGTGGTGAAAGTGGGTAAAGTGTTATGCATAAAACCCTATGAGTAATACTATGGTGAATGGGTGATAAACATGGGTGTGTGTGTGGGCAAGGAGCGTTGGTAGAGAGAAGTGGACATTGGTAAATGTCAGTGTTGAAACATCATAAACCTGAAACCCAGCTGTGAATAATTTTGTAATCCATGGTGACTACATAAGGTAAATGAAAGTAAACTCTCAAAATATAATAAATAAAATTAAAGGAAGTTTCTATATCTTCTTGGTGGTTTGCCAGGGACCTGAAATTCCCTATTTCTACAACCCAGAAGTAGAAAGCATCTGAGCAGAGAGCTTTCCAAAGAACTGGAGTCAGACCTATATCCTATTGAAAATCCAGCTGAAACAGGCTCCCGTTATACATTTATTATTCTTATGTATTACTTACTGTCATGTTTTTTAATTATAAACAAGAATACTAATCACCATGAACAATCCTATTTTTATTATACTTTCTTATTGTTGAAGTTATTACACCTGAGTGGTAACATATGGATATAGACAGGGATCAAAAGAACTGACTGATTCCATTTGGAAGGAACCCAAAGATCTCAGCTCACTGATGTACTAAGAGCTCTGTCTCAGTATAGTTGAGTTTTGTTTACTAGTAAGTCATTTAATGTGATCTCCTTCCTTCAGCTTAATCATATTATAATTCTAGTGATCCACATTTTTTCATTTTTAGGATGTCTAGAAACGTTTTTTTCACTGTTAGAGTTATGCTGTTTTTATTTTACTTAAACTGAACCTTTCAAAAAAGACTTGGAGGAAGACAGCCTTGGTGATATTTATTACATTAATTAATTAGAGAGCTAGTAGGGTCTTCTCTTCCGACTTTGAAGAATCTTCTAACAAACTCTGACCTTCCTGATGGATGTTGCCAGAATAAATCATATTCATGATATTCCTGTACTAGTAACTTGACCTTTATTTCTTTAAAATCGGGGAAACTTAAGAGGAAAACAAATGTGAAATTTACTTATGGTTTCTTTAAAACCCATCACCAGATTCTTTTAGAAAACAGGCCACATATTACTATATTTCACTGGTCTCCTCTAGCTCACCATGGCCTTTACCATACATTTATTTAAGTACTTAAAAACTTTTCACAGGTATTAAACATATTAATAACGTGGTGAAAACTAGGCAACTAGGCTCTCTTCCACTAAATAGTTTCAGCCTTATCTTTCTCTATGACTCTGTTGACCATTAATTGCCCATCAGTGTGATTTGGAAGGCTACAGTGTTACCCCCAGACCTTGCTCTGTAGTGTCCTATTAGGGTTGGTAGAATCCATAATGGAACTGGTCTCTACCCCAATGGATGCTGATTGATTTTCATTTGAATGACATCATTCCATCATAAACCAAAGATCAGAAGACTTTTCCCTAAATTAAAACCATATTTTCCCTAATCCAGCACTTGACCTTTTCCATAATTTGACAAGTTAAACTCAGGTTCATCCTCTAATTCAAGTTTCTGGATACCTCTGCTTATTCTACAAACATTCTCATTATAGTGCCAGTCCTGATTATTAGTTTCTCTGTGAAAACTATCGCCTTTATGGATACGGAATATCCTCTTTGAACTGAATAAGCCAGAATTGACACAGAACCCACCTGTGCACTGTCACTTGAAAACACAAGTATTTATTTTTATATTGCTCCAATATTATTCTACCTTTCCTATTTCATGGAAAGGTTGTTGTGGAATAGTTGATTTTTTTACCCATAGAATAGCCTGTCCTTCATTTCATTGCTCATATCCCAAGTTTTTTTCTTATAAATTATAATGAACCAAAAGACTCCCTATATATGAGCCAATAGATGATGACAATGACACAGGGATATGCCTTTGTTAAGACGATATTTTTCCCGTATGGGGTCACTACTGTCCAGAAGGACATTTATAATCTCTTACCTTGTATTGGCTAAAACTTTAAATTATCCTGGTGAGGCCATATGGGGTGCCAGAGATCAAACTCAGAAACCCCCCGTATAAGACAAGCTCCCCACTCCACTGTACTATCTCTCCAACCCCTTGCTGAACTTTTTGCCTCTGAATATGATGTGCTAGTTGAAAGAAAGTAGATCTCTGCTCAGTTTCTATGTGAACTGCCCAAGGAATTTTTGTTTTCTCTTTTCTTGACAAGTCAAACTCAAATTTGCCTTCTACTTTAAATTTTGACCAATTTGACTAAAATCCAATGAACTATAAGAACTGCAATCTGGGGCTGGAGCGATAGTACAGTGGGTAGGGCATTTGCCTTGCACGTGGCCGACATGGGTTTGATCCCCAGCATCCTATATGGTCCCCTGAGCACCGCCAAGGGTAATTCCTGAGTGCATGAGTCAGGAGTAACTCTGTGCATCACCGCGTGTTACCCAAAAAGCAAAAAAAAAAAAAATGCAATCTACAACTTATCCTAATTCTTGGCAAACATCTTTAAAATTGTATCCTTCTTGGGCTGCAAAGATAATATAAGGAGCTTGCTTGCATGATGCAGACTCTAGTTCACTCCCAGTTACCATGTATGGTCTTTTGAGTAGCATCAGGAGTGATCCCTGGGTACAGAGTCAGGAGTAAGCCCTGATCACTACTGAGTAAGGCCCCCAAACAAAACAACAGCAGCAACAACAACGAAACAGTCAAAAAGCATACCTTTCTTCCCCCTTTCTTTTTTTCTTTAATAACTTCCTTGGACAAAGATCTCAGTGGAATACAATTTGAGTTGATATAAATATCCTAGCATTTTTAAACTTAGTTTTTAATTTGAGGTTCTGTGACTTAAAATACTGTTAATGATGGTTTCTCACACACATAATTCCAGCACCACACCCAGCATCAGTGTATCCACCTTCTTTCCTCAAGGACCCTTCTTTTTCCAGTTATGCTAACATTTTTTTTTTGGTTGGCTTTTTTTTGTTTGCTTGTTTGTTTTTTGCTTTTTGGGTCACACCCAGTGATGCACAGGGGTTACTCCTGGCTCATGCACTCAGGAATTACCCCCAGCGGTGCTCAGGGGACCATATGGGATGCTGGGAATCAAACCCAGGTCGGCCGCTTGCAAGGCAAATGCCCTACCCGCTGTGCTATCTCTCCAGCCCCTTATGCTAGCTTTTTAAATGGAGTTCACACCAATCATGATCAGAGAAATCAAATATGTACAATGAAAATGACCTATATGGAAGAATACTTAGCATTTCATAAAACTCAGCATTTCATATTTTTAAAGCAATTTCCGTTGGTCTTAGCAGGAGGAGTATCTGCACAAACGTTCTTTCCTTGAGTAGTTAGTGCCTTCATTGCTGCATCTGATGTGTTTCTTCACAGAGTTCAAGAGGGCAATGTCTGTTTCCTAAAGATGTTATGATAATGGGAGGAGGCTAGGTTCCTGATATGAAGTAAAAAGATAACAGTCAGAAAGTTAATTAAAGGAGTAGACTTGCTCTAAGGAAAAGGACAAAACATTTTCCTTCCCTAAGCTTTTTAAATCTTCCTGCTTCCTTCTCATGCAAAGACTTGAAATGATAATGTCAACAATAAAAATTACGTCTTTGTGTTCATTTTAGTGAAATTTTAAAAATTTCTTCTATGAACTTGTTTCTACCTTCCTGTAACTTGTTTGGTTTGGGAAGAGGTGACAAGTGCTACTTGGTTATTTTCCTAGTGTTAGTACATTTGATAACAATGTCCTCTCTTCCCAGTTTCTTTTAAAAACTTTGGTCTAACAATATTATGATACTAGTTGGGATCTTAAGAAAGAATAGTGCTAAAGTCCTAAGAGAAATAATTCTTTTTTTTTATGGGTGTTTTCTTGTTTTGTTTTGTTTTTTGTTTTGACTTTTTGTATCACACCTGGTGATGCTCAGGGGTTACTTCTGGCTCTGCACTCAGGGATTACTCGTGGCAGGGCTTAGGGGAGCATAAGGGTAACAGGGATCAAACCCAGATCAGCCTTGTGCAAGGCAAATGCCCTACACACTATACTGTCGCTCTGGCCCTCTTTTTGCTTTATGAACTCCTCTGAGTTAATGATATTCTGACTCCTGTTATAACAAGTATAAAATCTCCATTTAAGAACAACTGGGGTGTGAGAGATAGTACAGGGGTTATGGCAGATGTCTTGCATACAGCTAACCCTGGGATCATCTGATCCTGCACCACCACAGGGAGTGACTCCCCCAAACAGGGTAGGAAGTAGCACTCCCCTGGCATTGCTCCGTGCAGCCCTGGGACTCCCAACACTGTCAAGGTGGCTAGCCCCGGTGACAAAGAATGTGTGTAAGGGAATTCCCCACAAAAGATTAACTATTAAGTTTATGATTTTCTTGGATCTAATGATTATATATAAAAGATGTTCTGCCCAGTAATTATTACTATAACCTAATGGTACCTCCATGACTAAGAGTACTTTCTACATTAAAAAGAAAGCAAAGCAAGACAAAGACTCTTGGGCATAATTATTGGATTATCAGAAATTTTGAGGCACATAAGTTAAAAGAAAAAGTATTTAGAAGAGTAAATGACATTCTCTAAAAAAAGTTTTGAAAATAATTAAATGAAAGATAATTGTGATGATATATAAGAAAATTGTATGTAATTAATATAGATTTCTGCTGAGAGATTAGTGGGAAGAAAATTAAATACATAATTATTTATGCCATTTCATTAAAATTCTATTTATGTACATATCTTCCTAATTTAAAAAATTACAGCAAAAGACCAGAGAGTACAGGGAGTGAAGTCCTTGCCTTTCATGCTGCTGACCCTAGTTTGATTCTCAACACCACATGTTTCCTGAGCACCACCCCAACCACGCCACTCCCTCACCCCCTAATGCAGTGAAATAAAGTGATTGCATGTTCCTTCCAAAAGAATCATTAGAAGTTGCAGAATTTCTCCTATGTCTGGAATGATTATAGTATATACTGTGACCCCACATTTGTTTAATCTTCATAATTACAGGTTATTTTCACTTTCTTTTAATTTTAGCAATAGCTTTATGCGTGTCATAGGATCTTGTCCTATATAAGGACTAGGGAGTCATCTATCATGATTATTAGAGTTAAGCCTGGAGCTCAAGTCTCTCCTCTGTTAGCAAGTGAACTTTCTGCTGCTTGAACTCAGATTAGTTTCCTAAGGTCTTTTATCAGTCACGGGTTTCCTTGTAAATATGTTTTTTTTTTGTAAATATGTTATAATTTAATTGAAGGGCCCTTCTAAGCTGTACTCGGGGAGTCCCGGGGCCATTCCTGGCCATAGGCTGGCCACTATAGAGACCTGCTGAGTCAGTGTTTGACATGTGGTGATAGGCTACTTGGGCTCAGTAGTGCTAGGGCCCAACAGGGCCATGTCTGTCAGTTCTGGGGTTGCTCTTTAGAGTTGGGGATCACACTTAGGGCCCAGTGTGTGCAAGGTATCTGCTCTACTTCTTTTAGTTCTCTCTCAGTCTCTGTAACACAGTATTTTTATAATCAAACAGTGCTGTCCAAGATTTTAAATATAGAAACTTGGCAACAGTAGAAAGCAGATTTGCTTGACATTCTTTTACTCCACAGACACTCAGTTCCTTCTCTTCTGTCCTGCTTTGTGTCATAGGACACCATCCAAACTGAACCTCCCTAAGAAGCTTCTGTTAAGTTCATCAGAAGCTTGGAGGGTGAGTGGATTTCCTGCCAGGAGATAAATTGTTCGTGACTACATTTTCTTTCTTTCTTTCTTTCTTTCTTTCTTTCTTTCTTTCTTTCTTTCTTTCTTTCTTTCTTTCTTTCTTTCTTTCTTTCTTTCTTTCTTTCTTTCTTTCTTTCTTTCTTTCTTTCTTTCTTTCTTTCTTTCTTTCTTTCTTTCTTTCTCTCTTTCCCTCTCTCTCTTTCTTTCTCTCTCTTACTTTTACTTTCTACAATGGCAGGGAGTCATCTGAGGACTTGACACTTGCAATTTTATGACTACCTTTCTATTCAGGTGGGATTTACTTTACATTTTTTATCAAACATTTTTATTATAGGTTAGGTAATATGGTTACAATAATGTTAAAACTCATAGTATTGACAAAGTTACTGTACCTCATCAGCACCGAATGCTCACAATCCTCCATCATTGTCCCGACGTCACCTCTGATTCAGTCTTCATCCCCCCCTTCCCCTACTGCTTGCTAATCAGTTTTGTCATTCAAAACTAAGAGTTTGTCATTATTTCATACTCACTCTTCTCTTGGGCTGGAGCGATAGCACAGCGGTAGGGCGTTTGCCTTGCACGCGGCCCACCCGTGTTCGATTCCTCTGCCCCTCTCAGAGACCCCGGCAAGCTACCAAAAGTATATCGCACCCGCAGGGCAGAGCCTGGCAAGCTACCCATGGTGTATTGGATATGCCAAAAACAGTAACAACAAGAGGCTGGAGGGATAGCACAGCAGGTAGGGCATTTGCCTTGCACGCAGCCGACCTGGGTTCGATTCCCAGCATCCCATATGGGCCCCTGAGCACCTCCAGGAGTGATTCCTGAGTGCAGAGCCAGGAGTAACCCCTGAGCATCGCTCGGTGTGACTCAAAAAGCAAAAAACAAACAAACAAACAAAATTAACAACCAGTCTCTCTCACAATGAGAGACGTTACTGGTGCCCGCTCGAACTCTTCCCTTGTTTTTGTCTCTCTGTATTCTACTGATTCATCAGATCACCCAGTATTTTTCCTTTCTCTGATTTATTTTGTTTAAGATGAAACCCTCTAGTTCCATGAATATTGCCACAAAATACATGATTTCACTTTTTTTTTTTGCATTTTAGATCACACCGAACGATGCACAGTGGTTATTACAGCTTCACAGTATTTCATTGTGCATATACCACAACTTTTAATTTATTTTTAATTTATTCATCTGCTATCAGACATTTGGGTTGTTTCATATCCTGGCTAATAAGTGCTACGATAAGCATAGGCATACATATGTCTTTTAAAATTAGTGTTTTTGAATAGTTTCTAAATTAATGTTTTTGAATTTTGTGAGTAGATTCTAAGAAGTGGAATTGTTCTAATGTATAGGAATTCTATTCTTGCTTTTCTTGAGGAATCTCCATGCTGTTTTTCAATGAGGCTGAATCAAAAAACATTTTCACTAATAGTAAATGGGAACTCCTTTTTCACCACATCCCTGCCATCCTCACTGATGTGAAGTAATATCTCATTGTTGTCTTGATAATAAGTGATGATAAAATCTTTTTTAGATACCTACCAGCCATTTATGTGTCTTCCTCAGGAAAGTATTCTCTCCCCATTTTTTTTAATAATAAATTTATTTATTTTTAATTAATGAATCACCATGAGGGTACAGTTACGGATTTATACACATTTGTGCTTATGCTTCCCCCATACAAAGTTCGGGAACCCATCCCTTCACCAGTGCCCATACTCCACCACCAGTAAACCCAGCATCCCTCCCATCCTCCCCAATCCCATCTCCCCCCACCCCACCCTGTCACTGTGGCAGGGCATTCCCTTCTGTTCTCTCCCTCTAATTAGCTGTTGTGGTTTGCAATAAAGGTGTTGAGTGGCCACTGTGCTCAGTCTCTAGCCCTCATTCAGCCCGCAACTCCCTTCTCCCACATGGCCTTCGACTACATTATAGTTGGTGATCCCTTCTCTGAGTTGCCCTTTCCCCAGAATGTGAGGCCAGCCTCCTAGCCATGGAGTCAACCTCCTGGTAGTTGTTTCTACAATTCTTGGGTGTTAGTCTCCCACTCTGTTATTCTATATGTCATAGATGAGTGCAATCTTTCTATGTCTGTCTCTCTCTTTCTGACTCATTTCACTTAGCATGAAACTTTTCATGCCGATCCACTTAAATAAAAAATTTGTGACCTCCTTTTTTCTAACAGCTGCATAGTATTCCATTGTATAGATGTACCAAAGTTTCCTCAACCAGTCATCCGTTCTAGGGCATTCGGGTTTTTTCCAGATTCTGGCTATTGTAAACAGTGCTGCGATGAACATACATGTGCAGATGCCATTTCGATTATACTTTTTTGCCTCTCTGGGATATATTCCCAGCAGTGGTATTGCTGGGTCAAATTCTCTCCCCATTTTTTGATGGAATTTGTTGTTGAGTTTTGCAATTGCTTTACATATCTTGAATATGAGCCCTTTATATGAAATATTATGTGCAAATATACATTTCTTAACTGAAGGTTGAATAGACCTGGTGCATCACCACCCATGTCCCCTCCCTCCACAGCTCCCTGTGCGTGATGTGACATCTCTCTCTCTCTGTACTACCACCACTGTCTGCTTGGAAGTATGGCCATCAGAGCTTCTTGACAGTGCACATATCCATGGGGTTTCCCTTAACCAATCATGTGTGGAATGAATGCTCTCCCCTACCACTTCCTCTTCTCTAGATTGGAAAAATACTGATCAATTGTCTTTACCATCTCACAGATGTATGTAATCAAGACTGAGCCCCAGGTGATTTTTTTTTAATCAGTGCATCTGGTATTGGCCTATTCTGTCCAACTTGTCCCATTTTCATGCCTCTTCGAATTACCTTCTAACCTAACTACTTATGCTGAAATCTCTGAGACTCCAACCTAATGCAGAAGTCACAAGGAGTTATCAGGGAATTATCTCCTATAGCCAAAGTTAATTTGGTAAGTTTTAGGAGCCTCTTATTGTGAGGACCCCGACTCCTGGCACCACCAAAAAAAAAAAAAACAACCAAGGAAGAAAGAAATAGAATCAGGAACTTTTTCCTTCCAGGCGTCGTCATGGATACCCATTGTTACTAGTTCCACAATGATTCACCATCTCTTGTACACACAGCTGCAAGACAGGCTGGGCATTGTAGTCTCTATGCTGGGTGACTAAACAATGGATATTCTTTTAGAAATAAAGAAAACGAGAACAAAATGAGTGAATAGCTAGCAGCTTCTGCTACACAGGCGCTCTTGAATTTCTAGAATATTGAAAGACATACTGTGAGATAATTAAATTATTAAAAGAACAGTAATCAGATCAGAAATAATTATAAGGCAATCACCACCACATAATGCTAATAAAAACATAAGACTTATCTATGGGTTCCATATAACTGGTTCTTTCTAGAGGCAAAGCCCTTGCAATTTCAGCTGATGAAATACTAATCTCATTTTTTTTTATAATGTAGGAGTACTGCTATTTATTCAGCCATTGATTAAGCATATTGAATTGGGAATGAACTCCACATTACTTTTTAAAATTCAGAATGTTAATTTTATTTTATTATTTTATTATTATTTCCCCTCTTTTTCTTTTTTATTGATTCGCCGTGAGATACAGCTACAAAGCTTTTGGTTATAAAATCATCAAACACCCATCCCTTCACCAGTGCACATTTTCCACCACCCCAGTATCCCCACCCACCCCCATTCCAACCCTTCCCCTGCCTATGTGCAGACAATTTCCCCCATACTCTCTACTTTGGTTACATTCAATATTTTGACACCAGTCCCACCACCACTCAAACCTGCTGAAAAGGCAATGTATTTTGTATTGCTTGTTATGGATAGAATATAATGTCCAGGAAATTCTGTGTCATTCTCTTCTGGGAACTTTAGTTTATGGTCTCTGGGTCTTGGGTGTTGATGAGATTACATGGTACTGGGGGGAGTTTGTGGGTGTGACTGCCAAGCTACTGGAAAACTGGGGTCATGGTGGGAGGAGGCCCAGTTCCAATCCAAGAGGGCTTGGAGATCTCAGTCATGGATTCCTGCATATCTGGGTTTTCCTGCCAGTCTGCCCTCGGGTGAGGTTGATCCCATCTTGGGTGAGGCTCATCCGAGCGTGTGGAGAGTGGCCTTGAGCATGGTGGTGATTGGATTCTGGAGGTTTTCAGCTGCTGGGGTTCTATTTGGGGCAGGGAAGGAAACTCAACCCCCCCTAGGTACCCCAGTGAAGACAGCCTGGTGCGGGGACAGGACATTCTGTGGCACTCTCTTCTGGGAGTTTTGGTTTATAGTCTCTGGGTCTTGGCCATTGATGAGATTGCATGGCGCCGGGGCAAGTTTGTGGTTGTGACTGCCAAGCTACTGGAAAACTGGGGACCTGCGGGGAGAAGGCCCAGTCCTGATCCAAGTGGGCTTAGAGATCTCAGTCACAGGTTCTCTCTTACCTCCGCGCCACCCCCGCCCTAACTGCGTCTTTTGATCTCTTTTGAGATTTATAGGTCTAAAATAAGGCCAATAAATGGACTTACATAGCTGAGCTGTAGGTAGTTTGTGGGTATGGCTTCCACATAACTAACTTTTGGACGTTTAATTTATTGGTAAACTTGGCCCCAAGTTGTTGGGGTCTGGCCAAAGGCACAGAAGCAATTTTGCAGTATCTGGAAGTCTGAAGGCACCATCAGATGCCTTGCCCCGCAGGTACAGGTTGACCTGATGGCGGCACCATACCCCAGTAACCTCATTTTTTAAAGTTACAGAAAATTTGCTCCATACCCATCTGCCTGAAAAGCTTTGTTTCACATATCAGTCATTACTATGACAAAATTTATATTCAGTGATAGAAAAATATTAGTATTAAATGAACACATTTGGAGGGACCACTAGGATTTGATTTCTTGAGCACACTGGTTGTGAATCTCCATATTAGGTATAATAAGTAATAAACCATACATCGTTATGGAAATGGGAATCTAGCAGTGATAAAAGATAAAAGATAGGATGAAGACCAGCAAGAAATTTGGGATGGGAAGAAAGAACAGTTATGGAAGGATACGTTTTAAGATGTTATTTACTCTGGGTTCCAGATACTACTATGGCTTATTCTTGAAATTATACAAGTATGTTTGTTGCTGTAGGTCAGACTCATGAGAGCCGTAGAGATGAGGAATAAACTGGGAAAAGTTCAATCTCTACACAAACAATTAACCAGCCACTGTGGTCGTCAGGCCACACATAGGTCCACGTGATCTTCTCAGCTTGGGAATTAACCCCTGCCACCCTGAGTGTATAAACTCCCAGTGGCTAGGAAAAGCACCCCAGCGGCTCTCCCTCACCACCTGCCTTCTGTGGACTCAGGATTCTCCCCCACTCCCTGTCCCAGGGCAGCCCAGGCCATGGGCAGATGAAGGAGGAAATGAGGTCGCCAAGCTGGTTGATGATCAGTTGCTATTTATTCTGTTCTCCCCTTGCACCTGTTCCAGTCTCACTAAGCTCCCCATTCTAGTCTCACACTGCCCCTCATTCCTGTCTCCTTCTGTCTCTCCCACTCATCTCTCCACGCTCCCTCTCTCAGCCTCATCTCTCTTTTCTTCACGCATCTGCTCCTGCATTCTTCACCTACATTCTTCTCCCTCTTTCCCCCTTGGTAGTCTCTCCGTGCTCCATTTTGCTGCCCTGGTCTCTGTCCCATCTCTCCCTCTAGTCTCTCCCCAACTCCCCAGCATTGGGGGTAGCCAATCAATATATCCAAAGCCCTTCCTGATTGCCCATCAGGCTCAAGGGAGATAAGAGTGTTTCTTCTCTCCTTAGTCCAATAACTTAATTAACATCTTAATTAATATCTTAATTCTGATTCTTAATATTATTTTGTATGGACACAATAAGAGATGCATTGAGCTTGTAGGGTGACTTTCTTGGGGACATCTCGCTATAGACCTCAGACTACAGTGCTTAGGCCAGATTAATCTTTCTGCAGTGGTAGCACAGTGGGTAGGGCATTTGCTTTGCACGTGGTCGACCCAGGTTGGATTCTTTCGTCACTCTCAGAGAGCCCAGAAAGCTACCAAGAGTATCCCACCCTCACGGCAGAGCCTGGCAAGCTACCCATGGCATATTCAATATGCCAAAAACAGTAACAAGTCTCACAATGGAGGTGTTACTGGAGCCCACTCTAGCAAATCAATGAACAATGGGACAACAATGCTACAGTTTCAAAACCCTAGCAGGTCCGAATCTAGTTATTACTTTTTGGATCATGACAGAATTTGTCTATGGCCATGCTCTTAACTTATAGTTAAACATTAAGGCACTTTGGCTTGGCCCACTTCGATGCCAGGGTAGCTCACAGCTTGCCCTGGGTCCATCCAGTCCCTCATGGGGACCCTGCTTTTGGGGATCTAGGAAGAAAGGGCAACTGAGGCTTAAGTCAAGAGACAGATATCCAGGAGGTAATATTATCTGGAGTCAATTAACTCCCAAGTTACAAAAGCATAGCATTAATTGCATTAACTGTCTTCCTGTGTCTATACAAAAAGGACATTGCTCTGAATTAACTATGCAAAGGACTTAAGGAGAAGAGAAAAACAATATTCACAAGTTAACAGAGCACAAAGAAAGAGGTTACAAATAAACACAGAGGGATAGGAGCACTGTGATGGGAGTAACCCAGTAAACCTAAGCTCCCTGTGGCAAGGCAGAAAGAACAAACCAATGTTATCCTACACCTGAATATTAGAGAACCTAAACTTGAATGATATCAACAGTTGCTCCTCCTAGACGGGAGCATAAAATGAAGCCCCCATAGCCATGCCACCAGACTTCGTGCCAGTGAAAAGTTGGGGCATCCCAGAGAGGGGCGGGTGAGAATCTTCCCACCCCGAGACCCAGCCCCGGCAGCTGACCTCCACTACCCAACCGCCACCATGCTCCAGGCCACTTACCGGACACATTATAAGACACTTCCTACCCATTTTCCATAATTACCACACCATATTTGATGGAGTTCAGACAGTAGGTTACAAATCATAGAGGGTAATATATATACATATATATACATATGTGTGTATATATACATATACATACACACACACATATATATATGTGTATATATATACATACATATACATATAAAGAGAGAACAGGCAAGCTACAGAGAGTATTCCATCCTCATGGGCCCTGGCAAGCTACTCGTGGCATATTCGATATGCCAAAAAACAGTAACAATAGGTCTCATTCTTCTGACCCTTAAAGAGCCTCCAATCGTTAGGAAAGATGAGTAAGGAGAGGCTGCCAAAATCTCAGGGCTGGGAGGAATAGAGATGTTACTGGTGCCCGCCCAAGTAAATCGACGAACAATGGGATGACAGACTTGAATGAGATTTAACTCTTTTGGCTCATAAAGAGATATGAGTGGCCTTTACCTAGCTTGATGCTGGTGGTGCAATTTCCCTAGGTCTCAGAAACAGTAGAAAAACATATAGAGAACCTTGGTCTGTCCATGGCCTGAGATTAATCACTGCCAGACCTATTAAGGCAGTTAGCAAGTGCACTCGAGTTTCCTTTTATCTGCCTGACCTAAGACTGAGTCCCTGAGTCCCCTGATATCTGGAGACCATGGATCTCAGGAAGAGGTACGTTCTTGCTCTTTGAAGAGGTTAGGGAAAAAATTAAGTTAATCTTACACAAAGCCTATGATCTTGTCTTCACCACAAGAAGGAATTCAGGGAGAAAAAAAATGTGTAGGTAAAAGCAGGAGAATTTGTGAGCGCAATAATACAAACCCTAGGAAACAGTGTGGAAGCTGTTATGGGAGACATCAGTTGGATTTTGAAGCGAAAAGGGTTTTTAAGAAGGGAGTTAAACAATAGGGTCAACAAGAGGGGTTGCATATGACTAGCATGATTTGGGTTATACATGCACATAAGAATTAAATCCTTGCTCATATATCACATGCGTCATTGACATCTTATTGGGCAACTAGGGGGCATGAGAATGAATATGCATCTGGGGTTTAATGAAGGATAATGTGAATTAGGGGTCAGAGTTCTTTTTCCTACATGTCTTCGTGTTCCTGGAGCGAGCAGACGCCATTGGGCTACACTAGCACGCACAAGGGACAAATGTAGACGTTACTGGCGCCCGCTCAAACAAATCGTCAAACAACAGGATGATAAGTGATACAAGTATACATGTCCTCCAGAAAGTGGCTGAAACTGGACATTTTTCTCTCAAGAAGATGGTCAATTCCAGGCTGTTATGTTTGGGATCTCAAGGCCTTTCTTTTTTCAGCTCCAGAAGAAAACCCATTTTATTTCTTGTAACAGTTTATCACCTCTTTCACCTCACAATGAAGCAATAGCATAGTAGGGACAAAATTAAGGAGTATCTTTGAGGGCTAGGAAGGAGAGAAGAAATTCTAGAGACTTGGGAAAGGAGGGGGTGTTGGTGGGTGCATGGCGGGTTTGTTCTATGTCCATGCCCAGATCACTCGTACTTCAGAAAGTATGGCTTAAGGTGCCTCCAAAAGGCTTCACTCAGGCATCCAGGCTTCCAGCTGTGGCAAAATCCCCTCCCCAGTATTTCTCCATTTTACTTTATGTTGGGGCAGAAAATTTGTCATATTTAACAGCAGTACAGTTAAAAAGTCAGAAAGGTTGAAGGCTTATGACAGATTGAAAGTACCTTATCCATGTTATGATGCTTACAATTTTTCTAGATTCTGGTGTAAATAAGGAATATCACGAGACCCCTGTAATGGTTGTGATTGAAATTTTTTGTCAGTTCCAAAGGATCCAGGATGGATTTTAGATGATATTTTTTAAAAGACTTATTGGATAGCCAATTATGGTGTTTAAAAGTCAAGTGCTCATTGTGTAAATAACTGAGACAGATGGCAAAATATAAGGGTTCTGTGGGAGACTTAATGGCATAGCACAGCTATAATAAATTCATGGCATAGTATTGTTGTTTGGGAGTACTGTGGTCTGTTTTTTTTTTCATAAAGCTTTTGCTGGCTAGGCAGATAAGAAACCAGAAAACAGTTAAAACAGAGAAGAGAGCAAAAATTATTTTCTTCATTACTTCAGTTCTTGAGCACTGTAGTCTGAGATCTATAGTGAAATAGCCCCAGGAGAGCAATCCTATAAGCTTAATGTATCTCTTACTGTGTCCATACAAAATGATTAATATTCTGAATGTTTATGTGTTTGTTGGACAAGGAGAGGAGAAACACACCCATGGGATTCCACTCTTGGTGGGTCGTCCTGCTGAATGAGAATCTGTCCTACAAGAAGCCTCCCCTGAGGAAAGGACTTTTCCCCTATTGATTGTGACCAACCTATGTGTAAGCCCCAACCCCTCATGCTTTTGGGATTTAACTAAGACTGTAAGAGTGGGCTGGGGGATCGGGAAGGAGAATGAAGCATAATGGAGTATGAGGCAGAAGCAGAGAGAGAATCAGAGAAGAATGGAGATGAGATGAGAATAAATTGCAATTGACACCAACCAACCTTCGTCTGCCCCTCGCCATCAGCCTGGGGTGAAGTAGGTGGTGAGGTCCTCCGTAATTTTATTTATTTTTAAATTTTATTTATTTATTTTGGTTTTTGAATCACACTTGGTGATGCAGAGGGGTTACTTCTGGCTCTGCACTCAGGAATTACTCCTGGCGGTGTTCAGGGGACCATATGGGATGCTGGGAATCGAACCTGGATCCACCACGTGCAAGACAAATGCCCTATTTGCTCTGCTATCGCTCCAACCCCTGTAATTTTTTTCTTCTTTTTGGGTCACATCTGGCGATGCACAGGGGTTACTCCTGGCTCATGCACTGAGGAACTAATCCTGGCGATGCTCGGGGGCCCATATGGGATGCTGGGAATCAAACCCGGGTTGGCTGCGTGCAAGGCAAACGCCCTACCAGCTGTGCTATCGCTCCAGCCCCTGTAATTTTATTTTTTGAATATACACAACCAGGTGCCTTACCCACTGTTCTACTCTACCTGGGCTGCAAATTCATTTTTCTCTCTTTTTTTCAGTTTTGATTTGGTTAGAAGACTGGAGCCATAGCACAGGGGGTAGGGCGTTTGCCTTGCACGCGGTGGACCTGGGTTCGATTCCTCCATTCTTCTCGGAGAGCCTGGCAAGCTACCCATGGTGTATTCAAGATGCCAAAAACAGTAACAATAAGTCTCACAATGGAGACGTTACTGGTGCCCACTTGAGCAAATTGATGAACAATGGGACGATAGTGCTACAGTGCTATTTCCATTCTAGCTTGCTCCCACTTTTTAACACAAAGTACAGTCACAAATGGTTGTACCTGTAATGAATACTTATATATTAGTCCCATAAATGCACTATTTTCTGATAATTTCTTCTGCTTTTACCCTGGACATACAACCCAGCGCATTCTGTAAAGCCCATGTTGTCTATCCTCTGGATTAGGAAGGCAGAAACAACACGGTCTAGTCTGCAAAGTGTTATAGCACTGAGTACAGATCTTTTCTCTGTTATCCCTCCCTTCAGCAGACACGCCTCTTAACTGGCAGTGTTCTCTTTGCCCGTCCAGAGGCTTTGGGGCAGAGATCATCTGCAATTTCTTTTTCCTGGAAGAAATGATGGCAGACAGTCAAAGGAGTAGGCCAAGAGACATGTTCTAGATACAATTTGAAGGACATGAATTCTAAGCACTTGATACAAACAGATTTTTTATATTTTGAAAGTGAGAATGTGTTTTGTAACGGTTGTCAAAAGAAATCTGTTTTCGTGCAGAAATGAACATTTACTGCATTTGTTATTCTGCATGCTTATTGTTGCATGAGAGACCTTTTTATCTAATCACCTCCTCAGATGAGTTTATTCATAATATTTTGGTAGCTGAGTTTGAAATTTAATTCTAGCCTCCCCATTGTCTTTTGAAACCATTTAAAGAACATAATTCGGCAACTCTAAACGTCTTATCCAATGTGGAAGATTGCCTGTTAGCTGCTAAGCAACGAGTTTAAAAATAATAGGGATTATCACATTGGACTAGATCTGAAAATTTTCAGAGCTGGGAAGGCTCATGTGATTGATTCATGTGTTGAATATGGGTTTTACTTGGGAATGACACGTATATTAAAAGGTAGGAACTTAGGTCTGGAGAGATGGCTTAAAGGGTTCAAGTGCATGCTTTGCATACAGTAGTCCTGAATTTGATCCCTGACACCTTCTGGTACTCTGAGCACTTATAAGAGTGCCCCTGAAAAGAATATAACTTTAAACGATTCTCCCCTAAAAATTTTATTCAAAAGCTTAGTATTTGGTGCAAATAATATAGAAATGGGTAAAGGAATGTCAATAAACTTCTTTCCCAGTCCTCTATTCCCACCATTTGTTCCTTTCCCACAGGAGGATCTTTTTTTTTAGTTGAATCACTGTGAGATACACAAGTTGATTTGGTTTCAGTCATACAGTGCCACAATATCCATCCCTTCACCCACAGGAGGAATTTCCCATGTTTTACCTCATGCATCATATGCTTATGTCTTTTTTTCTTTAAAATTTATAAATATACACATATATGTATTTATTTGGGAGATACATACATATATGTATATAATTGTGTTTGGGGGCCACATGTGGATATGCTCAGGGATTAGTTCTGGCTCTATGGTCAGGGATAACTTCTAACAGAGCTCAGGGGACCATGTGAAGTGCCAGGTCATCTGCATGCAAGGGCAGGAAGGATCTGAAAATGATAATTTTATTATCATTTTATTATCTAATACTGCATATTAATTTGATGCATTTTCTCTCCAACCCCTGCAATAATATTATACTAATCCCAGGACTACTTTCAACAGATTTTTCCAGTGCTTTTACAGACCCTTTATATCTCCATACAATTCCCATGCAAATAATTGCCTCTTCGTGTCTCTTTGTGGACAGACATTCAGCTTGCCACACAGGAGTCCAGAAGTGCCTGTGAATATATGCCCCCACCATCTTGCTCTTTGATCAATGACTTAATGACTGAGAAGTGCAATGTATAAACTATACCTTTCTTGCTGCCCTCCTCCCATTGTCAATCCAACTTTTGATATTCTAGCTAATTTCCTGGCTTGTTTGGTTTGATTTGGGCACTGAAAATAATGCTGTAATATATAACTTTGTAGGTATATCTTGAGGCATTTATCAAACATGAAAGACATTTGCCCTTGAGTCTGGAGATTGAAGTCAGTCCAAAATATTAAGATAAAATAGAAAAAATAACTACCATAGAAGTGTATTAATAAAATTGTGATAATATTAAAATAGAATATCTTAATATTTACATAATTTTTTAAGTCTGAAGAAGAATGTGACCTAAGCAAAAAAATTGTTGGTTCTCTTCATAAATATTTACTGATATTCTGCGCAGATTCTGTTTAGGGTCTGTATGTTTGGTGCAGAAGAAAGCAGAAGTAGCTCCTGTCCTCATAGAGATTTTCTAGGGGAGAGAAAAGACAATATGCAATGCTCTCCTAAGTAAATATTTGCATACTGGGTAAAAGGCATACAGAACAAATAGAAAGTGATCTCAAGTATAAACAGGGTGCTTGATTTAGAACTGAAGAATAAGAACAGTCTCTCTGGGTTAAGTGACAGTTATTAGAAAATATTTTTTCTTAAAATTTTCAATGTTTAGGTTATTTACACAATCTTAAATTTCATTCTGAGTGATTTATTTTGTTCTGTATTTGAATTAAATGGACTTGAAATAGACTTTTGCATTGATTGGTGATGACCGCACTATAGCTATCTTTTGGAAATATTCTTCTAAAATCCTATTTTTCTCTCTCTAACCCCATCTTTTAATGTTACTCTCATTTGATTTTTATTTAAGTTTTGTTTTCTGGGCCATACCCAAAGGTGACCAGGGCTTACTCCGATTCTGCGCTCTGGGATTACTCCGGAAGGTGTTCAGGGAACTGTATGTGGTGCCAGGGGCACATTCAAGGCAAGCACCTTTATCCCCATGCTATCTCCCTAGTAGTTGTCTAATTTTAAAAACTCTGATGGTGGAGAATATCATGCTGAGTGAAGTGAGTCAAAAGGAGAGGGACAAATACTGAATGATCTCTTTTGTATGTAGAGTATAAAGAGACAGTAAGGGAATAAATAGTGGCCAGTGAGGGGCCGGAGAGACTGTGCTGAGGACTGAGTGCATGCTTTGCATGTGGGAGGTCTGGATTTGATTATCCTCCAACCTTCATAGTGCAGGATACATGAGCTCAGATCTGGGAGTAGTCCCTGAGCACCATGCTGAGTGTGGCCAAAAAAAGAACTGAAAGATCACCAGCCATAACAGACCCTAAGGGTCTGCCTATAGAACTGGGTTTGCTAAGTTGAGTGGGGGTAGTGATGAGAGGGGACCAAGAAACATCGATGGAGCAACGCTGACACTCGAGTGGTAGGTGAGGTGCAGCAGCATTGCATTCCTGAAACATTAATATAACACTAAATTATATATGCAATAAATCATATGCCTAAATATATATAAATCTATATATAAACTATGATGTTATTTGAAAAACTAAATGTTTTCTGATCCATTTCCAGTCTCATCCATTTTCTGGTCCATGTTAGGCTAAGATGGTAGAAGGTGAGGCAACAGAAAATGAAGAACCTGTGACAGGATAATTGGAGATCTAGTTATATCAGGGGCAGGGATATTACCAAGAGAAATGTTTAGCTTATAAATGCATCATCCTGAGATTACTAGAGGGACTGCATCCCACCACCACTATCTCATTAGAAGAGGGAATGCTCTTTGATGGATGAATTAAGGACTAGGATGAACTGAGGAGAGTATTAAAGAGGCAGGAGTGAAAATAAAAGAGACCAGAGAGACCAGATAAACCCTGGTTTCCAGGACAGCCCTGGAAAGATCTTTGGTGCTGACTAAGTATTTGGTAAGCAGGTCAATTCATAATTATGCTCATCAGGAATACACTGTACATCAACTAACCAGTGCCCTCAGAAGAAAAATCAAGGTGCTTTTTAAAAAAATTATTATTGAATCACCTGAGATATAGTTACAGACTTACAAATTTTGATGATTACATTTCAGTCATACAATGATTGAGCACCCATCTCTTCACCAGTGCGCATTCTCTACCACCAATGTTCCCAGTTTCTCTCCTGCCACTCCCACCCCTTTTGACCCCCTACCTCTGTGGCAGGCACATTTGGGTGTTATGGTTTGTAATACAGGTACTAAGAGACCATCATGTTTGATCTATAGTCTATTTTCAGCACACATCTCCCATACTGAGCCATACCTCCAACCATCACTTACTTAGTGGTCCCTTCTCTATCCCAGCTATCTTTTCCCCAATCATGTGAGGCTGGATTTCAAGCTATCGTGCAATCCTCCTGGACCTTATCTCTACTGTCCTTAGATGTTAGTCTCCTATTATGTTACTTTATATTCCACAAGTGAGTGCAGTTATTCTATGTCTGTTCCTCTCTTTCAGATTAATTTCACTTAGCATGATACTTCCCATGTCCATCGACTTACATGTAAATTCCATGATTTCATCTTTTCTAAGAGCTGCATAGTATTCCATTGTGTAGATGTACCATACAAAGGACTGGAGCGATAGCACAGCAGGTAGGATGTTTGCCTTGCATGTGGCCCACCTGTGTTCAATTCCTCCATCCCTCTCAGAGAGCCTGACAAACTACTAAGAGTATCCTGCCCTCACGGCAAAGCCTAGCAAGCTACCCGTGGCGTATTTGATATGCCAAAAACAGCAACAAGTCTCACAGTGGAGACGTTACTGGTGCCCACTTGAGCAAATCTATGAACAATGATGTGACAGTGCTACAATGCTACCGTGCTACCAACGAAGTTTCTTTAACCAGTCATCTGTTCTCGGGTACTCAGGTTTTTTCCAGATTCTGGCAATTCTAAACAGTATTGCAATAAACATACAAGTACGAATGTCATTTCTACTGTACTATTTTTGCATCTCCAGGAAATATTGCCAGAAGTGGTATTGCTGGGCCATATGGGAGCTCAATTTTTAGTTTTTGGAGGAATGTCCATATTATTTTCCAAAAAGGCTGCACCAGTCGGCATTCCCACCAACAATGAATGAGAGTCCCTTTCTCCCACATCCATGCCAGCACTGGTTGTTCTTGTTTTGTTTTTTTTTTTGATGTGTGCCAGTTTCTGTGGTGTAAGATATTCCATTGTTGTTTTGATTTTCATCTCCCTGATGATTAGAGATATAGGGCATTTTTTTCATGTGTCTTTTGGCCACTTGAATTTCTTTTTTGAGGAAGTCTCTGTTCATTTCTTCTCCCCATTTTTTGATGGGTTTGGGGTTTTTTTCTTGTAAAGTTCTACCAGTGTCTTGTATAATCCCCTATTAGATGGATATTGGGCAAATAATATTTCCCATTCCATGGGCTCTTTCTGTATTTTGATCACTGTTTCTTTTGGAGTGCAGCAGCTTCTTAGGTTAGTGTAATTCCATTTGTTTATATTTGTTTCCACTAGCTTGGTCCGTGGTAATGTCTTGTGTCTTGCCTTTCTTGGCCTCTAAATACCAAGATGTCATGTTAGAATATATACCAACCTTTCTCAAGACAGGGAAAGTAGTCAGTATGATTAAAATTTGAGAGCAGGCAACTTTAGGGTCCTGGCAGTGGTGAGGAGGAAAAATGTGGGTTGAACATGGAGAGAAAGGGCTAGAGCAATAGTGCAGCGAGGAGGGTGTTTGCCTTGCACTCTGTCAAGTGGGTTCAATCCTCGGCATCCCATATGGTCCCCTGAGCACTGCCAGGAGTAATTCCTTACTGTGGAGCCAGGAGTAACCCTTAAGCATTACCAGGTGTGACCCAAAAAGAGAGGAAAAAAAACAACATGGATGGATGAATGCAAACTTTGCTTTACTAGACCAGTGTGACCAATTAGCTAGAAAGTAATGAATGAGCCCTCAGTGACCAGGATTTTAAAAGGCAAATTTCATTATCCCTGCTGCTGACAGGGAGAACTATTCTCACGTCAACCCAAGTCATCCTTCAGGTAGGCTGCTTCAATCCTGACCAACCTTCTGGTTATTGAGCAAGAAGAGTAAGGTGTGAAAAGGACCAGATGTACATTTTTCTTCAAAAAATTTTGGGAGAAGAGATCAGGCCAGCAACACCGGGGATCCAGACGGAGGAGGTACAGCCGGTACGCCTTCTCCAGATGGCGCCCCGGCGACACTGAGCAGCTACTAACACGACTCCGGGATGCAGGACTGGGACATCTCCAAACCAGGCAGCCGCATTAGTGGCCATGCGACCTTTTCTGAAAAATGAAAACATACAATCTATTAATGCCATCCAGCATGTCTGACTGTTGGAGGAAAACCTCCAAATAATAATAATGTGATTCCTGTTGAAAATTGAATGTAATCAAAATAAGGAAAGAGTAAAGTGAAAAATGTCTACCACACAGGCAGAGGGGGAGTGGGAGGGGGGTATGCGGGGGTTTGGTGGTGGATCAAATATTAAAACTTTGTAACTATATTTCACAGTGATTCAATAGAAAATAATTAAAAAATAAAAAATAAAAATTTTTTAAAAAACATAAAAAAATTTGGGGAGAAACCAACTATGTCTTATCCATATTAAAACTCTGAAGTTTGGGGATATGAAAAGATGTGGATGGAGAGGAAAATTTGCAGTCTGACTCAATTTGAAGTCAGAATCTGGGTTATATACACATGAGATATATTACATACAGAAGAAAGGTAGTAATCAAGGCATTAAGCTAGTGCCAAGTTGGCACTTTTGAGAGGAGAAAGAATTATGCTCTCAGAATTTGGAAGAGGGGGCGTTAGCTGGAAAACTTTAAAGACTGAGGATTTGAACATAGCCTGGAAGGATGAACTAGGAGAACTATTCAAGCTCAGTGTTTGTCTCAAAAACCAAAAAGCACTGTTGTTCTCTCCATGCTCCTCTATTTCTTTTGGCTTTCCTGGCCCCATGGAGGGAGGGCCTAATGTCTAAAGAGCCAGGTGCCTGACTTTGGTGTGGCCTGCAGGCTTTGTCACCCTGGCTGATCTCTGCTGAGGCGGAGGCTTTCCCAGCAGTATGCGAACTTCCTGCTATCAACTGACCTGGAATTGTGAGTTATTATTGTCCTCAAAAACTGGGTGTGTGTGAGCCCTGCTACTAAGGTCGTGGGCATAAGATTTTAAGGACCGTGTGTTTGTGAAATTGCTCCCTGCCTCTTAGGTTCAGCAATGTCTCACATGAAAAGTCAGACATGAATGGTTTTGAAAGTCCTGACTGTTTAGCAAGTACAATCGGTGTTTAGGATTAGTTATATGTGGCACTTTTTTTTTTAACTTCAGATTTTTCTTCTTCTCAGAGATCCTTGGCGATATTCCCATAGAAGGGAAACCCTCTGGAGAAACCTAAGCATTTCCCTTCCTTTCATTATTATCAAGTTTGGAAACCAACAGTCATTACTCCTTCCTGCCCTCCCCAGAATTACTGAATCCCCCCAGAGACATTTTGTGGAAAGTTTTGAACTGGTGGAGAATCAACTGAGAGGTTTCTTTCTTTTAGGCCACTGGGAATATTGTGTCATGTGTGGAAAGATGTGAATATATTACCATTATCGGGCTGAGCTCTGCACGCTATAGAACAAGGCTATTTCCGTGCCTTGGCACTCAGCCTCAGTTACTTTTGCTTTGTTGGATACAGATACAAAGAATTCTGTTTGAACAACAAATCATGGGTAACGAATACCTTTGCAAAACCATGCCCATTTAAGTTACTTTCATAAATATGTGCTTCAGCAAAGAGTTCCACTGCAAGCACTGCATTTATTTTTTATCGAGGTAACATGTTTATAATCAGGCTAATATTTATATTTTAGACATGCGTTGTTACTATACCACTGGCACGACCAAAGTGCCAAGATCCCTCCACCCTTGTCCTCAGGTCCCTTTTCTCTCCCCTTCCCTGCATCTCCACTTTTCACAATATCTGCATTTAAACTCCTAACAAGTTGACTAGATTAAAAAAAAAAAAACTTCTTAAGTTATACTAGTATGAATTTACAGAAAAGTTGTGAGGATAAACAAATAAACAAATCCCTCATACACATCATCACATCATATCCAGTTTCTCTTATTACTAACATTTTACATTACTGTGACATATTTGTTTCAACCCATTTATGAACCAGTATCAGTACACGAATATTTTTTAAATTGTAGTTAAGGGCTGGGGCTGGAGTGATAGCACAGCGGGTAGGGCGTTTGCCTTGCACGCGGCCAACCCGGGTTCGAATCCCAGCATCCCATATGGTCCCCTGAGCACTGCCAGGGGTAATTCCTGAGTGCAGAGCCAGGAGTAACCCCTGTGCATCGCCAGGTGTGACCCAAAAAGAAAAAAAAATTAAAATTGTAGTTAAGGGAATATAGTTACAATAGTGTCAAGGGCTGGAACAATAGCACAGTGGTTGGGCGTTCGCCTTTCATTCGGCCAACCCAAGTTCGATTCCTCCGCCCCTCTCGGAGAGCCCGGCAAGCTACCGAGAGTATCTAGCCCCCCCGGCAGAGCCTGGCAAGCTACCCGTGAATATGCCAAAAACAGTAACAATAAGTCTCTCAATGAGAGATGTTACTGGTGCCCGCTCGAACAAATCGATGAGCAACGGGATGACAGTGACAATGACAGTGTCAAGTTAAAGTTTCTGCACTTCCGCACACGGAACATTTTCTAAAATAGACCATGTACTGGGCCCCAGAACATACCTCAATAGAATCGGAAAAATAGAAATTGTATCAACCATCTTTTCAGACCACGATGCGCTGAAGATAGAAGCTAACCACTCACTGACACGGAGAATCAAGTCAAACACTTGGAAATTAAACAATTCAATGTTGAACAATGAGTGGGTCAGGAAGGAAATTAAGGAAGAAATCAAAAAATACTTAGAAACAAATGAGAATGAAGACACGAGCTGCCAAAACCTATGGGACGCAGCTAAAGCCGTGTTAAGGGGAAAATTTATAGCTCTCCAAGCATTCCTCAGGAAGGAAGAAAGGGCCCACATAGACAGCTTGACTTCACGACTCAAGGCCTTAGAAAAGGACCAGAAAAGGGAACCCAAACCAGATCGAAGGAAAGAAATAATAAAAATTAGAGCAGAAATTAATGACATGGAAACCAAAAAGACAATCCGAAAGATCAATGAAACAAAGAGCTGGTTCTTCGAGAAAATAAACAAGATTGATAAACCGCTAGCAAGACTCACAAAGAAAGAAAGAGAAAGAACCCTAATAAATCGAATCAGAAATGAAAAGGGGGACATCATAACAGAAACCAGTGAGATTCAAAAGATCATTAGAGACTACTTCGAAGGTCTATATGCCACAAAACAGGAGAACCTAAAAGAAATGGATGGATTCCTCGATTCTTACAATCTCCCAAGACTGAACAAAGAAGACTTGGAATACCTGAATAGACCCATCAATGTTAAGGAAATTGAAGCTGTGATCAAAAACCTCCCCAAAAACAAAAGCCCAGGCCCAGATGGCTTCACTGGCGAATTCTTCCAAACATTTAAAGAAGACCTGCTGCCTGTTTTCCTCAAACTTTTCCAGGAAATTGAAAAAACAGGAAATCTCCCAAACAGTTTCTATGAAGCACACATCTCCCTAATACCAAAAGCAAACAAAGACATCACTAAGAAAGAAAATTACAGACCAATATCCCTGATGAACACCGATGCGAAGATCCTCAACAAAATACTGGCAAATAGGATCCAACAACTCATCAAAAAGATCATACATCACGACCAAGTGGGATTCATCCCAGGGATGCAAGGATGGTTTAACATTCGGAAATCAATCAACATAATCCAGCATATCAACAAAAGTAAAGATAAAAACCATATGATCATATCAATAGATGCAGAGAAAGCATTTGACAAGATCCAACATCCTTTCATGATGAAAACCCTCGCCAAAATGGGGTTTGGAGGAACTTTCCTCAAGATAGTCGAAGCCATCTATCACAAGCCTACGGCAAGCATTATCCTCAACGGGGAAAAACTAAGGGCCTTTCCTCTGAGATCAGGCACAAGACAAGGATGCCCACTCTCACCACTCCTCTTCAATCTAGTACTGGAAGTACTTGCGATAGCTATTAGACAAGAAAAAGAGATTAAGGGCATCCAGATAGGAAGGGAAGAAATCAAACTCTCACTATTTGCAGACGACATGATACTATATCTAGAGAAGCCTAAAACCTCTACTAAGAAACTCTTAGAAACAATAGACTTATACAGTAAAGTTGCAGGCTACAAAATCAATACCCAAAAATCCATGGCCTTCATATATGCAAACAATGAGGCAGAGGAAAGGGACATGAAAAAAGCAATCCCATTCACAATCGTGCCCCAGAAAATCAAGTACCTCGGAATCAGCTTAACCAAGGAAGTAAAAGACCTTTACAAAGAAAACTACATAACGCTACTCCATGAAATCAAAGAGGACATGAGGAAATGGAAACATATACCCTGCTCGTGGATAGGGAGAATCAATGTTGTCAAAATGGCAATACTCCCTAAAGCATTATACAGATTCAATGCGATCCCTATAAATATACCCATGACACTCTTCAAAGAAATGGATCAAGCAATCCTAAAATTCATATGGAATAACAAACATCCAAGGATAGCTAAAACAATTCTTGGGAAAAAGATGATGGGAGGCATCACCATCCCCAACCTCAAACTTTACTACAAAGCAGTAACAATTAAAACAGCATGGTACTGGAACAAAGGCAGAGCCGTAGACCAATGGAACAGGGTGGAATATCCCTACACACAACCCCAAATGTATGACCATCTAATCTTTGATAAGGGAGCAAGAGATGTGAAGTGGAGCAAGGAAAGCCTCTTTAACAAATGGTGTTGGCACAACTGGACAACCACATGCAAAAAAATGGGTTTAGACCTTGACCTGACACCATGCACAAAAGTCAGATCAAAATGGATTAAAGACCTCAACATTAGACCACAAACCATAAGGTACATTGAAGACAATGTCGGCGAAACCCTCCACGATATTGAAGATAAAGGTATCTTCAAAGGTGGCACGGAACTAAGCAATCTAGTAAAAACAGAGATCAACAAATGGGACTACATTAAACTAAAAAGCTTCTGCACCGCAAGAGATACATTGACCAGAATCCAAAGACTATCCACAGAATGGGAAAGGATATTTACACAATACCCATCAGATAAGGGGTTGATATCAATGGTATATAAAGCACTGGTTGAACTCTACAAGAAGAAAACATCCAACCCCATCAAAAAATGGGGCGAAGAAATGAACAGAAACTTTACCAAGGAAGAAATACGAATGGCCAAAAGGCACATGAAAAAGTGCTCTGCATCACTAATCATCAGAGAGATGCAGATCAAAACAACCATGAGATACCACCTCACACCACAGAGACTAGCACACATCCAAAAGAACAAAAGCAACCGCTGTTGGAGAGGATGTGGGGAGAAAGGGACCCTTCTTCACTGCTGGTGGGAATGCCGACTGGTTCAGCCCTTCTGGAAAACAATTTGGACGATTCTCAAAAAATTAGATATTGAATTCCCATTTGACCCAGCAATACCACTGCTGGGAATATATCCCAGAGAGGCAAAAAAGTACAATCGAAACAACATCTGCACATGTATGTTCATCGCAGCACTGTTTACAATAGCCAGAATCTGGAAAAAACCCGAATGCCCCAGAACGGATGACTGGTTGAGGAAACTTTGGTACATCTATACAATGGAATACTATGCAGCTGTTAGAAAAAAGGAGGTCAAGAATTTTGTAGTTAAGTGGATGGGCATGAAAAGTTTCATGCTGAGTGAAATGAGTCAGAAAGAGAGAGACAGACATAGAAAGATTGCACTCATCTATGGTATATAGAATAACAGAGTGGGAGACTATCACCCAAGAACTGTAGAAATAAGTACCAGGAGGTTGACTCCATGGCTTCGAGGCTGGCCTCACGTTCCGGGGAAAGGGCAACTCAGAGAAGCGATCACCAACTACATTGTAGTCGAAGGCCATGTGGGGGAAGGGAGTTGCGGGCTGAAAGAGGGCTAGAGACTGAGCACAGCGGCCACTGAACACCTTTATTGCAAACCACAACAGCTAATTAGAGAGAGAGAACAGAAGGGAATGCCTTGCCACAGTGGCAGGGTGGGGTGGGGGGGAGATGAGATTGGGGAGGGTGGGAGGGATGCTGGGTTTACGGGTGGTGGAGAATGGGCACTGGTGAAGGGATGGGTTCCCGAACTTTGTATGAGGGAAGTATAAGCACAAAAGTGTATAAATCTGTAACTGTACCCTCACGGTGATTCTCTAATTAAAAATAAATAAAATTTAAAAAAAAATGATAGAAATAATAAAATTGAGACTCCCTACATAAAAAAAAAAAAGTTTCTGCACTTCCTTTACCACTAAAGTATGTTCTATCACTGTCCTTGTAGTAGTCGCCCACTATTATTCCCATCAACCCTCGCCCCTGGCCACTTAGTGACCTTAGTTCTATGGCCAAAGTCCAAGAGTTTATTTTCACTGGACACTTGTCCTTTTCCTTCCTTTATTTCTTTATATACCACATAACTGAGATTATCTGGTATCTGCCCTTTCCCCTCTGGTTTATTTCACACTTAACATGACAACCCTACTTCCATCTAACTTGTAGCAAAAAACAAGCAAGATTTTATCTTTACTAGTAGCTGAGTAGTATTCCATTGTGAATATATGGCTTTTGTTTTCTTGGTCAGTGGGGTTCAATCATGGAATACACTTTTGACAACCATGTTCTGATTTTGTTCCTTGTTGGATTTTTATGAATTCCATCCTAATATTAAAGTGTGTATTAGATTTTTAATTAAAGTGTGTGTATAGTATGAGATAAGAATCAAATTTCATCTTTTTTGCAAGTGGGTATTTTCCATCACAATTTGTTAAGGAAGCTTTCCTTGCTCCATTTTATATTAAGCTCTTTGGTCATAGCTTAACTGTCCATTCATCTGAGAGTTTATTTCTAGTTTTATTCTATTGGTTTAAAAGTTGTTTTTATTCTATGTTTTGATTATTATACATTTACACTATTATTAACAGGGAATGCTGTGTCTTACACTTTCTTTTTTTTTTCCTTCAGAATTGCATTAGCTATTGCATTAGCTTTTGTCCTTAAAGAATGTTGTTGGAATTTTGATAGGAATTACATTTTGTAACAGATTGTGTAATCCCAAAATTCATTCATTTCTCCTTGATTCTCCCACTTTCTGGCATAAAATTGTTCAGTCTTAGCTTATGATCTTTCCTATTTCTGTTGTGTGATTACTTTTCTGTCATCTCTTTTTGATATACTAAAGTTTTATTTATTTTTTCCCTCATGGGTCTAAGGGTTTGTTAATTTTATTTATCCTGAAAAATAAGCTCCCAGTTTCACTGATCCTTTGTGTTATTTTCTATATCATTGATTTCTGTATATTTGTTGTTTCCTCTCTTCTACTTACCATGGGGTTTGTTTATTGTTCTTCTCTTGTTTCTCAAGATCAAAGATTAGGTTATTTGAGACTTTTCTTGTTTCCTGATGTATTGCTATGAACTTCCCTCTTATTACTGCTTTTGCTGTATTGCATAAATTCTAATACTTTGTATCTGCATTTTGCTTTGTTTTAAAGAATCTTACAGTTTATTCTTTGATTTCCTCTTTGACCCAATGGTTAGTGCACCTCCTTCTACAGTATATTGTTCAGTTTCCAAATGTTTGAGCTTTTCTACTTATGGTTAATTTCTTTCTTCATGCATTGTGGTCTGAAAAGATACTTGATATTTATAAAATATGAACACTCAAATTGTGTCCCAGCATGTGGTCTATACTGAGCAATATTACACATGCACTGAAGAAGAATGTGTATTTGGTTTTTGCGCTGGTAGAAGTTTATGTACATGTCTATTAATACTGATTTTTTTCTAACTCTTCTTTAATGCCTTTGTTTCCTTATTGATCTGGTTGATTTGGTTCAGTGATAAATTGGGGATCTCACTTTACAATTGTGTTGCTATAAATATATCTCCTCAAGTCTGTTGGCAGTTGCTTTATAAGCTTTGCTGCTCCTTCATTTGGTGCATATATAGTGATAAAAGAAAAAATCTCTTAATCTATTGATACCTTAACAAGAATGGAATTTCCATTCCTTTTTTTTTAATCACCTTCTTAGCCTGAATGCCATTTGGTCTGATCCAATTGTGGTCATTGTGTGATTGCTTTCCAACCTTTCACTTTGAGTCTGTGTTTATTGTCAAAGTTCCTGTGCATCTCTTATAAGCAGCAAAGGTTGGATTTTTGTTACATGATCCATCCAACTACTTTTTACTTTTTGACAGGGGAATTAAATTTATTGACATTTAAAGAAGTTATTGTTATAAAGGAATATGTTGCTATTTTTCTAGAAGGATATTGAATATTTTTGCCACTTGAAATTTTTCTTTTGGATCTTGCTTATTTTCTCTAGATGTGTTTTGATAATATTCTTTTATTTAGTGATTTGCTTTCATTTGCTTAATATTGTTACTTCTAAGTCTTTTCTTTTTGAGGTTTTCATTTCATTTACTTTCAAAATGTTAAGTTTATTCCATCTTTCAGAGCTAGTTTGTGAACTTCTTTAAACACTCTGTCTTTAGCCATGAAAACAAAATTAAATGTATCTTTCTATTTCTCAGTGGGCTTTTCTTGATTTTAGTAGGAAAGCTTTTAGTATTCATTGTATAGCAGTATTATTGGTAACAAATGCCTTACCTGCTTGTTTGAAAATATTTTCACTCCCTCAAATTTAAGTGATAATCTGACAGGATAGAAGATTATTGGTGGGAGTGTCCTTTCATTCAGTAATTTGAATTATCGTTTTATTCCTGTCTTGCTTGTAAAGTTCATTTGAGAAATCTGATGAGTCTTAAGGAATTTCCTCATTTGTGACTCTATATTTATCTCCCTGCTTTTAGGAGTCATCTCTCTGGTTCTTGCCATTTTGGTTACAGTATGTTTGGTGTTCTTTGGTTTGATCTTATTTTGTTTAGAACTCTGGACATCCTGGATCAGTCCATATGTCTCTCTTCAGATTGAGGAAGTTTCAACAATTTTACCACTAGCCATTCTTTCTCTTTTTTCCTTTCCTTCTGGTATGTCTATCATAGAGGTTGTTTCTCTTCATGTTGTCCCATATATTGTGTAATTACAAAAGGGCCTAGGAGCTCTATCTCTCTTGCTGCCTGCTGGTGTTCGGTAGTCTCATGCCACTTCCCCCACCGTGCGGAGGCCGATGGCAATGGGCAGGCAAAGGAAGGAACGAGGGCCAGGCTTGTTGGTGTCAGTTGCAGTTTATTCCATTCTGCTTTCCATTCTCCTCTGATTCTCCTCCTGCTTCTTCCTCCCCCATGCTACTTCATTCTCCTCACTCTCACTTCATTCTCTTCTGGATCCCCCAGCCCACTCTTACAGCCTAGTTAAATCCCCAATCATGAGGGGTTGGGTAACACTTACACATAGGTGTTGTCATACAATCAGCAGATCTAAGGTCCTTCCCTCAGGGGAAGCTTCCTCTAGGATAGATTCTCATCCAGCAAGAAGACTGGCCTAAAGGTGTGTGGGTGTGTTTCTCCTCTCCTTTGTCCAACAAACATACATTCATAATATTAGTCATTTTGTATGGACACAGTAAGAGACACATTAAGCCTATAGGATTGCTCTCCTGGGACCATTTCGCTATAGATCTCAGACTACAGTGCTCAGGCCAGATTAGCCTTTTCTAACCCTAGCAGGATCCTAATCTCGTTACTTTTTGGATCATGACAGCGTTTATCCATGACCATGTAAGCATTGTGGCACTTTGGTCTGGCCCATTTCGATGCCAAGGAAGCTCACAGCTTGCCCTAGGTCCATTCAGCCCCTCGTCAGGATCCTGCTTTTGGGGTGCTAGGAACTAAGGGCAACTGAAGCTTAAGTCAAGGAAGCAGATGCCCTGGAGTGAATATTATTCGGAGTCAATTAACTCCCAAGTTAAAAAAGCATAATGTTAACTGTCTGTGTCTATACAAAAAGAACATTGCTTTAAAGTAAACTGTGCAAAAGGACATAAGAGAAGGAGAAAAGCAATATTTCATTCACAAATATAAAATCATAGATTTCTGAGGAATCTGACCTTACAAATTAACAGAGTCTGATTAGAGGAAAAAGATGATAGACCAGTTGGAGAAAAGAGCACAGAGAAGAGTTTACAGATAAACACAGTGGAATGAAAGTGCCTCAGGAGCACTGTGATAAATCTAAACTCCCCGTGGCAAGAGAAACAGGATATACCAATTTTATCCTAAAATGTTTAGAGCTACATTCCAATAAACACAGAGGAATGGAGGTGTTTCAGGAGCACTGTGATGGGTATCACCCAATAAACCTGAACTCTTTGTGGCAGAGGAGAAAGCACAAACCAGTTATCCTAGAGTATATACTTAAGTTTTCTCCATTTTTAGAATTGTTTTTCTGGATTGTAGAGATAGTACAGTGGATAAGATGCTTCTCTTGCATGTAACTGACCCAACGTCTATTCCTGATACCACATATGGTCCTTTTAAGTCTGTCAGAGTGATCCCCAAGTACAGAGCCAAGTGCAAGTGCTGAGCACAACCCTCTGTGACCCCCCCTCCAAATTTATTTCTTCTTTTTCTCCTTATCTTCTTTCTCTTCCTCTTCTCCTCCATCTTCTCCTTCTCCTCTGCTTCATCATCATCCTTCTCCTCCCTTCATTTTCATTTTTCATTTATTCTTTATACATCTTATAGCTCATTTATTTCTTTTTGGATAAGTATTTCCCCCCCATCTCTTTGAGCTTATGCTGTCTCCCTGATTTCTTCCTTATTAATTGAACATTGATAGCAGTGTTCCTTTGGAAGTTTTTCTTCCGTTCATAAAATTCTGAATTGTTTGAAGACCTTCCTGAGCTTTTGTCCCCATCCACTGAAGTTTCAGCATTCCTTCTCTTTTTCATTTTACCTGGCGCTACTGAGGTAAAATGAGTGGTATTATTAAGTGCAGGCTAACCTGAGCAATAATAAGATGTTCACACTTGCAAAATTGAACTTGTGCCCATAGCTCTGAGTTGTAAATGCCTAGATGGCAGCATGGGATTTGTGGTTACACGTGTCCTATAGCTACTCTAACACTGGGGTTCACAGTTGCTAGAGTCTTGCAACTGATGTGTAGCAAATTCTGACTGACTGAGGCAGAAACTAGAGATTGTGGTCACTGGCATCCAGTAATAGTGCTGAGGCAGGGGGTGGTTGTATCTGCCAGTACCACCCCCCAGATGTCTAATACCAGTTGCAGGCCTTTAAGTAAAGCCTGTGTGCTTAGTGCTGTCCCTGCTGTAGGGTTGAGTTTTGTTTGTTTGTTTTTTATTGAATCACTGTGAGATACAGTTACAAAGCTTTCATGTTTGAGTTTTGGTTATACAATGATCAAACACCCACCCCTTCACGAGTGCACATTTTCCACCACCAAAATCCCCAGTATCCCCCATCCCAACCCTTCCCTTGCCTGTGTGGCAGACAATTTTCACATTACTCTCTCTCTACTTGATTACATTCAGTATTTCAACACCGGACCCACCATTATTATTTGGAATTTTCCCGCCACTCAAACCTGCCAAAAAGGCAATGCTAGATAACTTATTTTGTATTGCTTGTTATGAATGGCATAAGCTGTCGTGTGGCCGTGAGAGTGGCTGCATGCTCCTGGAATTCTAAAATTTTAGATAATTAGGGTCTGGAGAGATCTCTGCAGTAAGCTGCTCGGTTCTGAGATTCTTTTGTGTGTCTCTGGATCATGGCCACTAAGTAGTAGCTAAATAGCTAAATAGTAGCTGGAGACAATTCGTGAGTATCACCTCAGGGCCCCCATAGGGGTGGAGGGATGAGAGAGACCGGCCCCTCTCCTGTCCGGTGAGGCCTGGCGTTTGCTGTTACTGCACCCGCATACCTGGATTTATCATTGGGTTCTGAAAGATGGCAGCCACTAAAATTCCTAGGGGCAGGCAGAGGGACAGCACCTGCTCCTGTCTGGAATAGCCATGTGAAGTCAGAGGATAGTTTGTTGATCCTTTTCACTCCTCCGTCTCTGCTTCACCCCTCCCCCATCCATGGTGAAGAATTTTTTGTCTCCAACTAGGAGCTGAGCATGCAGGTCTATTGGCCTGTAGCTAGTATCCACCATTCCAATGTTGCTAGTATCCACCATTCCATGTTATACCGAATAATTTGACTACCCTAAAACTCTCCATGTGCTTTACCTTTTTCTGTGTGTGTGTGCTTTACCTTTTTTGAATGGAGAGGAGATGCCCCCCAGTGAATATCTGGAGACAACTGATTCATTTGTGGTTTCTACTTAAATTTAGTGCCTAAACTTTCTTTTCAATTAAAATATTTTTTAATGATTGAAACTTTTATAAACTGTCTGGGCTTTTGTAGCTCCTCTTACTTTGTTTAAAATGAATATATTTATCAAGGTATTTAAATCTGGGCTGGAGCGATAGCACAGCGGTAGGGTGTTTGCCTTTCACGCAGCCGACCCGTGTTCGATTCCTCCGCCCCTCTCAGAGAGCCCGGCAAGCTACGGAGAGTATCAAGCCTGGCAAGCTACCCGTGGCATATTGAATATGCCAAAAACAGTAACAATAAGTCTCACAATGAGAGACGTTACTGGTGCCCGATCGAGCAAATCGATGAGCAATGGGATGACAGTGACAATGATTTAAATCTACTCTATTGCTATGCTTTTGCTTTGATAGTTTGAATTTATTCTATTTATGTTTACATCATGGTTAGAAATGTTTTCATCAGCTTGGTCTTTGATCACTTCAAAAAATTTAGTGACAGCTATTTCTTTTAGGCTTTTATTTATGATTTTTGCACTGTTTTCTAAAATATATACATACTTTATTCAAGTGAAAAATAATGCCGTATTTATAGATAACTATCTACTGTGTTAATTCACAGTTCTTTGGTTATCCCAGTGTAGTCATATCAGTGTTTACTGAAGGAAACATCAAAATATTACTGGTATACTTCAAAACAAAGACTCTCTTAAAGGAACTTTACACCTATTTTATCCTTTTTAGAGTAAGCCATGACATCTTGTAATATGTCTACAACTATTTATAATGAAAATTGGCATTTGGATATAGTAACCATAGCAATGTTCTCCATCCCTAAGATTACATAAGTAGTACATGTCAAAGTCTGTACTTGTCACTCTGGGAGACCTATTAGAGGAAAATGTGAGGGGGTGACCTTGCAGAAAGGATCTGAATCCTCTCTCTGAGGTTCTTTTTCTTGGTGACTTATTAGCAATTCTGAATATTTCTATAAAACTAGTTACATTATAAATGAACTCAAACTTTGCATTATTTAATTTGCACTATCTTTCTATGTAAGAAATGTCCCCAGAAACACCGAGCAAGCAGACTGACTGCAGTAGCCAATTTAGAAATGTCTGATGTAATCGAGAAACTCTTTGTGGTGAGGTGTATATCCTAATGCCTTTACCCCAGATTTTAAATATAAAGTGAAACGGGTGCAGCACTCCTTTGGAAAATAAAACCTTTTTCTTTTTCCATGAGTAATTTTGTTTTTCTCATTTAAACTTTGTGCAGAGAACCTGCCTTCTCTTCCCTTGGTCTGTCAGTGTACTGAAAAATGTTTTTCCTCTAATGAATTATCACAGGTTATCTCAATAGCACAACTAGTTGAATGTTTCTTAGCTGTAGGGACCAAAAGAGAGAGAGAGAATTTGGGCTCTACAGCAAGGGATATGAAGTCAAATATAGAATATTCACTAATTAAGACATTATTGTCCCAGTAAATCTTTTAATGTTTTTCCAAGATTTGGTTTGAATGTTTCTTATTATCTTTTTTTTTGGTGTGTGTGGGAAGGTCACACCCAGTGATACACAGGGGTTACTCCTGGCTCATGCACTCAGGAATTACTCCTGGCAGTGCTCGGGGGCCCATATGGGATACTGGGAATAGAACCCAGGTCGGCCTCATGCAAGGCGAATGCCCTACTCACTGTGCTATCGCTATTAAGTTCTCTTATGAAGGTATTTTATTTTGAAAGGTATTATAGTTTGTATAATTAACAGTAAGGGAGAATATGTAAGCAAAATTAGTATTCTTTATATATACATATCAGTACTTGAAGGTTTCTTTCAAAAGAAACCCCAGAACTGTTCTAATTTTAGTACTTAATTCCTCATTTTAATTTATGTGATTTTATAATTCAAAAGCTATGTTCTTTTTGAGTAGCATGCATGGAGTTAAACTGATGTTACAATGGTTTGCAATAAAAAAAATCAACTTAAGCCATTTAATCATTTCAAGTGTTTTTTCATCCTATAAAAGTTTAAGAAATTTAAGAGAATTTTTTTTATTAAGCATTGCATATCTTTTGTTATATCATGTAAAAATCCCTTTTTCATATAATTAAAGGAAGGTTATGATAAAATGTTTAGTTCATTTACGTTCACTTGTAACAATTACATGAGAGTTTGAATTTTGTCATGTTTGGGTTTGTTCTTTCCTACGAATGATGGTACAGTTTGGTGAGATTTTCTGTTATGGTACCCAAACACCCCATTTGGTCCTCTTTTTAAACTTTGAGGGTTTCAATAAAAATTGTTCACTCATAAAATAAATAAATTAAATGAACATATTTGATCAAGCTATAGTTATCAATTATTATATCTGCAACTCATGAATTTGGTTCCTGACTCTATTTTAAATGACAGTTTAGGTAATATAGGGTTACAATAACATTTAAGTTACATTAATGATGTACAAAATACATCATTCTATTTAAGTGCCCATGACCCTTCACCCCTGTCCTTATGTCACCTCTGGTCCAACCTTCCTTGCCCCAACCTGTCTGTCTGTATCCCCGTTATTTATGGAGTGACGGTTATGGTGTTGTACATATTGTTAACTCCTTCAGCCACCGCCCAGATGCTGCAGAGCATCCACCTATGGGTGCCTGTGCCTGCTTAGTAAAGTAGCAATAAAATATTGCATTTTAAATGAAGTTCACTCATCTCTGCATACTTCTGAGACATTTTGAGAACTAGGGGTACTCGAGGTGGAGTCAGTAAAATGAGAGAAAGGGAAGTTTCAACAGGAAGTGAAAGTTATTTCAGCTTATTGGAGGGCGGGGTGATAGTGGTAGCTCAAATGAGAGCAGCTGTGAATCAGTTGATGTAATCTAAGACAATGCCTAGACAGTACACAGTTCATTAAGTGCTAGGATCAGGTTAGGTATGTGCTTAGAATTTAAATGCTTGATTTCATTTCTGCAAGCCCTATCTTGAGCGTCTTCTCTGCTAGAAGTTGCTGGGCAGTGAACTATAGGCCTGTGTTCCTGCCTTGCCGTGGTTTATTCACATACTTCCTTCTTGGACGAGCTGGCCTTGCTGCAGCAATCAGGCAACCTCTGTCTTTAAGCCTTTCTCCTTGACTACTGAGAAGGTCTCTCTGGCTTAACGTGAAAAGACAAAAACATGGTAACACCAGTTCATATTTCATTTCTCACTTCTAAATATCCTTAGGGAACTTATTTTTTTTTTAATCACCATGAGCTACAGTTACAAAGCTTTTGTGTTTGAGTTTCAGTCATACAATGATCAAACACTCATCCCTCCACCAGTGCATATTTTCCACCACCAATGTCCCCAGTATCCACCCACCCCTTCCCGTCCCTCCCCCTGCCTCAATGGCAGATAATTTCTCTCTTGGGACACTTTTAGATTGAACCTGGTCCCCTATTTCCTGCCCCTCCATAGGAATTCTTATCTCTGGATCTCTCTAAGCAAGTAGATGAAGTGGAGGGAGAGGATATTATTGATGGTAGGGAATTGAATTATTTTGTGTATTTGATAACGTATGCACATTGCCAAAGCATCGTATTCTATAATGGCAGCCAAGTTTGATATGATTTTTAAATGTGCTGGCACAATTTATTTACCAATACCAAATATTTCTTAACACCTTGGTTTACAGGGGATATTAGAAAATGCAACTGGGCCTATTGCTGTTGAGAAAAATTTTTGAGATGATCTCATTCTTTTTCTTTGATTATATATGTTTACATGTATGTGCATATGTTAGCATGTATTTATAGGCGCTGTACCCAGTGGTGCTATTGGGGGAGACCTGAGGGTGATTCCTAGGCCTCATGGTTCAGTGCTCCATATTAGTGCTCTAGTGACTGACCCAGTGGACAGCAGGGACATACTTTGTGGTATTGTGGTAGGGGTGGAGCATGTAATTCAGAGACTGAATTTTATGCTTCCACATGCCAGGCATGTGTTCTGTTTCTTTGAGCCATATCTATGACATCTCCATGATACTTAAGGTACTATGTTTTTAAAGCCTGCCATTAACTATATCAATTATAAATTGAGAATAATATTTATTAGTTATAAAAACTTATTCTTTTACAGTGTCCTTTTAGCCTTGAAAGTACCCATAAACAAAGATTGCTTTAAAATATGAAGGGGGGGGGTTGGAGCGATAGCACAGCGGTAGGGCGTTTGCCCACCCGGGTTTGATTCCCAGCATCCCATTTGATCCCCTGAGCACCACCAGGGGTAATTCCTGAGTGCAGAGCCAGGAGTGAGTCCTGTGCATTGCAGGGTGTGACCCAAAAATCAGAAGAAGGGGGAGGAGGAAGAGGAGGAGGAGGAGGAGGAGGAAGAGGAGGAGAAGGAGGAAGAGGAGGAGGAGGAGGAGGAGGAGGAAGAGGAAGAAGAAAAAGAAAGCAAACATTTTAAATAAGGGCTGAAACGCAAGCACGAAAATTTGTAAATCTATAACTGTACCCCATGGTGATTCACTAATAAAAAAAAGAAGAAAGAAATATATATTTTTTTCTGTTCTCAAAAAAAATTATGAACATTTTTAGAATTGGCAACATGTGCCATTTTGTCCAATAGTTACTGAGGCATTTATTTTTCAGTTGTGTAAAAGCCATTCCTTTGGTGAGTTTCATCAATCCACTTCTATTTTAATGGAGATTTAGTAACAGTTCAGAGAGCAGAATTCCTATCTTCTGCTCCTGTGTTTCTTTTTTTTTTTTTTTGCTTTTGGGGTCACACCTGGTGATGCACGAGGGTTACTCCTGGCTTTGCACTCAGGAATTACTCCTGGCGGTGCTCAGGGGACCATATGGGATGCTGGGAATCGAACCCAGGTTGGCTGCGTGCAAGTCAAACGCCCTACCCACTGTGCTATCACTCTAGCCCTCCTGTGTTTCTTGAATAGAGGCCATATGACCTTTCTATGGGGTCCCACGACATTCCAGTAGGACCCTACAGGTTACTACTGCATAAATGGTGTGTGGGGCACACACATGAAACTAGGGGGGCTAACTGGTAGGACAGGGACATATAGCAAAGAAACAAAGGCAGAAGGGGCCCTGGTTGAAAAGGGGCAATGGTTGAAAAGCAGTGCTAGAATTATCCTACCAGTTACCCTCACTCCCCAAATTTAGCAGAACTACCACTCTATCTGATTTGCAGTTCCTTTTTGGTCATCGCTAGGGGTATGGGGAGTTATCGAGTCGTCACACCACAAACTATAGATACTGAACATTGGACAAAATGTGAGGTTCTCACTGACTTTACACCTAATACTAGGTTCCACAAAGAAACTTAAGAAAATCTTCATAATACTGTCTGATTATGTGCTACAGACAAATTGCACTGTGGATATATTTTTCTAATATATTGATACAACAACGCTTTTTGGGTTTTGACTAATTGGTTTTTATTCAACTACCTTTATTTTCCTTGCATGTAATATCTTTCATGTGACTGCTTGCTCCTTCGAGCATTTAGCCTATTTTGTGGTGATTATCTTGCCAGATTATAGTAATTATTTTAAATGTGACCTTAACATTCCTTAGTTCCTAAGCCAGTGTTATGTATGGTTACTGACTCTGAATATTCAACCCTATGCCTTAAAATCCTGCAAAAAATCCTCTCATGTAACTATTGTATATCATCAGATAATATCCCACTTTTCCATCTTTTTATGGAAGAGTGGGATAATATCTGAATTTTTTTTATTGTAGAAATTCAGGTAAACAAAAAGTCAATTAAATTCTCATGTATCCAACATCAAAACAATCACCTTATCATGCATCTCATTTCATCTTTACTTTATCTACACTTTTTATTTTTGAAAATAATCTCAGATTTCTGCTATACCTCTAAAGTACAAATATTTTTGAAAAATTATAATCACATTACTCTTATTACACTTTAAAATGAATATTATAAAATACTCAGTGTTCAAATTTATATGTATCAGTATTTTTAATTAGCTTGAATGAATATTTCAAGATTCAGAAATTGCATATGCTTGGTATGTCTTTTAAATCTCTTTTGTTATAGAGATATCACATCATCTGCTTTCTTTCCTGCATTTTATTTGTTAAGTAAATTGAGTTGTTTCAATGTTTCTTTTTTAATTTTTTTTCTTTTTGTGTCACACCCAGTGTTGCACAATTATTCCTGGCTCATGTACTCAGGAATTAACTCCTGGCGGTGCTTGGAGGACCATATGGGATGCTGGGCATTGAACCCAGGTCGACCGTGTGCAAAGCAAACGTCCTACATGGGTGCTATCACTCCAGCCCTCTGTTTCTTTTAGACTGAATTTTGCAGATTACATTTCTGGAGTATTTTTTATATGGTTTTCCCGTCCTTTTATTTTCCATAAACTCCATCCACAGGCTTTGATTTGGAGACAAAACTACCTTTAAACTATGTGTGCTTCTGCAAAAAGTTCTGTGAGTGTTTGTAACTAACAACTTTGTGATTTAAGTGGTCGCGATACTTATGGCTTAGCTCCATTGCTTTAAGTATTTGCAGAATGGTGACACTCTAACACGGTTCTTTTATTATCTGTGTACTTTAAGAAACTTTCTACCAGCAACTGTTTTCTAGCTTTGGTATAGTTTGTGCAGAAAAGGCATGTTTGAATAGTGATATTTGCACCTTTATTTACTTGGTTTTGGAATAGTAAGTTGATCCGAAAGTTAACAGTGATTTCTTTATTAGTATTATAACCATGTGGATGTCTATGATCTAATGTATTTATATACATTTCAGTCACTATTCCTTAGTGTTGCTCGAGTTTTGTTTTCATAATGAGTCACACTGCTTGTGCCTGGCTCTCAGGGACCACTAGGGACAAATCCAGTGGTGCTGGGTGTCAGGCATTTGGTGCTAGAATTAAACCCAGGGCCTCGAACATGCAAGGCATGTACTTAAGCCGCATTTCTAGTTTTTGCTGCTCAAAAAGCATTACTTTAAGTTGACTGATGAGACCTTTTGTCAAAACTGTGTTTTACATATTTGCATTCACACTTAGAGTCTGTTATTTTTCCCCCCAAATTTCCCTTAATGGAAAATAGTATTTATAGATCACAGTTGTACTGCGGTGGAAGATAACTTCAATAAAAACTGATAGGGAGTGATATAAGCTGTGTGGATATTAGGAGAAAAACCTTTCAGGCAGAAAGAACAGGTGCAGAGACTCTGGGACTAGAGTGAAGGGAACAAGAAGAGGAAAGAGGAAGAACAAAAGTCAAATAAATGATGGGAACAAGCAGATTGAGTTCTTGGAAGGCTTTAATGTTTCCTAGAGAAAAATAAGAGCCGTGGTGGGTTTCTAGGTGAGGAATGGCATTGCCTACTCTGGAACTTCAGTTTGGTCATTCTTTCCTTCTAAATTTGATAATCTGTTGTTTATTTTATAGTTCATAGACTTTTATAGACAGAATGTTTTTCAAATTTTTATCCTAAAACAATGATATCAAGACATATTGTAAACATTGATGATTTTTATAAATATCCTATCACAACAACTAAGTATTAGAGGTGGAGTCTAAATCAACTCTGGCGAACTCATGAGAAGTCATGCATTAGAGTTTTTACTTTGTATTCATTTGTTGTTTTACAAAAGTAGAATGTTATAACTATGAACCATTTATTAAAATAAAGACTTTTGGAGCCAGAGTGATAGTACTGATAGTACAGTGGGTGGGACTTTTGCCTTGCACGTGGCCGACCTGGGTTCGATCCCCGGCATCCCGTATGGTTCCCCGAGCACCACCAGGAGTGATTCCTGAGTGCAGAGCCCGGAGTAACCCCTGAGCATCGCTGGGTGTGACCCTAAAAGCGAAAGAAAGAAAGAAAGAAAGAAAGAAAGAAAGAAAGAAAGAAAGAAAGAAAGAAAGAAAGAAAGAAAGAAAGAAAGAAAGAAAGAAAGAGAGAGAGAGAGAGAGAAAGAAAGGAAGGAAGGAAGGAAGGAAGGAAGGAAGGAAGGAAGGAAGGAAGGAAGGAAGGAAGGAAGGAAGGAAGGAAGGAAGGAAGGAAGGAAGGAAGGGAAGAAAGGAAGGAAGGAAAGAAAGAAAGAAAGAAAGAAAGAAAGAAAGAAAGAAAGAAAGAAAGAAAGAAAGAAAGAAAGAAAGAAAGAAAGAGAGAGAGAGAGAAAGAAAGAAAGAAAGAAAGGAAGGAAGGAAGGAAGGAAGGAAGGAAGGAAGGAAGGAAGGAAGGGAAGAAAGGAAGGAAGGAAAGAAAGAAAGAAAGAAAGAAAGAAAGAAAGAAAGAAAGAAAGAAAGAAAGAAAGAAAGAAAGAAAGAAAGAAAGAAAGAAAGAAAGAAAGAAAGAAAGAAAGAAAGAAAGAAAGAAAGAAAGAAAGAAAGAAAGAAAGACTTTCTTTGGACTCACTCCTGGCAAAGATTATCTGGGGTAGCAGGGATCAAACACAGGTCTGCTGCACCTTACCCACCATACTTTCTCTCCTTCCTCCTAGTGAAGATTATATTTTCTATATTGAGTCCAAAAGCTTGTAACAATCACAAACGTAATGGTTTGCTTGGAGAAAAAAATGCCATATAATGTAATTAGCATTTTTTTTTTATTGTTTCAGAGAGGCACAAATGACTAAAAACATGAACGAGGATCCGGAAACCAGATCCCCATTCTGCACAGCTGCCATTCATTCACCCATCCACCCAACCATCCATCAAATATTTGCTGAGAGCCACTACCGGGAGAAACTGTATTGCAGGCTTGAGGAGCAGGGCAGCAAGAAAGAACACATTGCTGATCTCTCTATGTGTGAACTTGAATGTTGTCCTTACTCAGAGGTGGCTTAACATTTCCACCTTTCTAATATTTCCACCTCAGATTGGGGGTCACTTTCAAGCTTAAAATACTAAAGACAAAAGCCTCGGGGTGGGAGATACTGCCCAGGTGATGTGGACCTTTAAGAATTTACCTTCTTTTGGAGGATGAGCTTTTGTCCTAATTTCAAAATAACCTCATGCATGCACACAATATCTGGAAGAATTTTTATCACGCTGTCCATCTGTAGCTGGGTCATCGCCATATCTGGGTGTGGAGATTCATGCCCCTAGGACTTGAGGGGTGAGAGGTCAAGGTTTGGAAAGGTGCACAGCTGGAGCGCGCGCCGCTGGCCAGCAGGTCCCCGGAGCACCCTCCTCCCCCCCACACCCCGCCTTCCAACCAATAACACAGTTTCTCCCGTTTCAGCGTCTGTCGCTGGGGTGACCCGTTGCTCTTCTGGCCAAAAGAGCCTCGAAACGGACTTTTCCATCTGGGAACCAGAAGTGATCGGCTTTATGGGATGGAAAGAACTGTTCTTAAGTCCCTCGTTTTACCCAACCAGTATCAAGGTAACAAGTTTCTTCCACGTTACAATCAGTAAAATAGCTTTACTTTGCTTGCAGCGGAGATAACATTTTTCTAGGAGGGAAATGGGTTTCCGTAACAAAAAAGAGGAGAAGGGAGGAGAGAAATTTGAGCATGCATTGTTTTTTTTTTTTTCAAACTTACAAAAAGTTACAGCCCGCTCCGGGTGGGGGTGGGGTGGGGAAAGCCTTCTGTAGCTTTAGGGAAATGAGCCATGCGACTTAGCCAATCTGTCCTTTGCAGTCAATGAAAAAGACGTAGGGTTTGAGGTTCCTTCCGAAACGGGGCTGGCTACTTTAGCCACTCCCACCAGTCCGAGGGTCTGTTATATCTCTGTTCCTTGAGTACCTCTCTCAGTGAGAGCGACCACAGCAAGCAGAGGCTGGGGGGCAAAAAAAGAGCAAAGAGGAAGAAAACAAACGCTGCCAGTTATGGAAGATGTAAGGGGTAAGAGCAAAATTCATTTGTCTAAAGCCTTACTAGCCGAAAAAGAGAAGGAACAAACCCCTCCAAATCCCAGATCAAAAGTGAGTGCTTGAAAGAGCAAGAGGCAGCGAGCCTTAAATGAACTTTCCCACCCTCTCCTTCCCAGAGAAGGCAGAGAAAGAACTTTGGGAAACTTTAGGAAGCAAAAGCCAGCGTAGGCATGGGTGGCTCTTGAAGGAGCTGGAAGACTGCTCATGAATATTCATTACTAATTTGTATTCCGATCTGGTTTTTTGGAGGCAAATGACTTCTTCCGCCTTCCACTAGCCATTTTAGCGGGTGCAGTCTCATTTGCAGTCCAGAGTTATCGTGCTTTGGGGTGGGTACCTCAGCGTGCTTGCTTGAAGATGCTGGACCCCGTGTGTAGATTTGTTTTGTTCTTGAATTTCCTGAATGCTTTCCTGTTGTGAAATTAGCAAAGGTTCCTCTGCTGTTAGACACAGAAGCTAATGTGGCAAGAGGCTGTCACGACAGGACCCCAGAAAGTCTTGTCAGAAAGCTGGAAGTTTCTTGGGATGTGTGGGGGAGTGTGTGTGTACATGCAGGGGAGGGAAGGGAAGGAAGGGGTGGAGGGACAAAGAAAAATAGTTTAATCTTAAAAATGCAAGCATATCTGACTGATTATATTTAGATTTTGACAAAAAAAACCCTGCAGGGCAGCCTGGTTTTCACAGATGGCATGCAGTCTCTGTCTTTTACCTCTTTTGGGCATTTTCTGCCAGGACAGAGTACCAGCTACTGGCCAGCCCATGGGAACCAGGAAGAATCTCTGCATGAGTGGCTGTGGGGAGTTATAAAAGCTCTTCATCATCTCTAATTTTAATATCCCCCACATTTTTATCACACAGAAACATGGAGGAATGGGATGAGTAGCAAACTGATTTTTGGGGGCGGGGTGGGGTGGGGGAGGTGATCTTAAACAGCGGTGCTCAGGGCTTATTCCTGGTCAGCTGGGGTTCTTATGCAGGAATCCAGTTTGATTCCGCGTGCAAAGCAAGTGCCCTACTCACCGGACTATCTCTGGTCCCACCAACTGATTTTTTAATAATGATAATGATAGCCACTAGGGTTTAGTGTCTTTAACTGTGTTGGGAACTATTTTAGCATATTACATATTATTTATGCCTCCCATCAGCCTTACATGGTAAGTACTGTCAATATCTGCCCTATTTAGATGACTCAGTTGAGGGAGTGAATACCTGGGGTTTGGGAGTTTTAAGTGTGGACTTTGAACGTAGCTCCTTGGGTACAGTGTCTAAGGCCCTTTCTCTCACACAGACCCCTCTTCCCACCACACTTTTGACTCCTTTCCAGAGCCTCTTGCTGATGCCTTAACGTTGTTGATTCTGGGTTGGTAAATCCTTGACACTATTGGGGAAATGATACGGTTGAAACTTAAAGTGGGGGGAAAGGAATTTGTGCTTTGCTATCAAATTCACACACTTCCCCCCTCCTCCCTTATTTGGTGCTCATGATCTCACAATGGAGACGTTACTAGTGCCTGCTCAAGCAAATAGATGAGCAACCGGGATGACAGTGATACAGTGATACAGATCTTTCTTTATGGTATCTTTGTGACTAGCTTCACTAAGTGAGAGATAGACCAAGAGGACTTAAGTTACAGGAATCACCCAACTAGGTCAACCAAACCAGAAAATCTCTCTCTGTCGCTGGTTTCTCTTCTTACTGGCACCCAGTCATCTTGGTCTTCAGCCCTTGCCACTTTCAGTTCCTCAAAGAATCTCGAGCTTTCCTCCCTCTCAGATTTGCAAGGAACTTGCTTTGCTGTGAAGCTGTGTCAGGCCCTCTTCTTCCCTTTTAATCTGGAGCTAAGTGTCTGGGTTTGATTTCCAAACCCCCATCATTTATGAATTGTGTGCCTCTGGTTCCTCATCTGCAAAATGAGAATAATAATAATAATAATAATAATAATAATAATGGACTGAGGGATTCATCAAGATTCTTAGAACAGAGTGTGAAACTTATGACACCCCTTCAGTTACTCCTTCTTATAAGTCTTCTGAAACTTTCTGAGCCTTAGATTAGGACCTGTCCTTGCATGTTTCTAACATACCTCACCACTTAGGTCTAAGATGCTGCTTGTGACACTATACCTGTCCTACGCAATGCCTTCTCCTCTGCCTCCTGGAGTATATGTCTTTTACCTTTAGATCTGCAGTGTGTACCCAACGTCTAGCACTTTGTTAGACACCCAGTATTAGCTTTTAGTAAACTAAGTATTATTGCTTTAGCTGATGTTTATTTATCCAAGAGTCAGAAAACTATTGAAAAAGGAGATTGTTATAATAGAATTCCCTGTTGGAACATAGAACGCTTTCATGTAACCTCTAAGGACATCTCTCTAAACAAATACACTGAACGTTAGAATGCATCCCTTCTAAAAGGTCTTCAGCGCTGAAGTGACTTGAGGATCCCTGGTGTGATCAGTGCAGCTCTGGAAGAATTTCAGCACCCCTTCCCCACTTAGGGGCAAAGCTGAAGATTTCAGGAATAGAAACGCACTATCTCTGAACTGGAAACTCTGGTTTCAGAAATATTGTCTCTAGGGCCCCATTTATTTTTTTTTTTTGGCTTTTTGGGTCACACCCGGCAATGCACAGGGGTTACTCCTGGCTCATACACTCAGGAATTAACTCCTGGCGGTGCTCGGGGAACCATATGGGATGCTGGGAATCGAACCCGGGTCGGCCGTGTGCAAGGCAAACGCCCTACTGCTGTGCTATCGCTCCAGCCCCAGCCCATTAATTTTTTTAAATAAAGCAGTCTTAGGGGCTGGGGTGATAGCACAATGGGTAGGGCATTTGCCTTGCATGTGGCCAACCCGGGTTCGATTCCCAGCACCCCATATGATCCCCTGAGCACCGCCAGGAATAATTCCTGAGTGCAGAGCCAGGAGTAACCCCTGAGCGTTGCCGGGTGTGTCCCAAAAAGCAAAAAAATTAAAAAAATAAAAATAAAGCAGTCTTAGAGACTAAGACAATGTGTTCTGGTAATTGATGAAAAACAAATATACTGAAGAGGTTGATCTTGGGTAAAATAATAAAGTACATTAAATTTGTTTCCAGCACTGTCCCTTTCCTCTTCCTGGCATACCTTCAAGCCAGCTTGACAAATATTATTATTGTATGTCTGTTATTTTGTAAGACCCTATGCCAGATGCTTGGGATGTAAACAGTTTGTTCATGGTCTATGGAGGAAGACAGACATAATATACAAACAACCTTAACTGAAGCCAGACATTGTGAAGTGCTAATAATAATCCCTAACATTGATTATTTATTAAGTGCAGATGCCATAGTTTTTATGTTTTTTTATACTCTTTACAACAAGTCCATAATTTGTTTCTATGTCTTATAGCTGTAAGGAAGTTACGTGGCCAGAGTCACATACCTCCTAACACACAGAGGGAGAGGGAGAATGAAGACCTTGTACTTAGGCTCAAAGCCAGAGTTCCTAGCAAACACTCCTACCTCTCTCTATCACAGTCATCCCGTTATTCATCGATTTGCTCGAGCGGGCACCAGTAACATCTCCATTGTGAGACTTGTTACTGTTTTTGGCATATCGAATATGCCACGGGTAGCTCTGTGTTCGGGATATACTCGGTAGCTTGCCGGGCTCTCCGAGAGGGATGGAGGACTCGAATCCAGGTCAGCCGCATGCAAGGTAAGTGCCCTACCTGCTGTGCTATCACTCCAGCCCTCTCTAAAAGATGTAATAGAAGTCTAATGAAAAGACAGGGAAGAAGAGAACAGAGAATGAAAATTTCAGGGGAAGCTTCTTTAAGGATGGGATACTCCTTTACACTTAGTAGATGAATAGAGTCTAGTGCCCACACCAACCCCCAATCTGGCCACTTAAAGACCACTTCTCTCTTTACCAACACATCGGCCTAGTTTAAGAGTAAAAGCTTTTTTTCATACTCTTCAAGTCTCCACCAGGAAACCTATCCTGGAGACTTGCAGAGAATAATCCAAACTTGACCTCTGACTATTGAATTTAGAATTACCAGCCAGGTAATTCTAATCAAATCAATCTTTACAGAAAAGTAATTAACTGCCTTTTAAGTGGTTTTCTTAATCACAATTGCCACTCAAACCTATCCTGGAGACTTGCAGAGAATAATCCAAACTTGACCTCTGACTATGAATTTAGAATTACCAGCCAGGTAATTCTAATCAAATCAATCTTTACAGAAAAGCAATTAACTGCCTTTTAAGTGGTTTTCTTAATCACAATTGCCACTCAGTGTCACTAGACATGTGTGGTAACTTTTACAAATGGTTGTCATTGGCCTTACTTCTACTTGGCCAAACCACCTTTTAAGAATGTTTCTCCCTTTGGGGGCTGGAGCGATAGCACAGCGGGTAGGGCGTTTGCCTTGCACGCGGCCGACCCGGGTTCGAATCCCAGCATCCCATATGGTCCCCTGAGCACCGCCAGGGGTAATTCCTGAGTGAAGAGCCAGGAGTAACCCCTGTGCATCGCCAGGTGTGACCCAAAAAACAAAACAAAACAAAAAAAAAAAGAATGTTTCTCCCTTTGTGCAGTCTGTTCTACTAGTTTCGGCACTTTCCTTAACTAGGACTGCTGAAGGGCATCAGCACTGAATCCTCCTGTCACAGGTTGAATAATGTTAGACGTGGCATTACTTTTCTGAGTGAATGTGAGGTCTGGGAACAATTCACGTAAGTTCTGTTCTTTGTGAGCTTTTTTTTTTTTTTAAAAAAAATCTTTAAAGCTTTTGGGGAAGCAAAAATTTAGTCAGTCTTTGTGGTAAAGAATGACCAAACTTTTTGGTGGCTTGATGGAAGGCAGAAAAGTAGAGGCACAAGCCTCGTCTCAGGACCTAATTGTGTTTCGAGATGGTTCTGCTAAAAGTTAACACGCTCATGCATCATTGGTGATCTAGTTACAATGCAGAGACTCATCCTCTAGCACTAATAAAGTCCCAGGCCACATTTTGATCCATAATATTCTAGGGTTCTTAAATGTCTTAATATCAGGACTTTTTTTGGTACCAAATGACCAAACCCTTCCTCATGCTGGAGCCCCTCCCTCAACCCCCACCCCCAGACACACAAGTTAACACTTTGAGTCACTGACTTGTTTTTGCAGGATAATAGAAAACCTTATTTGCTTACTTATTTATTTGTTCATTTCATAGCTATACGTCCTAGAAAAGAAAGTTGAGGCTCCCAGTTTGTCATATAAGAAACAAGTCTGAGGGCCAAAGAATAGTACACTAGAGCATTTGCCTCTCACATGGCCAACCTGGATTTGATCCCCGGCACCCTATATTGATTTCCAAACCCACCAGGATTCATCCCTGAGCACAGAGCCAAGAGTAAGCCCTGAACATCACTGGGTGTGGCCCCCAAACCAAACCAAAAAAAAAGAAAAAAGAAAAACCAATCTTAATCTCTATCACATATTATTTGGACTAGAGTGATAGCACAGCGGGTAGGGTGTTTGCCTTGCATGAGGCCAACCCTGGTGTGGTTCCTCTGTCCCCTCTCGGAGAGCCCGGCAAGCTAACAAGAGTATCCCACCGGTAGCTTGCAGAGCCTGGCAAGCTACCGGTGGTGTATCTGATATGCCAAAATCAGTAACAAGTCTCACAATGGAAACATTACTGATGCCCGCTCGAGCAAATCGATGAGCAACGGGATGACAGTGACATATTATTCACCCAAAAACCCCTATTCTGGATTTCCTAAATATCTCCCACCTTTTCTCCACGACCCTGTATCCCTAAGCTACTGTCATCCCCTGCCTCATACCAGACAATATGCCAGAGTGGAGTATTTGGTTCTTCTAATAGCTTTTCAGAAGAGCCTGGCAAGCTACCTGTGGTGTATTCGATATGCCAAAAACAGTAACAACAAGTCTCACAATGGAGACGTTACTGGTGCCCACTCGAGCAAATCGATGAACAACGGGAGGACAGTGCTAATAGCCTTTAGGAGTGCCGGGATTCAGCAGGCTCTCTGGGAGCTGTGTGCAGGACAATGGCTCTGTGAAAAGCATGTGGGAATAATCACAGGTGCAAGGGATAAAAGTGGGTGGAGGATGGGTAGAACCTCGAGGGAACTATGAAGGGGAAAAAAATATTGAAGAAAAGAACCTAGGAGAATGTTTGTCTAACATGCAATCAGCAGTTTCTGTGTTAGAATCCCAGGATGACTTTAGAGAACCAGAAACAATGGCAGTACATGCTCTGCATAGAGATTTCCTTTGGATTTTGTAGGAAGGATGTGAACAATTGCTTTATTTCTGTGAGGATGTAAGTAATATAATACATGCCCATTAAGAAAACATGATTAGGCAGATATGGGGAGAAAAGAAAAACAATCATTTGTGACCATCTTTTTGGTGTATTTCCTTGAAGTTCCTTTTTCTTATGCCTGTGCTATTTCTCTCTTTTCGTAGTTGTTGAGTAGATCCTTCAGAAATTGCAAATAAAAGAAAATAAAATAAAAGCCAGTGTGGTCAGGAAGCAGCTAACAGGGTTTTAGTGTAACAGTAAAGCACAAGAATTTTCCACCATTTCTCAAGTCTCTGTTTAGCATAATTTTGAATCACATAACTTATTTAACAGTTCCCAGCTAGTTACTATTTAGGTTGTTTCCACTTCCAAAAAATGTCTTTGTGCATGAAGTTTTTCCATATGTAGAGTTCATGCTGATTGCAGAGTCCCAGAAGTAGAATTATTGGGCCAAAAAGTGCCAGTGTTTTATAGATTTTGATTACTCTTGCCAAGTTGCATTCCCAAAGGGTGAACCCTACCTGCTCCCATAAACAGTTCCTGTTTTGCTGACAAGTTTGGAATTTTCTTTTTTAAAAAAGAATCTTGTTATTTTAGTTTGCATTTCCTTAATTAGAGGAAACTTGCTATTTTTCACATAATGTGCTGCTTCCTTCAAAGTCTGTTCATATCCTTTGCTCATTTATTGCTCATTTGGATTTTATGGTTTTTTATGGGGTTTTTTTTTTTGGTGAGCTCTTCTGTGATGAATATTCAGTTTTCCTTGATATTTGCAATAATTTTTCAGAATCTTCTCAGCATATAGTCTTTTAACAGTTAACTGACTCAACACATTTTTATTGGTGGTGGCATAGTTTGAGTCTCTCTCTCTCTCCGGGATTCAAACCCGGGTTGGCCGCATGCAAGGCAAACGCCCTACCTGCTGTGCTATCACTCCAGCCCCTGAGTCTATATTTTTATTACCTCTTTGATCCCAGATAATATTTTTTTGTTTCTTTGTGGGCCATATCTGGCAGTGCTCAGGGCTCACTCCTAGTTTTGCACTCAGGGCAAAAGCAAGGCAAATGCCCTACCGGCTGTATTATGGCTCCAGTCCCAAGATAATAATTTTTTAAGTTTCAAGTGAATATTATTTTTTTAACCTTTATTTTAATTTTTATTTAATTTCACAATAGATAAATATTAAATTTCTGACTCATCTTTTTAAAAAAGCATGTAGTGAATTTTTGTTTTGTTTTGGGCCACACCTTGCAGTGCTCAGAGCTTACTCCTGGCGCTCTGCTCAGGAATCGCTTCTGGTGTCTCGGGAACTGTATGGGATGTCAGGGACTGAACCCAGGTCAGGTGCATGGTAAATGCCCTACCTACTATACTATCACTCCAGCTCCACATATAGTGAAATTTTATAAATTTGTGCATGCTAGATAATATTTTGTTTTTAGGATATAAAATTGGCATTTATAATTCTTCAAATCATCTTAATTATGTGACAAATCTTCCTTACCATATTTTCCTTATGTGAAATATATAATATATATGCATTTACTTTTGTATGTGTTCTTTGAAACCATTGACAATTTTTTTAGATACATGACTGAGTTTAATTTTCAAAATAAAATTTTAAGTAGAAAATTTGTAAACAAGTTACATGTAAGCAATAAATTATTAAACTCTAATGCTGAAAACACAAAAGTTAGATGGCAATTTATTAAACTATATCATTATAATTAAGACAGTTTTACTAAAAATATCACATATTAATATGTTTATATCATGCTTTAGAAATACTATCACAACACTGACTAGAAAATTAGATGTGGTATTATTTGTATTTATACAAATTCCAAACAAGAAGACAGACATTTACTCTATTTTTTTTTAATTTATTCTTTTATTGAATCACCATGTGGAAAGTTACAAAGCTTTCAGGTTTAAGTCTCAGTTATACAATGCTCGAACACCCATCCCTTCCAATGACACTTTGGGTCCTGAAAAAAAATAGTGCATTTTTACTTTCAATTCCTTTAACTTATTTATTTATTTGCAAAAGGACATTTAAAGCAGAGAATTATAAAAAGAAGGTAAAGTAAATGCAGGGTAATAATTCTTCAAAATTGAATGAGAATAAAAGGAAGGTGAGGTTGCATTCTTTAACGGCATTTTAGGCAGCTGAATCTTGTATGACTATATCACTTTACATAGCATGGAATAGAGGTGTGTGAAAATGTCAGAGCGTTTTCTTTTTCAGTAACCCTTGTAGTTCCCAAGAATCCAATTAAAGTGAATTTGAATGACATAATTTAGGAGGAAGGAGGCAAAATCTCTAAACCATAAAATTAGAATTGCATAAAGATATGCACAAAAAGACATCTGAAGTATTGTGTCACAATCAAAATAATTTTTATTCATTTATCTGAAAAAGTATTGCAAGAGGGCCCAAAAAGTTTCAAGTGCACTAGAATTTGCATTATAAAAATAGTGCAGTATATACATAGCACTGTAGCACTGTCATCTCGTTCATTGATTTATTCAAGCGGGTACCAGTAACGTCTCCATTGTGAGACTTGTTACATGTAGTACATACATACATACGTACATACATATATTGATAAATTCATTTTCTTTTTATTTATTAGGGGAGATTTATTGTACAGGTATAGTATATTCACAGATTATAGCCCCCAAATCCCTAGAATTTAGAAATCCCTAGAATTTAGTAAGGATTTTGAACTGGAGAACTTGTCCTAGATTATCCAAATTGATTCTAATTCTGATTGGAAGTACACAAATGCCCTTATAAGAGGGAGTACAAGGAAGATATGACACAGAAGGTAATATACTTCTGAGATATATTTCATGGAGCACAAGATACTGTGCTGCTACCTTTAAATATGGAGGAGGAATAAACCAAGGAATATGATAACCTTTTTTTTTTAATATGATGACTTTAAATGATAGGAAAGGGGAAATGGCCCTATGATACTTTGAGTTCAGTCCGGTGAGATTGGTTTTTAGACTTTGGACCTTCAGAACTGAGGAAGAGTGAATGTGTGTTGTTTCAAGTCATAGGGTTTTTATAGAAGACATAGAAAATGAATATAGTGCACTGTAGCACAGTAGCACTATCGTCCCGTTGTTCATCGATTTGCTCGATGAACAGTGAAGTCTTCGTTGTGAGACTTGTTGTTACTGTTTTTGGCATATTGAATACGCCACCGGTAGCTTGCCAGGCTCTGCCGTGCAGGCGGAATACTCTCGGCAGCTTGCAGGAGGGAGAGAGGAATCGAATCCGGGTCAGCCGCGTGCAAAGCAAACGCCCTACCCACTGTGCCATCACTCCAGAATGTAGTGCTTTTTTAATAAATAGAAATAGTATGACTTTAGTTAGCTACCCTTTATTCTTTGGTGTGTATTGGGTCACATGCAGCCTAATCACCTGACAGATATTAACTTGGTTTGCCATCAACCCAATGGGATTGGTATGTACTGTCGCTATCTTACAAATGAGCACTGAAGAATGAATAGTTGTGACTTCCCTAATTTATCTTTTAACTGGTAAAGTTGGGATTTGAACCATTAGTTGTTGATCTTCCTATTGTTTTTTTTTTTAACAGAGAGAACTTCTTTTATTTTCTGGTGTGACTTGGGTGCGGGTGGGGGACAGGTTAGAAAGATCTAACCTGTTTGTAACCTGTTTGTATTTGAAAGGCTTTTTTATTTTTTATTTTTATTTTTAATTTATTTATTTTTAATTAGAGAATCACCGTGAGGGTACAGTTACAGATTTATACACTTTTGTGCTTATACTTCCCTCATACAAAGTTCGGGTACCCATCCCTTCACCAGTGCCCATTCTCCACCACCCGTAAACCCAGCATCCCTCCCACCCTCCCCAATCCCATCTCCCCCCCACCCCACCCTGCCACTGTGGCAAGGCATTCCCTTCTGTTCTCTCTCTCTAATTAGCTGTTGTGGTTTGCAATAAAGGTGTTGAGTGGCCTCTGTGCTCAGTCTCTAGCCCTCATTCAGCCCGCAACTCCCTTCCCCCACATGGCCTTCGACTACAATGTAGTTGGTGATCGCTTCTCTGAGTTGACCTTTCCCCGGAACGTGAGGCCAGCCTCGAAGCCATGGAGTCAACCTCCTGGTACTTATTTCTACAGTTCTTGGGTGTTAGTCTCCCACTCTGTTATTCTATATACCATAGATGAGTGCAATCTTTCTATGTCTGTCTCTCTCTTTCTGACTCATTTCACTCAGCATGAAACTTTTCATGCCCATCCACTTAACTACAAAATTCTTGACCTCCTTTTTTCTAACAGCTGCATAGTATTCCATTGTATAGATGTACCAAAGTTTCCTCAACCAGTCATCCGTTCTGGGGCATTCGGGTTTTTTCCAGATTCTGGCTATTGTAAACAGTGCTGCGATGAACATACATGTGCAGATGTTGTTTCGATTGTACTTTTTTGCCTCTCTGGGATATATTCCCAGCAGTGGTATTGCTGGGTCAAATGGGAATTCAATATCTAATTTTTTGAGAGTCGTCCAAATTGTTTTCCAGAAGGGCTGAACCAGTCGGCATTCCCACCAGCAGTGAAGAAGGGTCCCTTTCTCCCCACATCCTCTCCAACAGCGGTTGCTTTTGTTCTTTTGGATGTGTGCTAGTCTCTGATCTTCCTATTGTTTTGAAATGGAATTTACATACCATATGATTTTACTAAAGTGTACAATTCAAGATTTTTAGTATATGCACAAAATTCTATAAGCATTGCCACAGTAGATTGTATTATCTCCCAAAGAAACCTTGTATCCATTAGTAATCAGTTCCATTTCCTCCAAGAGCCCCCTCTCACCACTAGTCTTAAGTAAAAATAAATCAATTTCATAGCCAAGAACTAGGATTTTTATATCACATATTTATTGTAAAGTTATTACACTTCTTTTTTTCTCTTCTTTAGTTCATAGATTTTTGTGCTTTTTGGCATAATGAATACGTGGCTGTGAACTTCCAGGTACAACTTTTTGTGTTGGTCCATATTCTTAATTTTTCTTTGATATACAGATATATTTGGTTAGCAGATTTGCCTTCTGAAACCATAAGGTAGTTCTGGGAAGAACAATAGCAGATACAAGTCTAGACTGGGCTCTCTTCATAATTTAAATTCCTGGAATAATCTCATTGAGAAAGCAACACTTGTAAAAGAACATACTTTCTATCCCTGTAGTGTTTCTGTTTTTTCTTTCACATAAAATGTTTGCGATAAGGATGGTCTGTCAAACTTCCCATAAAGTTTCCTGTTCCTCATTGGTGGAGGAGAATGGGCACTGGTGGAGGGATGTAAACCAAATGCAAACATGAAAGTTCATAAGTTTGTAACTGTACCTCACGGTGATTCACTAATAATTTAAAAAAAAAAGTTTCCTGTTCCTAAGAGACATTACAGGTAGCTTATGGTAGAGACTGTAAGTGAGATTAATAAGAAATAAACAGTCCATTTCTAACTGCAGTAAGCATTTGCTATTATTGTCTGCCAAGTGTTCATTTCCCCTTCTGGTACCAGATCTCCAAAGTTCCGTTGAGGAACCATGCTTCCTTCACACTCAATCATGTTCTTTGGATATTACTGATTCTTCCTCAGTTAATGGAGGAGGGAGGGGGAATGAGAAAAGGGAAGAGAAGACCAACTTTTTTTTTTTTAGCTAAATGAACCAACTCTAGTGATAATTCCAGCACTCCATGGATGTGCTTTTATCACAGTTGCCATCAATTTCCACTGTACTGTACAATTTACACTGACGACACTGTAGCACTGTCTTCTCCTTGTTCATCAATTTGCTCAAGTGGGTACCAGTAACATCTCCACTGTGAGACTACTTGTTATGGTTTTTGGCATATCAAATACACCACAGGTAGCTTGGCAGGCTCCACTGTACTAGATGTACTAAATTCTGTATAACTTTGTAGACCCATAAGTAGCATTAGACCCAAGTGATGACATCCTCCTTTTAAAATACTTTTTTTTATTAGTTTATCCCCACTCCTACACCCCAGCACACCATGCTTACACCTACACACAAATCTACATACAGACTCACACACACACACACACACACACATGCACACCACACACTCTCTCTCTCTCTTTACCTATCTTTCTCTCTCTCCTTCTCTCTCTCCTCTCTTTTTTAAATATTCTTTTATGGTTTCTCCTCTTTTCCCAAACCTTAAAATTGGGGCATCTTCAAGTTAATTCTTGGACTGGAGGGATAGTACATTAGGATGGGTGCTTCCCTTGCATGCAGTCAACCTGAGTTGGATCCTCGGCACCCTATATGGTCCCCTGTGCACCACAAGGAGTAATTCCTGAGTGCAGAGCCAGGAGTAATTCTTGGGAATTGCTGAGTGTGGCTCCCAATTTTTTTTTAAGTTAATTCTTGGAACTTGTTTTCTATCTCCTTTCCTTGGTGATCTCTTCTAGTCTCATTCTATTTAAATCTAGTCTCACTGTCTCATTGAATTTAAACACTATCTGATGTTTCAGGTTTGTTGGCCTACTCTTTCCCTCTAAACGCCAAACTTGCATTAGTTGTCTTCTCTATTCAAAATTCCAACATCAAAGATGCACCTCAGCTTAACGCATCTAAAACTGAGAGCTTGATGTTCCCATTAGAACTGTTTCTCCCACAGATTTTCCATCGCAGCTCAAAACAACTCCATCCTTTCAGTTTCATGGAAACTTAAAATCAAGTTTCCTTCTCTCTTTGTTTCCCCTCCGTATCCAGTAAGGAAATGTATTGGCTCTGTCTTCAGAGTAGAGAAAATAAAAATATAATCACTCCTCACCATTTTCACTTCTACACACAGAACTGTTCACAATCTTCTCCAAATTATTGTAATAGTTTCCCAATTGGCTTCTCTCCTGCCCTTGTCCTGGTCTGTTCTCTACAAAGCAGCCAGATGTTTTAATGACTAAATATTTTAGCCATTAAAATGTTAGCTGGATCAGTCATTCTCTCAGAAACCCTCAGTGGTTTTTCATTGAATTATGTGTAAAAGCCACAGACTCTGCATGGCCTGCAAGACCCAGTGCATTCTGTTTTGTCCAAGTTTACCTTTCAGTTCTCAACTTCTGCTCTCTCCAACTCAGCCAAATGAACTTACTCTATACCTTAAACACCTAATTTCTCCTCGGGGAATTTTTATTTGCTTCGCGTGAAGAGTTCTTCCTAGAGAGAGACCATTTATTTACTGATTTCACCTATTTTGGGTCTTTCCTCGAGGTTATGTTTTGTCGTATCCTATGTTTTGTCGTATCTTTTAACATTTCTGTTTCTCCTTCTCTGCTTAACTTCCTTTACAGCTCTTATTGCCATTTAATATATCATATGTTTGATATATTTTTCATCTTTTTTCCCCTTTGTTGTTGTTTTGTGATGTCCAGCAGTCCATATGCTTGATTTCCGTGTTTCAGGTCAGGTTTATGGTGTCAGGGATCACGACATTAGTGCAGGCGATAGCATTAGAAGTTGTAGGGAAGTGTCAGGGATTGAACTCATGGCATCACACATACAATGCAGGCGTTTTACCATCAAGCCACATAATCAAGACCCCATTTGATATCTCTTTTTCTTATTGTGTTTCAAACATTGCCCTTCCACCCAGAACATAAGATCCATGAAACCAAAGATTTCTTCTGTTTGTTTCCTGCTGTATCCTATACCTAGAACAGAAAAATACACCTACTCTTTGCTCAGTATTTGTTTAATGAATGAGTCCCTCTCCCTTCTGCTTGGTCTTATCCTCCAAACATAATCAAATTTACTTTAGCCTATAATATTCTTTCTTTCTTTCTTTCTTTCTTTCTTTCTTTCTTTCTTTCTTTCTTTCTTTCTTTCTTTCTTTCTTTCTTTCTTTCTTTCTTCTTTTTTTAATCGACTCACTGTGAGATGCATAGTTGCAAAGCTGTTCATGCTCGGGTTTCAGTCACACAGTGTTCCAACATCCATCCTTTCACCAGTGTACATTTCCCACCACCAGTGACCCCAGTTTCCCTCCCATCAACCCCAACCCCAGCCTGTCTCTATGGCAAGCACTTTTCTTCTCTCTCTAACATTCTTCCTTGATTTACTCCATTCATCAAATTAGTTCTCTTTCCCTCTACCAATCTCCTTTAGCTTTATTCTACCTTTACATGAATTCTTTATGAATTTTTTTTACCTCTCATGGGGGCAGGGGCTCAGGGCAATACCTGATGATGCTCACGGGACCATATGGCATGCCAGGGATCAAATCTGGATCATCCACATACAAGGCAAGCGCCCTACCCATTGTACTATCTCTCAACCCCCTTTTCTCCTCTCACTTTTTATATTAACGGTGTTGTTTCCTTAGGCCCATTCTTCATCTTCTTTGACTTTCATTGCCTGCATTTCCCAAGGTGACTTATTCATATTTGGACTTTTAAACCACCAACTCTGTGCTCCAGCTCCAATTTTCATTCACTTTCAACTTCAGCCAGGCTCTCTAAGCTTTAGATCCAAATTCCCAGCAAAGAGCAAAATCTCTCTGCCTTGATGTTTTATAAACATCTCATATTAAATATGTGCCAAGATGAAGTTGTTGACGCTCTTGACCTTGGCCGAATCTACTCCTCCTTCTCCTCCTTCTCAGCCTTCTTTCATTGTAAACATTTATTGATCCAATCTGCCAAACCTAAACCTGGTGATAAGTTTTAACATCTTCCTTTCCTTCCCTCCCAGCAACGCTCCAAGCCTATCTGCTGCTCTCTATGTCATAAATAATGTCTAAATCAAATCCATTTCTTCCACCTTCAAAGCCCTACTGCAGATCCCATGATCTCTAAGAGAACTATTGCAGGAGCCTAAAACAATTCTTCTTCACTTTGTTCACCAATCTTTAACCTGCTGCTAAAATGATCTCACAACTGAGACTTATAACAACTTAGTATACTGGTAGCTAAGTAAAATATATTTTGCCAGACTATCCCACATTCTTTTTTTAAAATTATTTTTTATTAGTGAGTCACCGTGAGGGTACAGTTATAGATTCACACATTTTCGTGCTTGTGTTTCCGTCATACAATGTTTGAGAACCCATCCCTCCACCAGTGCCCATTCTCCACCACCGATGAACCCAGTATCCCTCCCACCCCCCAATCCCATCCCCCCACCCCATCTCCCCTCTGTGGCATGGCATTCCCTTACTCTCTCTTTTTGGGTGTTGTGGTTTGCAATAGGGGTATTGGGTGGCCATCGTGTTCAATCTACAGTCTACTTTCAGCACACATCTCCCTTCCTGAATGGGTCCTCCAACCACATTTTACTTGGTGTTCCCTTCTCTAGCTGAGCTGCCTTTTCCCTCACCATGTGAGGCCAGCTTCCAAGCCACGGAGCCAACCTCCTGGTACTTATTTCTACTGTTCTTGGGTGTTAGTCTCCTATCCTGTTATTTTATATTCCACAGATGAGCACAATCTTTCCATGTCTGTCTCTCTCTTTCTGACTCATTTCACTTAGCATGATACTTTCCATGTTGATCCACTTATATGCAAAGTTCATGACTTCATCTTTTCTAACAGCTGCATAGTATTCTATTGTGTAGATGTACCAAAGATTCTTTAACCAGTCATCTGTTCTAGGGCACTCGGGTTTTTTTCAGATTCTGGCTATTGTAAACAGTGCTTCGATGAACATATAAGTGCAGATGTCATTTCAACTATACTTTTTTGCATCTCCGGGATATAGTCCAAGAGTGGTATTGCTGGGTCACATGGGAGCTCAATTTCTAATTTTTTGAGAGTCGTCCATACTGTTTTCCAAAAGGGCTGAACCAGTCAACATTCCCACCAGCAGTGTAGAAGGGTCCCTTTCTCCCCACATCCATGCCAACAGTGATTGCTTTTGTTCTTTTGGATGTGTACACTCTGTGGTGTGAGGTGGTATCTCATAGTTGTTTTGATCTGCATCTCCCTGATGATTAGTGATGAAGAGCATTTTCTCATGTGCCTTTTGACCATTCGTATCTCTTCCTTGAGAAAGTTTCTGTTCATTTCTTTGCCGCATTTTCTGAGGGGGTTGGATGATTTTTTCTTGTAGAGTTCAACCAGTGCCTTATATACCCTTGATATCAACCCCTTATCAGATAGGTATTGGGTGAATATCCTTTCCCATTCTGCAGACTGTCTTTGTATTCTGGTCACTGTATCTTTTGTGGTGTAGAAGCTTCTTAGTTTAATATAGTCCCGTTTGTTTATCTCTGTTTCTATTTGGTTGATCAGTTGCATGTCATCTTTGAAGATACCTTTAACTTCAATATCGTGGAGGGTTTTACCAACCTTGTCTTCAATGTACCTTATGGATTCTGGTCTGATGTTGAAGTCTTTTATCCATTTTGATCTGATTTTTGTGCAGGGTGTCAGGTCGCGGTCTAAGCCCATTCTTCTGCATGTGGTTGTCCAGTTATGCCAGCACCATTTGTTAAAGAGTCTTTCCTTGCTCCACTTTACATTTCTTGCCCCCTTATCAAAGATTAGATGATCATACATTTTCTCCCACATTCTTGGAAAGATCCACATTTGAATTCCAAAAGTCTCAAATGAAATGCCAGTGCATTATGATTAAGAAAAGGCCAGCACCCCTTTTCAGAGACAATTCAGTGCAAATAAGCACAGACTTTAGTTTCCTCTCATAACACCCCGATGTTGGGAATAATAAAGAGCACTGTGGGAAAGAGAAGCAAAGTGTGATGGAAAGGGGCAAGGGGAATTCCTTGGCAAATTTGAGATTTGTTGTTTTGTCTTGCTCTGTGTGCGCACACACATTTTTGCTTCTGTGTACTGGTGGCTGTCTGTCTACCATTAATATAAAGAAGCCTAAGAGCTGATAGTCAACAAAAGGCATTACTCAGTCAAGACACTAATTAGCAGAACAGGTGCTTATCCACCAGTTTAACAGAGATTTGTCCTCAGTGGTAAAGGAACAAAAGCAAGTAAATGGGCCCAGATAAGGCCCCTTCCTACTTTTATGCCTCTGGACATTATGTTGACATGATTATGACAGCCCTATTGTCTCTATCCTCTGAAACACGACAGTATAGTAACAAGGCTCTTATCTTCTTTCCTGAATCTGAGTGTGACTTTTTAGCTAGAAGATTGAAATTCTTCACACCAATAGAAGAGAACCTATCACTTGGTGATTGCACTATTCCAGAACCCAAAGAAATCTGAGGGAACCAAGGACAAATCATACAATCCAGCCATCTCCAAAGGTGGACTGGGATGAATCTCTAATTAGTTTCCTTAAGTTCATTTTAGAAAAAAGGAAATAACATGCTCACTTATACACACAAACAAAATTTCTTATCTTAATAATAGGCCTTATATTAGATTTTTTTTTGCAATAAAGTAGAAATATCAGGACTGGATGTGGGTAGCTCAAAGGGTGAAATGTGCACATTGCATGTGGGAGCCCTAGATTCATTTCTTGGCACCACATGGTCCCCCAAGTACTGCCTTGTGTGCCCCCCACTAAAATAAAAAACCAATTCCCAAAGAAGCCGAGAAAAAAAATTGATTCCATAATAGGATAAAATGAGGGAGAATTCTTCACTTTGTTTTACTTTTAAAATTTTTGAATGATATCAAGAGATGCTTGGGGGACCATGTGTTTGAATCTAAGGTTCCTGCATATCTTCTAGCCCGTATAGGTATCTCTCTACCCACTTCGTCTGTTGTTTTCATTAGATACAGGAGGAGGATGCTCTGAGAAGAGAACCAAGCAAAAAAATTTTTTTTAATTTAATGGAAAACCCAAAATATAGCTGAATGAAACTTTATCATGAAGATGTTTAAAGAAAAAAAATGGAAACAGTAAAGAACAATCTTAGAGAAAATATTCTTAGTATACAAAGAACAACTTTAAGGACAGAAAGGAAATGAAAGAAAAAGGAGAGCACCAAAGAGATAGTACAGGGATTAAGGTTTGCATGCCTGACATGAGCCAAACCTGGTTCAATCCACAGTAGCACATGGTCTCCTGAGCATCACTGAGTGCAGCCCCAGAGCCCGCTAGCCCACTAGTGCTACTAATTGTGGCCCTGGAAGTCTCTGAGGACCGTGGGTGGCCTGCACCATATGACACTCACAGCATCACACCTTTGGTTCCTTCCACTGAACTACTAACTCGGTTAATCTAGAGTTACCTCCCCCTAAATACAAGAAGGAAAGGAAGAAAGGATAGGAAAGAAGGACAGAAAGGTAACTCAGATTAGAAATGCAAATAATAGGGACTGGAGGTGATAGCACAGCAGGTAGGGCATTTGCCTTGCACGCGACCAACCCGGGTTCGATTCTCAGCACCCCATGTGGTCCCCCAAGCACTTCCAGGAATAATTTCTGAGTGCAGAGCCAGGAGTAACCCCTGTGCATCACCAAGTATGACCCAAAAAGTAAAAGATAAACAAATAGAAATACAAATAACAGTTCTCTGAAAAAGGAAAAAAATCAATAAATCAGGAACTTTGATCATAGTTACTATAAGAGACATCTTTTTTTAAAAGAAATTTTGGACTTTCTCTCAAATCAGTTCTCATTATTTATCAGAGAATTTCTATCGGGGAGAGACCCTCTGAGTGTACAGAGACAGGCTGGGGAGTGGAAGAGAGACTGGAGATATTGTGGAGGGTAATGGGTACTGGTGAAGGGATTGGTATTGGAACAATGTATGCCTGAAACTTAATCATAAATATCTTTGAAACTTTGTCATTCATGGTGATTCAATAAAAAATTTAAAAATGGGGAAAAATAACTAAAAATAAAGAAGTTCTGGATTTAAAAAGCAAGAAAGTTGACCCTATTCCAGGTAAAATCTTTGAAAGGAAGTTTATACTCAGTTGTCTTACATAGAAGTAATAAATGTCAGGAATAGAGTACAAAAAAAGTTCAGGATAGAAAACAGCTGTCCTCAGACTTCTTTATAGCATCAAACTTTTCACAAGAATAGGGAGAATTCCCAGTCATTTGATGGCATAAGATTTCTTTTGTTTGTTTTATTTTGCTTTTGAGCCACACCCGGCAATGCTCAGGGGTTATTCCCAGTTCTGCACTTCTGGAGGGCTCAGGGAACCTTATGGGATGCTGGGAATCAAATTCTGGTCAGCCACATACAAGGCAAGCACCCTACTCACTGTACTATGCTCCTGTTCCCAAAGGCTTAAGATTTCTATAGTTAGGCAAGTTATCACTTTGTTACCACACTGATGATCTTTCTAAAAAATTATTTTGGTAAGCCTACCAGATCATTATGAAAAAAAAAAATTAAGATCACAAGATTGAAAAAAATGATTTAAATAAATTAAAAATCATAAAGGATTGAGTCTGATTATTAATATCCAAAAAAACAAAAACCATTTGACACAAATGAAATCTAATTAAGAATTATTTTAATTTTTATGTTAACTATATGTCATTTATGTCATTGGGTTACCCTTCTGGTGTATTAATATTGAAATTTATAACAGATTAAATAATTAAAGTAATAAAGTAAAAGCTCTTGAATCCTTATTTTTGATAACAGACATTCTTATTTATTTCTTCAATATTATGATAAATGTAAACTAAAGACTTCTTTTCTTTTAATTAATTTCCATAAGTACAGTTAAAAATTAGATGTTTGTCTGTTAGTTACAACTCTACAGAAAGTATATGAAGACAACTAGGCAAAAGTAAATAGCTGTATAATAAAAGTAATAATACGAGAACAGGGAGCTGGAGCAATAGCACAGCAGGTAGGACGTTTGCCTTGCACGTGGCCGAACCAGGTTCGATTCCCAGCATCCCATATGGTCCCCTGAGCACCACCAGGAGTAGTTCCTGAGTGCAGAGCCAGGAGTAACCCCTGTGCATAGCCGGGTGTGACCCCCCCCAAAAAAGAGTTTAAAAATAATAATAATATGGACATTAGTTCATATCAAAAATAACAATAATATGAACATTATAGTAATAAGAAGAAGAACATTAAACATCAGGAACAATAAAACAAGAATAACAAAATAAATTAGAAATGTTTAACTGCCACCATGTAAACAGAGACTCAACAGAGATTTTAAAAAGCTAAGAATTTGTAGGAAAGACATCTACAAAGAAATAACCCAAAAACATTCAAAATGAAGGTGAAACAAAATATATCTGCCAAATGATGGAGGATACATAGAACTTAAGGCAAAATATATTATTTCAATATTTTTTCAATATATATAATACAAATTATAATACAATCCAAAAAATGATGAAGAAAAAAATAGCAAATTTAACAGTATTAAGCAACTGTTATTTGAAGCACTGTTAATCTAAACTATTCTGGGAAATATGAAGTTAGGGATAATTGAGGTTAAAAGTAAGTCTTTAATGACAAACAAGGGAAAATGAGAAATAAAACATATTTATGGACTGGGAGACAATATGTTGGTTGGATTCTCGGCACCACCCAAACATTGCCAGATGCTGTCCTGAAGGTTCCTAAGCACCACCTGTGTGGCCCACGCATCCCTTCCCTTGGGGCCTGCACAGATTATGTCCTCAGACCCTTCACAAGAAACTGAAGCCAATACTGACCGAGAATCACAGATGGCTCCTCAGACCACCTCCTGAGCATCCCTTTAGAGAATGCCCCCTAAAAACATTCCATTTACAGTAGCATCGAGGAGAATACTTAGGGATAAATATAACAAGATAAATAATAAAACACTGAAAATTGTCAAATATTTTTCAAGAAGAAAATATTTTTCAAGAAGAAAAATATTTGAAGGTGAAGGAAAAATTAAAAAGAAAAGCACCATTTTTTATAGATAAGACAGCAGTATTGTTCCAATTGATTTATATATTTTACATACTCCCCATCAGAACCCCAACAAATGCCTTCACTACTACAAAAATTGACAAGCTCATCTTAAGGGATCTAGAGTAGTCAATAAGATATTGAAAATGTAAAACAAAATTTAAGAATTCACATTTCCTTTTTTTTTCAAGACTTACTGCAAATGTATAATAATCTAGACTGTTGAAATTGTCATAGAAATAAACATTACAAGCAACGAGATTAACTGAGAATCCACAATGAAACCCTCACATTTATAGTCAATTGCTTTTTCAGCAACAATACCAAGACAATTCATGAGAAAAAGAACAGTCAGTTCAACAAATGACACGTGTACACTGGCTATTTACATAGTTTCGGTTCTTATCTCACATAATAATACAAAAAAAATTACTACAGATGGATCAAAGATCTAAACATAAGAACTAAAACTGTAAAACTTCTTGGCGAAAACATAAGTATAAATATTCATAACTTTGTATGAAAATTTTAGATCAAAAATTTTAGATGTGACACCAAAAATAAAGAAAATATAAATTGGACATGAGAAAAAAAATTTAAACTTTTTTGCTACAAAAGGTGCATAAAAAAATGAAAAGACAAGAGCACTATGGAAATTTTTTTTTAAATTAGTGAATCACCGTGAGGGTACAGTTACAGATTTATACATTTTTGTGTTCATTTTTCCCTCACACAAAGTTCGAGAACCCATCCCTTCACCAGTGCCCATTCTCCACCACTGGTAAACCCAGCATCCCTCCTAAGCTCCCCAATCCCATCTCCCCCCACCCCACCCTGCCACTGTGGCAGGGCATTTCCTTTTTTTCTCTCTCTCTAATTAGGTGTTGTGGTTCGCAATTGAGGTGTTGAGTGGCCACTGTGTTCAGTCTCTAGTCTATATTCAGCCCGCATCACCCTTCCCCCGCATAGCCTTCGACCCATTATACTTGGTGATCCCTTCTCTTAGTTGCCCTCTCCCCAGAATGTGAGGCCAGCTTCCAAGACATGGAGTCAACCTTCTGGTACTTATTTCTGCTATTCTTCTATTCTTGGGTGTTAGTCTCCTACTCTGTTATTGGATATTCCACAGATGAGTGCAATCTTTCTATGTCTGTCTTTCTCTTTCTGACTCATTTCACTTAGCATGATACTTTCCATGCCGATCCACTTATACGCAAAATTCATCAACTCCTTTTTTTCTAACAGCTGCATAGTATTCCATTGTATAGATGTACCAAAGTTTCTTCAACCTGTCATCTGTTCTAGGGCACTCAGGTTTTTTCCAGATTCTGGCTATTGTAAACAGTGCTGCAATGAACATATAAGTGCAGATGTCATTTCGACTATACTTTTTTGCTTCTCTGGGATATATTCCCAGCAGTGGTATTGCTGGGTCAAATGGGAGCTCAATATCTAATTTTTTGAGAATCGTCCATATTGTTTTCCAAAAGGGCTGAACCAGTCGGCATTCCCACCAGCAGTGTAGAAGGGTCCCTTTCTCCCCACATCCTCTCCAACAGCGGTTGCTTTTGTTCTTTTGGATGTGTGCTAGTCTCTGTGGTGTGAGGTGGTATCTCGTGGTTGTTTTGATCTGCATCTCCCTGATGATTAGTGATGTAGAGCACTTTTTCATGTGCCTTTTGGCCATTTGTATCTCTTCCTTGGGAAAGTTTCTGTTCATTTCTTTGCCCCATTTTCTGATGGGGTTGGATGTTTTCTTCTTGTAGAGTTCAACAATGCTTTATATACCATTGATATCAACCCCTTATCTGATGGGTATGGTGTAAATATCCTTTCCCATTCTGTAGATAGTCTTTGTATTCTGGTCACTGTATCTTTTGTGGTGCAGAAGCTTTTTAGTTTAATGTAGGCCCATTTGTTGATCTCTGTTTCTACTAGATTGCTTAGTTCCGTGTCATCTTTGAAGATACCTTTATCTTCAGTATCATGGAGGGTTTTGCCAACCTTGTCTTCAATGAACCTTATGGTTTGTGGTCTGATGTTGAGGTCTTTAATCCATTTTGATCTGATTTTTGTGCATGGTGTCAGGTCAAGGTCTAAGCCCATTCTTTTGCATGTGGTTGTCTAGTTAGCACTAGGGAAATTTTTACAGATGATTTATCTGCTAAAGAACTTTGACTATATAAATATAGACTATATAAATAAATCTTAAAATTTAATAATGTTAAATAGAACAAACCAATTAAAGTGAATAATGGATTTGAATAAACATTTCTACAAGGAAGATATACAAATACCCATTAAGCATGTGAACAGATGTTCAAAATCATTAGCCATCAGGGAAAGGAAAATCAAAACCGTGAGATACTATTTCACAAACCCAATGGTTTGGCGGAATACTATCACATTCCCTTGGATTGCTTTAAGAGGATTTGGTTAGGGGAGTAGAAAATAACATTCAAAATGTGGTCTTAGGACCAGAGAGATAGGAAAGTAGGCAACAACCTTGCATGTAGCTGACCCTGATTTGATCTCCTGCACACTCGTTTCCTCCCCAAGCACCTTTAGGAGTGATCCTTGAGTGCAGAGCCAGGAGTAAGCCCTGAGCACATATGTTTGCCACCCCAAACCAAAAATGAAACTAAATAAACAAAATGTGGTCTTGATATCTATGCATTTGTTTTGTTTGTTTGTTTGTTTGTTTGGGTTGTTGTTGTTGTTGTTGTTGTTGTTTGGGGGCCATACCTGGTGATGCTCAGGGGTTACTCCTGGATCTGCATTCGGGAATTACCCCTGATGGGGCTTAGGAGACTATATGGGATACTGGAGATCTAACCCGGCTTAGCCACATGCAAGACTACCCGTTGTACTTTCTCTCAGGTTGTATTGATGGATTTTCTGTAAACCAGAGAAATTTGAAAAGTAATATCAAGTTTAACTCATAACACCTTCCACAACTTTACAAACAGATTTATGAGGCTGGACCTGTTTGAAATGGACTGGTTATGTAGATTAAAAAAAAAACTGAAATATTGGGAGTTTCGTACATTTCACCTTAATGTATAAAGTAAGCCTCAAAAGATAAAAAATTTTAAAAAATGAAATAAGCCTCAAAGTGAATGCTATAGAAAAATGCTGTAGAAAAATCTCTGATTATCTCATGGTAGATACTGGGAGGGCAGTTTTAATTCCTAAGCACCTGTATGGGTACTTAGGAAGTAGCTTGTGCTACATGAAGCTGGTGCAATTCCAGAAGTTATTGGATGTTCTACAATAGAAATGGCGCCCACTATTGTTATGCAGTGCACAATATGCACAAACATTTTAAGACCTGAAAAATACTTCCTACTAGATCGCAAATCAAGAAATAAATTGTTCAGTCAAGATGCAGCAACTAATTACTGAGCTGCTGCTTAGGGGTAAAAAGAAGAAAGCCTTTCTCCTCTCTCAGTGATGTTGCAAGCAGCATCAGGGTTCAGTTGCCCTGTTCCGAAAACTCATGCTTATATAGTACGTCCTTATTACTCAAAGGTATTTATAATGACACATGAGGCCAAGGGAAATGAACACACCTGGACTGATAACTAGTGCAAAGAAAGGAGAAACTCATTTTAAACCAGAGACCTGAGGGAGCTGTAAGCAATATATCACATCAGTCCTTTATTGATCCTATACAGGATCACAGCCCCATAGTTTAAGAAGCTAGATGATGGATGACCATGTTTAGCATTGATCAAAGACCTTTGAGGGTTAAACTTTGCTCCACTCATTTTGTGATCTTTCTCCTTCTAATCTCTTTCTCGCTTCTTTTCCTTCTTTGTGAAGACAAACCCCTTCCTCTGTGTGTAATCCATGTTGAATGTCTCATTATTTGTCTTAATTTGTTTCCCCTGGCACATTCCATGGAAGAACTGCAGACTTTATTCTTGCAAGAGTTCACCAGGTGGTTTGTAGGTCATTATGGGTCAATGGTTAATAAGTAGGAGACAATGTTCAGTCTCTGGTGACTAGATGAAGCAAACCAAAACAGTGAGGTACTATTTCTCATATACCAAAAGACAGAGAATTTTGGTTTTTCTTTGAAATGCCCATTTTTTTGAAGATGTGGGGAAATTAACACTTCAAATTTGTTGAATAGAGCATAATGGGTATGCTTTTCTGGAGAGGAATTTGGCTATAGTTATTTAAACTCTTAAATATGTATTCACGCTGACACATGATATCCACTTGTAAGAACTTACTCCCAGAAAAGCAGGATGGATATGCCCAAATCAGGCATAGTCAGGAATATGTAAAATAGCAAATCATCCATTAGCTTCATTTTTATCTTCAGATAAGTTTGCATATTAATTTTCCACGAATAAGCAAGTGTGCATGGCTCCTTGCTTTCTGAGCATCAAGGTACTAACAAATTATTTGAAAATGAGATATTACAGCTCAGAGGGGAAAGTTAAGGGAAATGGAACCAGAGGAATAGTACAGGGATTAAGGTACTTGCTTTGCGCATGGCTGACCCCAGTTCAATCCCCAGGACCAAATATGGTCCATAGGGTTCCCCAAGCACCACCAGAGGGATCCCACCACCAGATTTAGTCACATTTTATCATCAGACAATTTTGTCAGGTCAATTTTAATATTCCATGTCAATGGGATACCTTCTGTTGGTGCTTGGGGGTCCAGAGCAATGAGTGAGCCCTATGTAAGTATTCCTGTGTGAGGCTAAGCACTGCCAGTCGTGCCCCGCCCTCCAAAGAAAAAGAAAAGAGAAATGGAAAGTAAAGGAAATATATATATATATATATATATATATCTGAGTTTTAAATAAAAGAGAACATAAGAATGAAACTTGAAGGAAGCAGTTCCTTGAACTAAAAAAAGAGAACATGTGCTTGCAAAAAAATTGAAAAACAAAAACCTCTTAGAGCATCAGCATTGTAAGATTAGGAATGACTTTCCCTTGTCTATTCTTAGGGGAAGTTTCCCAACATAGAGCAACATTTCCACTAAGCGACGGAGGACATAAAAGAGCATCTCAAAGCAAATTAGATTTTTATTTGATGAACTGCTGAAATTTTTTAGATATATTGTAGTTAAGGTGTTTCAATGGTGTTGATATTTATGGTCTTGGGATAATTTTTTTCTTTTTAAAAACCAACCGTTATTTTTAATCAAAGTAATACATGCATATAAAGTAAATTTTAGTAAGTCGTGACAGTGATAACTACTAGTCCCATCACTTTCTGCCTCCACCACCTGTAAATACTATTTTTTTTCTTTTTGCTTTTTGGGTCACACCCAACGATGCTCAGGGATTACTCCTGGCTTTGCACTCAGGAATTACTCCTGGTGGTGTTTGGGGGACCATATGGGATACTAGGGACTGAACCCGGGTTGGCTGCGTGCAAGGCAAACGCCCTACCCACTGTGCTATCGCTCCAGCCCCCTTAATGATATGTTTTAAGTGGTTGTCCTAGTCCATTTGTGGCTGGGTGCTTTCTTGGTTGGCTGCATAATGTCTTCCTAGTCTTCCCTTTGCCTCTCTCCCATGTTGATTTTCTGTTGCACCAGCTTCCTCTCTCTAGGTGCACTACTTCATGGGTGGAGAACATCATTGAGTAATTTGTGAGAGAAGGTGCATGAGAGAATAAATGTTGCGGCTTTGTATTTTTTAGAGTTTTGAAGTCCAGTGCTATTATTTCCATTATTTTTATGTCAACTTCTCTTTTTTCACCCACCCTCACTTTCCAGGAAACACTTAGAATTTTTTTTAATCCCTTATGTACTGAATATTTATGGTTATGTGCTCTGTTGTGTGTTTATCCTCATCTTTTGTGTTGGACTTCTAGCTCCTCCTATTTGGCAACTCAGCGTTTTCAGTTCTGGGAAATTATCTCATTGGTTTCTTTGATAATTTTCTTTTCATGCTTTTCTCTGTTCTCTTTTTCTGGAAGGTCCATTAGTCATATGTTGTCTGCCTTGTATTAATAATTTTTCTTTTGTTTTTGAGAGTTGCTAGGATGTTTCCATTATTTTGTTGTTTAACTCACTTACTAAAATGTCTTATTTATTTTTGTTAATTTTCTAAAAGATTGATTTTATTTTCTGGTGATTTCTTTAAACAAAACTGTGTTCTCTTTTGGTCTTATAATTGCACTATTTTCACATCTCTGAGGAGAGTAATTTAAATTTGCTTCCCTTTTTCCTCTGGTTTGTGGTTGCTTATTTTCATTTCGACTTTCAGATCAAAGACTTAGTTACATTTTATTGTCAGAAAATTCTGTCAGGTCAATTTTAATATTTTATTCCAATGTCATTCATTACAGTCAATGGGTCTCAGAGAAGAAATTATTATTTTATTTTTCTTACCATGAATATTTTTAAGTTACCATAGAACACCCAAATCCTCAGCCCAACTTCTTGATCAAGTTGGATTTTCTATTAAATCCTTAAAAATCTCTCCTTTCCCTGATATAGCTTATCTTCCCCAGTCCCAGGGACAGTTGTCCTCAACTATGTTAGACAACTTTGTTAGAAAGAATGTATCACCTAAAAGTTCCCTGCATCTTTTCTCCAATATTACACTAGTTTTTCACACTGGGCAATAAAAAGGATCAAGTCAAAATTCCTTTCCATTGGGTAGTTACAAAGATATTTGAAGGTACGTTATCCAGACTTCTTCACATTTGCCTAGGTGTTTCTCCCTCATTTCACTCTTGTGAAACTCTAGTTAAATATTTTGATTATCGTTTTGGATTATTTCCTGTCATCCACCTTCTCACCTGAAGTGTGGAATCTGTAACTTAATAGAGGGGTCTGTATCTTGGAAGATGGAACTTGAATGGAACTTGAATAGAATACTATAATTTTATTAATATGCTGTGCCATTGCTTTAGTTTTAACTTAGAGAAATTTAACATAGAGAAATTTCATTGTACTATAGTTTTCCTACATTATTTGGATAAGTTTCTCACATATTTTGTTTCTAAGACTTTGGGCTATTTCCTTTAAATTACTTTCTGTTTAATTAGATTTATGAATACATTGTCGTCCTCTTTCATGTTAGTTAATGCTTTTCTTCTGAGAATTTTCTTTTTCATGCCCATTGCACTTGATGTTATTCACCCTACATACTGTTGCTAAAATGATTGGAAAAATCTTTTAATGGAAAGTGCATACATCAACTGATCATATTTATATTTGAAAAGGAAAATAGGGGGATTGGGCACTGCTTAGAGAAGATCATACACATTTTATTTTACCTTTACAATAACATTGTGAAATGAAAACCACTATTATTCCCATTTTACAGGTAAGAAAGTACCACCCATTGCTATATAATTAGGAGGGTTAAAAGTTTGTGATGCATAGTTACAGAGTCTAGACTATCTACAATCTAGAAATAGTAGTCTTAAATTAGATACCACTGTTACCAAGAGAAACTACTTTTGCATATTATATTTTATGCTAATTATAGCTGATATTGAATGGAATATCTTTCATAATCTTCTGAGGTGTACTGCATCTTTTCTGTAACAGCATAGCAACATAGAAACCTTTGCTAGGATAAAATGATGACATTGACATTGTGAACATAATTTTTATGACTCCTTAATAGCAGGCTTTAAGTCTTATGCACACGGAGCTAGCTAATAATAAGCACATCGCAGGCAGTCAAATATGATTTGGGTCACTAAAAACATAAATATATGAATGAGTACATAACATTACAAATAAGTGAATGAATGAAATTATAAAATAGCAGTGACTATTAAAATTTTTGGCCTATTAAGAGTTTTGGGACTATTTTCCCTTATAGCATATCATAAAACATGGTTTTATGAGTTAATTTGTCTGCTCTTAATAATTTTTTCGTTTCCTCACTGTCATTATTTTATTATGTTTTGGTGGGTCTCCACGTAGAGACCATGCAGTACCAGGGATCAAACTCAGGACTTAAACCACTGAAACCTTGTGCTCCAGCTCTTTGAAGTATATGCTTGGCCCACTGAAATTATTTTGGACATCAGAAGACATTCATGAAGCTCTTCGCAAGTAGGAAGAGAATGAAAGGAAATTACCCTGAGTGATTCAGATCATTGTGTCCTCAGGAGAGGTATAAATTCATGTATTTTTCCAAGAGCAGGCAGCTCTTCCAAAAAGTGCTCAGGGGCCTGAGAACATTACTGGTGATACTTGACAAACCAAGCCAGATAATCTGGCTTAGCTGTTGTGGAGGCCATCCGGTAGCTCTTAGAAGATCCTGCAGTGCTGGAGATTAGAGTCAGGGCCTTTTACATGCAAGGCATGAACCCTGATCTCTGAGCTGTCTCCCAGGCCCATCAATTCATATTCAATCCAGGTTGCAAGTCCATTTAAGAACTCTGATCTGTGGTGTTGAGTCCAGCTGTTGAAGTTCCTGGGAAGTAATAATCTTGGTCTGTGTCCAGATTATTGGAGACAGGCAGATCTGTCAAATGAATACTGGAAATGAAATTCAGGTATTTTGTGGAAGAAGTGAGCTGGATTCAGTATACGGAGTTGCTTAATGCTCATTTGGTGAAAATTTCTGGGCAGGCTGTAGTTCTAGGATGGAAATGAAATGAGGACAAAGACCTGGTAGCCCTTCACCAGATTCTCCTAAAGGGAAGATTAAATTCCTTCTGTGACACCTTATTCAGAAATGAGATAAACCATGAGTTTTCAGATGCTATTCTACTCAGGTGAAGATGCCCAAAATATTCCCCAGGAATTAGGTGAGGCTTAGCCTCAGGAGACAGGCCTCCTATGTCTTCACCAGAACAGGGCAGCAAAGTTGGAAGAGGTAAACGAGAGGAATAGATTACTCATGACATTTCTGTAGTAGGACCTCCTCCTTTCTCTTCCTTGGGTCATCTTCTCTCTGGTTTGTTGATGTATGCACTCTCAAAACACACTGCTCTGAACTAAACACCATGAGAGATGAAGTCACAGCACTCACAGACGAAGTCACAGACGAAGTCACAAAGTCACAGCACTCACAAAGACATTGATTTGCAATGAGCTCCAAAGGACTTTGTGTTGTCGAAGTCCTGGTGCTAAATGCTTGTGGCTCTCAAGGTTTCATTTACCCATTAACTAACTCCTTTTGCTCCTATCAAGATATTAGGGCATTCCCATAACCCCAAAAAGGTTCCTCAGGATTCAACACATATATATATATATTTGCTTTTTGGCTTTCAATTTCATGAACAATTGAGAAATCAGTTGTAGGACGTATATTAACTTTCTGCATCACATTAGAAAACCAGGTGGGTGTCCAGAATGGGGAAGAATTTCGGAACTGTGCCGTATAAAGAAATATGTCTCGGGGCTGGAGTGATAGCACAGCGGGTAGGGCGTTTGCCTTGCACGCGGCCAACCCGAGTTCAAATCCCAGCATCCCATATGGTCCCCTGAGCACCGCCAGGGGTGATTCCTGAGTGCATGAGCCAGGAGTGACCCCTGTGCATTGCTAGGTGTGACCCAAAAAGCAAAAAAAAAAAAAAGAAAAGAAAAGAAATATGTCTCAATGGAAGTAGAGGCAAGAAAAAACTTAGAAATTTGATGCTGATGATCAGGAAGTTTAGGCCAACGCATCTTAACAGACTGTCCAACATTGGCAGAAGGTTTACTACAGGGTCTTCTGGGGAGAAATCTTGCTTCTCAGGGCACATTCTTGAGTAGGGAAGATGTGAAGGAGGAAGAAGACAATCTCCTTCCCCCAGTATTAGTCACTCCATTGAGTGTTAGTTCTTCTTCACCTTTTTGTTTGCTTTTCTCCAGGGTGTTTCCATGATCTCATTTACATCTGAATTATTCTATAAAAACTTCTTAAGCAGAGAGCTGGAGAGGTAGTACTGCAGGTAGGGCATTTGCCTTACACACAACCAACAGGGTTTGTTACCCAGCACCCTATATGGTCCCCTGGAGACTTTCAAGAGTCATTTATGAGGACATAGCCCAAAGTAACCCCTAGCATCACTGGGTATGGCCTGAAAACAAAAAATAAAAATGACATAAAACTCTTAAAACAAGTTTTTGAAAATTCTTTTCCCTCTGTACCACAAATCCTATTGTTTTCAGGATCCTTAGGTGTTAGGGAAGATGAGGTGGGTGCACAGAGAGTGCCAAGGATAAAAAGACCCAGGCTCAGGGGTAGGAGGATAGTACAGCAGGTAGGGCGCTTGCCTTGCATATGGCTGACCAGGCTTTGATTACCAGCATCCCCAGTGCATCTCCAGCCTGTCCAGGATGATCCCTGACCTCAGAACCGGGAGTCAGCCCTAGAGTACCTCTGGGTATGCCCCATTCCCTAAAACAGACACTATGGCTAATTGTACACAAAGATAGTCTGGGCTCTTTGCCTTTATTGTCATATCCTTACAAAATCGATAAGTATGTATGTGTGTGTGTATGTGTGTGTGCGTGTGCGTGTGTGTCTATGTGTGTGTGTGTGTATGTGTGTGTGTCCTTAGCATTTTAGGGTTTTTTTTTTTGGAAGTATCAAAAAGGAGAGTAGATTTTGATGCATTTACCAACTGTTGTTGAGGCTGTCAAAATGTAAAGTCTTAGTAGCATCACTGTTGCTATTGTGATATGTTGAACACCATTTGATTAGGAAGATTTCTAATTCAAATGCTTGGTGTAGTGGGCCCATTACTGTGTTGGAGCTTTCCATGAGGACTCTCCATGATTTCATCGCTCCAGAGTCACATGAGAACATGTGTTTGTTAATTGGTTTCACATACTGGTAGCTACAGATGGAGTTTCTGGATGTTCCTGACTGGGACATCAAGGAAGTGTTTCAAAGGCAAGAGGCTAAATCTTGACTAAACTACAGAGAAAAATGTGCACTTTTATTTTTGCTACTCCCTTTCTGAAAGACAAACAGATTTTATTTGTTTGGATATGTGAGCTTGTACTAGCTTATTCTAATTCTTTCTGATTATTCCAATTCAAATTCTTTCCCCCTCAAGTCTTTTTTTTTATTTGTCCTGTCTTAAAGATAAGACAATACCCTTATTTAAAAAATATATTATTGGTCTGGAGCAATAGCACAGCGGGTAGGGCGTTTGCCTTGCACACAGCCAACCTGGGTTCGATTCCTAGCACCCCATATGGTTCCTCGAGCACCACCAGGAGTAATTCCTGAGTGTATGAGCTAGGAGTAACCTCTGTGCATTGCCGGGTGTGACCCAAAAAGCAATATGTACATATATATAATCTTCTATGTTAGGAACTTGATAAGATCCTTAGAAATTTTGACTGAGTAGCATTGGGTTTTCTCTCTTACACAGGTATGCATGAAAAACCAAAAACCATTTACATTCTTCCTGACATTATGATGGTAGGAAAAAATCCGAGTTTATTTTTAGGGCAAGCCACATGGTAGAAAGACTAACAAATATTTGTGGTTGCCTTAGGAACTCAGCTTCTAGATAGACTGATTGTGGGAAGAGGAACAGGTTTGCAAATAAGACAATTTCGGAACAAAGTCATAGAACAACGAAACACCCTGGGAAGAGAGATTGACAGAGGTGAAAAAAATCTATGAAAAAATATATAGATTGCTAATCATTTTTTTTCCTTTTTTGCCTCTTCTACCTTCCTTAGGAAAGGAATGTGATGGAATGCATTACATAACCACATGATTTTCTTGTTCTTAAAAAATTTTATTATTTTTTTTGCAGTGCTGGGATTGGGAAATGGAGTTACTCCTGGTTAGATACTTGGAGTGTTGCTTTGGGGACCATATGGTATGGTGTCTGGGATTGAACTGGGGACTCTTGCATGCAAAGCATGTGAGCCAGTTGTATAAGCTGTCTACCCAGTTTTTTTAATTTTAACTTTTACAATATTTTATTTAAACACCGTGATTCAGAAAGTTATTTACAGTAAAGTTTCAGGTATGCGATGTTCTACCTGTAATCCCACCACCTTCTGGCCCCATCCCTCCCACCCCTGCCTGACTCTTTGAAACACACATTTTAAAGTTTAATTTTTGTAATTTGGATTCCATGCTTTTAGTACTGTTGGGTCTAGTAGTTTAGATATGTACAGATAACTGCCTCCATACCACACACAGGCCCAAGGTCCCTGACCTTTGACCCCATGTTGCTCCCACCCTTCTCTTCTTGCTCCCCTTCTCCCTTTCTGCTCCTTACTTGGCATTTTTTGTTTCTATAATTTAAAGACAATATTTTGCCTACCTTTGACATCTTCTAATCCCTAGACATATATTCTATATATCGCAGATTAGTGAGAACATCTGGTATTTGACCTTGACCTTCTGACTTACTTCACTTAACATAAAATCTTCCAGTTGCATATAAGTTGCAGTGAACCACATGATTTCATCATTCCTTGTGGCTGCTTAATATTTTATTGTGTAGATATACCACATCTTCATTATCCACTCCTCTTTTATTTTTTTTTAATTAGAGCAATCAGGATAATGATCTGACCATCATGTCAGTGACCCCTAAATTAGGTTGTCAAAGGAAGAGACTCCGAAGCCAAGAAACACAGCTTTTTATATTATTGAATCTTTCTGGAAACAGTACATTTTTTTCTGGAAAGATGTCAGACCCACTGTTCATGGGAAGACATGTAACTCCAGTGAGCTCTGATGTGTCTTACAGAGAAAAAGATTAACTGCAGGCCTTGAGGGGAAATTTTGGCTTTGTTCTCCAGTCACCCAAAACCATGTTGGACCCAGAAAAATGAAAGTTTTGAAGGCTAGAACTTGCACCCTGTGTACTATACACTGTAACTTGCTGTTCCCTCAGGAAGTTCTTGATGTTTACCCAGAACACAAAATATGTTGGAAAGCACCACCGGGCATGGTGCTCCTTCCCTGGTGCTACTATTGAAGAAAAAAGGGAAATTGTTTCCTTTTTCAGGGATGAAGTGAAAATGGAGAACAGAGTGGTGGCAAGACTTAAGTATCAGAGTTTGCAAGGCTCCAAGACTCCATTCCACCTGGCCAAGATTGTGATAGGGTGTGTTGCAGGGGACTTAGGTGTAAGGATGTGTATGTGGGGGGTGGGTATGACAGGTGACACAAACTGGGCTGAATTGAGAGAGGAGCTGCCAGCCCCCATGGGGAAGCAGGAAAGCACGAGTTACAGGTCTGTTTCCAGAATGTCAGCTCACATGGCTAGCTTGCCGCTATGGAACTCAGCCTCTGTCATCACTGGTCCACATCAAAAACAACCCAGGTCTTTCCTACTTCTGTACTTGTCTGCATCCCTTGCTTCAGTGACTAGATAAGTGCCCACCATTGATACAAAGTATTTTCAGAAGGATCTTTTGTCCCAGGCCAGTTCTATTGCTCTACTTCCAGTAAGAAGGGGAGCAGGGAAAGTTGAATAAACCCACGTTCCAGTCCTTCTGCTGCTTTTCTTATTAACCTGTGTGACCTCAGGCAGGCAGCTTTAATTCTCAGGATTTCAGTTTTCCTCTGTGTAAGATGGGATTAATAGTAGTACTTAGTTTTAACTTTGTTATAATGAAGTTATTTAACTTTGTTAAATAAAATAGTATAAGCTCAATCCAGACTTTAGCATGAACTACGGTTACTGGAACAACTGTTGGTAAATTGTGGCTAAGATCTTAAGTTCCTTTATGACATGCAGACCAGTCATAAAACCCAACTTCTGAGAAACCACCTTGACCAACTTCTCTTAGAACATAGTCGTGAAACTGGTCACACTTAGCCCAAGAAACTGTGTGGGTGGAGGTTATGTGAGAGACTTTGAGTGTCAGTTTCCCCTGATAATTAAAACAGAATTTTCAGCTTTCTGTCCCTCAGTTTCCCTGACTCTGAGCTGGGTATCATTGTAAAAGCCACCAAATAAACCCTTTGATGACTGAGTGAAAAGATACACAAGTCTATATACATGCATGTGTTTCTGGATAGTGTAAGAATTTTACCAACCTTGGGGCTAGAGCAATAGCACAGTGGATAGGGCATTTGCCTTGCACGTGGCCGACCCGGGTTCGATTCCCAGCATCCCATATGGTCCCCTGAGCACCACTAGGAGTAATTCCTGAGTGCATGAGCCAGGAATTACCCTTGTGCATCGCCAGGTGTGGCCCCAAAAAAAGCAGGAAAAAAAAAGAATTTTACCAACCTTAACTATGAAATAATAAAACGACCTGGTGCTCAATAAATTAAAAATCAAACAAACACAACTATAGATGTTCCACAATCAAGCAGGTTTTTGTTTAGATCCTGGCCCTGTATCTGTGTGACCACAAACATGTTAGTAAACTTTCTGACCTTGTCAAGTGCAAAATGGGCAGATGGTACCTGTGATGTTATGAGGATCTCGTGTATATAATGAATTTTACCCAAAAAGCACATAGCAAATGATGATGAGATTGATTGTGAGGATGACAGTTTCTTATGGCCTAGGGTCCTATGATGTTGTTTTTTAAAAATTCTTCTCCCCTACCCCAACTTGATGATCCTGGGAATCAAATCCAAGACCTCACATATATGAAGCATGTGGTCTTCCACAAAGTCACAATATGGGGCTGCTGCCCTTTTCCCCCAAATAAGGAGTCACACCCAGGAGAACTCTGGGTGCCAGGGTCACTTTTTGAGGGTTACCATGGCCACATCTTACTTGCTGGGGGTCAGGCTTATGGTACCAGGGATAACACTCAGAACCTCATGCATGCTGGGCATATACTCTCCCGTGGACCTTCTCTCTGCTAGCCCCCAGAACTCCTCATTTTATTGGGATGGTCCAAAGGGACAGGATGTGTCTTGTTAAAACTGGGTTCTGGTGAAGTAGATGTGTGACCTGAGGGTCTCATTTCTGAGCTTTCTTACTACCTTCCGACCCCTTTGTCCTTCCACCGTACTTCCCAGTGCCTGAGTGTTGCCTAAACCTTTTGCTCCCGGTTCCCAATGGTCAGCTTACCTCTCCCCTTCCCTTGCTGCTTCTATTCCCTTTCTCTTCAGCTCTGCAAGGTCTGCAGGGAATAATCCAGCTCAGTAATTCACTTGAGGAGTGAAGTCCACAGAGCCTCCTTCTACTTTTTTTTTGGGTGGGGGGAGGTTAAGGAGATAGGGCACACCCATTAGCATTGGCAAGTCACTCTCAGTGGTGCTGGGAGACCATGCCTTACTGGCCATCAAATCTAGGGTTCCCTCATGCAAAGCCTTTTGAGCGATGCCCCCAACCTCCCTCTGCTTTCAAGGCTGCCAGAAGGATTTCTTCTTTAACCAACTCAAATTGGGTATTAGTAGAGCAGTAAGCAAAGGAGGATGCAGGATTCTTTGAGCACAGGATTTCCATCTTGCCTTCGAAGGATCCTGAACAACAAGCCTGGAAGAGAGGGCAGGATCAGAAAGGAATGGAGGTGGTATAGGTATTTCCAGTCTCTCTGTTACAACTCCTCCTTATTCTAGAACCTGTACTTCATGTTGCTCCCCAAGGGAGAGGTTACCTCAGGACAGGTACCTAACAAGTCATGTGTAGTTCTAGACTCTGGTTCCCAGTGTCCATTGTCAGCAGGAAGAAAAATCCCCTAAAATACCAAATTCTGTGAGATAAATTTGTTGCTGAGGTGGCAGGAATCTTCTATTCTACACTAGACCTTTCTGTCATGGGTAAAAAAGAAACTGTAAATTTAGAAAACTATAAACAAAACAAAACAAAATAAAACCCTTAGTATTATTTGCATTTATAAAAAGCCTCTGATTATATGGCTATTGTTCATTCCCATATTTGATTTTTATATTGATTGCAAATTAACTTATAGCCTTATAAACTCTGATCATCATAATCATTGAGTTTACAATTCATAGGAGTTTCTTATACATTCATCAATTTATTTTAGTCCTCTTAGCATTCTGACAAGTCGATATTGCCATTAATCTTCATTTTACAGTTGAGGAAACAAAGACTGAGCATGTGTCTTACTCATGAATCCTGAATTTGGTAACCTCTGGGTTTTATTTTATTTTCAGATTTGACTCAGGTGATGAGCTACCAACATCGAAATAATGTATATAATGGTTCTGGCTTGTAGACTTTGCATCTTCATATGTGAAAATTAACTATATTAATTGCAAGAAAAAGACCGAGGGGAGGAAAAAAGGGAAATTAACTATTGATACAACTTTGAGGGGAAAGTTGTGTGAATCTAGTATTCAAATCTTATTTAAGCCAAGTTGTTTTGTGTTTGCTTTTTTTTTTTCAGCCAAAGTAACCTGTTGAAATAAACATGCTTTTATATAGAAGCATGAGGTGGGAAATTTTATGACTTTGGGTGAAAATGGAAAGAACAGAGAATGTAAAGGACATTAGTATATAGATATAAGATAAGCCACTTCAGGCTGTGGATGTGGCATAGAGGCAGAGTGTATGCCTTGTACATGTGAGGCCCTGGGTTCAGTTCTTGTCACCACTGCTCTCCTACCCTCACCCCCCCAAAAGTTAGTCCACTCTTATGTGGAAGTATTGGAGGAAGTGTTTCTACTATAAATTATTAATCTAAGAGGAAAGAAAAATAAATATTAATGCAATATTCCAACTAAAGGTGAACTTTGCATATTAGCTTTGCAAATTATTATGTTCTCAAAGATATTCTACCTCATTGGACTGAGTGAAGTTTCTAGAGCTATTATTTGTGGTTTTCTTATTGGCAAAACAGGTACTGAGATAGTATTTATCTTCTAGGACCTATGGTTGGTAGCCTGCCTCATGAGCTGGGGCAGAAGGCAGCTGGAATAGAGAAGAGATCACTAAGTCAATGATGGTTGAAGGGATAGTTCAGGATGGAATATGTGTGCTGAAAGTAGCTAAAGGATCAAACGGGATAGCCTCTCAGTATCTGTATTGCAAACCATAATGCCCAAAAGTAGAGAGAGTAGAGGGAACATAGTCTGCCATAGAGGCAGGGGGAGGGGTAGGATGTGGGGGGGGGGGGGGACACGGGGGATATTGGTGGTAAAAAATGTGCACTGGTGTTTGATCATTGTATGACTGAAACTCAAACATGAAAGCTTTGTAACTGTATCTCATGATGATTCAATAAAATTCTTTTTAAAAACCAGTGATGTGAAGTACCTAATAAAGTTCCTGGCACAGGGAAGTTTGCATTGATGTTTGCAACACTCTCCTCTATTAATCCTCCTTCAGTCCCTTTCAATTATGATATTCTGAAAAGCTGTAGCTTTTCCTGGATGTTTATTGGAAATCCTATTTTCAAAAAAAAAATAGAAAATGTTCAAAATTTTTCACTTTGCTTGCAAATACTTTCTGTAAATTAGGGGAAGAGACTACCCTTTCTCTTTTATTTAATTCTGAGTAAGAAAAAAAGATGCAGTTAATGAGGCAAAATAAATTATTCATTATTTTAGACATTGATAATCTGGAAGAAAACTGAACACATGGACTCAATTTTTATTTTTTAAAAAAGATTAAATAAAATTAAAAAGATGATCGTTAAGATCACATAGTCAGACTTGGTAAATAATATGACTGAAGAGATGATTCGAGGAGCACTCTGCTGGGAATGCTCATCACAATTCACAAGTGCTCTCCCACATTCTCTCTCTCTCTCTCTCTCTCTCTCTCTCTCCCTTCTCTCTCTTTCTCTCTCTCTCCTCCTCATCCCTCCCTCGTACATGTTTCTAAATAAAACTATTTTACTTCACCCCCACAAAAAAGAACCTAAAAAAGAAATAACTAACTAAATGACATAAATGGTTATGGGATATATAATAAGTAGTCTTAATAGGTACGAAATTAAAAGACATTTAAAAACAGTTCTTTGAACAGAGGGCCTTCGTGATTCAAAAGTTATGGGTGAGTTTAATTTTTTTTCTTTTTATATATTTCTCTCTTTTCTAAAGCCTTCTATGATGATCACACATTTTAGAAAATAGAAAGGTTTTCCCCAAGGATACATGCAGTTAAAAAAAAGAGAGAGATGGCTGCTAACTGAGAAGAAAGTTGAAAAACTAGGAAAATTTCTTTAAAAGTATCATTTAGGCTCAAAGATGCTTAGAGATGAGGCATGTAGGAAAAAATTCTTAAGATAACAAAAAAAAGTTATTTTGGTTATGGTTCAGTGGGAGAACATGAAAAAGGATGTACAGTGTTAATGAATTATGCAAAGGAATTTGAACGTCTAAGCCTCTTTTATTTTTCTTCAATCCACAAAGATGAAGTTCAATTAGTTCACAGTAAAACATGCATTATTTAAAAGCCATAGAAACCGATGAGATTTTCTTAAGAGAGCCCCTGACTTTTTCCAAATGAGATTATAGAACTCTACAGAAATGCTATTCTTAAATTCTAGAGTCAATACTTTATTTTTTTCACTTTTCCCCCACTTTATGTCAACACCATAGTTTACAGTTGTCCATGATGATTTGTTACAGACATTCAATATTCCAACACCAATCCCACCACCACTGTCACCTTCCCTCCACCTTTGTCTCGGGTTTCCCCACCATCCCTCAAGCCTGCCCCCACAGCAGACCCACAATAATTTATTTTACGTTGCTTGATACCACTAAATGGCTAATGGTATTATAAAAAAAAACACTTCAGTAAAAGAAAATTTGTGAAAATTATTGTATCTCACCATAGAGACATTAAGTCCTTGTCTGAGGGTTTACTCAGCTAGTTATTACAAGTTAAATTTTCTGTGTTAATGTTCCTTTTAGTTGAGATTAGTTGTTTTCTATGTTAAATTTCCATGCAGTCTGGTGTGCTCTTACTATATAGTGGATATTATATTTCATAGTATTGCATAGTATAGTAAATATTGTATAGTATAGTAAGTAGAGTATTGTATAATAAGTATTACATAGTTTCTACATACTTCATGAAATCCAGAATATTTAACTGGACAGTGCAGCCGGATTCATGATGGCAGCTGTTGGGGGTGTGAACGTGGCTGCCTTGGCTTTGGTAGGGCAGGAACTTGACCCGTCCTGGGACTCCTGAGATAACAACGGAGGTTTCAGCTGAGACTAGGTATCTGAGAAATTTTTGCAGCTCGTCAATCTCTTTCAAGATTTATTTATGAGTCTCTGGAACAGGGCCAGTGGATGAGCTTACATGGCAGCAGCGGTGGGATGTGAGTGTAACGGCCAGGATTTCCAGAAGTATGGGGAGGTGGGAGGAGGTTGCCCACCCTGACTCAGGAAGGCCCAGAGTTTTCAGTCCCATATGCCCAGTATACCTGAAATTTTCGGCGGGTTAGCATCTCTGTAGAGTTTGGTGGAGTCGGGCCCAAGGCATGGAGCACCTGATAGGGTGTGAGTGCAGCTGTCTGGGCTTTGCTGGGGCAGGAACTTGTCTAACCCCACTATCCCCATCCCCAGATTGCCCAGAAGTTAGAGTTAGTGCTTTAAATAATAAGAAGAGTGTGGATTCAGGTTAACCTCCACTTTAGGTTAATTCTAAGTGAAATCTTTAAAATAGATATGAAATATTTGTTAGCACATAGAAAACTGATTACTTAAAAGTGGCTCATATTTGATAAATGAAGTTACATCAAATTGTCCCAATTTGGAAGATTTGTAGAAGAATGCTACATTTTGGCAGTCCCTTAAGTTTGTAGATATAGGGCTGGAGCACAGCTGGTAACACGTTAGCTTTGCATGTGGCCAACCTGGGTTCTATTCCCAGCATCCCATATGGTCCCTCGAGCACCGCCAGGAGTAATTCCTGAATACATGAGCCAGGACCCTGTGCAACACCAGTTGTGACCCAAAAAGCAAAAAAATAAAGTTTGTAGCTATAAAATATTTTATTTCAGCAAGAGACTTTCAATTTTTTTGTTAAAGAAAATATTAAATGACAAAGAATAATAAGCCTATCGTAAAGTAACAAATAAAATTAATACTTAGTAACCAATCTAGTAATAAAGGCTCTGACATTACCCATATTCAACAATCTTCTTAGATTTTGTTCCTTTATTATTATTCATCACCAGGCTTTATGATGTTGGTATTAGAATAAAAGAAATAAATTAAACATTATTTTAACTTTTTGCTATTTCAGCATGAGAAAGATGTGTGAAAGACTTTCACGTAGGCCTAAAAATAACTTGGAGAAATGTAAATAGAATGAATTAAATGAATTGGTACTCAGGTGAATCTTTATATAGTTGATGAAATTAGGTTTCTTTAGCTTTGTCAATAGGAAACCTGAAGACAATTTTATATAACGGCTTGGTGAACTGCATTTTAATGAAGTAAAGCACTATGTATTGCTTCAGAACTTAAAGTAAGGTCCATGTGTGGAAGTTACAATGAAAATTGAAATAGCCACCTTAGTTCAAGCGTTCTAAGGATTACAGATCTCTGGCAATGAAAATGCACCCTGTCCCTGTGAGAGTTACATACCCATGCTTCAAGAATTTTGGGGAAAGTTTGCCATTTGGAATGTGTTTATATCCTTGACTGTACTTTAGGGTCAGTTGAAGGGCTTTAAAAGTGAGTGATGTTGAGCTGGAGTGAGAGTTCAGCAGGTAAGGCATTTGCTTTGCACGCATCCAACCCAGGTTCGCTCCTAGCATCCCATTTGATCTCCTAAGCCCTCCAGGAGTGATCCCCAAACCACTAGGTGTGGCCCCCAAACAAAAAACAACAAAAAAAGAGTGATGACTGGGTTCCACTTTCAGGGGTTCTGATGCAATGACACTGGTTAAGACTAACCAGGGGAAGTTTCGGTGGTTTTTCTCAGCTGTCAGGACCAGAAACCTAGAAGTTAATGAACTCAAAAGATCTTTTAACAGAAAGATTATTTTGGGGTGAGGAGGAGGTGTTGGGCTCTTTTGGTAGTACTTGAGACTGTATGGGTTGCTCGAGATCCATCCCAGATGGACCACATGCAAAGCTGCACTTTACCTGCTATATCATTTCTCTGGTCTAAAAGGATTTTTTCCTCTTACCCTGAAAAAGATTCATCATGTGTATGGGGAATTAAAAGTCAGAATGGTGGATACCCTAAAGAGGACAGTGAAGTCAGAAATGAACCTGAGTTCAGGAAAGAAGAAAATTGTTTAAATACGACCGGAAGCCCGGATCAACCAAGAGGGAGTGTCTCTTAGAGGAGAGGGTGCATGTGTACTTAGAAGAAGGATAGCAATGAAGTGTGACCAAGGAAGGTGGCGCAGAGATGCTAAAACTAGTCCTGCACAGACTAGGAGGAGGGTTGCTTTCAGAGTGCCCCGAAGACAAGACACCCTTTGTGTTCCTACTCACTCTCTTGTAGATTGAAGACATGTTGTTTATACATCTGGATGCGTTGGTCTCATGAGCCACTCCCCAGGCTCAAATTCATGTTGATTCAAATTGTTTATTCCAGCGACAGGACCTTGCTTGCCTTGGAGCTTGCCAGAATGCTGGTGTTGGGTCAGTATTCTTCCTATGGGATTTGTTGGAATTTCTTACCCACTTCCTGACCTAACCCCTGCTGGAATTTCCTAAAGTGATATTTGTTTACTTCTGGTGCTCAGGGCCCACTCCTTGTTCTGTGCTCAGGGATCAGTTCTGATGGTGCCAGGGATTGAATCAGGGTCTGCTGCATGCATTGTGAACATCTCTCTCTCCCCTCTCTCTCTCTCTCTCTCTCTCTCTCTCTCTCTCTCTCTCTCTCTCTCTCTCTCTCTCTCTCTCTCTCTCTCTCTCTCACACTCTCTCTCTCTCTCTCTCTCTCCCCTCCCCACCCCCACCCACCGCTTCCCACCTAGAGTGATATTAAAGCTTGTTTCTTTGCATTAAATAAAGAGGCACAAGAGCTACGCAGCAAAATAAAGCAGGTTAGGAAGTCTGAGGAAGCCGCCTATTGGGAACAGATTGGAGTCTGCCTCCCAAACCTCTGCAATCTCTCATACACAAAGAGAATATATGGGTGGGATTTCTTGTGTTAACAAAATAGCTCAGAGGAAGTTCCTCTGAGATCTTGGGAATATGATTAGACTTTTAAAGAGAGAAGGTTGTCTTAAATTTACTTATCTTGAAATATAAAGAGAAGGAAGTCTTCACCCACTGTACCTCTAAAAGGCCTAACAACTGCTCTTTTCTCATTTTAAATGCCAATCATTAACTAGCCTTAACCGGAGTGTATTATGAATTAAAGAAGCGGGTTTTAAAAGTGTGATTCTAGACTGGCATCAGAAGCTCTATTATTATCTGTCAGCTTGTTAGAAATGCAAAGTGCCTGCCTCCTCACCGCCCATCCCCCCATGCACTGAATTAGAAACTGAGAATGGGCCCAGCTATTTGTGCTTTAATGGGCTATCTGGGCATCTGTAGGTTTATGGCTGAAAGACTGAATTACAGGCATTATATCTGTAGAAAATTTTCTAAAGGAGAAGTTGTCCAGATTCTCTGGACTGATTGCTGATCAGCCAGAAGCCGGGGCTGATCAGTAATCCCACAAACTGATAAAAAAAAGTCAGTCTTAGTCTCTAAGCAAGGGTGGCAGGGACTTGACAATTACTTGGCAAATAAGTCACATTGCTGGAGAAGAAAGCAAACAAGCTACTAACAGAAGAGTCAAATCAGGGGCCAGAGAAAGATACAGGAGTTAAAGCACTTGCCTTACACGTGGCGTACCCAGGTTCTAACTATAGCACTGCGTATGGTCCCCTGAAGATCGCTACAAGTGGTCCTGAGCACAGAGCCAAGAGTAAGTCCTGAACGGGGCCAGAAATGACCCCCCCACCTCCCCCAAAAAAGTAAAATCAAATAGAATGAGAAAGACAAAAAGCAGTGGTTAATCTAATTATTTCATGGTTGTTATAAAGCAAGAAAGTAAATTAGAAAATTATAAGTAGCTATTCAAATCACTGTAATTACGGGTATGTACAGTCCTAAAAAGGGCTGGAGCCATTGCACAGTGGGTAGGGCGTTTGCCTTGCACGTGGCTGACCTAGGTTCAATTCTTACATCCCTTCCGGAGAGCCCGGCAAGCTACCGAGAATATCCCACCTGCACGGCAGAGCCTGGCAAGCTACCCGTGGCATATTCAATATGCCAACAACAGTAACAAGTCTCACAATGGAGACGTTACTGGTGCCTGCTTGAGCAAATCGATGAACAACGGGACCACAGTGCTACAGTGCACCTCTAAAAAAGGAGTTGTAGATCTTAATTTCTTAATATACTCTAGTTTGCCTCACCTTAGAGACGGGGCTTGTTGTGAAAACATGTCTAGTGGGTTCTGGATAGTTTTTAATTGAAGCGTTCTGTTGACAGGAAAATAGAAACTAATCAAAATTTTCAAAGACGATTTGGCTGCCACAGTTTTATTTTCTTGGAATTATGTAATATAGAATTACAGATGCCAGAAATGTGGGGGGAATTATTTTAATCAGAATCATATCAATAACAATATGTTTGTTATTATTTATTGTGTTCCCATTGTATGTAGACATTGCTGTGTGCTTGGCACCAGGGATAAAGTTGTGGACAAGGTTCTTTCTTGCCCTTTTAATCAGATGCTCCCAACATAGTCTGCATATTTGATGCAACTGGGAGTCATTGGATATAAGAATAGTATGCTTGAGCCCCACTTCCAGAAATTCTGGTTTAATTAGTCTGGGATGAGATTGCCAAGTTGGTATTTTTACAAAGTTCTCCAGTGAATCAAATGTGCAGCCAGATGACTGGTGTCCTGGAAGGCTTAAGCCTGGAGATAATTAATTACAGAGACTTATGTCAGGGTGCTTTAAGGGTGCCAGTTAGTGATTCCTGAGATTCATAGATGGTTTCTCTGAGTCATCTTTGAAGAAGTAACTTTCAGCTGGGATCCACAAAGAGAGTAGAAAATAGCTAAGTAAAGGGAGTGAGAGGAGAAGGTTTTAAACAGTGGGGGGAAAAATGTGTTAGGGGACCTGTGACATGAAGAAAGAAAGGGTAAATAAAGTGAAACCTGAGAGGAGGCAAAGACTAAGGGAAGAGTGATGATAAGAGGCTGCAGGCCCAGAAGGGGGTCCAGGATGCAGGATCTGGTAGTTTTCTGGGGGGAGTTTTGGTTTATTCTAAAGGAATAGGAAGCTCTGAAATATTTTAAGTAAGCCATGAGTGATGTGATCTTACAGACACTCAAGCTGCAATGTGGAAAGCCGATTGATTGTCTAGAGGCAAGAGAAAACCTGGGAAGACCAATTAGAAACCTGCCATGGGAGGATGTGGGTATGTGGTTGAACTAAGAAAACAGCAATTAGAGAAGGCCCTGTGGGCATCAGAATCTTTGGTAGGTAGGATCCCAAGACTTTTCACAAGATGCCAATGGTATTTGCTGAATGAATGGGTTGCATGGATGTAAGGGCGAGTGTGAGGAAAGAATGGAAGTGATTCCATTTTTGCCTTGGTATCACAACCAGTTGAGTAGTAGAAATGTTCACTGAACTAAGGGTGTTGAGTGCCACAGGATTTAGGGCGAAGAACAAATTGTGTAGGCAGAATTGATTTGAGGTGTTGGTGAGACATTTATTCTGAATGGTCAAGGAGGCAACTGAAAGGTCAAGAATCATATGTTTGGGCTAAATATAAATTAGAATATTTCCTGCATATAAACTGTGAGGCCATGGGTTCATTAGAATCACTTTCATCATTCTTTTTGTACGAAATTCTCTTCCACTTCCCAAAGGGACATTTTAAATTTAGTCTAGAAAAATGAAGCATTAGAAAAGTAATTCACCCAATTTAGACAGTAAGCAGCAGGGTTGAGATTTTACATGGTTATAAATGCATTATTAATTAATTGTACTATCTCAGAATCGCTCATTCTCAGGGAAAATGTAGAGTTAACTATGCTTGCTTAGAAAGAACCAATTAAGTGCGCAGTTCCTTCTATTATAAACACCGCACTTAAGTCTATTATTCTTGGTAATTCACTGAAAAAAAAAATTCCATGGAGTTTATGACTAAGCTCTGGGATTCAGAGTTGGGATTTATTACCCAAACATCTGTCCTCTTACTTTCTACAGTACATGCGAACTGAAATTGAGATGAAACTTGTTAAGAATGGAATCCTTGGAGTTAAGAAGTTAAAACACATAGAGAGGAGCCAGGAGAGAGTTCTGTGGTAAATTATACATGCTGACATCAGTCAGTGGCACTGCATGACCCAGGAGCACCCAAGCGGTGACCCTTAGCACTTCTAGGGCAGTCCTGATGGCCCTAGCACTCTCTGGCTGAGAAGTAGTGAGTGCATTGCTGGCCAAGGCATTAAACCACGAGGCCCTATTGGCCGAATATCACTGTGTGGGCTCCTAGTCCCCTGAGTATTACTTAGAAGCATTCCCCTCCAAAACATTGCATAAAGAGCAATCAAATAAATTTCCCCTTTTCCTGATGGAAAAATATTGTGTACTAAAAATTGTCATCAGTCTAATCCAGCTGACATACCAAATACTGAGAGGCAAGATCCTCTGCTGGTTTCTAGAGCTCTAAAATGTGCTCTTTATTTTCTAATGTTCTCAGTCTTGTAGAGGAGACTGGTACAAATTAAAAGACATTATAGCATTGTAAGGGAAAAGCTACGGAACAGATGAAAAGAAAGGTACTTAATCTATCATTAATAGAAAGGGCAAGAGATTTCAGGAAGTGGTCACACAGAAACTGATTATCCTCATTCTCAATTTCCTCATTAGGTAATGTCAAGTAGGTAAAGAAGAGAGAAAATAAGAGTGTTTCAGGTAAAAGAAACTGAAACAATATATAAGAAATGAGTATGTGAAAGAAGAAAGACCTTTCTCATGAATAACACCTTAAATTCTACCTGAGTTGTGTGGGGATATGCTGTTAAAGAGTTGAACTTGTATTTTGAGACATAGAATCACTGAAGAAGGTCAGAGAGTTAGTACAGTGGGTTGGGCATTTGCCTTGCTCCTGGCTGTCCTGGGTTGGATCCCCAGCATCTCATATGGTCCTTCAAGCACCTCCAAGAATAATTCTTGAATGCAGAGCCAGGAGTAATCCCTGAGCATTGCCGGGTGTAGCTCCCAAACCAAAATAAACAAAAAAGAGAACCAATGAAGAAATTCCCACTAATGGGGTTGCATAATCAGGCTTGCATTCTTAAGATCATCATGCTTAGCTTCAAAGTGGACAATAAATTAGGAGGAAACATTGTAGGGAGTAAGTACTTGGGCTTAAGAAATATTACAGAAGGTAAGGCACTGCCTTGGATGTAGCCAACCTTGGTTTTAATTATCCAGTTTAATGCTCACTGGATCACTACTTGGAGCAGTACTACTCCTGAGTACAGAGCCAGCACTAGCCCCTGAGCACCACCAGGTCTGCCCCCCCCCACTCCCCAAAAAAAGGAAAGCTAAAAAAAGAAGAAAAAGAAATAAGGTTGTGACTCAGTGGTAAAAGCATGATTATATTCAGGAGACCAGGGTTTGATCCCTGGTGCCACAATAAGTAAATGAATGAATAAATAAATAAAAAGGAAAGGATACATAGTGGATTTGAGAGATGTTTAGTGGATAGAAACAACAATACTTAGAAATTTGTTGGAGGAAAAAGAATCAGAAGAAACTAGGGGATAGCTTCACTGAACAGATTTGCAAAACATGTAGCGTGAGAAAGTTGTTTTACACACTGAGTTTGACTGTAAAGAAGAAAGCATATATGTCTAGAGTGACTAGAATTGATGTTTTGAGGTTCTAGAGGAAGTCCCAGATTGCAGGCACAGAGCAGGGAGTCACTTATGTAAATATGAGGATGATCACCATGTACTTGGTGTGTATGTTTAAAGATGAGCTAAAGTCCCAAGACAGAGCACAGTAAGCATCTTCATATGAAGGGTGTGGGGAAATAGGAACAGCAAAGTAGAGGTCAGAATAGTAGGAGGACTCATAGAAGGGTCTGGTATGGAAACCAAGTAAATAAATAGTTTGTGTAGCACAATTTTAACAGTATCAAATTCTCCAGACAGTGTAATCACTAGAAAATATTCATTGAATAGTGGGCAGAACACAGGTGTGATGGGTAAGGAGTGAGTTGTATCATACTTTGTAGAGTTTAGGAAAGCACAGAATAGAAAGGGGGAGGGAACACTTTAAAAAAGTCAAATCATACGAACTTACGTGACTGTGCAGGGGGGAGAAGGTAATTGGGATAGAGAAGGGATCACTAAGTCAGTGATGGTTGGAGGGATAGCTCAGGATGGGAAATGCGTGCTGAAAGTAGATAAAGAACCAAACATGATGGCCTCTCAGTATCTGTATTGCAAACCATAATGCTCAAAAGTAGAGAGAGGGTAAGAAGGAAATAGTCTGTCATAGAGGAATGGGGTGGGGTGGGGTGGGGTGGGGTGGGGTGGGGTGGGGGTGGCAGGAGTGATACTGGAGACATTGGTGGTAGAAAATGTGTACTGGTGGAGGGATGGGTGTTCGATCATTGTATCACTGAAACTCAATCATGAAAGCTTTGTAACTGTATCTCATGGTGATTCAATTAAAAAAAAACTTATGTGGCTTGTTTTAGCTCTCTGGGGATGCTAGAGGGAGAAAACTAAAGGAAAGAGAAGTCGAATAAACATGCCAGCACCATGCAGAGCTCTAGGAAGAGAGGAAGTGGCTTTACCCCACCCAGTCTAGAGAGAATAGAGGGTGGGCCCAATAGTCTCTGTTACCTAATTGTTAATTATCAAAGCCCTGAAGACGGTTCTATCAAAGCGCCATTCCCAGAGGTCAGTTCTAGGCAACAAATACTTTCACAGGAAGGGGAGTAAATGTTTCCTCTTCAACTCAGATATTCCCTGAGTCTATAAAGAGTTTCAGTTGCTTTAGCCATCATTTCCAAGACAGCTTTTGTGAAATCCTGAGTTTTTGTTGAAGTAGCAATAGATTTCCTCACATTTAGAACGCTATTATAATCCCCGAGAAGAGAAAGCTTGTGGAATTCCTCCTGTCTGCTTTGGTGCTTCAAGCCTACTCATTCTCTAGCTGCAGCCCTGCTACCACTGGGAATTGAAACACGAAAACCACCTGAGTATGAGCAAGAATATAACCTAGATCTTGTTCTCTACAGTGCATCTGCATTCTATAGGCAGCCGGTGTCTTACAAGCTTTAACCTTGTGGAATAAAAAAGAAAGTGAGACCAATCATGTACAAGATAGGAATATAAGGATAATAATTACTAAATTATTTAACAATCATCGACTCGGTTTTTTGCCCTAGTGAAACATTATGGTAAGAGAGTTTACTGAGCATGAAATCATAGTATAGGGGTGGAGAAGATTGGTTATTTTAGAAAGATCTGCCTTTGTCTTTGCGGGGAAAGAACTTTCAGGGAAAGAACATTCCTAGACTCTGGGCTAAGATACCTTCTTCTCCCAGATAATGTAGACAAGAACTTCACTGACCAATTCTTTTAGTTGCCTTTTCACTCCATATTGCCATATTTGGCAGAGTCTCCTGCCCCCATGCCTGGCTTTCTTCACCAGGGCCCCTTGGATGGGGGGATGGGTTGAGTTTCCCTCCCTGCCCTGAGCAGAGCCCTGGCTGCCAAAGACCTCCGGGATCCAGCCACAGTCATGCTCAAGGCCACTCTCCACACACTTGGATGAGCCTCACGCATGAAGGAACCGGCAGAGGAACCCAGGTGTGTGGGACCCAGGGCTGAGATCTCCAAGCCTGCTCAGATCAGGACTGGGCCTCCTCCACCCACATCCCCCATTTTCCAGTAGCTAGGCAGTCACACCCACAAACTGCCCCCGGCGCCATATAATCCCATCAACGGCCAAGATCCAGAGACTATACAACAAAGCTCCTGGAAGTGCATAGCCGCATTTGCAGCCGAGTGACCTCATATAGTCCAGTTCTCCCTCTCAGAAAACCCAGCAAGCTACTGAGAGTATCCTGCCCGCACAGCAGAGCCTGAGAAGCTCCCCGTGGTGTATTCAATATGCGAAATACAGTAACAATGATGGGTCTCATTCCCCTGATCCTGAAAGAGCCTCCAATGTGGCACCACTGGGAAGGACGAGTAAAGAGAGACTGCTAAAATCTCAGGACTAGGACAAATGGAGACGTTACTGGCGCCCACTTGAGCAAATCAATGAACAACGGGATGACAGTGACAGTGATATATGTATTGCCATATTCATTCAGGGTATTAAACTGAGTAAAACACAATTTTTAGTTGTGTTCTGGTTTTGAGGAAATACTCTGGTCAAATGGACCAGACAATTTATTTTAAAAGGTGTGTTTTTCTTTTTAAATTGAGTCACTGTGAGATACAGTTACAAAACTTCATGACCCGGTTTTAGTTATAGAGTGTCCCAACACCCATCCATCCACCAATGTACATTTCCCATCACCAGTGTCCCCAATCCTGTCCCCCCCAAGCCTGTCTCTATGGTAGGCACTTTCTCTCTCACTCCCCCTCCCCCGCCTCTCTTTCCTTCCTCCCTCCTTCTCTCCCTCCTTCCCTTCCTTCCACCCCTTTTGGGCATTATGTTTTGCAGTACAGATTCTGAGAGGTTATCATGTTTGTTCCTTTATCTATTTTCAGCACACAGTTCTTATCCAGAGTGATAATTTCCAACTATCTTTGTCAAAGTGGTCCCTTCTCTTTCCCAATTGCTCCTCCTCCAGCATTTGAGGCAGGGAAAACCGTGGACCAATTCTCCTGGTCCTTGTTTCTACTGTCCTTAGGTATTAGTCTCATATATATTTTGAGTCCAATCATTCTATGTCTATCCCTCTCCTTCTGACTTATTTCACATACCTAGATACTCAAATACTCTAGATATAAAGTATTTCTACAATCTCAAGAAGTTTTCTGTGCCCCTCTCTAATCAAGTCTGTGTTCCTAACTGTTAACTCACTGATGTGATTTCCCTACCCAGTTTTGCCTTTCCCAGACTATCATATAAATGAAACACAATACATAACCCTTTGAGTCAGGCTCCCTTTCACTTAGTATAATGCTTTTGAGATCCATTTATATTTGTTTATGAATAGTATGTTCACTTTTCATTGTTGAGTAGAATTTCTTTGTATTCTCTCAATTATTTTACTCATTTGTATTCTTCACTCCATTATATTCTTTGTATACTGCTCAATTGTAGTACAACACAAAAGCTGTACTACAATCTGGATAGATTCACTTGTTAGTGGACATTTGGGTTGTTTTGAGTTTTTGGATAATGAATAAGCCATTAGAAATATTTTGGAGCAGGTTTTTGTGTAGATAAATGTCTTTGCTCTTCTTGGGTACATACCTAAACATGGGATTTTTTTTTCATATGGTTAATTTAATTTTAGAAGAAACTCTCCAACTTCTTCTAGGGTGTCTGTCCCATTTTTTCTGCCCTAGTAGCAATGTATAAGAGTTCTAGATCCTCTGTGTCCTGGCCAACTTTTGGTATTGTGATTATTCTCTCTCACTCTCTCTCTCTGTCTCTATCTCTGTCTCTCTGTCTCTCTTATTGAATCACCATGAGATACAGTTACAAAGCTTTTATGTTTGAGTTTCAATCATATAATGATCAAATACCCATCCCTCCACCAGTGCACATTCCCTACCACCAATGTCCTCAGTATATCCCCCCTTTCCAACCCTCCCCCTGCCTCCATGGCTTTCTCCCATACTCTTTCTCTTCTTTTGGGCATTATGGTTTGCAATACAGATACTGAGAGGTTATCATGTTTGGTCCTTTATCTTTCAGCACACATCTCCCATCCCGAATCATTCCTCCATCATTGTCTTAGTGATCCCTTCTCTATTCCAGCTGCCTTCTCCCCCAGCTCATGAGACAGGCTTCCAACTATGAGGCAATATTCCTGGCCCTGTGTCTACTGTCCTTGGGTGTTAGTCTCATATTATGATATTTTATATTCCAAAAACGAATGCAGTCCTGCAATGAACATATAGGTACAGATGTCATTTCTACTGTGTTTTTTTGCATCCTCGGGATATATTCCCAGAAGTGGTATTTCGGGGTCATATGGAAGCTCAATTTCTAGTTTTTGAAGGAATGCCCATATTGTTTTTCAGAAAGGCTGGACCAGTCAGCATTCCCACCAACAGTGAAAAAGCGTCCCTTTTTCCCCATATCTATGCCAGCACTGGTTGCTTTTGTTCTTTTGAATGTGTGCCAGTTTCTGTGGTGTGAGATGGTATCTCATTGTTGTTTTGATTTGCATCTCCCTGATGACTAGCGATGTGGAACATTTTTTCATGTGCCTTTTGGCCATTTGTATATCTTTTGTTGAGGAAACTTTTGTTCATGTCTTCTCTGATCTATAAATCTTTAATGAATCTATAAGTTTTTAATCCACTTTGATCTGACCTATATGTTCATTGCAGCACTGTTCACAATAGCCAAAACCTGGAAACAGCCCAAGTGCCCTAGAACAATAACTGGTTAGAGAAACTTTGGTACATCTACACAATACTATGAAGCTGTTAGGAGAGATGAAGTCATGAAATTTGCTTATAAATAGATAGACATGGAGAGTATCATGCTAAGTGAAATGAGACAGACAGTGAGGGACAGACATAGAAAGACTGCACTCATTTGTGAAGTATAGAATAACATCATATGAGGCTCACATACAAGGACAATAGATACAAGGGCCAGGAGGATTGTCCCATAGCTGGAAGACTGCTTCATGAGAGGAAAGGAGAAGGCAGATGAAATAGAGAAGGGATCACTAAGAAAATGATGGCTGGAGGAATCAGTCGGGATGGAAGATGTGTACCGAAAGTAGATAATGGACGTTATGGTCTCTCAGTGTCTGTGTTGCAAGCCATGGTGCCCAAAAGTAGAGAGAGAGTATGGGGAATATTGTCTGCCATGAAGACAGGGGGAGGGTGGGAAAGGGAGGGTATATTGGGGATATTGGTGGTGGGGAATGTGCACTACTGGAGGGATGAGTGTTTGATCATTGTGTGATTGTAACCCAAACATGAAAGCTTGTAACTATTTCACAGTGATTCAGTAAATTTTTGTTTAAAAAAGAGTGCAGTCATTCTATGTTTGTCCCTCTCTTTCTGACTCATTTCACTTAGCATGATTCTTTCCATGTCCATTCACCAATAAGCAAATTTCATGACTTCAATTGTGAACAATGCTATAGTGAACTTACAAGTGCAGATGTCATTTCTACTGTGCTTTTTTGCACTGTCGGGGTATATTCCTAGAAATGCTATTGCAGGGTCATATGGAAGCTCAATTTCTAGTTTTTGAAGGAATGCCCATATTGTTTTCCAAAAAGACTGGGCCAGTTGACATTACCACCAACAGTGAAACAGCATCCCTTTTTCCCCACATCCATGCCAACACTGGTTGCTTTTGTTCTTTTGAATGTATGCCAGTCTCTGTGGTGTGAGATGATATCTCATTGTTGTTTTGATTTACATCTCCCTGATGATTAGCGATGTGGAGCATTTTTTTGTGTGTCTTTTGGCCATTTGTATTTCTTTTTTGAGGAAGCTTCTGTTGATTTCTTCTCCCCGTTTTGTGATGGGATTGGAGGGTTTTTTCTTGTATAATTCTACTAGTATCTTGTATATCCTGGATGTTAATACCTTATTAGATGGGAATTAGGTAAATATTCTTTCCCATTCTGTGGCCTCTCTCTGTAGTTTGGTCACTGTTTCTTTTAAGGTGCAGAAGCTTCTTAGTTTAATGTAGTCCCATTTGTTTATGTTTGTTTCCACTTGCTTGGTCAGTGGTGGTGTTTCATCCTTAAAGATGCTCTTAGCTTCAGTGTCATGGAGGGTTCTGCCTACAATTTCCTCCATGTACCTTATGGATTCAGGTCTGATATTGAAATATTTAATCCACTTAGATCTGACGTTTGTGTCTGCCCTTAGACAAAGGTCAGAGTTCATTTTATTTTTTTGCAGGTAGCTGTCCTGTTTTTCCAGCACCACTTGTTGAAAAGGCTTTCCTTGTTCCACTCCACATTTCTTGCTCCTTTGTCAAAGATTAAGTGATCATATATTTGAGCGTCTTTGACAGAATATTCAACTCTGTTCCATTGGTCTGCGGGTCTGTTGCTAGCCCAATACCATGCTGTTTTAATTACTCTTTGTAGTACAGTTTGAAGTTGGGGAAGGTGATGCTACCCTATCTTCTTTTTCCCAAGGATTGATTTAGCTATTTTCGGGAGTTTATTGTTCCATATGAATTTCAAGAGTATTTTATCTATTACTTTGAAAAATGTCATGGGTATCTTGATAGGAGCCACATTAAGTCTATATAGTGTTTTGGGCAGTATTGCCATTTTGATAATGTTAATCCTCCCTATCCATGAGCAGGGGGTGTGATTCCATTTCCTAGTGTCTTCTTTTATTTCTTGAAATAGTTTTGTTATTTCCCTCTTTTAGGCCCTTCACCCCTTAAGTCAAGCTGATTCCAAGGTACTTGACTTTCTGAGGCACTATTGTGAATTGGATTGTTTTTTAAATGTCTCTTTCTTCGCTTTCATTATTTGAATATAGGAAAGCCATGGACTTTTGGGTGTTGATTTTGTAGCCTGTCACTTTACAAACCTATTGTTTCTAGGAGTTTTTCTGTAGTCTTTAGGATTTTCTTAGTATCATATCGTCTGCAAATAGTGATAGCTTGACCTCTTCCTTTCCTATCTGTATGCTCTTGGTATCTTTTTCTTACCTAACTGCTATGGCCAAACCTTTCAGTACTATATTAAATAGGAGTGGCAAGAGCGGGTAACCTTGCGCCCAATCTTAGAGCAAGGTCTTTTAGTTTCTCCCCACTGAGAATGATGCTTGCCGTGGACTTGTGGTAAAAGGGAGGAAAGTTCCTTCAGTGCCCATTTTGCTGAGAGTTTTCATTGTAAATCAGTGCTGGATCTTGTCAAATACTTTTTCGACATCTGTTGATGTGAACATATGATTTTAATCTTTTCTTATATTGATATGATGGATTATGTTGATTCACTTGCGACTATTAAACCATCCTTGTATCCCTGGGATGAATTTTATTTGGTCATGGTGTATGATCTTTCTGATGAGTTGTTTGATTCTGTTTGCTAAGATTTTGTTGAGGATCTTTGCATCTCTGTTCATTAGGGATATCAGCCCGTAATTCTTTTTCTTTGTGGTATCTCTGTCTGCTTTTGGTATCAGGGTGATATTTGATTCATAGAAATGATATTGTGATTATTTTTAAAAAAATGTTTTGGCCATTTGAAGTCTGTAATTATATCTATCAAAAATTTTTAAATATTTCCTATTCTGACAAATGATAAAATATCATTACTTTTTCATTACCATTTTTAAATTAAAGGTAATTAAAGTGAATTTAATGTGTAGAATATGTTTTGAATTTTCTATTTATTTATTTGCCCATTTCTCTAATATATGAGTTGATCATTTCTTTTATTTATTTTCCATATCAAAGATTGAGCCCAGAGCCTCACACATGGTGAAATATATGCTGTACTACTAAGGCAAATATCTAGTCCTTGATCTTTTCTTTTTTTTTTCACAGTTACAAAGCTTCCATGTTTGAGTTTCAGTTATACAATGATCCAACACCCATTGAATATTGGATCCACCAGTGTACATTTTTTAAAATTTTTAAAAAATTTTATAAAGTGGTTCATAATATTTGATTATATTTAATATCCAAACACCAATCCCACCACCATTACACCATCCCATCACTATATTTAGAGTGCTTCCATCCCGAACCCCAATCCCTGCCCCAAAGCAGAACCGAAATAATATAATATTGCCCTCAAGGGTTGGTTGCCTCCTACTTTGAATCCCATCAAATGTGGTGCGGTATTCTTGAATGATGGGTAGGGTGTGTCCTATGAAGTATCACATGGCCACAAATGCAGTCACGCGGTCTAGGTAAAGGTCCACTCATGGGTGAGCATGTGGAAAGCAGCCGTGAGTGAGCAGGATGGCGGTTGAGTTCTGGAGGTTTTAGGTTGCCGGGGCTGTGTCCCTTGGGGCAGGGAATGGGTCTCACCCGCCCCCCTCCACCAGTGCACATTTTCCACCACCAATGTTCCCAGTATCCTTCCTGCCCCCCCCCCCCCCTGTCCTACCCCTTGCCTGTCTCTATAGCAGACAATTTCCTTCTTACTCTCTCTCTACCTATGGGCATTATGGTTTGCAATATATATAATGAGAGGCCATCATGTTTGGTCCTTTATCTACTTTCAGCACACATCCTTGATCATTTTTCAAGTGCATTTTAAGTACTCTTAATGTTGAAGAAACCAAGTGGTTTATAGTTATTTAAAGTGTTTTACCTAGTTTTACATTTAAAAATTTGCTTATGTATTTTTGTGCAGAAATATTTTTGTATTGCTTCTAAGTTTTGTGCCTCACAGGAGCAAAAATGAAAAGATAGAAATGAGAGAAATTATGAATGTAGGGGCATAAGGCTGGGGATCCTGGGTGAGTCAGTTTACCTTACCCCCACCTAGACCCCACACTAGTGATATATGGTCAATGCAAATTTTCTGAATCTTTCTCATCAGCTACAAATAACCAAATCTTGCTGACAAATACAGCTGGGGCACATGTCTCTCTCAGATGTGTGAGATGTTTCCTTTAGTGGAAGCAAGATGCTTAATGAGGAAACCATCAGGACGTGAGATTATTATTCTTGTTGGCTGGAATACAGGGAATTCGCCTGGAGTCTCAGTGATACCACCTTGCCTGAGAAACAACCTTCCTCCTTGCCAATTTAAATATGGGGTTCTATGAATATCACAAAGACCTATTGTTCTCTTTGTGACCTATGGGCACAGGAAGTCAGAAGAGGCCAGAGAGGTGTAGGTGAGGAAGTAGATGATTGACTGATGGGAGCAAGTCAGGAAAGGAAGAATCATGGAAGCAGTCTCCTTTGCTTCTTTACTTCCCAACTTAGATTTTCAGTTGGTATTTGATTTTTCAGTTGTTAACATTTTTAGCGTCAGGCACACCAAATGAAAAGTCATTTACTTGCTGCTAATCTTAGAAGAGTACAGCCCACAGCAAGAGCAGAGGGGTGAGTAAGGGGGAGTTGTCAGGATCTGACTCTTAGCAAGAGCTTTTTCCGTATCTCTAAATGCCACGAGATGGGCTCTTTTCACCCAAAGCCTAGAATCTCTGGGGTTCACTCTGGGTTAGCCAGCTACTTCGTTAAGATAAATGCACTTTTTCTAATAAGATAGCTGTGAACTGAAATAACTGATAATTGCATTCAAAGAATAGAAGTGAAAGATTACAAATAAAAGCAAATTGCTTCCTCTGAAATCTGTAATTTGAGGGATCAGTGGAGCTGAACATGGGTTATTTTCTCAATTACCTCTCCCTACCTCTTTCCATTCCTTCCTTCCCTTCTCTTCTGCCCCTTTGTCTCTGACTGTATCTTCTTGCCTTTGTCTCCAAGTCTATTCTTATTTTCCTCCTCCTCTTCATTCTTCTTCACCTTCGCAGTTAGTTGCCTTCTGTACTTTAGCTAACTGGTCATCAATGATATTAAAAATACATTTTTAGCATTTGCATATTTTTTGACATTGTACTTTATTGACTTAAAAACACAGGAAGGGGTCAGAGAGATAGTACATACAGTAGGCAACAGTAAGCAGGGCATTTATTTGCCTTGCAGTGGCTAACATGGGCTCAATCTCTGACAAAACCACACACGGTCCCCTGAACCCCACCAGGAGTGATCCCTGAGCACAGAGCCAGGAGTAAGCCAGGAGCACTGTTGGGTGTGATCCCTAAACCCATAATAAATAAATAAATAAATAAAAACAACAAATTAGAAAACATTGTCTTCAAATTTGACTCTGAATTCATTTATTAGTAAAATATGGGGCATAAAATAGAAGATGTTCCCATTTAAAACAAAATTTGGGGTCAGTTCTTTCACATTGGGTTAACTGAGTCTGAGTGATTTCTGTGTCTCCAATGCAGGTTAATATAAAGAAGAGAGATTGAGAGAATTTATCAAAGTTCTATTCTGTTATTACCATAATACCTGACTTTGAGCAAGTCCTTAACCTCTCTGAGAATCACAATCTCAGCTTCTGTTTCTTAGCTGTGATCACCTGATTTTCAAGGACCATAAACTATTTCAAAAGGCTTAACACTGGTGTCAGTAGTTAAAACATTCAGAAACCCTTTAAAATTCTGAAAGCCAGTCTCTCTGCATTTCTGAATAATAAGAATAATGTCCACCTGTAAATAGACATTGTGTGAAGCCTCAGTCATATGGTGTAGGGTACAACTGTGTTAAAACCTCACATCTGGGACAGATGCCCATGTTTAATTTTTGGTCCTACATTATTTTAATATTAACAGCTTTCTACCTTTTTCTCATTTGTAAAGGTAATTGATTATAGTACTTCTAACTGTAACTTGATTTGGAAATAGGATCTTTGTAGATATAATTAGGGATCTTGAGATCGGATCATTCTGACTTTAAATGGGGCCTAATTCCATGCCTGGTAAGAGAAAGGAGAGGGATACTTAACACATGCAGACTCTTGGACAAAAACTATGTTGCATATCTGTATCATAGAATTTGAGTGAAGACTAATTAGCTACTATCTTTCAAGAGTTAGAGTAGAATTTGGAAGACAGTGATTTTTCTTTTATAATAGGCAGTTACATATTGTTATATCATTGAATATTCCCTAGCAACTCATCCATGTAGGTGGCATTGTGACTTCCATTTTGCACGTGAGGTAATGGAAATTTAAAGACACAGGGGAGTTTATTTTATTTTAGCTTGAGACACTCAACAGACACCTATGACATTTTGTTTTCCTGCTGACTAGTGTACCATCCTTATGAATGATTCTAATCAAAGAGGCGCCACTACTGATTCATTAGGACTACAAAATGGTATGGAGAAGATGTGATATTTGATGATATTTACTCTTTTAGGATGTGTCTTCCAAGACCTAGTCTTGGAACAAGCTCATTTTTAAGAAAGCCATACTCTATCCTCATGTGATTGTGTAGTGACGGTCCTATGACCTGACCTCAGTGGGGTGGAACTTTATCATGAGTCAGATGCATTCTATCTAAAAGGCCATAGCCTAACTCCATAGGGACTTAGACGGTACCTATTGGAACCTTGAGCTTTGAATTACATAAAAGGGGAAGCAGCCTTTTAATGAAATTGATTTTGATGGAGATAAGAATAAAATTTCATGAGAAAAGTGCAGTGTAACTACAGTGAAGAAAATCTCGCTTTGAAAAACAATCAGAACCTAAAATTCATGTTTTCATTGATCTGGGAATACAGCACTAATTAAGTCAAGGAGAACAAAATGTTCCTGCATTCAGGGAACTTACATTGCAGTGGTCAGGCATCATGTGTTCGACCACCAGTATCTGCTTGTTGGATTGGTGAGAAGGGCTTACCATTTCATAAAACCTGGCCATAGGCAAATCAATGTGGGTTTTATATGGCAAGCAACATGGAGCCAGCTTAGATTTTTTGATCAGAAAAAGTCCTGGGAAGATAATTCCTAAGGGATTTCTGTAGTCACATAAGGATGGAGCCTGACAGAGAAAGAAAATAGGAGGGGCAGAAAATAGCAGAAGCAGCTGTTATATAAGTAAGAGATCATTAGTTCAGGGTTGATAGTCCCTATAGAAGATGATGGCTTTAAGGGGCCTCAAATGAAGCAACTAAGATAGAAATGCTCTCACATGGAGATGAAGGGAGATGACTGGGATGATGCAGAGATTAACTGTGGGAGCAAGAGGGAGAGCAAAGCCAGAGACCCTTTCCCTGAAACTCAGTGAATATTCCATCACGGGCCATGTGAATGCAAGCAGGACCCCAACGGGATATTAACTTTAAAAGTCAGTTTTCGTCTAGATGTGATATATGAGGTATTAAAAATTATTCAAATCCAGTAGGTTTTGATCCACAGAGCAAAATTTTGGTTGTCTTGCCTGAAACTCACCACATATGCCAAGATGTCAAATCAATGAATTAATGGAGTAAAAATGTAATAGAATGAAGTAGAGATACTGAAAATTTCTATCTAGCAGAATATTAGCTAGCGTAAATTAAATCATATTGGCCATAAATACAATACTAACTGGATATCACAATAGCTGTTTCTCTAAGAATTTAAATATCTGTCTGGAGAGATAGCTCAATGGTCCAGTGCATGCTTTGCATGCTGGGACCCAAGTTTGATTCCTGGCACCATGTATTTCTCTAAGCACTGCTGGGACTAGCTATTATTATCTCTAATATCTATTATTTACCTATCTGTAGCACTGTCGTTCCATTGTTCATCAATTTGCTCGAGTGGGCACCAGTAACGTCTCCATTGTAAGAGTTGTTACTGTTTTTAGCATATCAAATATGCCATGGGTAGCTTGCCAGTCTCTGCTGTGCAGGCAGGACACTCTCAGTAGCTTTCCAGGCTCTCCAAGAGGGACGAAGGAATCAAACCCAGGTCAGCCGCGTGCAAGACAAACGCCCTACCTGCTGTGCTATGGCTCTAGCCCTATCTATTATCTATTATTATAGACAATATACCTATTATCTCACCATCACATAGTCAGAGTAGCCCAAGCATTCACATTCTGGCCCAAAACCCAGAAACAATTCTGAAAATCAGTTGTGTGTGTGTATTTTTATTTTTTTTTGGGGGGGATGGTGGAATCGGAGATGAATAGATATCTGACTTAGTTCATTCACTTGAAATCAGTCAGGATCTTCACAAAGCTTGAGTTTCTTTTCATTTTGTCACTTTATTCAGTCAAGAACTGAAGATTTTATCTAACTCAACTGAAGCAGAAAAACCTCTTCTTAGGAAAAAGAATAGGGGGTAGGGGAGAAGGGGAATGAGGGAAGTATCAAGTCTTGAATTTTCCTATAGAGACAATTTAAATGGAAAACACATTTTGCCATTATATGTATATATTGATTTGGGGGACACACCTGGCAATGCTGCGAGGTTATTCCTGGTTCTGCACTTAGGAAACACTTTTGACAATGCTGGGGGGAAAATATGGGAAGACAGGTATCAAACCCAGGTCAACCACATGCAAGGTAAACACCCTACCCTCTGTACTTCACTCTGGCCCACCATTCTATATTTTTGAAAAAGACTTCTTGAAACATAACATAGTTCATAGAAAACAAATTATTTAATGACTCCTCTTTGGTCAGTTTAGTCACATACACTGTACCACTGTCACTGTATCACTGTCATCCGTTGTTCATCGACTTACTCAAGTGGGCTCCAATAACGTCTCCGTCCATCCTAGCCCTGAGATTTTAGCAGCTTCTCCTTACTCGTCTTTTCCAATGATTGGAGGCTCTTTCAGGGTCAGGGGAATGAGACCTGTTATTGTTACTGTTTTTGACATGTAGAATACACCATGGGGAGCTTGCCAGGCTCTGCTGTGCGGGTGGGATACTCTCGGTAGCTTGCTGGGCTCTCCAAGAGGCATATAGATATATATTTCCCTCTATGTGCTAAATGTTAATGCAGCTAAATCCAGCAGCACTGTATTTTCAGAAAAATGGTCACACACAAGAAAAACAAATTCAGTCTTTTTTTTTGATAACAAAACTTTTTTTAATTTTTTATTTTTTAATGAATCGTCATGGGATACAGTTACAAACTTAACAAACTTTCGTACTTATATTTCAGTTGTACAGTGATCGAGTACCCATCCCTCCACCAGTGCCCATTCTCCACCACCAGTGTTCCCAGTATCCCTCTCCTATCCCCCCACCCCCACCCCTGCCTCTATATCAGGCTGATTCCCTTTTTACTCTCTCTCTCTCCTTTAGAGTGTTGTGGTCTGCAATGCAGGTACTAAGTGAGGCCGGCACCCAAGCTGTGGAGCAATCCTCCTGTTTCTTGTCTCTACTATCTTTTGGTGTTAGTTTCCCATTTTGTTACTTTATATTCCACAAATGAGTGCAATCTTCTTATGTATGTCCCTCTCTTTCTGACTCATTTCACTTAGCATGATACTCTCCATGTTAATCCACTTATATACAATTTAATGAATTCATCTTTTCTAACAGCTGCATAGTATTCCACTGTGTAGAGGTACCAAAGTCTCCTTAGCCAGTCATCTGTTCTTGGGCTTTCGGGTTTTTTCCAGATTCTGACTATTGTAAACAATACTACAATGAACATATGAGTGCAGATGTCATTTCTATTATACTTTTTTGCATCTCCAGGATATATTACCAGAAGTGGTATTGCTGGATCAAATGGAGCTCAATTTCTAATTTTTTGAGAAATGTCCATACTGTTTTCCAAAAGGGCTGAACCAGATGGCATTCCCACCAGCAGTGAAGGAGAGTCCCTTTCTCCCCACATCCTCGCCAGCACAGGTTGCTTTTGTTCTTTTGAATGTGTGCCAGTCTCTGTGGTGTGAAATGATACCTCATTGTTGTTTTGATCTATATCTCCCTGATGATTAATGATGAAGAGCATTTTCTTCTGTGTGTCTTTTAGCCATTGAGATTTCTTCTTTGAGAAAGTTTTTGTTCATTTCAACGCCCCATTTCCTTATGGGGTTGGATGTTTCCTTCTTGTGGAGTTCAATCAGTGCCTTGTATATCCTTGACATCAACCCTTTATTAAATGGATACTGGGTGAATATCTTTTCCCATTTTATATATTGTCTTTGTATTCTGGTCACTGTTTTTTTTGAGGTACAGAAGCTTCTTAGTTTAAGACAGTCCCACTTGTTTATCTCTGTTTCCACTTGCCTAATCAGTGGCAAGTCATCTTTGAAGATATCTTTAGCTTCATTGTTGTGGAGGGTTTTGCCAACTTTGTCTTCAATGTACCTTATGGATTCTGATCTGATGTTGAGGTCTTTAATCCATTTTTTTTTTTCCGAGAAGACTGTATATTTATTTTCTTCTTTTTTTTGATTAATTTATTTTTAATTCCTGAATCACCATGAGGGCACATTTACAGATTTATACACTTTTGTGCTTATGCTTTCCTCATACAAAGTTCGGGAACCCATCCCTTCACCAGTGCCCATTCTTCACCACCAGTAAACCCAGCATCCCTCCCACCCTCCCCGATCCCATCTCCCCCCACCCCGCCCTGACACTGTGGCAGGGCATTCCCTTCTGTTCTCTCTCTCTAATTAGCTGTTGTGGTTTGCAATAAAGGTGTTGAGTGGCCACTGTGCTCAGTCTCTAGCCCTCATTCAGCCCGCAACTCCCTTCCCCCACATGGCCTTCGACTACATTATAGTTGGTGATCCCTTCTCTGAGTTGCCCTTTCCCCAGAATGTGAGGCCAGCCTCCAAGCCATGGAGTCAACCTCCTAGTACTTATTTCTACAATTCTTGGGTGTTAGTCTCCCACTCTGTTATTCTATATACCCTAGATGAGTGCAATCTTTCTATGTCTGTCTGTCTCTTTCTGACTCATTTCACTCAGCATGAAACTTTTCGTGCCCATCCACTTAAATACAAAATTCATGACCTCCTTTTTTCTGACAGCTGCATAGTATTCCATTGTATAGATGTACCAAAGTTTCCTCAACCAGTCATCCGTTCTAGGGCATTCGGGTTTTTTCCAGATTCTGGCTATTGTAAATAGTGCTGCGATGAACATACATGTGCAGATGTTGTTTCGATTATACTTTTTTGCCTCTCTGAGATATATTCCCAGCAGTGGTATTGCTGGGTCAAATGGGAGCTCAACCTCTAATTTTTTGAGAGTCGTCCATATTGTTTTCCAGAAGGGCTGAACCAGTCGGCATTCCCACCAGCAGTGTAGAAGGGTCCCTTTCTCCCCACATCCTCTCCAACAGCGGTTGCTTTTGTTCTTTTGGATGTGTGCTAGTCTCTGTGGTGTGAGGTGGTATCTCGTGGTTGTTTTGATCTGCATCTCTCTGATGATTAGTGATGTAGAGCACTTTTTCATGTGCCTTTTGGCCATTTGTATCTCTTCCTTGGGAAAGTTTCTGTTCATTTCTTTGCCCCATTTTCTGATGGGGTTGGATGTTTTCTTCTTGTAGAGTTCAACCAATGCTTTATATACCATTGATATCAACCCCTTATCTGATGGGTATTGTGTAAATATCCTTTCCCATTCTGTGGATAGTCTTTGGATTCTGGTCACTGTATCTTTTGCGGTGCAGAAGCTTTTTAGTTTAATGTAGTCCCATTTGTTGATCTCTGTTTTTACTAGATTGCTTAGTGCCGTGTCACCTTTGAAGATACCTTTATCTTCAATATCGTGGAGGGTTTCGCCGACCTTGTCTTCAATGTACCTTATGGTTTGTGGTCGAATGTTGAGGTCTTTAATCCATTTTGATCTGACTTTTGTGCATGGTGTCAGGTCAAGGTCTAAGCCCATTTTTTTGCATGTGGTTGTCCAGTTGTTCCAGCACCATTTGTTGAAGAGACTTTCCTTGTTCCACTGCACATCTCTTGCTCCCTTATCAAAGATTAGATGATCATACATTTGGGGTTGTGTGTAGGGATATTCCACCCTGTTCCATTGGTCTACGGCTCTGCCTTTGTTCCAGTACCATGCTGTTTTAATTGTTGCTGCTTTGTAGTAGAGTTTGAGGTTGGGGAGGGTGATGCCTCCCATCAAATTTAATCCATTTTGATCTGACTTTTGTGCATGGCGTTAGGTAGAGGTCTGAGTCCAATTTTTTGCATGTAACTGACCAGTTTTGCCAGCACCATTTGGTAACAAAATTTTTAAAAGTTGTATGAAATATTCCTAACCTTTTTCTCTGACTTAAAGTTTTTTCCTTTATTTTTTAAGAACTCACAGAGCCTGGCAAGCTACCTGTGGCATATTCATTATGCCAAAAACAGTAACAAGTCTCACAATGGAGACGTTACTGGTGCCCACTTGAGCAAATTTTTTAAGAATAAATGAATATATTTAAAATAAGGTATCTTTGCAAAAACCGGGCAAAGGTGAAAGAGTATTTTTCCAACTGTTCAATGATATAGATCCTCGTTAGAAACAGGCGAACAACTAGAGTCACACCAAGCTATTTTCTATCTTAGTCATTTGCATTTGCTGTTCCTTCTTTCCAGACAATTCTTACTGTTCGTTAAAGTGGTTGTTTTCTTATCACCAAATGTGGTACTCTTATTCTGTGTCCTGATGCCAATCTAATCTCCTACCTCAGTTTTGCTGCACTCCTTGATTTTATGGCATTCCTTGGTTTTAATTTCTCCTTAGCCCAGATGACCTGCAGTCTCTTATGTACTTATGTACTACTTTTCTGGCTCATTTATGACCCTCACTGGATCGTGAAGCTCAAAGGGAAAAATTCCTATCACTCCCTGTACTCCACATTTGGATAATACAGTGCCTCAATAGATGGGGAAGGAAAATGTCATGTTTATGAAAACAAGAATAGGTCTTTTAAAAAACAATTTGAAATAAAAAAAAACATTGAAAATCCTATTGTAATTAGGAACACTGCTCCTGGGAACTGTCTTTGTTATTAGATTTTCTGTTGTTCCTCTAAAGCACATTCTTATTTTGAGCTATGTTTTTCAATATCCCAAGTTTGGAAATCCAGCTAAGTTGTACTTAGTGGGTTTTTACAGTATACTTCTGCCACTCTATATGTAGGAGGTGTTTTAAGATTCAAGGAATTAAAATCCTGACTATCATTTGTGACAAAGCGTAAGTCCCATAGGAAGATCAGATCAGGGTTGGTTGTTTTAGCACTCAACATACCATCATGAATTCAAGTACTCTTGAGTGGGGGGGAGGGGAATGGGAGAGGCAGGGGTCAGGGAGAGGTGGGGGCAGGAGCAGCTATAGATGTTTAAACAAAATTGAAAGAAGTGGGAAAGTGCTCAAGATGTCACCTATTATTTCTTTACTTGGATGCATTAGAGAAGAACACTTCTAAGTTTTGTACTCTGGTTTGATGGGTGAAAACTGGCTCAAGATTCTAGAGTCTGCTCTAGCCTGGAGACCTAGACAGGTACAGATCTTTGGATTAAATATGAGTTTTTGCTCAAGAACTTGAAGAGGTTCTCATTTCAGTATGCAGTCCCTGCCACTAGCCAAGAGAAAAGAGGAGATTCTGATCTATCGTTTCAGCTAAATCCCATACTCTTTCCTTAGAGAAGTACGTTACCATCTAATTTATAAATGCTGCCTTGCCACTTTATTGTTTCTTCTTAGAGATATAAGGAAAAAAAGTTCAGTCTTTGTTTGGTAAGTTTAGAGAGGAAAGAGTGAATTCTCAGAATAGATTAAGTGGACCACCGATTTATTTTCTGTTGACCTCCATGAGATGCTTTGTTTATTTTGACCAAGATAACTTTTATCTTCCACTATCTGGGGACATGGGAGAATGTTATTTATTTGAACACACCCATGGTACTTTCCGTCTATTTCTAACTCTATGGTTGGGGTCATTCCTGGAGGTGCTGGGGGACCGTACAATACTAGGGATTGAATCTGGTACTTCCATGTGCAAAGTCATAGACTCCAGCCTCTTGACTCATTTCCCAGATCCAGTAACTTTTGCTTTAATGTAACTCTCATCTTAAAGTTATTTAATGTTGTATTACCAGATAAGATTTAAGAAATCTAGGTGTTCCCCAAAAGGAGAGAGAACAAAAGGGAATGCCCTGATGCAGAGGCAGGGTGGGGTGGTGGGAAATGGGGTGGGGGTGGTGAGAGGTATACTGGGATCATTGGTGGAGGTGAATAGGCACTGGTGGAGGGATGGGTAAACAATCACTGTATGAGTGAAATGCAAACTCAAAAATTCATAAGTTTGTAACTGTACATCACAGTGATTCTCTAATAAAAAATTTAAAACAAATCTAGGTGTTCAAAGCTCCATAAACTCTATGCTGTCTGCAATCAGTTATTATTTAAGGGACTTTGAAATCCAAGGGCTGTGCAAGTGAATAAGAGTCATGGAATAGTGGGGCTGGAGCAATAGTACAGTGGGTAGGGCATTTCCTTGCATGTGGCCAACTGGGGTTTGATCCCCAGCATCCCATATGGTCCCCTGAGCAATACCAGAAGTAATTCCTGAGTGCAGAGGCAGGAGTGACCCCTGAACATTGCCAGCTGTAACCCAAAAAGAAAAAAAAAAAAGTCATGGAATAATAGGTTTTCTCCTCCTTCTCTTTTCCCTTCCATTCCTCTTCCCCCTTCCCTCTATGCCCCTCCCTCTCCATCTTCTCTTCTTCCTCCCTTCTTCCTCCTCCTTTGTTCTTCCTATCTTCCCTCCTCCCCTTCATCCTTCTCCTTTTCTTCTTTGTCCTCCTCCTCCTCCTCTTCTTCCTCTTCTCCCTCCTCCACCTCCTCATGCAAACATTTACTGGTACTTTCTGAATGAGAAGAGCCATCCTTGCTTTTTGTTGGGGAGGGAGGAATGGGCCAAACCCAGCTGCGTTCAGGTGTGCTTCTGGGTCTGTGCTCAGGAGACCTTAGGTGGTACTGGGATTCAAACCAACCTAGGTTGTCTGAATGCAAGGCAAGTTCACAACACACTGTACCATCTCTCTGGCCCCATTGTTGCTTTTTGTTAATATTGCTTATGCCTTCATAGGCCTCCTTTGCCTATTTAACTGTAAAATATTTCTTCTCCTCCATATCTCATCGCTGACCTAATTTTCCCCATTCTCCATATTCTAGATACTAGCTTCATCTTGACCCTCATCACAAGGCACACCAGTTCTTATGTTTCTGAATTATTTTCTAATTAGTTTGTAAGTGCCTTATAGATAAAGTTGAGCTTTTATTATTTTTTGATGTTGTCATGACAACACAGAAAAAGGAGGAAGTTAAATGTTGAGTCCTTACTGGTATTTTCTCCTCTGTTTTTTAATTTTAGATAATTCATTGTCAAGATTTTTCTCCAGGAATATGTTGATCATCATTGGCTTCTCCATTATTGGGGTTCTGATTGCTTTGATCACTGTTGCTCTGACCCAGAACAGACCATTGCCAGAAAACCTGAAGGTAATTCAAACCCATGTGAATGTGTGAAAGTGTGTGTGTGTGTGTGTGTGTGTATGAGGGATACTGGGTAAGGTCCAGGGAGGGGAGGGTAAAGGGGTAAAAATAAATCAAAACACACAATATAGAGGCTTAAACTGCCCTGGAGCAAGTCAGCACCATTGGATTCAAGGAGTATGTTATTACTAATTATTTCATTGTATTGAAACAATTGGTAATAAGAAAGTATTTGCTTAGTAAATTAATTAAACCAATATACAAAGACAAACACTTTATCTAGTACTATCTCTGTTTTTAAGTATTGTTTTAATTTTTACTTTTCTTTGATGCTGTGATGAACAGGGGCCACATGTACTTGGCTGTGGTGCTTGTAGGGAGTCACACACTTTAATTTTGGCGCTTGCATGTGTGTTCACTTGGAGTCACACTCAGTAGTGTTCACAAAAAGTCTGATTGTAGTTCTCACCAGGTTGCTGTGGTGCTCACACATGTGCTCAATGACTGTAGTGCTCCGTCATCTTTTGATTGCTGTGCTCTCTGGGGTTGACCTTTTGCAGTGCTCCCCCACTCCTGACTGTGTACCAGAGATTGTACATTCTGTTGTTGCAGAGGGATCCCAGAGAGCAGAGTGAGAGGGACCACACTCAGACACAGAGTGGTACCGGGACAGAATTAATAGTCTCATTCTTGCAGTCCAGGCATTTATGGCTCGGAGCCAGCTTTTGAACCCTACAGCAAGTTCTTATTATTTTTGGAGAGTGTGACACAACGTTGCATCTTTTGTTCTGATTTTCTTATTATTTTTTATAAAGTTTTTTCTTTACATCTTACTTATTTATTTTGCGTTTTGGGTCACACCCAGCGATGCTCAGGGGTTGCTTCTGGCTCTGCACTCAGGAATTACTCCTGGTGGTGCTTGGGAAACCATTTGGGATGCCGGGGATCGAACCCAGGTCAGCCGCATGCAAGACAAACACCCTACCCACTGTACTATCGCTCCGGTCCCCAATTCTGTTATTATTATTGTCATAAAAAACTGAGCTTTACAAGTACTATATAAGACACTTTAGAAAGAATAGATTGTTCTTTGTTCTTTGTCTCCAAAATGTCATCAATTTTGTAAACTTCAATACATAGATATAGTAATTTGTAACTTCATGGATGGACAGATTTCTTCTAAAATTTTCACATTTTCACATTTGAGCTATAAAAACAGTTGGACTTACTAAATCTACTGTGACTTATTTTTCTGCTTCCTTTTCAATTCATCAGGATAAAATCAAAATAAAATTTCAAATCTGACCATCTTGCCAATACCTGATAATATGTTCTTTAATCTTCATTAAATTCATTAAAAAGCATGGGTTAAATTTATGTTATATTTATGATATAAACATAAATTTAAAATTTAAAAATCTCATTGAAATTCCAGTTGCTTATATATAAGCAAATTATATATATTTATATATAAGCAAATATATAAGGGTCCAGAATATACCAATATGTTACAAGTACATATGTACATGCAGGAGGTGATATATTAAGGCAAGTCCCTACCAAGACTATGTACATATATTCTCTATTTGAACCTAAGCTGTGGATGTACATGTCAGACCTCTGAAACTTTTATCTCCCACCCAGATCACTTGCTGTACTGCAGAGGCTTAGATGTTATGCCAGTATTCTTTTGTCACACAAATTCAACACAGTGTGGCTGGCACAGCAGCCTCTTGTTGGCAGGAAAGGCTGATTCAATCTCATGGTCAGTGGTCTCTTGGCTTTTAATGGCCAGAGTGATGTCGACTCTCTTGGCAAAACTTCACTCAGTTGAAGCCTCATTACATCTTGGTTCTGCTATTTGTTTACCAGCTCCCAAAGTACATGATTGCCTTTTTGATTTGACCTTTCTCCACATTTATCATTGCATCATCGGAGGGGATGGCTTCCTAGGAAGCAACATTCATGGCAGACTGGGGGCTCAGTGTTTCTGGTGAATACTTGTGGTCAGGAATGACCTTCCCTCACTCACAGTGATCAGCTTGAAGTCTGTTGTGATTCTGTGTTGTTGTGTTGGCCTGGAAAAAAATGGAAAAAGATCTTTGGCAGTCTTTAATAAATGGCATGAATATTTGAAAAGCAGACACTTCAGCTGAAGTGTATCTTTATAGGTTTATTTTACACTTTTATATATGCAACTAACAATTTGGAGGGGTTATACACTACCTTTATCTATTTTTAGGGTGAACAAACCCTGTGGTGCTCAAGGGACCACTCCTAATGGGTTCAGGGTACTGTATGGGATTCCAGGGATTAAACCTGGGTCACAGCATCCAAGGCAAGTGTACTTGATATAGTAGTACTATAGCTTTGGCCCATGGTTATAGACTGGCTTTAATTTAATTTCTAGCATATATTGAGGGCCAAAATATTTTAGGAACTTGTCTTTGGATGATTTTGTCCTCCTTTGTCCAATTTGATAACCAATAGCTAAAAGCAATTGTTTTTATTTTTAATTTTTTTATTTTTTATTGAATCACCATGTGAAAAGTTACAAAGCTTTCTGGCTTAAGTTTCAGTCATACAATGATCAAACACCCATCCTTTCACCAGTGCACATGTTCCACCACCAAGAACCCCAGTATACCTTCCATTCCACCCCCACCCCCACCCCCAGTCTGTGTGGCTGATGATTTTCACTTTACTTTCTCTTTACTTTGATTACACTCAATATTTCAACAGAAAACTCACTATTATTATTTGGAATTTTCCCTGAACAATCAGACCTGCCAAAAAGGCATCATTTGATGCCTTTCCATTGGTGAGAATGAAGAGCATATGAGGTCACGGCTGTGTGGTTTTGGATTTCTGGTATTTTAGTAATTAAGTCCAGATAAATTTTTGCCAGAAGTCGTATTATTGCAAGCTTGTACCTCTGTTTAGTGGGCCTTATAAGATGGCGGTCACCATGCCGGCCGCTGGGGAAAGAAAGGCTGAGAGAGAAAAACCTTTCCCTTCCCAGGGTGGCATGGGGGCGTAGCTTAGTTCACAGTCTAGAGGCATTTCTGCAAGAAACCATAAAAGCAATTGTTTAAACTTAATTAAAAACATAAAATTTAAAATGTTGTCCCTGAATTGCAACTAACCACACTTAAAGTACTCAGTAGTCTCATGTGGCTGGAGGCTGTTAAATTGGACTGTGTAGACATAAGGCAGTTCCGTAAATATACAGTTTTATTGGTTATTGGACATTGCTATTTTGAGGCACATTTGTTGATAATGTCTCTGACACTATTCAAGTCTGTGCAATGGATAAGGTATATGGCTAAACATATTATAAAATCCAAAATAAAGAATGACAAAAGAGACTTTTTTCTTATGTGGTTTGTGAACTTGTACCAGGATTATCTGAGAATTGGAAAACCAATGTAGATTTGATGATATAAATTATTTACTGCAATCATGATAAGAAACACCAAAGGGAAGCTCTAGAGGCCATGGAGGTCTTCCTTTTAAAAAAAAATGTGCTAGCACGGGGCTGGAGTGATATCACAGCGGGTAGAGCATTTGCCTTGCACACAGCGGACCTGGGTTTGATCCGAGGCATCCCGTATGGTCCCCCAAGCACTGCCAGGAGTAATTTCTGAGTGCAGAGCCAGGACTAAGAGTAACATCTGAGCATCACCAGGTGGCAAAAAAAAAAAAAGTAAAAATGTGGCTGGAGCAATAGCACAGTGGGTAGGGCGTTTGCCTTGCAGGAGACCAACCCGGGTTCAATTCCTCTGTCCCTCTTGGAGAGCCCGGCAAGCTCTCAAGAGTATCCCGCCTGCACAGCTGAGCCTGGCAAGCTACCGGTCCCATATTCGATATGGCAAAAACAGTAACAACAAGTTTCACAATGGAGACGTTACTGGTGCTCGCTCGAGCAAATGGATGAACCGTGGGACGACAGTGCAACAGTGCTATAGCAGTCCCACAGGAGGAAGCAGTTGGATATGTTCTAGAAGGTGACTGGGGAGCAAGTATAGGCCTTGCATTGGATAAAGGTGGTTCAAGGGGGTGATGTGAGAGCAGGGCTTTGTCAGGTTGAGGATTTTTTGGTATTGATTCTAGAGCAACTGGAGAACCAGCTATAAGGTTTGATTTGTCTTTTGAAAATATCACTGCAGTAAATTTGATGTGGGTAAGAGCAGATGTAGGGGCCTAGGTAAGAGGTTATTCTAGTACTTTGGAAAGAAGAGAGAAAGAATTTGGTTGAAATTTGTTTTTGGCGGGTCACACTCAGTGGTGCTCAAGGTCACTCCTGATGGTGCTCAGGGGTGCTAAACCTGTTGGGGATTGGACCTGCGCGTCCCACATGCAAAGCATGCACACCAGCCCTTTGCACTATCTCCTGGATCCTTGACTTCAAATTTCTGAAGAACTGTTTTTAGGTATTGGACATGTATGGGCAATCAGATTTGGATCTCAGAAGAGCAAATATAATGCTCAATAAAAATAGAATATAAGCCACATTTACATTTTTAAAGATTACATTTTCAATCACATTAGAAGATTGGAAGGAAAGTAGAGGTAAAATTATTTTAGTTTTGTATTTTATATTAACATGTCATTATTTTAGTATTTTATTAAAATAAGTATTGGAGATATTTTATCATTAATAAAATTTTGTTTATAATATTTTATATATAACATTTTGTTTATAATACTATCTTAAAATTACAGTGTAAGTTGTGTGGGTTTTGTTTTGTTTTGTTTCACTTTTTGGGTCACACCGGGCGATGCACAGGAGTTATTACTGGCTCATGCACTCGGGAATTACTCCTGGCAGTGCTTAGGGGACCATCTGGGATGCTGGGAATTGAACCCGGGTCAGCTGCATGCAAGGCAAATGCCCTACCTGCTGTGCTGTCATTCCAGCCCCACACTGTAAGTTTTAAAATTTGTTACTAAAGAACCGTGATTTACAAAGCTACTGATAGTTGAGTTTTAGGCATCCAATAATTTAACACCAATCCCTCCACCCTGTCAACTTCCCTCCACCAGTGTTCTCAGATTCCCTCCCATCCCACTCCCCACTCCACTGCTGCCTGTCAACTTGTGTTTTGGGTATCTGACTATACTCTTCACTTTTATTACTGATATAATTGAGACCCTGATGCCTATTCACTCATTACTTTGCATTCTCTTCTCCCCACTTTGATTTCTTTCCTTCCCTGCTTATCTCCTCTCTAAACTACACTGTCATTTTTAACTTGCAGCTTAATTCTGATTAGTCACGTTTCACATGATAAATAGCTGCCTGTGGTAGTGTCTCCCTTAATTATTGGAGACCAGCAGAGGTCTCCACTAAAACTAGTGTCTCTGATATCATTGATATAGTAAGGCCTTAGAAATGAGTGAGTTCATAGGACGTGATAAAAAGTAAGAAGAGGACAAATAATTTTATTCTTTAAAGATTTACTAGTCAAGAAATTTTTCTGAAGTAAAGTAATAACATTTCTCCTATATAGTACTTTACCCTTTATAAATTATTTCCATTTTTTCTTCTTAGAATTGCTGTGAGGAATGAGAGGCTATCTTCTTTATTATAGATAGCAGAATGAGAGGCTTTGAGGTTCTCTTGCCCTAATATGGAGGCGAGGCTAAGACTTAGAGGCAGTTTTCTGACCCAAAGACTAACGTTCTTTTCATTATTTAGTTTGTCCAAACAACACAGTCTAATAATAGGGATTAAATGAAGAATATTTATTTTGAAAGACAATTCCAGGGAAACGGAGAAAGAAGTAAAGCTACCCAAAGAAGGCATTCTGAGTAGATAACTGCCTTGAACATCTGCAGGTTGATTCCACTAGGAGTGTCTGAAGAGTAATGGAGAAAGCACTTTGCCAAATGCTTTTCCTGCAATAATAAGATGCCTCTGTGTGTGTGTGTGTGTGTGTGTGTGTGTGTGTGTGTGTGTGTGTGTGTGTGTGTGTGGCGGTGGTGGTGGTGGTGGTGGAGGCAATGCATGTGAGGCATGTGTTCTACTGCTGAATCATATCCCAGGCCCAATAAAGCACTTTGGAATTCAACCCTAGGGGGTTGGCCCATGGCTCTCATCCCCATAGGTCTAGGGTTGCCTTGTCTGGATGCCATGGTGACTTAGTCAACATTAAAAGGGATACCCCTTGTAAAAAACTAAAGCTAGCCAAAGGGCGCGTGCACTCTCGGGCTCTCTGGGCGGCTCTGTCTCACCGCCCACGTCCGGTGCTCTGGAACCGCTGTGTATGGGCTGGATCCGGACGGCCGTTGGCCAAGGACAGGCGAAGGAAGAATCAGGACCAAGCTGGTTGCTGATTAGTCTTCCATCTTTCTCATCTCCCGCACTCCCAACTCTGTCCTCTCTCTCGATCTACTCCGCCTTTCTTGATTCTCTCATCTCTCCTCCTACTTGTCTCTCCCACCTTGCCCTCTAGGCTACACCCAGCCAGCTAGCAAAATCAACATAAGAAAGCCCTTCCTGAGAGCAGGGCATCATTCCAAAGCCCTTCCTGACTCTTAAGGTTTTTTTCCTTTCCTTAGTCCAAACACTCATTAACATCTTAATACTAGTTATTTTTGTATGGACATAGCAAGAGATACATTGAGGCTTGCAAGGCAGCTCTCCTGGCAACATCTTGCCACAGACTCAGACCACAGCACTCAGGCCAGATTAGTCATTCCTCACCCTAGCAGGGTCCAAATCTAGTTATTACTGTTTTGATCATGACAACATTTGTCCATGATCAAGCTCTTAACTTATAGTTAAGCATTAGGCACTTTGGCCAGGCCCATCTTGATGCCAGGGTAGCACACAACTCACCGCTTGCCCTGGGTCCATCTTGTCCCTAGTCGGGACCCTGATTTTGGGGGTGCTAGGAAGTAAGGGCAGCTGAGGCTTAGGTCGAGAGAACAGATGCCCAGGAGGAAAATATCATGTAGAGTCAAATGACTCCCAGGTTACAAAAGCATGGCATTTGCTAAGTCTTCCTGTGCCCATACAAAAGGACATTGCTCTGAATAAACTATGCAAAGGACTCAAGGAGAATAGAAAAACAATGTTTACAAGTCAACAGAACACTAAGAAAGAAGCTACAAATAAACATAGAGGAATGGGAGCACTGTGACGGGAGTAACCCAATAAACCTAAACTACCTGAAGCTATGTAATCCTACAACCCCTGAGCAAAAATAGATGAGAAAATGAGAAAGCACTGAAGTAAAAGTTGGCCAAGGAGATGTCAAGGAGGCACAAGGGGTATTTTAAGCATCTTTATATACTTTATATAGGAAAGAACCATTTGTGCAACTACTTTCAACATAATAGAGGAATGATAATAAAGAGATAGGATCACAGAACAATAGATATGCAGAGGAGGAAATTTGACTATGCCTGGTCACCTGAAGACTTCCCAAAGTAGGTGGCCTTGGACCCAAATGCTAAATTTGCTAGAAGGTAAAGTTGGATATGTTTTAGAGAGTGGCTCTCCATTTATGGAAAAGTGGCAACTTGGAAGAGCAAATAGACTTTGGGGAAATCACCAGCAGTCCAGTGTGGCTAAAATATGGAATATAGTGGCATGAAGGAAATAGTGGGAGAGAAGACTCAAGTGTGAGCTTTTTCTGCCTAGCTCGTGAGGAGACATCTCATTCATTAAATGAAATGGTGCTCAAACTTTACATTGAAACACATGAGGGACTTTTAAATGGTATTTATGTCTAGAACCTTTCCCAAGATTAACTGAGAATCTTGGTGAGTGAATCCCAGGAAACTGTTTTAAACATTTCCAAGATGTTCATAATGAACAGTAATGAAAGGCTTCAAACAGAGAGATGCTCAGATTCATGACCCCAGTATTCATTTCAGCTGGGTGCAGGTTAGAGAAGAGACCAGTTCATGCCATGGTGAAGAAATTATAGTTAGTGCCAGAATTAAGACATTTTCCGTGGAGGTCAGGGATTAGTTTGAGAGATTCCTAGCCTTATCAGACTTCTCAGGGAACCTTTCAATATCAAGATGAACATCTTGGGACAGTTATGTTTCACACAATCTCAATATGATTCAATTTAGAGGGAAATGGCCATAAATCCATAAGTCTTTCTAGATCAACATTATAGATGCAGAAACTGTCCTCTACCCCCTTTTTCGGATTCTTTATTTTTGGGAGATACACCTAGCAATGCTCACGGCTTACTCCTGGCTGTACACTCAGAGATCACTCCTAGAAGTGCTCAGGGGCCATATGGGATACTGAGAGTTGAACCCAGGTCAGTCGCATGCAAAGCAAATGCCCTACCTGCTGTACTATGTCTCCAGCCCCAGTCCTTCTTGCTTTCTATCAGCCTTTATGGTAACACAACATGGAACATGGCGTTTCACTACCTAGGTTTGAACCACTGCTCTTGTAGTCATAGGATTTAATCTGAGTCTCAGTGTCTCCATTTCTATGAGGAAATGATCACTGATTGCTCAGAAATTACTCTAAAGAATCAAGAGAGGGAGAGAGCAATAGTACAGCGGGTACACCTGCCTTGAATTCAGCTGACCCAGATTTGATACCCAGCATCCCAGCTGACTTCCCCAAGCCCTGATGGGACTGATACCAGAGTATAGAGCCAGGAGCAAAACTTGAGTATTTCTGCTGTGGCAAAAAAAAAATTAAGAGAGAGATAAAGCAATGTAGATGTGAACAATGGAGCAAGATACCTGCCCCCACCCATGGACACTCAATTATTAATAGCTTATGTTACTCAACATATTTTTAGCCTATTTGCCTGGTCACATACGGCTACCTATTTTTCAATTTGTTTCTTGGGCCACACTTAGTGGTGCTTGGGGCTTACTCCTGGCTTTGCACTGAGGAATCACTCCTAGTGGGGCTTGGGGGATCCTATGGGGTGCCAGGGTTCAAACCTGGGTCAGCTATGTATAAGACAAACATACTATCCACTATACTATCCAGCCCCAGGGACTACTTTTTTTCTTTGCTTGTTCAATTCTGAACATTGGTAAATTTTTATCATATTTTTGGCACATACAAACCCGTTGGTAGCCACAGAATGTCCAGATACCAAGACACAAACTTTCTTATTTTTTTTAAGAAATATTTTATTGAATCACCGTGAAAAAAAGAAAGAAAAAAATACAAAGCTTTCAGGTTTAAGTCACAGTCAAATACTGATTAAACCCCCATCCCTTCACCAGTGCACCTGTTCCACCACCAAGAACCCCAATACACCCCCTCCCACCCCACCCCCCTTCTAAGTAGCTAATGATATTCCCATTATTCTCTATATACCTTGAGTACATTCCATATTTCCATACAGAACTTACTATTATTGATTGGAAATTTTCCCCAGCAATCAGGCCTGCTGAATAGGCATCATCTAATAATTTCTCTTCATCGCTGAGAGTGAAGACTTTGAGTCCACGCGGCCGCTATCGAGGCCACGCGGTTTTGGAAACTTTCTTATTTTTTGACAAGCTACAAATCCAACATTCAAAAATATCTTGCACTTCTATATGCAAACAATGAACCAAAAGAGAAAGAAATCAAGAAAAAACAACTCATTTATAATTGAATAAAAAATAATCAAGTATTTAGGGATTAACTTAATCAAAGAGGTGAAATACATATGCTTAGAAAAATGTCACTATTCAAAGAAAGGAGATTCAAAGAAATGGAAAAATATCTCATGCTCATAGATTAGAAGAATTAACATTGTTAAAGTGATCATATTACCTAAAGCATCATGCAGCTTTAATGCAGTCCTTATCAAAAGTTTAATGGCATTCTTAAAGGAACTAGAACAAGCATTACTAAAGTTGTATGAGATCACAAATCCTGTTGCTCATCAATTTGCTCGAGTGGGCATCAGTAACGTCTCCATTGTGAGACTTGTTGTTATTGTTTTTGGCATATCGAATATGCCACAGGTAGCTTGCCAGGCTCTGCCGTGCAGGCGAGATCCTCTCAGTAGCTTGCCGGGCTCTCTGAGAGAGGGACAAAGGAATTGAACCCGGGTCAGCCGCATGCAAGGTGAATGCCCTACCCACCATGCTATCACTCCAGTCCATGAGATCACAAATATCCAGATAAACAAAATAATCCTGATGGGGGAAAAAGAAAAGTATTATGTTTTCAGTATTATGTTTTATTTATATAGTAAAGTTTTATAAATGATCAAAAGTGTGGTGTTAGAATAAAGGCCGGCAAAAACATCAGTGGGATAAAGTTAGGAGTCAGAAATAAACCCTCAGATATATGGAAAGTTGAATTTATGACAAAGAGGGCACAAGCATAAGATTTCTTTGTTTTTAAATTTATTCTTTTATTGAATCACCATGTGGAAAGTTACAAAGCTTTCAGGTTTAAGTCTCAGTTATACAATGCTCTAACATCCATCCCTTCACCAGTGCACATATTCCACCACCAAGAATCACAGCATACCTTCCCCCTACCCCCCACCTCTCCAGCCCCCCACCTGCTTGTGTAACTGGTAAATTTCACTTTACTTTCACTTTACTTTGATTACATTCAATATTTCAACAAAAAAATCACTAGTATTGATTTGGAGTTTCTTCTCCCTAAAGTCGACCTGCTGAAAAAAAAGCATTTGATAATTTGTTTTCCATTGCTGAGAAGAGATATGAGGTCCAGAGGCCACACTAGCAGCCGCACGGTGTTGGATTTCTGTATTTTAGTAACTAAGTCCAGAGAAATATCTGCCAGAAATTGCAACATTGTAAGCTTGTACCTCTCAGCTACTTTATATTCCACATATGAGTGCAATCTTTCTATGTCTGTCTCTTTCTTTCTGACTCATTCCACTCAGCATGATAGTTTCCATGTTGATCCACTTATATGCAAATTTCATGACTTCATGCTTTCTGACAGCTATGTAGTATTCCATTGTGTAGATATACCAGGGTTTCTTTAGCCAGTCATCTGTTTTGGGGCACTCTGTTTTTTTCCATATTGTGGCTATTGTAAACAGTGCAGCAAAAGCATAAAATTCCTTCCTTCCTTCCTTCCTTCCTTCCTTCCTTCCTTCCTTCCTTCCTTCCTTCCTTCCTTCCTTCCTTCCTTCCTTCCTTCCTTCCTTCTTTCCTTCCTCCCTTCCTTATTTCTTTTGTCACACCCAGAGGTGCTCAGCACTTACATCTGACTTTGTGCTCAGAGATTACTCCTGGCAGACTTGGAGGACCATATGGGGTGCCGGGGATCAGACCCAAGTCAGCCACATGCAAGGCAAGTGCCATATACACTTTACAACTCTCTCTAGCCTAATAGCATAAAATTTAAAAAGAAAGACTCTTCAATAAATAGTGGTAGGAAGACTAGATAGGTATTTTCAAGAGAATGAAACACCATTATTATTTCACAGCATGCACAAAAGTTAACTCAAAATGGGTTAAAAACTTAGCTGTTAGACCCAAATTTGTAGAATAAACTGAAGGAGAAAAGACAAACTCCTTGATATTGACTTTAGTAGTATCCTTAGTGATTTGGTTCCATTAGCAAGGAAGACAATAGCAGAAATAAACACATGGAATTATGTCAAACTAAAAAGCTTCTACACTGTGAAACTGCCACTGAAATAAAGAAGATATTGTACTGAATGAGGAAATATTTACACACCATATATCTGAAATAAGGTTAATATCCAGGATCTATAAAGAATTAATAAAACTCAACAATAAAATAATTACATTCAGAAATGGGGAGAATTGCTGATCAGACACTTCTCTAGAGACACAAGATGGTCCAAAGGTGTATAAAAATAAAAACTCACAAAATCAAACTCACTTATGATTAGGAAAATGAAAATCAGAATAATGAGACATCGCTTTACATTAACGATATGGCCTACATCAAAAAGACCAGAAACAACAACAGGCAGGGATGCAGAGTGAAAGTAATCCTCACCAACTATGGTGGAAATGTAAACTGGTTTAGCCTCAATGAAAAACAGTATGGAGATTTCAAAAAACTTAAAAATAGAACTACTGTATGATCTAGCAATCCCACTGCTATATATCTATCCCAAGAACACAAAAACGCACACACACAAAAAAAGCCCATGAACATCCATGTTATCACAGCACTATTTACAATAGCAAGATCTGAAAACAACCCACATACCCAAGCAGATGAATGAATAAAGACGTATTATGAAGCCAGGTTCTCAGACCCTGTTTGATTCCTGGCACCACATGGTCCCCCACCATTGCTGGATGCAGTTCTTGGAGGTCACAGGATCCTCTGAGTGTGTCTCTGGAGGTCCCCAGCACCCCTGTGGATGGCCCTGGTATCCGGACACTGAAGGGCCCAAGCAGCATCGTATCTATTCAAGCCCGTGTGTGGCACTGAAAACCCTGTTGGTGAGCAGTTGCCAGTGGGCCTGCAGAACTCCCGAGCACCACTGGGAGTCTCCTTCCCTCAACTAGCATTTGTGTATTTACACAGTGGAACACTATTCAGCTGTAAGATAAGATGAAAGCTTGCCCTACATTGCTACAATATGGATGGAACTAGAGGGGGATGTGTGCTTAGCAAATGGATCAGAAGGACAAGTGCCAGATGATTTCACTTGTAAGTGCCATATAAACAAAGTGAAGGATTAGACACTGTCCAATGAAATCACACCCTTAGACAAGACTCCCCACTTGTGGTGGGAGTAGGGGCAGTGACTGAATAGGTTCTATGGAGTGGGAGGATAATAGTGTGGCATAGTATGGAACATTGTATCCTTAACACATGTAAGTACTTACATGCTTGTAAATAAGTTACTTCTGTTAAAAGGAAAAAAGGATTGAAAGAATTAATGACACTTATGTGGAATTTGGAACAATTAAGGAACTACATTATTGTGATTTCATTTCCAAATTACCTGCATCCTAGCTCTGATATTATGTGTACCTAAATACACCTCTCCATGACTCAGTTTTCTTATGGGTATAATGAAGATAATACCCACTTGGAGATAGTTGTGAGGATTAAACAGACTAACACCAGTGACTCAGTTTTGAGTATCCAGAACATTAGTACCCCTCAGTTAGATTAGCTATCAAGACTGTTTTAAAAGAGATGCATTCTAGAGTATGTTATGGCCACTGAACAGTTACTCCCAGTACTGTCAACTGATCAAAAAGATAATTGCCTTGCCCTAGCATCTGCTTTTTAATTTTTTTAAGAACCTATTGTACTGTTCTTAGATAAACATTTATAGCTTCTTTGTGTATGGAGAATTTGTAAGAAATTTTGCTCCAATTTTCAACCTTAATGTTTCTGGAAAACATATAACTTTATTCCACTGGATTCTAATGTTTAGTTAAAAAAGAACAGCACCCAGATTGCTGTGATAGTTACACAGTAATGGTATGCATTTAACTATACACTTAATAATGGTTAAAATGGTCAGTATATTTTATCACCATAAAAAGATAAAAACAAGAATAATAACAAAACCCCTGTGATCTGTGGGAAAGGTCTAGTAATCTTCAATTAAAGGGGAAAGAAAGAAAATCATCTGTTTGTGTGATCTCTAGCACAGCTGTAGCTAATGGAGAACTGATTTATTTGCGGAGTACCAGAGTCCCTCTCAAAAGGATAAGCTTTGTTTATTCAAAAATAATCAATGAGAGTAAGTAATGGAATTGCTAAAGTTATTGTTAAAAGCTACAGGGAATTTTAATGATGTCTGAAGAATCAGTATGTTTGAAGGGACTAAGAGAAGTTAAATATTGCTCTGATTGCCCTTGTTCTCTGGTTTAAGTTTTGACTGGGTCATAGAACAGTAGAATTCAATCCCAGTGGAACTTTTTATATTGTTATTAAAATAAATAATAACTTACGTTAGGAAGAAAAGGAAAGACATATAGGAACCACATTCATTCTATTCACTCATTTTGAATTCATTCCTTTTACTTAACTATAAGTCAAGTTTTGTTAAGCCATCTGGCAAATTTTAAAAGTGAAGATGGAGAGAAAACCATGTTTCTGTAACTTGGTTTTTGTAAAAATCAGATTCTGTCCTACAGAAGTAGGACTACTTCTACAGAAGTAGTTGTATAAATGTATTCTAATCTTGCCTACAGAAGTAATTGTATAAATGTATTCTAATCTTGGTTTTTGTTGACTGAAGCAATAGCATAGCGGGTAGGGCATTTGCCTTGCATGCAGCCGACCCAGGTTCCATTTCTCTGTCCCTCTCAGAGAGCCCGGCAAGCTACCAAGAGTATCCCGCTGGCACGGCAGAACCCGGCAAGCTAACCGTGAAGTATTTGATATGCCAAAAACAGTAACAAGTCTCACAATGGAGACGTTACTGGTGCCCTCTCGAGCAAATTGGTGAACAACGGAACGACAGTGCAGTGCTCCAGTGCTACTTAATTATAATAGGATATATGAGGTTGGGTGCTAGATATATATCCTGGTAGAAGCATACCTTCCCCCATTGTAGCTTACACTAATAGAGAAGAGAGTTCTAATCAGATAGCCACGTAAATGTAATTCTACATTGTGGTAAGTGGGGTCTCTAGAGAAAAACTACAAACCTTCAGACATGATTTAGAAAAATAAAACCTAACCTGAGAAAGCCAGAGAAGAATGGAATCTAAGGTACAGGGTTTTCTGGACAAATGCTCTAGAACATTTGCCAGGTGACTCATGGGATTCTTCAGGCAGGATAGTTTGAGAGTAACTGTCTGAATGACAAAATTCAGAAAATGGGGTTAAATATCCCAGATGTGCAGAGTCAAATAGAAGTAGATTATGTGACAATCTAGTTGTCTCTTGTTTTTCGCTTTTAGAGAGACTTACCCAGAAGCCTGTTATTTTCAGATGAAATTATTTCCATCCTGAGGTGGAGTGTGCCCCCACTTTCATATGGCCTCCATTCCCTGAGACCTTACTTAGGGTCTGTCCCACACACCTCTCCATGTTATTATTAATGTCTCCCTATGCCGGTGTCTCTAGGACCCAAACAAACTCACTTTTTATTTTTCTAGGCCTGCTTCTCAACATAATTTATGGAGATCTTAGGATTGAGAAAATCACATGCATGATCAAAAACTATCTTAGGATGAAGCTAAATGAATTGTAAAATGATAGCTATATAAAATTCAACACACTTTTTTTTTATTAGTGAATCACCGTGAGATACAGTTACAGACTTACAAACTTTCGTGCTTGTGTTTCAGTCATACAAAGCTTAGTACCCATACCTCCACCAGTGCCCATTCTCCACCCCTGATGAGCCCAGGATTTCTCCCACCCCACCTCTGTGGCAGGGCATTCCCTTTTGTTCTCTCTCTCCTTTTGGGTGTTGTGGTTTTCAATAGAGGTATTGAGTGGCCATCCTGTTTGATCTATAGTGTACTTTCAGCGCTTATCTGGCATCCCAAGCAGGTCTTCTAACCACATTTTACCTGGTGTTTCCTTCTCTGTCTGAACTGCCTTTTCCTCCAGAATGTGAGGCTGGCTTCCAAGCCGTGGAGCAAATCTTCTGGTACTTACCTTTACTATTATTGGGTCCTAGTCTTCCCTTCTGTTACTTTATATTCCACAGATGAGTGCAATCTTTCTATGTCTATCCCTCTCTTTCTGACTCATTCCACTTAGCATGATACATTCCATGTTAATCCACTTAATATGCAAAGTTCATGACTTCATCTTTTCTAACAGCTGCATAGTATTCCATTACATAGATGTACCAAAGTTTCTTTAACCAGTCATCTGTTCTTGGGCACTCGGGTTTTTTCCAGATTCTAGCTATTGTAATCAGTGCTGCAATGAACATACAAGCACAAATGTCATTTTGACTACACTTTTTTGCCTCTCCAGGATATATTCTCAGGAGTGGTATTGCTGGGTCAAATGTGAGCTCAATTTCTAATTTTTTGAGAAGCGTCCATACTGTTTTCCAAAAGGGCTAAACCAGTCGGCATTCTCACAAGCAGTGAAGGAGAGTCGAAAATGGGACTGTCTTAAGCTAAGAAGCTTCTGCACCTCAAAAGAAACAGTGACCAGGACACAAAGATAGCCTACAGAATTGGAAAGAATATTCACCCAGTTCCCTACTGATAAGGGATTAATAACAAGGATATACAAGGCATTGGTTGAACTCTACAAGAAGGAAGTAAAATCTTATGCAACCTTAATTTTAACAAGGCCCAGGTTAGGTCAGGTTTTGAAGTTGCCAGAATATAAAAGATTATATACATTATCCATTATATACATATATACATTATCCATTATATACATATATATGATATATATATATATGAGCAACGGGATGACAGTGATTATATACATGTCACTGTCGCTGTCATGCCGTTGCTCATCGATTTGTTTGAGCGGGCACCAGTAACGTCTCTCATTGAGAGACTTTTTGTTACTGTTTTTGGTATATCCAATACGCACGGGTAGCTTGCCAGGCTCTGCCGCGCAGTCTCGATACTCTCGGTAGCTTGCCGGGCTCTCTGAAAGGGGCGGAGGAACCGAACTTGGGTTGGCCACGTGAAAGGCAAACGCCCAACCGCTGTGCTATCGCTCCAGCCCAATATATACATTCACTGTCACTGTCATCCAGTTGCTCATTGATTTATTCGAGCGGGCACCAGTAACATCTCTCATTGAGACTTACTGTTACTGTTTTTGGCATATCCAATATGCACTGTGCAATGTGGGCTCAATACTCTCGGTAGCTTGCCGGGCTCTCCGAGAGGGGCAAAGAATCGAACTCGGGTTGGCCACGTGAAAGGCGAACACCCAACCGCTGTGCTATTGCTCCAGCAATATACATTATATACATTATATACATCATCCATTAGATGATGGAATATGACACATTTTAGATGTTTTTAAATTTTTTTATTTTTATAAATATAATTTATTACATTCAACTTAACAATTATTTATTACATTCTGTATTCCAACATTGATCCCACCACCATTACACCTTTTAACAACCATTATTTAGAATTTTCCGACCCACCACCCAAGCCTGCCCCGATACCAGGACCTAAATAATTTACTTTGTGTTACTTGCTATAAATAATTTGCTAAAAATGATTTTAAAATGTTTCCTTAGAAGAAAGTGTGTGAAGATTGTTGTATATCACCCCAGAACCATTAAGCCCTTGATTAAGAGATTATTAACATGTTGTTACAGGTTGAGCCTTGTGTGCTAATTTTTTTTTAATCGATATCGGTTGCCTTCTACTTTACATACCATCCAATGTGGTGTACTACTCCTGGTACATCATCAAGCTACCGAGAGTATTGAGCCTGCGCAGCAGAGCCTGGCAAGCTACCCGTGCGTGCGTATTGGATATGCCAAAAACAGTAACAATAAGTCTCTCAATGAGAGACGTTAGGGGTGCCCGATTGAACAAATCGATGAGCAATGGGATGACAGTGACAGTGTATAATCAATTCATTTATTTTTTAATGTATCACCATGAGATACAGTTACAGAGTTACAAACTTTCTTGCTTACATTTCAGTCATACAATGATAAAGTACCCATCCCTTCACCAGTGCCCATTCTTCACCACCAGTGTTCCCAGTATCCTTCCTACCACCCCCACCTCTGTGGCAGGGCATTCCCTTTACCTTTTACTTTACATTTGTTTTCCATTTACTCTCTCTCTCTCTCTTTTAGGGTGTTGTGGTCTGCAATGCAGGTATTAAGTGGCCATCATGTTCGGTCTATAGTCTGCTTTCAGCACGCATCTCCCATCCCAAACGGGCCCTCCAAGCATCTTTTACTTGGTGATCCCTTCTCCATCTGAGCTGCCTTTTCACCCAGCATGAGAGGCCAGCTTCCAAGCCATGGAGCAGTCCTCCTGGTCCTTATCTCTACTGTCCTTGGGTGTTAGTCTCCCATTTGGACTATGAAATTTTAAAGAATTATTAGACCCTGGAGGAGTGAAAGGCTCTCTCTGCCCATGGAGGGCAGAGTGTTTAAGAAAACTATGGTCACAGCACAGGCTTTGCTTTTCTTATTTTGTATACTGATAAGTCTTATGCAGAGAAGTGTTTACTCCCATTTATCCAGGCTGGCTCTTAATTACTATTACTGGCTAGCTGTTACTATTTCAAGTAATTTCAGAATAATTTCAGGTAAAATGACATGCCACTTACCATTTAGAAGAGGAAAGTAATGTCTGGTTGCTTGTAATTGTTTCCTAGAAAGTTTTAAGACCTCTCTCTGTGGGTTCACAGGAATAAGTTGACTCATTTTCTGTCAGTTTGGTCCTTGATTAACATATGTGAAACTGGTATTATTCTGGAGAGGTGACTCTAGAAATTTTGGTATGACTCTGTAGAATTATAGAAATTTGGATATTACTCTGGTAGAATTACAACCTGATTTCTACAAAAAGGTATGTTACAAGAACAAAGTTTCTTCCGTCACCTCCAATTTATAAAGCGGTTTGCTTTTTTTGTTTGTTTACTTTTTTTTTTTTTTTTTTGCTTTTCGGGTCATACCCAGCGATGCACAGGGGCTACTCCTGGCTCTACACTCAGGAATTACTCCTGGCGGTGCTGGGGGACCATATGGGATGCTGGGAATCGAACCTGGCTCAGCTGCGTGCAAGGCAAACGCCCTACCCGCTGTGCTATCACTCCAGCCCCTGAAGTGGTTTACTTTTAATAAAGTTTAGTGATGATTCTAATTTGATTCTGATATGCATGTAAATTTTTGAACTACTAGATTTGTGGTCATTTCCTCCATATTATCTTACTACTTCAGTACATATTTATGAATCTTAACTGTACATTTGGATCAACTGAGAAGCTTCTAAATAATACTGATACTCAGTTCTCATTCTAGATGTGTGTGTGTGTTTGTGTGTGTGTGTGTATGTAAGGCCCTAACATTTCTGATAATGCAACCAACATTAAGTCTACTGTTCTAAATGGGTTGCTGTTCTGGTAGCACTTAAGATTAGAACAACTCCAGACATAGTCTTCCACAGCCCTAATTTCCATGTTCCTCTTAAATTAGAATGCTTTCTTTTTGCATTTTTTAAAATATATATGTTGCCTTTGTTCTGTTTCAAGATGAATGCAAATAAGAATAATGTAATGCTAATAAATTCTTCATTTGCTTTGTCCTCAGTATGGAATTGTGCTGGATGCCGGCTCTTCTCACACAAGTTTGTACATCTATGCATGGTCAGGAGAAAAAGAAAATGATACAGGAGTAGTGTCTCAGATAGCTGAATGCACAGCACAAGGTAAAGTAAAGAAAATTGAAAGGGGAAAGAATGGAGCATGATAATGTGAGTTATTAGCAGGTAGAACACGAGAGGAAAAGAACAGTGGGACTTCTGTCATTGCTATTTTATGTTTCATTGTGAAATAATACTGAAATCAGTGCTAATGTCCAAGCTCTTGAAGAGTATCAAACTTGAAAATGATTAAGTAATAACAGCCTCCATCAACAGGACCCTCTGTGTGCTATGCACCAAATGCTAAAGGCTCCTTATTTCATCTTCACCATCATTTTGAGTTGTATATTATTCCCATTTTAATTTTTATATTTTTGAGGGTTGCAGCAGTAGTGCTCATGGACCAGATGGTGCCAGGGAACCTCAGGCTCCCACATGTGAAGCAGCTCTTGAGCTGAGCCTGTTCCTGTTTTTTAAATGAGCATGTCGGGACTAGAGAGTTATTGTAGCATGTAGGGCACTTGCCTTGCAATTGGCCAATCTGGATTTGACCGCCAGCACCCCATAGCCCTGCCAGAAGTTATTCCTGAGTACAGAACCAGGAGTAATCCCTGAGCATCTCCAGGTGTGGCCAAAAAACAAAGGGGGGGAGAGAGAGCGAGAGCGAGAGCGAGAGAGAGAGAGAGAGAGAGAGAGAGAGAGAGAGAGAGAGAGAGAGAGAGAGAGAGAGAATGAGTGAGAGAGGAGAGAGATAGAGAGGAAAAGAAAAGGAAGAGAGGAAGGAAGGAAGGAAGGAAGGAAGGAAGGAAGGAAGGAAGGAAGGAGGGAGGGAGGGAGGGAGGGAGGGAGGGAGGGAGGGAGGGAGGGAGGGAGGAAGGAAGGAAGGAAGGAAGGAAGGAAGGAAGGAAGGAAGGAAGGAAGGAAGGAAGGAAGGAAGGAAGGAAAGAAGAAAGGAAGCTTTGCTACTTTTGTTCAGGTTTGTTTGTGCTAATGAGTGATATAATTAGGGTTTCAACAGAGATCTACCTGTCTTCAGCCCCAGGTCTCAGCCAGTGAATCGTAAATATGCATCAGCTTTTTTTAACCACAGCAATGATTTGGTAAAATGCAAATTTGGACCCTACAATAGAGTTCCAGGTTAAGAGCCCAGAATTTTCATTTTATGGGGGGCTTGGGAGGGACATGTGGTCTCACAGGACCACATGTGAGAAATGCTTGGGGCCAATTTTGGCTCTGTGCTCAGGAGTCACTCCCTGCACTGCTCAGGGAGCTATGTGGTGCTGAGACATGTGCCTTAACCCTTACGAAACTCTCTTCCCCGCACCTCTGTCTCTGTCTATCTCTGTCTCTGTCTGTCCTCTCTCTCTCTCTCTCCAGCACTAGACTTTGCATTTCTACCATATTTCTAGGTGATACTGATACTACTTGTTCAGAGAATTGCTCTTCTTGAGTTATGTTCTCTAATATTCCTCTTCTAGAAAAACTTCAAAGACTTGTAGCTTTTGTATAGGCAGGGAAGATCACTCTTTGGGAAAAATACCAGGTGGATCTATTAAATCTTACTTTGGAAAGGAAGAAAAAAATCTGGGAAACTAGATACTTGTAAGTATCAACAGACCCAGGTAAAATTAGGTCTTTTAACAAGCTTCCTACTACTCTAAATCAATAAGTTACTGTAGTGAATATTGACATTTCATCCTAGTTTTCTTTTAATATCTCAGAATAAGGTGGGAGGTATTAACAGTTCAGTACTTCACAATCCCAAGTTCAACCTCAAGCACTTACCAAATCTTATCACCAGCTCTCTGACCTTTATCTTTGTTTTGTTTTCAAGTTTAAAAATTATTTATAATTTTCAATTGCAGTTTAGGTAATAGAGTTACAATAGTGTCTAAATTTATGGCATTGATGTACAAAGTTACTGCACCTGGCTACCGTAGTGCCCTTGAGTCTCCACTACTGTTCTATGTCACCGCTGATCTGACCTTCCTTCCCCCATATCTGTCTTTGAGCCAAGGACCCACTGTTTAGAGTTAGTGACTGGGTAACCTAGATCTGTAGCCGGGGCCACTGGTTCCACAGTTTGCCAACAAGACATCTCCAGAGAGGAGAGATGTTCTAAGACAATAAGTCATTCTATGCATTGGCCTTTTGCCCTTTGCTTTTGAACCTGTCAATTCTAAGTACTTTGAGCATTTTGGAAAGCCTGAATCATGCAACTTATTGATTTCTGCTTAATACATTGCCCTCGGTTTTTTTTTTTAAGCGTTGATATTTTCACCTAGGAGGTACTTAGGATAATTTATCCCCGTTGTGTTTGGTCTAACAAAAGCAATAATTTTCCCTTCTCAAAAACAGTATGTTCATATAGTATGAACACTCTTTGTGTAAAAAGAGTGTTTATATAAAGTGAAACAAAAATTAAACAAAATTAAAAAAGAGAGTATGTCCTTGTCAAATATGTACACAAAAAGTGAGTTGAAATCCACTAATTCTTCTGAAGGCCAGACTTTCCTGGGCAGAAGCAGGGCGGGGTGGGTAGGTCTTTTCTAGCAATGCTAAGATTAGACTTTCAAAATCAAGAATAGGTAACCTTTAGCTGATTCTCTTCTCTTTGCCTTTATTTTCTTTGTTGGGTCACACCCAGCTGTGCTTAGGGCTTACGCCTGCCTCCTGGCTATACGTGGGCAATCTTATGAGGTGTGAGGGATCAAACCCAGGTCAGCTTTATGTAAAGCATGTGCCTACAAGCTGTCCTGTCTGTCCAGCCTTTGATTTTCTTACTATGGTTAAGTAAATGGGTGGTTTAAAAGCCTGTAAATAGGGGCCAAAGAGATAGCTCAGTGGGCTGGCGCTCATGTTTTGCAGTAGGAGGCCTGGGCTCGAGTCTCCATACAACAGGAACACTGTAGAACTGCAGAAGCAACACCTGAGCACTGTTCCTGGAATAGCACACCCTTCCCTTCTCCAGCACCCAGTGGGCCCCCCCCCCCCCCGTCAAAGTAAGACAAGCCTGTGAATGATTTGGGTAACATATCCACTGAATACTAATTACCTTTAAAGCAAATTATCACTGTTAAACACTGATGATGTGGATACTTAAGTAAGACAAAAATTTAAGTGTTACATTTAAAAAGATTAAGGAATTTTATATCAAATCCTTTCCATAACAACAGTTAACTTGGCTCTAAAACTGGAAAAGTTTGCCTAGGGACACAGGCTTTCCGAATGAAAAAATTACAGGGTACAAAGATTCTATTCCTTTTTGTTTTAACAAAGGGAAAAAACCTCCCAATGAAGAGGTTTAGTAACAACTCCTGTTTTTTCAGTAAATGCCCAGTGTGCCTGGAACTTATTATAATTTATTTTTGTATGTCATCTTTTTTGAGGCTGGAGAGATTGTAATGTGGGTAGGGTGCTTGCCTTGCACACAGATAACCTGGGTTTGATCCCTGGCATCTCATACGATTCCCTGAGCACTACCAGGAATGATTTCTTGAGTGCAGATCCAGGAGTAAATTCTGAGTACAACCAGGTATGGCCCAAACACTCCCCTCCAAAAAAGAAAAGGTAAATGTCATCTTTCTTTAAGTCTTCTAGGAACTTACCTCTATTGTGCAAAATATTATATAATATACATATATGTATATATATATGGACTGGAGCGATAACACAGTGGGTAGGGCATTTACCTTGCACGCAGTCGACTCAGGTTCGATTCCTCCGTCCCTCTCGGAGAGCCTGGCAATCTACTGAGAGTATCCCACCTGCATGGCAGAGCCTGGCAAGCTACCATGGTGTATTTGATATGCCAAAAACAGTAATAACAAGTCTTACAATGGAGATATTACTGGTGCCTGCTCAAGCAAATAGATGAACAACGGGACGACAGTGATACAGTGCAGTGCTACTGCCTCCCCAGCCCTACCCACATATATATATATATATATATATATACATATACATTAAAATAAACTGTCTTCTCATGTTTTGTTAGAAAGCACCAGTGTTTTGCTCTAGTATTGTTATCATATGCCTTATAGAGTTTTAAAGATTGTTGCTTCTACATCTTTCCTCAGGTCCTGGTATCTCAAAATTTGTCCATAAGATAAATCAGCTAGCGACTTACCTGACTGAATGCATGGACAAAGCCAAGAAAGTAATTCCATTTTCCAAGCACCATGAAACACCTGTTTACCTAGGAGCCACAGCAGGCATGCGATTGCTCAGGTATAGCAGAATATAGGGACCAGGAATAATTGACAATAGAGTTGACAATGCAAAGGTCTCTGAAATTATGGGAGAGTTCCACACTTCTTTAAACACCCTAAATGTCTACATTTCAGAAAAGTCACAGTAAGTAGGTAAAACCTATAGACTCTTAGTACATGCAACAGTAGGAGTGTAAGTGTGTTTTTAAAAGCTGTTTTCCTCCACACGGGGAATTCAGTGGTATGAGGCAAACAGAGAGGAAGTTGACCCTGTGTATCCTGTGCTTGAAACTTAAGATTTAACCATTCAGTTTCTGGTAGGGGAGAAACTTGCTAGTTGTCCAAAGAAAAAAGAGTTACAACTAATTACCTTAGTGTTGCTCTGGGAACCCCCAAGGCAGTATATGGGGGCTTTAAGGGTATGCACTTCTAGATAACAAACTTGGAGGTTCTGACACATGCAAGACATCTATCCCTGACCCCTGAATTACATCTCTGGCCCTTAGGTACCATGTTAAGTGTTTAAGATACAGCTATGATGAGGGTCAAAACCCTGCTTTCCTGAAGCTTCTAGTGTTCTTGTGGTCTAGTAGTTTTCTTGTGTTCTATAATTTTCTTGTGTTCTAGTAGATGTGCAAGAGATGAGAGCATGTTCAGGGAGTATAAATAGGTCTAGTTCTACAAAGATAAAACATAGAGTTTGTATAACAAAATAATAAATAGTCATTATAGTGATGTCACTTTGAGTTGAGCCCTCATGATATTCCTAGAATTGCACTTCAGTTTAATCATCATAGCTTCAGGAAGAGATATTAGTGTTAAGCATCAGATCAGAAAGTTGTGACTTACTCAGAGTCACAAACCCGAAGGTGGATCCAGGGTTCTGAGTTAAATTCTTAAAAGGACAGAATTTATATCTCAGAGTACCTTGTGGACCTTGCTAGAGAGTTTGGAGTTCATTTGGGATATGAGGGAAGTATTAAAGTTTGTTACACAGTGTACGACAGTAATGGTCAGGCAGATTGAAGCAGAAAACTAAGAGATAAGAGGCCAGTTGGTAGGATATAGAAACATGCAGATGAGAGGCTTTCAGTGTTGTATAGCTTAGATCATAGAAGCAAATTATATCCCATTTTCAGTATGAGAACCTGGAACATTTTATATATAGGACTCAAGACAACAGACATACCAGAGAACCACAGACAGATCCTAAGCATCAAAGGAGGACAATCTTTTCCCAGTCTGGCATTAGTTGAGTGTCTGTCTCAGGGTATTGCCATGCAGCTATAATTTAAAGTTTTAATTATAGAGGCCAGAGAGATAATACGGTGGGTAGAGTGCTTGCCTTGCATGCAGTTGACCTGGATTCAATCCCTGGCCCCCTATTTGGTCCCCTGATCTCTGCCCAGAAGTGATCCCTGAGCACAGAGCCAGGAGTAAGCCTGAGCACCACCATATGTGACCCAAAAAGAAAAGTGAAAATAAAACAAAGCAAAACAAAAGATTTTGAGCCTAACTATGTTCCAAGCAGCAAAGAGTCACCAGTAAAGTTCATGCACATATCAGCTCTAGGTGTTGATATCAGAAAAAAAACAGCTATCAAAAATAATTTAAATTTCCTTGATAATATTTTGAATACAAGGAACAGTTAACACAAGAATGGAAGTTTACAAAATTTAATCTATGTCAAGATTGGATGGGTTTGAATGGAAAGGTGAGACAGGACAAATCAAAAGAAGACTCCTCAAATAGTCATATGTGTGTGGATCTCCACCTCTTTGTTAATTCCAAGATTAAGATTCATTTTCTAGAAAACTGGAAGTTATGGCTGAACTTGGTAATTGTTCTTGTTAAAATAAACCTAGTAACCTCAATCCTTCCTTTATGCAGGAATGAAAATGCACAGCTGGCAGACGAGGTCATGAATGAGGTGTCGAAGAGCCTTAGCAGTTATCCCTTTAACTTTCGGGGTGCCAGGATCATCACAGGGAGTGAGGAGGGTGCTTTTGGCTGGATTACTATCAACTATCTAATGGGCAAATTCACTCAGGTGATTATCTTACAACATCCATTAAGGAAGGTGACTCCTTGGGGACTGATGTCGTTGCTGTCTCAGACAGTACTTGGATCACTAGTCAAAAAGAATGATGGAAGAATGAACAAAAATTCTTATTTCCAGGGCTAGAACAATAGCACAGTGGGTAGGGAGTTTGCCTTGCGTGCGGCCAACCTGGGTTCAATTCCCAGCATCCCATATGGTCCCCTGAGCACCGCCAGGAGTAATTCCTGAGTGTACAGCCAGGAGTAACCCCTGTGCATCGCCGGGTGTGGCCCAAAAAGCCAAAAAGAAAAATTCTTACTTCCACATTTTCAAGGGTCCCCAGGGAATAGTTCTTTTATAAAAGCCCTTACCGCTTGAGAATAAAGATGATAAGTATTTAATTTCCTCTAGGAAGTCATAGAGGAAATTAAATACTTATCATTAAAAGTAAGAACAGTAGTTGTTTTTCTAATATTTTTAGGTGTCTTGTGCTGGCCAATTTCAGGTATTTTCATGTTTCATCTTAAAGAAATGTTCTTTTATACTATAACACTGAATTGAGATCTATGGAGAATAATTATTTCATTCAAGGTCACATAGCTAATGAGCAAGTGAGGACTTTAGCTTGTGTCTTTTTGGCCTTAGTCTCTTGTTTATATGTCACTTTAGTCTGCGAAGATGTCTTTGAAAGTTCTTCTTTTACTATTGACCAAATATAATTCCAGGAACCCCAAATGAGGGCTGTGTCACCTTTATGTCTTTGCTCCTTCTCCTAAAAAATTCCTGAATCCAAAAGACACTGTATAAAGAGGATGTCCAAAGACTATTACTACTGATGGCTGTTCTCTTTTTCAGAAAGTTTCTTGGTTTCCGGTAATTTCAGATGAGGAAGATAATCAGGATATCTATGGAGCTTTAGACCTTGGGGGTGCTTCTACACAAATCACTTTTGTGCCCTCGAACTACATTAATGAATCTACATCAGATATTCTTCATTTTTTACTCTATGGCAAAAACTATGATGTATATTCACACAGTTTCCTATGTTATGGGAAAGATCAAGCTCTCCTGAAGAAACTGGCCAAGGACATTACGGCAAGTATAACTGACTCCAGATCTAGTTTCCACACATCTGGGCTCCCAGCCCTCACATCCTGTTGTTTTCTCTTTCTATTTTAGTTATTAGTCTGAAGTTGGTTACTGTGTTTTGCAAACCATTTCAGGCAAGATATCTAAGTACATCTGCTCAACCTTTACAAATCATTCCATCCAGAAATTACTGCCTGATTATTGACTATACCATTCCCCAGAACATGACATTTCTGATCCCTGGAGAGTAGACAGTCGAAATCATACACCAGAGTATGTTGTGTGTATTTGTGTGTGTGCATGCATGTGTAATTTATTAGCTCTATACCACTTTTAAATCTCCACTTTCAGGTTTTTTAAAGGGGGCTTTTGAAAACAAATTGGAGAGGAAAAGGAAGTACAAAGCGTCTACAACTGCTTAGTCAAATTTTGTCCCCAAATTTTTCCTACATTTGAAGGCAAGACAACTTAAAACATATTCAAAATCATACAAGTACCGGTTATATTCTGGCTTACCCAGAGCAAAGGTGTTACGTGATCATGTATGATCCCCTAATAAGCAACCCCTTCTTTCTTCTGAGACCAAACCACTCCCTTTTGTTCTCAGAAGCACTTACAATAAAATGGCCACCATGCGATTAGGGGCTACCGAGAGATATGACTTGCTAAAGCCAAAGCTCCATTAACTTTCTTACCCTCAATCCTCAATCGCATCTTTTTCTCCTTGTTATTAAAAATAATTTCCTTACTCCTGGTTTAAGTAGCTCTCAGGGCATCTGGGTTTATTGTTTGCATATTTGTTTGGAGGTATTATTGGGGGCATTGCAGACTCCTGTGGAAACATATGAGCTTCAAATTTGGGTGGAAGCCTGGGCTGGAGAGATAATACAGAGCACAGGGCACTTGCCTTGTATGTAGCTGACCCCAATTAGATCCCCAGCATCCCAGATAGTCTCACAAGTAGCCACCAGGAGTGATCCATACGTGTAGAGCCAGGAGTAAATCCCTGAGCAAGCCAGTTGTGGCACCCAAAAGGAGAAGAAAACCAGAAAACGAAAACAGAGTTTTGTTAGAGCCTTGAGAGTTTTCCTTGTAAATCTGCTTCTGACCTCTGAGATTTGTACAAGTCACTCAGGAATATTCTAAACTAATGGCATGACCATGGTCAGTTTTAGCTGTATTAGCTTGCATGAATAATGAATGTTCATTTAGATCTAATACACAGGTCTGGTGCCTGCTTTAGTTCTGGTGCTAAAGACTAACTATTGTCCAGGGTGAAAAAAATGTAAATTAGAGATATGCTTAAACCTATTTTGAGTGCTTTCATGTACAAATTCTACACATGATTGAAGTCAGATTGGTGCCTTTGTTCCCAAAGCATTTGCACGTGTCTACAAGCAATTTTTTTCCTTTCAGAGTACAAACGGAATCATCAAAGACCCATGCTTTCACCCTGGATACAATCAGGTAATGAATGTGAGTGAAATTTTCAAGACCAACTGCACGGATGAATTTCGCAAGAATCATAGCTTCGATCAGGTTGAAATCCAGGGTACTGGTAACTTTAGTAGATGCCAGCAAAGCATCAATGAACTCTTCAACTCAAGTTACTGCCCTTACTCCCACTGTGCATTCAATGGGGTTTTCATGCCACAAATCAAGGGGAATTTTGGGGTAAGTATGTGAAATGATAATGAGTGTATATTGATTAGGATGATTTTGGCTGAAAGTTATAGAATATGTGTGCAGAAAGTGTTGAAATAATAGAATCATTTGTTTCTTTTTTTTTTTTTTTTTTGCTTTTTCTGGGTCACACCTGGTGATGCTCAGGGATTACTCCTGGCTCTGAACCCAGGAGTAACTCCTGAATAATATGGGGTACTGGAAATCGAACCCGGGTCGGCCGCATGCAAGGCAAACGCCCTACTCTCTGTGCTATTGCTCCAGCCCCTTATTTGCTTCTTTTATAATGATAAACTCTAAGGGATATAATCCAGGATCCATTCTTTGTTGTAACAATTTCAAGTCCCTTGAGCACTGCCTAAGCACAGAACCAGGAATAACCCTTGTACACGAACTACCACCACCCAAAATTAATAAATCCTTAGAAAAATAAAAAAGTTAACAGTGAATCAACTTATTTGGACTGAAATTTAAGTATAAGACTTGTAAGCAACAGAAACGTGTCAGGCAGAGAATATATCATATTTTCTGAGTTGAACTTCCAGTAGAGTTCCATTAACTACTTCCTTTTTCTTTGCCCATGAAAATTCTGTTACTTTGCTCTCTTATGTATTTGTCCATGAACATAATACAGGAATATTGCAAGGCTTGTTAAGAATCTTATCTCCTTTGGCCTCATTTAGACAGGAGAGAGAATAAAGCAATAGAGCTGGGCTTTGAGTTGCTCATCTATCAATTACTACTCAATTAATTTTTATCATTAAATTAACATTATAGTAAAAATGGTCAAAATCTAGTATAAGGAGATACCAGGTATAATAAATATACATGTATATGTTAGAATGGAGGAAAAACAATTAGAGGCCTATTTATCACATTAAACATTAAGTACCAATTATCTCCAAGTGATAGAATTTGGGTAAATAGTAATAGTCATTTTCTATTTTAACTCATTCACACTACAACTTTTTATGAGTAATTATGTCTGTATGATAATAGTATGTCTTCTAGGGAAAAATAAACAACTCATATCTATAATTATACTTGGTTTATAAATTTAATCAGTGGAGATCTCATTAGTGGAATTGTCTTTTGAGAGTTTGTGTTGGGTGAAAAACATTATTTTCCTTTTGCAGGCATTTTCAGGTTTTTACTATGTGATGGATTTTTTAAACCTCACATCAGAGTCCTCTTTGAATAATGTTATTAACAAACTGGAGTTTTTCTGTTCAAGACCTTGGAAAGAGGTAAGTGAGTAAGAGGTAAGCTGTTATTACATTTCCTTGTACCCTCAGTGGCATGGAAGATGTGATTCTCCTAGCCCAGTTGTACTAAAGTGAACAGCATATTATTAGAAGTATAGATGGTCACTTGAGTTAGGAATGAGTTCATTGGCATTCCTTGATAACTAGCATACAATGACTTAAAGAAAAAACAATCTTCTTTTTCTCACCTAAGAAATATGGCAGTAGGCAGCTGCTGGCATAGTGTTACTGGCTTGACTTTCAGTTGCTCTTTCTTCAGTTTAGTTGTTATGTCTATTCAGTTTCTCATAGACACAGGAATTGGCTTCAAGGAGCATAGTCATGTTCAAGGTCAGAAGAAAGCTAGAGTCATATCTCTGTTTCCTTTTTCCAAAAGGAAAAGCCATTTCAAAAGTATCTCAGCAGCTTTTCTCTTCTCTTTCATCAGTCAGTACTAATTGGGAAAGCAGGAATCTGGATTTTAACTGGCTTAACTCCATAGATCTGTATGAGCTGCTTCGTGGAGCCAAGTAGACTGTTGCCTATTCCTCTTTCCATAGGCTCCAGAGTTTTATTAGCAAGGAAGACAACAACTCATAAAATCCACCATTGTCGTTAAGATACTTTCTCCATAACATAGATCCAGTATATTTCCTACTTATTTATAAGTGAATTAATTTTTACTTGTCTAAGTTCATCAAGATCTCTCATTATGCGATGACAGGTTCTGAAGAGGAGAGAGGTTTAAGGTCTCTTTTGATTTTTATAAGTAGAGGATCTAGGGATCTCTATAAACACTGTTTTAAATTGGCACCACTGCGAAAGTGAATGTGCTTTCATTCTTAAGAAATACATTTAATTAAAAAATGGATGCTGTTCTTATTGGCACTGAAAGAGGGGGAAGAAAAGTTGTGCAAGAGCCTAGAGGTTTGGAACTTTCCCTAAATATTTATTTCGTCTGAGTTACAACATGAAATAAAGGTATTCAGGGCTTTTAGAAAGAGCAGCTCAAATATGCATCAGCACTTAACAGTTTACAAAACATGTAGGGGAAATATTTTGCAGCATGTAGTTTTGTCAGATTTTCTCTCTCTTTTTGGAGTCCTCAGGGCTTATTATATATCTGGGCTCAGGGATCACACTTAGTGGGACTCAGGGAACCTTATAGGGTGCCAGGGATTGAATCTGGGTCAGCCCCTTGCAAGGCAAGTACTCTACCCACTGAACTCTCTCCAGGGTCAGATTTTCTCTTTTTATCCTCATTCACTTTATTTTAATCAAATTATATTAGACGAGGGATGCTTTAATACAGACTGGTTGGTCTGCTCAGTTACATTACATGAGGAATGAGGTCTAAAATGAAGGCCTTTTATATACTGGCTAAGGGATTTATTGACCGAAAAATGCAACTTTCATCAACAGAAATGCATAAAATGAAGGGGCAGAAAAGTTTATAAAATAGCTATTAACAGATGTGAATAGATACATCAATGTCAGAACTCTAATAGTTGAAGACTTCAGTACCCTACTCACATCATTGGACAGATCAACCAGACAAAACATCAATAAAGAAGCAAAAGCCCTTTGGCTGGATATTAATAAATTTTTGGAAACCAAAAAAACCGTCCAAAAGATCAATGAAACCAAGAGCTAGTTCTTTGAGAAAATAAACAAGGTTAATAAGCCACTAGCAAGACTCACAAAGAGAGAGAGAGAACCCCAATAAACCAAATCAGAAATGAAAAAAGGAGGGCATCACAACAGAAACCAAAGAAATTCTAAAGATCATCAGAGACTACTTTGAAAGTCTGTATGCCACGAAACAAGAGAACCTAGAAGAAATGGATAAATTCCTGGATTCCTATAACCTTCCAAGGCTGAACCAAGAAGATTTGGAGTACCTGAATAGACCTATTACTATCAAAATTGAAACCGTAACCAAAAGTCTTCCCAAAAACGAAAGCCCAGGTCCAGATGAATTCACTAGTGATTTCTTCCAAACATTTAAAGAGGACCTTGGGGCTAGAATGATAGCACAGCGGATAGGGCATTTGCCTTGCGCGTGGCCGACCCGGGTTTGATTCCCAGCATCGCATATGGTTCCCCCAAGCACCGTCAGGAGTAATTCCTGAGTGCATAGCCAGGAGTAACCCCTGTGCATCTCCAGGTATGATCCAAAAAGAAAATAATAATAATAATAAAATTAAGAAAACTTATTGCCAGTTCTTTTCAAGCTTTTCCAGGAAATTGAAGAAACAGAAACACTCCCAAACAGTTTCTATGAGGCACATATCACCCTAATACCAAAAGCAAACAGAGACACCACAGAAAAAGAAAATTACAGGCCAATATCTCTGATGAACATGAATGCAAAGATTTTCAACAAAATATTACCAAATGGAATCCAATGATTCATCAAAAAGATCATACACCATGATCAAGTGGGATTCATCCTGGGGATGCAAATCAACATAATCGGAAGTCAATCAACATAATCCATCATATCAATAAAAGAAAATATAAAAATATGATCATATCAATAGATTCAGAGAAAGCATTTGACAAGATCCAGTACCCATTTATGATGAAAACTTAAACCAAAATGGGTATAGAAAGGACTTTCCTCAATATAGTCAAAGCCATCTACCACAAGCCTATGGCAAGCATTATCCTCAAAAGGGAAAAACTAAGAGCCTTCCCTTTAAGATCAGGGATAAGACAAGGATGCCCACTCTCACAACTTCTGTTAATTATAGTACTGGAAGTACTTGCAATAGCAGCTAGGCAAGAAAGAGATAGTAAGGGCATCCAGATAAGAAAGGAAGAAATCGAGCACTCACTATTCTCAGATGATATGATATTCTATTTAGAGAACCCCAAGGCCTCTACCAAGAAACTCCTAGAAACAATAGACTTGTATAGTAAAGTGGCAGGCTATCAAATCAATACCCAAAAGTCCATGGCTTTCCTATATGCAAATAATGAGAGAAAAGAAAGTGATATGAAAAAGCAATCCCATTCACAATCATGTCTCGGAAAATCAAGTACCTCGGAACCAGCTTAACTAAGAAGGTAAAAGATCTGTACAAAGAAAACTGCAAAACTTTTGAAAAACTGCAAAACTTCAAGAAATAAAAGAGGACACATGGAAATGGAAACACATCCCCTGCTCATGTGTTGAGAGAATTAACATTGTCAAAGGGCAATACTCTCCAAAGCATTATACAAATTCAATGTGATCCCTATTAAGGATACCCATGACATTCTTCAAAGAAATGGATCAAACACTCCTGAAATTCATACAGAACAACAAGCCCTCACGAATAGCTAAGGCAATTCTTGGGGGGGAAAAAAAAGTTGGGAGGCATCACTTTCCCCAACCTCAAACTCTACTGCAAAGTGGTAATAATTAAAACAGCATGGTATTGGACCAAAGACAGATCCATATACCAATGGAACAGGGTTAAATATCCTTACACCACACTCAAATATATGATCATCTCATCTTTGATAAGGGAGCAAGAAATGTGAAGTGGATCAAGGAAAGCCTCTTTAACAAATGGTGCTGGCAAAACTGAACAGCTACATGCAAAAAACTGGGCTCAGACCTCTACCTAACACAAAAGTCAGATCAAAATGGAGTAAAGACCTCAACATTAGACCGGAATCCATAAGGTACATTGAAGACAAAGTCGGCAAAACCCTCCACGATATTGAAGCTAAAGGTTTCTTCAAAGATGACTCGCCACTGACTAGGCAAGTGGAAACAGAGATAAACAAATGGGACTATCTTAAACTAAGAAGCTTCTGTACCTCAAAAGAAACAGTGACCAGAATACAAAGACAATCTATAAAATGGGAAAGGATATTCACCCAATACCTATCTGAATGGGGGCTGGAGCGATAACACAGCGGTTGGGCGTTCGCCTTTCACGCAGCTGACCCGAGTTCGATTCCTCTGTCCCTCTCGGAGAGCCCGGCAAGCTACCGAGAGTATCGAGCCTGCGCGGCAGAGCCTGGCAAGCTACCTGTGCGTATTGGATATGCCAAAAACAATAACAATAAGTCTCTCAATGAGAGACATTACTGGTGCCCGCTCAAACAAATCGATGAGCAGCGGGATGACAGTGACAGTGACCCATCTGATAAAGGGTTGATGTCAAGAATATACAAGGCACTGGTTGAACTCCACAAGAAGAAAACATCCAACCCCACTAGAAAATGGGGCCATGAAATCAACAGAAACTTTCTCAAAGAAGAAATCCGAATGGCCAAAAGGCACATGAGAAAATGCTCTTCATCACTAATCATCAGGGAGATTCAGATCAAAACAACAATGAGATATTATCTCATACCACAGATACTCCTCTTCCTCTTTTTCCTCTTCTTGCTCCCTTCTTTCTCCTCCTCCTCTTCTTTCTCTTCTTCCTCCCTTCCCCCCTCCCTCCTCCTCCTCCTCTTTTGTAACACCCAGTGTTACTCAGGTCTGTTCCTGGCTTTATGCTCAGGGATCACTCCTTACAGTGCTTGGGGGACCATATGTGGTGCCAGGGACACAGCAGGGTTGGCTGTGTGCAAGGCCAGGCCTTACCCACTATACTGTCTCTGTGGCCCAAGTCTGTCTTTTTGAAGGCTAAGGACATGCACCATGTTGATTGTGGACCATGTACACTATTTCACACTATTCACTTTGCTCATCTTCACAGCTACACAGAGAGGTCATGTTTCAGGCTTGTGTTGTCGAAATGAACAGTCTGGGGGTTTGACCGGTTTGTGGAGGTCTTGTCTGAAGGCCCAGAACTTGATAGAGAGAGATTCTGTCTTGGACCCTTCACAATCCAAAGTTTGCCTTCCCAGTTGGGTCCTCATGCCTTCAGATCTTCTTGTTTGTTTTTGGTTTTTGAGTCCATGGATTGGAGCCATAGCACAGTGGGTAGGGCGTTTGCCTTGCACATGGCCGACCTGGGTTCAATTCCTCTGTCCCTCTTGGAGAGACCAGCAAACTACCAAGAGTATCCAGCCCGCATGGCAGAGCCTGGCAAGCTACCCGTGGCGTATTTGATATGCCAAAAACAGTAACAAGTCTCACAATGGAGACATTACTGGTGCCCACTCGAGCAAATCGAAGATCAGTGGGATGACAAGTGATACATGTTCGGTCTATAGTCTACTTTCAGCACACTTTTCCATCCAGAGCAGTCCTCCAAGCATCCTTTACTTGGTGTTCCCTTCTCTATCTGAGCTGCCTTTTCCCCTAGCATGTGAGGCTGGCTTCCAAGCCGTGGAGCAATTTTCCTGGTCCTTATCTCTACTATCCTTGGGTGTTAGTCTCCCATTTTGTTATTTTATATTCCACAAATGCACCAGTAATGCCTCCATTCATCCCTTGTTGCATGCTAGTGTAGCCCAGTGGTATCTGCTCGCTCCAGGAACACGAAGAGCCTCAAACTGTTCATTCAGGGTTTTGACGAAGAAGTTTGACCATCTCATAGTGGTTGGCTTCCCCTCTTCTTCTCCTTCTGAAATTCCTGATTCTGACGTTGGTCCTTTGGGTATTATCAATAATATCTCTCATATTCTTCTTTTTCTCATTCTCTCTTTTTTTAAAAAAATTTATTTTATTGAATCACCAAGTGGAAAGTTACAAAGTTCTCAGGCTTATATCTCAGTTATACAATGCTCAAACACCCATCCCTTCACCAGTGCCCATATTCCACCACCAATAAAAACAAAAACAAAACAAAAACAAAAAAACAGTATACATCCCACCCCTCACCCCCTAAACGCCCCCCCCCGTGCATGACTGATAATTTCACTTCCTTTTCTCTTTACCTTGATTACATTCCAGATTTCAACACACAACTCACTATTGTTGTTGGAGTTTCAAAACAGACTCACTATCTTTGTTGGAATTTATCCCCCAAGAATACAGCTCTATTGACAAGGAAATATTTGATAATAAGTTTTCCACCGATAAGAATGAAGAGATAAAATTTACAATTTCTGTATTATAATAATTAAGTCCACGGAGATTTTAGTTGGAAAATGAATCATTTCCCTTCCTGGAACAGCATGGGGCAAAAGCTTAGTTCTCAGTCTCCATACATGGTTGCAAGCACTTGCTGGAACCCCAAATCCTAAAGCTGTCTCTGGTTCCTGCTCGTTCCACATCCACCGGCTGTGCAGAGGCATGGGCACCCGGGTCGAAACTCGGCCGGAGCCCGAGCTCCCTCATTCTCTCTTCTATTTCCTCTTCTTGTTGGATTTGTTTACTATAACTTTGATATACCGATTTGTTTTGCAACTTCATCCATTCTAGTTCTAAGGCTTACTACTGTATTCTTTAGTGCCTTTACTTCTATTTGAACAATTTCTTTTGTCTTTTTCCATTAGGCTCTCAAGTTTGTTGTTCAAATGTCATTTTCAGGTCAGTGAGCATCAATATGATAGTTTTCCTAAAGACTTATTCAGGCAGATTACAGAGCTCTGATGTCCTTGAGGATCCTCCTGAACATTTGTTGCCCTCTTTTGACAAGCTGGGTTCTTTTGTTTTATCATTGTACCAATTGTTGCATTAACCAGTGAGTGGGCTGGGCTTGTGTCTAAGTCAAGAGTGTAGTCTCTAACTGATGTTGAGAGTGGACAGATGCCTGGTGGGACCTGGGACCTTTGCTACCACAGTGGGTGTGCTGTGGCCCTACGTTTCAATGGTGGACAGTTGTGGGAGTAGGTTGAGTCAACAGTGAGAGCATATACATTTACATTAGGGCTATAAATGTGTGTGGCAGGCTGAACAGTTATTGTGGCAATGAGAGTTTGGGATATGGTGGAGTGGGCGGAGCCAAGATTCTTTGGGTGGTGGGCAGCAAGTCTGGTGTCATCCAGCAGCTTCTTTGTACGTAGGACCTCTGGGAACAGAGAGGACTCCCCCTTTATTTATTTTAGCTTTTGCTTTGTCAGTGAATTTAAGTGATTGAAGACATCTCTGAAGTCAACAATCTGGAGAGTTCTGCCTGCTTTGCATAATATATTTTATGAATTTAGTTCTAATACAAAGATCTTTAATCCATTTTTAATTCACTTTTGTATATGGTATTGGGCTGGAGTGATATCACAGTGGGTAGGGCATTTGCCTTGCACGCAGCCAACCCAGGTTCGATTTCTCTGTCCCTCTCGGAGAGCCTGGCAAGCTACTGAGAGTATCCTACCCGAACAGCAGAGCCTAGCAAGCTACCTGTGGCATATTCGATATGCAAAAACAGTAACAACAAGTCTTACAATGGAGACGTTACTGGTGCCTGCTCAAGCCAGTTGATGAACAACGGGATGATAGTGCTACTGTATGGTGTTAGATGGTAGCACAATTTTATTTTGTTAGTTTTTTATGAGACTAATCAGTTTTTCAACTGTTATGTTTTGAAAAGGGTTTCATTCCTTCAATTATGTACATGACTTCTTTTTTAATGAAAGAAACTGCCTATACAGCTCAAGATTTACTTCTGTACTCTAAATTCAATTTTATTTTCTCGTAGTCTCAGTGACAGTGATACAGTAGTCTTTTTATTACAGTATCACTCTATTTTTATTATTATAGCTTACTATAGTTTAAAATCAAGAAATGCTATGACTCTTAAGTTCTTTTTCCCTCATATTTGCTTTGCTTATCCAGGGAATTTTATGGTTCTATACAAATTTTAGCAATACTTGTTCTATGTCCTTGAAGGATGCCCTTGAAATTTTAATGGGAATGACAATAAAGCTATATAATACTTTCGGTATGGTGTTTATTTTAGCAATGTTAATTCTTCTAATCTACAATCTGTCTACTTACAGGAGATTAACAAAGTGTGGTTTGAGATATTTGGGTGGGAGAAGCAGGCATTTTGGCAACCTGGTTTCTCCTTTGGCATGCTTAATTATAATGTTTAATAGACATCCTTGTAGTTTAAGATGACGCTTTTAAAATAAAACTCTCCATTAGTGATGAATTGAGCCCTCTGCCTTGATGGGAGAACCAGCAGAACCTGCAGGATAACATTGTATTATAATTTTATTTTTATTTAAGTTTTTCTTGTTTTACTGGAAAGATATGCAATTTTAGATATTAAAAGTCAATTACAAGCAAACTCAAGGCCTACACATATATTCCAAACCAACCCAGCAAACAGATGCCACTCAACACCACACCCACCCCTCCACCCTTAGCTTGGGATGCCTGAATTTTCCCTTAAGCTGATTCTTGTTCTAAGAGGAATCAGAGCTGGCTACTTCTTGCCAGCTTGCTGGAAGCTGCTGAGGAATCACTAGATTCAAACCCTGTTCCAGAATTCCTTGCCTGGTACTAGTTTATCCCTCCTAATAAGGTTTTTGTCAAAGTAAGAATTTTAGGTTGGGTTGCCCGTTTTTGGCTCACTCCTCTTTTTTCCCCAGGGCAAGATTTTACTTTTTAGCAATCACCCATTCCTGTAGTGTGGGGCTGTGTGAAGCTTTAGCTTTTAAGCAGCCCCTCCCCTGCTGCTTGCTTCAGTGCAGGATTCTTCTCCTATTGTGGACAGTTGGGTTCATCAGTGAACTTTTTCAACCAGGTACCAATAGGTTTCAGCTCATTGAGTTTTAGATAAAGTTGCTGCTGTGGTATCAAGAAAGTGCTTTCACAGGGTGAGCAGTGTAGGGGGGATTGGAGGGACTGTGTTACCTGCTGCATTAGCCATGGAGTTAGGATCACAAGGTGAACAGTGGCAGTGAGGGCTGCCATCTCCTCCAAAGCAGAAGTCGCTGCAGGCAAACACAGAGCGTAGACTCAGCTTGCAAACACAGATTCCTTGTGCATAGATTGACCCTTAAGCTCAGTGCTCGTGTATCTCTGCTGCAAATACCAACCAGGCTCCTTTTCCTGTTGCTTTTCTTAACATGTAATCAGGGTTTTCTGCAACAGCTCTGCCTGGGTCCCGCACCAGAAACAAGGTCCTCTGCATCATTTCATGATTCACAATAAAGTTTTAAATTTAAAAAAAAAAGTGCTTTCAGGGCTGGAGCGATAGCACAGCAGGTAGGGCGTTTGTCTTGCACTCGGCCGACCCCGGTTTGATTCCCAGCATCCCATATGGTCCCCTGAGCATCGCCAGGAGTAATTCCTGAGTGCAGAGCCAGGAATAACCCCTGTGCATCACCAGGCGTGACCCAAAAAGCAAAAAGAAACAAAAAAAATGGAAAGTGCTTTCAGATCCTTCTTCTCTACTTGACCACTTTGACCCTACATCCTTAACATTTTTTTTAATTGCTTATAGAATCTCTGAACCAAAGAATTTGGTCAGAACATATAGACAGTGCTTTTATTATGCTGACATCATTGTGAAATTCTCACAAAAGATGAAATAGTGTGCTGAACCCACTGGATCACAAAGTTGTAGGAGCATTTATTAACATCTAATAGAAATCTATGAAAGAAAATTTGATTTCACAGACCTACCAATCTCTGCACTCACTGAAGGATGCAACACCATGTATAGAACTCCCTGGAGAGGTCAGCACTCAGGCTACCATTTCTCCTCTCTTAATCATTCAGTGAAAAATTAAAAATAAAAAGGGGTTAAAGTCAAAAAACAATGAGATAGCTCACCAGTGAGAGTAGAACATATCAAAATGTCTGGACACAACCAGTGTTGGTGGGATTGTGGTAAGAAAGGAACCCTCATCCACTGTTGGTGGGATTGTCATCTGAGTCAGCCTCTATGGAGGTCAATCAAAAAAATAAAAAATAAAAAGAATAGATCTCTCATACAACCCAGCAATACTGCTTCTTGACACCTATTCACCAACACAAAATTATTAATTCAAAAGAATATGTGCATAAGTGTTCATCACCTCACTTAGTACAATACCCACGATATGGAAACAACTCAAATGCCATATATATGTATATATATACATATACATATATATCACTGTCATTGTCATCCTGTTGTTCATCGATTTACTCGAGCAGGCACTAGTAATGTCTCTATTTTTCCCAGCCCTGAGATTTTAGCAGCCTCTCCTTACTCGTCTTTCCCAATGATTGGAGGCTCTTTTAGGGTCAGGGGAATGAGACCTATGGTTACTGTATTGGGCATATCAAATACTCCACGGGTAGCTTGCCAGGCTCTGCCTGTGTGGGCAGGATACTCTTGGTAGCTTGCCAGGCTCTCTGAGAGGTATATGTATATGATTTGTTGCCTACTGTCTGGACTCCATCAAATATGGTGTAGTAATTATAGAAAATAGGTAGGATGTGCCTTATAATGTGTTGAAGTGGCCTCGAGGTCCGGAAAGCAGCCTGGAGCGTGGCGGCGGTTGGGCAGTGGAGGTTGGCTGCTGTAGCTGGGTCCCTTAGGGTGGGGAGGGTTCTCACCCGCCCCCCCCCCCCCCCCGGGCTCTCTGACTGAAAACAGCCTGGTTTGGAGTCCGGTGGCATTGCTATGGGGGCCTCATTTTATACTCCCGTCTGGGAGGAGCAGCTGTTGAGATCTGGAGGGTAGCCAATGAGGAGGCAGAGTGTGGCGGGTGAGGCTTATGGGTGTGATCCCTGGGTCACTGGAGTTTGGGGGATAGCAGGCAGAAGGTCTCTACTTCCGCGGGACTTCATTCATGCCTGAGGCTCGGCCAGAGCGTCCAAAAAGCGGCCTGGAGCCTGGCAGCGGTTGGGTAGTGGAGGTCGGCTGCCGGGGCTGGGTCCCTGAAGCAGGGAGGGTTCTCACCCGCCCCCCTCTGGGTCGCCCTGAGTGAAATAGCCAGGCGCGGATATATATATATGTGTGTGCGTGTGTGCCTGCGTGTGTGTGTGTGTGTGCTCGCGTGCATATATAATATATGCACACACACATATATATACATATATATATATCACAGTGGAATACTATGCAACTCTAAGAAAAAACAAAATATTGCAATGCACAGCAACATGAATGGAACTAGAGGATCTCATGTTGAATGAAGTCAGTCAGATAGAGAGAAAGGGATAGATACAGAATAATCTCTCTCATATCCCTTAAAGATACGGAGCAATAAAAAGCCAAAGGCAACACAGTGAGAGAATTGGTCTACGCAATTGAGTTGGTGGGGGTGGGGGAAATTGAAGTCCTTTGGAGAGGGAGGTGGATACATTGATAATGATTCTGGTGCTGGAATTATGTGTTAACAGTATTGTAAACCACACTCTCAATAAATTTTTAAAAATTATGTTTAAAGAGTTTAGAGAGGTGTTTATTGCATCATTTAAATTTTTCCTTTATTTTCAGGTCAAGGAAAATTTTGCTAATGTGAAGGAGAAGTATCTAAGGGAATATTGCTTTTCTGGCACGTACATCGTCTCTCTCCTTATAAACGGCTATCATTTCCCAGATACATCCTGGTCTTCTGTTAAGTTCATGGGCAAGGTAATTATGGTATTTGTTGGACTGGGGTTGGGGGTAGGCAAGCGATAGTGACAGAAGTACCTTTGAGCTAAAAATAGGTAGAGGTCAGCCTGATTTAAGTTTTCATCTGTACTTTACGTCTAACCAGATTCTTTTTGTGTCAAACACTTCTGGATATATTGACTGGCCAATAGCTGTGGTACCAAGTCATAGGATAGCTAAGTGTTCTCAGTTTTGCTTTTGTTCTTACATAATTATAATAGAGTCTTTTTTTTTTAAGGGAGGCAAATAAAGTACTGTAACAGCATTTTGGTAGCCACCATGTGGGCTGGCTACATGATCCATTCCAAGTATCTTTTCCATGAATCTGTGAGGGATGAAATCCTTCTCGTAAGGATGAATTCTAAAGCTTACCCATCTGAAAACTCAATATGCAGATGGGGATGAGTGGCTTTAAGTAAAAGTTTTCCCTTACCAGCTCGGTCGGTATTGGTGAGCGGAAAGATACAAGCTCACTGCTATGCTTTAGTGCAGTGCCCCCTGCAGGTGTCAAGGCAGACAGAAACATTTATATCTGTCATGTTTGTTCCACTCGCAGGCATCTCATGCTTGATGAAAAGTACCAACAGCAGTACTTCGCTTTCTTTTAAACCCATACCAGTTAATGGCAAAAGCGGTTTACCTCCTCGCTTAAATATGGTGATTCAAGTAGAGCAAAGTATTCAGGTAGACTTTTGCCAGATTTGTTCATTCTTTGTCTGACCTTGGTTGACGCCTTCCTGCCTCTTTGCTCAGGAGTGACCCCTGGTGGTGCTCATGTGTGATGCCAGGGTTGGTTGCATGCAAGGCAGGTGACTTAATCCCTGTACTATCTGACCTGGTTTTAATGTCCTAGTCTTCCTTCCCTCCCTTCAGTTTATTTTGCTGGGCTTAAGGATATGTCTGTGTCAGTTCACCAGTCTTCTTGCTCTTTGAATCTCAAGGAGTGGTCCAGTTTTTCTAAACCCTAGGTTTAGGTTCCACTGACAGATGAGGTATTTAACCACCTCCCAGAGTGAAGAGTACTTTCACAAACTGGTAAGAATTTTGGGGAGATAAGTATTTCCACATGGCACTTGAAGTATAACATTGATGTAATGTTTAATAAGATTGGGCATTATGTACTCAGAGCCGTAAAAATACTCACATTTGTTTGGGGGTTAAGACACTTGCTTTGCACATAGCAAGACTCCAGTTCTGTCCCCAGTACCATATATAATCGCCTGAGAACTTCTAGGAATGATCCCTGAACACAGAGCTAGGAGTAAACTCTGAGCACAGCCAGATGTGGCCCCAAAACCAAAATAAATAAAAATAAGCCAAAATATGCCCATCGTTATATCCAATTACTCAAATTCTAGGATCTATAATTAATTTGAATGTAGTGAATAAAAAATGTATATGGCAATTAATGCCAGTGATAATGTTGTAGAAACCCCTTAAGAAACATGGTAAACAGGGGCTGGAGTGATAGCACAGCGGGTAGGGCGTTTGCCTTGCACACGGCCGACCTGGGTTCGAGTTCCAGTATCCCATATGGTCCCCTGAGCACCGCCAAGAGTAATTCCTGAGCGCAAAGCCAGGAGTAACCCTTGTGCATTGCGAGGTGTGACCCAAAAAGAAAAAAAAAAGAAACATGGTAAGCAGGGGGCAGGGTGATAGTACAGCGGGAAGGGAGCTCGCCTTGCACAAAGGCTGACCTAGGTTCAGTCCCCAGCACCCAATATGATCCCCCAAGCTAGTCAAGAGTATAGAGCCAGGAGCAAGCCCTGAGTACTGCTGAAGTGTCCCAAAACCAAAGAAAGGGAAGGAAGGAAGGAAGGAAGGAAGGAAGGAAGGAAGGAAGGAAGGAAGGAAGGAAGGAAGGAAGGAAGGAAGGAAGGAAGGAAGGAAGGAAGGAAGGAAGGAAGGTCAAGTACACCTACAATTTAATTCACGCTCTTTTTTAATTCCATTTTTTGTAAAAAAAAAAATGCAAAGAAAACTGGAAGGAAATGTCACAAAATGATAGTCACAGCAGGGGCTGGAGTGATAGCATAGCGGGTAGGGCGTTTGCCTTGCACGCGGCCGACCCGGGTTCGATTCCCAGCATCCCATATGGTCCCCTGAGCATCGCCAGGAGTAATTCCTGAGTGCAGAGCCAGGAGTAACCCATGTGCATCGCCAGGTGTGACCCAAAAAAGCAAAAAAAAAAATGATAGTCACAGCAACTTCTAAGTGAAATCAGGTGACACTTAAGTGGCTTTTATTTTCTCTTTAAGAACTATTTGCAACCCTAATTTTTCTCTCATGACCATACAAACTCTTATAATAAGAACATTAACAATATTGCTTATTAATTACAGGCTAGCTATATTTCATTAAGTTTTGAGGTGACAATGAAATGTTCCAAGAAAGATTTTTGGGTCCAGGCATCTTTTATCATTTAATAAGAATCCTTTCTTAATGCATATGCAATTTCCTAACACTTAAGGTTAATTTGTTGGGATAAGACATCAGTTTTTCCCTTAGCAGAATCATTAAAAATTTATGATTTGTATTAATGAGATCTTGGAGAACCCGGCAAGCTACCGAGAGTATCCTGCCCGCACGGCAGAGCCTGGCAAGCTACCCATGGCGAATTCAATGTGCCAAAAACAGTAACAACAAGTCTCACAATGGAGACATTACTGGTGCCCACTCGAGCAAATCAATGAACAACGGGATGACAGTGCTACATTGCAGTGTATTCATGAGATCCTGGGCATGATATAGTTATAAAATGCCAATCACTATTCTTTCATCCTTTGCCTGCTTCTTGCCACTTCTTTTCCCAACCTCCCACATTCATACAAACAACAAAAGATGGATCCAAATCTTCAAATGTCAATTTGAATTAAGCTTTTCTGGACAGGCAAAGTGAGCAGCCATCAAATTTCTTTTCATTGAATCTAATGGTGAGGCTCCAGCCTCCTTTCCATAATCACTAACTCCCCTACTTCCTGATAACCATAATTCTAGTTTAGTTTAGGATAGAGAAGGAATGCATTAGCAAACTTTGTGGTGTGGTCCTCTTGACCTCCAGACTGCTCATTTTCACAGATGGGGCTGCAAGGAAGCTCATTTAAACTCAACTGAAAACAATAGGTTTTTCTACTTTTTTTTCCCTACAGGTTTATGACAGCAATGTTGGGTGGACTTTGGGCTACATGTTGAACCTGACCAACTTGATCCCAGCTGAGCAGGTGTCAACGGCACCGCTATCCTATCCCACTTATGTCTTCCTCATGGTCTTCTTCTCATTGATCCTGGTTGCACTGATCATCTTTTCTGTGATTGTCTTTCACAAGCCATCGTACTTCAATAAGGATTTGGCATAAGAGCAGCCCCTGAAATCTGCTGGCTAGAATACAAAATGAAACTTTTCTGGGGAGCACATTCCTCCACAGTGATGTACAGCAAGTCCATCCATCCTTACTCACCGAGACCAGGCTTGGCGTGCTTCTCTGAAACTTGCTCAAACCCTTCCCTGGGAAGTAGTCACCATCTTCTGCCTCAGGACCATCTGGCAGATGTCATCTCAATCAAGAGTCCCAGTTCCTCCTGTCCTCGTTCGTATTTTATACTTGTATAGATCTAAAGTGCTGCCACCTTTTAAATTTGCTTTATATAAAAAACTGAGAGTTCTGAGTTCTGAGTACTGTGCTGGGAAGTTATTCTGGTTAAAAGGAAAAATCTCAGGAAACGACTTCATTACACTTATAGGCCCTTTCCCCAGCTTCCCATCTAAGAAAGCCATAGTTTCTGGATAGGGCATACATTTCATTCTCACCCTGCTCTTTGTATAGGAGAATTTTCTAGGATAGGCCAATACATGCTAGGGCCAATGAGGCTTCCAAGAGAATTTGTGTACTTGTACAGTTACACAATATTTAGTCCAATCCAAAGCAGGGATGTGGATGGGTCACATTTTCCTGAGTAATGCCAAAATGCTAGAGTGGAACACTCAGACCAGGGATTATTTTTTTTTCAAATGCTGTTGCACTTTAGCATCCAGATAGCAACAGAATACTACAGGGTAGAAATAATATCAGTAATAAAAACAATTACAACTCAGGTTTGAAAAACTATCTTCCAATGCATTTGTTGTTTTGTTTTTAATTGAGGTTTTATTGAACTCAGCATTTTAACATGTACTATTCTGTGGCTTTTAGTTCTTTCACAATGTTACATACAACTATCACTCTTATCTAATCCCATAACATTTTTTTATCACCAAAAAGCTGTTTAGAGACTAGATCATTTCTGGGTAGTTTCAAACCTCTAACTTTTCAGTTAATAGTATATATGCTAACTAACTGTTCCACGAGGATGCTAATTTAGTTTTAATAGGCAAAATTTTATATTTTTGTCCCAGCATTTAACTTAATGGGAGAGCCTCATTGGTGGACTGGCACACCTTTTGTCATCATGAATTTGCACATCAAAATGTGCTAAGAAACATATTCAAAAGTGTTATTGCTATCCCTGCCTCGGAAAAGTAGCTATGGACCTTGTCATGGAAAAGAGATCCTGTACCAGCTCTTTTTGCTTGTTCATTTGTTTGTTTCTGGGACACTGATGCTTAGGAGTTACTCCTGGCTCTGCACTCAGGGACCACTCCTGGCGGCCTCTGGGTACCATGTGGGATGCTGGGGATTAACTCAGGTCAGCCATGTGCAAGGCAAATGCCTTACCTGCTGTACTATCTCTCTGAACCCCTGTACCATCTCCTTCGAAGGATTGCTTCTAAGAATTATCTGTTGAGCATGATGGAGTGACAATGTTACTTTGATTTTTTCCCTTATACTCTCTCTCTGTAACTATTTAACTCATGCAGTTAAATAGTGTGAGGCAGCTTCTCCACAAACCAGTAATCAAATGTCTCCACCTCTCCAATCTCTGTCTCTGTCTATTTTTTTTTAACAACATCTAGGGAAATTTTAGCATATTAAAACAGTGGACCAGAACTTTTCTCCTATTCACAACTACGAATGGGAAGCCAAATTAAAACATGCTTTAAATCTTCTCTACTGGTAGGTGGCTATATTGTTATATATTGCATTTATCGAACATATTTTTGTACCATGCTTTGTGCAGTGCACTCACTTTCTTATTTAATCCTTAAAATAATATGAAGGCAGCTACTATCACTCATACTTCACAGAAACAGAAACTGATTTCTGGCATCCTCCTATTATTTCTCTCTCCAAATATGTCATACTGTTTTCTCTAGAATTTCTCTCTTCAAATATGTCCTATTGTCTCTCTATGCACTTCTGCATGAATACTGCATATGTGAAACATGGTGGATCAGCAAGTATATGTCTTGTTTCCTGATGGAAGTGTGTATTAATACTGCGTTAAGTCCATAAAGGTTGTCACAACAAAGATAGTCTGTGTAATCTTCATGATAATAGGTGTGGTATATGATTCCTCTGCTCCTAGATTAATTACACTGCTTGCTCACTGCATGGCAGTGCACCATCAAATAAAGAGTAACTGATGATAATGATAAAAATTAAAAAATCAAGCTTTCTATGTCAGACCCTTTCTTCTTGTGTTTGCATATACCACGTACTATCATGCTCATTATCTATTCTGATCCTAAAGACAAACTACAAGTGTGTAAGTATTGTTTCCATTTTATAAATAAAGATCACCCAAATCAGAAGCAGAGCTGATGCTCAAAGTTATATCTTCTGCCCCTACTTTACTGCTTTTTCGTTTCTAAACACTGATTCATCAGCAAGATGGAATTATAATTCACAAGTTTTCTTCAATAAAACTGAAAACTTTTCTATTTCATTTCTGTCTGTCATTTTTTTGCCTGGATTCAAAACAATCTTTTTTTTTTTTCAAAAAGATCTTTTAAGGTATTTGGAAGTAAACATCCACTTGTCCTAATTTCCAAGTCACAGAGATGATCAGTACATTCGATCTAATCTCATTTCTATTGGAGGGTTTTCTTTTTACAGTAACAAACTCATGTTTAAGTCTCGATATTTCGAGACCAGACCCACCACCACTCACACCTGCCGAAAAGGCAATGCTAGACAATGTGTTTTGTATTGTTTGTTATGGATGCAATGTAATGTCTCTAGGAATGCTAAAATTTTAATAATTAGAGTCTGAAGAGGTCGCTGCAACAAGTTGCTCTGCTCGGGTCCGAGGTTCGCGTCTCTGAATGTGTCTCTGAATCCTGGCCGTGTGGGAGCATAAGTGGACGGTGTCTGGGTGTTGCTTCATCTCAGAGTCCCATGGGGAGGGGAGAAGGAAGAGTGCCCGCTCCTCCCCTGTCCCATGATGGCGTTTGGCGCCACCACCACTCATACCTGGAGCTTATCGCTGTCTTCTAGAAAATGGCAACCACGGGAGTGAGTTTGTAGAGGGCAGGCGGAGGGGCGGGACCTGCCCCCGGCTGGAACTGCCCAGTGGAAATGGCTATTGCAAAGTCCAGGGCCATCTCTGCAGCAAGTTGCCCAGGTCCGAGGTTCATTTGTTTGTCTATTGGAGGGTTTTAAGGCAGATAAAGAAAATTTTTTTGATTCTAGGCAAGGCAAAAATAATACGGATTACTATTCAATTTTAATATTTGGTTGGTCACTAGTTAGAAATGATTGCCATTTCCCTCTGGACTGTATGAAACTGGTTTTGATGACTGTTCCTTGTAAAGATGGCTACTTTTATTTTTATAAACACGCAGAGAAACACATCAGAAATGGTTATACTTATAAACAAAAGAATGAAGTTACTGAAGGTGCCCTATGATTCTTAAATTAATAGGAAATTTTAAATATAAAATGTTTTAAAGTATACTTCATTTCAATGTTGTTTCAATTAGTATATCTATAAGCAAAAAGTGATATAATTAACCTGGGTAAGCAGAGTTTAATAGTGACTGTCCAAAATATTATTTCAACATGAAATCAGCATGAAACTATCAGTGAGGTAATTTTTAAATATTTACGTTTACTGGGGCTGGAGTGATAGCACAGCGGGTAGGGCATTTGCCTTGCACGCGGCCGACCCGGGTCGATTGCCAGCATCCTATATGGTCCCCTGAGCACGGCCAGGGGTAATTCCTGAGTGCAGAGCCAGGAGTGACCCCTGAGCATTGCTGGGTGTGAACCAAAAATAATTTTTAAAAAATTTACGCTTACAATAGCTGTTATGGATAATATGCTTATAGCGCAGCCTAGTGAGGACTAGCTATATTTCAACAGCCAGAAGCCATGTTGAATAGTGACAACCGTATTGAAAAGCACATGTATAAAAATAGATTCAAAGCTAAAAACGTGGTTTAATGCAAAGATCCAAGGATGTGATGCTGTTTGGGCCTTGTGCACGGATGTACAGGCCATCTGCGATGCTGGGGGCCAAGTAAGAATTCTTTTGGTTTTGAGAGATTTTTAAATAGTTATGGATGCTATAGTCATATGATTATAATATTTTGGAGGGAACTTCCAAATAGTACTCAGGTGGTCTGAGAGCCCTACTCAACCAAGTGGGCCGGCGGGGCTGGTGATTCAGTATGATTCGATATGAAGATCTGAGAATGTGGTGTTGCTCTCGCCCTGCAGTGCTGGGTATTACTGGGAATACCCTGGTGATGATCAGGGACCTTCCATAACTACTGGAAATTCTTAGGACACCATGTGGTGCTAGGGGGTCAAACTGGGGTCATCAGCATGCAATGTATGCATCTTAACCCTTAAATTGTCTCTTCAGTGCCCTCACTATTACTTATTAAGTCTAATGTATATTGTTAGTCTTACAAGCACAGATTCCAGCTCAAAATTTTGCCTCATTCGTAAGACTTTATTTTTCTTTTCTTGTGAAGGTCAAAATGCTTGATAACAAATACTTGGAAATTATAATTTTGAATATGAAAGATAATTTTGATGCTAGATTCTATATTTGAAGTTTTAATTTGGATATTAGAGATTTGGATATTTGGATATAGTTCATAGGGCAACACTTAACTACAAATAGAAAAATTACTATTTGTTTTTCAATATTGGGAATCAAACTCAGGATCTCACGCATACTAGGCATATGCTAGGCCTGATCATGGACCCATATCCACAGCCCAAAATTATTCTTTGAATAGATTCCTCCTTACTGTCAGTTTGAAAGATAATCTAAATAAGTCTAACATGGCAAACATTGGGCACAATGTTTATCTGTCACAGTGTCACATTAACTGAAACATAAAGTGTGTCTATTTTTAAACCAGAATCTCTCCTTTCCAAGGTGTCAGTCTGTAACTTCTTTCCATAGCTTAACCAGATTGCTCTGGCAGCTCCCATATTAACTTCACGTTCTAAAATGGCAGAATTTCTGAGAGACAATACATCCAAACTCAAATCAATGCATCAGTTTTTCTTTTGTTTTAGGACAATGCATATTTGACCACCCATTTGCAGCTGAATCTAATAAAGCCAAATAGAACAGGCTCTATGTCTGGCATGATGAAATTTTGGTCATGAGGACAGGAGTGTCTCATAAACCGTCTCTTTAGAAAACTGACACTTAAGACTGTGAATAATAACGTTCAGATTATGATACCATGCACATTGAACTTTTCTTTTGGAACACCTTTAATTCCTGTTGGTACAGATTATTAAAGTAGAATTTTAAGGAACAGAATTTGTAATTCTTTAGTAAATTATTTAAAACGTATAGATCACATGAGGTTAAAATTCTACATTTCTAATAAACTGCCAAGTTATGTGAATACTACTGGCCAGGGCATACACTTTGTAATCATAGATCTAGATTACCCTTCCATAGAATTAAACGGACAATTTCCATCTCCATCAGAATCCCAAACATACTCTCCATGTGTGTAGCAATGTAGTCCCGTTGTACATCAAGTTGCACGAGCGGGTTCCAGTAACGTCTTCATTGTGAGACTTGTTGTTACTGTTTTTGGCATATTGAATACGACACGGGTAGCTTGCCAGGCTCTGCCTTGTGGGTAAAATACTCTCGGTAGCTTGCCGGGCTCTCCAAGAGGGACAGAGGAATCGAATCTGGGTCGGCCATGTGCAAGGCAAACACCCTACCCGCTGTGCTATCGCTCCAGTCCTGCTAGGGTTAGGATTGATTAATCTAGCCTGAGCACTGTAGTCTGAGTCTGTGGCGAGATGTTCCCAGAAGAGCCATCCTACGAGCCTCAATGTATCTCTTGCTGTGTCCATGCAAAATAACTAATATTAAGAAGTAAAATTAAGATGTTAATTAAGTTATTGGACTAAGGAGAAGAGGAACACCCCTAGGTGTGTTTCTGCCCTTGAGCCTGATGGGCTGTCAGAAAGGACTTTCTTATGTTGATTTTGATTTTGTAATGTCTACCCCCGGTGCTGGGGAGTTGGAGAGAGGTGAGAGAGAGCAGGCAGCAAGATGGGGTACAGAGAGACTAAAAGGACAGAGGGAGAAAAATGTAGGGGAAGAATGAGGAGCAGGCGCATGGAGAGAGAGAGCCCAGGCCGTGAGATGGAGCAAGGAGAGATGAGCGGGAGAGACAGGAGGAAACAGGAATGAGGGGCAGTGTGAGACTAGAACTGGGGGGCTCAGAAAGACTGGAACAGGCACGTGGGGAAAATGGAATGAATGGCAACTGACCAACCAACTGTCTTGGCCATCATTTCCTTCTTCATCTGCCCATGGCATGGGCCTCACTGGGTGGGGAAGGGGCCCGAGACCACCAAACACAGGCAGCGAGGGGGAGAGCCGCCCGGGCTTCCCTAGCTGCCCAGAGATTATACAAAGGAGTTTTTGTTTTAATCAAGAACCATTTTTTAGGACACAAAATAAAACCACTCACTAAGGGGCTGGAGTGATAGCACAGCGAGTAGGGCATTTGCCTTGAATGCGACTGACCCGGGTTCCATTCCCAGCATCCCATATGGTCCCCTGAGCACTGCCAGGAGTAATTCCTGAGTGCAGAGACAGGAGTAACCCCTGTGCATCGCTAGGTGTGACCCAAAAAGCAAACAGCACAACAACAACAAAAAACACTAATCTGAACACCAATCAGGGTTTATGTATCCATAAAGTAGGAAGTCTTCAAAATGTCTTGTGTAAGGATGCTTCCTGTTCTACGATCAGGTCTTCCTTGGTTCATCAAAGAAGTGGATCAGCAGGTGGGTGATCACAGCAAGATACTGCCCGGGTTCAGTTCCATAACTACTACACTCTTACCTGTTTCTAAAGCTTTTGAAATGATTATAGTCATAGTCTTTGTCCTCTATTAAGATGTTTTAAATGGCCTTTTTCTTTTTTTTTTTTTGGGTCACACCTGGCATTGCACGGGGGTTACTCCTGGCTCATGCATTCAGGAATTACTCCTGGCAGTGCTCAGAGGACCAGATGGGATGCTGGGAATTGAACTTGGGTCGGCTGCATGCAAGGCAAATGCCCTACCTGCTGTGCTATCACTCCAGCCCCCTAAATGACCTTTTTTTTTTTGAGAAATTATTGTTGGAATGGTCATATAAAGACAGTGTGTGTGCTAAAGCATTTCATCAATATGTTCTAAGTCTTCCGAACTCACCTTATCATAATAATTTTGCTGGTAGAAAAGCATTTGCTTTTGTAAACATCTCTGGGTAATTAAAACCATGGTTCTGAAAAATCGCCATGAAGTGGATACTTGTGGAAATTATGGAAGGCCATTGTTTTCACACCCAGCTTTTGTTGACTAGTTTTTTTTATTGAAAATTGTTCCTAAAAGTTATGATAGGTATGATGGGTATGAACAAAACATTGTCTTTGTCTACAAACTGCTAACAAAATTAAAACTATTCCCCAAGGTCTGATTCATGGATGTTACTATGAGGTTAGTAATCCTGCATGGTCTTGTCTTGTTCAGGTACCTTACTTTGAAATATTTCTCTTCCTGGGAGACACCATAGCACTGATGGTTAACAAAAAGTGAACATCTTTTCTTTATCTTTTCCACTTTTTTTAGGTTTATATTCATTTTTGGTCCTTATTTTTTTTACCAGAATCCTAGTATCGGGAAATTCAGGGAAACTCTTGCCCTTTCCTTCAACTTATCATGAGAATTGGAATGAATGTGCCATAAATCTTTAGCACCCTAACAAAAAATAATAAATACTATGCTATTAGAAAAATCTTTTATTCGATAGAACATAATTTGGTGTGGTGTTCTTTAAACTGGATTTTGTCTCATTCTCAATTTTCTTTATATTGCTCTATGAGTTCAAAACACACATATCCCACTATCAACCTGTAAACTTCCAAGCAAAAGTATATTGGTGTGAAATATCTTTAAACTAAAAATTAGTAAACAGAAATTTACAGTATCTTTACATTTTAATTTTTATTAAAGATATATGTCATAGGCATATCACTTTTACCATAATTTACCTGATAAAGTAATCTTATAAATTATGACTATGACATGCTGGGTCACTGTGCTGACTTCATAGTAGAAGAAATTAAAACTATTTATTTTATATAATTTCTCTCTGAATAAAGGGGTGTCAATGCCTTTTCTTAGGAGAGATTTTTGGTCCATGGAATAGAATGTCAAAAAGTGAAATTACTGGTTTATATGGAAGTTCAATTTTTTTTTTTCGTTTTTTGGCTCACACCCAGCGAAGCTCAGGTAAACTCCTGGCTCTGTACTCAGGAATTACTCCTGGCATTGTTCGGGGGACCATATGGGATGCCAAGGATCAAATCAGGGTCAACCATGTGCAAGGCAAACGCCCTACCCACTGTACTATCACTCAGCCCCCAGAAGCTCAGTTCTTTATTTTGTGAGAAGTGTCTATATTGTTTTTAAAAAGGCTGGAGCAGTCAACATTCCCACTATCAGTGAATAAGGATCCCTTTTCCCTCACATCTATGCCAACATACTGGTTCTTGTTCACTGTGATGTGAGCAGGACTTACTGGTGTGAGATGGTATCTTATTGCTGTTTTGACTTGTATTTCCTTAATGGTAAGTAATGCAGTGCATTTTTTTTCCATATACCTTTTGACCATCTGTATGCCTTTTTAAGCAAGTTTCTGTTCATCTCTTCCATACATTTTTTGATGGACTTATTTTTGTTTGTTTGTTTTATTTTTATTTTGTATAGTGCTACCACTATATATATATATATATATATCTTGGATATTTATATATCTTGGATATTAACCCTTTGTTAGATGAGTGGTGGGCAAATATTTTCTCCCAGTCTGTGGAGTTTCATTTTATTCTACCCACTTTTTCTTTCGCAATGCAGAAGGTTCTTAGCTAAGTTCGTCTATCTTTACTTTTGCTTGCTTGACCAATGGCACTGAGTTATTGCAGATATATCTAGATTCAATATCAGAAAGTGATACTGAAGAATTGTCATGAAGATTTGTGATATTAATGAAGAAAATCTGTGTTTTCCTTAGTATAGTTTATGGATTCAAGTCTTATATAGGTGCTTTAATCCAGCTTTATTTGACTTTCGTGCATGTCATTAGAAAGGGATTGAGTTGGTTTTTTGGTGTTTTTTTTGGCACGTGACCAACCAGTTTTTTCAGCACCATTTGCTGAAGGGGGTTTTTTCACTTCACTCCTTTTTTCTCCTTTGTCAAAACTAGCTGTCCATGTACCTGAGAATCTGTCTTTGGACTCTATTCTATTCCACTGGTCTGAGAGCCTATCCTAATACCAGCACCATGCTACTTTGATTACTACAACTTTATAATATAGTTTGAAGTTGGGGAGAAAAGGCTTTCAATCTTTTTTCCTAGGGTTGCTTTGGGTATTTGGTGGGGGTGGTTGGGTGGAGATTACTTCATATACATTTCATTGTTTGATCTATGTCTTTAAAAATATGTTATGGGTATTTTGCTAGGGACTGCATTGAATCTGTATAATGCTTTGGGAAAGATTAACATTTTAATAATATTGATCCTTCCAATTCATGAACTAGGGATGCATGGTCATTTCTTCATGTCTTATTTTGTTTCTTTTGGTAGTATTTTATAGTTTTCTTTGTATTTCACCTACTTAGTTGAATTGATTCCCAAGTATTTGATTTATTGAACCAAAATTGTGACAGGGCTTTTTTTCAGTTTCTCTGTCTGTACAAATCTACTTTTTCTTGAAACATTTTTGTAGAATTTTTACGATTTTCTTGGTATAGTATCATGTCATTTGTGAATAACGAGAGTTCTTTTTCAATCTGGATGCCCTTACTATCTCTTTTTTTTTTTTTTTTGCCTGATTGCTATGGCAAGAAGTTCTGATACTATATTGAATAGTATTGGTGACAATGAGCAACTTCTCTTGTACCTGATCTTAGAAAAAAGGCTTTCAGTTTTTCATCGTTGAGAATATTTGCTATGGGCTTGTGATAAATGGCTTTAACTATGTTGATAAAAGTTCACCCAACCTCATTCTTTTGAGAATTTTTATCATAAAAGCCACTTTTTTCTGTCTATTGATATGATCATATGATTTTCCATGTGTTGATGTGGTATATGTTACATTGATTGACTTGCATATATTAAACTACCCTTGAATCCCTGGGATGAACCCTTCTTGTTCATGGTGTATGATCTTCTTGAAGTATTAATGGATTCAATTTGCTAATATTTTCTTGAGGATCTTTGCTTCTGTGCTTACCAGGAATGTAATATCTGTGGTCTTCTTTTTCTGTGTGGTGTCTCTGCTTTTGGTGTCAGGGTAATGTCTGCCTCGCAGAAGCTGTTTGGGAGGATTTCTGTTTCTTTTGCTTTCTGGAAGACCCTAAAAAGGATTGTGAAAATCACTATGATTCCATAAGCCCAAGCCCACCTGATCTGGGTTTATGGAATCATAAAACACCCAAAATAGCCAAAGTCATTCTGAGAAGAAAAGAAGTTGAGAGGTGTCTCATTTTCAATGTTAAGCTATTCTAAAATGCTACAGTAATAAAATCTGCATTTGTTGGAATAAAGGTAGACTAAGCAATGGGTTAGAATTGAGATCCCATTGACAGACCTAGAATCTCTATGATTTGTGGACAAATCTATGACAGAGGAGCTAGCTGCATAAAGTGGAGCGAGAAAAACCTCCAACAAGTTGTGCTGGGAAAACTGCATAACCACATTCTAAAAATGTGAATCTTGCATAAATCAATTCAAAGTGGATCAACACTTGAAAATAGATGAGGGAAATATAGGCAAAATGCTCCAGAATCTGTACCTCAAAGGTGTTTTCAATGATGTATTATTGGCAAAAGTATCAAAACCAAAACTAAAACAAATGGAACTGTATCAATTAAAGGAAAGAAAGAAAGAAAGAAAGAAAGAAAGAAAGAAAGAAAGAAAGAAAGAAAGAAAGAAAGAAAGAAAGAAAGAAAGAAAGAAAGAAGAAGGAAAGAGAGAGAGAGAAAGAAGAAGGAAAGAGAGAGAGAAAGAGAAAAAGAGAGAGAAAGAAAGAAAGAAAGAGAGAGAAAGAAAGAAAGAAAGAAAGAAAGAAAGAAAGAAAGAAAGAAAGAAAGAAAGAAAGAAAGAAAGAAAGAAAGAAAGAAAGAAAGAAAGAAAGAAAGAAAGAAAGAAAGATCTCTCAGGCTAAAAAAAGACATTACTGAATGGGAGATGATTTTTGCGCACAATACATCAGACCCCAGGATGTAAAGCTCTCACAAATCTTAACAACAACAACAACAACAAAACAATAAAAATTGGGAAGAGATGAACAGAACATAAGGATGGCCAATAAGTATATGAAAAACATCTTCATCATCACGTTTCTTTAGGGAAATCCAAGTGAAAATGTCGATGAGGTGCCATCTCACACCAGTGACACTGGCATATATCAAAAAGACCAGAAACAGCCAGTGCTGGTGGGGATGTGGTTTAAAAGAAACCTGCTGGAGGGAATGTTTTCTAATCAGTCCTTAGGGAAAACAAGATAGAGATTAAAAAAAAAAAAGTGAAGATAAGAGTTCCCTTATTACCTAGCTATTCCAATTCTTGAAATTTATTCCTAAAACACCAATTCAAACAGATTTACGCACCTTTGTTCATTGCATTAGTACAACAGTCGGGATGTGGGGAAACCCCCAAAGAACTTGTGGTATATACATCCATTTGTGATAGGTATCCACAACTTGTGGTATATAAGGGGATTGGGGAGGGGGGAATCATCACTGCAAAGTTCACTGCAACATTGATGGAACTGGTGGGTTTAATGATAGAGAGGGGACAAATACTGTATAGATACAGATAGCACGTTCCCTGCCAACCACCGCACCCACCCTGGCTGCAAGGCTGGTGACTGGCGCCAGAAACTCTAGGCGGAGATAGGGCGAGTTAGGGCGGGAGCCACACACCCAGAGCCCCCGAGGCCGAGCGCGCAGCGGTTGAACGCACAGCTACAAAGTCGTCGGAAGACGCGGGCTCACGGCGGCAGGTGGGCTGCTTTGCACGTGCGCCTGCGCGGTCTCGGTGGAGGCCGGACAAACGGACGGTGCGCACCCGCTCCTGGTCGGGAGCGTTGCTGGGCGGTTGGTGACCTCACCGGACGGCCTGTGGAGTGCTGTGCCTTTGCTGCCCATCAAGGTGAATATCGCACTCTCCGAAATGCCCCCTGCCCTGTAAGAAGCTCCTGTTGTGTTGTCTGCTTGGAGTCCTGCCCTACGAAAGCTAAACCCGCAGCGGCCCTGCCCCTCGGCAGCCGGGGCCTGGCCCGTCGTGCTGCGGGACGAGGAGTCATCCCTTTCGGAAACCTACAGGGGGGGGAGCCTCTCCGTTTACGCCGTTGGAACCCGTGATCTGCGCGTTAAGCGGGACGAGGAGTCATCCCTTTCGGAAACCTACAGGGGGGGAGCCTCTCCGTCTTACGCCGTTGGAACCCGTGATCTGCGCGTTAAACGCAGGTTCATCGTCGCTGCTGAGTTCCTACAACGGCTGAGCATCTCGCTAGGTTGAGGGGAAGGCAACCGAGTTCATACCCTTTTGCAAGGAAAGTTAGAGGGAGTGTTACTGGGGATTATTAAGAGCTGGATTTTCAGGAAGATGCGAGGCTTGAGTCAAGACTTTGAAGCGTTGGATGCGCTCGGCCGAGGAAGCTGCGACAACTGAATGCTGGAGGTGGCAGGGCAGAATGTCACATTGGAGAGTAGTGAGCAGGGGGTTTAAGTGAGCTGGGGTTTAGACCTGACTGTCACAAAGGTCTTTTGATCTGACTTTCAGAGTTTCGAGTTTCTTTCCAGTGGTGAAATTTGCTCTGGTATTCATCATAAGTTATATAATGACTTGTGAGTAACAAATTACACCAAAGAGTCTGTGTGTGTGTGTGTGTGTGTGTGTGTGTGAGAGAGAGAGAGAGAGAGAGAGAGAGAGAGAGAGAGAAGAGAGAGAGAGAGAAAGAGAAAGAGAGAGAGAGAGAGAGAGAGAGAGAGAGAGAGAGAGAGAGAGAGAGAGAGAGAGAGAGTGAGAGAGACCTTTTCAAAATATACTGCATTTTTGGTAACCTCTGATGACTTTTACTTACAGAAATCGGAAGGGAAGTGGATCCAAATCTTTCTTGACCTGCAGGGGCGAGTTATACTTTGGAAATTGGTCCTGAGAGCAGTGGGTGATTTAGTTTTGATGCCTTTCATGGAGTTATATATAAATCCATAGGTCAGAAAGTGACCTATCCCATCCCTTGTTTTTAATTTCAGAAAATCAAAATTAACTACAAGATACTAATATTCCAATTTGTCAGGTAAGAGAATACCTGAAAAGATGCTTTTTCTAAACCACCGAAGTAATGCTATTATCTCACATTGATATTAGTTGAAGCCTTTTAGCTTAAAATTTCACCTTTGCCATATCTTGATATCATTAAAGAGTAGCTAATACAATATATATAATTTTTATATTCGTCAGGAGGGCCTCTAGCTTTTCTCGGGGGTCCCAGAGGCCTCTCTTAGGGCTCACTGTTCAGGATTCAGTGCTCAGTTTGGCAAAGCTGTTGCTCAGGTCTGGCAGTGCTCGGACCATAAGGGTTATGACAGTTGGTGCCCCGGGGGACCAGGATGGAACTCAGCGCTTCTCTGGCAGGCCATGACCTCCAGCCATTTGTGCGACTTTCCTGTTCACAATTCATTTTGATTTTGACAAATTGTTATCTAGACATAATTTTATCATAACTGAGTGAAATTTTTCATTTTGGAGCCACAGAATACCAATTCAAATCAAGGAAGTCTCTGGAATAACAAGATTTAGAAACTACTCTGCTACTATGAGACTCCAGAAAGACTTCATCATACATATACATTTTGTGAACATTTCATACACCAGATTTGTCAGTGTTTTTATTGTAACATTCCCCAAAACCAAATAATATGTGACAATCAAGATGATTGAATGTTATTCAAAGTAATTGTAAGTAATCAAGATGATTGAATGTTAAATTTACACACAGCAGAAAATGGGATTTAGAAAATTTTATTTGGCGAATGACCATAATGAAAAAAGGCATTGAATGAATGGGTTTCTATCAGCTAAGCAAGAGGCAAATGTTTACACTCATAGCATTGCTTATTCTTTACTATGAATCAGAAAAGGCTGAACGTTTCTTTGTGTACTATCTCTCTGGTCCCTTGACTTTACTTCTCCGGCTTTCACTATGTATTCCTAGGCCATCATATACAAAAATAGCTCAATTTCTTTACTCTTTAAAAAAGTGTCAATATCGGGAAGTGTGAATTAGCAATATCCTGGAAGAGAAGACTGGAATTAACCACTGGAACCAATTTTCTTTTATTTTGGAGCAACACCTGCCATTGCTCAGGGCTTACTCCCAGATCTTCCCTCAGGGATCACACATGGCAGGGCTCAGGGAAATATTTGATCTAGACCCAACCAGAATCTGCTGCATTATTCAAGGCAAGTACCCTACCTGCTGTACTATTGCTCCTGCGCTATGAAACAATTTTCTTTTTTTTTTTTTTTTTTTGGTTTTTGCGTCACACCCAGCGATGCTCAGGGTTTACTCCTGGCTCTGCACTCAGGAATCACTCCTGGCAGTGCTCGGGGGACCATATGGGATGCCGGGAATTGAGCCCAAGTTGGCCGTGTGCAAGGCAAACACCCTACCCGCTGTGTTATCACTCCAGCCCCTGTGGAACAATTTTCTAATGCAGATAATTGAATTGCTTTAAGAAGGTAAAAGTCTGAGACATAATTTTCTCCTTTCTTCACTAAATTTTCAATGTCCCCAATATAATTTTTAATACAAAGATTCAATTTTATCCAATTAATATTTACCTTGTATCATTTATGGAATGATGAATTAAGCAGGACAAAAATACCTAGAGGTCTTCAAAATCTGAACAAGGATTCTTCTACAATCAAGTTTTTATTTGATAACTTATTATAACTTATAGCATATGACAATGCTAGTGTTTTCCCTAGTTTAGCTGGCAAAATTCGCAGGTGTGGAAATTCAAAATCAGTGTCTTGATTAGAAGTTATTTTTAGAAGTTTGTGCAGAATGGAAAGTAAAATTAAAAAAATCTTTTCTCAGTATTCTACTCCTGTTGTGACTAACTGGTATTTCAGTTAGAAAAAAATTCTTAAAGGTATTGATTCTTTCAGAGTCAACAAGTCAGTCTCTAAAATTCCTAAAGGAATTTTATCAAGGGATTTTAAACAAAGAATTTAACTTATTTGTTTTGGGGCCACACCCAGTGGTATTGGGAGCTACTCCTAGCTTGGTGCTGGGGGTTATTCCTGGTACTTGGACCAGGCGGTACCTGAGAACCATTTGGTACCTGGAACCACATCTGGAGCTCCTGCATGAAAAGTATGTGCACCAGCTTTGAAGCCATTATTGGAGCAGTTGGAGAATGAAACATATGGATGAATGAAATTATTTTTTAATGTGGAAACAAAAAATACAAGATAACCCACCCATGCCTTCCTTTTTTGCAGATGTTGAAATTGAAGACAGATAACATTGCAGTAGGAGAAAATGTAAACAGGCACCTCCAAAAAGGTTCTCAATTAGTATAAAACTCTGCAGTGACACTTTATTTTCAAGAGATGCAAATGACTTATTTTATCCTAGGATTTCAGTTGGGAACAATGGTGGTTTTGTTTGGTTGGTTGGTAGCTTTGCTTGTGTGAGATCCTGGGCAGCGTATGTCTTCCTGGTCGGTCACCTTGCGGGGTACCCCTCTGGGTAGCCTTCTGCTACAATTTTTTATTTTTAAGGTTTTCTTTGTTTTGTTTTTTGAGTTTGCTGGTCCTGTGACCTCTCTGAAGCACATATAAGAATGTATGTGGTTTGGTGGGATCTGAAGGGAATCTGGAAGCCGAGGTTCCAATTTATTAGACTCACAGTTTCAGTGTGAGAAATCAAAACATTCAGGGCAGTGGGGAGATGGTACCAGGAGTAAAGTGCTATTCACGAGGCTCACTTGGGTTCAGACCCCAGCACCAGATGTGGTCCCCCAACACCACTAGGGGTAGATCTCTGAGCACAGAGACAGGAGTGATCCCTGACCACCTTTGGGTAGAGGCCTCTGCATGCAGGACTTAACCCCTATTCACCAGTCCATTTGTATTATTTTAAATATTTTTCTTAGTTATTTCATTTTCTGTATTTTCCATATTTTTTCTAATTTTGCTTTTAAAATTATGTTCCTATTTTTTTTAAACTTTATTATCTAATAATGATGTATATTGGGTATACCAGAGACTTGGAGGCCAGGAGACAGGGTGTCATGGCTCTGAAGGAGAGGTGACGGGTCCTGGGAGTGAGGCTTACAGCCAGGGGCACTGAGGGTAGCAGGGGCTAGGGGCTTAGCAGAGGGTGAGAGCACAGCTAACTAGGAACACAGGACAGCAAGGAGCTTGTTGAGCCCCCAAGTGCAAGAGAGGAACCTAAGGATTGTCATGATCTTTGTAAAGGATACAGTTTAGCTAATAAGTATTTTACTCTGTTGCTGTTTAATTATATTACTTTTTTAAAATGTTATGAACTCTATTCTGTTGGCTTCTTCTTAGATTTAAGTGCAAGAGAAAGCATAAAAGAAACACTAAGAAGCAAAGTAAGGGAAAAGCTGAAAAATGCTAAGGTAATGCTTTTTTTTTCTCTTCTCTCAAATTTGCTTTTTAAAGGCACAATATATGGTAATATGTTTTTCTTTGTCAAAACGAAAAGGGACCAAATTTAGCCTTAGTAAGAAACTTGAGGTTCCAACCTTCATTATCTTATAACATCCCTACAGTATTACTGTTAAGGCCAAAAAAGTTGGTCATGGTAACTGTATATGGCTTCTTGGGGGGGGGGGAGACATGTTTTTTTGAAGCAAAAACATTAAGTGTTTTTTTCATCTATTTTGTATAAAATACTTATGCGCACAACTATGTCTATCTGTAAAGATTATTTTCCATATCATTTGTTTATGTTGCATTTCAGAGTAATCTCGGTGAAAAGTCTTCAACTGAACTGCCTACTGATAAGAAAAAATATCAGTGGCCTAAGGTAACTATTATTTTTATATTTTTAGACAGCTTTTTAAATTACAAAAGTTTACCCACTTTTAGTAATATACTTAGTGATTTTCAGTAAGCTTATTCCCTTTAGACCATTTTTATCAACCCAGAGGAGCCTGTGTGCCAATTTGTAGTCATTCTCTATTCATTCTTGACATTTGTCATTTTAAAATGTGACCCTAGTTTACAGATTTTGTTCTGAAATTCAATGTATAATCACAGGTTTGAAACTTGAAATAACAAAACATATTTTGAGGGAACTGTATTATTAAAGACTAAGCATGCTTTAACAGAAAATTTAAAAGTAGTAGTGTCATAAGACAGAAGATTTCTTAGATTTCTTTCTTTCTATCGTGACATAGTTCAGGCTCCTTGGCAAGTTTTGTCCTCTCGCTCCTGTTTCCATCTCAGAGTCCAAAGGCAAAGCTCCATTTTCTTTGTTTGATGACCAAAGGGAAGAGAAAAATGAAAGAACTAGAGGGTTATATCCAAGGATTAAAAAAATAAAGCAGTAAATGATAATCTCTTATGCCACAAGCAATAAGAATACTTAACTCTCAGAATTTTATATATATTATTTTATTTTCATTTTGGTCTCCACTGTGCTCCTCTCAGGTGATTAATAAAGACTCCTTTTGTTTAATTTAAAAGTAAATTGTATTCAAAGAAATTGGCAAGTATCTTTAGTGGAAGCAACTTGCAAATCAAGTCTATTTAATGTGCTAAATATTGGGGGGAAAATTCCATCATTGTTTTATCAAATACTTTATAAGTGAACCTGTATTTTGAATTGTTTTTGCTCTCTTGGGTGTAAGTAGTTTTACTTGTAGACATTAATAAAATAGACTTAGATGGTTAAAGGGGTAATGGGGAGCAGATTGGGCCAAGCAGGGAGCTCGGTGGTAGAGCATGTTCAGTCTCTGGGACCAAAACAAAAGCCTAAAAATCAAAAAGTCTGTGTACCTGTTGCTCATTCAACACATGATTAATACTGCCAAAACTGGATTTAACAATGAGTGGTGAAAAGTTGGAAGTATGCCAAGATTAGTTTATTGTTTGTCAAGGAAAGACACGAAGAGGAAAAGAAATTGACTTCTAAGAGTCTCCATACAAACCACTAGGTAGAAATCTTAACTGCTCAGAAAGTTAAGATTTTCAGCTGAACATTGTTGCAAAGTGAGTAAATTTGAAAGTTAATGTGGCAGTTAGATTGTAGAGACATAAACAGGAGAGAAGGTAAACTTTTTGTCTTTATATTTTCCAAGTCTTTGACTACTAGGAGCAGAATTTATTTCCTTTCCTAAACCTACCTGAATACAAGTCATTATAATGCACATTTTGGAAAGAAGCTCTAATTTGCATTAAATGATTTATACTTTTCTGTATTTCTTAAAATGAAAGATTATTTTTCAGTAGGCTTATAACTACAACAAGCTTATATACTGGGTTTTTTTTTTTTTCACTTTTTGGATCACACCCAGCAATGCACAGGGGATACTCCTGGCTCTGCACTCAAAAATTACTCCTGGAGGTGCTCGGGGGACCATATGGGATGCTGGGAATTAAACCCGGGTCGGCCGCATGCAAGGCAAACGCCCTACCCAGGGTGCTATTGCTCCAGCCCTGTAATATTTTTAATTACCTCTCTCTCCACTAAAGCTTGTAGGTGGTTGGTTGGAGGAGTTGTCTGTGAGTTCACGCTTTCTGGGAAGTACCCAGAAACAGGGAAAAAATTAAAATTATTTTCCTTGGGCCCACATTTTGATCAAATTATCTGACTTGAATGACATTACAGTTTGGAACTCTGTTGTTTTTTTATTACAGCTGTCAGAAACCTTAAAGTGAAAGGACTGGGGAGATAGCTCAAAGGGCTCGAGCACATATCTGGTATGCAGAGGCCCTACGTCCAATTCCTGGTACCACTTGGTTTCCTGAGTACCACGAGGTGCCTTTGGTGGCCCTCAGCACTGCTGTACATTCATGGCACTGGGCCTAGAGTCACCAGGAGTTCTCTTGGGGCTCCTGGCCACAGCTTAGAAAGCCCCAAAATAAGATTCCATAAACAAAAACCTCACAGAAAAACTAAAATCATGAACTGGACTCAATATTAAATGTAATTTGACAATCCTATCTCCTCTTATTCTTATTCATGAATAAGAGAGCAGTTGCTAAAACCACATTAAAAAAGTCTTTTTTTCAACTCATAAGCAGATGAAAGTGTTCGTTTTAACTCTCACACTGGCTTACCATTCAGTTACAGACTGAAGTCTCACAGGACGCAGGCCTTTCCTTTTTCATTCTGACTGGTGAAGAAGGCTCAGCTTTGGACCAGTCTTCAGAACAGGTTGGGTTTGTTCCCCTTCCTTCCACATATTGATTTCCAGAGAAAAATTCTTTATTAAAGGCGTAGGAGGTGAAATTTTTGTTATGACCTATTTAATTTTAGGAATTGTCATTTACAGTATTGATAATGGCCGGGTTATGTGCATAAAATATTCCAGCACCACACATTGCACCAGTGTCTGCTTCCCTCTGCCATTGTCCAGTGTCACCGCCCCCTTCCATCCCAACCCCCCTACAGTAATATGCTTCCTGCTAAAGACCAGTTCTCCATTTCTGTTGCATTTGTTTCCTTACTATGTTTGTTTCGCATGCCAGAGCCTGGCAAGCTACCAGTGGTGTATTCAATATGCCAAAAACAGTAACAAGTCTCACAATGGAGACGTTACTGGTGCCCACTCGAGCAAATCGATGAACAACGGGACAACAGTGCTACAGTGCTACTATGTTTGTTTGTATCTCCAATATAAGGGACATCATTCTTTTTCTGCCCCTTCAAATCATTTCCTTGAACTCTATTCACCAGTTCCCAAAGTTCTGCCTTCTGACACTTTGCAGTTACTTAAATACTGATTCAGGTACTTAATTCTCCCTTGAACCTCCATTTGCCTTCTTGCTTGTTTTCTAGTCCTTTCCGTTCCCCACCTCTTGCATCGTGTTTCTGTCCTTTCATTTCTTTCTTGTTAATTTTTTTTTTCCATAGCAGAGCATTAGCAACTTGCTCTTCAAGCTTGTATTCTCCCTGGAACATATATATCGCTTACTTGCCTCTATATTTCTTTGCTTGACTATTTTCACTCTGAAGACGCCTGTCTTTTAAACACATGCTTCTCTTTTTCTCTCCCCTCACATCTTTCCAAATGTTTCAATAAAAAATGATCTTGCTTCACCAAAAACAAATGGTTACAAAAGAGCTTTAGCTTTATTTTTTTCTGGATGATGGGGACATTATAAAATGTAATGCCAAAATTTTTTTTTCCACAAAGAAGGAAAAAAATGTGAAGTCCCACTTCTCAAAGATAAAGCACTATTATCATTTTCCATTCCTTTCTCTATGCTTATGCCCTTACATGCACACACAGAGACTTTTATATAAACAATTGTGACTAATAAATGACACTTTAATTTTTCCAGTTGTTCAGCCAAAATTGTTGTCTTCTTTGGATCCAGTTTTACTCACATACGTCATGACCAATTCATCACAAATGCTGTTATTGCCGTCTTTGAAGTATTCCGGAATCTAGCCCACTTTCACTAATTTTGCTTGTGCAACCCTGTTCTGAGCCACCATATCTTCTTATCTGGATCAATGCCTTACCACTACTGCTCCACACTCTTTTCCATACTACACAGAGTAATCTTGTTTGGCCTCCTTCCTTATTCCCCAGTGCATGATTTTGCCTCAGAATCTTTGCACCTTTTGGTCTGGAAAGCTCTTCTCTCATCCTCATTTCTCACTCCCTCTCTACTTTTGGGTCTCTCTAATCAAATGACACATAATTTAAAGTTCTGTGCCTGACAACCTTATCTAAAATAGTATTCTCCAATCTACTCATCCTATCCAATCTACTCAATCCCCTTACCATACTTTTTAAACATAACACTCATTACCACTTATATACTCTCACACTCATACATTTCTCTGTCTTTCTTACTGAAACAAATTACTCATTGAACATTTGAATGAATGTTGAATAACTGAGCACCAATCATGACTCACTTTAGCAACTAACTTACTCGTTTCCCAGAGTCCTTTAAGTGTGGGTTGAAGAATGAGCTTTTCTGAGAAAATGGGGGGAAAAAAATCTGCTGAGCAGAGTACACCAGAACAAGGTGTTTTGATTGCTTTTCCTTCTCATAATATTCTTCAGGCCTGAAAGGTATGTCATTGGGGTGAACAGGCGACTTTGAGCATGAGAAAGTCTTAGGTCTAGACACAGGCACATTAGAAGAGTTATTTGGGCAAACCATCTGCCCTATACCTAGTGACTTTGGTGCCCATAGGAAATTTCTGTCCTCATCCCAGGGAGGAGAAAGCTGCAATTTTGGGGGAGCCTAAGTATGAATGCGGCTTCTTCCTGCTGGGAGAAATGGGCATCCTCATACCAATGTTTGGGCAACCTAGAGTGAGGGTCAATGTTTCTTTCAAAGAGTTCTGCATTTGCACCATAATTAACAAGGCTAATATCTCCCTGTGAGATAAGAATCACACCTATAAGCATCTAAGCTTAAATGCATGCAGAGTTAGGTGAAATCTTTTGGACCTTATATTCCCTGCCACACAGTTACTGTTTTGCTCTGAACTACTTAAGGAAAACCAGAGGATGATTGGATAGCAATTATTTGTGAGGAATCACATGGGCTTATATAGACTGAGAATCATACCTTGAGTGAACTTGAGTGAAGCTCATCCCATCTTAGGTGAGGCTATCCAAGCATGTGGAGAGTGGCCTTGGACATGGCGGCATTTGGGTTCTGGAGGTTTTTGGCTGCCAGGGTTCTGCTTGGGGTGGGGAGAGAAACTTGACCCGTTCCCCTCTGAGATGCCCCAGTGAAGACAGCCTGGCGCAGGGTCAGGATATTCTACAGTGCTGTATTTTGGGAGCTCTAGTTTATTGTCTCTGGGTCTTGGCCATTGATGAGATTACGTGGCACCAGGGGCAGTTTGTGGGTGCGACTGCCAAGTTCTCCCTGTACATTTCATTTATCTATATTACTCAATCACTGGGAACACACATGTATACTTATTCATCCATATGGTATTCAAGTGAGATCAATAAGTAAGAGTTACTTCAAACATTATTTACTTAGTAAAAATTTAACAAAACTTTTGTCAGGTCCGAGATGAAAATCTTATGGAAGAAGTCAATTTTCCAGAGTTATGTGAGGTAAAAGCTGCTGAATATAAACACATAACAAAGCAAGAGGCAGTTATTTTTGAGCCAAGTAGTTCTCCAGGTAAAGTTCTTTTTGTTTCCCCCTGACTTCAGCAGAGAAGATTTTGAGAGAAAGGAAAAGGGCAGGAAGGTTCCTGCAGAGAGAGGCTGAGGTGGGGGTAGGGGTGTGGGGTTGTATCCTAAACAGGATTCCCTGGGAAAATTATTTTATAATTTATTCAAGTCCCTTTAGTAAATCATACTATAATGCTTTCTTTGTATGCTGAATAGATTTTTTAAAGTTCTAAAAATATATAGATTTCTATATTTTTCTCCATTCTTTTTATTATTTTAAGGAAATTGGTTAAAAGAACAAATTTATTTTCCATATATAAGTAATATATTGTTATAGCATATAAATAAATATATATTACATAGACTTTCTGCTAGACTTTAATGTTAGAAAAGTGATAGATTCTTTTTGCTGCTTAATAGATCAGTGCCAGTTATTTAAATTAATATTTGTTTTTTTAAGTGGTTAGTCAGCTTAAACTGCCAAAAAATATGGCACCCCGTATTTTAGAAGATGAAGGATTCTATATTCGGAGGAAGCCAAAAGTACATAAGAAGACAAGCAACAAAATGGAAAATCGCCTGCTTCAGTCACAAGAGGCACGTGCACCAACTAGTATGCTAAACCCTAATTGATAGTATATGGCATTTGTTTTTAGTGAAATATGTAATTTCTGTATTTCTTAAATATTTTTGATAGGGAAAGTATTGGTTTGAAGAAAGTGGAGAAATAATGTCACTGCCTTCACCTATTAGGCAGTCATGGAAATTCAAACTAAACAAAAACAAGGACAAGGAATCTTTAAATCCAGCCCTAAAAACCAAATATAGAAAGGTAATCAGTAACAATTGGTAATTATAAATAGAAGGCTTATAGTATCAAGTAGCACTTATAATAATCTCTATTTTTAATCTATTAAATTTATCCAATGAATCTTTTCCCTTTATTTCTTTTTTTAATGACTTCCTTTTCTTTTTTTTAATTAATTTATTTTTAATGAATCATCGTGGGGTACAGTTTACAGACTTACAAATTTTCATGCTCACGTTTCATGACCTCCTCCTCACCAAAGGAAAAAAGCTTTTAGTAATATGTGTACTTGACTTCTAGTTTAGACTTAATTTCAAAAATACTTTTTTTGTTGTTCTTTGCTACTTTCTGTCACTTCATTTCTGAGTTCTACTGATTATGATTCATGTTCTTTCATGTCATGAAATTTTGTACCTGAGCCCCCCATTTCAACCCCTCCCAAGATCTATAGTGGCTGTATTTTGAACATTCCTGACTGTATCCTTCTTCATAGTTTGTGGGGTTGTTGTTTTTTTTTTTTTTTTTTTGGTATATCTTCTTTCTCCTAGTCTTCATGGTTTCTGTCCTTCTCAAAGTTTATTTCAGTTCTAGTAGTTTGTCTTTAGTGTAAAGTTTTCTCCTAACACTTGTGTGGTAGAGTAAGTACCTAAAATATACACATTAATACTATCGTGAAACATTTTGCCTCAGTATATACATAAAATCACTGTATCACTGTCATCCTGTTGTTCATCGATTTGCTTGAGCGGGCGCCAGTTATGTCTCTATTCATCCCTGTCACCATCGGCTATACTAGCACACAGCAGGGACTAGCAACTATATATATATAGCATTATCCAAATGAATATTGGCTTATTAGTGATTATTGCCAGTTTGGGTGAATGCACTGTGTTCATACCTAGTTTTAGTGTGGTGATCTGTCTGTAGAAAGGCAATTTCTTAAAAGTGATGTATATTTCCCATTATTTGGCTCACTGTTAGATATTTGAACAGGCAAAATTCTAATTTTTGTTTTTTGAGGGGGAGGAGAGCCACACATAGCAATGCTCAGGATTGACTCCTGGTTCTAAGCTCAGGGATCATTTCTGATGGGGCTCAGTGTACCATATGGAGTGTCAAGTTGATGTCGGTGGGCCCCACGGGTGACTTACGTGAAGCGGGGAGGAGAAAGACGGTCACTTTCTCTCCAACCGCCTCAAACACCCGGGACCCAGGGTTACTGGGTTCTTGTCTCGATCGCGGAAAAGAATTTCAGGAGTATGGGGCTGGAATGATAGCATAGCGGGTAGGGCGTTTGCCTTGCACTCGGCCGACCCGGGTTCAAATCCCAGCATCCTATATGGTCCCCTGAGCACCGCCAGGAGTGGTTCCTGAGTGCAGAGCCAGGAATAACCCCTGTGCATCGCCAGGTGTGACCCAAAAACCAAAAAAAAAAGAATTTCAGGAGTAGACAAGCAGTGAAGTAACAGATTTTATTTAGAGGTTTCTGAGGGAAGGAGGAAGGATAAGTGGGAGAGAGAATAGTAAGAATAACGCGCTCAAGAGAGAACGCGGGCTTCTCAAGGGTGGAGAAAGCTCTACACACATCCTAGCACTGGACATGAAAGCATGAAAGTACACATCTCAAGGGGGGGAGATGCGGGTGACACATGTGCTCGGCCACATGGCACAAGCAGCACATGGGCTCAGGCAGCATATGCGCGCCCTTCCTTTGTTCAAGGTGGCCTTTATAGGGTTTCTCCGACCTGCCCCCACGTGGGGGCTTCTTCCCAGGTAAAAGTCCGTTGCTAAGGAGGTTACCAGGGAGGCTGGGTCTTCTTTAGGCTGGACCTCCTCAGGGTCTGCTGAAGGTCTTATCAGGTTCGTTTCCTGTATCCACAGGGTGGGTCAGTCTCAGGATTCTCCTCCCCGGAGACTTTGATAATCTAAATTTCATTGCCAGGGGCCTTTCCCTATCTACCTGCCTACATCAAAGTGAAGTGTCATTATATATGTATTTATATGTGTGTGTATGGACTGGAGCGATAGCACAGTGGGTAGGGCATTTGCCTTGCACGCAACTGACCCGAATTCGTTTCCCTTGTCCCTCTTGGAGAGCCCGGCAAGCTACCGAGAGTATCCCACCTGCACAGCAGAGCCTGGCAAGCTACCCGTGGCGTATTCGATAGGCCAAAAACAGTAATAACAAGTCTCACAATGGAGACGTTACTGATGCCCACTCGAGCAAATCGATGAGCAACGGGATGACAGTGATGGACAGTGAAATACATAAAATTATTAGGGCAAGTTAAGCAGAAATAATAGCTGAGCATCAAATTTTCCTCTCATTGCTGTCACCCCTGCTTAGGTACTTTAAAGCCTGATGCACCTCACTACTATTCTAATTGCCTGATTTTGCTGTCTGTCTTAACTGACCATTTGATTATGTCCATTACTCCCTCTACTGGCACTTCCCGTATGTTTACTTTGAATATTTACAATCAACTTGGATAGTTTTGTGCTTTTACATAGTCTTTGTAAATCCTTATCAATTGCTCTTTATAACCAGTGTGTTAAAAGGGACCTTACTTCCAAGAGAATTCTTTTGAAGTCTTAGGTTAAATCTGCTCCATACATCTCTATTACTCTGTTGATTTTATTTCCCGTTAAATTCCCGTTAAATGCCGTGAATCGACGATTTCTCGGGCGGGCTCAGTAACATCTCATTTCGTCCTTTCCCTGATATCTTAGAAGTCTATCTCGACAAGGCCCTCCTAATGATGTTGCACTGGGGGCTCTTCAGGGTCAGGGGAATGAGATCCAGCTTGTTACTGGATTTTGCATATGAATACACCATGGGAAGCTTGCAAGCCTGTCCCATGTGGGCAGGAAACTCAGAAGATTGCCAGTTTCTCCCAGAGGGAAAAGTAGGCTAAATCAATCTTTGGTTTCATTTAACTACTCAAATGTGTGAAAACACTTAATGTAAAAGCTGTAGTTTTTAATTTCCATACTAAATGCACTGTAGCACTGTCGTACTGTTGTTCATCGATTTGCTCAAGTAGGCACCAGTAATGTCTCCATCGTGAGACTTGTTGTTACTGTTTTTCACATATCGAATATGCTATGGTAGCTTGTCAGGCCCTGCCGTGTGAGCAGGATACTCTCGATAGCTTTGCTGGGCTCTCTGAGAGGCACTTTATCAAATTTTCTTCAATGGTTCAGTGTAGAAAACTAAAGCTCACCGAGGGGCGAGTGCACTCGCGGGCTCTCCGGGCGGCTCTGTCTCACCGCCCGAGTTCGATGCCCTGGAACCGCAGTGTGTGGACTGGATCGGGACGGCCAGTGGTCAAGGACAGGCGAAGGAAGAACGAGGACCAAGCTGGTTGCTGATTAGTTACCGTTTATTCAATCTTCCATCTTTCTCATCTCCCGCACTCCCAGCTCCGGCCTCCCTCTGGATCAACTGCCGCCTCTTTTTGCTTCTCTCCTCTCTCCTCCTACTTGTCTCTCCCACCTTGCCCTCTAGGCTACACCCAGCCAGCTAGCAAAATCAACATAAGAAAGCCCTTCCCGAGGGCAGGGCATTCCAAAGCCCTTCCTCACTCTTAAGGTTTTTTTCTTTTCCTTAGTCCAGGAACTTATTAACATCTTAATACTAGTTATTTTTGTATGGACATAGCAAGGGATACATTGAGGCTTGCAAGGCAGCTCTCCTGGCAACATCTTGCCACAGGCTCAGACCACAGCACTCAGGCCAGATTAATCATTCCTCACCCTAGCAGGGTCCGAATCTAGTTATCACTGTTTGGATCATGACAACATTTGTCCATGATCAAGCTCTTAACTTATAGTTAAGCATTAGGCACTTTGGCCAGGCCCATCTCGATGCCTGTGATCATGTGATCGTAACAAACAGTCCTTGAGGAGCAGGGTAGCACACAACTCACCGCTTGCCCTGGGTCCTTCTCCTCCCACGTCGTCATCGGGACCCTGCTTTGGGGATGCTAGGAAGTAAGGGCAGCTGAGGCTTAGGTCAAGAGAACAGATGCCCTGGAGGAAAATATCATGTAGAGTCAAATGACTCCCAGGTTACAAAAGCATAACATTTGTTAAGTCTTCCTGTGTCCATACAAAAAGGACTTGCTATGAATAAACTATGCAAAGGACTCAAGGAGAAGAGAAAAACATTATTTACAAGTCAACAGAACACTAAGAAAGAAGCTACAAATAAACACAGAGAAATGGGAGCACTGTGACGGGAGTAACCCAATAAACCTAAACTACCTGAAGCTATGTTATCCTACAGTTCAGTAATTCAATTACTCTCTTATAGTTTCTGAGCACTACAGTATTGAAACATACAATACCAAGTGCAGAGACTATTACTCTAATAGAAAATTTTTTTAAAGTGAGCAATATTTATTAATCCAGTACTGAGTTAGCTTAACAAGAGTGGTCTTTTCAAAACTTTCTATAACTTAGTTGTTTAAAAAGGAAGCTGTTTATTACCTTGGAGTTTTTGCTTACTTATTGACTAGTTTGCTACCAATTAAATAAATTTTATAGGTTGAATCAAGAGCAGGTTTCTCCTTCTAACTAATCTTTTAATAAAAAATAGAGATTGTGAGATATGGATAAAATAAGCTTCCCTCTATTTGCTGTCGCCTTTGTCTGCTATTAAGCTTTTAGGCTGTTCTCTTGCTTCTGAACTTTAGCCCTTTGGGGCTAAAGTGGTAAGATTCCTAGCTAATGAAAGAAGAGGGAAAGAGAGATCATGTGATCGTAACAAACAGTCCTTGAGGAGCAGTGAATCTACTGCATCAGGTCAGAGGTGGGAAGACAAATTTTTCAGTGAAACAGTAATAACAATGACACATGCTCTCACAGCAGACTGATACAGAGAACATGCTCTCCTTTTTAGGTGGATATAATCATGACTTATTGAGAGTTGATAAACATTCATAAATTAAGCTGGACATGCTAAGTAACCCACTAGTCCTCTCAAATTACATAAATGAAAACAAATCATGCATATTGAAACATATATACTTAATGCAAAATGTACTAGAATGTTTTGCATATACTCTAAAGCTTATGGACTTTACAATCAATACAATATCCAAATAGATACAGTTTCATGTGTAAAGATTTTCTTCTTTATAAATGGGATGGCATTTGCTTATAGTACTCAAATTTCTCAAGGAATTTTCCAGATAATTACTAGCATAATCATATAGTACCAATGTGTATCAAGTCTTTATAAATTAACTCCAGTCTTCAGATTAGATTGTTATATAACTGAATATTAAATCAAGAGTTCTAAACACATTTGTCAGGTGTTCATATAGAATATTATTTGTTATCTTTTTATTTGAAAATCTTATACCCTCATATATCAATAAGGTTTATGACAATAATTTTACAGTAGAATAATTAAAGTGCTAAAGTATAACTTTTTATTAATGACTATCATTTCAGGGGAATATTAAATTATCGATATTTTACTTTTCTATGTCTTTTAATTTCCATAGAGTTAACCAATTGTTATAAGGAAAATTTACTTATAATTACAAAATAAATAGAATTAAATTAATATTATTTTCATATATGTCTTTAAAAGGCAGTGAAGTCAGATCTAGAAAGCTCTGTTAGGAACAAAATGGAAGGTCAAAGGGAAAGGTACCAATTAAATCTCAACATTGTGGGTTTGCAATTCAGTCATCATTCTCTCTTCAATCAAGAACAAGTATTATGTGCTAGACTGCTTCAACTTTATGAATGTTTTCAGGACAGGCAAAAACAGAATTTACCTCAGCTGCTTTATGAGAAGGTGAGAATGTTTTAAATAGAGCTGAACACTTCACAGATTTTTTTAATTTAAAAAAAAATAGAGTTGAACATTTGATACTGAAAGCAAAAATTATTAGATGAGAGAAATTATGGAACATTTCCTTTAGCACTTTAAACATCTAACCCTTAGAACAATGTTTGATTTCAGTATTTCTTACAAGAAGCCATGAAAGTTGACTAACCAAAGACATAGTATTTAACATATCCCGTAGCATATTTAGCACTTACAGGCAGCTTACTAATGTATTGTTGGTTACATGACTCAAAAAGAGTACTTGGGGCTGGAGCGATAGTACAGCAGGTAGGGCATTTGCCTTGCACTCGGCTGAACTGGGTTTGATCCCCAGCATCACATATGGTCCTCCCAGCACCGCCAGGAGTAACTCCTTTGTATTGCTGAGTGTGACCCAAAAACAAAAAAAGAGTATTTGAAGTGATAACTATTTAGCAAGGTACATGGATGTTTTACATCTTGTCATGAATAAATTTTAATTTTAATTAAATTTAGAGGTCTTGAGTATCATACCAACTGTAAACAGTTTAGGTTTGAGAATGATTTAGTTATTTAATAACACATTTGGGTAATGGGTACTGATCCAGAGAAACAGTACCAGCAAGTGGTCGACCCCAATTTGATCCCCAGCACCACAAAGGTCCACTGAATAGCACCAATGATCTCTCCTGAACAAAAGGGCCAGGAATAGTCCCAGAGCACTATTGGGTGCCTCCCCAATCCCCTCGAAATACACACCATATAGGTACTGGTTATCTAAAGTTTGAAGATAAATAATATAGCACCCACTGATTATTTTTACACATCTATGCCTCTCACTTAAGCTCTCTTCTGAGCATCTGTTCTAATAGATGAACATTTTATTAAATAGCATTCTCTCCCAAGAGATAGTTTGAAAGATCTCATCCAGCTAATGAAAAATATTTGAAAAATAAATATTTGGTCGAGTAAAACCCCTCTTGCTGGGTCCTAGGAAGTTGGGCTCCAGCTCCATTTATTTCTCCTGAAAGGTAATCATGATACCCAAACACCATCTTTTCTTTTAGTCATCAAAATATTATCTTTATCCTAAACTAACAACATATTTTTCACAGATTTGTTTAATGGCTATTTCACTGACACATTAGTCTGGTTCCAGCCTGTTTAAATTACCACATTTGTTTATTACATTATGATGTAATAGAACAAGTTATCACTACCTTCCAGAATGTTTGTTTTTGAGTTCACTTACACATTTGATTTTTCACATCAACATTAGACTCCAAAATTTCTTTTTAACACATCCTGTTACTTTTTTGTTTTGTTTTGGGAGCACACTGGGAAGTGCTCAAGGTTTATTCCTGACCCTGCACTCAGGCATCACTCCTGGTGGTGCTCAGGGGACCACATGAGGTGTTGGAAATCAAACCGGGATCGACTAAGAGTAAGGCAAGCACCAAACCTGTTCAGCTGTTGCTCCAGCCCTCCATCCTGTTATGTTTTGATTGTGATTGAATTATAATATTCTAAAAGAAGATTTATCATTATAAAAATTGGATTTTCTTCATTCTGGATGATTGTAAGTCTTCGCACATGTTAAGTTCTCTTTTCATGTCTCCCAGTAAAAGTTTGTCAGTTGACTCTAGTCTTGCAGTTCCTGTAATTGCCTCCAACTGTAAGAGTCCTCCTCATATAACAGGGTATAGTATTCATTTTATATCTCTGTGGTTATTTCTCTTTTGTATCTTCTCAATATACCTTATTTTATTTATTTTTTACCTTGTTATTTTAAATGTATTTCTTGTTCAGCCTATACTTTTCAGAGAATTATAGATGTAAATATAATTATAAATATCTACATATAGACATTGATTACAGTTGGTATATGTAGAAGATTTTCTCATTTGTTTGTTTTTGAATGGTGGAGAACTACTGAAGTTCTCATAAATGAAAATCTGTGTGTTCACTTAGTTATAACCCAGCCCACATACCTTTTCTTTAACATGATATTATTTTAGATGAAATCTGAGGTAATTTCTGTGTTCAATCATTCATTTGGCATTTCTTTATATTAACTGATAGACATTACCTAGAAAGTTCAGGGTATAGTATTTATTGCTTATACAGATTTTTAGGTTTTTCTCAGTTATGACCCAAGGTGCTTGATACAGTATATTTTAGAATACTATACAGTAATATAAAAAAGCTATATATTTGTGCATCTGTTAAAACACACAAACTTATAGGTAAATTGATGTGAGGATATTAGTGAATGAAATGTATCAGAAGCACTCTTTTATTTGCTGTAGCTTAAAGCACTGGAGGATACTACAAAATTAGCAAATGCAAATTTGGAAATAAATCATCTGAAATTATTACAAGATTACAATTGGCAGATAAGGTAGGTTGGGGTCATTCATGTATTCATCAAGATTTGTTGGTTTTGTTTGTTTTGGGGCTCAATGCTTACTCCTGAATCTTCAGGGGTCATTCCTGTTGGGGAGCAGAGTGTCGAACTGATATGGGATACCAGGAATTGGACTTGGACCACATGCAAAGTAAATGCCCTACATGCTGTACTATTTCTCCAGCCCCATTAAAATTTTTGTTTTGCTTCATTTTTTAGGCCACATCTGGCAATGCTCAGGGGTCATTCCTGGCTCTGCAATTAGAAATCATTCTCTTTTTTTTTAATTATTTATTTTTAATTAGTGAATCAACGTGAGGGTACAGTTACAGTTTTATACATTTTTGTGCTCGTGTTTTCCCCATACAAAGTTCAAGAACCCATCCCTTCACCAGTGCCCATTCCCTACCACCAGTAAACCCAGCATCTCTCCCGCCCTCCCCAGTCCCGTCTCCCCGCACCCCACACTGCCACTATGGCAGGGTATTCCCTTTTGATCTCTCTCTCTGATTAGGTGTTGTAGTTTGCAATAAAGGTGTTCAGTGGCCATTGTGTTCAGTCTCTAGTCTATATTCGGCACGCATCACCCTTCCCCCGCATGACCTCCGACCACATTTTACTTGGTGTTCCCTTCTCTGAGTTGCCCAGAATGAGAGACCAGCCTCCAAGGCATGGGGAGAACCTCCTGGTACTTATTTCTACTAATCTTGGGTGTTAGTCTTATAGTCTATTATTCTATGCTCCACAGATGAGTGCAATCTTTCTGTGTCTGTCTCTCTCTTTCTGACTCATTTCACTTAGCATGATACTTTCCATGCCGATCCACTTATACGCAAAATTCATCACCTCCTTTTTTTCTAACAGCTGCATAGTATTCCATTGTATAGATGTACCAAAGTTTCTTCAACCAGTCATCTGTTCTAGGGCACTCGGGTTTTTTCCAAATTCTGGCTATTGTAAACAGTGCTGCGATGAACATATAAGTGCAGATGTCATTTCGACTATACTTTTTGGCTTTTCTGGGATATATTCCCAGCAGTGGTATTGCTGGGTCAAATGGGAGCTCAATTTCTAATTTTTTGAGAATCATCCATATTGTTTTCCAAAAGGGCTGAACTAGTCGGCATTCCCACCAGCAGTGTAGAAGGGTCCCTTTCTCCCCACATCCTCTCCAACAGCGGTTGCTTTTTTTTTTTTTTTTTTTTTTTGCTTTTTGGGTCACACCTGGCGATGCACAGGGGTTACTCCTGGCTCTGCACTCAGGAATTACCCCTGGCAGTGCTCAGGGGACCATATGGGATGCTGGGATTCGAACCCGGGTTGGCCGCGTGCAAGGCAAACGCCCTACCCGCTGTGCTATCACTCCAGCCCCAACAGCGGTTGCTTTTGTTCTTTTGGATGTGTGCTAGCCTCTGTGGTGTGAGGTGGTATCTCATGGTTGTTTTGATCTGCATCTCTCTGATGATTAGTGATGTAGAGCACTTTTTCATGTGCCTTTTGGCCATTCGTATCTCTTCCTTGGTAAAGTTTCTGTTCAATTCTTCACCCCATTTTTTTATGGGGTTGGATGTTTTCTTCTTGTAGAGTTCAACCAGTGATTTATATACCATTGATATCAACCCCCTATCTGATGGGTATTGTGTAAATATCCTTTCCCATTCTGTGGATAGTCTTTGTATTCTGGTCACTGTATCTTTTGTGGTGCAGAAGCTTTTCAGTTTGATGTAGTCCCATTTGTTGATCTCTGTTTTTGCTAGATTGCTTAGTTCCGTGTCATCTTTGAAGATACCTTTATCTTCAATATCGTGGAGGGTTTTGCCAACCTTGTCTTCAATGAACCTTATGGTTTGTGGCCTGATGTTGAGATCTTTAATCCATTTTGATCTGACTTTTGTGCATGGTGTCAGGTCAAGGTCTAAGCCCATTTTTTTGCATGTGGTTGTCCAGTTGTGCCAGCACCATTTGTTAAAGAGGCTTTCCTTGCTCCACTTCACATCTCTTGCTCCCTTATCAAAGATTAGATGTTTATACATTTGAGGTTGTGTGTGGGGATATTCCACCCTGTTCCATTGGTCTGCGGCTCTGCCTTTGTTCCAGTACCATGCTGTTTGAATTGTTACCGCTTTGTAGTAGAGTTTAAGGTTGGGGAGGGTGATGCCTCCCATCATCTTTTTCCCAAGAATTGTTTTAGCTATCCGTGGGCGTTTATTGTTCCATACAAATTTCAGGATTGATCCGTTAGAAATCATTCTTAATGGTGCTTGGGGGGAGGACCTTATGATATGCCACAAATCATCCCCAATGTACTATTGCTGTGGCCCATTAATCTCTTTTGAAAATACAGAATTTGCTTTTCTCCACAAAAATATTTTTATACTTCATTGTTATAGTAACACAAAGCAGCTCTATGACTTAGAAAAGGAAAAGGATCTCTCCTTATTACATAATATATTACGGACTTGGAAACAAATAAAATCCCTTAGACAACAACAAGGGTTTACAAGTACCCCAGTAAAGGTACAGTTCCAGAGGTGAGTAGATCCTCTATTCTCTTTGAACTCCAGAAGAGGTGTCTGCAGACTGTTGGTGTTTAACAGTAACTAGGAGAAAATCAAGAAACTTAACAATTGTTTTATGTAGTCAGTGAAGGATTTATATCTTGGATGTATCAGTAATTCTTATAATTTGATGAGGCAGTTCAATTTAAAAATGGGCCAACAATTTTAACAGAAACTTCCCTAATAGTATATGAACATAGGGGTCTGGAGCAATAGCACAGCGGGTAGGGCGTTTGCCTTGCATGCGGCCAACCCCGGTTCGATTCCCAGCATCCCATATGGTCCCCTGAGCACTGCCAGGAGTAATTCCTGGTAAAGAGCCAGGAGTAACCCCTGAGCATTGCTGGGTGTGACCCAAAAAGCAAAAAAAAAAAAAAGTATATGAACATGTGAAAAGATGCTCAACATTTCATGTTAATAGTAAAATGCAGTTTTAAGTCAGTGATATAAACCACATGCCATTAGATTGTCTAAAATATAAAACAAAACAAAATTGAAAAAAGAGAACAGCAAATGCTTGCAAGGATGTTGAGCAACAGGAACTCTAATTGGTGTCTGGTAGTAATGCAAAAAGGAACAGCCACTTTGGAAATAATCTGGAAGTTTGGTTTTTTTTTTTTTTGAGTTTCACATTGTGCCAAAAGTTGTGCTCCTAGATTAAGCATGTAACTCATAAAAACACATTTAGTGCAGGAAAATAGTCATAATTAAAACATATACTGTTTAGTAATCAGGCTGTTTGTGAAATAGTTGCTATGTTCTTTCAGTTACTGTAAAATAATTGTCTCCCTACAACCTATTGTTCAAGATCTTTAGTCAAAACTGTAAAAGGTTGGCATAATTTTTTATAATTAAGAAAAAGATTTGTGAGGCCTGGAGCGACAACACAGCGGGTAGGGCATTTTTCTTGCATGCAGCTGACCCAGGTTTGATTCCCAGCATCCCACCTGGTCCCCTGAGCACCGCTAGAAGTAATTCCTGAGTGCATGAGTGCATGAGCCAGGAGTAACCCCTGTGCATAGCTGGGTGTGACCCAAAAAGCAAAAAAAAAAAAAAAAAAGAAAAATAATTGTTTTGATTATTATTTTCCTACAGTATTTTCCTTGGCTTGGAGGTGGGGAATTTTGCTAGCAGTTACCATGCAGTGCCAAAGATGGAACCCAGGGCTCCCACATGCAAGCCTGTGCTCAAGCCCTTTGAGCATCTCCCCATTTCTCACTTTTATAATTTTTAAAGGTACTTCTGACAGTTTCTAAACATGGAACTTTGTTTATCTTAGACCTCTAAATTCATTAAAACTTACTATCTTGACCCTTGCCTTTAATCCAGTCTTCTTCAAACTTTACTACTCACAACCCCTTTCATCTTAGAAATGCACAACACAGGTGAGTGCTACCAGAAAGAACCCTCCAAACCTCAAACTCTTTATGCATTTGAGTTTGAATTCATTTTTGGTTACGTGTTCAGAAACCTTTACTCTCGCCAAATTTTTCTTGACTCCACACTGAGTTACATGAACGCATATAGGGTTTTCAAACCACAGTTTAAGAAGCCAGGGTTTAAAGCACTCTACTAGAGCCGTGCATAATGAACTGCTGAGCACAAAAGGAGGGCCACAGATGCCATAAATTGTTCAGAACAATAGCTCCAAATCAGTGTTGCATGCTCACACCTATATCCTCCCGGCCACTATTCTAAACACCCAGCCTGCCTTTACATTTGTTCTTGACATTTAACTTTTGACTTTCTTTTTCTTTTTAATTTATTGAATCACCATGTGGAAAGTTACAAAGTTCTCAGGCTTATGTCTCAGTTATACAATACTCAAACACCCATCCCTTCACCCGTGCCCATATTCCACCATCAAAGACCCCAGTCTACCTCCCAACCCCCGCCCCCCAACCCCCATCCCCGCCTGCGTAATTGATAAATTTCACTTCATTTTCTCTTTACCTTGATTACATTCCATAATTCAACACAAAACTCACTATTGTTGGAGTTTTCCCCCAAGAAAGACAGCCCTACTGCCAATGAAGCATTTGATAATTAGTTTTCCATTGCTAAGACTGGAGAGAGATGAAGTCCCACTGTTTCAGGTACATAGAATTTTTTCCCCCTCCTTCTCGCGCCATCAAGTTCATGCCTGCTTAATAAATAGTCCTCATATTATGGCTGACATCACGCCGCCTGACGAGAAAAAAGGATATTTCCCATCCTCGGCTGGCGTGGGGCTATGGCTTAGTTCACAGTCTAGAGACATGGCTGCAAGCATTTTCTAGAACCAAAAGTAGTTCCTCCGGATTCTGGTTGATCTGCAGCAACGTGGCCGCACAAGAATGTGGTCATCCAGGTCGAATCTCGGTGGAGCATGCGCTGGTATTGGCCCAAGACTGCCCAAGTGTCCCGCTGTTCCAAGTACATAATTTTTTTCCCTCCCATTCCCGAGCCTCTAAGTTCGTGCCTGCTTAATAGACCTCATGATATGGTGGACGCCACACCGCATTTCTCCCAGAAAAGGGAAAAGAACCGAGAAAGGATATTTCCTTTCCTTGGCCGGCGTGGGGCTATGGCTTAGTTCACAGTCTAGAGAAGTGGCTGCTACTTTGATTACCTTCAATATTTAAACAAAAAACTCAGTATTATTGTTTGGCGGTTCCCCCCAGAGTCAGACCTGCTAAAAAGGAACCATTTCATATTGCTGACAATTAATAGATATTAGGTCGCACAGCCGCGCGGTTTTAATTTTTTTGTATGAAGTCCAGGGAAAATTCTGCCAGTAATTGCATCCCTGCTAGCTTTTACTTCCCTTTTGTGGTGCTCATATGATGGAGAAGCCTGGAGAGAAAAACCCTGCCCCACTGGCGGAGTATGAGCCAGGGGCTCGCATCATTCTGTGTTCTAAAAAACGACTGTCGCCTTGCTGCGCCCAATAAGGAAGAGTTGAGAGAGAAAAACCCTGCCCCGCTGGCGGAGCATGGGCCAGGGGCTCCCATCACAGCCTGGAGACCTCTCTCAGAGCTGCTCGTGTCCAAGTTAGTTCAATTGCCTCCGGGGTCGAGCTTGTGCAGCCGCAGAAAGGCAACCTTTGACTTTCTAAGCAGACTTTTCTTTGGAGTTTACTTCTCTAGATTCTTTTTCGATAGAATCGTGACAAACACCTAAGCTATCAGGAAATACCAGCCTCCTCCTAACAATTTTCAGGAGGGGTTCCAGATAACTAGAAATTTATGAAATTGCTAATAAAAGAATGCCTGCTTTCTAAGGTTTTTGTGAGATCAAATGTGTTAATATATGTAAACTAACTATGACATTTGTTTGACACCAACTTAGTTATCTAGTGGTGGTGGTGATAGTAATACTAGGAACTGTTTATTCGTAAACTAGAAGGAAAACTGTGATTTGCCTTTTAATATCAATATACTTTCCCTAAAACATAATCATATTCTTGTAGTTTTAAAAATATAAGAGGAAGGGAAATGAGAAGAAATCTAGTGTATTTGTTTGGTTGGTTGGTTAGCTTTTTTGGGTCACACTCGGCAATGCTCAGGCATTACTCCTGGGTCTGCCTCAGGAATTCCTCCTGGTGGTGCTCAAGGGACTATATGGGATGCTTGGAATTGAACACGGGTCAGCCGAGTGTAAGGCAAACGCCCTACCCACTGTGCTATTGCTCCAACCCAATCTATTGTATTTTGTTTGTTTAATTATTTGTTTTGGGGTCACACTCAGCAGTGTTCATTGGTGACTCCTGGCTCTACACTCAGGATCACTCCTGGTGGGCCCAGAGAACTATAAGTGGTGTCAGGGACCAAAGCCAGGTCAGCCACATGCAAGGTAAGCACCCTACCCACTGGACTATCACTTTGGCCCCATAGTGTATGTTCTTAAATTTATTTCTCTCATACCTTTAGGTTACCAGTAATAGATTATTACTGAAGTACAGATTGTCATCAGAGAAGAAGCTTCTTGGTGCCCTTTAAATAGAATCTAAACACTTAAATATAAATAGGGAGAAATAAAAGAAAATTGAAAAAAAGCTTGTTCCATTAAATATATGCACACTATCATTTTCTCAGATTGATAATTTCCTTGCTATCTAAAATTAATAGTAAGAGATTGGTTGGTTGTATCTTTTGGTAAACTAGCAGTTCTATATTATATAACTAACTTCTATTTATGCTTTGAATAATTACATTTATTATTAATTAGGATGGAAATGAATACATATGATGAACAAAAACAAGGAGAAATGTCACAGATGTCTAAGAATGAAAACAAAACTGAAAAAAAAACACTTACAAATATCAAAAACCAGGAGGTACTGATACTGAAAAATGGCTTTCAACTCATAATAACTAGTTATAATATTTATTTTTGATAGAATTGGAAATATTTGTATTGTAATAGTAAAGTAAAGTGATAAACACAAGCTTAAGAACACTTATACTAAGCAATGAACTAGCATAAATTATGTGGTTATGTGATTGCTTTTAACCTTTTGGTTTCTAGAACCCCTCATCTGTAACTTCAGACCTTGAAGAAACAAATGTTGAAAGAATAAAATCAATGACCTTGATTCCACAACTTTCTTTTACTGCTGAGTTAACAAACTTATCCAAGTGTTCAATGTAAGCATTTTTTAAAGAATTATTTCTTCTGTATATATTATCCATTGACTGTCTTATACTTGATAATGGTATTATGTTCCTGAGTAAGTACCGCAATATGTGTCACTTTTTAAAGACTATTTCGGTATATCATCACCAATGTCTACCTAGACCTATGTAACTGGTACCTTCCTCTCAGAATGGGAGAATTTATACTTGCAAAAAACTAATTACTCAAGGTCATAATTCTGATTCATGAGTAAGATGGAACATAATCAGTCTGACTTGATTTTTGTTTTGCTTCGTAATCTAAAATTTTCATGCTAAATTAAATGCATTCTTTTGTGTGTATGTGGCGGGGGGGGTGGGGGTGCGAGGTGTTGGTCACACCCGACGATGCTCAGGGGTTACTCCTGGCTCTGCACTCAGGAATTACTTCTGGCAGTTCTCAGTGGACCATATGGGATGCCATGGATTAGCACTCCCTCCCCTATTACATTTTGAAAAGAACAATATTTTACATCCATTAACTTTCAAGAAGTCCTAAAGGTATATTTGATTTTTAGGTATGAACAAAAGAGAAGAGCCAGTATTCAGAAGCTTAAATATTTTATTAAAATACTATATAATGATAAGCAAGTTTCTTGTACTTCAGTATCGCCCCTACAGTTTGATTTTAAAGTCATGTTTCAGCAAATTTTCAATATTCAGTTACTATATTGGCCTGAAACAATTTGCTTGGAGGTATGCCATTGTCATTTGTTTTTGTACCTTATTTTATGCCAAACAATTATGAAGTTCCTGGTAGCTACTATCACATGCGATATGTAATTTCATTGGTATTAAGGGGTGACTGTTCTATATGGGTGGCAGAATATGTACGGTTTGTATATTTATAATTCACATTTTTAATTGTGATTTGTCTGTAATGCTCCTACTTTCTCCTGCTAAAATTCCTTCTAACCCTGGATATTCGGCGTTGCTATTTATTTGTTAGTGAAGTGAAGAGGATTGTTTAAACCAGCAATTTTCAACCAGGTCCAATCCACAAGTGTAAAAAGGTTGGAAAGCACTGGTTTAGCAATTCTGTGTAGTGTATCTACTGTAAATGTTGGCCTATTTCTCCAAATTGCCTAAGCCCTGACTCGTGATTTCAGACTTCTGTTGTATTTGGTTTTTAGTGGTGATTCTTATCCTATCCCTCTCCTCCCTATATCCCCCTCTCTCCATCCCTCCCCCCTTCCATTCCCTTCCAAGAACATATAAATGAAAGACTTTATCTTTAATCTTATTCTTTGAATAAGATTTAATCTTATTTAACCTTTATGGTCTTTGGAACCTTACATTAAAGAGAAAATAGAATGATAGAAAAAAATGGAGACAGACTTCTTCTAGACAGGTTTCTGGACCAAAAAATATGTTGGCTCTGTAGAATTTAAACTTGAATCAAGACCTGAAAGAGAAGCTAGGAAGGAATAAAGATTACATTATGACTATGTGGGTGTGTGGGGTTTGAGGGTGGGGATAAGGATTATAATTGCAAATCTAAAATCTATTTTGCAAACCTGTTTATTGTATGACACCTAAAATTATTTCACTCTATTCCTGATCAAAATCCATGAACTATAAATTTCTCCTTTTCCTCGACAATTGAACCATTTTTTAGGTTTATGAAGTAAGCAAAAGGAAAAGCTTATTGGCAAAACTATATATACCCTTACCTAGCAGCACAGAGCTTAAAAGCAAAACTATTTTGGAACATATTGAGTTTAGTTCTGATAAACTGGTCACACCTGCATATGGAGGAGTAGGAAGCAGTAAGTGTCTTAAATGATTTCTCTCCCAAATTTATGATTTCTATATCCTAAATGACCCTGTCATTTACATTAAAAATAATCCCATATTTACATTGATTAGTCAAAAATAAATCAAAAATTTTTAGACATTAAACTGAATTTTCCAAAACTCTGTCTTTAAGCAGATCTTTGGGAAATCTAAATTTGGGAGGGGGGAGTGTTGTTTTGGGTTTTTTGTTTGTTTGGGGAGCTGCATTCTGCAGTGTTACAGTGCTTACACCTATCTATACCCAGGGATTACTCTTCTTGCGATTCAGGGGATCTTTTATAGTGCAGGGGTAGAACCCAGATGGGCTGTGTGCAAGGCAAGCGCCCTGCTCCAGCCCCAGGAAATGAAAGTTTGGATTAGCACTTGTGGTTTTGCTGAGTCATGTGATACAAGAGCTCTATAATATTTCCTGGAGCTCTTCTTGAATAAATAGACTGATTGCCTCTAACTCTTATTTAATGAAGTCCAAGATGTTCTGAAACATATTGAACTGGGAAGAGGGAGGAAGAACAGAAGGAAACGGAAAAGAAGAGATAAAAGAGTAATTTTCTTTTGAATCATTTTCCAATTTATTTTATTAGTCATGCGATTAAGTTGGCATGTTTCTGAGAACGCTGCCATTCCTCTCCTCCTCTTCCAGAAGCTTATATTCATCTTTGTATGGGATTTGTAATTGCTTACACATATCTAATGAAAAGAAAAAGAATTATGGTGCAGTATGTGAAGAGAAATAAGAAAATAAGTATGTCAGAACCTAGAAAAGGAGGGATGAGATATAAGTGAAGATGAAGTAGAAAAATAGGATTCTGGGGGCTGGAGCGATAGCACAGCGGGTAGGGCGTTTGCCTTACACGCAGCCAACGCGGGTTCAATTCCCAGCATCCATATGGTCCCCTGAGCACTGCCAAGGGTAATTCCTGAGTGCAGAGCCAGGAGTAACCCCTGTGCATTGCTGAGTGTGACCCAAAAAACAAAACAAAAAAAATTTTTTAAATAGGATTCTAGAGACCCAGGTGGAAAGTCAGGACTTGAAAAAATTTGGGAGCTCTAGGAACTTGATCCAAGTTCAAGAAAACTGTTAAGTTTTCTGGAATTGAGAGAGAAAATGGACAGGGAGAAGATTCAGGAATGTTGGGAAAAGGAACACTGAATAGCTTGTCTATATTTCTCCTTGTCAGCAGTTGTTTTTGACTATGAGCCACTCCCAGATAGAATGGCTTAAAAACGTCAAGTTATAAGAAGAGAATATAGAGTTATTCATCTCTATATATGTATTCAAATCAGAATTTTCCTCTCAATTTTTCAAAGTAGTCTTAGATAAAGATGAGGGAAAGATGAATAATAGAAACTAAGTCAGGGCTCTCTTTATGTCCTAGGTTCTACAAGTAGGTGTGTGGGGGGGTGGGGGGGATCTATATCTATTAATCAGAATGCACATTTTTTTAAAAAGTCATTTGTTTTTAATACTTTATATAAACAGATGTGCCCTTTATTATTGAGGGAAATAAAATGGAAGAACTTTGTCTTTTAACATCGGGAAAACTAAGCTATTCTCTTTCATGGAACTTAGATGAAAATGGAATCCCACTGACACCTGTATCACAGTCATTGAGATCTGCATACTGCAGGTAATAAATATTTATGCTTGAAAAGTAACTTCATATCTTAGCAAAGCATTAGGAGCAATGTAATTTTAATTGGATGTATAATTTTGTACTTATATTTCATAAGCATATGAAACCTATATTGTAGTTATAATCACTCTAATAATGGAAATTGGTATATTTATATTTAAAAGAATATATCTCCCCAATGCTGAGGATTACTGCCATGTGGATGATAAGGGAGACAGTTACATTACTCTTAACTTGTAGGCAAGGATGAAATCTCCAAAGGATTTGATTTCCAGCTCTGTTTTATGTGTGGTATAGTGAAGGATTCTTGGGGAGGTCAGGACTGGTAAACTCTTCATGAGCTGTATTCTGCCTGCTGCTTATGCTGGCTTTCTGCCATCCTGACTACAAAAGAGACACAAATTACTATAAAGACAAAAATGTAACTCAGGAATCACTCCTTTTGTGGATCAGGCTGCACCCTGAGTTACACTTGATCTACTTGGCTTGTTAATTAACCCTTTCGCTGGTGTTCAGTGTTTTAGAGCTCTGTTGTTCAGAAATGCTATGACACGAGTGAAGAACCATGAAAGACAACACCTCTGTTTTATCCTTAAACTCAGGGGACAGGTAAAATTTGTCTTTAAATACCTGTAATAGGAAGGTTTTACCATGTATAAGATGTAGAACCCATATGAAAATTTACTAAATTCTCTGTGCTTAGTGTCTTGAAGAATGTAGATGCCAGAGGTGTTCCTGGAATTCCATGGCTCATCAATACACAGAAACTTTTTGAATGGGCAAATGAAGTCAGAATTGACCCCAATAATCCAGAATATTCGGATCTAATGGAAATTATTTTGGTAAGTTGTAACCTAAGCATCAATATTGTCATTTTTTTCTTTTATTTTTTTTTTTTTGAGCCACACCCAGCTGTGTTCAGGAGCTGCCTCTGGCTCTGTGCCGGGAGAGCTTCCAGCAGTGCTCGGGGGCAGTGTGGTGCCAGGAATTAAACCCAGGCCTCCCACATGCAAAGCACACACTCAACCTGTTGGACTATCTTGCCAACCACTTTATTTTCTGTGATTCAAACTGTGCTACCCTTATGCTCCTCATAGTTTGGTGTATTTTTAGGCACTCAGAGACATATAAAGACAAATCTGATGACAGACACAGTTTTCAACCAACACACTCATTTGCAGTTCAATGCACAGTTTAGCAGCTGGAATAATTACTAAGGGAGGCCTGAGTATGTGACTATGTGAGGTCTGATAATTGTTCCTGTAGGCTGATCTTCAGGTTAGTTGCCTTATTATTAGACACTGGGGACATAAAAATGACTTATAGATACGTATCTTCCCTCATAGACTCTTCCTACTTGTACTTATCAACAATTTTACAACCACTAATATGCTATTCTCATAGCTTTATTCATATCATTCCCTTTGCCCAGAAGAGCACCCAAAGTGGCTATTTTACCCATCCTAGAAATCATATAAATGCTTCCCCGATAACTTTAGTTAGATAAGGGATCTTCCTTCCTTATCTTTCTGTTGTTTTTATAGTCTTTTTTTTAAATGTAAGAGAACTGTTATTTATTCAGCCATTGATTAAGCTGATTGAATTGGGCATGAATTTCACATTACTTTTTTTTTATCTTTTAAAATGGATATTTGTGAGATAGATCATCAGAAAGCTGTTTATAATTGGGTTTCAGTCATACAATGATCCAGCATCCATCATCCACCAGTGTACATTTCCCATAACCAATGTCTCTTATTTCCCCACCACAATCCTCCACCCCCCTGCCCCCCATCCCCAGCCTCCCTCTATGGGAGGCACTTTACTTCTTCCTCTCTCCTCTTCCTTTTGTGCAATATGATTTGCAATACAGGTGCTAAGAGATCATGGTATTTGTTCAGGGCATTCAGTATTTTTATCAGGATGGTAAGGCTTTTCAATCAGATGGCCACTTTGGAGTGTGGATGTCACTGCCAAGGCTTCCAGAAGAACAGGGAGGTGGGAGGAAGTAGTCCATCCCTGCCCTGAGAAAGCCTGGAGATTTCAGTCACAAAACCTGCATACCAAAATTTTCAAATTATCTTGGTGAGGTCTGTACTGAGACAGTGGAGTCAGGCCAGGGATATGGTGGTGATTTTGGATTGTGGAAGCAAGCGGTTTCTGGGGGCTCTGCTTGGGCGGCCACAGTCAAACCTCCCCCCGTCCCCTAATTTATCCTGGTCTGTTCAGCCATGTATGAGTCCAAGATTAACTGCGGCTTTTGATCTCTTTCAAGATTTATCTCTAAGTCTCTGATATAAGGTCAATAAATGAGCTTGTATACCTGAGCTGGAGGTGATTTGTGGGTATGGCTCCCTCATACTTAACTTTTGGCCATTTAATTTTTTTAGTAAACTTGGTCCTAAGTTATTGGATTCCAGCCAAAGGCACAGCGACAATTTGGGGGAAGCCTGAAGGCACCATCAGGCTGCTGATGTACTCGCCCCACAGGTACAGGTTGACCTGCTGGGGGCACCAAAACCTCCATAAAGTCTATTCTGACTTTTAGTACGATTTTTCATTCTTGTGTTTTACCTTAACTTATGAAACTATATCTAAGAAATCTTTGTTTCTCTTAAGGCATCTAGTTCTCCTGCATATATCATATTTTGACAATAGCATTTATTGAATAAAGCAATATCTAAATAGAGTATTGCAATTAAACTTCCCTATAATCATAGCATCCCAATGATATGCTGAATTGGTAACCAGTGTACAAAAATGCTGACTCTTTCACAACTCTTAGTGTAACCAGACATGAATACTTTCATCTTTTTGTCTGGTGTGCAATACAAATTTTTTTTTTCACTTGGGGTATGGCCTGGAAAAGGTTGGAAGCCATGTAAATTGGATACAGTTTAGTGTGCTTTGTTTTTTGGGTTTTATTCTTTTTTCAGCTCCTATCTTTGTATAGACCTAATTACTCTTTGTATACTCCTAATTACTAATTTCCTCCTTAATAAAAACTCTATCTCATAGTTGACAGAGAAAGCAATGCTTTTTTTAATTCTTGGATTTAAAGAGTTCAATATTTAAGTATACTTTTAACATTCCATATGTTTTACAGTACATGAAACATAAGGGGCAGGATACTCCAAAGTATTTTCGGCTTGAACAGTTGCAAGATGAATTTGACTTTGTTTCTGGAGAGCAAATGAAAAAAAGTAAACGTTTCCAGTTATTGCAACTTAGAAGTTCTGGTCAGTTAGACATTTTTCTTCAACAGATTCCCCTCTATGATAGCGAGATTCCAGATTTAGTTTTCCAGGTACTTGGTTTCTATTTGAATATGGTTTTATTATATAATAATATTTAAATATATTAAATATTTTAAATATTAAATATGAGAACTAATGCTTTAAATAAGTCTTAATTTCTTTTTAAGTTTTTTTTTTGAACTGGTAGTCTGTGAGCAGATTTTCCCCTCTCTAAGCATTAAAAATGTACAGAGTTTGGTCTGGAGCAGTAGCACAGTGGGTAGGGCGTTTGTCTTGCACGCAGCCAACCCAGGTTCGGTTCCCAGCATCCCATATGGTCCCCTGAGTACTGCCAGGGGTAATTCCTGAGTTCAGAGCAAGGAGTGACCCCTGTGCATCACCAGATGTAACCAAAAAACAAAAAACAAAAAAGTACAGAGTTCCCAAGATTTTTAGAAACAAATCCCTTAGTTTACCTTCACAAGTTACTTGTCGAAACCTACTTTATAATGAATTAAAGATTTTTTTAAGTATCTTAGTTTTCTATAAATTGCATTGTTACTGTCAAAAAGTGCACTACTAGTTTAAGATGTTTTTGTGTAAAAGAAAGAAATACTACCACATCAAACCTGTACGTAGATTATAAAGCACATCTCTATCACCAAACCTTCACAATGTAAAAGTAAATGAGTCTCGTGCTTATGTGGGGGTGGTGTTCTAGAGCATGCTAGCATACACATTCAGACCAAATCAATTGGTATTTGGCTTTCAAAAGCATTTCTCAACTATTAACTTTGTTTAATCTCCTGTTTTGAAACCTTAGGAACTTCAGTTAGTATGCTATGTAAAGAATGGTCTTGGTTTAAAATTAAAAAAAATTAAAAGCTGGAGAGTATTAATCCTGCTGCTTCTCTGAAATATTGAGTTTATGTGCATAGTTTTCCTATCACTTTATTTTAAAGTAGGATTTATTGATATCATCGACATGTTTTAGAGATACAGTTTCAGCACACCATGCCTACAACCAAACAGCCAGTATCCCTGAACCACAGATCTAATATTTTTTTAAATTTTTTTTTATTGAATCACTGTGAGATACACAGTTACAATACTGTTCATGGTCGAGTTTCAATCATACAGTGTTCTAACACCCATCCCTCCACCAGTGCATGTTTCCCACCTGCAATATCCCCAGTTTCCCTTCCATCACCCCCAACTCCCCACTCTCCAGCCTGCCTCTATGGCAAGCACTTTTCCATCCGCCTTCCCCCATTTCCCTTCCCTTCCCTCCCCTCCTCCCTCATTTGCCTCACCCTTCCTTTTGGGTATTGTGGTTTGCAGTACAGATACTGAAAGATTATCATGTATATCCATTTACCTACTTTCAACACTCAGTTCTTATCCAGCATGATCGTTTCCAACTATTATTGTCATACTGGTCCCTTCTCTGTCTTACCTACCCTCCACCCCCTACATACTTGTGGTAGATTCCAATCATTGACCAGTCGTCCTGGCCCCTGTTTTCCTTAGCCTTGGATATTAGCGTCATGCAATTTTTTTATATAACACAAATGAACACAGTCATTCCATATCTGTCCCTCTCCTGACTCATTTCACTCAGCATGAAACTCTGTATCCATCCATTTGTAGGCAAATTTCATAACTTCATTTTTCCCAATAGCTGCTTAATATTCCATTGTGTAGATGCACCATATTTTCTTTATCCAGTTGTTTGTTCTCAGGCACTCAGATTGTTTCCAGATTCTGGCTATTATGTATAGTGCTGCAATGAACATAGAAGTACAGCTGGTATTTCTCCTGTGTGTTTTTGGTCCTTCAGGGTATATTCCCAGAAGTGGCATTGTTGGGTCAAATGGGAAGTATTTTTTCGAAGAATGTTCATATTGTTTTCCCAAAAAGCTAGACAAGTTGGCATTTCCATAAGCAATGAATGGGAGTCCCTTTCTCCCTACATCCGTGCCAGCAGTGGTTGTTGTTCTTTTGGATGTGTGCCAGTCTCTATATTGTGGAATGATATCTCATTGTTGTTTTGATTTGCATCTCCCTGATGATTAGTAATAAAGAACATTTTTTCATGTGCCTCTTGGCCAATTGAATTTCTTATATAAGAAAGTTTCTGTTCATTTCTCATTTTTTAATGGGGTTGGATTTTTTTTCTTGTAAAGTTCTATCAGTGCCTTGAATATCTTTAATATTAACCCCTTATTAGGTGGATAGTAGTTGAATAATTTTTTCCAATCCATGGGCTGTTTTTGTATCTTTGACCACTATTTTTTTTTTTTGATGTGCAGAAGCCTCTTAGTTTAATGTAGTCCCATTTATTTATCTTTGTTGCCACTTGCTTGGTCAGTGGTATTTCATCTTGAAGATGCCTTTTAGCTTCAGTGATGGAGGGTTTTGCTTATATTTTCTTCTGTATACTTATGGATTCAGGTCTGATGTTGGTATCTTTAATCCATTTTTGTTTTGGTTTTTGGTTTTGGTTTTTTGGTCACACCCAGCTATGCTCAGAGGGTTACTCCTGGCTCTGCACTCAGGAATTACTCCTGGCGGTGCTCAGGGGACCATATGCGGTGCTGAGAATCGAACCCGGGTTGGCTGCATGCAAGGCAAACTCCCACTGTACTATTGCTCCAGCCCCCTTGTTACTGTTTTTGGCATATCAAATACGCCACGGGTAGCTTGCCAGGTTCTGCCCTGTGAGTGAGATACTTTGGTAGCTTGCTGGGCTCTCTGAGAGGGCGGAGGAATCGAACCCGGGTTGGCTGTGTTCAAGGCAAACACGCTACCCGCTGGGCTATTGCTCTAGCCCAACTAATATTAAGAAGTAGAATTAAGTTGTTAATTAAGATGTTAATTAAGTTATTGGATTAAGGAGAGGAGAAACACCCCTAGGTGGCATTTTTTTCCCTTGAGCCTGATGGACAATCAGGAAGGGCTTTTGATATGTTGATTGTGCTGCCTGACTGACAGGTGTGGTGTCTAACCCCAGTGCAGGGAGTTGGTGATAGATGGAAAGAGACCAGGTAGCAAGATGGAGCATGGAGAGACTAGGAAGGGGGACAGAGAGAGAAGAATGTAGGGGAAGAATGCAGGAGCAGGCGCGTGGAGAGATGAGAAGAGCCGAGGCTGCGAGATGGACATGGAGAGATGAGTAGGAGAGACAGGAGGAGATGGGAATGAGGGTCAATGTGAGACTAGAATGAGGGGCTCAGTGAGACTGGAACTGGCACTTGGGGAGAATGGAATAAACGGCAACTGATCACCAACCAGCTTGGCCCTTGCTTCCTTCTTTCATCCACCCATGGCATCGGCCATCCCGGGTGGGCAAGTGGTCCGGGTTCACCAAACATGGAGCAGCAAGAGAGAGCCGCCGGGATCTCTCTAGCCACCTTGTGATTACACACGATTGCATTGGTCTGTGGGTCTGTCTTCATTCCGATACCATGCTGTTTTAATTCCTACTGCTTTGTAGTACAGTTTGAAGTTGGGAAGGTGATGTCTCCCGTCTTTTCTCCCCAGGGTTGTTTTAGCTAATTTTGGGGTTATATTGTTCCGTATGAATTTCAAGAGTGTTTGACACAGATCTAATTTTGTTTTTTGCCTGACTGCTCTTTCACCAAGATTGTGCCTCCAGAGCCTGCTCTCTACCATTCTATGGTATTCTCTCCCATTTGTTTTATTTTTTTAATGACCACGATGTAGATGCTACATGAAGAACATGTCCCAGGCATATTCATGTCATCATTTTCTTAATAAATGTTTGGGAATCTTTCAAGCAGTGCTCATGAGGCCCAGCAAGAACGTCTAGTGACATTGAGGCTAGATGGTTCTATGCTGGGGCCTAACTGTGGTACTGCTCAGTGGGTCACCAGGGCTTCAATGGTGTGATCTGGGGGCAACAGATGGTGTCAGTGATTGTATATGGAGCCTTGCACATGCAAGGCATTCACTCTTAACCTCCTGAGTCATTTCACCAACCCTCGCCATTTTTTTACTTAACTTAAAAAGATGAACCTTTTGGGTAGTACAGAAGAAATATATACAGTATATCAAACTATGGTCACAAACTTTTCTTCACTAATTCTCAAAAAAAGAAAGAGTGGTAAGAAATGGCTTCCCTAATTGTTAACATGCTTGCCAATGTCTACTAGATATAAACTGAAATGAACTGTCCAATTGCAGGTTGTCTTATCAGAACACCATTATGTTCCAGAGGTTAAAAACAACTTTCTTCTTTGCTTAGGAATGTGAGAGTTGGACAGAGAAGGAAATATCCATCTCAGATGTAAATATTATTACCGCACAAAGAATTGATTCTGCCAATTTTCTAAAAGAGGTAACAAAATAGCCGTATCAATATTTTTGCATATATTTTTCTGAAAAGTTATTGACTAGATACCAATATTACACTCTTCCCCAAGTGACATGGACAAATTCACTCATCAACTGTTTCTGATCACTGAGTTTTTGCTCTCTTAAGGCCTTCTTTTCAGATTTAGTTATTTATCCCTATAAATGTTAAATTCTCTGATGGACACAGGTTAAGTTGGCAGTAAACACATTGTTAAAGCACATTGTGTTTGGTGAAAACTTCCCATTTCCAGTTAGCCCTAAAAGTTCACTTTCAGAGATGCCCCAGATTTTGCCAGAATCCCTGCACATTGCCCTAGACCACTGATATTTAGGGAATTTGGGGGTGGGGGTAGGGAATTTTAACAGTATAAAAAAGCTACAAGAAGGAGACACAGAATATTAGACTTATGACTCAATACAGAGTCAGGTTTACAGAACATAGAAGGTCAGGTAAATCACTCATTGAATTTCACTCCTATTTCCTTTCTACTGACTGCTCATCACTCCACCCAAGACCTAGAGAGCTGGGACGAGAGCTGGTGGTCCACAGTATTAGCATAGTGTCCACCTGTCTTCCTAGGACAGTGTCCTTCACTCAGAAAACATTGATAAATGTTTAAAAGATCAATTAAGTTCAGGATAAAAAAAAAACACAAGAGCGCAGGTTGTTTCTAATATTTCTGCAAAGGTAGAAAATATCACCCCAATACACAGCCTTTGCTGTGGAGTGTTAGGGTCCATGATCTCAGGGATGAGTGCAACTCAAATGCGAAAGCTCAGCAGAACTTTATTTTGCACCAAGCACAGTCCAGATACTGATCAATCAATTGATCAGAGTTGTCTCCCAGAGAGTAAGTTAGCCCCTACATCTCCAAGCCCCTTTTATACCCCGAGCCCCAACTGTCAACCGACCTATTCCCTGATTGGTGGGCCAGCTCGGGATTGGCTGCCTTTTCCTGGGTCTGCTATTTCAGTTATTTCCTTCTCTTCCCCTACTGGTCTCCCAACGGCTGAAGTTGGCAGTTATTCCAGCTAAGTGACATTGAACACTTGAGTAGCCTTCTAGGGTAATGTGCAAAGAAGCAAGGAGCCAGAAAAAGACCTAAGAGAGACTTTTCAGATTTCTCCTGGAGACCCATGAGAAGCATCCTGGTATAACAGGGACTCTTCTAGCCCCACGCGGGTACAAATGAAAACCTATCCTGACTACCCTATCACCTTTGGAGCATGTAACCCACTCACCAAGCCCCCACTTTATTTCTGTGTGAAACTGAGAGTAATTATGCCTGTTTACCTTTATTTCCAATGTCAGGAGCAAAGAAGAAAAGACCTCGAGCACCCCACTAATTGGACTATTTTTTGTGAAAGGGGTGGGGAATAAAAGGAGTTAACTGTAGTTGCCCTGAACCTAGAGGTAGGCCTCGTAACAAGCCAGTGTTCTCCCCACATTTGTCATCGTGGCCTGTAAGGCCATATTGTGTTTAAATTCTGCTGTGGGGCTGGAGGTGGTGGGGGGTTAAGCACAGAAAACATCCTGCTTTCGACGGAGTCCAGTGGTGGTTGATGCTGGGATGGCAACAGGAAAGAATAATGTCCCAGCTGTCTCAAGAATTATTAGATACAGAAATGTTTGCATCACCTCAGTTTGTCCCTTTCATTAATTTGCTAAATAGCTGTCTGTTGAGATAACTTGATTAGGATCAGTCATTAAATTAAATTTTGGGATTAGAGTAGTAAGAAACATACGAGAAAATCCCCGCCCCCTGGGAGGAAGTCTTACCAGTAGAAAGTCAGATGCTGAGCAAAGCACTGTTGTGTTAGAGACACACATGTACGATGAAGACTAAAGTCTAATTAAAAGACAGGAGTTCTGTGTGTGGGAGTGGGGGTGGGGGTGGGGAGGATATACACTTAAAAATAGTTGTTAGAAAAAACCTTGAATTTAGATGTTTTTGCATACCTAATTATCCTGTGCCAAAATATATACACGTATGGAGGAGATTAAGTGATCAGGAAAGATGATGAGAAGATACACTAAAACAAAAAACAAAAAACTAAGTAGGTGAGGGTCTGTGAGAACATTCTAGACTGAGGAAACCATATCTGAGGAAGGAGTATTACTGCCTCTGTGGTGCCAAAAAGGAGAGAGAAGTGGAGGAGTGGGTTGAAGTGGGTTGAGGTTGAACATGATAAGTAATAAGTAATGTTTGGGTCAGAGGTGTGTAGTTCATCTTCAAGGAAAATGGTTACCTTATGATAGAGTAGTTTTTAGAAATATTTTTCCTATTATTTTCCTACCACCCCACATTCCCAGCCCTTTCAAGCTGATCACTACTAGACTGTAGTTTACATTATCTCTGAAATGATTTGTAGCAGAACAGAAGGCTGAAAATGTCCTCTTCCTGGTTTGATGTCTGAAAGTCTAAGCCTGTTGAGAGTCTAAACTGTTGAGAAAAGCTAGGAGACAGAGAGGGCTTTCCTCAGATTGTAGAAGAATTTCAGAGCCGTTGGAAATCTCAAGTCTGTGGGTTATACAGGTAGGAAGATCTTAGTGGGAATGACCCGGTTGAAGTTACACATTTCTTGCCAAACTGACAAAATGAAAATACTAAGTCAGAATAAGATCGACTCAACAGAAATAAAGAAATGTGATCATGCTTCTTTTCAGTTGGTGCATCAAGATTCATGTTGACTACAAATAACTACTGTAAAAACACATTCACAAGGTAGATAACCTTAGTAAACTGCTTCTACCCATGCATACTGTGAGACAAAGGAAAAGAGCAGTTTAAGATGGTATGAGATGTGTGGAGGGACAAGAAGAAAAAAGAAAAGATGTTTAGATGTGACCTGTTTAGGAATGATTGCAAAAAGTTTAGTAAATATAACCATATTTTCACGTATCTAATCCACCTTTCCATATATTTTTCCTAGAATTTTTTTATTTTTTTTATTTTTTTAATTAGTGAATCACCGTGAGGGTATAGTTACAAATTTACACATTTTTATGCTTGTGTTTCCTTCATACAATGTTCGAGAGCCCATCCCTCCACCAGTGTCCATTCTCCACCACCAATGAACCTAGTGTCCCTCCCACCGTCCAATCCTGTCCCCCGCCACCCCAACCCACCTCTGTGGCAGGGTATTCCATTTAGTTCTCTCCTTTTCGGTGTTGTGGTTTGCAATAGGGGTATTGACTGGCCATTGTGTTCAGTCTCTAGTCTACTTTCAGCACGCATCTCCCTTCCCATGCGGGATCTCTAACCACATTTTACTTGGTGTTCCCTCCTCTATCTGAGCTGCCTTTTCCCACAGCATGTGAGGCCAGCTTCCAAGCCATGGAGCCAATCACCTGGTACTTTTTTCTACTACTCTTGGGTGTTACTCTCCTACTCTGTTATTTTATATTCCACAGATGAGTGCAATCTTTCTACGTCTGTCTCTCTCTTTTTGACTCATTTCACTTAGCATGATACTTTCCATGTTGATCCACTTACCATATATTGTTTTAAAAAACAGTGACACCAATCATATTGTAAATACTTAATTTTAAATACAAACTGTGCATTTCCTTAAATCCTAACCTTTTTTTTATAGATGAGAAGGTTGGTAATGAAGAAAATAATCAAAGTTAAGAAATTTAAGTTATCAGATATTGTGACTGATTATGAAGAAATTATATCTGCAAGGTACATAATAATAACTGCTATTTAAATATCAAATATAAACCTTTGTGCTAATAGGGTTTTTTTGGTAATGTATTTCCATGAGGTGCAGTTACAGACTTACAAACTTTTGTGGTTATGTTTCAGTCATACAATGATCAGCACCCATCCCTCCACCAGTGCCCATTCTCCACCACCAATGATCCCAGTGCGCCACCTCCACCTCATCCCTCCACCCCGCCCTACTTCTTGGCAGAGCACTCCCTTTTGTTCTCTCTCTCATTTTGGGTGTTGTGGTTTGCAATAGAGGTTTTGAGTGGTCATCGTGTTCAGTCTATAGTCTATTTTCAGAACTGTGCTAATAGTTTTAATGCCCTGTATCAAGCTCTATTTTTATATTAAGTTGTATCAAAAGTTGCCATTATAAAGCTGTAAGTGAAAACATAGTAAGTTAAAAATTTGGTCATTTTATAAAATTGCATGCTTTGCCACAGTTATAATACATGTTTCCAACTTTGTACTGTTTTACTTTCTAATACTTTCTTGATTGATAAAAAGGACATTTCAGATAGCACTGTAGCACTGTCCTCTGTTGTTCATCGATATGTTCGAGTGGACACCAGTAATGTCTCCATTGTGAGACTTGTTGTTACTGTTTTTGGCATATCGAATTCGCCACGGGTAGCTTGCCACGCTGTGCCATGATACTCTCTGGCGGGATACTCTTGGTAACTTGCCAGGCCACCTTTATTCCAAATTGTTTTTGCCTTAAACCAGTCCTACCCGAGACTGCTACTGAATATCACGGTAGCCCCACACCCTAATCATGTAAGCACGCCATTCACAACTGACTCCCCAGGCAGGCACAGGCATTGTGACCACAGGCATGAGTTAGAGAAGCTGACTGAAGGAATTCAATCCTCCTGCTGTCCCATCTGTGAAATCTGGAGTAGGAACAAGAGTGGGGATGCCAGGTTTCTGAGAATATTTGGAGATTCCTACTCTGACCATTTTCATTGGTTCTGAATGCTGAAACTACTTTTGTTCTGTTTTAGCCTTGGGAATAAGTGAATGAGCCCATAAAGCTATAACACATGGATCTGTTTTCCGTGGAGGGGGGGAGGGGGAAGGTGGGGGGAGGGGGAGCATTTTAATCCAGTAACTCCTGTTTCAGAGCCATGTTGGAAATTTGAGAAATCGAAACAGTTTTGTGGGAGTGATTCCTGAAGAATGGATAATATTCAAGAGAGCATCAGATTTCACGGTGTCGCTTTCCCATCTCCTCATCTCTTCTTGTACCACATTTGTAAAAATCTTGGAACAATCACATTATCTCTTTACAGGACATTGGACCTAGCCGCATTGCTGTATTTAGAAAAGGATTCCTTCCTCGAGACAACTCTGCCTCACCTCCACGAGGAGAATGTACAGAATAATGGCCTTCTTAATTTGGGGAAGGTGCCTCCCAATTGGTGCTCAGGAGGCCTAGAGGTCTGTTCTCTGGAGATTCTCAGACAGCTAAGAGTGCAGTTCAAAGCAAGGGCCATGCATTGCTGGGGGTTACCCAAGCTACACTGGTGCTGCTCTAGGGCCTACAAAGGCACATCCTACAAGTGCTCAGGAGCCTCCAACACTGCATCTGGTGATTCTCAGGGAGACCATGTGGTGCCAAGGTCCAGTCAGGTCAAATATATGCTAGTCATGCACCTGTAACCCCTGAACTATCTCTCCGGTCTGATAGTAGTGATATTTTTAATGATTATCTTTTAAAACTAAGTTATCTGTGTATGTGCAGCTAATCACTGTTTACTCTTTAGCCAGTTGACACATGCTGTTTATAAGCTTGTTGAACAAAGAAGAAAGTTAAAGCCTCAAAGAAAGGAAAGGAAGAAAGTGGGAGCGCAGGCTCTCTGTGATGGAGATGTTAAGATTCTTGTCAGAATACTGAGGGCTTATAATATTCCTGCCAGGAAAGTAACCATAAATAGGTAAGCCAAGATGCACCAGTTTTTAAAGTTGTCAAAAATCTATCTTTACTGCAACTTTCCAGTCTTATTTGTAAAACTTTGCCTTTATTAATGCCCAGTGTTCCAAAAAAATAAAAGTTGAAATTGGGTAGTCGAACTTAATTTTGTTGTCAAGTATTGAGAATATTCAGGGGTTTGAGATGCCCAAAGTAATTTAAACATGTATGTTTTGGGGTATATATTTTGGGGTGCTATATTAAATAAATGCCTTTTCCCCGTATTCTCTATTGTAAAAAATTGTAAGGCTGCTTTTGCCAGCTGCAGTGTTTTTCACTACTGCCCCTCTCAGTATTGAAAAATACATTACTGGAGAGAACAGAACATTAGCTCTGTTTTGGACTTGTCATTTTTGTGAATATTTGCAAAAGCATGAGCTTATGTGATCTGCAAAATCACTTCTACAAGCATCAGGTTTGATTTGCATTTCTTCAGCAGAGAGTATATGGGCCCCTGGTGGCAGACTCTAGAGGGTGACCAGTTTAAGGCATCATGAATAGCAAGTGTTCCTGTATATTGATTGCATCCTGAAGGTTTGGTATCTCTTACATACTTAGTTTCGTGTATATTTTATATATTATGAATATTTAGTACCCAAGTGCCTCAGGAATGTTAAATATCCCTGTACATACTTAACATATATGTGCCATACTTGCCTATCAAGTGTTTACCAGATCTTGTACATTCTCCATTTGTGTAACAATATTTTGCTTACTAGCTACTATAGTTAAGCCCTCTTAATTTCCAGGAATGTAGCTCAGTGGTAGATTTCTTGCCTTACATGTATGAAGCCCTGGATTTATCATCCCAGAGACTGTATGTAAATATATATATATGCATGTACATATATGTATATACATCCTATGTTTTAATAAGGTACTATCTTGTATAATAAAATTTATATTTTCAAAATACACACACATTTCAAAGGATAACTCTTGCGAAATGAAAGAAGAATCATTTAATTTTTCTATAATAGATTTATAAAAGAAAATGTTGTAATTCCCTCCCTGGAACCACATGGTCTTCTAGTACAGCTGGGATGATCACTGAGAACTGATAGGTGTGAACACCAAAACCAAATTTAAAGAATGGTTTAAAATAAATTATTTTATAAGCACCAAAAATAGAAAGACTCTAATTTTAGTGTTACTTGCCTTCTTTTGCTGACAATCAATGAAAACTGTCACTGACTAGATTCAATCCATAGTTTAATATTTAAGATCCACTATGCTAGACTGTGTCAAATATCAAATGTTTATGTTTAGCAACCGAAAGAAATAATATTTGAAGCAAATATGAAGATCTGAGGTAGTTGAATTATACCACTCCATAAGTAGGTAAGAAAAAAACATTCCCATCAAAACTGAAAGTTTGTTTCTATTTTGCTTTTCCTGAAGAGCCTTGGATATGCCCACTTACTCTGGATCACCCATGCCTTGCCTCAGACATAAACAAGCAATCAAGTCAGTAGCCTCAGATGACAACTTGAATGATGTAAGTACTTAACACTCCATAAAATGCAGTTTTGATCATATTTACCCTGAATTATAATTGACTTCTAATTTGTCTCTTCATTCCAGCTCCCTTGAGCTCCTAGGTTATCTGCCATAATAGTGAAAGAGCTCTTTATAAAATGGAATTCTAAGCATTTCATTTTTTGCTCACCAGATTTCAAAGAATATAAAGTATAAGCTGTTTATAATGGAAATAAAATCTTTAATTACCTGGCCAATCATCTACAGATCTCATATCACCCCAAAGCAGTGTCATATCAGAATAACACACACACACACACACACACACACACACACTGTCATCCCGTTGCTCATCGATTTGTTCGAGCGGGCACCTGTAACATCTCTCATTGAGAGACTTGTTACTGTTTTTGGCATATCCAATATGCCACGGGCAGCTTGCCAGGCTCTGCCCATGGAGGCAGGATACTCTTGGTAGCTTGCCGGGCTCTCTGAGAGGTGTGTGTGTGTGTATATATATGTATATATTGGTTTGGGGGTCATAGGAGTATGAGTTAGAGTTGCCCAGAAAAAGTCTTGTGTTAAGCTTCAGCAGACCTGTCAAGTGACATGGGCTTCAAGATTGCCCTCCTCACTCTTATCCAAGGTCCTGAATGACAGCTAGGGGTTCAAGATGCCAGTACCTGATAGCCCCCAAACCATTCTGCCTATGGTCACACAGGCCTGCCAGTGGCTGAGTAATCTGTTTGGAGGGTGGGGAGAGAGTGTCAGTTTTATGAAGAAACTAGGGGGCTGGAGTGATAGCACAGCAATTAGGGTGTTTACCTTGCATGTGGCCAACCTGGGTTCGATTCCCAGCATCCCATATGGTCCTGTAAACACCACTAGAATTAATTCCTGAGTGCAGAGCCAGGAGTAACCCCTGTGTATCTCCAGGTGTGACCCGAAAGAGAGAAAAAAAAAGGAAAGAAACTAGGGGGGTTAGTCACAGACCATGCCTTCTAGGGCTTAATGGAGGCGCAGCAAACACCTCTGTGAACACTGTGCTTTGTGAGGTCTGCAGCGTACTTGTTGATTCTAGCTGTGCCTCCTGGCTGCTTGCTAGCCGTCAGATATGGACTTACAGGAGCTGTTCCTCAGCTACATATTGCTCTACCCTTAGCTTGAATTGAATAGAGCTCATTTAAGGAAATTTCCTTCAAAATGTTTCTGCTTCCAAGAGAGATCTAAAAGTTTCCAAGAGGCCATGGAGGGGACACTTGTTGCTAGTGCAGACCCTTGTATTTTATAGTTTTTTGACAGCTGTTCCAGCATAAAGTATAGAAGTGTCACTCTGAGGAGCTAAATTGATGCTTAACCTTTCCTGATTTTTTCAGGACAGAATTCTGTATGTCTTAAAGCCTCGACAGTCTCTCCCTGGCTATTAATTCTCACTCCCCCTCCACCTCTACCAATCCCACAGTTCCATGATCGGGTTGTACACCTGAGACTTCTCTGCCTGCCTGCCACGTGGGGTTACTCTATTAGGGAGAGTGTCTCTTCTCACCAGTGTCTTGTTCAACACAACTACAATATCTGGAAATATGTTGATGTTGCGTTGATTCTTCCTATTCAACCATCTTGGCCCCATGATCTTGTTTACTAAGTGAATTAATGACTAATGATTTTCTGGAAAAACGAGAAAAAGTCCACCATTCAGTTGTTAGCCAGTAACCAAGTAATTTACTATGTTCTACCTTTTGATCAACTATATAAAATGTATCAATCTCTAGTCAGTGTTTATTGTATTTCTTAGGACACCGTACGTCCTTTTGTAGAAGTTTCCTTTCAACACACTGTATATGAAACCAGTATTGCAAGTGGATCTTATCCATGCTGGAATGAAGAAATTAAAGCAAATTTTATGTAAGTTCATGTTAGTTTTCCTTTAGTACCTAAAAAGAAGAGCAATAACATTTTCCCTTGACTCATTTATTGAAAATAGGTTTCTTTTGAAAATATATTTTATTTTTAAGCTTTTAAATTACGAAATATTCCTCTATAGATGTCAATGAATGATGTATATAGAAATATGTTATAAAGAAAAATAATAAAATACCTATCTACCATTCAGTATGAAACATAAAATATTACCAATATGTTTAAAGGCCCTTCTGTGTGAGTACTAGTTGTGTCTTTTTTTCCTCCCAGAAGTCATAATTTTCTATGTATACATAAATTACTGTCTATGCAACCATAAATTTCTATCTATGTAACCATAAATTTCTATGTATCCCTATTGGCTTTTTTCTGTTGTCATTGTAGAGATAGGTCTGATTTATTCATAGATATTTTCCTATTCTTTTTTGTTTGTTTGTTTGTTTTGTATTGGGGGCATACCGAGAAATACTCAAAGCTTTAGACTCAGGAATTACTTCTGTGTCAAAAACTAAGGCTCCCAGAAGGGCGTGTGCACTCGCGGGCTCTCCGGGTGGCTCTGTCTCACCACCCGTGTTTGGTGCTCTGGAACCGTTGTGTGTGGCTATTGGTCAAGGACAGGTGACGGAAGGAAGAAGGCTCAACTGGTTGCTCGATCAGTTTATTCCATTCTCTCTCTCTCTGCTTCTCTCCCAGTTCTGGATCTCTCTCTCTCTCTCTGGATCTCTGGATCTGGCCCCCCAACCCACTCTTACAGCCTAGTTAATCCCCCCAGCATGAGGGGATTGGGGCTTACACATAGCTGTGGTCACCATCAATAGGGGTAAGGTTCTTTTTCCTCAGGGGATGCTTCTCCTAGGACTGATTCTCTTTCAGCAGGAGGATCCACCCAAGGGCGGAGTCCCATGAGTGTGTTTCTCCTCTCTTCATTCAGCAAACATATAAGCATTCATAATATTAATCATTTTGTATCGACACAATAAGAAATGCATTAAGGCTTATAGAATTGCTCTCCTGGGGCCATCTCGATCTCAGACTACAGTGCTCAGGCCAGATTAGTCTTTCCTATCCCTAGCAGGGTCCTAGTCTCGTCATTACTTTTGGAGCATGACAGCATTTGTCCATGATAAAGCTCTTAACTTATAGTTAAAAATTAGGCACTTTGGCCAGGCCCATCCCGATACCAGGGTAGCACATAATTCACATAACTCACCGCTTGCCCTGGATCTGTCCCGTCCCTCGTCACCCTGCTATTGGGGTGCTAGGAACTGAGGGCAACTGAGGCTTAAGTGGAGAAAGCAGATGCCCGGGAATGAATAATATTCGAAGCCAATTAAGTCCCAAGTTACAAAAGCACAATATTGTCTTCTTGTGTCTATACAAAAAGGACATTGCTTTAAAGTAAATTATTCAAAAGGAATAAGGAGAGGAGAAAGGCAATATTATAATATTCAGTGTTATAAGATTCAATATTAACTTATAATATAAAGTTCAGTGTCCTAGGAAAGTCTGACCTTACAAATTAACAGTCAGATTAGGGGGAAAGCTGATTAACTGTTTTGGGGAAGAGAGCATAGAGAAGTGGTTACAGCTAAACAAAGGAATGGGAGTGACTCAGGAGCACCTTAATGGGTGTGATGGGGATGAACCTAAGCTCCTTGTGGCAAGGGAGGAAAGGACAAAGCAATGTCATCCTACACTTCTGGCAGTGCTCAGGGGACCATATGTCCAGGTCAACTGCGTCCAAGGCAGGTAGCCTACCCACTGTAATATCTCTCCAACCTCAGGTGTTTTTCAGTTCTATATGAAATGGACCATCCTTTGCAGTTTTGTGTCTTGCTTTTTAATTATTTTGAGTGATTGATCTTTTTTCATATTTATGTTATACCTCCCTTCCCTTATTCTACTGCTGCACATTTGACTTGTTTTAGTGTTTTATTAATGCAAATTTTGTTACTCTGAATATTCCACTTTTCTTTATTTTATCCCAAGCAGTACTCAGGGACACTCCTAATAGCTAGCCCTCATACATGAGTTGGAAACTAATAGGAGGAATGAAACTCACCTGAGGAAGAAGGAATTCATCACACCAGAGTAAGACTGTTTCCTGAGGCAGCCTCCTTGTAGCCTATGTCGCTTTTTTGAGAATTGCCTGCCCTATGCTCACATGAAAAGATTACAGAGAGGTATTTGATTTTCCCAAAATCTACTGGAATCTTTTAGCATGTAAACAACACTTAACATGAGCTTTACCTTAAGTGTACCAATTATTGTTGACATCATTGATATTGGTTTTTCAGCAGCAGATTCCCAGAGCTTATTCATATTGCTTGTGTAAGACTTGATGTTTGTTGATTAACTCCTTTCTCCCTCCCCTGTGGACAGAAACCTCCATTCTACTGTAATCATACGATTTTAAGGGTTTTTTCTTTGCCTCACATATAAGTAGAATCATGTAATATTTGTCTTTCATGACTTTTGCTTGGTATAGTGTCCCATATCACATATTACAATAAATACATCATACTGCAAAATGTTTTTCTTTTTTTCTTTTAGTATTATCTTGTACACATGCATACAACATTATATATTTCACACTCATCTGTCATCAGATATTTGGGGTGTTTCCATACATTGGCTACTGCTAATAGTGCTACAGTAAACAGTAGAATGTTACTAGAGTGCTAAGATTTTGGCTCAACTCGTTGAAATAAATATCCAGAAATGGCATTGCTGGATAATATGTGACTTCTGTTTTTAGTTTTTTGAGGACTCTGTTTTCCATGGGAACTATACCATTTTGTATTCCCATAAAGTGTGCAAGGCTTCTCATTTTCTGCATTTTCATCAACATTTACTTCTTCTTTTCATAACCTCTTGAATATTTGTACACCTCCCCCGCTCCCCCTTCACCTATCTTACCTACCATCTGTGTCTTACTCTTTGTGAGTGAATCCTGATTCCCAAAATGAAACAATCTGCCTGCGCAGCCACTTTTTCCAATGGGACTGTATAAACAAGATCTTGGCTGGAGGCTTTTATCAGGAAGTTACATAGTTGTTTAGTAATTTCTAAATAACTTTAGGACTCAGGCAAGTAGTGAGGGCACAAACCATGCCCCAGTGCTTTCTCCAATCCTTCCAAGCTAGAGAACTTTGACAGAGTTGTCTATACTGCGTGAACAGTCACACTGCAGCTACAAATGCTCAGATTGAAAGTCCTTCAGACCATGATCAAGATTTGCAAGAAAGACCCTATTTATGCTATTAGTTCATGGTGAGAGGAAAACTCCAACTAGATCAGTATAGCTGGAATTATTTTTAACTTCGATGCTATAAATACTTCTCCAGTTGCAGAAATTGAGCATATTCACCCAGATTTAATAAGGGCTTGATTATATTTCTTGAGTCTGGGTAGGATACTTAAATAAATAAGCTCATCTTTGTGCCTTTGTACCTCTTGCTTTTCCTTACACCCTGATATTTGCTTCTGTGTCCTTTTAAATCACTCATGTGTGAAGGGGTGCATGTAGAGACTGAAAGGAAAATTTATTATTTTATATTATGTAATGTTAAGAGGGTACAGATTTGAGATTGAGCAAGTAGATAATGAAACATGGAGACAAGAAGGTGATAAAATGAAAATTTACTACTTCTACACAAATGCAAAAGGTCCCAAGAGATCCTAGGAGATTCTTGCTGTCCAAGGGAAGAAAAATTGGGTTTGGGTTGTTTTTTGGGGCTTGGGGTTTATTGTTGTTTTGTGTTCGGTTTGGTTTTGTTTGGGGCCATGTCTTGCAGTGCTAGGGTGCATGGGGTTGGTTATTCTGGGAGTGTGGAGGAGAAGAGTGTTTTGCAGGCAGGGTTTTTATATGCAGAGCTTTAATGTGCAGAGATTAGCTATGCAGAACAAATAAAAGACATTGATGCAATTTTTAAAAAAGTTTTATTTTTAAAACTCAGTTTCTTCCGGCAAGACTCTTCCCTGGGTGGCATGGCTAACTGGAGGGCAAGAATAAGTTTGTAAGTTTTGCTGAATCTACAAGGTCATTTGAAGCTGTAAGCCTGTAGCCCTTAGCTCCATATCTGTAAACTTGAGTATCACAGGGTGCTTTGTTTTCAGTGCCCTTGTAAGGGACTTTACTCACAAAGCCTCTATTTGAATGAACTTAACCCTTAGGACTCTAGCCTGGATGGACATCCCAACATTAAATAAATAATATGTATTTGGTTAAAATAGTTATAGAAGTATAAATTAGAGATATGCATAATTAGAATCATTTGGTCTAGTAATTTAGACATTTGAGTTAGAATAAAACAGATTTGGGAGAACAAAATTATCAATAAGACAAGTTAGCTTCTATGGTAGCTAAAGAGTAGGTTGTAAAGTATTTGCGTTCTTGGAGTCACAGCAGTGATAGAAACCAAAAACATATTTAGAATACAACCAACTGATTCAGCGGGTTCAAGCTAAGGTAAAGTTATCCAGCTACTGTTTTTCATTCCCTTAGATACAAAACTTGTTTCCCTTCTTCATGTGATACTAAATAAAAATGACATGCAAATGGGATAGACAATAATCATAAGTAGATAATAATTTTCATTGTAAGTTCTATTTTGTAGGAGAAATTTTAATGAAATTTGAGGCAAGTTAGAATTGAATACAAAAGTGCAAGAAAGAACAATGCAGGCCTTGAGTGAAGGGATGTACTAAGTTGACACATTCAGAAGTGTCTTGAGATTGACAATTATCATTCCTTCTTCTAGTATAATGTTGTAAATAAACATGCAGTTTCTTTAGTCAATTATAGCATGCAAGGGAATTTTTGAAGGAGCTTGTAGGTTAGTCATAAGGAACTGTCAACTCACAGTTTTCAATTTCATATTCATAGTCTCAAAAGTTATTGTGAAACTTTTTGGTGCCAGGCAGATAGTACAGAGGGTTCGGATCTTGCTTTGCATGTGGGTGACCTGGGTTTGTTTGATCCCTGGCATCTCATATCGTTGTCCGCCCCCCTCAGTCCTCCAGGAGAGATTCCTGAGAACAGAACCAGGCATAAGCCCTGCGCATTGCCTGGTGTGGCACAAAAACAAGACCAAAAAAAAAGCTATAGAAGTTTCTGTAGATCCTTTGAAGAAAGTATTGCTTCTTTAAGGAAAAATCTTCAACAAATAATGGCAGTGGCAGGTGATGTAATTAAAAGAACCTATCCTGTTGAGACCATCAGAATTAGTTCAGATTAGGACTCTGTCCCTTGCTAATGCCTTGAATAAATTAACTGCTCTGAGCTTTTAGAAGTTTGATCAATATTTTTGTTTACCCATTCATTAATTTTATTTCTCTATATTACATGAATGACATAATCCAGTATTTGTTTTTCTCCTCATTTATGCAGCTTCACATGCCTTGCCTTTCTTCCATTTTGCTGAGAATGACACAATTGTTATCTTATTCACAGCTGAATACTATTTTATTGTGGATATATATCTTGTTAGACAATGGATATTTCTGTATCTTAACTATTATAAATAATTCTATTGGAAACATTGGGACAGATACAACTTTTAAACTTGTCATTTCTGTTAGCTAGAAACCAGATGTGAGATTGCTGAATCATAAAATGCTTGAGTATTCTCCAAAATGGTTGCACAACTTCCTATAATGCTCTAATTACTTTCTTCTTATAGTATAGTGAAGCCAAGTAACAGGATACATCCATTTATCTTCGTTTTCTCAGAAGATATTCAGGGTCTTGGATGAGTTCATATAAGCACCAGTATTTCTGTTCTATTTCCTTAAAATATCAGTATAATTTTTATAGGTATTGAATTAAATCTACACATTGCTGGAGCAAATATTTGAAGTTGTGTGGGTCAAGGTTGCTCCCCATAATCCAAAATGAGTTGTTTGGAAAGGATTCCTTTCACCCCTCTTAAGTTTCTTAGGCTCTACAGTGTCCAGGGCAGCATCAGCTCTGTAGCATCTTTGGAAAGAATTAAGAGAAGCAGCATATGCAAAGCATGTCTCACAAGGCCAGAACATCAGGAGGTGTACTGTCCCTTTCTCCTTTACACTATTAGGAGTCTGAGATTCTGCACCTGTGCGGGATATCAAGAAACATAGTAAAGAAATGCTCAAAAGCATCAGAAGGGTAACTAGTCTTCAGAAGGCAGCTTACCACTGCAGGGGAGTGGGGGTTAGAGGCTGTAGAATGGGCTGGGGAATGAGGTAACTGGGACAAGTGGAAGGAAGCAGAAACTGGTGGAGACTGCGGTGCTAGAGGATATTAAGCATGAAACCTTACCATTAATGGTATTCTAAACCACAGTGCCTCGTTTTAAATAAATAAATAAACAAATACATAAATAAATAAATAAAAGATTCAATGCACAAGCCAGACTGAGAGGGGTAGTTCTTACAATATATATTGTATGTAACCTTACAGCTGCCTCCCAAAATGTATCCAGTGTAGGAAGTCAACAACATACACTCCACTCTCCCAAATTCTGGTTGGAAAAAATAAATACAGACGTGTGAACAGAAGCTCTGTGGTTAAACAGTCATATCTTTTAACTGAGCTAAAGAGCAGTTTAACTCTGTGTGTGAACAAACAGAAACTAGCAGAATTTAAGAAGGTTGGAAAATCTTAACACACCAGATGCCATATAATTTGTTTTCAGTAGAGGGCTATAGTGAAAGTCTCCTATTTGCCATCTTTATAAATGTTTTTATTGTTCATACAAATTGCCTTAAGATTGATACATGATAAATGAAAAAGCGCATGCTGGCTTTGATAAAAACATCAGCCACACTCCATGGTATATAGCTTTTCTTAGTTTACACTGTGTCTCTGTCATCCCATTGCTCATCAATTTGCTCAAGCGGACACCAGTAACATCTCCATGGTGAGACTTCTTGTTACTGTTTTTGGCATATCCAATACTCGATGGGTAGCTTGCCAGGCTCTGCCGTGCAGGCGGGATATTCTCAGTAGCTTGCCGGGCTCTCTGAGAGGGAAGAAGGAATTGAAACCGGGTCGGCCACGTGCAAGGCAAGCGCCCTACCCGGTGTGCTATTAATCTTTTTTATTATTATTTTGTTGTTGTGTCAGGGATTGAATCTAGGCCTCACCCACTCGAGACTGAAAGATGTATCATAGAGCCACATTCCCATCCCTAGGTAGGTAGCCTTTAACCTGCAGTGGAATGAGTGACCCTGCAGATACAACTTCACACCAACCAGTGATGTGAGGAACAGGTGACAGACAGCAGCGCTCTGCTGCACCCTGGTGATGACCGAGACACAGGGTCAATAGACTACAAATGCCCAGCCCTGCCAGGTCCTAAGAGGTCCAAGAAAGCACTTTCTTATACAATTAAGGGTCGTCTTAATTTTTTTCTTTGTTTTTTTTGCTTTTTGGGCCACACCCAGCGATGCTTAGGGGTTATTCCTGGCTTTGCACTCAGAAATCACTCCTGACAGTGCTCAGGGGACCATATGGGATGCTGGGAATCGAACCCAGTTCAGCCACGTGCAAGACAAATGCCCTACCCACTATGCTATCACTCCAGCCCCTAAGGGTCGTCTTAAAATATAGCCAGGGCAACGCTTTTAAATGTCTAAAACCAAGCATCAGTTGCTTATATGGGGGGTAGGCAGTGGGGGAGGAATTAAATACTCACTGAGGTAAAGTGATTTCCCTAAGCGGCTACGAAAGGACTCCCTTCACTTTTTTGGCTTTATGGGATCAAGCGGCGCCTCTTCCAAAAGATCAAATATGTAATTGTTATATATTTCAATATACGAGACAAATACACCATACACCCTCTCTTCATCAACTGCTTTGCAAAATTCTTGTACATTTATCATATCTGCAAACTCTGGATTTACTTGTCGTTCACTGGAGCTCAGGTTATTTCATAGTAAATTCATTCAAATAAGCACCTATAAAAGGGCCATTTAAATGTTTTTTCTTTAATTTAAACACCAAGGTTTACAGAGTCATGCATGATGCATTTGTTACAGGCATTCAATATTCCAACATTAGTCCCACCACCGTTGTCCCCATTTTCCCAGTCACCCCTCAAGCTTGCCCCCTGTAATATGCCCAAGATAATTTATTTTATATTTGCTTGTTACCACTAAATAGCTAGTAGAATTATCAAAAACTACTTCAGTGAAGAAAAAAAAAAGGTGAAAGTTGTTATAGTGCACCATGGGGATATTAATTTCTTATCTGAGGGTTACTCATTGTTGAAGTTGAGCCTTCCATATTAATGTTTCTGTTACTTGAGTTTTTTGGCATCTACATTACATTCCCATCCAATCTGTTATGCTCCTCCTGGGATGTTAGCATTGTCGAGTTTAGAAATGTTGAGCGGCAGCAAATGCAACTGTGCACTGTACACTGTGCACTCGAGAAAATCTAGAATATTTAACTGGGCCGTGAGTTTACAGAGCCAACATGGTGGGATGTGGGTGTGGCTGCTGACACTTCTGGAAGTACAGGGGATTGGGGGAGGTTGCCCAACCCCACTCCAATAAGGCCCGGGTTCTCAGCCCCCCAAAAATGATTTTCCTGAAATTTTTGGCAGTTTGGCATCTCTGCAGAGTCAGTTGTGAGGCAGTGGAGTATGGCCCTAAGCATCAGCGTCAGCTGTTGAGATGTGAGCTTACTGGGCTTGGGGAGGCCAGGAACCTGGCCCGCCCCCTTCCGAATGCACCCTGGAGTTCTCAGCCAGGGACTGGTGTATCCTAGAAATTTTTGCAGCTAGTTGACCTCTCCTGAGACTGGTATATGAGTGTACATGACAGTGGCGGTGAGATATCTAAATGTGACTGTTTTTTTCTTCTTTACAGTTCACCGGGACATAATTATAGTTTCTCAAGCCTATCTAAAATAAAAGATAATATATATATCAACATTTTTGATGAGATGATTATTGAAAAGCATGAGGTAAAGTAGAACAATTATAATAGTGTTGAAATGATTATAAGAAGTTCATACTGTATATATCTAAATTTCTAACAATTATTTGCAAACTTGCTTTTAGATACAGCATCTGTTTACAACACTTTAGAGAATGCATTTGGGATAGCTTGAAATTAAATAAGATATGATAGGTCAATCATAGGGAGGGACACTGCAGGATATCACAGGGATTAAAGTGCTTACCTTGTATGTTGCTGATGTTCTACACCCCACACTGCCTGATCCCTGAGTACCTCCAGGAGTAAGCCCTGGAAATGCCAAGTGTGGCAAAAAAAATAATAATAACATCATAAACCACCTATAGGAAGAATAATAAATACAACAAGACTTTTTGAGAAAAAAATGTATATTTTTCCACAGTTGAAAAATATACATTTCCTAGTAACCAAGATTAAAAATATATAAATAAAAATGGATTAGATTTCTCACTGATGAAAAAATATACCCCTTGTACAAATGAGATCAAATTTTTCCTCAGACTAAAACTCAGTTCTATTCAATTTTTTTAATTACCCTCTTCCTTCTAGGTATATGCAAGTGACTAACATAATGCCCTAGTGCCATTCAAATGTAGAGTAAATAATACATTTCTCCCTACTAATGTTCACATCAAAAGTATAGGTCCTCTCAAAAGTATAAATTCTATAGTCTCAAGATTCTTTAATATAAATTTAGATGTTTTAATATAAATTTTCTCAAATTATAGAATAATGCTATTGAAATAGTTATTTTTACCTGGAGGGATTAGGGATCAGTGTCAGAGAAATTGAACTATACCTTAAGTCTTATGGTTCAGGAATGAGTCTTCAATCCAGTTTCCCAAATGATACAGTCACACATTCTAATTAAACCATTTTCTCACAACTCTTTTTTTTTTTTCTTTTGCAACAACTTACCCACTGTGCTATCACTCTGGCCCTCCAAATTTGTTTTTTCATTTTGTTTTGTGTGTGTATGTGTTGTGCCACACCCAGCAGTGCTCAGAGATTACTCCTGGATCTGCACTCAGGGGTCACTTCTGGTGGGCAAGAGCATCTGAGGCACCAGGGATCAAACCCAGGTCAGACAGGCCAAGGAAGGCAAACACCCTACCTGCTGTCTATCACTCCAACTCCTCTACCTATTTTTTCTCTTTTTTTCTTTTTGCTTTTTGGGTCATACCTGGTGATGCACAGGGGTCACTCCTGGCTCTGCACTCAGGAATTACTCCTGGCGGTGCTCAGGGGACCATATGGGATGCTGGGAATCGAGCCCAGGTCAACCACATGTAAGGCAAATGTCCTACCTGCTGTGCTATCGCTGCAGCCCCTCTACCTATTTTTTTTTAATTCTTTTATTGATTCACCATGTGGAAAGTTACAAAGCTTTCAGGTTAAAGTCTCAGTTATACAATGCTCAAACACCCGTCCCTTCACCGGTGCACATATTCCAAACTCTTAATAAAATTAAAGGTAAAATACTAAACTTACAATTTGAAAGCAATTATCTAAGGAGTTAATCTTATTTAAATAATAAGGAGGGAGAACTTAGAAAATGCAAAAGAATGCTAAGACTTTTTCCAAAGAGAATTATCTCAGCAATCAGTTTGATCAGTTAGTGTTAATAGCAGTTGATTACCAGTTGAATTTTCCAAGTGTTTTATGTTATCATTGAACTCAAACAACATTCTTTAGATATCTCTTCTGTATGGACATTGTTGACATGTGTTTTTGTGTGGCATATCCTTGCCCTCCTCTCATGAACTGGATTGTAAGAATAACTATACATATAAACCATTCACGTTTCATAAAATGCCAATTCTGTACTGAGTCCATGTTACTACTTGTATTTTGGCTTTTTCTCCTGATTTCCTCAAAACTAATTTTTGTACTTATTTTGGCCAAATATCTAGCTTGTTAATGCACTCACTCACTATCACTCTAGACTGAATTTCTTCTTAAAAACATCTGCCTAATCTGTTACATTAGGTTACTTACTTTATTTTTCACTTATTTCCCTTGTGTTTCCAGTACATTTAAATCCTCTTGGAACTAATAGTTATTAAATATTATCTTTTTTCAAATGTTGAGTGATAGTAGCATAAACTTTTTACTATAAATTCTAGTTTTGTTACATTGTATCAAAGTGAGTTTGTAAATTTTTTATGACTATTGTAATGTTTGTGTTAGTGTTCTAGCTCTAGTCTTCATTACCATTTCAGCAGTATGTGAACTTTCAGATTTGCTGCTGTGATTCAGCCCCCACTCCAGCTCTCAAAGCCACTTAGTGAAAGACTGACCACTACCACTGTTAACATTCCCTCCAGTCCCTTTCAAGTCTAATCCTTTCCTTCCCCACTACACATGCTTTCTCTCATTATAAAAATAACAATACTGATAAGTATTTTTGCAAACTAACAATTGAATATATTTAAAACATTTAATTTGAAACGTTTTGGCATACCTATATGAAACCATTGCAATCAAGTAATGAACATATTCATAATGTTCAAAAGGTTTTCTTTCCATTAAAATATTTCCATCCTACCTCTTATCATCCAAGGCAGTCATTGATCGGCCTCTTGTCACTGTAGTTTGTTTTTTAGAAAAAAATTATAAAAGTTATCTACTCTTTGATGGAATAGATATGAGGTTGTCATGAATTATAGATTAGAGTTATCTAATGGGTAAATATTAAAGAAGAGCATAAGATCTGGAGCAGTAGTACAGCTGGTAGGGCACTTGCCTTGCATGTCGCCATCCCTGTTTGATCCTTAGCACAACAAATGGACCCTCAAGCCTCCAAGAGTGATCCCTGAGCATAGGGCCAGAAGTAAGCTTTAAGCACAGCTGGGTGTGAAGAAGGGGGAGAAGGAGAGGAAGAATTATAAAGCTTACTTCACATTGTTGTGACGCGTACAAGAGATCATAGATTCTCTGGACCCTAGAGAAAAGAGAAGCAAATTTATATACCCAGAATGCTTTACAGATTAGCTCATACAGAACAAAGAAAAACATTAATAAATAATTTTAAAATACAATTTCTTCTGGATAGACTCTTTCTAGGTGGCTGGTGAGAGCAGGGATTTGATATCTTCAAGGTCACTGGAAAGGGGTTATCACAGGATGAATGTGTCCTTGCCAGAGATTGTAGAATTGTAACTTATAAAGGCTGTCTGGATGAATTTAACCCTTAATATCCCAACCTGGACAGATACCTTTTTATTTTTTTGTAAATGAATTATCTGAATAGGATCATAGGTCTAGCTACTATATCAAGATCTGTATCAAGAGCATCAAGGTATGTAAAGTGCCACATTCAAGGTAAAATCTTAAATGCCATCTGCTGTCGGGAAGCATAATGTATCTTTTTTGATTACCTGCTGGATGAAAGGAACAGATGACTGAGCATTTGCCACAGAAGGACGGGGTATTAGTGTCACCAGCCATATGAATCAAGACCACATGTTTATTTTCCATTCAGAACTCCAACTTGGTGTGATTTAATTAAGTGGCATGTCATATTTTAAAATTTTCCCAAGGAATAATAACTGTCTCTGATGCATTAGCATATAAAGACAGCATGTACAAGGTACAAGTTCCTCCTTGATCGACTGTGAAGAGAGCTAAAGCGTTTCATGTTCTGCAAGACTTTGGCTACTAATGAATTGAGCTGTTGGTGAACAGCTTCCATGGACATTGTTAATTTTTTTATTGCTTCTTCTGAAGTTGAGGTTAGATCTTAGGTCTCCTTGGATATGCCATGCTCCTGTCCCCAGTAGAATACCAATTAAAAGAAGGATGGGACCTGTTTCACTTGTTTCTGTTTGACCATGAACAGGTACAGAAATGACTTTCTGTAATTTCAGATTCTGAAATTGGGACTGGAGATTTTGGAAGAACCAATTCTGAAACTAAGGAACTGAGAGCATAGGTTTTGAGACAACTAGGGAAAAGCAAAGGAAACTGCCCAGATGATAAAGTCAAGTACAAGCAGACATAATAGAATTGGGCTTTTAGGCTGTTCAGTCAGAGACTAAAGGGGTGAAAAGACAGAACAGACTTTTTTTTCTTTTTGGGTCACACCTGGCGATGCACAGGGGTTATTCCTGGCTCTGCACTCAGGATTACTCCTGGTGGTGCTCAGAAACTGTATGGGATGCTGGGAATCGAACCCCAGTCGGCTGTGTGCAAGTCAAACGCCCTACACGCTGTGCTATTCCTCCAGTCCTCAGAACAGACTCATTTTAAAAGACAACCAGATAGAAAAATTTCTTAACTTTTAGTATTCATTGAGAATAAAGGATTTGGCAAGGAATGAAGGAAAATGTATGTGTATGAAGGGAAAAAAAAGTGTGAGGAAAATAGGAGGATGTTATGTCTTTGTGATCAAGTTGTTCTAGTGAATCTGTATCAAGCATTGAAGTACCCCCCAGAAGAGGTGACAAAGTATCGAGGCTAGGGTCTCAGGTGGCATTATATGTCTCCTGGCTTCTTCACCATGTGGTAGGACAGATGTGAGATTGCTGTGAATGATCTGTTATTAGACTTAGTGGATAAATATTAAAGAAGAACATAGAGATAGTTATAAAGTTTTCTTCATATTGTCATGAAGGGCAGGAATTTCTAGGTCTACAAGGTCACTTAAAATTGTGAGTTGTGAGGTTTCCCAGGGAGCTTGCCCCACTTTTATTTTTTTTTGGTCTATTTCAGTGAAAAAAAATTATTTTAAGATTTATTCTATATGTATCAAATGGTTTGTTGTGTTTTATTATGTAGTTGTATCCCACTAGTAAATATATATCCTGTTGTATGTTAATAAATTAACCTACTGATTGACCTTCTTTGACAGTAATCACGAAAAGAAAACTACTATAATATATATACTATATACTATATATAGTATATGTAATATATACTATATATAATATATAGTATATGTAAATATATACTATATATATGTAATATATACTATATATGTTATATAGTATATAATACTATATATATACTATATATAGTATATAGTATACAGATTTTTTCTGTCTTTTTGGTTTGGGGGGCCATACTGGCTGTTCTCAGGGCTTACTCCTGGCCCTGCACTCAAGGATCATTCCTGGCAGGGCTCTGGGGACCACTTGGGGTTTCCAAGATTAAACCCAGGCCCACCTTGTACAAGGCACTGTACTATTGTTCTGGCCCCTGTGTACAAGTTTTTGTGGGTTTTCCTGTTTTCTTGGGTACATGTATAGGCGCAGAATGGCTGAACTGTGTGGAACTGAATATTTAAGAAATGACAAATATCTTTTTAAAGTGATGGCATCATATTTTTTACTTCCACTAGTAATATATGACACTACCATGCCAGTTCTTTCACATACTTGAGTATTTGTTCATGAACCAGAGAGAGAGTTCAGGGATTAAATCACTTGTCTTGCATGGAGTTGATCCATGCAGTGTCAGGAGTAGAGTGTGGTTCAAAAGCAAACAAAAACCAAAATTTCTTAAGTCCACTTGCTCAGACTTCAACATTTTAGCTATTCTAATAAATATATTACTATGTATAGTATCTCACTGTGACTTTAATTTGCATTTATTAATAACTAATGGTGTTTAATACCTTCTCAGGTATTTGTCGTCCATCTAGCTTTTATCTGGTATCTTATTCCGTTTTCTGCTTATGTTTCTAGTTGGACAGTTTTTTTTTTTACTGAGTTTTGAAATTTTTTGTAAACTGTATAAAAATACGTCACTGTCACTGTCATCCCGTTGCTCATTGATTTGTTTGAGCAGGCACCAGTAACGTCTCTCATTGAGACTTATTGTTACTGGTTTTGGCATATCCAATACGCATGGGTAGCTTGCCAGGCTCTGCCTCGCAGGCTCCATACTCTCGGTAGCTTGTCAGGCTCTCCGAGAGGGGCGGAGGAATCGAACTCAGGTCAGCCACGTGAAAGGCGAACGCCCAACCGCTGTGCTATCGCTCCAGCCCATAAAAATACATAGATGATTAAATGATTTACAAATATTTTTCTCGGTGTGTAGTATGTTCCTTTTTTCTCTTATTTAACTGTCTTTTAAAGAACAAAGCTTTAAATTCTGCCGATAGGGGCCAGAGAGATTAGTACAGAGGTTAAGGCACTTTGCTTACGCATAGTCAACCCCAGTTCAATCCCTGGCACCACACATAGTCCCTTAAACACTGTCGAGAGTGATCCCTCAATGATCCCTGAACAGAACCAGGAGAAAGGCCTGAGCACCTATGGGTGCGGTCCTAAAACACCGAATTAATAAATTCTGATGATGACAAATTCATCAATTGCTTTTCGTATGTTATGTTTCTGAGCTCTGTTTTTACTGTCTGTATTTTGTAACTCTGCTCTTAAATTGTACTTCAGGGCTAGGAATGTGACCCAAGAGGTAGAAAACATCTTGCACCTGTAAAAGACCCTTAGTTAGTTCTTTGGCACGCCACATGGCCACCCCACACTGCTAGACATAGCCCTTTGTTTTTATTTGGTTTTTGTTATTATTGAATAAATTTATCGCTTTGAAATAAACCTCTTTGTTGCTAATTATATCACCTGGTCTTAAATCTGCTTTGTCTGCTCTAAATATTGTAATTCCATCTCTCCTTTAATTTTGTTTGCATATGACATTTTTTAATGTTCATGTTTTATTTTTATGAACTTTTAAAATTTCTGAAAAATGAGTAAATTTTAGTGTTTTTTTAATTATTTTTTATTAGTGAATCACTGTGAGGGTACAGTTACAGATTTACATATTTTCGTGCTTGTGTTTCAGTCATACAATGCTCGAGTACCCATCTCTCCATCAGTGCCCATTCTCCACCACCGATGATCCCAGTATCCCTCCCACCCCCCTACCCCATCCCCCCACCCCACCCCGCCTCTGTGGCAGGGCATTCCCTTTTGTTCTCTCTCTCCTTTTGGGTGTTGTGGTTTGCAATAGAGGTATTGAGTGGCCATTGTGTTCAATTTATAATCTACTTTCAGCACGCATCTTCCATCCCAAGCGGGTCCTCCAACCACACTTTACTTGGTGTTCCCTTCTCTATCTGAGCTGCCTTTTCCCCCAGCGTGTGAAGCCGGCTTCCAAGCCGTGAAGCAAACCTCCTGGTACTTATTTATACTATTCTTGAGTGTTAGTCTCCCATTCTGTCATTTTATATATTTCACAGATGAGTGCAATCTTTCTATGTCTGCCTCTCTCTTTCTGATTCATTTCACTTAGCATGATACTTTCCATGTTAATCCACTTATACACAAAGCTCATGACTTCATCTTTTCTAACAGCTGCATAGTATTCCATTGTGTAGATGTACAAAGATTCTTTAACCAGTCATCTGTTCTCAGGCACTCATGTTTTTTCCAGATTCTGGCTACTGCAAACAGTGCTGCGATGAACATACAAGTGCAGATGTCATTTCTACTATACTGTTTTGCCTCTCCGGGATATATTCCCAGCAGTGGTATTGCTGGGTCAAATGGGAGCTCAATTTCTAATTTCTTGAGGAGCGTCCATACTGTTTTCCAAAAGGGCTGAACCAGTCAGCATTCCCACCAGCAGTGTCGGAGGGTCCCTTTCTCCCCACATCCACACCAACACCGTTTGCTTTTTGTTCTTTTGGATGTGTGCCAGTCTCTGTGGTATGAGGTGGTATCTCAGTTGTTTTGATCTGTATCTCCCTGATGATTAGTGATAAAGAGCATTTTTTCATGTGCCTTTTGGCCATTCATATTTCTTCCTTGAGAAAGTTTCTGTTCATTTCTTTGCCCCATTTTTTGATGAGGTTGGATGTTTTCTTCTTGTAGAGTTAAACCAGTGCCTTATGCATATGACATATTTTCTCCTTTTTTTTCTTTTTTAACCTCTATCTGTGTTTTAAATTAATTTACTATAGACAGCATATAGTTCAATCATGTTTTTATTCAGATTTACAAATTCTGCCTTTAATACATAGTTATTTAATATTTTGTGTAATTATTGACCAGTTGGGTTTTTATTTGTTTTCAGATTATTCCAGAAGTTATTAGTTCTTTGTTTCCTGCAGGTTTTTTTAAATTGCTAGATTATTTTTAGGATTCTGTCTTATCTCTGCAGTTGGATTATTAGCTGCCCTTTGCTTATGAATTTTTGTTTTAGATTTGACAATATTAAATTGTCAAACTGATTTAGTACAGTTTACCTTTAATAATAGGTATGCTTTATAAATATTCAATTACTTTATGTACTATACATTTTAATGGCATAGAAGGAATGATTCCTGTAGTAGGGATGCTCCTTCACAGTACACTCTTTTATTTTTTTCTTTTTGGGTCACACCTGGCGATGCACAGGTGTTACTCCTGGCTCTGCACTCAGGAACCACTCCTGGCGGTGCTCAGGGGGCCATATGGGATGCTGGGAATCGAACCCGGTCGACCGCATGCAAGGCAAATGCCCTACCTGCTGTGCTATCTCTTCAGCCCCTTTCACAGTACACTCTTGAGGCTGGGCAGTGACAGAGATTCCCCCAGGTAGCCTCCCACGTAGGTTCGCATAGTTTTGACTTAGGATGACTTTATCTGAGCTTGGTAGCATCGTAAGTCAAGGAAAATACATAAAATTTCTATATTTTAATAGGATCGCTGTCTCAAGAGCTGCAATCGTCACTCATATGTAAGAAAGAATTGGCTCGGATCTATTGTCTTCCCTTTCTCCGCTCTTCTGCAACAATCTGAGGTGACAGAAAACAATCTTTGGCTAATTATTTTAAATTTTGATCTCTGGGTAATGGAAACATAGTTGTCAGTTGAATCAGGTTCTATGATTTGCAGGTTTGTTGACTAGTTAAAATGATCTTGTATTTGAGCGTTAGAATACGCTTGACACTAAGTGGTTGGAGATTTCAGCGGTCTACAAAAGGCAATACTCTCAAGACAATTTTCATGTATTTAGAGTGTTCATTGACAAAGCACATAGGGTTTTTTTTATTTTATTAAATCACCGTGAGATTCAGTTACAAGTTTTCATGTTTGAGTTACAATGATACAATGATCAAACACCCATCCCTCCACCATGCACATTCCCCACCACCAGTCTCCCCAGTCTACCTCCTTTTTCCCACCCTGCCCCTGCCTCTGTGGCAGACAATTTCCCCCATACTTTCTCTCTACTTTTGGGCATTATGGTTTACAATACAGAAACTGAGAGGTTATCATTTCTGGTCCCTTATCTACTTTCAGCAAACATCTCCCATCCCAAACAATCCCTCCAACCATCATTTTCTTAGTGATCCCTTCTCTATCCCAGCTGCCTTCGCCCCACTGCTCATGAGGCAGGCTTACAACTATGGAGCAATCTTCCTGGCCCTGTGTATACTGTCCTTGGGTGTCAGTCTCATGTTATTTTATACTCCAAAAATGAGTGTAGTCCTTCTATGTCTGTCCTTCTCTTTCTGATTCATTTCACTTAGCATGATACTCTCCATGTCTATCCATTTATAAGCAAATTTCATGACTTCATCTCTCCTAACAGCTGCATAGTATTCCATTGCAAAGCACATAGTTTTATGGGACAAATTGACAAATTTCCAGGTTAACAATGTTGCATTGTAACCATTAGTTAAAGAAGTTTCAGCTTCTCAACATTGTTTACTGGTTAAATAAATAAATGATGATGGTTGTCATCTCTCTGATATACACCGCCTCCTCCCAAAAAAAAAAAGTCTTTGCTCTTGGCTTTTGCAGCAAGAATATGCCTAAATAACAGTAAAACATTTTTTTAAAAAACCCACAATCCAGATTATTTAGGGTTTTGTCACTTTCTTGAGTAATCTGACCTTAGGTAAGCTACTATAGGGCTGAGGCTGTACCAGACCCAGAAGATTCATTCATAAATTTTCTACTTTAAGAAGTTAATTATCAGAAGAAAACAGACATTTCAGTACAACATGATAATGCAATAATGCTTTGGTAGAGAAATAAAATAGGTACCATGAAAACACACATTAGGGATTTTAGTTTCTTAAAGATGTGATTGCAAAACATATGAAAGTATTTGAATTAGAATTATGTCTCTATCATTTAGTATTGTTTTAAGTTGGACTCTGGGATAGATAACTAATTTAAAATGTGGATTAGGGGGGGCCGGAGTGATAGCACAGCGGGTAGGGCGTTTGCCTTGCACGCGGCCGACCCGGGTTCGATCCCCGGCATCCCATATGGTCCCCCAAGCACCACCAGGAGTAATTCCTGAGTGCAAAGCCAGGAGTAACCCCTGAGCATCGCTGGTGTGACCCAAAAAGCAAATAAATAAATAAATAAATAAATAAAATGTGGATTAGGAGCCAGGAGCTGGGGTAATGATACAGTGGGCAGGGTGCTTGCCTTGTACATGGCCAACCCAAGTTCAATCCCCAGTACCCCAAAAACTTTCTCTAGACCACCAGGAGTAAACCAAGAGCACTGCTGGACATGCCCTCCCCCAAAGTGGAATAGTGCACTAGAGCATAAATTAAAAAAAGATAGATGTTAAAGATATTTTATATGTCAAAGTTATGATGCCAGTTTTTTATTATATAGTTATAATAACAAGATTCTTAATTTTACCATCTTCATAGATAAATGTGATTTATAAATAAGAAAAATTGTGATTATCAAAGGTATCCAAGCCTGGGTTGTAATCCTGGCTTCACTACTCATTAGTTTTGTAATCTTACACAAATAAACTCACAAAGCCTCAGTTTTCTTGTCTATGAAGTAGAGATCTAAACAAATAAATAAATGATGATTATTGTGGTTAAATGATAAGATCTATATTGAGCATTTGAACAGGGTTTTGCACATAGTAAATGCTCATTAACTATTAGGTTGTATTAGTTATGATTATTGTAAAATCTCCTCCCCTTGTGTACAGATATGTGTGCATATATACATGTGCACACACATCACAAAGATCATTTCTCATATGAACCCAATATTTGTCCTTCCTGCTGTTTCTTCCCATTCTAGACCCAGTGTAAAAACTAAAATGGCCTTATCTTGCCTGAATTTTAATAAGATTTTCCAAGAGCTTTTATTGTTAGTGTGGTAACTTGATTTCTTGTTTCATCGTTTTCTTACTCCTGCCTCCACATAGTACATTTTAAAACAAGGTCCCAGTGGTCACTGCGAAGAACCCAATTGTATCTGTGTAAGTACCAGTTGTTAGCATCAGCCCATACCATGTAATCCTTTTCCTTCTGCAGGAAAGACTTAAGTGTGGCTCTAGTATAGACACTCATATGGAATTTTGTATTGATGTCTTCTTTCAGATTAATGGAACATTTAAAGTAAATATCCCTCCAGTTTTATTTGGGTACGCTTGGAGTAAGACTTCTGTGTCTCCTAAAGATTTTAATGGGCAGAATTTAAAAGAATCTACATTTTTAAATATTTTTGCTACTATTGAACCTCAAATATCCTATGTCACTTGTAATCCAGAACTAGACAAGGTAGGTTTTATGTTGAATTCTTTTTATGTACACTATCAAGCAAGCGTAAACTATTTGAGAAACTAGTAAAAAGGCCGGAGAGATAGCTTAAAGGGCTAGTGTGTAGATTTTGAGTTTTGATCCCTACGCCACATGGTCCCCTGCATGAACTTTCAGGAACAGTCTCCAAGCAACATGCAGGGTATAGCCCCTGAGCACCACCAGATGGGCCCACCCAGAAAAGATAAAAATTAATAAATAAAATTAAGATAAAAACTATTAATGATTTCAAAGCTGGCAAAAACAAACATAATTTAAAAGCTGACAAAAATGAATATTGGGTTCTTGATATAGTCCTGTAGACATAATATGCTATAATGTTGAATTATTTAAACTTGATTCTAGTTTTCAGATCAAATAGATGTTTTGCAGAGAGCATGGACCTTTAAAAAAAGCTGCAAAGCACTATTTCCTAACCGAAGAATCATAACTACTGTTTTTAATGAGGAAGGGATACAGATATTAGTAACAAGATATATCAAGGCATTAAATCCACCTCAGCAATTTCTGGATATATTTCTTCGTGATTCTAATTCACCATTTGTAAGTTACCTTTATTGATTTTGATTGAGATTTACATGAGGTATGTACAATAGCATATGCACACCTGTGTAGCTATTATAATGCTAAGTTTTAGAACTTTTGTCACTTCAAGTTTTTATTTTAATTTATTTACTTCTCTTTTGTGTGACATTTTACCTCGCTTTTATTAATTGAATAAGTGATTCATCTTACCAAGCCATGTTGGAGTCAACACCCATACGCATTGATTTTTGGATGATAAACAATGCTGCAATGAGTATCTGTGTCCTGTTGTTATACTGCTGGTAAATCTCCAGGTCAAATTTCTAATTATTTGTAGCCTGCGGTATCACTGACACAAAATATTTTAAATTTATTTTAACCAATGTAGGAGGGTGGATGTACTTTAATTACTTAGAAGTAGCAAAGATCTTTTTCCTTTTAAAATTTAGTCCCTCCCCTACAGTCTCTTTCCCCAATCCATTTAAAACCATCCTTCAAGTTCTTCTATCCTCAAAAAACCCTCTACAATCTGCTTTGCATCTCAGCCACTTACCTTTCACAGCCATCACAACTTCATCTGATATGTGTTTGCTATCTCCACTTTTTATTTTGTTCATCAACACTTAATTCATTCCGTTGGAGTCAGTTGACTCTTCTCAGAATGTATTTTTGTTTTTGTTTGTTTGTTTGTTTGTTGAGCACCCTGACAGTGCTCAAGTGACTCATGACGTGCCAGAGATTGAGCCCAGATCAGCCACATGCAAGGCAAGTGCCCTGCCTGCTATACTACCTCTCCACCTTCTCTCTTCAGAATATTTGTATTTTTCTTTCCACCATAAAATTCCCTTAGCTGAACTTGAGATAAAATCATAAATCCTAGTACAGCAGATAGCCTTGCACATGGCCAACCCAGGTTCAATCCCCAGCATCCCATATGGTCCCCCAAGCACCGCCAAGAGTAATTCCTGAGTGCAGAGTCAGGAGTAACCCCTAAGCATCACTCCTGAGCATCACAGGGTGTGACCCAAAAAGAAAAAAGTAATCATAAGTCCATAAATCATAAGATTTTCTTTTGCTTTATAATCTTCTTTTCCATCATAAGCTGCTTCTTCCTATCTGTTTCCTGATACCCAACCAACGTCCAAGGAGATACTGCACTAAGATTTATTTCAAAGACAATTTCGCCTTTTAACTTTTATTAGTATTTGGTTTGGAGATCACATCCAGCAATGCTCGGAAATTACTCCTGGCAGGTCTCAGGGGGACCATACAGGATTCTGGGTATTGAACCCATATTGTGTGCAAGAGTGGCACTGAAGAGTTTCGATGAGATGGTATCACCTTGCCGCACCCCTCTCTTTACATCAGTGATCACTTCCTTGTAGAATGGTGAGATCCTGGTGGTGAATCCACAATACAGCTCACAGAGGATTTTGATATACTGAGTTTGAACGCCCTGTTTGGCCAGGGCTTCGATGACCGCCTCAGTCTCAACAGAATCGAAGGCCTTCTTTAAGTCGATGAACGTTAGACAGAGCAGCATCTTGAACTCTCGAGACACTTCAATGAGTTTGGTCACTGTGTGGATATGGTCTATCGTGTTGCATCCTTTTCGGAACCCGGCTTGCTCTCATGGTTGTCCTTCGTCTAGTGTTCTGCCTATTCTATTCAGGATGACACGAGTGAACAACTTGTAGATGACAAACAGGCAGATTGGGCGATAGTTGCCGATGTCGTGAATGTCTCCCTTCTTGTACAACAGAATGGTCCTACTGGTTTTCCACTGGGACGGAACCTTGCATTCAGACAGGTAACGTGTGAAGAGTTGGGCCAGTGTATTGATGATACTGGCGGCAGATTCTTCAGGTGCTCAGGTCTGACCTTGTCCGGACCAGGTGCTATTCCAGTCTTTAACAGCGAAATGGCATGTCGGATTTCAGAAGAGAGAACGTTGGGAACGACATATCCATCCTGCGGAATTTGGTATGTGGACAGGTGGACACATACCTTGAGAACATCATGCGACAACTGGAATGGGAAGGAATGGGAGTGACGATAGATGGTCGGCTTCGGGCACATCTTTTCAACTCCACCATTCTTCCTGCACTAACATATGCCTCAGAGACCTGGGCCCTACGCAAGCAGGATGAGAATGCTATTAGGGTATCCCAAAGAGGAATCGAAAGAGCTATGCTGGGAATATCATGTCTCACTCAAGTGAGAGAAGGAATCCGGAGTTCTGACCTCCATCGACGGTCAAAAATCAGGGACGCTGTCTCCTTTGCCAAGGCATCAAAAATCAGATGGGCCGGTCATGTAATGCGATTCAGAGACGACCGTTGGACTAGAGCTGTTACAGACTGGATTCCACGGGATGTCAGAAGACCTTGTGACTGCCCCCCCAACTAGACGGTCAGATTTCTTTGTCAAATCTTTGAATGAATGATTTGAGGCTCTTTCTGTTCCTGGAGCGAGCAGGTATCATTGGGCTACACTAGCTCTCAACAGGGACAAATGAAGATGTTACTGGCGCCCACTCAAGCAAATCGAAGATCAACGGGACTACAAGTGATACAAGTGATTGTGTGCAAGGCAAGCACCCTATACCCGCCGTACTTTCTCTCTGGCCTCGATTTTCGTCTTTTTAAAGACTAAATTCTAGTTTATTGACTTATGAAGAATTATGAATTATGTTTAATCGCATGAATAAAATCAGAAAATATGGCTTGTGGAACCAGAGCAATAGGACTTTTCCTTGCACATAGTGACTTGGGTTCAACCCCAGCACCCTATATGGCCCCCCAAACTTGCCAAGAGTGATCCCTCAGCAGCATCATGTGGTCCAAACCCTTCCCCACTGCTCCAAAAAGAAAATATGACTTATATCTGATAGTAATGTATCAAAATAATTTTGCAAAATAATTTCAGCTACCTTAAATTAGTGAAAATGTTTGTGCACCTTTTGTCTTATGTTATTTATCTATTCATATCCCTTTCTCTTTTTCTACTTTGATCTGATTCCTTGTTTCCAACCCCATAAGGGGAATAATCTATGATATAATTTCTATTGCTTGAAAAAGCAGATGGTACCAGGATCTTTCTGTCTACCAGCTCAATAATCTTGTATTGACAAAAACAATTCTACTCCCCTCAACCCAGCATGATGACCAGTTGTGGCCCTGGTGACCTCTGAGCACTGCTAGACCCAAGAATCACTATGTAATCCCTCACATCAATAAAAATTAAAATGAAATGGTAACAGTAACTCTGATAGATTTTTAATATAAAAAGCAAGTCAGGGGTGGAGAGATAGTAAAACATTTAGGGTACTTGTCCTGAACGTGGCTGACCTGGGTTTAATCTCCGACACCCCATAGGACTGAGCCCAGCCAGGAGTGATCCCTGAGCACACATCCAGGAGTGATCCCTGAGCACACAGCCAGGAGTAAGCTCTGAGCACTTCTGACTGTGGCCCAATAACAAACAAAATAAGTTTGGGTTTTTTAATCCTTTTTTTTTCAAGTTAGTACAGTTGGAGCCACACTCAGCAGTGCTCAGGGCTCATTCCTGACTCTACTCAGGGAATCCTCTGGAAGCACCTTACCTAGCTCGCTGGCCTGAAACCCCATAGTATGCGCTGTGTACCCAGTTGTTTTTTTCTTTTGTAAGCAAAAAGTAATTGTGAGCTTCATAGGCTCTCCAAATCCTTGAAATGTAATAATAATGATTCTAAAGCATTAATGCTTGGTGATGGGCATCAAGTATATACTCAATACATGTTAGTTACTATTGTTCTAGGACCCCCTTGCTCGATTTGTATCTTTGATTCCTCTCACACCTGACACACTGGATGAAAATAATGGTTTTGATATATGGCTGACATCTGAGGTAACAAATTACATTTTATCATTAGAATGTATAGTATTTCTTCATTGTTTTTCCTTTGAAAAGAGACTTGAAAAGTAGGATGAACTTACATAGTACTTTACTTTGCGAAATTGAAAAGGCTTTTTAAAAATTGTTTAATTCATCATTTCAAGCATCACAGTAATTTATGGACATAATCTCAAAGGCCAAAAATCTTGGGACTTTGATGGCTGAAGTGATAGTGCAGGGGATAGGGTGCTTGCCGTGTACATGCTGATGCGGATTCAACCCCCTGGCACTACATATCGTCCCTTGAGCTGCACCAGGAGTGACCCCTGAGTGCAGAGTAAGGTGTAAGCCCTGAGCACTGCCTGGTGTGCACCCCCCAACCCTCAAAAATGAAAAGGTAAACAAATATAACCGTTCCAACAGTACTAGTACTCTGGAGTTGCCCATCCCCAATACAAACATTACCCATAACAGGCTTATGATTTCTCTCTGCTAATGCCTTCCCATTAACATGAGCTCTCTGATCTTGTAAGTGTATCACTAATTGTGTTTTCACAAGATAAGAGTTTCTATCTCCTGCCTACTCTACAGTCTTTGGAGTAAATCAAATCTTGCTTCAAATCCTACTTCAATCACTTCGCTAGTTGTGTAACTTGAAATAAATTATTTCATTTCTTTGGGTCTTGAATTCCCCATCTGTGTCGTGCAGAGATTTGGAAAGGATAAGATAGGCAAGGCATGTTGGAACATGGGATATTATTTGTTCTCATCTGTTCCCTCATCCTCTTAGGAAATCCTGCCAGGGGAACTCCTTTGTCCTGACATTCTGTCCTTAACTCTCTGATCTCTCTTTCAGATGAGCCCTCACCTTGCCAGCCTCTCCCTCACCTCTGTTTCTCACCATCATGTTCACTAGGGTGCACATATCAGCCATTGAATGCTAAAATATGCTTCCATAGTGATTGGGAAATAGTCACTGCCAAGCATTACTGAAACCCCTGCTCCCCAATCTCCATGACCGCCACCCCTTTTTCTCTGCAACCATAATGAACTGGAAAGCGCATGTCCCATCTAAATGGTGCTACTCAACAACTGCAAATTGTTGCCTTCAACATTCATTGTTCCTTTAGTTCCCACACCACTTCCAAGAGACACCAGAAAACTAGAGTTTCATATGAGATCTTCTGATTTAAAAAATAAACAATCTAGGTAATAAGAAAATATACAAACGAGCTGAAACATGATTACATCATCAGTCTTAAATCACTGCTATACTTTTTCTTAAGACAATTGCTGTAATAGTTTATATTTGATAGTAACAAGTTCAGCTGTTCAGTTGTTTCTGTTGAAGTTTCAATCACTGTTTTTTTTAGTATAATTAAGACAAGTTTTATTTTTTTTAAGATGTCCATATTTTCAAAGATTTTTTTTTTATTTTTTAGTGAGTCAAAGTGAGGGTACAGTTACAGATTTACACCTTTTCATGCTCGTTTTTCCCTCATGCAACGTTCGAGAGCCCATCCCTCCACCAGTGTCCATTCTCCACCACCAATGAACCCAGTATCCCTCCCACCTCCCCATCCCTCCCCCCCCACCCCACCCCGCCTCTGTGGCAGGGCATTCCAATGTGTTCTCTCTCTCCTTTTGGGTGTTGTGGTTTGCAACAGGGGCATTGAGTGACCATCGTGTTCAGTCTCTAGTCTACTTTCAGCACGCATCTCCCTCCCCATGCAGGATCTCCAATCACATTTTACTTGGTGTTCCCTTCTCTATCTGGGATGTTCAGTCACTGTTTTTGATGAAATTCTCAGATTTTCTTCTTTCTTTTTAAAACTATACAGGACAGGGAAATAATATAACAACAATTACTATAATAAAAATAATATGATTAAAACAGAAATACCTAGTATGTAATAACAATAATATGTTCTATCCAAAGGATATCTTGCACTGAAAAAGTGTACAATTCCCTAGCAGACACTCTTTCTTGAGCTACAAATCCGTGTGTCTCTACTTGCCTGGGGAAATTTAATATTTTCCCCTAAACAAAATATCCCATTTTGGATGATAAATTACTTACTAAGTTATCCACACTAATTGCCCTCTAATTAAGGTGGTGATCCCTACCTTCCAGTTAATTCTCTAGTGCTCTATCAGGTCAAAGAAGGCAGAGAGTTCAGCTTTGCTGTAATCATAGCAAAGTGTGTTGGAAAGTTGCATTCCTTGACTTTCTCTCTCCCTCACTTTGTTGTTGTTGTTCTTGCCCTAGCGCTGCATCAGTTTGACTATTGGAAATAAGGAAGAACATGCCATACTTCTCTGTAATTTTTTTCTGTATTTTGGGAAAAAAGCTTTGGTTCTTCTGGGAACTTCAGTATTGGAAGTAAGTACTGGAGTTAACACTGAAATTATGCAATTCTACACATGCATGATACTTTATACCTTTGTTCAAAAATAGTGATGATGGTGCCATAATAGCTATAGGAGTAGTTATGGTGGCTGTTAATCATGATCAACATCATCTTTATAAGCTTCTTGTATTATGTTTAAAGATCATTGGAAATAATTTTTCCAGGGCCTTGGGCTTAGCTCGTGCGTTTCATGCTAGATATCACTGTTTGAGCCCTGAACTACGTGGTCCCTCTGAGCAGTGCCTGGAGAAACCCCCACATGGAGCCTAGAATAGCACTCAATAGCTGGGTGTGGCCCAAAAGCAAGGGGGAGAGACGAGACACAGAGACAGGGGACCGGGAAGGGGGGAGGAGGAAGGCAGAGGGGGAGAGAGAAGAAAAATGGGAAGAGATTGGAGGATTGGAGGGGGGTAGAATGAAAGGGGAGGAGAAGGGAGAAGGAAATGGAAAGAAGAAGAGAAAGAGATTAGATTGTTTCTGTGTCACTAGATTAAAAAAACCTTAATTTCTCCCATATGAGCCTCTGTTACAGTTTTTTAATGCCACTAGATGGCAGTAAAAATTCAACAATATTTCAGCAAACATTCACAAATGGAGCTGCCCCGTGCTGTTTGCACCTAAATTAAGTGATTGAGGTAATCCCTTCCCTCTGCTTAAAAGAAGAGCACAGTGGAATTAGAAAGAGCAGGTTATACTGCACACTGTTTTAAGGGGCAACTATCTCATCCCTACCTCCACTTCCAGGAATCTCTGACTCAATATGGGATGTAATCTGTGGCCCATAGGAATTAGAAGGTTCTAGAAAGCTGAACCGCAGTCCTCTCTGTATCTACTACGGAGAGAACTTCCAAGTTTACATTTGATGTGGCCAACTTTCAACTTGAGTATGGGGGAAATGAACACCAACGTCCTCCATACAGGTGCAGCAAGTGAATTTAGGCAAAAGTAGCCATGATTTGATTACTTTATACTTGCTTACATTTGGCTTTGACCCATGAGAGGAGTTTTGTTTTTTAATCACTGTCACTGTCATCCCGTTGCTCGTCAATTTGCCTGAGAGAACACCAGTAACATCTCCATTATGAGACTTGTTGTTACTGTTTTTGGCATATCCAATATGCTACGGGTAGCTTTCCAGGCTTTTCCCTGCGGGCGGGATACTCTAGGTAGCTTGCCGGGCTATCTGAGAGGGACAGAGGACTTAAACCCGGGTGGGCTGTGTGCAAGGCAAACGCCTACCCACTGTGCTATCACTCCAGTCCTTGTTTTTTAACAATCATTATTTTATTTCTTATATTTGAAGGAGTCAACTGGCTCTTGGGTTTTGAGTTTTGGTTTTGCTTTTTTTTTAAATCTTGTTTTGACCCTTGAGTGTGAAGCCTGAAGCCTCAGAATTTTCCCTTGAAAATTCATACTTGTGGCAGTTCATACTATTAGTATGGTTGAAAAGGAAGCGGTGTGATTTCCAAGACTGTGTTGTGAAAGGTCACTGTTTTTGCATTGACTATTGGGACATGCTTCTTATAGTCTAGAGCCTTGTTTACGAATCTGTCTTGAGTCTGCTGGGTTAGAAGGGACTGGAGTAAGTATTCCACCTTGACAGTAACAGCTGAGTCCAGTTCAGGCTTATCCTTTCCATCTGGCTAGACAGAAACATGAGTGAAGCTGCCTTGGATTTTCCAGACCAGACCATTGCCCATCAAGCAAACAAAAATCCCTAAAGTTTTGTACTTACTGATCAACAGCATCGTCATTTTTCATAGACAACGTCATTCAATAACGCTGAACTCTACTTGGCTCTGGCTTTTACTCAGAACTCTGTGTCCTTTCTTCATATCTTTTCATGTGGATCATAAAGTTTTCAAAGTGTCTTGAAAATAATCAAGTCCATTGGCAAAAAAAAAAAAAGAATGTGGGTGGGGAGGGGGTAGTCAGAGAGGAAATTAAATTTAAAACTCTGTAATGCCATTTAGCGCTGTTTGATGTCAGCCTAGTTTGCTCCTCTGAACCTCAGCTTTTTCATTATTATCCTACACAAGTTCCTTAACCTCTGATTATTCAGAGGTTAAGGACAAAGACAAACTGAATTATCACTACCTCCCACAATCTGGAGTGAATTAAAGTTAGAAAATTAATGTGAATGCACAGTACCTGGAACATCTAAATATTATCAATAAATATTAATCATATTATCATTATGGCCTGAATTTCTAATTCTTTGCTAAAAATAATTTACATCTCAAAAAGGTATATCCAGAGTATATCTATATAAAGGTATATCTCAGATGATTTCCTCTATACTTTTCCTCTAGCCTCTTAATTCCAGGAATTCCAGGTATTTTTCTCAAAATTATTTTGATGACTTTATATTGCCTCTTGGTTTTTTCAGAATAGGTTTCTCTTCCCTAACATTATCTGCTGTTCACCCTCAGTTTCAAGGTATATTATGCTCAAAATTAGGGCTGTCCATAAAGCACTTCTGTGTGAACTAGACCAAACAATAACTGTAAATAAATAATAACTGTAAATAATAAGTGATAGTGATATTAAGTATCACTTAATACTAGCTGTCCGGATATTGTTGTAAATTGTCATGTACTGACATTATTAAATAATTATTTTGATATAAGTCAAGGTCACCCTACAAGATTGAATGGCAGAACTGATTCAGTTTCTCTCATGTGAATCCATATACTAGCCGGAGCCTGAGGGTCTCTGGAGCAGTGGCATTTTTCATTTTCAAATAAATTTTATTTATTTACTTTTGTTTGGTTTTAGTGAATCAAGTTTTATTGAACGAAACTTAGATAGATGTGAGGGCAAAGAATGAGAGGAAGTGCATGTTCAAAAAAGAACACTTCGATTACCAGCATCCCATATGGTCCCCCGAGCACCGCCAGGAGTAATTCCTGAGTGCAGAGTCAGGAGTAACCACTGAACAACATTGGGTGTGACCCAAAAAAGAAGAAAGAAAGGAAGGAAGGAAGGAAGGAAGGAAGGAAGGAAGGAAGGAAGGAAGGAAGAAAGAAAGAAAGAAAGAAAGAAAGAAAGAAAGAAAGAAAGAAAGAAAGAAAGAAAGAAAGAAAGAAAGAAAGAAAGGAAGGAAGGAAGGAAGGAAGGAAGGAAGGAAGGAAGGAAGGAAGGGAGGAAGGAAGGGAGGAAGGAAGGAAGGAAGGAGAAAGAAAGAAAGAAAGAAAGAAAGAAAGAAAGAAAGAAAGAAAGAAAGAAAGAAAGAAAGAAAGAAAGAAAGAAAGAAAGAAAGAAAGAAAGAAAGAAAGAAAGAAAGAAGGAAGGAAGGAAAGAAGGAAAGAAGGAAAGAAGGAAAGAAGGAAAGAAAACAGACTTCTCCAGAGTGGAAAAAGCCCCAGACACAGAGACTAGCAAGTGAAATACGTATTCAAGGGATAACATGGTCTTGAAAAGCAAGCCCAAATAAATTTTAAACACCCTAAGACCCTGAATCAAAGCTATCACATGCTTGCTTTATAGTTTTTACACACCAAAATTACTTCAATCAACCTCCTATCAAAAAATGACTAATTCTGTTTCTCATACAGGGACATGTAGCATATGTATTAACTCAAGAAACAGATGAATTCTTGCTTTGGAATCCTTTAACTGGGCAATGCCATAAGCAGTGTGACCCATTTTGCCCTTTACAACGTGTAGACTGTTTGTTTGATGATGGGAATGTAAGTATATGGGGATAAATCTTACTTTGAGTTATTTACTCAAAAGTCAATCCAATGTTCTTCTGCACTAATGTACATTACCATGGGGATCAGATTGGGATGGGGTGGGGTGGGGGCAATCTTTTATCTCTACAGCTCCCCCAATGATTAATTAGGGCCTCCAGGGTTTTGAGTCAATGAGTCATTTAATGTTCACTACCTCTGGAGTCTCTTTTACCATAAACATTCTAAGTATGTTTACCTTAGAACCTCCTTCATCTTCAGCCTCTAAATTGGATACTATAAAATTGACTCCATTCTAACCAGCTATGATCTCTGTATAGGCCTACACTGATTTTGTATTCATGTTTTAATAGGTCTGGTTTAATGTCCAACAGAATAACACACCAATGGCTGTACATTTTGACTATTCAAAGGAAAGATTCTGGAAACAATTGTTCCCAAAAAATATTCAAGGAATAAAAGCCCAAAGTATACAGGTAAATCATTTTCCCAGCTACAACTGTGTAGGAGTTACCATTAATCCTAATCTTCATGGGTTGAGACAACTTTTTTTATTTTTATACCAGATTATTTGTTGAACTGTTCAACAGTGTTAATAAATCCAGTTTCCTTTCCATTCAGCCAAAGTTTGGGCTATTCTGAACTCTTATCTCTCCTTATAGAAAAGAGAAATAGAAAATGTATCATCTCAAATGTGAATCTAGATTTTAAGATATTTAAAACAATTTCATCATAAAATACATCGAAATTTTGAAGCAAGTTCTTTTTTAAAATTTTTAAATTTTATTTAATCACCATGAGAGAGTTACAAGCTTTCATGTTTGGGTTACAATCTCACAATGATCAAACACCCATCCCTCCACCAGTGCACATTCCCCACCACCAATATCCCAGGTATAGCCCCCCCTTTCCCACCCTCCCCCTGCCTCTATGGCAGACAATATTCCCCATACTCTCTCTCTACTTTTGGGCGTTATAGCTTGCAACACAGACACTGAGAGGTCATCATGTTTGGTCCATTATCTGCTTAGTAAGTTCTTTCAATTTGCCCTTTTACTTAACATCATGGGAATGTTAAAGAATTAGAATTGGAAAATAATTTGCAAAAGTATGTACCATTTCAACAACTGTTTCTGGAGTTTGTGTACAATTGAGAAGGGATGCTGGAAAGAGGGGGAAAAAACAGAAAAATAGACATAAGATAGCTCATAGAAACAAATTTAAATTTCAACCTCACTTATAATCAGGAAAATACAATGTAAAGGGATAAAATAGTATTTTATATACATAATCTCGAAGAGCCTGGCAAGCTACTGAGAGTATGGAGCCCGCACGGCAGAGCCTGGCAAGCTACCCGTGTGTATTGGATATGCCAAAAACAGTAACAATAAGTCTCTCAATGAGAGACGTTACTGGTGCCAGCTTGAACAAATCAATGTGCAGCAGGATGACAGTGACAGTGAATATTGGATAGATAATGGGGAAAAGGAATGATCATACCAAGTTTGGGCAAAGGGATAGAGAAGTGGTAGGTGTATAAATTAGTATAACAGCAATATGATATTATCTGGTAAAGCTGAAGATACTTTTGATACACCAATTCAGTCTCTAACTATATCCCCCAGAGAAACATACACAAAGAGAAGTAACAACTATGTACAGTGTATAATTACTCGTAACAAAAACAATTGCAAATAACTTATCAACCAGAAAATGAACTTGTAACTTATGAAATAGTTATATTATGAAATTTTTTATATAGCAGCTGTTTTAAAAAGTGAGTATGTGAACTAATTTACAGTAATTCTCAACTGTACATCCATTACATCAGAATATCTGAAGATAGACTTACTGTAGGTTTTACATAGAACCTCTACATAATTCATATGTGCAGTGAAGTTTGAGAAATATTGACCTAAAGTCATGCTTATTGTGAATAAGGAATAAAAATGTAATGTTAAGAAAATAGATATTAAAGAATACAAAGCAAAACCATTTAATGTGTAGTTTGAAAACTACTATTTACATGCAGAGAGTCTCTTGCCCGCGTGCCTGGCTGTCTTCCCCAGGGCCCCTTGGAGCAGGTGGGCTCCAGCTTCCATCCCGGCCCCAAGCAGCATTCCCACGGCCAAAGACCTCCGGAGCCTAGTCACAGCCATGCTCAAGGTCCCTCTCCACACGTTCAGACAAGCCTCACGCATGAAGGTACTGGCAGAGGAACCCAGGTGTGTGGGACCTAGGGCTGAGACCTCTAAGCCAGCTAGAATCAAACTGGGCCTCTTCCACCCAGATTTCCCATTTTCCAGTAGCTAGGCGGTCACACCCAGGGACTGCCCCCGGCGCAGTGTAATCCCACCAATAATGGCCCATACCCAGAGACTTAAAACCAACCTACTGGAAGCATGCAGCCACTTTGCGGCCACAAGACATCTTATAGCCTAGTTCTCCCTCTGGGAGAACCTGGCTAGGTACCGAAAGTTTCCTGCCCACATGGGAGAGGCTCGCAAATTCCCCATGGTGCATTCATATGCCAAAACCAGTAACAATGCTGGGTCTCATTCCCTGACCCTGAAAGAGCCTCCAATGTGACATCGTTGGGAAGGACGAGTAAAGAGAGGCTTCTAAAATCTCAGGGCTAGGATGAATGGAGACATTACTGAGACTACTTGAGAAATTCAACAACCACCGGGATGATGATTTACGTGCATATAGATTTGCAGCAATAGTATAAAAGCATGCATAGGAATGATAAATATTGACATAGATTGCCATTAGGGAGAGAAGGAAAAGAATGAAATCACACAGAAGCAGGCTCGGGGGTGGGAAGGAAACTGGGGAGATTGGTGGAGGGATTGGTACTGAAACAACATTCACCTGAAACTCAGTCATAAATATCTCTTAACTTTGTAATTCACAGTGATTCAATTAAATTTTTTTAATTTTAAAATTAATGAAATCAGAGAACAGTATATAGAGTATTTCAAGTTTTTCTATAATGGTTTACTTTTTAAAAAAATTAAACGTAAAAGAATGCAAGTATTAAATATAACTAAGGGATAGATAGGTAGATAAATAATGGGTGGACATTCATTGCATTAGGCTCAATCCTTGGCTTCATACTTGCAGCAGTTTACAATATTAAAAAGAATATATGAAGGCATGGGGAGTGAAAGTTAAGTTATATCAAAGTATATCAAGTGATAAATTTCTCTCGCCTTCAACTTATTTTTGTCATTAAGATATAATCAATCACTGGCAGTAGTTTCCTGTGCATCCTTCTAAAAATTCTCCTTAAAGATGCAGACATGCATACAACACATATAGATAGATTTCCTGTATTTCCTGTTTGTAAAGTCATTTTAAAGGGGAAATGTGCTTATCTCTCTTGAACAAACCACACTTACAGCACCCAAAAGTCATTCCTTATTGTACTATCACAAAGTTAGGACTTAAAGATTGCTGTTTTCTTAGGGACAATGTGATCTAGTTAGAGATGAGGGTTTTTTTTTTTTAATTTGTTTACATGCAGCCAACTCGGGTTCCCTCTCGGAGAGCCCGGCAAGCTACCGAGAGTATCCTGCCCACACGGCAGAGCCTGGCAAGCTACCCGTGTTGTATTTGATATGCCAAAAACACCAACAAGTCTCACAATGGAGACATTACTAGTGTCCGCTCAAGCAAATCAATGAACAACTGGATGACAGTGCTACGGTGCTACAGATACTTTATACTCATTCAGGTAATATTTATTGAATGCCTGCTATGAACCAGTGCTATTGTAGGGATATGTACTCTAAGAAAAGATGTGTCTCAGGAGCTGGAGAGATAGTACACCAGATCGGGCAACTGCCTTACACAAGGCACACCAGGGTTTGATCCCCAGATTCCATAAGGTCCTCTGAGCACTACCAGAAATGATTCCTGAGTACAGAGCCAGGAGTAACCCCTGAACAGTGTCAAGTGTGGCCCCCTCCAAAAAAGAAAAGATGTGTCTCAGTCTTCATGAAATTTGTGTGCTAGAAAAGGAAGCAATTGTAGAATTGTAGTACAGACTGATTATATATATATGGTCTGTACTATTATATTATATAGAAGAAATGAAATGTGCTCTGGAAAGGACCTGATTCCCTAAGGGAAAAAAATTGTGTTGGCTGAGTGAGGAAATATAATCAGGAGCTGTCCTAGATGAAAATTGGTCCAGAAAATGAGCCTTGTATATTGCAGGAGGAACAGACGTGAAAACTTGGAATAGCAAGAGATGTATACCATGTATCTGAGCCCAGCTTGGGCTCGAGGGGTGGGGGGGAGCAGTGAGAGGGTAGGGTATTTGCCTTAGCACAAGACCAACCTAGGATTGATTACCAGCACTTCAGATTGTTCTCTGAGCCCCACCAGTATTGATCCCTGAGCACAGATTCCAGGAGTATGTCCTGAGCACTTCTTGGTATACCCAAACACAAACAAAAAAACTAAAGTTTTTCTTGGCTATTGCTAAAAATAAAGCAGAAATGAGATAAAGGGGAAGCAGAGCTCTAGATTTGGCCTTTTATACATAGACTGTAGCAATAGCACAGCGGGTAAGGCGTTTGCCTTGCACACGGCCGACCTGGGTTTGATTCCTCCAACACTCTTGGGGAGCTCAGCAAGCTACTGAGAGTATCCCGCCCACACGGCAGAGCCTGGCGAGCTACCCATGGCATATTCGATATGCCAAAAACAGTAACAACAAGTCTCACAATGGAGATGTTACTGATGCCTGTTCAAGCAAATCTATGAACAACTGGATGACAGTGCTACAGTGCAGTGCTATACTCGGAAAACTCAAAGGCCAACATGATTAAGACAAAGATTATTATGATGGAAATTGTGTTTTTAAAATCTATTTATCTCAGGGTAAAAAACTAAACTTTTTCCCATGTACCAAAAAAGTCAAGAATTTCAATTGACATGTATGTCCACTACCATCTTAAAGGCCCTTTACTAACCCTTGCTTCACACATACCAGAATAGACCTCTCTTTAAAGGGAACACTCTTTGTCATCACAGTTGACAACATAACTTTTAGTGTGTATGGTAAGAATGTGGTAGATGTTTAGATATAGAATAAAACAGGAAAATTATCTTGAAGCTTATGAATTCCTTCAAATAAATGGGCTTTTGCTTAAATAAATGAAAAAGGAGGTGGACTCATATCCCATAAACATACGGATTTAACAAAGCACAGGAGCCTTTCTCAGACCTGAGGGTGGCCTAACTAATTCAAGAGAGTAGCTGGGATCGGGGTGGGGCGGGGGAAGAAGAGGCCAAGAAGTTGGGAGGGGGGTGTGCTTTGGAGAGGGGGTAGATAGTGACAGCAGAGAATTCTTTATAGCTGTCCTGTCTGGGATAGCTGGCAGCCCCTAAAAAAAATGCTGCTTCTGTTCACTCTTCCCTTTCTCCGGTATCTCCCATTTTCTGTCATGTTCGTAGGGAATCTCCCTGTGCCTGAGATCACTGGTCACCTACTTACGCCAGACATCACAGCCACCCCCTGGCAGGATTGCTACATCACACAGATCATTGGGCCTTGCCCCAAGGTTTATAATTCACTGAGACTGAGGCTGGGGTCCAAGAATTTGTGTCTGTTTTCAGATCTAAAACCACTGGCCTAGTTCATCACCAACAGATAGAGCCTTTTTAAATCACTCCTGAAATTCCCTCAGGACTGGAGGCCTGACAAGTGGTGTCCACCTGTGGCACAACCCTCAGTGAAGGGTGACCACTAGCTAAACCCTGCATAGAGGGGAAGGCTAAGGCGTTAGACCTCCCCTCCTCCCAGGAAATCCTTCTCAGAAAAGATTACAGGGAAAGAAATGACAGGGCATTACTCTCTGCTGTTGGAGGGAAGGGAGGGTTTGCCTCTGAAAGGGTGCCTAGAGCAAAGGCTGAGAGACAGGAAGCGGAAATGGACACACACACACAAGCAGACAAAAAGACCTGGCTTCCATCAGCGGGAAGAAAGTACTCACAAGAAAAGAAGCGGTAAACCATGTTAGAAGAGTAATAAAAGCTAATCTTTTTGAAGTGATACATGTAAAGCTTTAGAAGTGTTATTAAAATCTTCACAAGGTGTCAGAAATCAAGGTACTTTATCTCTTAAAAAATATGGTAACTAAGCTTACAGAAATTAAGTCACTTCAGACTTATGTATTATAAGTGGAAGAGACCACCACAGCTGCCAACAATCATCTGGTGGAATTACATAGTATGTGAAATGCTTATTTGAGTAAGTGAATAGGGGCAAGCATATCTTTCTTACCCAAGAAAGATAACTCATAAACCCATTCTCTCTCCCACACTCAGGGAAGCAGTTTTAAAATCAAAAGAAGCACTGTGATCTATATTTCACCTTTGTGCCTGTGCCTCTTTCTTGCCACAAGTTTGAATTCTGGTTTGAATACCCCTGATTATAAATGCAGCCAAGGGGACTGTGATGTCAAAGATCACAGAACAATAAATATGAAAATCATTTCTAATTTTCACTTGTCTGTTTTCAGCCTGAAGAAATCGTTTATTTTGATACTGATGAAAGTATGGTGGAAGATCTAAAGAACAGGTGAAATCCTTATATATTATAATTACGGTATTTTCTCCTTGCTCTCTTGTTCAGCTGCCTTTCAGTCTTCTAACTCAGTATCAAAATGCCCTTTATAGTGAGCAGTAGAATCACTAAATGCCTAATATAACACTTCCACTCAGTCATCTGTCTCTTGGTACGTGAAGAAAGAAGCTGTCTCTTTGCCTTGAAAAATACTCTTTGAAAACAGTCTAAGTTAAAAATTTATTAATCTAAAAACATTGTGCTATTGTTGGAAAGTTCTCAATTACAGACATATAGCGATCAGAATTCACTATTTAATATTTCTTCAAGGTACAGGAAGGGTAAAGCCCCTCAACTTGAGGTATGGTAAAAATGTGACATAGGTAATAGAAACATCCAGCGTATCTCTCTGAAGCACTCTCTCTTTCCCCAAAAAATGCACAGACGTGCACATTCAAAGGAATTGTTTATTTAAGCCTACATTGACACAGCTTTTGTGGAGGTCTTCAATCCTCCAACAATGCCAGAAGCATCTACATCTGACAGCCTCTGACTCATGCTTACAGCAGGCTACTGTGTATTCACCAGCATCTGTCCTGATAAGTACAGCACAACAGAAGTCATTTGCCACTTTGTGTATTATCACTACTACCACAGTTATGTCAATAATATATGACCTTCACTCTTAAGACTTTTTAAGGGGTAGGCGAATGGTTTCCATCTTTTGGTTTTCATATCATTTCTAGAATTATTTAAATGTGCAGCTGCAGGTCTCAGGCTAATGAATTGGAGGTGAAAAATGTTGACGCAATCCAACAGGTGTTTCTGTTGCACAATCGCTATTGAGTGTGTTCCACAAACTGAACTATTTATACTAAACTACTTCCACAAACTCTGGACTATTTACACTACAGGCTCTTCTAAGAGAATCCCATCAACCCATTCTGTAACATACATCTATTCTCCCCAGAAAAGAGGCTTCATTGGAAGGCTTTATCAACAATCCTACACTATTTCCTTTCCTAGAAAAGTTACTTACCAGTTTACTAAGGATTGGGTAGACAGGCAAAAATATCCCTGCTCTTATGAAACATACAGTCCAGTCAGGGGACTACTCATTAAATTTTCTTTCCACTTTGTTGCTGAATTAACTCATTCGTGTTAACATTCCCAGATCAGAGATCTTAGTTTTTGTAAAGGAAGTTTCTGGGAAATACAATGTCTTATGTCAAAGAAGGGTCTTGAAAATTAGGAATGGCACCCCAGTAATTTGATGGTAGATTCTGTCCAGTCACTCCCAGTAGTCAGGTAGCTGCCGAAATACAGTTGAAGGAGATGTGCATTTTCTGTCTAGTTGCTGGCTACGTACAAAAGTTTGCTGCTTTCACAAACCAAGAGGTCACCTGTTTATCTTAATGAATATGAAAGAAAGCAAATACCTCTAGCCAGAGGCTTGGATTTCTCCTAAATCCAAAAGTATCGTTCTCATATTTATACATTTATTAAATGGGTTGTACTTTGCCATAAAATAATTGTTGCATTCTTCCTGTAGAATTGAAAGGACCCTAAAGTGTAAAATGATGGAATGGCGATCTAAACAGCCAACACGTTGGAATAGACAGTGCACTTTTGTTTTGCGACAAATCCTTCCTAAACTAGAACATGTCACCGGAAGTTTGGCTTCATCTCAAGAAGAAAGTGAATTGGAAAAGCTTCTATCATTTTATTGGGTTTGTTTTAGATTTAATGCATTAATGACATTTGTTTTATCTATGTTTTAATTGCTAGATTATTGTAATCTTAAATATCCCTGAAATTCATCTTGCTCCTACATGATAGTTACAAAGGCATTAAAATTCATTTATTTATAGAATAAGAAATTTCAAATGAAGTGAACATTTATTACCATGACCATATTGCATGACATTTTCTTGAAAGCAAAGATGTAGAAATTTCACTTTGGAGTGATATTCCCAGAAAGAAACCACATGCAGTGAAGAAACTAAAAAATGACTAGTCTATATGGTAGTGATAGAATGGAGTTTCTGTTCTTTGTTATGGGCAATAAAACTCCAGTAAGACATAATATCTTCTACGTGAAAATTACTCCTGGGCTGAATCTTACAGCTTGGATTTGATTCGTGACTCACTTGCTTTGACCTAACTTCTCTACACATTCTACTCCATTGGTAAGAAAAACAAGGATGAAAAATAGTTACTAGGTATTTTGTTCTCAAGATTGAGAGATATAATACTTATAGCGCCCGTATAAGTATTTTGTAAATGTTTATTATTTATATTCTATGAGCTAAACACTGCAATTAGAACTAGAATGATAACAGTAAATAAGATGGGTACAATCTTGTGGCTTCAGAGACACTGTTGGCTAGTTAAAAAAAAGAGAGGAAAACATAATTGCACTACATCTAAATACTAAGCATTAAGTCAGCCAGAGAAGGACAGTGTAGTATACAACATATGAGACCAATTCAATTTTAAGGATCAGGAATATAAGACTTGAAAGAAGTTTATTATTGTTATTTGTGGATTACTAAATAGATCATTTTATAAAAGGTAATGTTTTATAAGACTTTCTTCCTACAACATAGCTGTTATTTTTTTTTTACTTTTATTAATGAATCACCCCATCACTTCTCAGCCTTTTGGCTAAGATCAAGTGTAATATTAATGAATCACCGTGAGGGTACAGATATAGATTTAATATTTTCGTGTTTGTGTTTCAGTCATGCACTGCTTGCATACCCATCTCTCCACCAGTGCCCGTTCTCCACTGGTGACCCCAGCATCCCTCCCACCCTCCACCCCATTCCCCCACCCCACCCTGCCTCTGTGGCAGGGCATTCCCTTTTGTTCTCTCTCTCTCTCCTTTTGGGTGTTGTGGTTTGCAATGGAGGTATTGGGTAACCATTGTGTTCAATCTATAGTCTGTTTTCAGCCCACCTCTCCCATCCCGAGAGGTCCTCCCACCACACTTTACTTGGTGTTCCCTTCTCTATCTGAGCTGCCCCTTCCTCCAGCATGTGAGGCCGGTTTCCAAGCCATGGAGCAAACCTGGTACTTATTTCTACTATTCTTGGGTGTTAGTCTCCCATTCTATTGTTTTATATTCCACAGATGAGTGCAATTCTTCTGTGTCTGTCTCTTTTTCTATCTCATTTCACTTAGCATGATACTTTCCATGTTGACCCACTTATATGCAAAGTTCATGACTTCATCTTTTCTGACAGCTGCATAGTATTCCATTGTGTAGATGTACCAAAGTGTCTTTAACCAGTCATCTGTTCTTGGGCACTTGGGTTTTTTCCAGATTCTGGCTATTATAAACAGTAACATAGCTGTCATTTAATGAATGAAAATTTAAATCAGTTCTAACTTCTTTCAGACTGCTCACATATATTTCTTATTTGCAGACAAATTTATTTTATTGGTATTATTCTAAAAAGTGAAAGTATGTGGAATGTTGAATGTGCAGGCTCTTGCTTTAGACCTTGTACTCGTCACTCTCTGTAAAGTGGAAATTATAATAGAGTCTGTGTCACAAGGCTGTTTAAGGAGTAAATATGTATGCAAATAATTTAGCACTATTCCAAGAACAAAATAGGTAACCATGAAATAGTTATAACTGTCATTGTTTTGAAACTTTGTAATATATTCTGCATGCAGTAATTGCTAATTATGTATATAATTGTAATGTTTTTGCATGATACTCTTTCATCCAGGTTTCAGGATTTCCTATCCAGATGCCATACACTGATATCCAGTCAGTTGTTGATGCTGTGTATCAAACAGGAATTCACTCTTCTGAATTTCCCCAGGTGGAATTTGCTCTTGCAGTGTATATTCACCCATACCCAAGCAACATATTATCTGTGTGGGCCTATTTGGCTTCCTTAATTCGCTATCAGTAAAAAGAAGATGGAAAAAAGAGAAGAAACAACCAGAATCTGTCTGGTAATTTGATATTTTGCTAATACTCCTCAAGTCCAGTCAAGTATGAGCCTAACTTTTAGTTCACCTTTTGAGTTATGCACCTTGGAGCCTCACTTTCTGAGCCTTAGTCTGAGTCTTTAAAGACGAACCTTTACTCTTCAAGTTTGGCAGTAGGTTTTTATTTTGGCAAAGAAGTAACCCCAGCCTATCCTGCTCGAGCCAGTGTTATTTAGAGAGTGGGCTTTATACCACCGCCAACAAAATCACCTCAAGTCTTGTTGAAAACAGAGATTTCCAATACCTACAACACCTCTGGGAATGGAGCACCAGAACCTACATTATTTTAAACAAACCCCAGGTAACTCTGGTGACCAGCTATGAGAGAGAACTCTGCATTACAGAATGTTGTTCTTACATATGTAATTACATAAAATAAGGTTGTATATTTGATGCTGGTTCTTTTTCAATTGCAGATAGAAGCTGCTCAAATAGAAATCTAATGTCATTGCCTCTTATAAGAAAATAAATTGTTCAGTGACTAAAAATAAAAAAATCTTTCATTGGGGTTGACGGCTGTGATCCACTTTTTGAGACTTCTCAGCAGTTTTTACTTGACATGCTACTGACCTAAGTTCAAGTATTTGGAAGGGACTCCCAAAATTCTAATATGCTCCCCTGATTTTGTAAGAAAGGGATTAAAGGGGTTTGCCAAATCTCAGGGATTTCTTTATCTTTTGTGAGAACCTCCTCTTCAACTCTGTGTATAGCACCTTTCTGCATCTTTTCTTTCTCAGTAGTGATCCACGGAGGCCCATCCAGATCCTGCAAACTCAATCAATAAATAAATAAAACAGAGCTCTAAGCTGGAAGCTTGTATGTTCTGGAGTTTTATTTTTCCTGTGCTTCACTAAGAAAAGCATATTGTTTCCCTAAAAGTTGCAAAAATAATTATTCTTCTTCCCTTCTGTTGTCACCATTGTTTTCCTCCCACTTGTTACCATCCTGGACATCATACATCTGTAATAGTGTGCTGGAATCACATACTTTGTTATGGTTTGCCAGCCACGGCACTTGTGGCACCAGAGACTAACCCTAAAACTTTGCGGGGTTGCACTCAGGAATGTGGGGGCGTGCTGGGAGCTAAAACTCTCAGCCTCACACACACAAAGCAGATAGGTGCTCACCCACATCATATTACTTAGTAAAACAAAAACCAAAAACCACCAGATTTCCGAAGGTTGATGAGATCCAACTATGAGGATAAGAGGAAAAAGTAACAATGAAATTCACATATTTGACTGCAAGTGTTATAGGTCTTGAGTCTGAGCGATAAGTGGGTAGGGCGCTTGCCTTGCATACAGCCAACCTGGGTTCAATTCCCAGCACCCAAAACCCCCTAGGGAGAGACCCCTGACTGCAGAACCAGGAGTACGCCCCGAGCACAACTAGGTGTGACCCAAAAGCACAAAACAAAACAAAACAAAACAAAAAAGTTACAGAACTTCTTAGGTCACGCCTACAAAGTAGAGATCAATGACCTCCCAGATTTATACACAGGTATCTCCCAACATATATCTTTTCTTCCAATATGCCTGCATAGGCTAGTACCAGAGAAGACCTTATCTGTAGCACTGTCGTCCTGTTGTTCATCAATTTGCTCGAGTGGGCAACAGTAACGTCTCGATTGTGAGACTTGTTGTTACTGTTTTTGGCATATCAAATACATCACGGGTAGCTTGCCAGGCTCTGCTGTGCGGGCAGATACTCTCAGTAGCTTGCCAGGCTCTCCAAGAGGGACGGAGGAATCGAACTTGGGTTGTCCATGTGCAAGGCAAAAGCCTTACCCGCTCTAGTCCAACCAAACTTAATATTACTAGAAAGTAATAAGTAAATCCAAAGGGATGTGGATAAAATAATAAGGTGTTTTTCCTCTCCAAAGAAAGAATCTGTATCTCCTGGCATGTATTAGAAAATGAATTTCAGTTTTTTATATTAATATGTTTAAATTCTGTATGAAGATTTATTATTAACCAGTCTTCCACATTGTTTATAGAAACAAAAAAATGAGATGAGTGTAGGATAACATAGGTTGTCAAAGACATGCCAAATTCATGGCCAAGATATTTTGTTTATACTTGTAACTATTTTAACTATGATTTTAGAATCAATAGGTTGCTGAAGAAGAAGGTAGAACTGTTCAGAGGCAACCAGAGAGAGCTTTATTACATGCATTTTCACAAATGTGTGTATTCCTCAACTACAATTTTTACCTAAACACTGTTCAGCCAAATGAACCATTTCTTTTCATGTCACTGTTTCGGACATACCTGCTCTCCAGTATATCAGTAAAGTTCTTTAAAGCATTCCACAAATAACTCTGGCGCAACCACTGTGTACAAGACACTTAAGTGGGTGTGTCTGAAGTGTGCTTGTCAGATCAGTGAAAAGAAAAAGGTCTTACATCTGTGAGACTTACAGCCCTACAGGGGAAGCAGATTGCCGACTGAGATGTTTTCAGAGTGTGATCAGGGCAGGAGCAATAGATAGTGCAGCAGGTAGGGCTCTTGTCTTGGACGTGGCTGATTCAGGTTCAATCTCCAGCATCTTAAATGATCTCCTGAGCTCTGCCAGGAGTGATTCCTGAGTGCAGAGCAAGGACCACCAGGTGTGCCCCCAAAACAAAACACAACAACAACAAAAAGCTAGGTATATTGAGTGCTGTAAAGGAAGCAAATTGGATGGTGAAGATGTTGGTATAAGGGCAGAAGTAGAATGATCAAATACTGAAAAAAATACTTCAGCAGAGGGGGCTGGAGGGATAGTGGATCGGGTAGGGTACTTTTCTTGCAAGTAGCTAACCCAGGTTTGTTCCCAGGCACCCCCTGTGGTCCCTGAGCTTGCCAGGAGTGATCCCTGAGCACAGAGCCAGTAGTACCCACTGAGTATTGTTGGATGTGGAAAGAAAAAGACTTGAGCTAAAAGATGGATTACTGATTAGATGAATTCAATTGAATAAAACAAACTTAACCACAGTTGTTTAGGAAAAATAGGGATAAGGAGGTTGTCTATATTCTCAATTGCATACCACACAACTCTAAAGATAAAATGAAATCATGCCGTTTGCTGCAATTTGATGAAACTGTAGGATACCATGTGATGTAGGAGAACAGATACCAGGTTAATATCACTCATGTGAGAAATATAAAGGGAAAACAACAAGGGAATAGACTGTCAAACAATAACAAGCCCATGGGCCTGGATTACAGAACTGAGGGAGAAGTGGGAATGGGAGAAAGAAGTAACTGGGAAACTCAGGTGGTGATGAGATAAGAAAGCAGTGTATATCGGAACCATAAATATTAAATGATTGTAAACAGGTTAATAAATAATATTCCTTAAATAGTAAAGGAATAAAATTTGACACAATAGAGTTTTTAATGATTTGTAAATCTGGTGCAGTATTGAAAATCTGTGAGGTCTTAGGTCTTCATTTTTTTCTCACCCATCTCCAAGCAGGTTTCTGTATAGCTCCTAACTTCTTAAACTTATGGGGTCACAACTGAATGTGGGGGATTGTGAAACAGTAAAAGGTTTCAGAATGCACAATGACAATTAATTTAAAAATCACCTCTTAATGAATCTGAGGCGTTTCTGGAAGCACTTAACCCGAGTTACATTTCTTAGGTGAAAAGGGGGTCGCAGGTGGAAAACGTTCAAGCATCTCTGCTCTAGCTTACTGTCTCTAAAGCTTTAACATGCGGAAGAATCACCTAAAGTTTATTGAATTATAGATTGCAGTGCCCCTATTCTCAAAGTTTCTGACTCACAGAATCTTGGATAGGGCCCAACAATTTAAATCTATACAAGTTCCCAGGTGATCTGGAAGTACACTTGGAGGTACTCAGCTCTAGCCCCACAACAATTTTAATGGCAAGAAAATGCAAAAATAAGTACTGGAGTTCCCTTTTGGAAAAGCTCACTTCTCAGAGACAAAAGTCTCTGTTGCTGTCTCTGCCTCTCTGTCTCTATCTTTCTGTCTCCCTCTTCCCCCTTCCTCAAAAATTGCAAATAAAATCTGTTCTACTTTTAAAAAGGTGTGTGTGGGGGGGTGGGTAACGCAGAAAGGGAAGAAGGAGGGAGGTAGAGGATAAAGTTGATGTCGCTAAAAGCTTCATATGGGGTCCAGGTGTGATTCAATATTATAACATTGAGTTTTTCCCTAATTGCCCCCCTACTATTTGTGATTCCCTATGTCACAGTCACAGCTGGCTGCAGCCAGGTGTGTGTGTGTGTGTGTGTGTGTGTGTGTGTGTGTGTGTGTCTTCAACTAATGTGTGCAAACACCATAGCTTTAAAGGCATATGACCCCAGAGAGTATTAAGTGTGTAATTCTCATCCTTAGAACAAAGGAGGGAAGGGAGGAGAGAAAAGTAACCTGTGCCCAGCGATTTTTTATTTACATTCTATTGGCCAAGGTTGTATCTTCCTAGCTATAAAGGAGTGTTGGAGACCTAGTTGTTGAAATGGATGTTTTGTACTCAAATAAAATAACTTTTCTGTGGGTGAAGAAGGAAGCAAAATATACTTGTAAAGGCTTCATGTCTTGAAAGATATAAGAAGGGGAGAGTAATAACAGGCTGGAGACCAGATCAAGTCATGGTAAAGGGTTCTGACTTGAAGTAATTAGCAGGGACCAAAGAGATAGTATAGTGAGTAGGGCGTCTGCTCTGCAGGTGTCCTACCCAGGTTCAATCTCCAGCACTGCATATGGCCCCCTGAGTCACACCAGGAGTGATCCTTGAGCAAAAAGTCACGAGTAAGCCCTGAGCACTGCTGGAAGTGGCCCAAAAGCAATAAAGTACAACATCATTACATCATTAGATGTAAGTAACTGAATAAAAATACTTTTCTGGGGCTGGGGAAATAGTACAGAGATTAAGGCTCTTGTCTTGAATGCTGCCTGCTGACCCAAGCAGCCTCCCTGATTCAATCAAGCACCAAGATGGTTACTTTGGAGCACCACCACATATGGCCTAAAACCCCAAGCACATAATAAAGAATTTTCCTCTTTCATGTCTGAGAATATGTTAAAATATGCTTATTTTTAAGTGCATAAATGTGATTCTTTTTTTAAAAAAAATGTTTGAGCACCCCGGTGGTGCTCAGGAATTACTCTTGTCTCTGCAATCAGGAGTCATTCCTGGCAGTACTTGGTGGAACATATGGAATGCCGGTAATTGAACCCAGGTTGGCCGCATGCAAGACAAGTGTCCTACTCACTGTACTATCTCTCCAGCCACTAAAAATGTGTTTTTTTTTTATTTAAAGCATATTTATTGAAACACCATGAGAGCAGTTGCAAAGTTTTCAGTTTAAGTCTTGGTCATACAATGATGAAACACCCACCACTTCACCAGTGCACATTTTCCACCACCAAAAACCCCAGCAACCCCCATCCCACACCCTCCCCAGACAATTTCCACGTTACCCTCTCTCTACTTTGATCACATTCAATATTTTGACACCACATCCACCATTATTTGAGATTTTACCCCAACACTCAGGCCTGCTGAAAAGGCAATATTAGGCAACTTGTTTTCTATTGCTGATTATGAATTGCATATGATGATGCGTGGCTGCTATTGCAGCCGCACAATTTTGGAATTCTGAATTTTTAATAATTAACTGGAGGGATTTCTACCAAAAGCTGCTGTGTTCCAAGCTTTGTTTCTGGGTCTCTGGGATCATTGCCAATAAGCGATCAGCAGCCAGAAGACTCTTGTGGGCGGTAACTCCTCAGTATCGTGGGGGAGGGGGGCAGATAGGGCCAGCTCCACCCCCATCCCATGAGGCCCCACTTCCCACATCACTGCAGACCCCTCCCTGGCTACCTCTGGGCCTCTGTAAGATGGCGGTAGCCAGGGGAAACAGGCCAAGGCACCAAATCCATTCCCACCTTTGGGGGTGGTCCGGTGCCGGAAACTAAAAATGTGAGGGGTTTTTTGTTTGTTTTTTGGGTCACACAGGGCGGTGCACAGGGGTTACTCCTGGCTTTTCACTCAGGAATTACTCCCGGTGGTGCTCAGGGGATCATATGGGATGCTGGGAATCAAACCCAGGTCGGCCGTGTGCAAGGCAAATGCCCTACATACCGTGCTATCACTCCAGCCTCCAAAAATGTGAGTTTTAAGTTCACATTTTTTCCTTTTTCTGGTTGCCTTGTCTCACCCACTTTATTTATCCCACTTATGTTAGCCCCACCCACCAGTTACCAGCATTGGAGCAATAGCACAGCGGGTAAGGCATTTGCCTTGCACGCAGCTGACCCAGGTTCAATTTCTTCATCCCTCTCAGAGAGCCTGGCAAGCTACCGAGAGTATCCCGCCCACACGGCAGAGCCTGGCAAGCTACCTGTGGTGTATTCGATATGCCAAAAAACAGTAACAAGTCCACAATGGAGATGTTACTGGCACCCACTCGAGCAAATCGATGAATAACGAATGACAGTGCTATAGTACTACCACTAATCAATCAACTGTCTCCTTCCATGACATTTTCTAGTATATGTATACATATACATATATATGTGTATACACATTTACATACATAATTATATAATCTGGTTTGCTTTATAAAATGGTACCATATTGCTTTTCTTTTTTTTTTTTTTTACTGATGAACCTCACTTTATTTTCTCTTCACCTTGATTAAGTTCCATATTTCAACACAAAACTCACTACTGTTGTGGAAGTTATATCCCCAAAAAAGATAACCCTAATAAGGAGGCATTTGATAATTAGTTTTCCATTCAAAGATTGTATGTTCTCAGGTGTTAGAAAAGGTCGCGCGGCCGCGTTAGCGGCCGCGCGGCTCGGATCTGTCCCAGTCCCGAATCCTGGAGCCGTGTTAGTTGCTGCTCAGTGGCGCCAGGGTTCCATCTGGAGAAGGTGTGCTGGCGGCACCTCCTCCTTCCGGCCCCCCGGTGTTGCTGGCCCCGACTCGGGTCCGGAGCATTTTCCAGGCCGCGTTGCTCACCAGAATGCCTGCCGCTTCTCTGTGGATTGTGGCATGAAGATGGCGCCGAGGGTGGGTCGAGGGCGTGACTTCCAGCGGCCGGGACCACTTGGAGTTTTGGGCTGCTTTTCTATATGTTGCTTTTCTCCGTCAAAAACATCAAAAACAGTGGGACTACTTCCAGTGAATGAATGCCTTTAGCACCACCAGGGGTGATTCCTATTCACAGAACTAGAATAAACTCAGATATAAACTCAGAAATAAACATGCCACTAGCTATGTCAAAAACCTAAGAAGTGTTTAAATGGCACACATATAGGATTTATGTCATCTTAGTGGATTAACACTTTCATCACAGTATAGCATCCCTCTTTATTCTAGGTTTTCTTTGAAATTTATTTTGATGTAGCCACTTCAACTTTCTCTGTAGTACTTTTATTGATAAATATTTTTCATATTTTAAATGTAATATTTTAGAATAATATTCACCTCTTGTTGTATAGACTTCTATATTTATTTATATTTCAATTGATCATTGGCTTGCACTATTACAAAATTACTACTCCCTCAACAAAGTTCCACTGTCGTCCCACCACCTAAAGAACCTGTCTCTCATTTCTCCAAGCACCTGGCAGCCACTGTAGTTTTCTATGAATTTAGAAGTTAGTCTGGGTTTGGGAGGCCAGTTTGTGTGTTTGCTTTAGCTATTTGTATTCCACATATGAATGAAATTGGTCACTGAAATAAGTTATCCTCACTCCTTGAGAAGTATCCAGAGGAGTTCAAAGTGGTTACTTCTTGGGAATGGGACTTGAGAACATGGAGGGAGTATAATAATGAACCGTTGCTTATCATTATAAACCTTTTAGAAATATTTGACCTCAACAGTGATGCATGAATAAGTTCGATATACTTTCAAAATTTTTAAAGCAATAATGATGAGATTTTTTGAGTGTATCTTTCCCTAAAGAAGACTGTAATTCTGTAGCAAGAGCAAAGAACATAAAACTATAAAATCAAATCTAAATGAAATATAAATCTATATATTTCTAAATTTCAAACTTCAAATTTCTAAATTTCAAATTTATATGAAATATAATCTCAGTCATTACTCAATTCATTTTAGAGATTACGAACATTTTAGATATTATGAACCTGAATCTCAGAGGAGGCAGCAGTATAAGGCTGATCTCTTAGGCAGCAAGCAGCTAATCAAAACTAGAACCCAGGGCTTCCAACTTGCAGTTCTATGCATTAGTAGAATATGAGGTAGCCTTTGAAAGAAATCCTGGATATTTTGTTATGAAACAATCAGACAAACTAAGTCAACAAAGGACTTAGCTGTTAACTAACGGAGAATGTAAAGTGATTCCATTTGTGCAAAAACAAAAATTGGGGCATAGAGATTATGTGTTGTACATGGTTATAAAAAATCTGAATATCTTTAGAAGAGAGCATAAAAGAAAATAATGTTGCTTCTGGGAAAGCTCGGGATTAGAGGACGGTGGAAGACTTGCTAGTGAGTATATGTAGTCTTCTACTCTAAGTGTTATGCTTTTTGTATATATATTTGCTTTAAAAAATTGGCTTTTCACAAAGATGGTTCCAAATGCAACGATGGAAGCCCCTTCTGTCCCATGGATAAAGCCAAGGTCAGAGCTCTGAATGCAAAAGAAAAAAAGCAATGTCTAAAAACCACAACTCCAAGATTTGCACTTCACCTTCCTTTGACAGCTGAAGGCTGCATAACAAATGGCGGCCCAGATATTCTTTGAAGATCGCACCAAGAAACACAAGCCTGCCACTGTCCAACTATCAACTTCCCTCCAACTACTAAGCTATGAAGAAGATAATTGACAATACTTCTATGTTCATTGTGATTGTCAGAGTCAAAAAGAACTAGATGAAACAGGCTGTGAAGAAGTCCTGTGACATTGATGTGACCAAGGCCACACCTTTATCAGATTTGATGGTGAGAAAGCCTACGTTCAGTTGCTTGCTGGTTGGGATGCCGTGGATGCTGCCAACAAAATTAGATCATCAGAACTGAATCAGGCTGACTGATTCTACATACACTTTTTTAAAAAAACTTTTTAAAAAGTAAAGAAATAGGGGCCAGAAATATCACACACTAGGTGAAGCATTTGCCTTGCATGTGGCCAACCCAGATTGGATCCTTAGTACCATATGTGACTCCCCAGTCCCACCAGGAGTGATCGTGAGCTCAGAGTCAGGAATAAGCCCTGAGCATTGCTGGGTGTGCCGGGAGCACTGCCCCACTCCCACACCCCCACTCAAAAAAAAATTTAAGTAAATAGAATTTAGAAATAAAATGAAAAATAAGCAGCAATTTTTTTTTGCCTTAACCCCAGTGAGTTCCAAAAGTTCTCCAGATAGCCTCTTCTCATGTCAAACCCATAAAATATCTCCTGCTGCAGCAGATACACTGGACTCTCTAGATCTCTTTACTCTGCTCATTATGTGGAAGCTCTATCTTTTTTGTTTCCATTCATTCATACTTTTGCTAGGTCTAAGACTAGGAGTATCTTCCCTAATTCTTCTTCGCTCCCAGCATGCACACCTTCATGTTTATTCCAAATCATGCCTTCTCCTCTGCCCTAGCTGTTCTACCTGCCTGAAACATTCCATCAACAGGTTCACTTCCTTCACTTCCTTTCTCTCAGCTTATCAAAAAAAAAAAATGGCCATCCACACTGGTGTAGTGATGGGTACTCAAACGTAAGCACAAACATTGGTAAATCTGTTACTGTAGCTCATGGTGATTCATTAAAAAAAAAAGGTCATCCAGTATCATTTTCTACACTTTTCTATTTTTCTTTCAGCACTTGTTGCCATTTGGAACTTTTGTTGTTCATTTATTATATTTACTTTATCAATTTAAATATAAACCATAAGATAACAAATTTAATTTCTTTAAGAAATTAAGTAAGGGGGCTGGAGTGATAGCACAGTGGGTAGGGCATTTGCCTTGCATGCGGCCGACCCGGGTTCGATTCCCAGCATTCCATATGGTCCCCTGGAGCACCACCAGGGGTGCAGAGCCAGGAGTGACCCCTGTGCATCGCTGGGTGTGACCCAAAAAGAAAAAAAAATTAAGTAACTAATTATATCCAGCTTACCCTAAGTGAACGAGGGGGAAATTATTATAAACTCCTATTTTATAGAGTAGATATTTATTCTTTAAAAATATTATTTACTGAGGGGCCAGAGCGATAGCACAGCGGGTAGGGAGTTTGCCTTGCACGCGGCCGACCCGAGTTCGATCCCAGACATCTCATATGGTCCCCCAAGCACCGCCAAGAGTAATTCCTGAGTGCAAAGCCAGGAGTAACCCCTGAGCATTGCTGGGTGTGACCCAAAAAGCAAAAAAAAAAAAAAATTATTTACTGAATCACAAATTGATTCTAAAGCATGTAAATCAATAGCCAGATGAAAAGAAATAGGGTGAGGTCCTAAACAAAGTAAATTCTGTCCTTGTGTAACTTGGCATACAGCACATGACCCACGGAAGTGCTATTATCAGCCAACCTAGAGTGGTTTTATATATATATAAACCACTCCAGATAGCCTCTTCTCATGTCAAACCCATAAAATATCTCCTGCTGCAGCAGATACACTGGACTCTCTAGATCTCTTTACTCTGCTCATTATGTGGAAGCTCTTTTTTGTTTCCATTCATTCATATATATAAAATATATATATATGGGCTGGAGCGATAGCACAGTGGGTAGGGCATTTTCCTTGCACTTTCTGACCCAGGTTCGATTCCTCTGTCCCTCTCGGAGAGCCCGGCAAGCTACCGAGAGTATCCTGCCCGCTACCAAGAGCATCCTGCCTGCATGGCAGAGCCTGGCAAGCTACCCATGGCATATTTGATACACCAAAAACAGTAACAAGAAGTCTCACAATGGAGATGTTACTGGTGCCCACTAGAGTGTAGGATAACATGGGGTTTGTCCTTTTAGCCTTGCCTTACGGGAACTTAGTTTACCTTAGAGCAATGGCCTTTCTGTATGGACACAGGAAGACATGGTCCCGACGAGGGACGGAATGGACCCAGGGCAAGCTGTGAGCTACCCTGGCATCAAAATGGGCCAGGCCAAAGTGCCACAATACTCAACTATAAGTTGAGAGCATTGTCATAGACAAACGCTGTCATGATCCAAGAGTAACGACGAGACTAGGACCCTGCTGGGGTTAGGAAGACTAACCTGGCCTGAGGACTGTGGTCTGGAATATATAGTGAGATGTCCTCAGGAAGAACCGAACTTTAAGTCTGATATATCTCTTACTGTGCTCATACAGAATGACATTGCTAGAAATAGTAGAAATTTACTATTTAAGCAGATTACTAGCTCACACCCTGACACACCCTTGTTTGGACCCCACCCTTGAGTGGATCTCCTTAGATGAGATTTTGTTAATCTCCTCAAGAAATGGTCTTACCCTTCTTTGTTGATTTGTTAATGTTAAACCCACCTTTGTGCTACTGCCCTATGTAATTTGTTATATAAACTAAGACAGTGGGGGCACTAAGGGAAGACAGAAGAAGAAGACAGGGAGACAGAAGAAGAAGACAGAGAAGACAGAGGAAGACAGGAAAGACAGAAGAAGAAGACAGAAGAGACAGAGAAGGAGACACACGAGGAGGACACAGGAGAAGAACAGAGAAGAGCCAGATCCACAGATCCAGAGAAAGATCCAGAACTGGGTGAGAAGAAGAGAGAGAGAATGGAATAAACTGATCAAGCAACCAGTTTGGACTTCTTCCTTCCATCGCCTACCCTTGACCAACAGCCACACACAAAGGTTCCAGAGCACCGAACATGGGTGGTGAGACAGAGCCTCCCGGAGAGCCCGAGGGTGCACACGCCCGTCAACGTGCCTTAGTTTTTTACACTAGAGCAAATCGATGAGCAATGGGATAAAAGTGATACAGTGATACATACGTATATATACATTTCTTCCACCCCTCTCGGAGAGCCCAGCAAGCTACTGAGAGTATGGAGCCCGCTCGGCAGAGCCTAGCAAGCTACCCGTGGTATTGGATATGCCAAAAACAGTAACAATAAGTCTCTCAATGAAAGACGCTACTGGTGCCCACTTGAACAAATCGATGAGCAATGGGATGACAGTGACAGTGATATATATACAGACATATACATATATATATAATTTTGAGTCAAACCCAGGATCTCTCCTTGCAGGGGTTGGGAGACAAACTGTGGTTCCGGAGATCAAAACCCATTGGCTGCATTCAAAGCAAGTACCCTACCTGCTGTACTGTATCTCCAGCCACTCTTTTTTTTTTTTTTTAACTTATTGGGTTTGGAGCTTCACCTGCTGATGCTGATTCTCCTGACTCTGCACTCAGGAATCACTCCTGGAAGTGCTCAAGGGACCTTAATGGGATGTCAGAGATGGAACCCTGGTCAACCACAGGCAAGGCAAGCGCCTGACCCCTAATTTTTTATTTTAAGTTTTTCTTTTTTTAATATTTGTTTACCATAATGTTAATGTCATTCAACTTATCCTTCACCACCTACCAGATGTTGTCAGTATCAAAGGGTTTGTTTTCATAAATCATTGTTCATTCCCTTAGTTTCTTTATATGTCACATGAGATCATCTCTATTTGTCCTTCTCCCTCTGACTTATTTTGCTTAACATGACACCCTCTAGTTCCATCCACAATGCAGTAAAAGGTAGGGCTTCATTTTTTTCTTATAACTAATATTTCCATTCCATATAGCAATTTAGTTATCCACTCGTCTGTCTGGCATTTGGGTTGTTTCCAGATCCGTGTACAATGTAGAAATTTATAATTTAAGTCACAGGTAAGCTATTTATGTGTGTGTGTTTATTTATAAAATGAATGGACATAAAGCTCTTTTGTCGTAGGAGACAAATCCAGAAAATATTAAGAATGGTTTCTAAATAAACATCTCCCAGTGAATAACATCTTCAAAGTTGAAACCTGGAGAGACAAGCTACTTATTATACTGATGATAATAGTCTGTGACCCAATTTGCTGAAAGAGTTTTTAAACAGGCCCTGTATATTTAAGTTACTGCAAAGCCAAATTATTGTCATAAATTTGCTTAGTGCAAGAATTGCAATCTGAGGAGCTGGGTAGTATTTAGCATTTTCTACGGATGAACTGTTGCTCACATAGACAGAGATCTTATTCAAATATATGAAGACATGTGACAAATAGAACAGATTCATGCAACATACATTCACAGAGGTCTTTCGGGACGCAGGACGCTAAGTCAAAGGAATAGGCGTTTCGTGATTTATTTTTTAATATAAGGTTAATCTACGGTCTCAGAAAAAGAAGTGAGGATCATTCTCCTGGCTGACCATCCACTTCCACCAAATAGGTTAAAATAAGATTAGATTCCTGTAATCACATTTCAGCACGACCTTAATTGATGATGGAGCGTTTCCAGTTTTGCCATTTTCCTGATTTACAATCACAGATGGTTAATTACATCCAATATGGATTTGACAAGCTAGGTTAGGAAAGGTACTCTTAACTCGCTTCAATCAGATCTCTTGGGATGGTGAAGCGAAGGTGATAAGAAAGGGCAGGAGCTTAATTGGATTTTTAGAAGTCGATTTTGAGGTGGAACTTGATAACAAGATTTCAGAGAAAGCGGAAATGGCTCAAGCACACCAGGGTGGTTTATAATCCCATGGAGAAGCCCCACTATTTATCGAGCTGTTTGCAACGTGAGCCGAAGTTCGGGCTGATTCCGTGTTTCAACGCCAAACTCAGCATCTTAAGTCCTCTTGCCGGCATCGGGGGCCGTCGAAGGTTCTCCTAGCAGGTGAGTGGCATGACCCGATTGGCCACAGGGATGGTGATCAAGCGTATTTCTTCGGCGCTCTCCTCCGACTTCTGCCCCGGCTCTGCGGGGCTTCCCGGTGGGTGCTGGCCGGGTTCTCCGGGCCACGCCGAGCGCGGGGGTCAGCCCGGGCCGGCGCGAGGATGCTGCCCGGGTCGCCCAGCGGCCGCCCAGCCTCCGCCGGGCGCTGCACCTGGGCCCGGCCCCGGGCGCGGATTGGACGGTTCGGGCTGACCCCGCTGTATCGCGAGACGAGATTGGCAGCGGCGGGGCCGCATGTGCCCCGGCGCTGGCTTTGTACGCGGAACCGCCTGCCGGTCCTTTAACAATGGGCGGCGCGAGCGCCCCGGCGCTGGGCCCGAGCTGAGGCCGGCGCTTCGCTGCCGTGTCTCCGCGGCATGCGCGGGGTCGGCCTTCCCCGCACGCCGGCGGGACGGGGGCTGTGAGGGCTGCGGTGACGGGTGAGAGGAGGCCGCCGCGGCCGCTGCCAGGCCCGGGCGGGGTACGGGGGCATCGGACGCGCCCGGCCTTTTGTTCGCCCGACTGGGGCCGCGCGATCCCGGGCGCTGCTCGGGACGCGGCGGGCACGGCCTGGGCGCGCGCGGGCCCGCCACTGCGCGTCTGTCTCGCGGCTTCTCACTGCAGGGTGGCGGGGTCGTGGTGGGGGGTGGCGTACTGAGGCGGTGTCAGGGGGTCTCGGACCCTCCGAGTCGGCGGGAGAATTCGAACCCGGGACCGGGGGGAGCGGAACCCACCCCCACCCTCAGGAAGCCTCTGCAGAGCCTGCACCTGAGTCCTCTCCTTGCACGAGTTCGGGGTTGCGGGGGGGAGAGGGGGCTCCGTTCTTTGCCCCGCACCCAGCCGGGCGGTCCCCGAAACAGGCTCCCCCTCCTCCCCCGCCGCCCCCGGACGGCAGCTCGAGCCTCGCCTGGGTCGGGGTCTGGGGGGTGGGGGGGGCGCCCCGGGAGCCCGAGGTCCGAGCCCTGACGGAGCGGGCGCGGGGGGTCGCGCGGGGCGTCCCCGGCCGGTGACCGCGCCCGCGCTGTGTCTTGCAGACGAGTGGCCGCGTCTGGCCCGGCGCGCCGCCCGCGCCCATGGAGCTGGAGGGACAGTGGTGGCGGGGACAGCTGGCTGCGGACATCCACCAGGCGCTGCGGTACAAGGTAAAGCCCCCGCGCCGCCTCCCCCAGCGCCCCCGGGCCGCGGGGTCCCGGCAGGTGCGCCGACGCCGCGAGCACCCAGCCCCGGAGGCTCCAGGGTCAGCACCTTCTTGTTCCCGGGAAGGAGCCCCAGAACCTGCGGTGTAGGGTGGGGCGTGGTAGTGGGTGCGATGCTGAGGGTCTAACGAGGTGGAACTGAGTTTAAAGCAGTCTTTGGAAAGACACACGCGCCGAGACTTTGTTTGTTTGTTTGTTTGGGTTAGTTGGTTTGGGGGGGGGGGTGGCTTTCATTTATTTTTGATCCAAACAGCTCTCCTTGGGCTGTAATTGCTTTTGCATGCAGCTGTCTTTTTTGTCACATCGGTCCGGAAATTTCCCAGCCTTTCTACTCACTTGGCGTGAGACTTTAGACTGAAGTTCCTTCATTTCCTGTTTCCGGATTTCCTTATGAATAGCGATAATATTCCTGTGGCGAATAATGATAGAATGTGCTGTATGGGACGATTGTGGGATTAAAATAGTTAATACTTATCCGTGTAACTTAGTTAGAAAAGTGCTTGCATATCTGAGTTGGGAAAACTCATCTGACTGTTCTCTTCCCGGGAGACCCCCAGATTTGAGACTCCTCAGAAAGCTGTAAGGTAGAAAGAATTAAGGACAGCTTCTAGGTATTGGAGGGGGTAAAAATGCACTTTGCTGGCAAATTCAAAATTGTTGAATTTATTCTGTTATCTCAGTTTATCTGCCACATCTCTGCTTAAAGGGTTAACTCTACTTGCCTTTTTTTTTTTAATATAACCTTAAGAAAAGTTATCATTTTCCCCTTGGATATAGGCAGAGAGAGAAAGAGAAGCAATAATAAATAAAAATTGACTGATGGAGTTGAGATATCTGGGATGATAATGAACTTGTATTTCATTGGGGGAGCGGCATTATTTTGTTTGTTAGCTAGGATAAATAGATTATAAAACCCAATTCTGACTTAAATTGTTACAACTGTACCCTTGGTAGGGTGCTTGCTTTGCCTGCAGCTGACCTGGTTTCTATCCTTGACATCATCACATATGGTCTTCCAAGCTCTCAAGGAGTGATCTCTGAACACTGCGGGGTGTGGCCCTCCTAAAAAGAGAAAAAATAAATTGTAAATGCTACTTGTCAATTCTTTCAGTGTCTTTTTGGTACTTTTTTTTTTTAATGAACCTCATCCACTTAAAATACTATATGTACCACAGAAAATTATCTCAACTTTGAAATGCTTCTCTGAAGTTAACAATGAGTTGCATGTTTTCTATTTTAAAATTATCCACAGGGGCCAGAGCAATAGTATAGCGGGTAGGGCATTTGCCTCCACAGCAGCCAGCCGGGGTTTCATCCTCTGCATCTAGATGGTCCCAGAGCAAGGCCAGAAGTAATTCCTGAGCTCAGAGCCAGGAGTAAACCCTGAACATCCGTAGGTTTTACCAAAAACCAAAAAATAATTATGGTAATTAAAAAATAAAAAAATTATCCAGATACTTTGGGTTTTTGTTTGTTTAGATATCAGTTATCTCATGATCATGTTATTCTCTTGAGGGGGAGAGTGTCCGCATCCAGCTGTGCTCAAGGATTATTCCTACACTGTGTTCAAGGATCACTCCTGGCCGCGCTGCTCCGGGGACTGTAAGCAGTGCTGGGGTAGAACATGGGTGGACTGCCTTCAAGGCAAGCTCCCTGTCTGCTCTACTAGCTCTAGCTCTGGCGCCAAAACAGTCTTTTCCAAATGTCAACCTTTGTCTTTCAGTTTGTGGTAAAAGTAATTTTTTATATTAATGACACTTTTTTTTTTCTTATTGGGTCACACCCAGAGATGCATAGAGATTACTCCTGGCTCTGCACTCAGGAGTTACTCCTGAAGGTGCTTAGGGGACCATATAGGATGCTGGGAATCGAACCCGGAGTGACCGCGTGCAAGGCAAATACCCTACCCACTGTGCTATAGCTCCAGCACCAATGATACATTTTTAATATATCTGATTAAATTGAAACATGTGGCTTAGAGTATTTTTCTTGGTAATTTCTGTAGCTCTTTTATTCTTATATCTTATGTATAATTTTAATCCTAAGTGATTACCTGAATTTTGTGGTTTAGTTTAGAAATATATGTTTTGGGGGTTTCGGAGGTTGTTTTTTTTTTTTTCCCCTTAGCAGATTTGTTGTATGTTTTTGTGTATTAGACTCTTGGGAGTATCTATCCTAGGAGTAAGGTACACTGTCAGGAAAAGCTTCAGGATTTCACAGAATGAGATAACACTTCAGAACACAGGTTCTGAAGGAATGCCATTGAAATTTATCTTGGGCTACCTGTGGCATGCTGTCCTAAGTTGTCTTTAAGCTTTATGTAAGCTTACATTCATTATGATTTGAAAATATGGCCAAAATCTATAAAGAATTTGTTCATCAGTAAAATTTAAATATGTAGCACTTGGAAAAACCACAGAAGTTTAAGTTGAAATCAACTTTTCTCATAGTAAACATGTTAATTCCAAACTATTAGGTGATTTCGTTAGTATAGTCAAATGATTGTTTAGTTAACAATTTTGAGGGCCCACATTATACAAGGCAAAGCCAGGTGTTGAAGTGGTAGCAATGAATGAGATAAGCGTTACCCTTGCTTTTATGGAATTTAATATAAAAGGCATTTACCTTGCTCGTGGCTCCTAAGGTTCTATTCCTGGCATCCCCTGTGGTCCTCTGAGCATCACCAAGTGTGGCCCCAACCCTCCAGACTCGCCCAAATTTTTTTAAATAAACGGAAGGTATTTATTTAATTCAGGGTTTGTGGAAGAGTAATTGAGGTGGGCAACACACAAGGCCAGCACGCACAGACACACACACGCCCCTTTCAAAATAAAAACAGCTGTCTTTAATTCATGGGTCTTTGTTTTACTATGTATATTGGTGTCTTAAATGTTGAGGTGGCGTGCACACACACACTCACACACACACCCTTTTTAAATAAAAGCAGCTGTCTTCAATCCATGGGTCTTTGTTTTACTATGTATATTGGTGTCTTAAATGTTGAGGTGACACACAAGCACACACACACACACATTTTTCAAAAATAAAAACAGCTGTTTTTAATCCATGGGTCTTTCTTTCACTATGTATATTAGTGTCTTAAATGTTTGGGTCTTTTCAGGAGACTTAGGATAGATAGAAGCAATACTAGCTTTATGAGAATAGTAAGAAACTATCCCATAGAATTGTACTTAAAATAGAGATCAGCAAGGCAGTTAAGATGCCTGCCTTGCATGTGGCCCACCATTTGTAATCCCTAGCACCCCGTATGTTCCCCCAAGAAAGTAGAGTGAAGAGTAAGCCCTGAGCACACTAGGTATGACCCCGCAAAATAGTAATAATTAAAAAATTAAAATCCAGTGGTAGCTATTGGGTTCTTTGCCTTCAAAAACAATATTTTTACTTTCTTTTTTTTTTTTTTTTTTTTTTTTTTTTTTGCTTTTTTGGGTCACACCCAGCGATGCTCAGGGGCTACTCCAGGCTTTGCACTCAGGAATCACTCCTGGCCTGGCGGTGCTTGGGGGACCATATGGGATGCTGGGAATCGAACCTGGGTTGGCCGCGTGCAAGGCAAACGCCCTACCTGCTGTGCTATCCACTCCAGGCCCCTAGCTGTGTTTCTTTAAGTGAGTCTTTAAGACTTGTGTGGGACTCGTGACTTTCTTCCCCTCGCCCACCTCATGAGCTGAGTTTGATTATAGATACTCCTATAATACCTTGTGGTTATATAATATTCTAATACTCTATATATTAGTTAGCTGTGTCTGTGTTCCTGGTATTGTTAGCATAGTATCTGCTATGTGGTATGTGATCTGAACAAAGATAAAATTTGAAATTGTAACTCATAAACTTCATTGTAAAGATCTAAAGAAATAGTAAAGGAGAAAAAGTTCTAGGAACTACATAAGAAATTGGCACATTTCCTTTATTTGGATAAATTATTTTTACCTTCCAGAATCAAGCAGCTGTTTATGCTTTCCTCACTTGTGCAAGAATTGAAAATATAAATGATTCATTAGTGCTAGGGAGACAACTCAAGTGGTAGGGCACATGCTGAGTTCTGTTCCCCGCGTTGTACTGGCCCACACTGCCAGACTGATGCATAAGGGGTAGCTCCTACTTTAAAAGATCCAATAACCCTGATTCCACTAATTTTTTCTTCATATTGTGTTATAATCATTTGCTTTTTGGTGGGAGGGGGTCACATCTGGCAATGCTCAGGGGTTGCTCCTGGATTTAGCACTCAGGAATTACTCCTGACAGTCCTCAGAGGACCATATGGGATGCTGAGGGTTGAACCCAGGTTGGCTGCTTGCAAGGCAAATGCCCTCCCCACTGTCTTATTGCTCTGCCCCCCCTTCTTTTTTAAAAAAGGGTTTTTGGACAGTAAAGTTTAAAATCAGCTTTCCCAAACTACCTGTTTTCTGATTCCCTGCATTTACCATTTTCATCACATCATTGTTTTTTATTGTTGATTAAAAAAGATAAAAATATTTGCAGTTCTATACTTCCATTATACTCTTACTCAATTTCTGCTGCCCTTTATTTGATGACTCCCTATTGGTTGACATCAAACTTTATTTACTTTATTTTGAGATCATTGTAGATTCACATGAAGGCTAAAAAATGATGGAGAGCCTCATGTTGCCCAGTTTGTTATGGTGGTAGCAAAACTCTGGTACTGTTGTCACGGTGGGAATATTGGGAACTAATGTAGGCAAATTCAAGACTTTTGCTATCACTATAAAATTTTTTATACAGTCTATATCCATTTTATCATTTTAAGAATGTCATGTAATTTAATCCATACCAATTGTGACCTTTTGGAATTGACTGCTCACTAAGGATAATTCTCTAGATAGGTTGCTGGACATCAAACTTTTTACTCTACTGTTGCAGGACTAGAAAGATAATACACTGGGCAGGGTATTTGCCTTCCATGTGACCGACACGGGTTCCATCCCTAGCACCGTATCCATATGGTCCTCTGAGCCCTGCCAGGAGTAATTCCTGAGTGCAGAACTAGGAGTGACCTCTGAACACTTGCCAAGTGCGGCCCAAAAACAAACAAAAAATTTTAAAAAGTACTGCACCTTGACCTCCTTAATTAGTAAACTTCTTTGATTAAAGGGAATCTTTTAAATGTTTCTTTCTTGGACTAGAGTGATAGTACAGCAGGTAGGACACTTGTCCTTACATGCAGCTAACCCAAGTTTGATCCCTAGTATCCCATATGGTCCCCTAAACACCATCAGGAATGATTCCAGACTGCAGAGCCAGGAGTAGTAACTCCTGAGCATTGCCCAGCATGGCCCCAAAACAAACAAAAAAGATCATAAATAAATGCCATTTCTTTTTTTTTTTTTTTTTTTTTTTTTTTTTGGTTTTTGGGTCACACCTGGCGATGCACAGGGGTTACTCCTGGCTCTGCACTCAGGAATCACTCCTGGCGGTGCTCAGGGGACCATATGGGATGCTGGGATTCAAACCCGGGTCGGTTGCGTGCAAGGCAAACGCCCTACCCACTGTGCTATCACTCCAGCCCCTAAATGCCATTTCTTAATAGCCTTCCAGAAGGCTGTATCAGTTGTCAACCTGATAGTTTGTGGGTTTTCTATACATGTATCTCTTGATAACAGAAGCAAAAATGAATAAAGTCTAATGTGACCAGGGAAAGTATAATTTGTTGATTTTTAAATGAAATGATAAGTTTTTATACTTTGGGGCCCTCTTTTACTTAACCAATGAACTTAATGGCCTCTTTTTTTTTTTTTTAATTCTGAGTCTTTTACTGACTTGAAGCTACATAATAAATTATCCTTTCCTATGTGTTTGAAAAATGTCAAATTTATCTATAGGATCTCTAATCCAAAAGAAAGGAGTATCTTTTATATTGGCAGGTCTTTCATAGACTTTGGGGTGGGAGTGAGGGCACACCCACCAGTTCTCCTGTTCTCCATCAAGGGTTACTTCTGGCTTGGTGGTCAGAGTTAACTCCTTGTCATTTCTTAGAGAACATGTGATGCAGAGATGAAACGAGACCTTATGCATGCAAAGGCATACAAAGCATATCCTCCAGCTTTTGAGCCAATGCCTCATCCCTTTGGAGTTTTTAGTATTTTCATATTTATTTTCAGTTTTAGAGTTAGTATATATGGTACTTTCTGTTAGTATACAAACCTGTTAAGCACTATTTAAGTTATGCTGATACCATGAAATGAATTTAGAACATTTCCATCTCTTTCCCTTAGTCACTGTGATTTACAGTTATTCAATATTGTTGATAGGGTTTCATGCATACAACATTCCAACACCATACCACCGCCACCACCCCTACCAGTGTCTGTTTCCCACCACCACTGGGATGAGGAGCTCTCAACCACATCTACCCTTAGATTAATTTTCCCTCCTCAACCCCCCCCCACACACACACATATACACATCTCAACTGTGATGGTAAGCTCACTTCTATAGACCAATTTTTAATTTCTGTTGCTTTTGACCTTTTGCTATTCCCTTACTATGCTGCTTTATATTCCACATATGAGAGCTATCACTCTGTGTCTCTTTCTTGACTGATTTCACTCAGCATGATACCCTCCATCCAGTAGAACCTCTCCATCTTATACTATATTTTGGAAGTGTCTTAATATTACAGGCTTTTTCAACTCTATAAAACAAGTTCATAAAATGTGAATGGTGATGGATAGAAAAAAATTTAGATAATATAAAAGTATGATGGCAAAGGGGATACAAACTGCTTAAAAGGGAAACGAGGTTGGATTTAAAAATAATGGGTTTACACCATTCTCTACCTTTCATGTTTCTGCAGATACCACAATAGCTATAATAAGCAACATAGAAGTGTAACATCCCTGTATGGCTGTGGGTGTGTCCACACACTTGTGCATGTGCATGCCTAGTATCTGATAGGTTTTTGGTAAGGGTATTTTTCAGAAACATCTGATAAAGTAGGATTCCCCTCTTTTAAGTCTTGCTATAGGGGCCAGAGTGATAATACAGCAGGTAGGGTGTTTGCCTTGCATGCAGCCAACCCAGGTTCAATCCCCAGCATCCCATATGGCCCCCTGAGCACCACCAGAGTAAATTTAAATTCCTGAGTGCAGAGCCAGGAGTAACATCTGAGCATTTCTGGTTATGATACAAAAAGTCAATAAGAATAAAATAAAATGTTGCTATAACAAGGTCAGGTAGTATAGTGGTTATGGCACTGCCTTGCTCACAACCTACCCAGGTTCAATCCCCAGTATTGCATATGGTCCCCAGAGCCCTGCCAGGAGTGATTCCTGAACAATACTGGATGTGACCCCAAAAGAAACCAAAAAACATATGTGTATCTTGACCATAATGTAAGAAACCTATATGATTATAACTTGCCGTATTAAGAATAGAAGAAAGTTTTAAAAGCCATTTATTTTTCCTCTCAACTTTTTTTATTTTTGTGCTTCACTGAAGAAGGTGTGCTTTTTAGCTACCTGTATTACTAATCTTTTGGGGAGAGGAGATAGTAGCTTTACATTATGGGGATAATTCTATATTACATATTAGACTGAAAATTATTCCTCTTGATTTAGGAGCTGAAGTTGCCCTCTTACAAAGGCCAGTCCCCTCAACTAAGTCTCAGAAGGTATTTTGCTGACTTGATTGCGATTGTGAGCAATCGTTTCACTCTCTGCCCTTCTGCCCGACATCTTGCTGTGTATTTGCTGGACCTGTTTATGGATCGGTATGACATCTCCATCCAGCAGCTGCATTTAGTTGCACTTTCCTGTCTGCTTCTAGCAAGTAAGTATGACCAGAAATTTCTTTTGTCTATAAGAATTTCATATAGAGGTTAGTGAAGTATCTCCAGATTTCTTAGTTGTTTTAGAGTTTTGTTGAAAGTGTTTCAAGCATAATAATTCCTTACCAGACTTTTAAAATTGACTCAGGGGTCTTTAAAAACACATGTGCCTATAGCTGGGTGCATGCCCAGATTTGATCCCTTATAATCACGTGGCCTTCCAGGGACCACCAGGTTTAACACAGTAGCTGTTTTCCCCCAACACACACACACCCCAAAATTAGGAAAGATGTACCTAAGCTCCCCTTCCAGATTCTCTATAGATACATGTACCACTCCAGATTTGTTGAAAGAATCTACATTAGCCAATCTGGGTATTTTAACTTTCTTTAAAACGTCCTAAGGTAATTCTAGTGTACAGTTGAGAATCATTGTCGTTAAAGCAATGGTTTTCAACCAGGTTCATTTGCTCTTCGCAAAGACACAGGTGGTGTATGAGAACAGATTTTGGTTGTCACCATATTCTGGGAGAAATACTACCAGCTTGTAGTGAGGGAAACCAGGTCCTACACAGAGTATCCTCCCACAACAGAATAATTAAATGGTTTGAAGTATTCCTAGAGGACTGGGAATGTGACACAGTCAGTGGTAGAGCATTTGCTTTAAATCTGCAAGGCCCTGGATTCAATTTCTGGCACTGCGAGCAAAAGAGTTGAGGTTGAAAAACTGAAAAGATAACCAAACTGTATTTCACTGTATAATCATTGTAGATTCTGTGGCAAATTTGGGAGGCACAGGAGAAAAGGGATGCAAATGTGAAGCTTTTTACATTTGCATGTGTGCTAGTATTAAAAATAGTATAATATATGGTGGTGTCGATTTTGCAGTGAAATAATTGTTTTCTTGTAAGAATGCTTTCTAATGACTACATAATGAGTTGGCTTAATGAATTCTAGTTTCATATGCAGCTGCTACTAATGTGAAAAACTTATTCATCAGGCAGAACCACAGAATAGGTTGCAAGTCCAAGTCTAACATACTTATTATCAAGTGAAGAGTAATGTACTCTTGGGCTTTTTGGTTAACTTTTTCTTAGTATCTTTCTATTAAGAATTTCACTGTTATGCTAACTGAAGGAAAGGCTTAAGGAATTAAAACAGTTTTTCTTCTTTTAGTAGTGTGAAAACATTTTACTTTATACTAAAGTCCACTCTATAGTTGTGTTATAATAGAAATTTAAGCCCCTCTTCAAAGGACTATATTCCTCTAATCCCACTGGAGGCTTTGGGATCCAATTCTGCTAACTGTGTAGGAAACATGCTGCCACCTGAGTTCCTACCAAACACCTTTGTGCTTTTGCAGTAAACCTAAAACTAAAGGTAGGACTGTGTGGTACTAACCGCTCATCAGGTTTTCTTTTCCTATTCTTAGACTTCATTTGATCTGTTGACTTCAGTTAATTTGGTCTCCTTGATGGTAGTTTTGTAAGTTACTTAGAATTCTTTGTGGACCATGCTTCGTACAAATAAAACACCACTGAAACTCTTTACTGCTTGTAATTAAGTTGGAATATCCTTAATATCATGTTTGGATCCTTTTATCTGGACCTAGCCACCTTTCCGATCTCATTTTCCAACCTACCCTGTGTTCCTTGAGCCAGATTCTTAGCAGGATACTATCCATTTCCTGAATATCTACATTTCTTCTTTAGCCTATTGTCCTCTAAGATCCAGATACATCACCTGCTCCTCTCCCTTCTACCCAGAAAGCCAGACAGGTAATGCTTATACATTTATAAACATCCTTTAACCTTTCAATTAAGGTTTCATCTCATAAGTAATCACTGGTACAATTCTGTTTCATCGCTGCCTGAGAACGTTTTATAACTTATATAGGAGAGAAAAATAATCCACACATGACATATCTGATGTGTGAGGATTCACAATTGGAATGGTTTCTTTTTACACTATGGAATTTTAGTTTATTATAGAATCAGTTTATAGAGAGAACGTATAAACCGGACACATAAGTTTGGTTATATATAAAACAAGGTCATTATGAAAAATAACTTTCTGACTGCTGTGGTTACATTTTACCACTACCAAGACCCACTTGCTCTTGAATACCTGTGAATTCTTTAATTCCTTTGTGGATTGAAATTATGAATGGCATATAGTCTTTTATTTTATTTTATTTTATTTTATTTTATTTTGCTTTTCGGGTCACACCCAGCGATGCACAGGGCTTACTCCTGGCTCTACACTCAGGAATTACTCCTGGCGGTGCTGGGGGACCATATGAGATGCTGGGAATCCAGCCCCCAAATGGCATATAGTCTTTTAATAGACTGGCTTATATACATGATAAAGTTAACCACTATAACTTATTAAATTAATTCAAGGTTACAAAACTAGGTTTTCATAAAGTACATGTATACTACTAAAGCTCATGAGAACAAGAGTTGAATAAGAATTCTGTCCACCATATAGTGCTTGGTATTGCTGTCCAAAACCTGTAGCTCTTAAAATGGTCGAAAAGAATACATTTTGCACCATCTTAGGTAGGCTGGATGGTGTTTACAAAAAAATTTGCTTTTTTTTTAAAAAAAAAAATTTTGTTCTACTGGTTAAGGTTATGATTTTAATGAAGATTATTTACTGTGTGCTAGTAGGTGTATGAGGAATCCTCTATGGTGCCGTGGAATGGACCTGGCTTGGTCATGTCCAAGGCAAGCATTCTTGCCACTGTACTATTGCACCAGCCCCCATGCTTGGATTTCTAATTCAGACATGAATATTAAAAGATCTCAAAATATAACAATGAGTACTTTCCTTTGCACTTATGATTTGTACTGCAAAATACTATGTACATTGTTATTTTAAGTCTATAAGTCACAATTCCACATACAGACCATAAAGATTTCTTCAGTTAAAAGGAAGTACTAAAGCCATATGGTTATATTGATAATGGACCCAAACAGCAAATAAGGACACCGAAAATTGATACCTGCTTCCCAGGAAAGAGATCACAGGAGAGAAAAAAAAAAATCAGGTTCTCTTCCCTTTATTTTTAAACAATAATAAAAACAATTTTCATGTGTTTGTAAGATTATCAGTCTAATAAATTGATAAAGGATAGCAAAATTCATGGAAAAGTTTGAGACATCAAAAATTGAGATACAAGGGCCGGAGCGATAGCACAGCGGGTAGGTTGTTTGCCTTGCATGTGGCTGACCCGGGTTCGGTCTCGGGCATCCCATATGGTCCCCCAAGCACTGCCAGGAGTAATTCCTGAGTGCAAACAGGAGTAACCCCTGAGCATCGCTGGGTGTGATCCAAAAAGCAGAAAAAAAAATTGAGATACAAATAAAATGAGCAGTGATAATCCAATTTTTCATCTATCAGATTGTAAAGTGAAAAGCTTTGTCTAACATTGTTAACTATGGTTAACAATTCTTCTTTATGAAGAAGAAACTTTTGTTAAATTGTTAAAGAAAGCCTGTCTATATTCTCATTTCCAGTCTCATCTCAACTTCAAGATAATTTCTTAGTTACACAATACCTTGAGCAAATGATCAAAACTTCATCTCCAAGACTGCTCCCTATGCTGTCTGTAATCTCAATGCTGAGCACAGAAATCAAGGAAGTCCAGGATTTATATTCAAGGAGTTGGAATCTGAGAATTTCTTGGGATAAATTGGATTTATTTTTTAATGAGTTAGAAACGTTAGGGTTAGAGTGAAAGGTTATAGAGAATATATGAAGGAATTAATAATTAGAATGTTGAATCTTGTATTTCAAAGTTCTGTGTGCTTTTAGACCCATTTGATCATTACAGCGTTGTAAAATAAATAGATACCCATTTTATAAAGAAGTAATCTAAAATGCAAAAGTGACTGAAATTCCTGTTGCTAAAAGATTCCATCCTGGGAAATCTGTTACTATCCTAAATGTTCCAAACTAGTGGTTTTCAACTTCTGATCTGCAGAAATTTTCTAGTCTGTGAAGCTGTTGCCGCTTAATTGACAGTGATTTTCAACCACTGGTCTACTAGTACAAAAAGATTGAAAATAACTGTTTTAAACCTCTATTCACCAATCAAAGATTGTCTATATGTACCATTTCTTTCTTCCTTTCTTTAATAATAAAGACTCTCGATATACATTAGTACCTTTAACTTACAAGCTGTGTTTACTCGTTAGCCAACATATCTATAGCCTCCTTGCATTCTACTTTTATAACTGGACTCCAACTGTTAACCAGTCCTGTCAGCTAGACACTCTTCACTTTTTACTTTATACATGCTTTATACTTCCATCACTAGGGAGGGAGACAAAAAAATGCATTCTATGAGAGAAACATGATTTGAAAAACTGCCACTTACATTCATATGTCTAAATTAAAAATCCAAACACAGGCAATGGAGCAGTACCATAAGTGGTTAGGATACTTGCCATGGACAAGACCAACCCAGGTTCACTCCCTGGTACCACATATGGTTCCCCAAACCCTACCATGACTAAGCCCTGAGCATAGCAGAAAGTGACCCAAAATCCTTTCTCCACCCACCTCCACCCCATCCCCAAAGAAAATAACAAATGCATGGTTATTTACACAATAGGCAGATTCTTTTTAATTTTTTTTTATTGCTTTTTGGGTCACACCCGCCCCCGACGATGCACAGGGGTCACTCCTGGCTCTGCACTCAGGAATTATCCCTGTCGGTGCTCAGGGGAACATATGGGATGCTGGGTCGGCCGCATGCAAGGCAAATGCTCTACCCGCTGTGCTATCGCTCCAAATTATTTTTAACTTTGAAAATGAGAAAGCAAAGTCCTTTTTATTTGTAATAGCAAAGTGCTTTATAAACATAGAAATACCATAGATGCTTAATAATACAGAAATCTGTCTATTCTGGAAATTGTCCCCATATAACCTCATGTAATTCTTCAGTCTGTAACTACTGATTTGGAAACTCAGACATAATAAGCTTTTAGTTTGACTCAATTTGTCCCTAAATGAAAAGACAGACCTCTCTACCTAGTTTCTTGGCCAGTAAAATTGGTCTTATGCCATTTCTGTTTTCATTATTGAGAATTTCAAGGAGATAATAAGAAACATTCATGATCCTTGAATTAAACAGTGAATTATGATATGTTAATTTCTTTAAAAGCCATCAAACAGGCTAAAAATAAACTCATTAATTTTTATAATATTTCTTTGAAGTTTACTGCCAGTATTACCGCTGCTGTGCAGATGCAGGGCACTTAGAATACTTTAATGATTCATCAAAAGGGACTGAATTTAATTCCTAGGTCATTTTCCTTCTGAAGAATTCCATTCTCTTATGCTGAGAACAGTAGTTTCCTTTCCTATATGTGCAATGATGGTGCTAGGTGACCATCATAGAATATTTTAGCGCCTCGGCTGCTGCTGGCCAAACTTTTGAAATTCATCTCTGTGATTCACACTGGAAATAACTATCTATATTATTAAAGTCTGATTTATGTAAAAAAAATTTTAATCAGCTCCTAATTGCAACAATGTTTAATTAAGAAAGGTGTGTGTCTGTGTGTCTGAAGGTCAAAACTTACAGACTAAGAGAAATAATGAGCTTCTTTGGATTTATTGTAAAATTTGTAAAGTCATGAGTATAATATGTCCCAGCATAAATTTTTGCCGTAGTTTTTCCTCTCTAGCAAAGACCAAAGCACTTAGTAACTCTTATTCCCCAATCTTAAGGTAGATTGGTGGACTTGAATAGCCCTCACTGCCTCCAGTACGTTGAGCATCATATGTGGAAGCATAAATTGAGTACTTTGGCTCTCACTATAATAAATAACAAAACTACCATTTAATACATATTATAATCCCATCCCTTCTGGAAAAGGAACTTCACTGGGAAAATCATTTACCCTGTTTTAGCAATCTTTTTGGCTCCTCTTTATAAAAAGCTTTTTTATTTTATTGGTGTAGCTTTTGTTTATAACATTATAGAATTTTCAGATTATTAGCTTCATTCATCAACACCTGTGTATACTAGAGTGTAAACATCACCAAAAGTCTGATCTCTCTTATCTTCATCTAGTTGTTCCCACTTCCCGTACCCCTATTTTACCTACCTCTGTCTCCCTTTTCCCATGACCACTATTCTGATATTAGAATCTTAGTTGTTTTTTTTCTACATTTAAGTGGATAAAATAAAATATAAAATTTCCAAGAATGTTTTTTCAATGGATTTTGAAATCTGTTTCAAACTTATGAACATAATGAAACAACATTTTTATACAGGAATATGTAATAATATATTCTAACATCGGTAATTTTGAAAAAATGTAAGGGTTAAAGCTAAAATTACATAATATTGCTATTTTAGAATATTCCCAGGCAGTGCTTCAGTAGTCCTGGGGTCATTCTTAATAATACTTAGCTGGACAGTGCATCCTGAAGGTTTAATGCTTGGACCTGTCTCAGGCCTGGTGATGCTAGGGGCCCCGCTGTCTCCCCAGTATATTAATATAGCTATTCTTAACCTTTTCCCTTTTTTAATACACAGAATTTTTAATAAAATAAATTAATATACATCAGTGTTATTACAATATGGCTACCATCAAAATGCCAGTATTCCTCCTTCACTTTGAAGTTCCTTCTCACCAGCCTCCTCCCTCCCTGTTCCCTCTCACACCACCTTCTCCCACGTGGCAAACTCAGTTCTATGGACAAAGTCTCAGGGTTTGTTTTTATTGGTCATTGCATATTCCATAGATTTTTTTTTCCTTATATTCCACAAATGGACTGAGTGATAGCACAGTAGGTAGGACGTTTGCCTTGCACATAGCCGATCCGGGTTCGATTCCTCCATCCCTCTCAGAGCCTGGCAAGCTACTCATGGCATATTCAATATGCCAAAAACAGTAACAAGTCTCACAATGGAGACGTTATTGGTGTTGACTCAAGCACATCAATGAACAATGGGACGACAGTGCTTCAGTGCTATATTCCACATGTGAGTGATTTTTTTTTTTTTTGAGAAGTCTCCACACTAGGTTTTTTTGGTGGTTTTTGTTGTTGTTGTTTTGTATGTTTTGTTTTTTGGGGTTTTTTTGTTTGTTTTGGCTTTTTGGGGTCACACTCAGCAATACTCAGGGATTATTCCTGGCTCTCCGCTCAGAAATTACTACTGGCAGTTGCTCAGGGGATCATATGGGATGCCAGCAACCGAAACCAGATCTGCCCTGTGCAAGGCAAATGCCCTCTCCGCTGTACCATTACTCCGGCCCCATACTGTTTTCTTTAGAGACTGAAATGATGTTCATTCACTCTAGTGATGATTGAGAGTTCCTTTTACTTCATCCCCACCAGCACTGATTATTTCTGAACTTTGTAATTCAGACATTAGCACAGAATTTTTAAAGCAATATCAACTATCACATCCATACAGTTCATATAAAGATCTCTACTTATAATGCTTTGCAGTACTATAAGTTGACATACACTGATAGAAGGATAAATACGACTGTGGTTCCTGAAACATCACCAGGAGTAATTCCTGAGTGCAGAGCCAGGAGTGAGCTCTGAGCATCACTGGGATACTCAAGGAAAAAAAAATGTGATTGTACAACGTAATAAAAAGCAAAAAATATATATAATGTTAAATTTTATAAGCATAAAATAAAATAAAGTATAAATTAAAAATAAAAATAAAATAATGTATTCGATTTTCTTAAGTAAAAGAAAACATGTTTTTTTGGGTGTTCAATGAATGTAAACTTGCTCATTATTTCTTCTTTCATAGGGTAAAGAAGGACACCAAAGTTGTTTATCAGTGATTAGACTTACAGTCTATGGAACTATTTTAAATCTTAATTTAAAATACAAAATAGGGGTCTGGAGCAATAGTACAGCGGGTAGGGCATTTGCCTTGCACGAGGCCCGACCCGGGTTCCATTCCCAGCATCCCATATGGTCCCCCGAGCACCGCCAGGAGTAATTCCTGAGTGCATGAGCCAGGAGTAACCCCTGTGCATCGCCGGGTATGACCCAAAAACAAAACCAAAAAAAAAAAAAATAGAAAATAGTAGGAGGTAGCAGGCTTTAGTTATAATTTTTCCTTTTTCTGTGTACTGTCATGAGTCAAATACCAATGTGACCAGACAGCAGCTCTTTGGTTCTATTGCTAAATCTGGAAACTCCTAATAGTATTTGGTAGGTAGCTCATTTTCACCACCCATAAATCCTCAAAATACCTTAAGAGATTTTTGGTGGTATGATTTGTTATGATGGTGGAAAGTAAAGTAATTTGTACATAATCTGTAGTAAGTCATACTGGTGCTAGAGAATTTTTTTAGAGTATTTCCTAAAATGATTCATAATGAAGCTCATTTATTATGTTTTTACTGCTCCTTTTCTTTGCCAGAGGGATATGAAAGTGGATTTAAACTATACTTTTTTCCTTTTTTGGTAACAGGCTTAGCTAGGTTTTTGTTTTGAATAATGAGAGTGCTTGAGTTAGAGATATTTACCCAGTTCTCCTCCCCTGCCTAGTTTACTCAGTCTGTTTCTCGCTCTGGAATTGAGATTGTACAGAAAATACATTAAGAAGACAGCCTGAAGTTTAGCTATTTTCTTTTTTTTTTTTTTTTTTTTCTTTTTTGGGTCACACCTGGCGATGCACAGGGGTTACTCCTGGCTCTGCACTCAGGAATCACCCCTGGCGGTGCTCAGGGGACCATATGGGATGCTGGGATTTGAACCCGGGTCGACCGCGTGCAAGGCAAACGCCCTACCCGCTGTGCTATCTCTCCAGCCCCCTAGCTATTTTCTAATTCAATAAATGACATAAAATTCTTTGTATCTTCTATTCTAATGAAACTTTCTTCCACCATTCACAACCTGTCTGCTGGAAGAAATTTCTTCTACAAAGACTTAGTGATGAGAATTGAGTTATATTTTTCATTGGCACTTAATGATAGTACTGAGAAAATAGGCAAATATGAGCATCACAATTCTAACACAATTTTATCTGCTAGAGGTGGGAAAAATAATTTTGGCTCTATACCTTTACGGTTAGCACTTCTCACTTAGTTTACTAGACCTATCGTTTTACTTGTCTAACATTTTCTCTGTCTCCTTTTCATCTTACAAGGTAAATTTGAAGAAAAAGAAGATAGTGTGCCTAAGCTGGAGCAGCTCAATAGCCTGGGTTGTATGACTAATATGAATCTAGTATTAACAAAACAGAATTTGCTACATATGGAACTATTACTATTAGAAACCTTTCAGTGGAACCTCTGCCTTCCAACTGCTGCCCATTTCATTGAGTATTATCTCTCTGAAGCTGTACACGAAACAGATCTTCACGATGGCTGGCCAATGATTTGCTTGGAAAAAACTAAACTCTACATGGCCAAATATGCAGATTACTTCCTGGAAGTATCTTTGCAAGGTGAGTGGTTGTGGATGCCATCAAAGTGGCTTATAAGCTTATGACTTAAATATTCTGTTGCTTAAGTTTATTTTTGATGTCTCCACAGATTATGCCTTTCTAAATTATGCACCTTCTTTAGTAGCTGCTGCATGTGTGGCTTCTTCAAGAATTATTCTTCGTCTTTCTCCAACGTGGCCTACAAGACTGCATCGTCTCACTGCTTATTCCTGGGATTTTTTAGTACAATGCATTGAACGGCTATTGATGTAAGTGTTTCCTTATGTTTGGAATTATTTCTTTTTAGCTTTCTTCATGTAAAGACATCCTAAAACAACTTTTCAAGGCCACAAAACTTAAAAGAGATTATCTCTGACAGCTGCTTGCTACCGTACACAAGCTGCTTTATGATCAGTATTCTGAGACCCTCCTGCTGTTACCCAAGTGAAGTCTGTCATTGATTGTGCGATGCTAAGTTCATAATAGGGAAAAGAACTGCTCTCGGGTGTTTGTAAGCATGACGCTAACTTAAAATTTCAGTTCAGGGTGGCCTCATTCCCATTTTCACGTCTTTCAGTTGTGAAAATACCAGGATGTCATCAAAGTGGCAGCAATGTATGTTTGTTATGGGTATACAGCCCTCAAGATTACTAGCAATCAGTTCCAAGATTTGTACCAAGGGAGGGAGCTCTTAGCAGGATAAATAAGTTTTATTGAAAGACTAGTCTCTATGACTGCTACTTAGGTGGTAGTAGTCTATTAAATCAGCTGTAGAGGAATTGGGGAGTGGCATAGGACTTTTCAAATTTTTCTCAAGTAACATAATTAACATTTTCCCTTTTTTATACTTCAGTGCTCATGATAATGACGTGAAAGAAGCAAACAAACAGAGAGGACAGACAGGACCTCAGCCAGCACAACTCAGTGTGTTCCAGACAGCCTCCCAACCTGCAAGGCCAGTTCACTTTCAGCAACCTCAGTATCTCCATCAAACGCATCAGACCTCATTGCAGTATCGCCATCCTGTGTCAGATCAACCAAGCTGTCAGCAGATCGTATCGACCACACACACCTCATCTTATACACTACAGACATGTCCTGCTGGCTTCCAAACTAGTGTTCAGGGCCTTGGGCATGTGCAGACTGGTGTTGGGATGTCACTGGCAATACCAGTAGAAGTTAAACCTTGTTTGAGTGTTTCTTATAACCGGAGTTATCAGATAAATGAACATTACCCTTGCATTACTCCGTGCTTTGAAAGGTGATTCCATGCGAAGGGATTACCTAACCCAGACAGTTTTGTGACAGAGATCTGGGGTAAGTTTTTTGTAAACTTCTCTTCAAAAAGAAAGGGATCCAAAGGGCATCTTTGGAATTCTTCAGATACCAACACCAAGAAGACTGAATATCTCTTTCAAAGCACCGTGAATTACCTGGAGAATTAACTATACACTGCAGTCACTTCTAATAGTGTGTATATCAAAACCTGATACAACTATTCCACATGTCAAAAATTTCCAAGCCCTAGCTGATGGTCCAATATTTCAAAAATACATAGTACATCAGAAAATTTGGACAGATTCCAATTTGCCATTTTGATATTTGACCTATGGGCCTAATGATTATTACATTATAGACTAGTGTTTCTGTGGTTCTGTGGACTTGCCAAACAGTCTTTTTTATGAAGGAAATTTACAGTATTAATTTTTGAAGAGCTTTTTTTTTATTCTGCAGTTTTGAGTTATATTTTTCATCTACAAATGAATTTTTTACTAAGTTTAAACTCATCAATTGCTATGTTATACCAGTCTGTGCAGTAAGAAAAAAAATAGATGATTTTATATAACTTCCTATCACAGATAGTATAGGTGTCTGGACTTATGTACTAAAACTAAGAGTGAGGGAATAGATCTCTTAAAATCATGGTCATAAATCTTTGTTGGTTTCTTTTTTTTTCCTTCTTCCCTAAGTGATCAACCTCAAATCTTTAGAATTAAAACACATTTAACTCAGGGAATTTGTACTACTTGCAAACACTTAACTGTAATGCAACATGCTTTGGGAATGTTATAGAATGAACTACCTTTATAACATAGGTTAAAATACTCCTGCTAGTAGTTTTCAAATAAAAACTTAATTATAGCTTGCAACGAATGACATGGTATTTCCTGTCATTCATAATACATATATAGGATTTGCATTTTTCAGTGCAATCAGTGATTTATACCAATATTTGATACTACTCAAAAAAAAAAGTTTTTTGCAAGGAAAGGTATAACTTTAAAATGTCAGTACTAGAATAAAGTTCTGTAGGCGTTTAGTGGGTTTTTTTTTTGGTTTGGGTTTTTGTTTTTGTTTTTGTTTTGAGTGGAGTGTGGCCAGGGTAGTTCTCAGGTTGTGCTAGATCAGCACTTTGCTATGTGAAATACAGGTTTTATAAGCAACCTTTGAAGCCAACTAGACAGTATAAGCAGGCAAAGGTACTGTTGATTTAAATTTCTGTAGCCACTTTCATTGGATTGGCCCCAGAACTGCCCAAGGACATTTCACTGTACTGGAAATGAGTGAAAATATCAATAATCATTATAACAAGGGCAACTTGGGGATAAAGAGTTTGGGAGAGGAATAAAATTTAAACAGAATCATTGTAATAAACTATACATTGTGCTCTTACCTATGGAAAAGAGAGACTTGGTGGAGGGAAACTTTCTGATTTAAAAATTAGTGAGGTGTGTCTTCATTTATGTTTTTCTAAAAGATAGCACTTGAATAGTAGGGAAACTGCATGGCAGGTATGTGACTGCCCATTATGCATTGAAGAGAAACTTACTAAGATGTGGGTATGCAGCATGAGTCTCAGTAATCAAGCCAGTGGCTGTTGTTTGGAAGGGAAGGGACTCAACATAGTAATGGATTGATCCAGATGGCTCCATTGGATGTATGTGGGGATGAAGGGAGCTTCTGCCAGCATGAATTCTTCAGAGAATGTCCTTTCCTTAAAAGAAAAGTAATTTCTAATTAGAATACATAGGGCATGATATGGGTGTATTAGTCTGGTAGACAAAACAAACCACTCAGGTAAGAACATTCACTAAAGCGGTTTTCAAGCACGAAAATTGTTTTCTAAAAGTGTCATCATTTTTTTTCTAAGAAGGCTGCTAATTGGAATTTATTCGTTCTTACTTTAGGAAAACTTGAATTATTTGGGGGAAAGTGGGTTCAAATGAGAACATATCTTTCAGATTCAGAACCCAGCAACCTGGAGTCCAACTTTCAGTATTTTAACTACCTCAATAATACTATGAATGTAAGATATTGGGACAGAGATCCCAACTTGAAACAACAACCGGTGCCTATGGTAATATAATGTCTTGTCAAATGCTTTTATTGATTGGTTTAATGTCATTCCTGTTATAGAAGAGTATGCCTTTTTTAAAACCTTATTAATAACACTTTCCCAATTTGTATTTAAAAGAAAAAACCTCAAGAACACTGGATTAATTAAGGGGGGGAGAATAAAATAATTAATTGGTTACTATTGCTGCATACCCAGAGGTGGGAGGTGGGGGTAGTTGGAGAACCAGAACTATTTTTAAAACATTAGTTTTCAATATAAATACAACTCACAAAACTGCTAGCTTGTGGGAGCTAAAGGGGGGTGGGGATTGTGTGGGTTTTGTTTTGTTTTAATTTATTGATTAGTCTTTAAAGTAGGTTTGTTTTTGAAATTACTGGACCATCATTAAATGTGTACTGTGAAGAGATTGATGATATGTATCAAGGGCTTTACCAAAGTCCACTAAATAAACACTACTCAAGTATAGAATGCAAACCAAAATGTATCTGTGTTACAATGTTAATTGCATATAGTATGGTGCTAAAGTCTACACCAGTGGAATTAGATGAGTGCTATGCACTTAATTTTTTAAATAAAACTAGTTTTCAGTAAATGGTTTTGGCATTTTATTTTAAATATGAGTGTAATGTACTTTTCCATTGTCATTAAACCCTGTGTGTGAGTCAGATTTGGAAACAGTTCTTTAATAAGAGCCATCCAGATGTAGAACAGCAGTAGTTTATCTTTTTATTCATTGTACTATTCTCTGCATCAATGCCCCTGGAAATGTATAAGGTCCAGCTTCTGGTCTCTTGAACTTGAAATCAGTGGTTAGTTTAGTTGCAGCTTCTTACTTACTAAGGCAGGGTTCAAGAATGTTGAATTCTGTTTCAAAAGAAAAGTAGAGACACAGAAAAGAGACAGAGATGTAAGAGGGACCAGGATCAATGGCACGTGATAGTTGTCTTTCCTGTGTATTAATATTATTTGTTACTTTATTCAACTTAAAATTAGAGTACAATTTCAACAGGTTTGTATGTACAGATTTGGAATTTATACCCCTGAAAATGGACGTTGGACAGTCCTGTATATTGTCACCTGCTTTGGTTTAGCAACACCCCTAGGGAAATCAGTGTATACACAAAGTTCTTTAAGCCTTGGTTTAAGAAATAGATCAAAGAAATAAGGCAACCAGCATTCCTAACCAGGGTTGGCTGCTTTATATTGAGAGGATCCTGAAACTCATGTGACTAGCTAATATTCATTCATTATTAACTCTTCAAGTGGAGAAATTTGCCAGGCCTTGAGAAATTTACATTAATTCCATGTGACTAAGCACTCTTGAAGCAATGGAACTCAGGTGTATGTTATCTTGGCTTACCTCACCAGCCATTTAAAATCTCTTAGATTGAAAAAAATAAAATAGTATCAGGTTAAAGCATCATTCTTCCTACAGGAAGCATACCAGCTGTTTCTTTCCCTGTAGCCCTTCCTTTTTTAAATTACCTTCTTTTGGGGAGATAAGTACAGTGGGTAGAGTGCTTGCCTTGCACATAACCAACCCAGGTTTGATCCCTGGCATGCCATATAGTTTTCTGAACACTGCTGGTACTAATCCCTGAGCATTGTTGGATGTAGTCCAAAACCCAATTCCCGACCATTCCCCCCAGCACCACCACCACCAAAGGAATAAAATTACACTTTTACATTGCAGAAAATGTTCTGGATATGGCTCAGTGGAAGAACCCCTGCCTTGCAGCTGAAGCTGAGAATTCTATTCCTAGTATTGAGTTTGATTTTCAGGGGTACAGCTGTTGTGATCTCTAGTGCCAAACAGATAGGAAGTGGCTATCTCAGGTTCATTGTAACTAATGTATGCAAGCATCACAATCAACTGTTCAGTAATCAGATATCTGCAGCAACAATAAAGGGAATGGAAGGGGAAGTTTTAAAAAAAACTTTGAAGTTTCAGGTTAATAGCAAAACTGACAGTAAAGTACAAATTACTTAAGTACCTTCTGTCCCTCCTACCCACCCCTGCGCACACACACATACACACACAAGTATTGTCTTCCCATAACCAACATCCCCGATAGTGGTACATTTTTCTTATTATTGATAAACTTGGTTTCTTGACATAATTACCTAAGCCCATAGTTTACATTACGGTTCATTCCTAGATTCTATGGACCTAAGTGTTTAATGGCATATAGCAATAATTATTGTATCAGTATATACTGAGTATTGTTATTGCCCTAAACTTGTTTTGTACTGTGCCTGTTCTTTCCTCCTTTTGCCATCCCGTACCACCAAACCCTAGCAAAAAATTTACTGATATTTTTTACCTAGTTAACCCTTTTCTAGAATATCATACAATTAGGATAATACAAAGGTCTAGACTTTTTGGATTGAAAATACACGTGTGGAGGTAATACTAGTTTACAACATCTATATGTTTCATGAAATTGCCTTATTTCTGTTGTTTTTATTTTACATGGGATCAAATCTAAGATTTTATTCTTGAGACATCCATTCTACCTTGGCTTTTTATTTTGTTATATTCATTTATATTTCCTCCATGGATTTTTATAACTTGATAGCTCATTTTACTACTAAATAATATTCTCTCCTGTGGATGAATCTATTTTCACATTCACCAACTAAAGGACAACTTAGTTGCTTCCAAGTTTAAGCAATTATGAGTAAAATTGCTATAAACATCTGTATGCAGATTTTATTGAAGACATTAGTGTTCAGTTCCTTAGGGTTACTTTTCATCACAGAGTTGAAAAATCACTGTCAAACCATCTTAATGACAGAGTGAGGATAGGATGAGTACAGAGAAATCAGAAAACAAAAATAATCTAAATAATAGGCTGAACTCAAGTTAATATATATTAAACTCGAGCCAGCAGGATAGTACAGCAGGTAAGGTGCTTATTTTACACAGCTGACTCGGGTTCAATCCCTGACATCCCATTCAAGATTGATACGGTGAGCCCTGCCAGGAATGATCCCTAAGTGCAGACCCAGGAATAAGCCCTGAGCACTGCCAGCATGGCCGAAAAACAACAAAGAGGTATTAAACCAGACCTAATAATTTTTTAAAAACCCACTCTAATGCTAAAGATTACAATTCACAATAATGGTGAACAGTTATGAAGATCAAAACCCTTGCAACAATATTAAACTACAGAAGCTATAAGACAGAAGAAAAACTTGGAAGAAATCAACATTGCCTGAAATTTGCTTTTCCACTATATTTTAATTAGGTTATTGTTTGTATATATGAGAGTAATTTGTGTTTAGAATGATATTTTGTTTTCAAGATGCTTTCACTTAAGCTAACAATATATATGCATGCATGGTTGTATTATAAAATTTTAGATGAGGGAAGCAAAGAGTACAATGAGTAAGGTTCACTGCCCAGCAGACTTCATGGTTCCCCAAACCATCACTGTGTCACTGTCACTGTCATCCCATTGTTCATCGATTTGCTTGAGCGGGCACCAGTAACGTCTCCATTGTGAGACTTGTTACTGTTTTGGCATATCGAATACGCCACGGGTAGCTTGCCAGGCTCTGCCATGCGGGCGAGATACTCTTGGTAGCTTGCTGGGCTCTCAGAGAGGGACAGAGGAATCGAACCTGGGTTGCCTACGTGCAAGGCAAATGCCCTACCCACTGTAGTATCACTCTAGCCCTCCCCAAACCGTATCAGGTCCTAATATATGCAAGAGCCGTGCTCTATCACGAGTCAGTATCCTTAGCCTCTTAACTTTAGACATTTTTTTTAAATTTTATTGAATATCCATGAGATACACCACATGGGATGATGGGGATTTAACCAGGTTGGCAGCTTACAGAGCAAGTTGCCTACCTACTATACTACCTCTCCAGCACCCTGGAGTGTTTTTTAAAACAAGTTTTTCCTTGAATAACAAGAAAACGATAACATGTAAGAGCAAGAACTCTTTGTATAAACATTAACATGCTTTCTACAGCAACTTTTCTCTAGAGACTGTATTACTAGAAATTAAGGATGATAAATGCTAAAAAAAAGTTCAAATAGTTTCAAGTACAATTAAAGAGTATAAGCTTATATAAATATGTGCATTGAGATTTGGAGATTTATAATTTAATTTCATTTCATGAATTTTTATCAAATGGGAAATTAAATATTTTAAAAATTTAGCAGACTACAGATAGTATATACAACCCAACCCAAATGATTTTGATTGCTCAGGTATGGAGAGGTAGTACAGCCAGTAGAGCATTTGCCTTGCATGCAGCCACCCTAAGTTCCATTCCTGGATCTGCATTAGGTCCTGAAGTCCCTGCAGGAGTGATCCCTAAGCACAGAGCTTAGAGTAAATTCTGAGCACCACTGGATGTGACTCAAAAAACAAAAGTTTGTTCCTAATTGTTCAAAGTCACACGGCCAATTAATGGTAGAAATGAAAGTGAAGCTCACACTATCTACTATGCTTCTGTGAATCCCGAGGAGCTTCATAATAGCTAGAGTATGGATGGAGCACAGAAAAGATGAAATTGTTTATCTCCTTTATGTTGAAACATTGATAGTCACCTAATCCAATCTGATCCAAGCATTAGTAGATCATAAAATCAAATTAGGTGATCTGTCAACAAATTAAGAGAAACAGAATTGTATGTAATATCCTAGTCCAGCATTTCTCAGAAAGGACAATACTGCCCCCTAGGGCAGGTGTTGGAATGATTCAGGGGGTTCTAGTAGCCTCTAGTGTAATTGGAGGACCAGAGTGATTTTTTTTTAAAAAAGTAGTCCAAATAAGTTAAAGAATCTCTGCCGTAGTGAGTGTTATTTAATTCATTTCTAACTCCACATTAAGCAAGGTCATAGAAAAAAAAAGTCTGAAATTACTGTTGAATCCCAGTTCTCAAACAGCAGTGTAAGTATAAAAATCATCTGAACTGTGGTCTGGGGGTAGGTGTTTACCTTGCACATGACCGGCCTGGGTTTGATCCCCAGCATCTTTTATGTTCCCCTAAAGATTCTAATCTAAAGGGGCAGAAAGATAATACAGCAGGTAAGCCGCTCGCCTTGTACATAGTTGACCCAGGGTCAATCAATGATACACCAGAAGGTCCCCTGAGCACCGCCAGGAATAATTTCTGAGTGCAGAGACAGGAATAACCCGTGAGCATCATCAATGTGACCCAAAACCCACAAACAAGCACAAAGATTCTAATCCAGCCAGTCTTACCAGGAAAATTTAAAAAAAAAAATAAAATAAAAATTTAAAAATCTTGATTTTAAAAGACACTGCATGTGGAAGCCAGAGAGAGTGTACACGGGTAAGGCACTTTGCTTGCATGTGGCCAACCTAATTTCTATCCTTAGCATCCCATATGTGGTCCCCTGAGCACCACCAGGATTCCTGAGTGCAGAGACACGAGTAAGCCCTGAGCATATCCAGGTGTGGTCCCCCGCAAACACCAAAAAAAAAAAATTTTTTTTAATGAAAAATAGAAGTAAAAGGCACTGCATGAACCAGAGAATACCGTGGGTAGGGTTCTTGTCTTGCATGTGGTCAACCAGGATTTGATCCCCAGCACCACACATGGTCCCCCATGCACCATCAATAATGATCCCTGAGCACAGAGCCATGAGTAATCTTCAGATAGTGCTGGTGTGGCCTAAAAAGCAATAAACAAGTAAATAAATTAGGTATTGCAGGTGATATGTTCTTGAGTGTGTTCTTTTAAAAACAATACCCCATACTGCTTAGAATTGTGTCTCAGAACATCAAATACTGAGGAATCAACTAAACACAGGATGTGAGAAACTTACAATTAGAAACTATATCATTTTAGAAAGAAATGGAAGAGGATATCAGAAAATAAAAATCATTGTTCATTAATTGAAGAATTAACATTGCTAAAATGTCCATCTTACCCAAAGCATTATGCAGATTCATTGCAATACCCATCAAAATTCCATTGACATTTTTCAAAGACTTAAAACAAACTCTACTAAAATTTGTATAAAACCCTAACACTCCCTGCATAGTCAAAGGTCTTTTTTAAATAGGACTGGGCAGGAAAAGAGAGAAAGATCCATTGGCTAAACACAGGCTTTGTATGCAGAAGAGAAACACAAGGTCTCCTGAGGGTTCCTTGGAGTGACCCTGAACAGTCCTAGGAACATAATAGATAGGGCCTGGAGGAAATATGCCCAAGGCCATAAAATCAGTAAATGCAAGATAATGCTTAGAAGCTGGGATACAAACTCCTGACTCCACTGCATCCTGGGGATATGCTGAAATCTTCTGAGCCAGCTAGAGCATTTAGCAAGTTTCAGCCTGCAAGCTACTCATTTGTTTCCATATTGTCTACTACTGCTTTTTATAATGACTACTTCCAATCCTTGTAACAGTCTATATAGGGTACAAAGCCTAAAAATTACCCACAGCTTGGGTAACTCAGGCACCACAGGGCCTGAGCAATACTATATCCCTGGGTGCTAGCTGTGAATTGCTAAACAATTAGCAAAGAATGGCCTGAAGGGGGCCTGGGCCTTTGAGCTTAGAGGGCACCAGCCCCACTCCACAACAAAAGTTCTCTGTTCTTTTAATATCAGAAGTCTGTTTATTTCTCCCCTAGAAATGTTACACACTGCAAGCAGGATGAAAGACTGAGCGGCAATAGTGCAACTCTTTTTGTGTGTGTGGGGGGGGGGGCTTACACCCAGCGATGCACAGGGGTCACTACTGGCTTTGCACTCAGGAATTACCCCTGGGGGTGCTCAGGGGACCATATGGGATGCTGGGAATCGAACCAGGGCCAGCCTCATGCAAGGTAAATGCCCTACCCACTGTGCTATCACTCCAGCCCCAATAGTGCAACTCTTAATGGCTATTTCAGAAGTCCAAGTGGAACAGAGGAAGAAGTAGCATACTGTCTAGTAAATAACATTGCTCATAAATATTTCCTCACAGAAGATATAGGTATGGCCAGCATGCATATAAAAAGATCCTCCCAAAAGTGATCATCAAAGATATGTAAATTAAAATCATAATGAGTTACTACTACATATCCCCTGCCATGACTATAATTAAAATGGTTAAGTGTTGGTGAGAATGTGGCACAGTAAGCGCTCTCATACACTGCTGGCAGAAATATAAAATGATACAACCATTCTGAGAAGACAATTTGGTAATTTCCTATAAACATAAGTATCCACTTATCACATGATCCAGTGATTCCACCCCTAGGTATTTCAAATATATACCTAACCAAAAGCTAGTTCAAAACTTGAAACAACTCAAATGTCTGTCAATAGGTGAATAGTTAGTAGATGTGAAACGTTACAGTGATTGTAGTGAAATGTTAGTAGATCAAAGCACTGGAACAATATTCAGCAATACAACTAAATAGCACTGCACTGTAGCACTGTCGTACTGTTGTTCATCAATTTGCTCGAGTGGGCACCAGTAACGTTTCCATTGTGAGACTTGTTACTGTTTTTGGCATATCTAATACACCACAGGGAGCTTGCCAGGCTCTGCTGTGCAGGCGGGATACTCTCCATAGCTTGCCAGACTCTCCAAGAAGGACGAAGGAATTGAACCCTGGTCGGCAAGGCAAACACCCTACCCGCTGTGCTATGGCTCCAGTTCAATACAACTAAATAAGACACATAAATAAGGATGAACCCTGAACCCAAAATATGCCAAATAAGAGAAGCTAGATCTGAAATAATTTTGCTATTTAAAACTCTAAAAAAGACATGTTTATTCCTTACAATATATCCTGTGATGAAAGAGAAAACCTCAGTTTCCCTCTTGCCAGTGAGAGAGAAAGCCATGGTTTCTTCTCTCCATAAGTTCCATATCTCCTCCATCAACTTGACACACATTTCACCCTGAAGGCTCTGTCTCAGCATTTCCGGGCCTTCCCAAGAACATTAAACTCTGCCCTGGAGGCTAGGATGACAGGGAAACTAAGATAATGGGCAATCCTGGAGTCTAGGTTGATGGGGAAACTGAGACCACTGGCAATTAGGCCTAGAAGATTTGTTTCCCTTTGTCAGTGAAGAAGGAAGCCACCTTCTTCAAGGCAGCTTCTCCTTGCCACCTTTAATCCATTGTGACATATTTTATTCCCCAGTGTCCTGCCCCAGCAGTCAGAGAGATTTTCAGGATTATAAAACTCTGTCCAGTTGGGCTCAAGGCTATTCTTGACTCTGTCTCAGGAGTGATCCCTTAGCAGGGTTCAGGGAAACATTTTCAGTGCTGGGAATTTGGACCAGTGCTATGGTTGCCACAGCCAAACTTCCTTTACTATTTCTCTGGCCCCAATTTTCTCATTTTTTAAGGAGTGGGCTAAATTTCTATATTGATTTTTATTCTTTGAATACCAATCAAAGCATATGGGAGTGTGGTGGAAGGAGGCATCAAGATATTTGTTGCATTATTCACATAAAATGTTAAGCCATTTAGCATAAAGGTGGAAATTGGGAAAGGAACAAAATTGTTCATTAGAAAGGAGGTGAGGGGCCAGAGGAATAGTGGAGAGGGTGCAATGTCAACCTGGGTTCAATCCCCAGAACTACATATGACCATCCAAATACCATCAGGAATGACCCATAAGCACAGAACCAGGAGTAAGTCCGAGAACCAATGGGTGTGGCCCATACAACAAAACCAAAAAAAAAGAATGGAGATTAATGAGAACATAAGTGGACAGGAAAGGTTTGGAAAAGTATAAAAGTATTAAATACAAAGATCAGAACTGGTGAGATGAGGAAGTCAACTACTCCTAAGTCAAATTAAAGTTACTTGGTGGGAAAAGAACAGAATGAAGGATTTTAAGTATCTTGCAATGCATACCAGAGTCTAGTACAGTAATGAACTGTCTTATTCAAAATGTTAATGCCATCCCTGGGAAGAAACATTATCATCAAATTATTTAGTGTTTCATTAAAGTAGGCATCTCTGTTGAATATAAATCCTTAAACATGGGGAAAACATATTAAGTGAATAAAATATCTTAAGATTCACTTGGATTACTTGGATCACTTGTAGACCCGTGATCTTCGATTTGCTCGAGCGGGTGCCAGTAACATCTCCATCTTAAGATTACAACTTAAATTACTTCACAGTTGGGGAGGGAAATAGATATTTTTCTCAAATTTATTTATAGGGAAATAAAAAGAAATAAGAAATGGAAATAGTAGAAGTGATAAGGAAAAAACTTTTGAGCTCATATGAATCAATAATTAAATACTGGAGCCAGAGTGATAGGACAGCGGTTACGGCGTTTGCCTCGCAATGCGGCTGATCCGGGTTCGGTCCCTGGCACCCCATATGGCCCCAGAGCCCAGGCGGGAGTGATGTGTGATGAGGTTGAGATCTGAGGTCGGGTAAACCATACATATGGAATTTGATCTTGACTGATTGTAAAGGTGGGAGCTATGAATAACTTTGTAAATTACAGTACCTCAATAAAAAAATATTTTTAAAAAATAATTAAATACTTAACAATTCTTTAGTTATTTTTTTTTTGGTTTTTTGTTTGTTTTTTTTTGGGGGGTCACACCCGGTGATGCACAGGGGTTACCCCGGGCTCTTCACTCAGGAATTACTCCTAGCGGTGCTCAGGGGACCATATGGGATGCTGGGATTAGAACCCGGGTTGGCATATGCAAGGCAAACGTCCTCCCCGCTGTGCTATCGCTCCAGCCCCAACAATTCTTTAGTTATTGACAAACCATACTTATTCTTATCACTGAGAACCATACTTATTCTTAATGATAAATATTCTTTTTAGCTCTACAGACCTTGTTTTCTTTGGGGGAGTGTGGAGGGGATTGGACCACACCCAGCAGTGCTCAGAGTTTAATTCTGGCTCTGCACTCTGATACCACTCCTAACACTGTTTGGGGGACCAGAGCCAGGGACTAAACCCAGGTCAGCTGAATGCAAGGCAGCAGCTTACGTGCTGTACTATCTCACTGGCCCCTCTCATTCTCCAACCTTTAGTGGGATAAGCGTTTGGCCAACAGCATTAACTTCTATGAAAATCTTATCACTGTCACTGTCAGTGTCACTGTCATTCCGTTGCTCATCGATTTGTTCGAGCGTGCACCAGTAACGTCTCTCATTGTGAGTCTTACTGTTACTGTTTTTGGCATATCGAATACGCCACGGGTAGCTTGCCAGGTTCTGCCGTGCAAGCGTGATACTCTCGGTAGCTTGCCAGGCTCTCAGAGAGGGGCGGAGGAATTGAACACGGATCAGCTGCATGAAAGGCTAACACCCTACCGCTGTGCTATCGCTCCAGCCCATCTATTCAGTATAAGTATTAAATAATTGCCTGAAATTCATGTGTTGAGGGTAAGAGATATCTTTTGGATTGCTTTTTTCCAAATCTCTTAGTGATAATACCTCACTTTGGATTTTATAGCCACAGCAGAATATTTAGATGATTATCTCCAGAGAACACTATCACTGTATCACTGTCATCCTGTTGCTCATCATTTTGCTCGAGCAGGCATCAGTAACATCTCCATTGTGAGACTTGTTGTTACTATTTTTTGACATATCACATACACCACGGGTAGCCTGCCAGGCTCTGCTCGGTAGCTTGCCGGGCTCTCCAAGAGGGATGGAGAAATCGAACCCGGGTCGGCCGCATGCAAGGCAAACAAACACCCTACCCACTGTGCTATCTCTCCAACCCAGAGAACACTATACAATCCTATAATTTCCAAGCCATTTTCTAGACTGTAACTAAATGTAAAGACCATATATATATATTATAAATGTAGTTGGGATAACTCCTCTAGACATTGTCTTACACATTCCCAGCTCCAAACTTTACTGCTTTTCTGGTCATTCACACAGCTGCAAAATACAATAACTCTGGTATGCTTAATACTTTGTAGAAAGGATGGATGAAATGTTTAATCACCTCTAGAAAATTCCTATAATTTAGACATTTGAAAAAATAAAACCAGTTCATTTCCTGTTCTAAAACATGTATGTCAGCATTTCAATTTTTTACCTTACTTATTTAGTGAGCAAAATATACTTCACACTTCATGGCAATAAATAACAGTGAGCACCAAGGGTATTTGGAAAAACTGTTTACAAGAGTACACTTTTGAGAAAAAAATTGTTAAAATATTCTTACACTATTGACACTACAATTTTTTTATCAAGTTAAATTTCTAAACACTATCTGTAAAAGCAATGAAGACTTGCTTAATTCTTTAGCAAATTTATACTGAGCATACACTTACGTCAGCCACTATTCTGGGTTTTGGGTATTCAAAGGTGGAAAAGACACATTTGAGTGTCTTTTCCCACTATTCTACTATCAAGAAACTTATGTTCTACTGTGAATCATTCACATAAAAATATTATGAATCATAAATAAAACATTATAAAGGCACAAATATCAGAGTCAGGGTTGAGAAGATACTCAGGACACCTACTATGTCACCAATTCCAACATGCCATTATTTGGCATTTTTATATCTCTAGAATCTGCCACCTTTTACAATGTAGCCACACCAGGTAGTAATTGAGAAGTCATAACTCAGCACATATGAATCAAAATTTAACTGTCAGAAACTTGGAAGGAAAGCTGGAGACAATGATAAAGTAATTCTTAGTTAATCTTGATGATACAAGATTCAATAAAAGAATAGTGTATACTACAGAAAACAAATTAGAGAGTTATGTAATTTAAAAATTAGGGTAAGTAGAACTAGAGTCTGAGCTCCATTCTCATCATTTTTTTTTAAGTTTTTAAATTTTAATGAATCACCGTGAGATAGTTACAAGCTTTCATGTTTGGGTTACAATCTCACAATGATCAAACATCCATCCCTCCACCAGTGCACATTACCCACCACCAATATCCCGGGTAGACCCCCCTTTCCCACCCTCCCCCTTCCTCTATGGAAGACAATATTACACATACTCTCTACTTTTGGGCATTATAGCTTGCAACACAGACACTGAGAGGTCATCATGTTTGGTCCATTATCTACTTTCGGCATGCATCTCCCATCCCAACTGGTTCCTCCAGCCATCATTTTCTTAGTGATCCCTTCTCTATTCCATCTGCCTTCTCTCCACTCATGAAGCAGTCTTCCAGCTATGGGGCAATCCCCCTGGCCCTTGTATCTACCGTCCTTGGGTGTCAGTCTCATGTGATGCTAACCTACACTCTACAAATGAGTGCAGTCCCTCTATGTCTGTCCCTCTCTTTCTGACTCATTTCACTTAGCATGATACTCCACAAGTGGTGCTGGGAGACCTGCAAGAAAATGAATTCTGATCTCTGTCTAATGCCAGGCGCAAAAGTCAGATCAAAGTGGATTAAAGACCTCAATATCAGACATGAATCTATAAGGTTCATAGAAGACAATGTAGGCAGAACTCTCCATGACATTGAAGCTAAAAGCATCCTTAAGTACAAAACAGCACTGACCATGCAAGTGGAAGCAAACATAAACAAATGGGACTACATCAAACTAATAAGCTTCTGCACTTCAAAAGAAACAGTGAACAAAATACAGAGAGAACCCACAGAATGGCAAAGAATATTTACCCAATACCTATCTGATAAGGGATTAATACCCAGGATATACAAGACACTTGTAGAATTGTATAAGAAAAAACCTCCAACCCCATCAAAAAATGGGGAGAAGAAATGAACGGAAGTTTCCTCAAAAAAGAAATACAAATGGCCAAAAGGCACATGAAAACATTCTCATCATTCTTCTACCAAAAGCTACTAAGAAGAGAATGTCTCTAGGTCATGGTTTTAGTTTGGGGACCATGGGCAAGAATTAAAAACTCCTCTTTATCTCAGCTTTTCCATCTGTAAAACATGAGTTTAATCTGACATAAATGTCAGAATAAGTATTGAGATTTTATAGAATTTAACACAGATTGGCATCTCGGGGACATGGGGAAGAAAGTCAACTACTAGAAAGCAAATTTCGCATTTAACAGAAAGTAACTTAAGTAATAACCACGAAGATTGCTTATTATATTAAGCACATGTCTAATTATTTGACTAGATAAGATACTAGAAAATATTAGAAATAAAAATAGAATTAAAATACTAGAACACTAGTACTAGTTAAAAAGTGAAAGATTAGACTGATCAAAAGTTGAGTTTTATTTTTTGAAACTGCTTCAATATAATGAGCCCATACAATAAACATTTCCATATTAACAATGCTTTGCCCATAGTATTGCCCCAAGAACCCAGTAAACCTACTTGAAAGAAATCATACAAAAAGAATGAATGCCATTTATGACAATAAAGTTACTCATGTACACAAGTGCATTTATAAAGACAATCTCAACATAACACACAAATTAGAAAATTAAATTTTACAAACCATATATTTTTGCTTATTTTTAAAATACTGTTATGCTATAAAAATGCACATATATTACAAATATCACAGGTTTTGAAGGTTACAATATCTCACTAGGACACATTAGACACATTACTTAGCCAGAAAGCATGATTTGTTATCTTATTCATGGCAAAGTTCTTCCTCATTATCAGTTCAGTGTTTTGTACATAGTATGTAAAAAAAAAAAAATCCCAGTTGCTTTTTAATGTTATCTTATTTTGTATTCAAACAATGAAATGTTCAGAGAAGTGGTGAATATCCAAATTTCTTTTTCTTTAATAAACCTTTCTAGGTTTGTTCTTTTCAACTTGAAAGTCTGGACAGAAAATCAAATCAAAGCACTTTATAGTATCAATTTTTATATTATGTAGCAGCAATCTACATGTTGGCTAATCTAAATATTTACACTTAAATATACCAAGTTATTTTCTATAATAACATTTTTCACCATCAGTTCCATTTCATTCCTCAAATAAAAATGGTTTATATTGAGACTTTGAATTTAGATAGGCACTTAAAAGATCATTTTAACTATTAGAAAAGTTAATGAATCAGTCCATATATGTTCATTTTACCAAAAAAAAAAAATTGGACGCCCCGTGGAAGTGGAGAGGAACAAACTCAAGTAGCTATATGGCTCTATTTGAATTTACATTTTCAGAAGTCTCTGGCAATTAGAGTTATCACAAAGTACAATTCCAGTGTCTGTGTTTTGTGATAGTGGTGCAGTATCGAAATTCAAGAATTTTCTACGTAATTTAAAGCCCATTTTCTGGCCTATTTTTTCAACGGGTTACTTAAATAGCACGTTATGGTTCAAACACCATAAGCACAAAGGAACCGAACTTTCCATCTTCAAAGCAAAGCCTCAGCCTATGAACTTTCCTTATTACTTCTGACACTGGCATTTACTTATGTCTGAGGATTTTAAAAATAAAACAAAACACAGACTGCACTGTCTCGTGCACGGCACGTCCGTGTCCTTCGTGTCCCGGAGGAGGCTTTGACTCCTGATGGTCCAGGGGACCAACCCTAGAGCCAACTATGAGCATCCCACCGAGGAAGGGGCAGCGCCAGCGAAACGACAGCGTCCGGGTCAGCGTCGGGAGCGGCTGGAGGCTGCGCCTGAGGGGGTGTCCCGGACTCACTGGACCTCGAGACCCTCCGAGTCACCCCGCGGCCCCTCCCGCCTGTCCCTCCTCCGGGGCCGTCAGTGCACGGGCCGGCCAACGGCGGGCCGGCGGGACGGGACGGAAACAAAAACCTGGCACACAAAGGCCGAGGGACGCGCGGCCCCACCCAGCCAAGAGCAGCGACTTCTCTAGCAAGGGGCCTGGAGGCCAGTCGGGCGACAGCAGAGACGCCGTCCCCAGGACCACCTGCGGCACCCTGATCCCCGCCACCGCATTCTTTATCGCTTGACAGGGCTTCAAAGAAACCCCAAGCCTCGGGCGCCTTCCGGGCAACTCTTGACCCAATCACCACTGCTGACCCTCACTGGAGGGCGGCCATGAGAAAGTGCATCCGGGTATCCGGAGGCGCGGCGGCCGGGCGTGTCCCGGAAGTGACGCGAGCGCGGAGGGATCCGCGTTCGGGTGAGGGAGGAAGGTTGCCCGGAAGCGGTTAGTTCTTGAGGCCGCCCAGGGGCGCGGGGGCTGCTGCCGCCTCACAATGACTAAACCCTTAGAACACATTTCCTGTTCCAAACTTTGGGCAGGACACCAATATTGGCACGCCATTGACTCCTTTCGTCATAACAATCCCCAGGAGCAATAAATAAATAAATAAATAAATAAAAATTCTGTTTTATGTAGAAGGGGAAATAAAGGCAGAGAGAAGGCAGGTGATTTAAGATGATAGGTCTAGTATTGAGGGGCGCGGGCTGAAACCCATCAGGTATAGGATGTAACCCGTGCTTTCGCCCTTTTTCCTGGTACTTTTCTCTTTTACAAGAGTAAACATAAGTTGCTTTGCTTCCTGGTCAGCTACTTCCGTAAAAGTTCTTTCCTGCCACGTCAGCTTTTAATGAAGATGAATGGAGGAGCCCAGTAATTGCCTTGGTAGTCATCAGACCCATCTTCCAGCCCTGGATTCTGCACCTGGATTCTGCAACTTGGGGCAGCATTCCAGAGCGCGCACACATCCAGAAAACTCAGGAGACCTTCCTTCACCATGGCTGTAGGGTTCTGAAAACATTTCGTCATCTCAGGCACATCTGGTACCATCATCAGACACAGTGTATCAGGGAGAAGGGGCGCACCTGGGATGCTGATGCTGGATCCAACCAGGTCTCTTGCCCCAGCTTGCAAACGTGGTTGCATTAACTCCATTTATTCTTCTATTTCTTTAGCAAAGGACTGAGATCTGAGATCCTGCACTTGGCATTTCTGTCCTCAAACAAAAAACTTGAATAAGCCACTGAACAAACATGGACAAGGGGAAAAAAAAACCAAATACGTCAGAATTAGTGATGATATTTGAAGAGTGGCTGTTTGAGTTTTTTTGTTTGTTTGTTTGTTTTTTCTTATTTATGCCTGCTATAATGTGTGTGTGCACGTCCGGATGTCAGAAACTGAACCCAAGGCTTTTGCATTTAAGATCAGTGCTTTACTTCTGAACTTCATCCCCATCCCTGTAATTTCTTTAGAATATAGAAATTGAAAAAAATAGCATGGAACACAATTCTAAATTACCTGCTACTATAACAAAGAAAAATGTAAGTTGTCAGGTTTTTACAGGCTTAGATAGAAATCGCATTGGGGTATCCTGTTGTTTTGGAACACGTTGTCCTTTTTATCAGGATATCAAAACACATTTGGGGTCTACTATCCTCAGAAAAATGAAACAAACATGAAGCTTTCCCACATGCCTTTGTATCAAAATGTTAAGTTTTAAAAGAAGGGCGGGTGGGATTTGGAGGACTTGAAATTAAGAAAAACAAGTAGAGAAAGCTACTTCTATGTTGCAGTCTTTGAGGCACAGCTTTAAGCAATTTATTTCTGATTCTGCAAAATAAAGGCCTCAGTCTCCCTTCCTTCTCTCAATTTCACTTCATTGTTACGTTTAAGTTACTATTCAAGCAGTGGCTCAAGGAGGAATATCATAGAAATATAGAAGAGGAACATGAGAGAAAGGCTCTGGGAAATTGGAAATATTAGAAAAATAAAGGAAAATGTTGATAATTCGGGTTGAAGTCACTTTGGAATTCCAAGATAGCATTGTCTAATCTCTGAGTCTTAGCATAAACTGGTATATCCCCAATATGTGTCCACTCATCACTGCTCACTGTGATAACTCCTAACCAAAAAATTCTCCTTTATGCTCATACAAATTAAACATTTTAACAAAATTTGAGACAGTTGAACAACAAAAAGTACAAAGTAAAATTTCATCATTTTACTTGTGCTTCCTCTTTTCTCTGTATTATTCACTTATCCAGTGATTAATGGTATCTCTAATATTAACTGGAAAATGTCATTCTTTTGCACAACTATGAAGTACTTAAGGAAGGGCTAACACTATGCATGATTTCAAAGTAACTACTTTAGTCTAAGTCCTCTGAATAGTTAAGGAAATTTTAAAAATGCAGCAAGAATGTTTTTTTAGAGGCCACGCTTCTGAGAAAGAGGAAGGAACCATTAACATCAGGAGGGCTATCAGACTATGATGCAAGTCTGACTCTGAGGGAAGGAGAGGAAAAAAGTTGGTGAGGTGTCCAAGACGACTCAACAGTCTATGGAAAATTCAGTAAGATTATTGGGAAGCCTCTAACCAAAATTGTCATCAAAATATGATGACATACTAAGGACAGCCCTTTTTATCTGTATTGCATTCAGCCACTGGCTGCAGCAGCATATGGGAAACTTGGCCCTTGGTGCAAATGTGTCCTAGGAGTTCAGAGTGCAGCATCTGGAGCCCTTTGCTAATTCGGTAACCACAATCTGAGAACTAATTTTTCACTTAATGGAAATGTTTACCAATGTAAAGCTTAAAAGAAGTGGCATGGAGTTTTGGAGAAAACCAGTTCATGCTTCCCTACCCCTCTGCTACCATCAAGTGGGGCTTCATTGGCAAAATACTTAAAGAGTGCTTGGGTAGTATCTTCTGGGTTTTGAGAAGCACAGTAGTGTGTGGTTCACATCTGGGAAATCCCTAGGGTGAGAAAATGATCAGTGAGACCTTTTAATAAGTGTTAAAGAACTAGTAGGTAGGAGGCATTGCTTTACCTCCCTTTTTTTAAAAATTTTCTTTTTGGGTCACACCCGTTGATGCACAGGGGTTACTCCTGGCTCTGCACTCAGGAATTACTCCTGGCAGTGCCCGGAGGACCATAGAGGATGCTGGGAATTGAACCAGGTTGGCCACATGCAAGACAAACACCCTATCCAGCTGTGCTATCACTCCAGCCCTAGGTGGGAGGCATTTGTGTTGAAACATTGTATGCCTGAAGCCCAATGAGTTGGCAATTTCAGGGTGGCTAAAAAAATGAAAATGCATCCTTTGAAAAAAGTTTAAAGGAGAAATACTGCTACATGCATGCATCAACTATCACTTATGTACTTTGTCAGGGCAAATTACATTTGCAGTGTTTCTTGTTTACCTTATGTGGGTCACTTGGAAGAAAAAAGAGAGCTAGTCTGGAATCTTGCTGACTCTTGCCTAAAAGGGGAGGTTGGATTTCAAAAAGAGATTATTGTAAGGTGTGGCTTACTAGAATGTTCAGAGCCAAAGGTGGAGCAGTGCTTTGTTGAAGTATGCCTGGAACTTGCCTTGATTTAAATACTGACAGTTTTGAATTCCAGCATTCCCTTCAGTCCCAGACAATTCAAGACAGTTGGTCATTCACAATTAGATGGTGAGTCAGCAAGGAACCTCCAAGAGCCAAAAAAATCGACATTACCATTGGCGCAATCATAAAATGACATATGCTGTGGACTTGCTAGATGCTGCTGCTTGATTTTTACTCTTAATCTTCTTGAATATTGATATCTGTCTTTACCAAAACAGAAGAGAGAATTGATACCTTTTTTTTATAGTGGTGAACTGATAAGTTTTTGCTTATTTCCAAGAGTAGCATGTAATCATTTCTGCTAACCTCAGTTCACATGGTCGCAAGACAGTAACGAAGCCAAAAGAACAAAAAAGAACAAGAAAGCAGTTGAGGCCAGAGAGATAATACAGCAAAGAAGAAAGGCACTTGCTTTGCCACAGATCAACCTGGGCTTGATCCTGGGTTTACAGAGGAGTACTATCAGAAGTGATTCCTAAACACAGAGCCAGGAGTAAGCCCCCTGGGTAAGCCATCTGGGTGTGGACCAACCCCAACCTCCACCCCAATCACATAAGAAAAAGCTGTACAACAACAAAGAGGATCCAATTGTTATTCCAATTATCCCCGTGATAACTCTACCTAATCCTATTTGAGATTTACTCTTGAGGGCAAATAAATTTTTTTTTTTACTTGAATTTGCACTGGACTTCCTTGAAACAAAATGATTTTCAATAATGAATTTTAAGATAGTTATGCAGTCCCAAAACTTCATATTAAAAGGAGGTAACTATTAGAAATAAGTGTCTGAAACATACAACATCTACTATCAGTAATTAATAGAAGTTAGCAATATCTACTAGTATCCATTTCCTCCTGATTTTTCCTGGGCACACAGCTCAACTTTAATTCCTGGTTCTCTCTGTCTACAAGATGGAGGGGTCGTATGATGAGATATTACTAATAGAACATTTGAAAAGTAATGAGTCATTTTAAGGTTGGAATGGCCAAGAGTAGATGTAGCTTTTTTGCTCTTTCTACTTTGCTTTTTTGGAAGGCCAGATGTGAAGAATTCAGAGATGGAACTACTAGATACACAAAATCTTGGTCCCTGAATGAGCAGAACTCTTCCTCACCTGTCTGTTAAGATACTTCGGACTAGGATGTCAGAAAGCAGTAATTCTGTTAAGTCAGTGAAATCAAACAAAGAAACCTAAAGGTTATCTGTTCTAAGACACAAACAGTTTTAAACCACTACCTTATAGATTTTATTTTTTGTTTTAGCCTGGTGGCAATGTGTAGGGCGCACCAGGGTTGTACCTGGTGATGTTCTTCGAGGCCATGTAATACCAATGAAGTGCAAATATATGCTCCAGTTCTTGAGCTAATATCACTTCTCTTCCTTACAGATTTTTATGAGACTTAGAGATTTAGATAAAAATATTATGCAAAAGGGCTGGAGCAATAGTACAGCAGGTAGGACCTTTGCCTTGCAGTCAACCCAGGTTCAATCCCTAACATCTCATATAGCCCCTGAACATGCCAGGAGTAACTCTTCAGCACCACCAGGTGTGACCCCCAAACCAAAAAATACTGTGTAAAAATATCATCTCAGTAACGTCTCCATTCGTCCTAGCCCCAAGATTTTAGAAGCCTCTCTTTCCTCGTCCTTCCCCATGGTACCCCATTGGAGGTTTTCAGGATCAGGGGAATGAGACCCACCATTGTTACTGGTTTTAGCATATGAATACGCCACGGGGAGCTTGCCAGGCTCTCCCATGTAGGCAGGAAACTCTCAGTAGCTTGTTAGGTTCTCTGAGAGGGAGAACTAGGCTATAAGATATGTAATAACTAATAAATTTTAAAATATGTAGCTGTTGGCAGTTCTTGTTCAGAGATGTGCCTTACAAATCCACTTGGGAGCATGGATGAAGAGATAATACAGCTAGTAAGGTGCCACATATGGTCTCCCAAATCCCACCAGGTGTGATCCCTGAGAACAGAGCCTGGAGTAAGCCTGCTAGGTATGGTCCCAAAACCAAAGTAAGCAAACAAAACAAAACAAAACAAAAAAATTCAATTTAGGAAAGTCTTACTGGTAATACTTAATGATAGGCTGTGTACCTGTAAGTTGTGTGGACACAAAGACATGGATGGCCTAGAAAATTTATTCTAATGATAATGTAAAGTTTTTACATGTGTGTTCAAAACTGAAATCTTGCATCATTTACATTATTCTTAATGCTTTCTTGAGGCAGAATGAGTTGGAATACAATTTGGATACCTTAGGTATGGTCTTAACAAGCCATTTCTCTTACTACTTCCTCCTTCACAGACAGGAAGTTAAGTGCACAAAGCAAAAGTGACTAGACCCATAACATGTGCCAGGTACATTTCTAGGCAATTTAATCCTTAGATTTCCTTTTTGTGGGGAGAGCAACCAAGGGACCTAGGGGTGATATCTTAATGAACAACTAATCACTATCTCACATAAAATATTATTTTAAAGGGCTTTCTTTTGTTGTTGTTTCCTTGCTTTGATTTTTTGTCTTGTTTTTTTTGTTGTTGTTTTGTTTTTAAAGAGGTTACTTAGAGGCAGAGCAATAGCACAGTGAGTAGGGCACTTGCCTTGCACTCGGTTGAACCTGGGTTCAATTCCCAGTGCTCTATATGGCTCCCCAAGCACCACCAGAAGTGATCCCTGAGTGCAGAGTCAGGAGTAAACCCTAAGCACTGCTAAGTGTGGAGCACAAATTTTTTCGACGTGTTTATGCAGTTTAATGTTTTGGGGATATCTTACAAGGTCAATAAAAAATACTACAGTCATGTCTTAATAATAAACACACAAAACATGTCAGTAAATGGAATCAAACGTTAAATGATACATCATGAATGAATCTTATTTTAAAAATTCAAGTTATTCAGCAAGTAAAATGTGGTTGTTGGTCATGTGGGGGAAAGATGATGCGGGCCAAATATAGACTAGAGACTGAACACAATGGCCACTCAACACCTTTATTGCAAACCACAACACCTAATCAGAGAGAGAGAACAAAAGGGAATACCCTGCCATAGTGGCAGTGTGGGGTGGGGGGGTGACGGGACTGGGAAGGGGGGGAGGGATGTTGGGTTTACTGGTGGTGGAGAATGGGCACTGGTGAAGGGATGGGTTATCAAACTTTGTAAGGGAGAAACATGAGCACAAAAATGTATAAATCTGTAACTGTACCCTCACGTTGACTCACTAAAAATAAACTATTAATTAAAAAAAATTCAAGTTATTAACAACTGAAATTGCACTTATGCAGTACCATATTGTCACTGTCACTGTCATCCCGTTGCTCATCGATTTGCTCGAGTGGGCACCAGTAACATCTCCATTGTGAAACTTGTTGTTACTGTTTTTGGCATATCGAATACGCCACAGGTAGCTTGCCAGGCTCTGCCCTGCGGGCGAGATACTGTTGGTAGCTTGCCGGGCTCTCCAAAGGGCGGAGGACTCAAACTCAGGTTGGCCATGTACAAGGCGAACGCCCTACCTGCTGCACTATCGCTCCAGCCAGCAGTACCATATTAATAAATAAAAATTAAGAAAGAGCATGTAATGAGGCAAACTTGATATTTAGCAACTAATATATATCAATTCGATTTATTATTAATAGATCTACTCCCAAGATCTATTTAAAGTTCCTTTAAAAAAGTAGGCTAAGAAAGAAACTCCCTGGAGGCAGAGTACAGTAAGGTGCCTGCCTTGTGCACAACTCAAACTGAGTTTGGAAGGCAGCTATGCTGAACACTATACCACTAAAACCTGATCTGTATTTGGTCCCTAGTATCTCTTATGGTCTCTCAAACCCACCAGAAATGATCTCTAAGCACAGAGATAGGAGTAAGCCTTGAGCACAAATGGGTATGTCCAAAAAAAACAAAGAGGGGAGGAGAGGGGAAGGAAGGAAGGAAGGAAGGAAGGAAGGAAGGAAGGAAGGAAGGAAGGAAGGAAGGAAGGAAGGAAGGAAGGAAGGAAGGAAGGAAGGAAGATTTCTATTAATTTTATAGCACTAATAAGAAAGTAAGAAAAATAAAAAGTCAAACTTTTTTTTTTTTTTCTGGATCACACCTGGTGGTGCTCATGGGGATATTCCTGGCTCTGCACTCAGGAATTACTCCTGGCGGTGCTTAAGGGACCATATGGGATGCTGGGATTGAACCTAGGTCAGCCATGTGCAAGGCAAACGCCCTACCTGCTGTACTATAACTCCAGCCCCAAAAAGTCAAACTTCTTAATGTCATAGTTTGCATCAATACAAAACACATAAAGCATGTGTATTAGTGGTTACACTTAGAAGCATCAAAGTCAGGATATAGTGTAGGTGTACAGATACTTTTCTCTCTACAACTACTCAAAATTATACTCAAGAGACCAAAGTATATGACTCATGCATATGCAGTTCATATGGAAATCCGTGGGCTCACTTCTTGTCACCTTATGGCCCCTGAAGTGACATGCAATCTTGGTGTGGTCTCACTGAGCTCAGATAACTGATGGATACAGCCTATACAATAAAATAAACCAGTAACCCAGTGAAAAATTATACTATATACCTTAACATGTTAAGATTGATCTAAAGATACATTTAAGTTCCTCTAAGTCTTCTGGTTTGGTAGTTCATTTCTTCTAATTGATGAATAATATTCTACTTCTTGGATTTTTTAAAATCAGTTTAAAAGCCATTTGAAGGACATATTGGTTGAGTCTAGATTTTGCCAGTGGATAAGATTGTTGCAACCATTCATGTGCAGATTTTAGGTGCATATAGCTTTTAAATTCATCTGGTAAGTACTTAGGAATGCAATTCATGAACTGTGCAATACGACAATGTTTAGTTTGTAAAAACTTCCTAATAGTCCTACAATGTGACTATGCCATTTTGTCTTACCATGGGCAATAAATGGTAATTCCTGTCACTTTATTGATAATTTGGTATTACAACAACAAAAAAGTTGAGGAAGGATGATTGAACCATACCTGGTGGTGTGCAGCACTTACTCCTGACTCTGTGCTTAGGGTTCACTCCTAGAGACCTGGGGAAACTCTATGTGGTGCTAGGATTAGACCAGGGTGGTTTGACTTCATGCAAGGCAAATTTCCTTAACCCTTTTACTATTTCTCCAGCTGTAGCATTATCAGTTTTTAAATATGTGCCATCCTAAAGCTATAGGATGGTCTCTTACTGTTGTGTTGATTTGCATTTGCATTTACCTGATGGCATAATTGTGTTAAGAATCTTTCCAGTGATGTTATGTGTGCTACCTGTGTATCTTTATTGGGGTACTTGTTCAGATCTCCCTTACACATGAAGACAAGTGATCTTCCACTGAACAGCATCTCTTACCCAAAGGAAGACAGAGATGCTGTTCACTCCCATCTTGCAGGGACTTCATTTTCCTTTCCTTTTTAAAACCTTTTTTTTTTTTTTTTTTTGCTTTTGGGTCACACCTGATGGTGCTCAGGTGCTCTTGGCTCTGAGCTTAGAGATCACAGCTGTTGGACTCAGCGGATCATATGGGTGTCAGAGATGGAACCTGGTGGGCAAGTACAAGACAAATGTCCTACCTGCTGTACTCTCTGGCCCTTTCTTTTTTTCTTTTCTTTTTTTACAGTGCTGAAGATTGAACTCAATACTTCACACACACAAGGCAAGTATTATATCACTGTGCTCATCCATTGCCTGCCTGCATTTCTTTCTCTCTCTCCCTCTCTTCTTCCTTCCTTCCTTCCTTCCTTCCTTCCTTCCTTCCTTCCTTCCTTCCTTCCTTCCTTCCTTCCTTCCTTCCTTCCTTCCTTCCTTCCTTCCTTCCTTCCTTCCTTCCTTCCTCTCTTTCTCTCTTTCTCTCTCTTCTCTTTCTTTCTTTCTTTCTTTCTTTCTTTCTTTCTTTCTTTCTTTCTTTCTTTCTTTCTTTCTTTCTTTCTTTCTTTCTTTCTTTCTTTCTTTCTTTCTTTCTTTCTTTCTTTCTTTCTTCCTTTCTTCCTTTCTTCTTTGTTTACACTTAGCTATGGTCAGGACTTACTCCTGGCTCTTCACTCGCAGGGGTCACTCCTGGCAGGGTTTGAGGCACCATATGAAGTGCTAAGGATTAAAGACAGGCTTTGAGAGCTATAAGTAGGTAGTGAAGGAAATAGAAGAGGACACAAGGTAATGGAAAAATATTTCATGTTCTGGATTGGAAGAATTAACATTGTAAAATGATTATCCTTCTCAAACTTATACCTTATAGCTTATATGCTTCTCAAAGATTCAATGCAATCTCATTAAAATATGATGACATTCTTTAAGGACTTAGAATAAATTCTATTAAAATTTGTATGGAATTGTAAAACTCCCTGAGTAGCTAAAGCAATTCTATGAAGAAAGAAGATTGGAGATACTGCATTTCCTGACTTTCAATTGTGTTATAAAGCTATAATAATCAAAGCTGTGTGGTACTGGACTAAAGATAGACTCATACTAATGAAACAGAATTGTGAGCCCAGAGATAAACCAACAAATTTTTGAACAACGATGAGGATTTTATACAAAAGTATAATAGTGTTATTAATGCTTTATTATGTTGCAAAATAAATAATTAATTTTGATATATTGTTAATATGGGCTGGAGCGATAGCACAGCAGGTAGGGCATTTGCCTTGCATGCGGCCAACCTGGGTTCGATTCTTCCGCCCCTCTCAGAGAGCCCGGCAAGTTACCGACAGTATCTTGCCCGCACGGCAGAGCCTGGCAAGCTACCTGTGGCGTATTTGATATGCCAAAAACCAGTAACAACAAGTCTCACAATGGAGATGTTACTGGTGCCCACTGGAGCAAATTGATGAGCAAGGGGGTGACTGATACAGTAATATTGTTAATATACGGACTGGAGTGATAGCACAGCAGGTAGGGCGTTTGCCTTGCATGCGGCTGACCCAGGTTCGATTCCTCCATCCCTCTTGGAGAGCCCAGTAAGCTACTGAGAGCATCCTGCCCACACAGCAGAGCCTGGCAAGCTACCCATGGCATATTTGATATGCCAAAAACAGTAATAACAAGTCTCACAACGGAGATGTTACTGGTGCCTGCTCCAGCAAATTGATGAGGGGGACAGCAGTGCTACAGTGTTAATATATTTAGTTGCCCCTTGTCATCTTTCGAAAATCAGTACCAACATCCCTTTCCAGTGAGAGGTGTGGCTTCAGCTGCCCCAGCTTGTGGGTTTTCTACATAGGTAGAGAACTTTGGGTGGGAGCAAAGCAAGCCTTTCCACACTGTTTCTCTTCCCCTGGCCTACCAAAAACAGTGCAGAAAATCAAACTGGGACTTTTTAAATTCTACTGGTTTCTGCTACCCCAGTCTATCCTACCTACCTTATTGATACAAGGAGCCAAACTGAAGTTACCATCTGTTCTTGCCTGAGCCAAGCTTATAGAAACCTATTTTGCAAAACTTGCTTCACTGCCTCACAGACCATCTGGTTTCTCCCTCTCGGATATCTGTGTTCCCTTTGTCTTTGAGAAATAAACCAGTTTTTCCTATGCCCTGCTCTGCTGTGGCATAATTATTATATTAGTTTTTGACTTCAGGGCCACACCTAGAAGTATTGAGGGGATATAAGTGTTACTCTTGGCAGTGCCCAGGGTACCATGTGGAGCTGAGGATTGGGATTCTTGAGTGCAAGGCATTTTTCTCACCTATATCATAACATAATTCTTTTTGCATCACAGAGCAAGAACCCACCAGTTATGCAAGTTTTCCTGCTAATAGTGTCATCTTGAAGGAACCAGCAGAGAAACCCAGGTGTGTGGGACCCGGAGCTGAGAACCTCTAAGCCTGCTTGGATCAGGACTGGGCCTCTTCTGCCCAGATTACCATTTTCCAGTAGCTAGGTGGTCACACCCAGGGACTGCCCCCAGTGCCATGTAATCCCGCTAACGGCCAACATCCAGAGACTATAAAACCAAGCTCCCTTATAGCCTAGTTCTCCCTTCGGGAGAACCTGGCAAGCTACCGAGAGTTTTTTGCCCACATGGGAGAGTCTCGCAAACTCCCCATAGGCCCAAACCAGTAACAATGATGAGTTTCATTCCCCTGACCCTAAAAGAGCCTCTAATGTGGTACCATTGGGAAGGATGAGTAAAGAGAGGCATCTAAAATCTCAGGGCTAGGACAAATGGAGACATGGAGACGTTACTGAGACCGCTCGAGAAATTCGACGATCAACGGGATGATGATGATGATGATGAGTGTCATCTTCAACTGAACAAAAAAGATAATGTGGCTTCTCCATAGCAACAGCATCCAGAAAAAGCATAAAGACCTTTTCAACATGGTGCAAAAAAATAATTGACTTCCTGGATTCCCTATTAAGCCAAAATATCCTTCAATAATGGCAAAATAAAAACAGCCTAAATCAAATGCTGAAAAAAAATTCACCACAGAAAAGCCCTCACAAAAGGTCATAGTAAAAGGATACTTCTTTTTGTTAAACAAAAAATTTTAATTGAAGTAGATTAGCTTATAACATATAGCTTTCAGGAGGCAGAAATATAATTCACAATATGTATTTACCACATATTTACACAATATGTATTTGATGGCAATTTGAATTGCCATCAAAAATCTAGTTTCCATGTACTGTGTAATTGGTCCTTTTCGGGTGAGGTGGTAGCTACACTCAGTGGTATGAGGGGTTACTCTGGCTCTGTGCTCAGAGCCAACTCCTGGAGGTTCTAGGGGACCAAGTGCAGTGCCTCGTGTCAAACTCCTATTGGTTGTGTGCAAGGCCTAACCCTTCTGCACTTTTTACTCAATTTATACACACCCTTTGCCTTTTTCTTTCTGGTAACCACCATTTTGTTCTTATAAGAGTCTGTTTTGTTTGTTATTTTATCTCTCTATCTCCACATGAATGTCATGAAATCACGAAATCCCGTTAATCACCAATTTCTCGGGTGGGCTCAGTAACGTCTCATTTCGTACTTTCCCTGAGATCTTAGAAGTCCATCTCGACTGGGCCCTCCTAACGATGTTGCACTGGGGGCTCTTCAGGGTCAAGGGAATGAGATCCAGCTTGTTACTGGATTTTGCATAGGAATACACCATGGGAAGCTTGCAAGGCTGTCCCATGTGGGCAAGAAACGCTCAGAAGATAGCCAGTTTCTCCCAAAGGGAGAAGTAGGCTAAAGATATCGCTTCTAAGAGCTTGCTTTTAAGTCTCTCTCTGGATGTTGGCCCTTGATGGGATTACACACACCTGGGTTCCTCTGTCGGTACCTTCATGCATGAGGCCTGTCCGAACATGTGGAGAGGGGCCTCCCGCATGGCTGTAGCTAGGTTCCGGTGGTCTTCGGCCGCCGAAAGCTCTGCTCGGGGTGGAGAGAGAAGCTGGAGCCCATCCCCTCTGAGGGGCCCCAGGAAGACAGCCAGGCGTGCGGGCAAGAGACTCTCTGCATCACTCTCTTCTGAGAGCTTATTTTTAAGTCTCTCTCTGGCTGTTGGCTGTTGATGGGATTACACACATGAATGTAATCACAAAAAATCTGACTCTGTCAGATTCATCTCACCTAGCATAATATCTAAAGGGCATTTCTTTTAGGAGAAGAAAAAGAGTTACAGGATGCTTTAAAGTAAGTAAATTGAAATAATCATGTCTGTTTTAAGCAGTAACAACAATGTCATTATTTAACAATAAAATATACAGAGGATAAAAATGCATAAACAACAATAACAAAGAAAGAGGATGGGAGAGAGAGACAAAGTTAATGTTCCCTTTCTGGGTATACTAGAGTCCACACCCATGAAGCCCCCCACCTCCGCACACCTGCCACCACTGGTCCTCAGCAGACCACATGGCCAGGCTGTTCAAGAACTGAACTGTTAGGTACAGAAAGGCACAAATATAGATGGGAATACACTGGTTGGGAAGGACCACAAAAAATTTTTTGTGTTTAAAATTTGTGTGTGTGTGTTTGGGGGCCACCCCTGCAGGTGTTCAGGGGTTACTCCTGGCTCTACATTCAGGGATAACTGATCAGGGTATCTGTGTGGTGCATCAAGGCAAGCTCCTAACTTGCTGTTCTATTGCTCTAGCCCTTGCTTAAAATTTTTAACAGAATGGTGAAGAGCCAGGAGATAGCACAATGATTTTACGCATATGTGCTCAGCATGCTTTAGACCCAGGTTTGATTTCCAGGCACCATGTGGCCTTCTGAGCATCACCAGGTGCAACCCTGGAGGCACCCAGAATTGCGCAGGATGGCCCAGGAAATCCCCAGCACTGCAGGTCCGGGGCAGGACCAAATTCTCAGGTCCCTGCATTGAATATGGTTGGCTGGGAATTGCTGGTAGGGCCAGTGGGCCTCCTGACACCTCTATGAAGGCCTCCCTTATGAAGTAAAATAAAATATTGAATTAAAGAAAATATTTGCGCAATCTCTATATTCTTCAAGAGAAGAAGAAAAATAGCAAATCAACGAAGTTTTGATTTTTAAATAGTTTACTATTCTAGGTCAAAGATTTTCCTAACAAATGGAATATGTACAGGATAGAACTGAAATGAATATAGATGACCTTTTGCAGAATCTCATTTATTTGAGATAAAATGAGAGAATATTTTAAACTTACTGAAAATAGATTCTCTAAAATAAAATGGTAGTAGTTAACAAATGTAAAAATTACACTCATAATTATTAAAAATGGAATTATTTACTAATGAAACAAGATTTTAAATGACATGTAACTAATTTCTCATCATTTTCTCATCCCTATGGAAAAATCAATGTCTTAAATAATTACAAAAATGTATACAAAATATATTTGCAACTCAATGACTTTGCCATCAACATAAAATTTTTAAAAATCCTTTTATTGATTAAGATTCTGTAGTTTACAATGCTATTAATAGCATTAATGATGCACAAAATTCTGTTTAAAGCAGTAGCAGCAATGTCATTTAACAATAAAATATGCAGAGAATAAAAATGCACACCACAGTCATCACCAGTGTATCCATCTCTTCCTAACACCATGCCCTCTTAAACCTCCACCCCCTCCCCAAACACACAGTGAATCAACAATTTTTAAGATTTTATTTTCCAGAGGCTAAGAAGATTACACTAAGGACGGGACCACATGCCTTGCATGCTGAAACCCCCGGTTTGATTCCTAGAACTACATAACTCCCTGAGCACATCACATGCCTCTGAGCACTGCTGGGTGTGGTCAAAAAGAAAAAAAATATTTAAAAAAAATTATCAGGGTTAGAAATATAGCTCATAGAACTGAAGTACATGCTTGGCATGCTTGAGATCCTGTTTGATGTCTGGCATCCTATTCATCTGACTTCCCCCAGCACCACTAGGCTCAGCAAGACTGGTGATATATTGCTAAGAGTGATCCCAGGCACACTGAACACTGCCTGGGAGCCCCCTCCCCAAATTGTCAAATGTTACTTATTTTTAATTTTTTTGGTATTGAGCCATACCTGATTGTACTCAGGGCTTACTCCTTGCTCTGTGCTCAGAAATCTCTCCTTGTGGTGCTTGAAGGAACATACACAGTGCCAGGAACTGAAGTTGGCTGCTTACGAGGCAAACAACTAACCCTGTACTATGTCTCCTGTCTGTTACTAACACTTAAAATTAAATTCAATATGTATTATTATAATACTTAGATATTTTCCAAACGTATGTATACTTTTGTCTGTGTTTTAGTTTGTGGGTCACACCTAGCAGTGCTCAGGACTTAACTCCGTGCTTGGTGTTCAGTGGTCACTCCTGGTGGGGCTCAGGAACCATAGGGGATGCCTGGGATTGAACCTGGGTCAGCTACATGCAATGCAAATGCCCTGCTTGCTGTACTATCTCTTCAGCCCCTAAGCAAGCAGGTTTTATAAAATAGTCTAAGTATTATTAATATTTTTTTCTTGCTTTTTGGGTCACACCCGGCAATGCACAGGGGTGTTTTTGTTTTTGTTTTATAAATTTTATCTTACAAGTTGCTATGCATAAGGTCACAATTACTATACTTTATTGAATTCCTTTTATTATTACTCTGTAGTGACTTTTTTAATCTTTTAAAGTTTCTAAATTATATTTTGGATTCATTAATAATTGAAATCAACCTTCCTTTAGTTTATTTTATTTTTGACTGTAGGTTTACCTATTTATGATTTCTAGTTTTGAAATTTTATTATTTTATTTTGAGGAGGATGGTTTTTGTATTTTTGTCTTCAAAATTGTAACTTAGCGCTTACTTCTAAATTTTCAAGAGCTCTTTCTGGCCTCTAGGTACCCCCTTTTTACAGTATTTTTACTGTCCTTTCACAGACACTGTTCCTTTTCTAATCTATATCTATTACAATAGTTGCTCTTGTGTTTTCCTTGCTTCTGCTTGCTGCGTTGGCTCCTTCTTCAGCATTACTTTTTCTGTTTTTAATTATAAAAATAATCTTTTAGTATTTTCTTTAGTTCTCTACTATTATTGGCTCCCTAAAGAAGGTATTTAGGACAGGAGAGATAGAATAGGGAATTAACACACACCTTGAAAGCAGCTAACCCCATTTTGACCCCAGCTTTATTTAACCCATCAAGCTTTGAGAGGAGCCCTTCCTCCTCCAATCAGGGCTATTGCGTAGAGCCCTAGAGGCTCCAAGGTCCACCTGACCTAGAGTTGCTGGAGGCACCACTCCTCCAGACCCCGCCTGTTGAGCATCACTTGGGAGACATTGATTAGGCTGATGAACTTTACATAGAGTTGTAAGCCTTTGTTGAAAGATCCCCAAATATGAGTTTTTAGAAATATTTTTCTTTTGAGGGGCCTCCCAAGCAGTGATCAAGAGCTGTGGAGGCCCCACCTCAGCTTCTAGGCTAGTAGTATATGCCCCAACCACTGTATTCTCTCTCGTTACCATCTATGAGTGTTTTTCTAAGTTTTTCCATTTCACTAGAGGGGAGGGAAAGATAGCCATATAACTTTAGTTTATATAGATGTAGAAACTTTTTTCCTCCACTTAATTAAATTGAATCTCTTCCTTTGTCTTAAGGATGTTTCTTTTGCATATTCCCGATTTCCTGGTTGTGAGGAACAATGGCTCTCTTAGTGATAGTATCAGTTCTCTTGAAGACCTCTGGTCGGTGAACATATTTTTCATTGTTAGTTGATTTATTCAGTGAATGCAAAATTGACTCAGGATAAGTCCAGCTTTTTTGTTATCATCTAATTTCCCCACTTGTCAAGAAATCAATGAAATTTAAAAATGGCTGGATTGATGTTGGAGAGATAGTACAGGGGGTAAGAAATTTCTCTTACATGTGGGCAGTCCTAATTTGATTGTATGGTCCCCTCTGCAGCGTCCCAAAGCGACCCTTGATCACATAGCCAGGAGTAAGACCTGTGCATTAATGGATATGATCCCTGAACCAAACCCATCCACACCCTGAAAATAAAGGCAAATAGCTGCATTATGTGCAGGGTCTCCTTCAGTTCCCTTTCCCATTACACAAACTTACAAAAATATCTATGAAAAATGTAAATATATGAAGCACAGAAAAATTATACAGAATTTTATGAAAGTTTCTTCTGTATTAATTTTTTAGGGTCAAAAATTATTAACTCAAGGGGATGGAGAGGTAGTACAGTGGAATGTTCAATCCAGAGTCAATCCTATCATCTAGATCCTTACATCTATCTCTTTATATTATAAATATTTTAGGCATTATTAATTGCATCAGTAAATATTTTAGCACAAAATAAACATTTAAAACAAGGTGATATATGGCAATACATTTAAAAATTAACTTGATAATTCTTACCATCAAATATTCTTTCTTCAAATTTCTAGTTGCTTTGTATATGTCAAATATTTTTGCTCGCTTGAATCTATATCTAAGTAATTAACTTTCATATATAATGATTGTACTAATATGCATCTTAGGTCTCTTGATTTATAGGTTTCCTTTCTATCTCTTTTATTCTTTGTTTGGCTGAGAAAACAACTTGTATGTCCTGGGAAGTTCCCAATACTCATATCTGATTTTATGACCAATAATGTGATTTAATGTTCTTCTGTGTTTCCTGTGAATTGCTAAGACTGCACAAGCATTATTTTTATCTTACATAATTCCTGGTATTTTGTTTGTCTTTGGGTCATACCCAGTGATACTCAGGAATTACTGCTGCTTCTGTTGCTCCTGGTGGTGCTTGGGGCACTAAGTGGGAAGCCTGAGAATGGACCTGGGTGAGGTGAGTGCGAGGCATGCTCTTTAGGTGCTGTGCTCTCTCTCCAGCCCCCAGGTTTTCTTTATTATTGCAGATGCTAAGTATCTTTAATCATCAACCAAAAGTTATTCATCTTTATTATTTACCATTCTTTTTAGGTGACAATTTTCCCAGTCCAGAATATAAATCACGATTGGTTTGAGTTGATCACAACAATACTGTTTTTCTCTACCATTTCCTTTGTTTTAGGGGAGAGTGTATTACTCAGTCATGGCTAGTGAAATGTTTAAGAAGTTTAATTGAATAGATGTTTCTCTCTGATAAAATATTTTCCTCCCTGATAAAATCTGCTTCTGGGGCAAGGGATATGGCTCAAGTGTGTACAAATTACCAGGTTCCTGGCGGTGCTTTGCCAGTCCTCTCTTGAGGATACTCCAGCAATTTGGGGTGGAGGTGGGAGGGGTGGGGGTGAGCGGTGGGAGGGTCACACCTGGCGGATGCTCAGGGGTTCCTTATAGCTCTGCACTCAGGAATTATACCTGGAATTGCTCAGGGGACTATATGGGATTCAGGGATCGAACCCAGATTGGCTGTGTGCAAGGCAAACAACATCCCCCCTGCACTATCACTCCGCCCCCCTGCTTTCTCTATGCTTATGTCTATATAAATCTTCCTTGACTTTATTCTTGTTTTATATATTATCTTCCATTTATCCTTACGCATATGTATCTTATTCAAATTCTTTATGTCCTTTCTAATTAATTTTTCTTCAGATGGTAGATTTTTTGGTTTGTGTATTTCTTTCTGTTAGCATATTCTTGGGGCTGTGTTCCTGTTTTGGAATATCTGTATTTGGAATATCTGTATTTGTATCTGTTGTGTGTATCTATTAGTGTTTGTCCCTCCATGTGTGAACTAAGAAATGGTATCAAGGGTTGACACTTGTCTTGCATGAGGCAATTCCAGTTCAAGAACCGCTGGCAGAGACCCCTGAGCATCGAACCAGGAGTAGCCCCAGAACACTAATGAGTTGGCCCCAACTTGCACAGCAATGTTTGGGTAAAAAAAAGAAAAGAATGAAAAAATTATGAACGGAGAGACCAGGTACCATACATCCCATCACACTATAAGAAACTATGACCTTTTTTCTTGTTAGTATTAGGTTTGCCAAAATAGTAGGTTTCTACTTTACTTTCTACTGACACGTTTGTTTCATTTCTCTGAGTTAGAGCAAAACAGATCAAACATTTCTGAGCCATGCACTTAACTGACAAGATTTTAAGCAAATTTCCTTTCCACTAAAATGACCATGCAATTATCATTCAAATCAGGACAATTTTGACTAAAAAGAGGCAGACATAAGGAAAACAAATACAAAACCAGGACTGAGCAGTCCAGTTGGTTCTTCTAAGCATCAATGACATTGTTTCAATGTTCTGAGGACAAGAACAGATCTGGGGGGAGGGGAGGTCTGAAATTTACTAGGCATTTGGAAATGAACTGTCTGCTTCCAGGCATCATTGACTTTGTGTCAATTAATGTTCTGAGGACAACAACAGATGTTTGGAGCTCCTGAAACTTACTAGGCACTTGGAAATGACTTGTCTGGCTCCTCTGTGCAACATTGACATTGTGTCAATGTTCTGAGGACAAAAACAGATCGCTGGAGCCCCTGAAACTTACTAGGCTTTTGGAAATGCTTATTGAACTGTGAGCTACTCTTTGTATTGTGATAGCACCTTCCCTTTCTCCCATCTGCTCCAGACATTCTGAATCTAATCTCAAATCAATCCTAGCTGTTTTGTGTGTACTTTTATATTCATTTACATGCTTATATCTGCTTTCAGCCTCTGGAATATAGAGGCTAATATATGTGTATTAATTAGCACACCTTTCCATATAGTTCGATAAAGTTTTAAAGTAACATTTTTATACTCTGCAAATTATTTCCTTTAAAATTATTTTTATTAAAACACCGATTCATAAAGTTGTTCAAATACATTTGTTTCAGGCATACAATGTTCCAACATCACTCCCACCACTAGTGTAACCTTCTCTCCACCAATGTCCCCATTTCCCACCCATCCACAAAGAAATAACAATCTTTTGGTTTTGGTTTCTGGACAACAACGGGTGGTGTTCTGAGCTCAAGGATTAGTCCTTGCAGTCCTCAGGGAACCATATGTGGAGCTGGGGACTGAACCCACATTAGCTCTGTGAGAGGCAAACACCCTGCCTGTTGTACCATCTCTCTGGCTCCTACCAAATTCTTTCCTTTTGAATAAGTCCCTAATAGGATCCAATGAGCTCCACCAGGATCTTGGCAGGACTGATGCCTGAGCGCAAAGTCAGGAGTAAGCCCTGAGCTCACAGCTGTGACATACCCCAAACTACCTTCTTTGTCTTTTCTATGCATGTATTACTTAGAAATAAAAATCACTCATTTGGGAATATGAAACTGGAGACGGGTATGGTCTCTACGGGGGAAAAATACCATTTTGTAAACATTTTCTTGATTACTCCCTGCATGTCATACAATTATGAGTGCAAGTACATTTCCCTTCCTTTGGCTTTTCCAGAAGTCGTGTCGGACAACGTGGTTGTTGCCCTTTAAGAAAGCGTCCTAAAAAATACTGTTTGCTTATTTAAAAATGGTAGAAAATCTAGTGTGCCACACAAGAGCAGCATTTTCAAACACATGCTAAATGAAAAACATATTTTAAATGTATAATAATTTTTATTATAAACATTTTAAACTCTTGATGGCGGATTAGTTTTAGTTTTAGTGCTTGACGTGTTCTTCCGCAGCACTCCCGGCCTTTTTTTTCTTTTGGATACACAATTGCTACTTTTTTTTTTTTTAAGGAAGATAGTTCATATAAAAAGTGGGACCAGCCCAGACACGGCATTTCAGAAGCGCGCTGAAGGAAAGAAGAGGAGCCCTGTAAAGGTGAGGGGAAAACCCAGTACTATCATGGAGCGGAACAAAAGCTTTGTCATGGGGCAGGATTCCTTGGGTGGCACTGAGACCTTTGTTTTCGTGGCACCTATTTTCTGATGAGTTACTTCATGGGTGCGTGTTTGGGCCTCAGGATATCTTCCAGACGGACTGGGGCGGCTTTCTTAACTGAGGTTGGGTTGCTACAGCTGCTGAGCCCCGCGTGTTAAATGCAAGGGGGTGGAGAGACGCCATTTGCAAAGCCGGAAATGGTTAAAATCTCAGGGTTGAGACCATTCCCAGTCACAGAGGGCTTGCCAAGAGCACAGCTCCTGCCTCTGGTGTCTACTCTGAAGAGCAGAGTGGCCTGTTCTCTGCCATGGCCTAGGCAGTAGGCCCTCTGCGGCAACTGGTGAGCAAAGGGGGTCAGAGTCACCGTGGGGGCGGGCAGCGGGGGGTTCGGGGGGCGGCGCGGGGATTTGGGGAGGTTAGCGGGAAGCCTAGTTCCATGGCCTAGTCTCGTCAGGCGGAGGGACGGATCTTGTCGGCCGCCGTCCTCTTCCGCTTGTCTCAGGTGCAGCGCGGATCCTTCCGCCGCAGCGAAAGCGCTGCAATCGGCTTTTCGGCAATACCCGGATGGAAGTGTAATGGCCGCCATCAGGGACTCGCAAGCATTGGGGACCATGGCAGGTATTCCCCGTGAGCGGGGCCGCCCAGACTCGTTAGGATGCCGGGACTTACGAAATGTCAACCAGGGGGGGCAAAAGGCGCATTTTTCGGGCGGCGGGGGGTCGGGGGTTTGTCCCCGAGCCGGCTCCGGGGTCCGCCTCTTGCTTAGTTGGAGGCGCCTGTTAAATAGTCCCGGCCATTCAGCGCTTCCGCCTAACTTGCCGCAAAGTTTTTCCCGAGAAACGGGCTCTGGGGCCGGGCGCTCTTGCTGACTGCTAGAGTTGACCCATTCGGACTCTTGGCTTGCGCTCGTTTCGCGTCCGAGCGCTTTCAACTTTCCACGCGCGCAGCCCGGTCGCCGACGCGGGCGTGCGGGAAGGTGTGCTTCCGCGCGCCCGAGGGGCAGCCGAGCCCGGAGGAAGGGGCGGATCGGGCGCGGCGCTTGGGACGGAGCGGGGCGCGCGGCGCTCGCAGCACCCACTCGGCGCGTTCCCGGGGCTGCTGGAGACTCCCGGCCCCCCTCCCCTCACCTGGACACCCCTCGAGCTGTAGGTTCGCAGGCCCGCGGGCACCCGTGACTCGACGGCGTCCCCATTGTTGGGGGCGCCGACCATGGTCCTTGGAGGTCTTGCCTGGCAGAGAAGGCTCAGCCCTCAGGAGCGCTCGCCTCAGCGCCAGAGTTGGCCAAAGGCGCTGTCCCCCTGCTGCCCCCCTCCCAGACCCCAACCACACCCCTTGGCCAACGGAGCCCTTTGTCACTGCCTTTCCTCACTTCCAGGGGCCGTTGTGAGGCAGCTGAGTCTGGTCTCATTGTCAAGTAGGGCGCCTCTTCCAAGGTGGCCGTGGTGTCTTTGAGGAGCTGCCCAGAATTCTGGAGCAGGACCACGGAACCTTCGGTGGCGTTAGGACTGGGCGTGCACAAGGGCGGGCTCGGGTTTCCTGTCAAGTTGGACTTGGGGGGGGGGGCACTTGAGTTGTTCGTGAGGTTTTGGGGGTTCGGGGAAACAAGTTGCCTTGTCTTGTGTTTGGCTCGCTGAACTTTCCACGAAGCCAGGTGGTCACGTTGGTGAAGCTTGGAGGCATCGAGTGGACCGCGGGGTAGGATGGCATCCGTGCCAGCGGCTGTGCCCGGCCTCGTGTGACGGAGATCGTCGGGGTGTTCAGGAAGCGCAAGACGGGGCGTGTGGGATGGTTGGAACGTGCTCTCAGAGGGGATGTTCCTCAAGTTGAGTCAAGAAAAAAATGGAGATTGCTTCTGTGGAACCCCGGCGTTGTTCGGAGGGTAGCTGGAGCTCAACCATTCTTTTTGTCTTCGAGTGAGGCTCTTTCTCTGAAGCCCTGTAGGTCTTGACTCTTGAGTCCTTGAGTCTTTTCAGGGTGTTTGCGTTTATTTCTTGGATGGTAAACATAGCAAATGGGTTTTCTCTCTCTCTTTTTTTTTTTTTCCCAATTAATGTTCTGAGGTCTAGGAAGTTGTTATTGCTGCTTAGTTTTTTTTGGTTCGTTTTATTTGGACCACACCCAGCGGTGTTCAGAAAAACTTGGTTCTCTGCTCAGAGTTCACCCCTCGTGGGGCTCTGGGAACCATATGGAATGCTGGGGATCCAACCCAGGGGCTAGCCGTGTGCAGGGTAGCGCCCCACTCTTTGTACTAAGAAAAATCTTTTTTTCACGTTAAGATTTTTTTCCTTTTTGTGGTGATACTACATTAAGTACCAGTTCGGACCTTTTTGTGAATTAAAGGACATATGCCACAGTGAATGCTGTGTGCTTTGATAGTGTATGAACTTTAAAAATGCTTGAGTTTTAAAATGCTTGAGTTTTTTTCAACACATGTGAAATCCTATCCTGTGTTATTAGTGTACAGTGATTGCGCCGAAATTTTAGATCTTAAAATGTCCCAGGGGAGATGTTTCAGAATAAAACCCCAGTTTGACTTTATATTTTTATTTTTTGTTTGGTAGTTGTAATTGTTCATATTGGAGCTTTGTATGTTTTAGACCACTTAAAGCTTACTATATATTCGGTACAAGGATGTAACCTAAGGCCTCTGTTAACTGTGCCATCACTGAGCCTTTGCCATGTACTTTTTCCCCTCAAACGAGTAATCGTAATCTTGTCTAGTTTCTGATAGGAAACTAACAGGCTTTTTGAAAAGCTCTGTAAGTAAAGAGTCCTAATACATTCAAAATACGTTTTTATCTGATTTAAGTCTGTTTCAGTTCTTCTATGGTAATTGACCACATGATGCAATTTGCAGGAAATCTTAATCTGAGTGTTAAGAGGTAACTTGGTGTTGGCAGTGTATCCTGGTTGAAAGTAGAGCCATACGTATTCTAGTTTTAGGTTCATGACGCTGGGTAAGACTCATTTTCTCTAAGATACTAGATGGAGTTTAAGCTTCCTGCTAAGTTTTTAGTTTTGGTGAATGTGACATCACTAGATATCAGTGTGGGTTTTTTTCCCTGCAAAATTTATACATACAAATTGAATATGAAGTATTACTGAATCAAGTATAAAAAATCTTTACTAACAGTGTTTTGCAAAGTTTTAAAATCTTGATCTTCGTTTCCAGGTATTTCCTCTTTTGATCACTGCTCCTGATTGTCTAAGCATTAGATTGTATGCCTTTCGTTCCTTGAAGAAAGAGATGGTAAATATTGTATACAGTAGTATATACTCTTATATTTAACACGTTTTAATATACAAGATACAATAAATAGGTATGCATGCATTTTCATGTTACTTTATTATAGATCATATATGGCATATATGCATAAAGTACACATGCTTTAATTTAAGCAAAAAATGTTTTTGTTTTCATGGTTTCAATTAGCAACCTAAGATGACTTGGACTATATTCTCCTAAATTTAAAGACAGCATTAAGAACTTTGGGTGATGATTAATGAGGATAAATCTCTGGGATGATGTTTTGAAGCTAAAGATCTTGCTCTAGTAAGTAAAACATAAATGAAGTTAAAGAAAAATTGGTCATGTAATAATGGCATATACATTACGAGTTAAGAAAGGGGATCGAGAAACAATTACAGAATTCTAACTGCTTTTCTGGAGGCAATCTGAATATTTTGGTGTGAACAAAAAAAAAAGAAAAAGAAAAACTGTACAAATCCATGATAAAAGGAAAAGTTTGCAAATTCAATGGAAGATATTAGCTGCATCCTTGTTAAAAGTACATTTTTTCCCTATTCTTGAAATACAAGTATTTCTTGCTGTTGATAGGTCCTGGATTACCATGGTATATAATTTCCCTTGCTGAACACGATAATATACTCGTAAGTATAATTCTAAATTAGGAATAAGATTCTCTGTAACTTAAAATAGCTGAGAGCCAGGTATATATAGCTCAGTGGTAGAGCTCATCCTTTATCACAAAACAAATAGCAAACCAAAACTACATTTAGTCATTTCCCTGTCTGTAGCCACTGGTAAAAAAAAAATTTTTTTAAGGAAAGAAAGTAAAGGCTGTTACATTATATATAACTACTTAGATAATTACAGTAGTTCTGTGAACTTGTGTTTCTTATTTTATTAGTGATATCTGACATCCATAATAAGTGGAGAACAGTAAAGCAATTGAGGTCATTTATTTCACTTATTCAGGTATCTTCTTTCTAAATAATAATTATTTGACCTCCTCCTTGACATTCACAAGTGTTCTTTGAAAAAAGTAAATGCTAAGAATTTGTATTTGAGGAGCTGAAGTGATAGTATCTCAGGCAAGGGTACTTTCCTTGCACATGGCAGACCCAGGTTCAATCTTCAGTATCCTCTGTGGTCCTCCGGGCCCTACTAGGAGTGATTCCTGAGTGCAGAGTCAGGAGTAATTCCTGGGCACTGCTGGGTCTGATCTAAAAACAAAACAAAAAAGACTGCCAAGTATTTGTGTTTAACCAAAACGACTCCAACAGTAATATGATAAATGAAAACTTCAAATATAATAAATCAAAATGTAATTGATCAAGGGCTGGAGCGATAGCACAGCAGGTAGGGCGTTTGCCTTGCACGCGGCCGACCCGAGTTCGAATCCCAGCATCCCATATGGTCCCCTGAGCACCGCCAGGGGTGATTCCTGAGTGCATGAGCCAGGAGTGACCCCTGTGCATCGCCGGGTGTGACCCAAAAAGCAAAAAAAAAAAAAAAAAGTAATCAGATAATTTCTAATATTTCATATTGAGCAATTGTGATCAAATCTAAGTATTTAAAATTACTACTAATTATTGAAATCGGGTTGTTCGAGGGTGTGGCTGATAGATGACAAGAGAATAAGTTTTGGTCAATTCAGAATCTCTTCATTTAAAAACTATCCCTCTCCTGTTAGGAGATTGACTGTCAGTTTGTCTTTGTAATCTTTTTTTTTAAATAAAAATTTTATTTTATTAAATCACCGTGTGGAAGATTACAATGCTTTCAGGCTTAGGTCTCAGTTATACAATGCTGAAACAACCATCCCTTCAGCAGTGCCCATTTGTCTTTGTAATCTTTTAGATCGAGGACTTCTTGTCCCTTTTGCAACAGTGATTGCTTATTAGTTAAGCATAGACAGAATTACTTTAGTGCTAGGAGAAGGATTCTTTGGGAGGATGCTTGTGAGTTAGTCCCCCGCCTCCATGAGTATGAGAACCCCATTATAATATGAGAAAGTAAACTGTAGAAATGGGAGATGGATAAAAAAAATATGTGCAAGTTTCCTTTCCAGAAGCAATAGTATGTGGTAGAAAGTGTGTGGTATCTTTTTTTTTTTAAATTGTTGCTGTCTGGGAGTCACACAACCTATCCAAGGTTTTTTTTTAATTTCCTTTTAATTTTAATTCTGTCAGTTAATATGGTGTTCTTTTTTATCTCCTGGACCAATACATGAACAGTTTAATTTGAATTGCACCATAGTCTGATTTACGTGTTTTTTTTTTTTTTTTTTTTGGTTTTTTTTGGGTCACACCTGGCGATGCACAGGGGTTACTCCTGGCTCTGCACTCAGGAATTACTCCTGGCGGTGCTCAGGGGACCATATGGGATGCTGGGATTTGAACCTGGGTCGGCCGCGTGCAAGGCAAACGCCCTACCCGCTATGCTATCACTCCAGCCCCTACGTGTTTTTTTTTGTTTTGTTTTGTTTTACGAATTTAAGATGCATAGTTTAAAAGTTGATCATTCACATCCATCTGTAACTTCATTTTTACTTTTGTCATTCACTTAGCGTTTAATCCTTCATGCATTCAGCCTACAAACACTTATGAATATCTGCTTTGTATAAATATGTGCCACTGGGATGGTCAAGGATTTTTTCAGGCTGAGTGGATGTAGACTTTCATATGACATTTTTATATGCTTAAGTTACACCAATCATCAAGCATGTGTTGACAATAGGTGTTATATTTAGCATTTTAGGAATATGTAAGAAAAAAGTTTTTCATGAGTGCTTATAGTTAGGAATCCTATTGATATACATGAACAGTAAATGTATAATTGGGTAATGATGACTTTTAATTTGAGTTTTTTCTCAAATTATTTTAATGTAGATGAAAATTACAACTGTTGATACAGTTTCAGAGTTGAAATTGATTAGATAACGAAGTTCAAATATTAAAATCAGTAAGTATAAAAAATTTTTATGTGAAAATTTTTATATCCCATCATAATGTCCTTGTCTAAGAATTTACTAAGCTATTTGTTGGTAGTTGAGTCACCTTGTCCCCCTCTTTCCAATTTCTTGGTCACACCCAGTGATGCTCAGGGGTTAATTCTGACTCTGCACTCAGGAATTACTCATGGAGGTCCTTGTGGGAACATATGGGCTGCTGGGGGTGAGACACTCCTGTGCTGTATAAACTCCCGCTCTAGTTGAGCCTTTTGTGTTAGATTTTGTTGAGTTTTGTTGGCTTCTCTCTTCTTTCCCATCTAATTTTGTGTGCTCCTACTGGAATTTCAATACTGAGGAATTTGGAGGTGGCCAGAGATGATCAGGATCTGTGGTCTGGGCCAATGAGTTGACAGAGTGGCAATATGGGAGGTGGACATAGCTGCTAGGACTTGTGGAAGAATACAAGGGATGTGGGGAGGCTGCCCCTTTCTAAACACCGAGAGGACACCAGAGCTCTCATCTTGGGCACCAGGGTACCTGAAATTACTCACAGTTTGGCATCTGTACAGTGTGGAGTTGAGCTGAGCCTTTGGTGTGGCTGCAGTGGTGGGCTGTGGGTGCTGCAGGTAGGGCTCCAGCAGGACGTGTACTCAAGCCTGCTCACCTCCTGAGGGCACCCCAGAATTTATCTGAGGGGACTGGTGTTTCCATGAGCTTTATCTGCTTGGTTTGCATAGCCTTGGAGATTTAGTCATGAATTGGTAAAACAGGGCTAGTGTCAGAGTCCTTAAAGGAAATTAGTGAGGGTTGATGTAGTCTAGGATTCATTCCTTGAGTGAAAAAATGGGCTTGACTACTGAGTTCTGTGTTGACAAAGAATAATTGATGAAAAAATGGAGTTGAAAATTATTAAAGGCTGATCTGATGGGAAGGAAATAGGTTTGACTGTTTGAGAGGTAGTGAAAATAAGGTTTGCTATTATAGGTAAATCCATGTAAGAGTATGTGGAGAGCAGAGCAGAAATATTGCTATTGCTGGTTTCTACTGAAGTGGAGATCTCAGTAAAATTATGCCATTTATTTTTTATTTTTTGCTTTTTGTGCCACACCCGGCGATGCACAGGGGTTACTCCTGGCTCATGCAGTCAGGAATTACCCCTGGCGGTGCTCAGGGGACCATATGGGATGCTGGGAATTGAACTCGGGTCGGCCGTGTGCACGGCAAACGCCCTACCCGCTGTGCTATTGCTCCAGCCCCAAATTATGCCATTTTGTGACTACTAAGAAAAGAATAATCGAATGGTGTCAGTTTTTGTGGAAAGGAGAAGATTTTATTGCTGCCGTTTATCTACTTGGAATATTTAATGTAGTTATATTCTCCTCCCTCCCCCTGTTGTTGGTGGTGTGGTGACTGGGGGTTGTACCCATGGTTTAGTGTTTGCATTTGCTTGCACATCAAGTTGCAGTGCTTTATTACATACTCAGCCTCTTTAGTCATACTCTAGTTGTGGTACTTGCACATGTACTTGGCAGGGCTCACTGTTTAGTTGTTTTATACATATATCTAGCTACACAGTGTGGTTAACTGGAAATCTCTCCCGTGCAAGGCCAAGGATCACAGCAGAACTTAAAGGCACAAAGAGCAGAGCTGTCAGGATTGTGCTTGGCACATATGGCAACCCCAGGGATTGAATAGAAGACCTCATGATTGCAAGGCAGGTGCTGTAGCCATTGCCCCCTGCTGTGAAATTTTTTTTTAGAAATCTTAGTTACCTGGAATGCTTTTTCAGATTAGTGTGTAAAGCTAATTTCTTTCATACTCCTCTTTAAACGATCTTCTAGTAACAGAGCACTGTATTTGCTTCTTAAATATATAGCCAGTTCAGAACTAATGTAGTAATAGGTGCAAACACATCTTACTAGGTAAGAAATGAATGTTTGATCAGTCGTAGAATAATTGCTTCAAATTTCAGGTACAATAGGATATGATATGATGCTATTGGTTCTTAGGTCTTTGCTTACTACTTCCTCACCAAATATCTGATCCTTAACTAAAATTAACAGTTGGGATTTCTAATAAATCATCTAATAAATCAAGCAGACTTACTGTAATGGCCATGTAGTATGTCTTTTAGGTTTAGTGGATCATAAGGTTTCTGTTGGACCTGTGAACTGCTGTTGTAATTTAAAACAGCCATAGATTATTTGTAAATGTGAATCTTGACTGTGAATAAATGAAAATTTACTCTCTAGTATTTTTAAATTTTAAAATTTACTCTTATTCACTAGTAAACTGTAGCTAAATTAATGATTTTTACTGAAGTTTCAATTCCTCATTTGTTCACTTGATCCCACTTCTTCTAACTTCCTGAAGGACGTTGCTGTGTATTTATTTGCTTTCTCTCTTCCAAGTGTCATTTTCCCATTTTCCCCTATCTTTAAAATACAATGCAACCTCCAACCCCACAAAACCAACACAATAGATACTCCATTTCAGCTCCTTGAGAAGTTGTCTATGATACATCTCTACTTTTTCCATCTTCTCTTAAAACCATGCTAGTCAACCTTTTTCCTTTACAACGCCATTGAAGCTTCTAGTCAGTGCTACCAGTAGTTTTGATATAGTCAGCCCCTGGTGGTCAGCTTTCAGTCCTCCTGACAAAGTTGATAATGTCTTTTTCCAGAAAATTTTTGTGTATCTGATTATAAGAACACCTTTCTCCAGATAACACTTTTTTTAGGGGGGTGGGGGTTCTCATCTAGCTATTCTCTGCCTTCCTCCTCTTCCTTCCAAACCAGTGTTCTTATACTGATACTGATCCAACTTCCATGGTGTGTGGGGGGGTTTCACTGATCCATAGAACAGTAGTAGTTTCAGGTGAATTGGAGGTGTTTGCTTAAAGAGCTAGAATCTTCCCTTTTTTTTTTTTTGTATGTAAGTTTTAGGCCACAACTGGCAGTGCTTAGGGGATTACTTCTGGCTTTGCACTCAGGGACCACTCTTTTATTAGTTTTTATTATTTTTTTAATGAATCACCATGAGATAAAGTTACAGACTTAGAAATTTTTGTCATTACGTTTCAGTCATACAATGATCGAATACCCATCCCTCCACCAGTGCCCATTCTCCACCACCAATGTTCCCAGTATCCCTCCCACCACCCCCACCTGGTGCCTCTGTGGCGGGCACATTCCTTCTTACTCTCTTCTTTTGGGTGTTACGGTTTGCGATACAGATACTAAGCGGCTGTCATGTTTGGTCCATAGTCTACTTTCAGCACACATTTCCCATTAGTGATCACTCTTGGCAGGGCTTTGGGGACCAGAAGGGGAGCTGGGGACCAAAACTGGGTTGACTATGTGCAAGAGTAAGCTCTCTACCCACCATACTACCCCAAAGCCAAAGAAGGCACATTGTCTCAATGGGGTGTTAAAAGTGGGTGATAGGCCAAATAAATTTGGGAACATCTGCTCTAAATGTATATTTAGGATCTTGCCTTGAACTTCTCTCTTTACCCTTTAGAGAGTTCATCTAGTTCTGTACTTACACATTTCGTATACTGATGACTCTTAAAATTTTCCTTATACAAGATTTCAATATTTCATATTTGTATCCTATACATTATACATTCTACTTGGATCACTCACATCACTTCACTTGTCATCCCATTGCTCATCGATTTACTCGAGCGGGAGCCAATAATGTCTCCATTTGTCCATGTCGAGTGCTAGTGTAGCCTGATGGCGTCTGCTCGCTCCTCGTGTTCTACTTGGATATCAACTAAATATCCTAGTTCTTACATGACTACAGCTTGAACTCTTGTAACTTTCCAAACTATCATATAGTCTTTTCTAGGTGAAAAAAGTAAATTTCAACTGTTTAATCTTTTGCTGTCAGTTATTTTTTAGCCTTTCTTGATTCAACTCTCCCTTTCAAATACCAAATTTAGTCTGTCTGCAAAGTTTCTGTCTTCAAAATACATCCATGGCTTATCCACCAAGCTACCATCATTGGTAATTATTGTTCACACTGGTTTCCTTGCTTCTATTCTTGCCTCTCTCCCAGATACTCTGTTAATATAGCCACAAATGTGGTCACCTCATATTTTCTTTTTCTACTCAGTATGCTCCCAAACTTCCCATTTTATTGATTGTAACCCCAAAGACTGTAAATGACCAAGAGGCCTTGTCTGAATTTACTGGCTACTTTGACCTCTATTTGTCTGTTTCCCTCTGGTGCTTAATTTTCGAACTATGTTAACCTTGGGTCTTCAAACACAATAGGCATGTTCCACACTCAGGGTCTAAGGCTTTACAGTTACTTATTTTAAAACCCTCTCTCCTTCAATCCTTAAAGTCTTGGCTCTAATGAAACCTCTTCAAGTTCTAACTCAGTATTTAAAATAGCAGTTCTCTATGTTCTATCTGAACTTCTCTTTCTGTTTTGGTTTTGGGCCTACAGGGCAGTGTTTAGGGTTTACTCCTGACTTGATACTCAGGGACCACTCCTGGCAGTGCTTGGGGAACCACATGGTGTGCTGGGTATTGAACCCTCATTGGCCGCATTCAAAGCAAGTGCTCTGAACACTGTTCTATTGCTCTGGCCCTGTGTAAGAATGTACATAAACCATAAACTGAAGTTAGTTAGTATACAGCTTCAACATAGCACAACTGAATGAACTAGGATCCAGCCTTTCAGTTGCGCCAGGAATAGTAGTCAGGTACTGTAGAATATGATAAAAGAAGTCAGCTTCAAATGTCATGTCTTCCTTGGAACCATGTTAGTCTCTCTAAGAGTCCAGTTCTGTACCTAGCAGATCATGATGTAGAAGCACACAAATAAAACTAGCTCTTTTTTTGTTTAGAACCACTGCATAGCAACTTCATAATTTCTTCATGAGTGAGATTGTTTTTGATCCAGACCTATTTCAAGTTAACATCGGCACCAGACCTAGTTGCCATTCCATTACCTTGAGAAGGTTTTATTATTAAACATACACCCATTTCAGGATAATCCATCTTGTAACTATTGTTCAAGGATATCCCAGAGTTCATTGATCTGCTGCCACATATGATCTTTATTTCTGATTTTTCTGTGGATTTTGAACCTATTGAAATTTCCACGGATACCTTTATTAACACACAATCTCCAAAATAAAACCAGGCTGCTGCACCATTGGCTCCACACTCCCTGCTTAGCAAGTTTTATTACGATGAAATACCTGAATCTTTAACAATATGTGTACTGTAGAATTTTCACTTAGGTTCTCTTAACAGAGACTGAAGGAACCAAGGTCTGAGTACAAAATATGGGGCGATACTGCACTTGATATGGAATTTGCTAATTCCATATCAGATTGTTTTTCTACCATTTTATATAATTCATACACTTCAAGTTACCGTTTATACCATATATATATGCATATAACATGAAGTCAGTTTTCAACTGAAACCAGGTATTTCAGTGAAAATGAAAGAATAAATGAGAATGCATTGGGTTACCATGTACTGTCTTGATTTTTGTGTGAAATTAATGGGATATATGAAATAGAACCTGTTTAAGAACCTTATAAGCTACCTTGGGAAGTGAAACAAAAAGTTTAAATGATGCAGCTGTAAAAGTTTGTAATAAAGTGGGATGCAATGTGTAATAGATGTTCAGAGATTAGTATGTTATAGGATTTTCATGGCCTTAAAGGAGGAAAGGAAGTTTGACCAAGTATTGAATTAAAAGGGATGACTAGGGGGATCACAAACCTGATAAAAGGATGCTGTAAGAATAAGATAAAAGGTTTATATGGGGAAATGAAAATCATCTTAAATAGTGGGCAGTATATACTATAGATTGAGTGTGCAAGGCAAGCTAGTGCCTTAATCCCTGTAATCTCTTTCCAACCACTGCTTCTCTAGGCAGGTGGCATATGGCTCACACGTACCTAGCATTTTGAACTTTCCGAGATCTGTACTTAACTGTATTTAAAGACTTAATTCTTCATTTCCCTTATTTCCTGTGTTCAAGTTGCTCGTAAGTTCAAAGTGATTGGAAGAGAACTGACTTTAAAATACGATGGAGGCTTTTTACCCTTTCAGGCATACTTTTTGAAAGCTTAAAACAACAAGCTCTGAATATTTGTTCTAAGTAATAAAAACATTAATAGTGAGTAATAATTATAATAATATAAACTTTCTCCATTTGCAAACCATTTTTTGCCTTAGAATGGCAACAGCAGATGATGATGATCAAAACACCTTGAACTTACCATGTTTGGTTTTGAATTAAATTTTGCTTGATGCATGTTCAAGAGCCTTTTACTGTTTCCAGTTTTTCACAAATTTCAGAGTTTTCCCCTAGGTCACAATTCACTGTACTGGGGTTAATTGTGTACACAGTACACTGTACACGGAAACTAGGGGTAGCCTACTTTATATCGAGAATGTGCATTATCTTACAGTTGGGCAGTCACCTAATGGGAGGAGATGTATTAATAGGTGCAGCAAAAACACCATAACTATATTTTAGGCCGTATGCCCTTTTTTTTTTTTTTCCTTTTTGGGTCACACCTGGCAATGCGCAGGGGTTACTCCTGGCTCTGCACTCAGGAACCACCCCTGGTGATGCTCAGGGTACCATATGGGTTGCTGGGAATAGAACCCGGGTTGATCGCGTACAAGGCAAACGCCCTACCCACTGTGCTATCGCTTCAGCCCCCCCACCCCCCTATCTGAGCCCCTTGATCTGAACTTCAACACAGTCCTATGAGATATGTGGCTCTAATCTCTGGAAGCCAGTTCACCTGACCACATTAAAATGGGAAAAGATCTTGCTACCTTTTTGGTCAAAGCAGATTTCTTGGCTGGAGGATTTTGAGGGCTCATGATGAGAGACACTACAACCTAATTAATTTTTAAAATTAAGTTGAAAAGCTATAGTCTGAAAAGCTTCATTGACTTTATCTGCTTATTGGTTGTGGTGTTTTTTTTTTTTGGTTTTTTTTGTTTTTTTTTTTTTTTGCTTTTTGGGTCACACCCAGCGATGCTCAGGGGTTACTCCTGGCTTTGCACTCAGGAATTACTCCTGGCGGTGCTTGGGGGACCATATGGGATGCCGAGGATCGAACCCGGGTCGGCCGCGTGCAAGGCAAACGCCCTACCCACTGTGCTATCGCTCCGGCCCCAAGGTTGTGGTGTTTTTTTTAAAGAAAATTATTTGAGGGGAGTGGAGGTGATTTTCAAATGTGTGCACCTGGACAAGTACTTTGCCATAAAAGATAACCTTTTTAACATGCATATCACATACTTATTTGTTAATTTGCTGTATTGAGATTGAGTTTTCAGTCTCAGTAAAAAAAGAAGAAAATTCACATAATGACCTCCAAGCCCCTCTGTCATCTGGCTATGTGTTACCTCTAAACCTCATCGCCTAGTGTTTACTTTCTCTCAGTCAGCTTCAGTCACAGTCAACCTCCCTGTTAGTCCTTGCATGTGTCAGTCATTCTTCTAAGTACTTGCTATTACCTTTATCAGTGAGCTAGGCATGAAGGCAGAGAAGGTTAAGGGAGAATATGAATGGAGAAATTGAGTTTCCAAGTCATAAAACTCAAAATAAAAACTAAAAATGAGTTACTCTATTATCAGTCAGTCTGAACCTAAGTACTGGAACCCCTTTGGAAAGGAGATGATTCAGCAAGAAGAAAACCTGCTATAAATGTAGAGGAAGAAAACACCCAAAGTTCAAAGTCCTTTCCCTTGAGGATACCAGATTCTCATCAGTACAGAGTTCCAAGCCAAGGCAACTTGGAGAAATGCCATCATAACTTTTTCCCAAAACCCACTGGACTTTTCTCCTACCTCTGAAGAAACCCATGTTCTGTCATGGGCACATGTTGAGGTTTTTTTTGTGTTTTTTTTTTTTTTTTTTAAATATTGTCTCCACTCAATAATGCATGATATGAAAAGATACATAGGAAGTGAGAAATGGAAAGGTGGGCTGTGGTGAAGGCAGGCCCACTCCCGGCACAGGTCAGGCTCAGGCAGGATGTATCTTATTCTGTCCTGTGTTGTGTTGAGTGGAGATAGTGTAGTAGCACTGTCACTATCATCCCGTTTCTCGAGCGGGCACCAGTAATGTGTCCATTGTGAGACTTGTTACTGTTTTTGGCATATCAAATACGTCATGGGTAGTTTGCCAGGCTCTGCCATGCGAGCGACAATATTAAAAAAAAAGTTAACCTAACTCATAATATTTTACAGTAAAGTATTGATTATCTTGTGGGTTATAGGGAAAAAATGACGGTATGGATTCTCACTTGTAACATATAATTGAAAGCATTCTGGGCCTGAGGGATTAAGCACTGGACTGGATTTAGTTGCTAGAGGATGGAGATACTTCATTGATAAGGTCACTGGTAACTCTTACGCTAGGCTTGAGAAGAGGTTGTAATAGATTTTATCCTCAAGGATATGGTGCCTGACGAGGAGCTACAGCTCACAGCTGTTCCTCAGTATTGGGACATAGACTGCATATCACTAACCTAGAAAAAAGAAAAAAATCGCTATGTGCCATTTCAACTTGGTGCTTATTGCTTTCACACTGTTGTAACATAAAACCTTAAATTTAATAAAACAAACCTTAAATTTAAGCATACTTACTAATCAGGAACTGTGTAGTGAATGGCACATAGATTTTTTTCCATTTTACTAAAGCAATTTAAATTGTTTTAAATCTGTAGAAAGTAAATAAATGTCACTAGAAATATTTTTTGATTTATTTTATCCTTGATGTTTAATTTTTTTTTTTTTTTGGTGTTTTGAGTTGCACCTAGAGGTGTTCAGGACTTATTCCTGGTCTTGTGCTCAGGGATCACTCCTGGCAGGGCTAGGGTTCTTTATGCATTGCTAGATATTGAAACAGGATCAGTCACATAAGACAAGCACCTTACATGCTATACTATCTCTCTAGCCCATCCTTGGTGTTTTACTTTAGAAATCTTTGAAAAAAATTTTTTGTACCAACTTCATTCCTTATGGGTAACACACTTTTCTCACTTCGTATTTGAATTGTCACATAGTTCTTTAGTTCTCACATCTGTCTTTACTTTTTCCAGTATATTTTGTTTGCCTAATAATCCTAAAATAATGGTTTCATAGCTTTGTTCTGTTTATGGAATAATGACTCTTGGTTTTCTTAAAAGTCAAGGTCGGGCTGGAGCAATAGCACAGCGGGTAGGGCATTTGCCTTGCACGCAGCCGACCCATGTTCGATTCCCAGCATCCCATATGGTTCCCGGGGGTAATTCCTGAATGCAGAGCCAGAAGTAACCCCTGTGCATCATGGGTGTGACCCAAAAAGCAAAAAAAAAAAAAAAAAAAAAGTCAAGTTCAAATAGGTTGAACCTCTCATTCTGAGCTGGATCCTGGAGTGCTGTGGAAAAAAAATTTTCCCAATGTGTTTTCTATATTTCTGGTCTTGGTAGCCTTTGCCCTTTTCTTACATGCGTAAGTCTCATTTAAAGAATCATCACAAAACTTAACCTTTCTATGAAGTTAAACACAGTTAACATTCATCTGTCATTCATAATGTCTTAAATAAGCGCCTTTGATTTCAAGCAATAGAATTAGCTTTAACTAGTTTAGATTTTTAGGTTATAGCTAAACACTAGTGATCATTTTTACTGAAAGGGGTAGAGATCATTTTAAAATAACAGGGTTGGTTTTTGTTTTTGTATTTTTGGGGCGGCGGTCACACCTGGCGATGCACAGGGATTACTCCTGGCTCTGCACTCAGGAATCACCCCTGGCGGTGCTCAGGGGACCATATGGGATGCTGGGAATCAAACCTGGGTCGCCTGAGTGCAAGACAAGCACCCTACCTGCTGTGCTCCAGCCCTGGTTTTTCTTTTTTTTTTTGGTTTTGTTTTGTTTGTTTTGGGACACTTGTAAGTGCCCTGTGATTACTTCCAACTCATCCTTGGTTGGGGGGAGGGTGGGGAAATCATGTGGTGTTCAGGATTGAATCCAGGCTTTCTTGATGCAAAGCCTGTACTGTAGCTCATTGAGTTCTTTGGCCTAAGATAAAGAATTTTCTAGAATCCAGAGGCAGAATTATGCAGAACGTTTCCATTAACACTTGTGGTAGTGGCATTGTCTTCTTAGCATTAACCAGGGCTCTTACTTAGCTGTCTGTTCTCTTCCTTTTTTACCTTGTTTTGTTCTTTTTTAGCTATGTCCTGCTATGTAGTTTCTTTAAAAAAAAAAATAACCTACTGTCAGTAAATTTGGAGGACATCTTTCTATAAATTTTCTGAGCTAATGTAAGCAGAATCTCTCCTCCTGACATCAGAATGAAGTTTTTCCAAATTAAAATGTGTTACTTGTCTCAAACTGATTGCTACTTTAAAAATTAAAAAGGTTTTTTGTAATATCTTAATTTAATACACACTTCCTTATTAATGTTTTGTGTAGATATTCCAGAATTTGCTGAATCACTTTTATGTTCATGGATACTTAAACTGAAGTATGTAGAATAGAATGTTAATAGATTTATGAGTTTACATTTCTAAAATATGAAGGAAATTGATTATTTTCAAGAAAAATATTCAGTTGTCAAAGATGACACAAGCAATAATAGAAAATGCAGAGCCCAGAAACCATTAAAAAAAGTTTTTGCAAGACTCATAAAGTCTAAATATAAAGAGGTACCAGGTTCATGTGGTTCATTGTTTGTACAGTCTGAAATGAAGAAGTGGGCAGTTCTCCTGGTTAGTGATCTGTTCCAGGACAGAAGAAATGATGTATAGTACTCACAATATTCTACAAATTCTCCATAATACCAGTACCAAAACTACTAGAAGAGAAGGAAAAAACTTTCAGGAAGTTTTTCTTTTTTTTTTTTTTTGCTTTTTGGGTCACACCCAGCGATGCTCAGGGATTACTCCTGGCTTTGCACTCAGGAATTGCTCCTGGCAGTGCTTGGGGAACCATATGGGATGCCGGGGATCGAACCCAGGTCGGCCGCGTGCAAGGCAAACGCCCTACCCGCTGTGCTATCGCTCCGGCCCCCTTTCAGGAAGTTTTTCAAAAAGAAAAACTTCGGCCTGGAGAGATGTACATTAGACCAGCAACTGCCTAACATGGTACTGACCAGGATTTTGATTCTTTGGTACCATAGAAGCTTGGTCCACTGCACACTGCCAGGGGTCACACCTGAGCACTGCTGGGTGTGGCCCCAGTTCCTCCTTCCCCAATTATAGCACCCCTGAGTGTAGTCCCTCCCCCCTAAAACAAAACAAAACAAAACAGGATCTAGCTCTACCACTGTTGTCCCATTTCCCTCCCACCGTTTCCTAACACCACTCCGCACCCCCACTACCCCAGCCTGCCTCTATGGCAGGCACTTTTCTTCTTTTTCTGCTTTAGTGTGTTATGGTTTGCAATACAGGTGCAGAGTTCATTGTGTTTGTTCAGGGCGTTAAGTATATTTATCAGGAAGGTAAGGCCTGGAATAGCTTTTTTAACTGGGTGGTAGCTTTGGGGTTTGGACGTGACTGCTGAGGCTTCTTAAGGTAGGGAGGTAGGGGAACGTAGCCCATCTCCCCATCCTGAGAAAGCCTTATTTCAGCCACAAAACCCACATACCAAATTTTTCAACAGGTTAATAGTTTGGTGAGATCCATCCTGAGATGATGGAGTTCAGGGGGGAGGGAGGAGGACATGGCATGGCAAAAATAGCGAGCTTTTGGACTGTAGAAGCCAGTGGCTGCCGGGGGCTCCTCTTGGGTAGGCACCAGGCTGACCCGATCTCTTTCAGTCTGGTCTTCCGGATCTTCCCCAGTCTGGTTAGCCTTGCATGGGTCTGAGATTAACTGTGCCTTTTGATCTCTTCTGAACTTTATTTATGGGTCTCTAAGCAAACCTGATAAATGAGCTTGTATAGCTGAGCCAGAGGTGTTTGTGGGTGTGGCTCCCACATACTTAACTTTTGCTGTTTAATTTCTTGGAAAACCTGGTCCTGAGTTGTTGGGATTTGGCCAGAGTCACAGTGTCAATCTTGGGACACAGGAAGCCTGAAGGCACCATCATGCTGCTGATACACTTGCCTTGAAGGTACAGGTTGGCAGGTGGCACTGCACCCACTTGTGATATTTTCTTGTGCTTTGCTGAGTTCCTGTGCTGTATTTTTTTTTTTTAACTCACTGGAAATCCTCATTATAGTGTCATTAAAGACACTAAGGATTTGAGAGTGTGATTTTGCTCATTGAACTTGATGGACTTCTTTGTGTTTTCCCCATTTGTGTGTTGTTCGAGGGGTGAAACTTTGTTGTTGTGTGTGTGTTGTTCGAGGGGTGAGACTTTGTTGTTGCCCATCCTGGGAGAAACTGAGGGATCAAGCTATAGATTGCTCTCTGTCTTATCTACCCATCCTTGCAGAATGACAGAGAATTAACTGTGAGTAGCATGTAATTAATTTGGTTAGTAGATCTGTTGTGTGACTGTGACTCTTATGCAGCTGCACTTTTCAAAAGTTGTGATTTGGGCCCTTAATATGATTTGGGTCCAGGTGTAGAGGCTGCTGGAACCTACCCAATAGTGAGCCTCACCTGGGGACGGTGGAAGCAGCAAGCAGAATTTCAAACACATTTTTTTCAGCTCTCATGTTCAGCTAGTTTGTGATCCAGTTTAAGAAACTAGGGTCTAGAGGCAGATAATATACAAAGCTGTTTGGTTATTTGTAAGCTCTTTGCTTATGCTGTTTTAGGAAGTATGTCAGTGTGGAGGTCATGATGATCCAAGGATATTTCAAGAAACACCTAAGGATAACCGGTAGTCACTAGACACATTTTTAAATGCATTAATGTTAAATTTGCATAGGTCTTTGTATAGGTTGTTTATCTATTGATATTTGACAAGTTGAATCCTGTAATGCTTGTTTTTCTTTTTTCACTTAATGTAATGGGGTCTTTCTATTTAAAAAATTAATAGTCCACTGAATAAAACTATCATTGGTGAACATTTATTTTAAAATTTCTGTTAAAATTTTTTTAAAAATAAGTATTTCTTTAGTGAACATGATCTTTCGTTTTTGGGACACACCTGGTGGTGGGACTTCCTCCTTGTTTTGTGAACTGGGATCACTCTAGTAGGGCTCAGAGGACCACCATATGTGGTACCTGCCTGGAATTGAACTTTGGTTATTGTGTGCAAGACAAGTGCCTTACCTACTGTGCTATTTTGCTGGCCAGTAAACTTTTCTTTAAAAAATTTTTTTGAATTTTATTTTTGAAATTTTAATTAAAAACATCGTGATTTACAAAGTTGTTTCAAGCATTTCATGTTCCAGCACCATCAATTTGACTTTGCCAGTTTCCCTCCCAATCCCAATCTGCCCTCTTTTTTTCTTTTTTCTTTTTTTCTTTTTGGGTCACACCCGGCGATGCACAGGGGGTTACTCCTGGTTCTACACTCAGGAACTACCCCCGGTGGTGCTCAGGGGACTATATGGGATGCTGGGATTCGAACCCGGGTTGACCGCATGCAAGACAAACGCCCTACCTGCTGTGCTATTGCTCCAGCCTTTTTTTTTTTCCAATCTGCCCTCTTAAGCATAAAACACATTTACTTCATATTGCTTATTCTAATAAAATTTTAGAAATGACTAATAGAATGACAAGAGAACTAATCAACAAGAGGCAGTTTGTGATTACTATATGATTTTGACCCACGTAAGAAAAAAACAATACAGTATAATACAATGCTTATTTTAGTTTACATACATGTTTTAATTTCTGGAATCTAAAGTATAGTACATCAGATTTTATTTTTTACTTGGGTTTCATTATGGTAATCATGTCTCATCTGCCATTAATAAAATTTTTGAAGCAATTCTTTGTTAACATTTTGGCGTTTATATGGATTAGGTAAGGCCTTCATATGTAAATTTCCTCCCTACACTTTTATATAAACATTGGTTTATAGAGTTGTTCATAATGATTTGCTACAGGCGTTCAATATTCCAACACCAGTCCCACCACCATTACAAGTCCCTCCACCATTGTCCCCAATTTTCCCAACAACCCCATAAGCCTTCCCCCACAGCAGGTCCTCAATTTATTTTATGTTGCTTATCAATAGCTTGCTAATAGAATGATCAAAAAATATTTTACATTAGAAGATTAGTGTAAATTGTTGTATTTCACCATGAAAACATTGTCCTTGCATGAGAGATTACTAAGAAGTGGTTACAGGTTAAGCCTTCTGTACTTATGTTTTATTAATCAAGATTGGTTACCTTCTATGTTAATATCCTATCCAATCTGTTGTGCTACTACTGGTGTAGCAGTGTTGTAGAGATCCAAGGGGGTGGTACAGCTGGAGTTAAATATTTGACTGGGTGGTGGTTTTGGGGTGTAGACATGATTACTGGGGCTTCTGGAGGGTGGGGGTAGGTAGCCCATCCTGACTCCAAGTAAGCCTGAAGATTTCAGTCACAAAACTCACATAGCTGAGTTTTTTTTTTTTATCAGATTAATATCTGGGTGAGACTTGTTCGTGAGATGGTGAAGTCTGGCTGCGGGCATGGTGATTTTGGAGTGTGGAAGCAAGCTGCAGCCAGGGCTCCCGGGGTGCTTCAGATATCTCAGCCATGCTGGGTATCTGGAGGAATTTTGATGTTTTGTTCTCTTTGAATATATATTTATGAGTCTCTTAAACAAGGCTGGTATGAGCTTCATGGTAGCACCTGAGGTAGTTCCCCACAGAAGTCTTCTAACTACCATTATAAGAGAATAAATATGCATCCCTGTAATTAAAGAAAAAGATACGTACATTTCTGCCAGGCCTATATATACTTGCACAAATGAATCCACCATATGTCCACTTATTGTAAAATTATTTATTGCACTGTGTATATTTTTGAACTATCTTATAAAGCTATGTCAGCTTATAGTCAATCATTAGTATAGCACATTGCATCTATTATTAGAAATAAAAGTAAGAAATGAAGACATAAGTTCAGAAATAAGGAGTCTAGAGTCCATACTACACATTTATGGATTGCCGAGTTTGATCCCTGGCATATTAAAAAAAAAATGGAAAAAAGCAGATAAAACACATTCAATGTGATTTTATTTTGAGGTTCTAGAGTGGAACCCTTTGAGGTTCTAGAGTAGGTACCATTGAAAAAAATCCTGCCCCACAAACCCAATTTTTTGTTAGATTGAATAAAAGTTTTTAACTATTAAGTTGCTGTGGTAATCTTATACCATTTCAGGGACTGGTAAAAAATAAACAGCTCATTGGGACCAGAGAGATAGCTGGAGCTGCTGGAGTATATATTGTGTGTGCAGGAAGCTGGGCCATTTAGCAGTCCTGAGCTCTGGGCTAAGAGAGTATCCCCTGAGCACTGCTGGGTGTTTCCCCCCATGCCTAACCAAAATGAAAATAGTCCTAAAACATCAGCAGATTGGTAGCATTGGTTTAGTCTAGGAGAGGGAAAGGGGGCAAGGAATGGGATCTGTGTTTTATATATATTAAAACCATGTAATCGTCTTGCTTTTGTTTGCTACCCACTCTCAACTTTGGTGTTTCTTATTTTAGAAATTCAGTTTTACTTTTTGCAGAGAATAACCTGCCATACTTAGTTGGTGATTGAGTAACAGTAGTTGCCTAGCATTGTGCATGGGGAAGGAAATCTTAACGTTTAACTAAAATTGAAGCTTTTCCTAATTTTCTCTTATTTCAGCTTCCTTCCCCTTCCCCATTTCATGGTTACTTGGTACTACTTTCAGAAGATCTAGAATGTATAATGGGTTCTTGGCTTGAATGCCACTCTGCTTGGCATTCAGTTTTCCTTTTTTCTTTTTTTTTTTTCTTTTTGGGCCACACCCAGCAATGCTCGGGTTACTCCTGGCTCTGCACTCAGGAATTATTCCTGGCAGTGCTTGGGGGAACCATATGGGATGCCGAGTATCAAACCCAGAGTTGGCTGTGTGCCAGGCAAAATACTGCCCTACTTGCTGTACTATCTCTTTGGCCCTAGCATTAAGTTTTCTTGATCCTGCACTGTTATTTACTGATCGATCTACTTCACCATTTCTGGAATTCTGTCACCTTGCTACTTCCTATTGTTCATATAATTTATATTATACATGTAGTAGATATGTATATATTCTTTTTGTCCATTTCCTGTCTTTTTAGTTTTATTAACAAAGTGCTAACACTGATTTCTTTTTTGTAGACTTGATTATTGATAGGTTTTTCAGTCCTATATATGTATTTATATGTAGTATATATGTATGTATATATCATACTTAGTTAGGTTTAGGGCCACATTTGGCAGAGTTCACGGCTTAACCCTGGCTCTGTGCTTAGGAATCATTCCTGTCAGTGTTTAGGAGACCATATGTGGTGCTGAGGGTTGAACCCTGGTCAGGTGTGTGCATGGCAAAGCACCCTACCCTCTGGCCCCACCTTTGCCTCCCTTCTTTAATTTAGCCTCCTAAGCAGTGCTAAGGGTGATATTTAACCAAGCGGAATGGCTAAGTACTTGCATATACACTGTAGTACATGTAGGATGCTGCCAGGACCAGACCTACTGTGCTGAGGGTCTTAGGGTTATACTCAGTTATGTGCCTAAGGGGAGTTGGGGGAAGGGGGAAAATCATGTGTCAAGGATCCAACTATGGGAATGTTCAACCTCTGTGCTACTCCCTAGACCTAGTTGTTTTGTGTGAGTGAAATTTTGTGTTCTGAAACATGAGTTTAATTTATTTATTTTTTCAAGAAAGAGTACTATGTAATATATTCTCAATATTTTTTCTAAATTGTGTTTTCCTTTATTTAAGAACATTTTGGGTATAGGGCTAATCCTTTTCTGTCAAAACTGAATGTTACTTGTTTTCTAGAACTTATAAATGTGAGTCAGTATATGATAAATACTGGTGTGTGATTAAAAAAATTATATACTTTTTTGATAACTTTCCCTCTCCACCATAAACAGGGGCTAAAAAGTAGTACTAAGTAATGAGATATGGTATAACGGATTGAGCCTAGGTCCTCTCACTTGCCAGACATGTGCTCTATAAAGCGTGCTTGAGCTGATCAAACCTCATCATCCATAAATGGCAGTTGCTTAAATTTGAGATTTGGTATCAATAGTTTTTAGACTGGGAATGTGGCTGTTTGCTCCCCAGTGAAGCACCAGCAGTTACGGCTCCTGTAAAAAAAAGTAGTTTGTGGGAGGGAAACTGAGGACATTGGTCGAGGTAAGGTCAGACTCTGGTATTGGGATTGATGTTGAAACATTGCCTGAAACAGCTGTATTATGAATAGCTTTGCAAATCAGTATTTTAATAAAAAATTAAAAAGAAAAAGCAAAAGTAAAACCAGTAATTTTTGGTGAGGTAGAGATTGGACTGTAGTAAATAGAACATTTACTAGGAGATTGGAAGATTAAAATTACAAAAATTGCACAATCTTTCAAAAATCTTTTATGAAGTGTTCACAACTTGCAGTACTTCTCAGTGGGTAACAACTTCATTATAACTTGCCATCAGGTATCTGATTACTTCCTCCTGCTAGATGAACATAATGAAAGACCAATTAGATTTTGTATTATTTCTAAGCTTAAAATGAGAGTAAAGAACAAACTCATGGATTACCTACTATATAAACTCCTAATAAATGCTGTATGCCATACATTAACTCTAAAAATTGACATTCAGCATTCATTTTATCACTTCCAAACTCAAGTTAAAAAGTGGCTTTCTTAATAAGCTTATCTATTTTATCAGTATTGCTTTGTACTGAAAGCACCATATTTTATTTATTTTTATTGAGTCACTGTGAGATAACATGTTTAAAGTTGTTCATGATTGGGTTTTACTTATATACATTTTACTCATACATTGTTTTAACAGCTATCCCTTGAACAGTGTACATTTCCCACCGCCAATAAGGACCACACTTTATTTTTTTATTTATTTATTTTTTTCATATTCCCCAGTTATTTTTTTTTTAATTTTTTATTGTGGAAAGTTACAAAGTTTTCAGGTTTAAATCTCAGTTATACAATGCTCGAATACCCATCCCTTCACCAGTGCTCATATTCCACCACCAAGAATCCCAGTATAGCTCCACCCCGCAAAGGACCACACTTTAATCATTATGTTTTATTCTCTGTACTGGAATGGTGAAGTTGTTGGATAATCAGTTCTAAATAGCAGAGTGCCTCCTTCCTTTACTGTGAGCTACAGATGGGTAGGGAGCATGTTATTTTCAGAGCGATTTAATATTCCTGTAAGAAACAACTAGTCTTCTGTAGTAATACTACTTCTATAGTCTGTAGTAATACTACTTCTATAGTATCCTCATGATTGCTTGTAGTAATAGAAAAAAAACTTGGTTTTTGATAATCCAGAATGACCATAATATTTTCTTGCAAATGGATACTTAAGTTTGACATAGTTAAAGCCCCACCCTCAGGTTCTTGTGTTGTATAAATTCCATAGGTGTTTATGATGCTTTTCATTTGGAGAATGTAACACAGTTGATGAAATCCTCATTACTTTAGGGCCACATCCAGCCGTGCTCAGGATTTAACCCTGGCTCTGAACTCAGGGATCACACAGGGGTGTGATCTTTGCCTAGGCAAGTTCCCTACTCCTCTACTCTCTTATGGCCTTCAGAGACTTGCGTTTTAAATGCAAATTAGTCCTGAAGAAAGTAGAAAGTCTGGAGAGAAGTGTTGTAAGAATTTCTTATAAGCAAATACTGAAGCAAGTGAGAAAGTTAATGGCATATGAATATAATTAATTGAAAGTTCAACTTTAAGGACTTTTTTCTTAAGATTTAAAAAATTCTGCCATGAAAAGATTGTGTCAACTTTAAGGTCTTTGAATTTAAGGGGCATTTAACCAATGTGGTTTTCCCTTAGATGAAGAAACTGAGGTTCAGAGAAATTGCAGTTTCCCAGTGTCACAGAGAAGAGCTGGAACTAAAGCTTGCATTTCCTGACTTCAAGATTAGTGTTTATTTCTACTTCCAATTTACTTCTTGGTAAGCTGTTTTTTAAAAACTTTAAATATATCAACATTTCTACTTAGTGTCAAAATGAACTTTGAAATGTGAAATTTGGGCGCTGGAAAGAGATGGTACAAATGCCAGCTGGGCATTTGCCTTACACAAAGCTGATCGGGGTTTGATCCACGTCACTCCATTTGGTTCCCTGAGCCCCATCAGGAGTGGTCCCTGAGCATAGAGCCAGGAGTAAGTCCTGTGCATAGCTGGGTATGACCCCCCAAACAAAAAACAAGAAAGAAATGTGAAATTAATATTTTTGTGATGAAAATGTAATTCTTTCTTTGATTTTAGGTGAGTTAATTTGTGAAAAACCTTGTAATTTGGAGCTGTCTCCGCAGACTATTGTTTCCTGCTTAAATTAAAGTAACTTCAAGCGTTTTTAGAAGAAAAGAAATTTGGAAATTTTTGTCAAATCATGCCATCTGAACCGAAACAGTTATTTTTGGGTGAAAAACAAGCTACTTTGCAAAAAGATCATGATGTGAAAAATGAGATAGTTGATACTATTCAATCAGTACTTAAACCTCAAATTTCAAAAAGTAGTTTTCATTTTAACTTGAAAAATGTAAGAATTGATTTGCCAAAGATAAATATTCCAAATGAAGTTTTATTGAAACATGAAGTAGACAAATACAGAAGATTATTTCAGTGTAAATCGCAGACTGCAAGAAAATCTGTTAGTATAAAGACTGTAAGCTGTGTAGAGGATTATATGTTGCTTCATAAGTCTGAGAAAGTTGAAGAAGAAGGTATAAAAATGTCTGCAAAAATACTTAACTTTAACTGTTTAAAATGCCGAGATAGTATTCCATATAGCCCAAATGATTTGCAGAAACATTTTCAAATGTGGCACCATGGTGAATTACCTTCCTATCCTTGTGAAATGTGCAGTTTTTCAGCAAATGACTTTCAGGTATTTAAACAACACAGGCGAACCCATAGAAGCACTTTAGTAAAATGTGACATTTGTAACAATGAGCGTGTATATTCTTTATTAGAATTGACAAGGCATTTTACATCTACTCATTGCGTAAATGGTAATTTTCAATGTGAAAAGTGCAAATTTACCACCCAGGATGTTGGTACCTTTGTTCAGCACATTCATAGACATAATGAAATTCATTATACATGTGGTAAATGCCATTATATATGTTTTACCAAAGGAGAGCTTCAGAAGCATCTTCATATTCATTCTGGTACATTTCCCTTCACTTGTCAGTACTGTAACTATGGTACCACCAGGCGAGAATACCTTATAAGACATGTTCTGACTTTGCACAAAGAACATTTATATGCAAAAGAAAAACTGGAGAAAGACAAATATGAAAAAAAAATGGCAAAAACTTCAGCAGGACTTAAACTGATACTGAAAAGATATAAAATAGGTGCATCAAGAAAGACATTTTGGAAACGTAAGAAGATTAACAATGGAAGTGAAAAAATTGTAGAAAAGGATACTCAGCTGTTTGAAGTGAACAAAATGCTGACAAAATCTGAAGATCAGAGTCATCTTGTTCAAGAACATTTAAATGAAGAGAAGAATGAAAGACTTCACTGTGAGAATAATGATAAAACGGCCGAGTCCGAGCTAGAAAAGCCAACTCTTCTGTCCACTGGGCAATGTAATAGACCGGAAGAGGGATCAAACTCTATGCTAAGTTTCTTTAAGACTGCTGTACAAGGACCTACAGTATTAACAGTGAAAAATAACAGAATAACAATTCCTGCTAACTACAGTGCTAAGTTTATGGGCTTCAAGATGGTAGATGGAAAACAGCATATTGTAATAAAATTGTTGCCTACTAACAAACAAAATTTATATGCATTAGGCCCACAGTCGGATGCTGCAAAGGACAATACAACTAATTTGCAGTCCTCAACTCCGGACACCGCTGGATTTTTGCCAGGAGTAGCATCTGAGTTAAGTGACACAGCTTACATGAAAGCAACAACTGCATTGTCATGTTTCTCTCCTGTACTTTCAGGGAAAGTAACTTCAGAAAAAGAAATGGCTTTGCTATCTCAGAGGAATAATATGCTTCAAACAACAGATGATGGAAATAATTTATCTTCTTTGTCAACAACGTCAGGATTGGTTATGACATCTGTGAATTTGACCACAAAAGTTGAACCAAGAGATAATGCTGACCTATGGGGAAGTCCTACCACTGAGAGTCAATCTGAAATATCAGGTACTGCCATTAAAAGTCCAGATAAAGTCAAACCAAATGCATACAACAGTGGAGATATGCATAACTATTGTATTAATTATGTTAACTCTGAGTTACCCATTGAATCTTCCAACCAAGGGTCATTACCTTTTCATAATTACTCAAAAGTAAATAATTCAAATAAACGTCGTAGACTTTCAGGAACCTCAGTATGTGAAAACCCTCAAAGAGAATCCTCATCAAGCAAGACAGTTGTTCAGCAACCAATTAGTGAGTCAGTTTTATCACTAGTGAAGAAGGAGAGCTCAAACCCAGATAGCCTGTTAGCATCTATTAGCCTTTTAAATACTAAAGATGGAAATTTGAAAACACAAGTTGAAATTGAGGAACAGTGTGTTTTAGAAAAAGGACAAAACACTGCTGGGCAGAACTTGTACACCAATGAAAATCAAGGTTTAGAAAATATGAATGAAAAATCAAAATGGGGTGACATTTCTAATGTTGAGTCACCTTTGATGCCCAGAATCACATCTGTTTTCTCTCTCCAGAGCCAACAAGCATCAGAATTTTTGCCACCTGAGGTAAACCAATTACTTCAAGAGGTATTAAAAATAAAATCTGATGTAAAACAAGACTCTAGTAAAAGTCCAGATAAAGGTCTGCCACTTGATTATGACAGTTCATTTCAGAAAATTGAAGGGGAAGGCAAAACAGTTGAATCTTCAAAAGACTTTAAGTTACAAGGCAGCTTCCCAATTCCATCTGGTGCTATTGGGGCTAATATGGCCACAAATGATATGACTATAAAATGTAGTGAAAAAGGAAAGCAGATTCTTTCAGTGTCACAAGACATGAGAGATTCAGAGAAAATGCCTAGAATTACAAGTATTGGGACATTACTTAAGACTCAGTCAGATGCAATAATAACACAGCAGCTTGTAAAGGACAAACTTAGAGCCACTACACAAAATGTAGGTTCTTTATATTTGCAGAACCCACTTGTAAATTCAGAACCAAAAAATACTATATTTGTTCAGACCCCAAAAGGCCTTTTTGTACCTTTTCACATTGCTAACAAGCCAGGATTACATGTTGTTTCAGGAAGACCACTTCCGTTGGTTAATACCCAAGGCGTACCTGCCTCTCTTCTTTTAAACAAGAAACCTGGGATGATTTTAACATTTAACAGTGGGAAATTTGAAGGTGTTTCCTCTGTCAAAACCGAGAGTGCTCAAGCCTGTGGAACTGCAACTAAGGAGCCTTGTAGAACACCGTTTTTAAAGGTTGAGCCAAGCAGCAATTGTCTGACACCTGCACTTTGTTCCAGCATTGGCAGTTGTTTGAGCATGAAAAATAGTTCAGAAAATACTTCACCACTAAAAGGTCCTTACATTATTAAAACAACAGCAAATTCTTCAGCAAAACCTGTACTGACATCTCATACAGCATCTGAGCATCAAGGCACTAAGTTGAATATTTTGGATACAGTGAAACAGCAAAATGAGGGTTTTCCCAAACCACCTTTTTATACTCTTTTACCTGAAAGCAAGCAAGCTGTTTTTTTGAAGTGTATGATGCCAAATAAGACAGAGCTGCTTAAGCCTAACTTAGTCCAAAGTAATACTTACCAAAATATACAGCCAAAGAAACCTGAAGGAGCACCACAAAAGTTTTTGCTGAAAATTTTTAATCCTGTTTTAAATGTGACTGCTGCTAATCTTTCAGTAATCAACTCTACATCCTCATCGCAGAAAGACAATGTACCATCTAATCAGACTGTAGGAAGAGAGCAGAAAGAGCCAGAATCTTCTAAAGAGGCCTTACTAGATGATATGATGCCAGCAAATGAAATTGTGATAACTTCTACTGCAACATGCCCAGAATCTTCTGACCAACCGATGTGTATCTCTGACCATTCAGAGACCAGGGTGCTAAGGTATAAAACTAACTGTACAACTGAAAATAGCTTCAGTAGAAAAACCTCCCGCCAACATTTTTCAAGAGGAAAGACTCATCTAAGAGGTGAAGATTCTGAAACTGTCTTTGTGTCTAAAAACAGAAACTGTAAACGAAAATGTAGGGGTAGTTACCAAGAACCTCCAAGAAAAACATCACTACATAGAAAGTGTAAAGAAAAGACAAAGCCTGAAGGTGTCCGTGAGTCGTTTGGATTTAATAGACCTAGACTATCAAAAGATTCAGTCAGAACATTGCGGCTTTTCCCCTTTAGTTCCAAACAACTTGTAAAATGTCCTCGAAGAAACCAGCCAGTTGTAGTTTTGAATCATCCTGATGCGGATGCACCAGAAGTAGTGAATGTAATGAAGACTATTGCGAAGTTTAATGGACGTGTACTTAAGGTTTCATTATCTGAAAGAACTATCAATGCTTTACTGAAACCAGTTTGTTGCAACTCTTCTAAAACAGCTTACGATTTTTCTAGGAGGCACAAAACATTTAGACCTGTTAGTTCTGTAAAAGAAAGATTTGTGCTAAAATTAACACTAAAAAAGACAAGCAAAAACAATTACCAGATTGTGAAAACTACCTCTGAAAATGTTTTGAAGGCTAAATTTAACTGTTGGTTTTGTGGTAGAGTATTTGACAATCAGGATGCCTGGGCTGGTCATGGGCAGAGACATTTAATGGAAGCTACTCGTGATTGGAATATGTTAGAATAATTCACATTAACCACAAAGGAAAAGTAAAATTAACCATGGAGATGTTAAACAGTGGATTGAGTTACTTTAATGCTGACATTTTCTACCTGAAGTTACTTTTAAAAGTTGGTTATATTTATACTGAAGAGTAATAGTTCTTTTGTGTGCATTTGAAAATGCTAACACTGCACATACTTAGTTGTAGAAGAAACATCACAGTACAGATGTAACTTAAGTTTTTAATATGTTCTTGAGAATTTAGGGCTAAAGAAAATTCTGGTAACATTTTCCCAATTTAGTTCTTCAGTGACTCTTACAGAGGGTAAGGTTGATGGCCTGATTCCCTCTTTTCCACCAGCCATATAAATTGATAAGTTTAGCTCTTCTGAAGATGGAGAGCTTACTCATCATGGGACTGGAGAAGTTTCTTACCCTTTGTGAAGATGTATGGAGATCTTGTATAAAGGATTTATTCAACATCTGCTAAACATTCTTTTAAGGAGGTATTAGGTGTTTGAAAGTACCTTTAATTCAATTATAGCTACACCTTATATAATGCTTGAAAAATAGCTTGACAAATTTTTTTCTCCTTGTATACTATGCCTCATTGAAAGACCCAAAGTAAATTTCTTTTTCTCTAAATAGTTGTATCAAACATTGTAAGAAATGGGAAGCATTGAGAGAAGAATGAAAAATCTCAGCCTGGTTTGAGGTTCAATGAAAAAATTAAAACTTTTTTTTTTTTTTTGAGTTTGGTTTTATTCTCTAGTAATTCCCTTGAACAGAACTATTCAATATTCTTATTTGGCTGATGTTGTCTCTTATAAACCAAGTGCCCTTTTTTTTTTTTTTTTTGCAATGCTTTTTAAAAACACAGAAGCACTTCGAAGGGAATGACTTCTTGAAAATGGAAAGTTTTCTACAAAAAAATATTTTGAATCAAGATTAGCAAAACATCTTTATTTTGTTTAATTATGATTGATGTCTAAACATGTCTACATTGGGACAAACCATTTTTGTTAGCAGCTTTTCAGTAGGATTGATAACTCATAATAGATGGTTTACTGATAGTTGGAAGTTGAAAATGAAGAAGCATTAATTGTGGGACTCCAGAGTGGCAGTGCATAAACTTAAGGACAAATTCCTAAGGGTCATGTTTAACAATTTCGATATGGGTATTTTCATGACAACAACAGAAACATTGATTTAAACTTTTCAGTTTGTAAGTTTGGATCAAATTTTGTTGGATCATTAGATAATGGAGTTCTTGTATTACAAAATTACATGTATCTTTTTTTGTTATGTTACTGCAAGTGTTACGATATTTTCATTGAAAATTTCAGGGCTTTTTTCTGTATATAACAGAATTTAAACCTGTACATATTTTTGTACCTTTCAGTTATGTAAATTTTGCACAGGAAGTTTGACATAAAGTTTATTTTCTTTCAGTTTAGTTTTCTGCATGCACTAATAAAACTGGTTGCTTTATTTAAAAGAAACATGTAAGACTTTACCCATGTATTTTCTTGGTTTTATTTCAGATGTAGGTTTATTGGGGGGCGGGTTAATTCATTTTTCAGGGATTGAACACTATTTGTTAGCAAGTGCCTAAAAGATGTGAAACAGTTTACATATGTCAACTGTAACAATAGGTCCCAAATGGGTCCATTCCCCTAGTAGTTTTGTTTTAAAGAAAGCCATACATAGATACTTCAAGCTATCTTGCTATGCACATTATACATGTACTGTTTTTGTGCAGTTTGTCTACTTTATTAGTGACTTTTTTTTTTTTTATAAAATCTGTTAGAAATGTGTTTCTTAAACTGTTTCGAAGAATGGAGTTAATTTGAAATACACAGTATATATTGATAATGTATATGGCGTTTAAAGAATGGTAAGCATTGTTAAATTTCTGTAATGATTGCTTTCTTTTATTAAATTTATCTTGTTTGTGTTTACATAATTTTTTTCTGTGCTAAAACTGAGTGCTACTTTTCACTCTAATGGGAAAAAGATCCCACAAGGAGAACTGAAAAAAAGCTTGACTTGGTTGATTTTACAAATGCTTATAGATTTAAGTTTGCTTTACATTATATCTGACAATTCAAAAAGTAACATCTTAAAAGAAATGGTTTGGTCATTAAATTATTTGACTAGTCTACAAAGGCTTCTGTTGGAGTCCTGAATTTAAGAATCTTCTTTCGTGGAGACCCTAAGAAGATAGCTTAGAGATTTAAAGTGCCCAGGCTAGGTGTGAAGTCTGGAGCTTTTGTGAAGTTGAATGATGAATGTTACTCATCAGGTTCTTACCCTTCAAGTATTCTTTTTGATGCTTCTCCCTCATCCCTAAGGACCTATATTCTGTATATTATTTTATGTAATGAGGTTTTTTTTTTTTTTTTTTTTTTTTAAAAATTTAAATTTTATTGAATCACCATGTGGAGGGTTACAAAGTTCTCATGATTATGTCAGTTATACAGTACTCAAACACCCTTCCTTTCACCCGTGCCCATATTCCATCACCAACCACCCCATTATACCTCCCGCCCCCTCCCACCCCCCCAGTCCCCGCCCTTGTAAGTGATAAGTTTCACTTCGTTTACGCTTTATCTTGGTTACAGTCCATGTTTCAACACATAATTCACTATTGTTGCTAGGGCTTCCCCCCAAAAAAGAGAAGACAGTCCCACTGTCAAGGAAGCATTTGATGGCTCTCCATTGCTGAGAATGTAGAGATATTAAGTCCCGCTGTTTGTTACATAACTATTCTATTTTTTTCCCCCTCGTCCCGCGCCACCGAGATCACGCCTGTTTAGTAATCACCACGCTGCCTGACAAAGGGAAACAAACCAAAAGAGATGGTTATTTCTCGTCATCAGCCGGCGTGGGGCTCTAGCTTAGTTGATAGTCTGGTACAATGTCTGCAAGCAGTTTCTGGAACCAAAAGTAATACGCTGGTATCGGCCCCGGCTCAAGGTTCCACCAGCGTCCCGCTGTTCCATGTACATAATAATTTATTCCCTTGCATCCCATTCCCACGCCACCAGGTCCATGTCAGCTTAATGGACATCATACTATGGTTAACGCCACGCCGCGTTTTTTCCCGCGAAAGAAGGATATTTCTTCTCAGCCGGCGTGGGGATATGGCTTAGTTCAGTCTATAGAGATGGCTACCACTTTGGTGGCCTTCAATATTTCAGCAAAAGACTTACTATTCTTGTTAGGATTTCCCACCAAAGTCCGACCCGTTAAAGTCCAGGGAAAATTCTGCCTAAAATTCTATCGCTACAATCTTTTACCCTTTAACAAAAAACTTAGTACTATTGTTTGGAGTTTCCCCCCACGTTAAGCCCTGCCAAAAAGGAACATTTACACGTTGCTGACAATGAAACAATCAAAAGATATTAGGTCGCGCGGCTGCGATAGCAGCCGCGCGTTTTTGGATTTCTATATGAAGTCCAAGGAAGATTCTTTTGGTAATTGCATCACTCGCTGGCAACGCCTGGGCCAGAAGCTCCCAGCACACAGTTTGGAGGCATTTTGGGGGCGCCGCTCGTGTCCAAAGTGGTTCAGTTGCCTCCGGGGTCGATCTCGCGCGGGGCCGCAAAAGGTATGTAATGAGGTTTTTAAAGCTGTATTCAGTTCTCTCAATTTTCTTTGTCGGGTTTGTATGTTTTTCCGTCTGTTCAAATGTTTCTGAGCTTCTCTAGAGAAATTTCTGTCTCATCAACTGTAATTTTGAATTCTTCATTATTGAAGAATTAGAATTACAAATTCTTTGTTCAGGCGGGAGGGATAGTACAAGGGCTAAGGTGCTGGCCTTGCAGCCAACTGATCCCAGTTCAGTTTTTTTTTTTTTTTTTTTTGCTTTTTTGGTCACACCTGGTGTTGTACAGGGGTTACTCCTGGCTTTGCACTCAGGAATCACTCCTGGCATCGCTCAGGGGACCATATGGGATGCTGGGAATCGAACCCGGGTCGCCTGCGTGCAAGACACACGTCCTACCCGCTGTGCTATTGCTCCAGTCCCCCAGTTCAGTTCTTGAGCACTGCCAGGAATGATCCCTGAGTACAGAGTTTAGAGTAAACCCTGAGCACTGCTGGGTCTCCTCTTCCCCATTTGTTTATCATCTCCTTGTCTCATTTTTCATGACTTTATTTTAATGGGTATGAGGCACACCTTAGCAGTGCTTGAGGACTACTCTGTCTCTGTATTCAGAATTTGGGGCAGTGCTTGGTGGAGATGCAGAGCCAGGCTAAAACCCCTGCTGCCTACAATGCGTTCAACCTGTGACTCTCACTGTCCTATCATTCTTTAAATGACTAAATTAAAAAACTTGTTCAGAAAGAAACAATGCGTTGGTTTTTGTGGGATTTATTTTTCTTGTTTTTTCTCCCCATGTTTGGATCATGCCTCCCTCTTTTTGCATGCATTATAATTTTAGTTAAAAGCTAGATATTTTCATTAACGGTATGACAACTCTAAAAATCAAGTTGTATACACACACACACACACACACGCACACGCACATTTGCCCTAGGATTTTTGCTACCTAGTAACTTTTCTGAATTAATTTGTAAAGTCTTATTCATCATGTTTGACCACATAAGTTTGGTGGTGTGCTAATGATTGAACAGGTTTCCTAAATCACTTGAAATTAAGGATGTCTTAATGTTTGTTGAAGGAGTTTATTTTTGTGACATACATTTAATATTTGGTTAGTCAAATTACAACTCTACCTTCACTTCCTACTTGAGCAGAGCTTCCAGGTCAGCCAAAGAATACAACAGAGGGCTTTCTCGAGTATTCCCTTAGAAAGCAGTACATTGCCTTCCAGATTTCCCGTAATACATTAGTACTCAAATCATTCCCCAGCCTTCTCTCCCTAAACAACTGTTGTTTTCTTCAATTGTCATTTCAGACTTTGTGTGTGTGTGCTGTACCTACTGAGTTACATCCCTCACCTCTGTCACTGTCACTGTCACTGTCATCCTGTTGCTCATCAAGTTGCTCTAACGGGCACCAGTCAGGTCTCCATCGTGAGACTTGTTACTGTTTTTGGTATATTGAATATGCCACGGGTGGCTTGCCAGGCCCTGCTGTGTGGGCGAGATGATAACTCTTGGCAGCTTGCCCGGCTTTCCGAGAGGGGCGGAGGAATTGAACCCGGATCGGCTGCGTGCAAGGCAAACGCCCTACCGCTGTGCTATCGCTCCAGCCCCCCTCACCTCTAAAATACTTTTTTTTTCACCATTATTTTAAGGGGGAGGGTGTCTTAACTAGCAGTACTTGGGTTACTTCTGGCTCTGCATCCAGTAATGCAGAGCATCCAATAATGCAGAGCCAGGGGGTTACTCCTGCCAGTCTGGGGACTATAAGATGCTGGGGTTTTGCTCACTGTACCATCACTTACGTCCCTCTAAAATACTGTTTTAATGTTTTCACCGTTGACCCTAGGTAGCAACCATCAACTAAACAAAACTGAAAAACTGAAAAAGCAAAAAAAAATTCTTTCAGGGGATGCTGTACCTAGTGGTGGTAAGGATTGATCCAGGGTCTGCTTTATTAAAGAAGCACCTTAACTCCTTTGCTCTCTTCTAGCCCCATTATAGTTCTCTGAATGAGGTCTGTTCTGCTTGTTCTATTACTAGGAATGGAAACTTGCTTTCTAGGTTACTGTTAGCATCAAATAGAACTAAAAGGTTAAAAATTCCAGATTGGGAATTAAGACCCTGCTACTATTAAAAGTTGTACTGATGGTTCAACAGTACAGCTCTTTGTCAGAAAGTTTGACAAAAGTTAACAGTATCCAGATGGGAATGAAAAAATACCTGTATTTAGATGATATGTTCTTATGTGTGGAAATCTTAAGATCCACCAAAGAATGAAATCAACACAGGTGCAGAAATTAAGAATAGGGAAAAAATTAGCTATATTCCTCTAAATTGAATATCAGTTTTAAATGAAACATTTCATTTGCAGCTGCATGTAAAGGAAGGAAATCAGGAATCAGTAAAAAATACGATTCCTGGGGTTGGAGACAAAAGTACAGTGCGCAGGGCGCTTGCATTTGCATGCAGTCAACCTGGGCTCAATCCCCAATTCCTGATATGGTCAGAGCTTTGCAAGGTGTAAGCCAGGTGTAAGCTCAGCACCAGTACATGTTTCTAGCCAAAACAAGAAAACGACTGAATATAAAAGTTACTGTTGAAAGAATGGCCGAGGTAAATAGCAACATATCCTGGTCATGGATCAGAAGACTAATGTTAAGATAGCATTTTTGCCCAAACTGACTCACAGATAATGCAGTTCATGTCAAAATTCAGTTACCTCCACCAGAAATTGGCAACTTTACTCTCGACATAGAAATGTAAGAAATCCAAAAATAGTCAAAAAATTTAAGAACAGAGTTGGAAGATTTATGTTTTGCCATTTCAATATGTGCCAAAAATTGAATATGACAGCTCAAAGGGTGGGAGTGTATGCCTTGCTTGCACAGGACCCGAAGTTTAGTGACTAAACTTCGTACTCCGTAGTCTCTTCAACCAGTTACGTCCCTGGTGAAATCCAAGCATTACAGGGTGTATTACCCCCCCCCTTTTTTGCAGTGCCTGGCATACAGACATAGATGACCAGAATAGGACTGAGCCCAGAAATTTTTTTTTTTTTTGCTTTTTGGGTCACATCCAGCGATGCTCAGGGGTCACTCCTGGCTCTGCACTCAGGAATTACTTCTGGCAGTGCTCAGGGGACCATATGGGATGCTGGGAATTGAACCCGGATCGTCCGTGTGCAAGGCAAATGCCCTACTCGCTGTGCTATTACTCCAGCCCAGAAATCCATGTATTTTATTAAAGAAATTTTTTTTTACTTAAGAAAATTTATCAGAGGGAAAATGTTCTAATTCTGAGATAAATGAATGTCCATGTTCAATGCATTTGAATACATCACACAAAAATGAACTCACAGTGGATCAGGAACCTAAATGTTAAAAGATAACCTATAAAAATATGGCAAGAAACATCTTTGTGATCATGGTTAGAGAAAAATTTTATTAGTGTTTGACAAATTATACCTGGAAACCGAGTAATAAAAAGTTTGATTAAAAAATTTGTCAAAATATTACATGTGGTAATGCACATTCCTGTAGGAGCAGAAATACAGCCTTAACATGCTACATTAAGAAAAAAAATTTTCAGAAGTACCAGCCTTACACTGGCATGTTTCTTCTAAAAAAAAGAGAAAGTGTTCAAAGAAATATGAAGAATATTCTCCAAAGAAGAGATACAAACATCTATTAATATGAGAAGATGCCAACAACTTAGAAAACAGGGATTAGGGAGAATTATGGCACATACCTTGCATCAGTTAGATGCCAGTTCAGCACCACATGGTCCCCAAAGCATTGCTGGGTGTGGCTCTGGGGGCCCCCTAAGCACTGCCAAATGTGGCTCTTAGAAGCTTTCTGAGAACTCTAGGGTAACTCCGGTAATATCCAGCACTGCACAGGCCTAGCACTGAAGCACTGGCTTATTGACTTGGAAAATTGACAAGTGGCCCCTGGATTTCCTGAGCACTGCTGGGGAGATCCCTTCTTCCCCAAAGAGCAAAAGCCATAATGAATATTACTTTTACATCCTTATAGGTATTTTAATTCACAGAATGTAAAATGATCCAGTCCTTTTGGGAAATAGTTTTTTCTCGGACTCAAATACTGTATTTCAGCTATTAGATATGTCCAAATGAAATGAGAACACTCACTAAAAACCGAATACATTTGTAGCAGTATTATTCATAGTATTCAAAAAATGGGAACAATCCTAATGCCTCTCAACTGATGAATGGATAAAGGATGGTTTATTCGTAAAATACTGTATTCAGCATTCAAATGCAATACTGGTGCATACTACAGGCAATATGAATAAACCTCAAAATTCTAACTGGAAGAAACCAATCGTAACAAACTACATATTGTATGGTTCTTTTCACAGTGTCGAGTGCAAGTCAAATTTTGACTAGAATGTTTAGAATTTTGTGTTCTTTGAAATTAGAATGTGTTAAACTTAGGTTGTGATAATTGTACAGCTCAGAATATTAAAGTATATCCATATTGATTGCCATGTTTTTCCTAAAAGGATGCCATGCTCTGCTAATCATATTTGCAATTATGAATCAAGCCCCTTGGAGTAGCACCCTGATCTTGCCAACTTAAAATAATAGACCCCTTGGCTTCCGATAATAATGTGCTCGCATGTGCACGCATATGCAGTGTTTGTGAGCATTTGTCCTGGCTTGCAGAACTAAGTTTCACTAATGAACTTAATGATGCTATTCTTTTTTTTTTTTTTTTTTTTTTAGCCTTTTGGGTATCATCTGGCGATGCTCAGGAGTTACTCCTGGCTTTGCACTCAGGAATCACTCCTGGCGGTGCTCAGGGGACCATATGGGATGCTGGGAATTGAACACGAGTCAGCTGCGTACAAGGCAAATGCCCTACCCTCTGTGCTATCGCTCCAGCCCTGATGATGCTAGTCTTATCAGTGCATTTCTGTTGGACTTGGTGAACACATTTGGCCTCTAAACTCAATTCCTTGTGTTTTTTGCTGTCACTTTATATCTACTCTAACATCCTTACTTCCCTGTCCTCCACTAACTGTTGAAATTTAGGCATTCCAGTCTCAATAAGTGAAGGTAATAACTTTCTCTAGTCTTTTGTGAGACATCCAGTGAGTTTGCTCCATTTCCTAGGGTCCTTGCCCAGATGTTAAATTTGTTTTACCGAGAGGTGACTCTATATCGATAAATTCTTCCTTTTCCACTCCAATGTTCTATTCCCAAACATTCTCAAAATCTAGTCAGTCCTGTGGAACTATCTCAGTTCCTGACAGTGTTCTTTAAATTCTCAAGATTTGTTCTTTTCTTCCTAGACAAACCTAGAACATCTATAGCTCTTTTATGCTGCTAGTTTCTGATCTGGCAGCTAGGACAATAGGTGTGGGTCAGATCTTGATAGGACTTTCTGTTGCTTTGCAGAAGAGAGGCTTCTATAGTGTCCTTCAATCAGGCAGCATGCTAGTTTTTATAATTTAGATAGCATGGTTACAATAATGTTAGCTTTCTTAGTTTTGACTAACAAAGTTATTGCTCCTTTACTGCACCACAGTGACTAAGACTCTACACCACTTTTGCTGTCACCCCTATTCTGTTTCTCCCTCCATTTCCCTCACTGCTTGGTAATACCAGTTTTGCAATAGACAACTCATTCAAAATAGTCTATTCCCTTATTTTTTTCTCTAGATGTCACTGTCACTCTGTTGCTCATTGATTTGCTCGAGCGGGCACCAGTAACGTCTCCATTGTGAGACTTGTTACTGGTTTTGGCAGATCGTATACGTCATAGATAGCTTGCCAGGCTCTGCCGTGTGGGCAAGATACTCTTGGTAGCTTGCCGGGCTCTCCAGTCCTGTGGTATTAGACATTTTCATTGTTTTCATAGCCTGACACTGGACTTAAGACTGCAGTGAACATAAGTGTGCATATAAAACATCAAATTAATTTTTTTCATTCTTGGAATAGACACAAGTAGGAATGCTGGGTTATGAAAAAGCTCTGTTCTTAGATTTTTAAGGAAGTCTCCATGTTTTCCATAAGGCTGAATCAGACAACATTCCTTTTTTTTTTTTTCTTTTTGGGTCACATCTGGCAACGCCCAGGGGTTACTGCTGGCTCTGCACTCAGGAGTCACCCCTTGAGGTGCTCAGAGGACCATATGGGATGCTGGGAATCGAATCCGGGTCGGTCGCGTGCAAGGCAAACGCCCTACCCGCTGTACTATTGCTCCAGCCCCGACAGCATTCCTTCTAATGGTAAAAGAGGATTCTTTTTTTTCACCACATTCCTGCTGACATGGGTTGTATCTAGTCTTTGATATTACACCGTTCTCAGTGGTATGAGATGACATCTCATTGTCATTTTGATAAGCATTTCCTGATAACAAGTTAACACTTTTTTTTTTTAATTTGTTTTGCTTTTGGGCCATATCCAGCGATGTTCCAGGGTTACTTCTGACTCTGTACTCAGGAATTACTCCTGGCAGTGCTCGGGGGACCATATTGGATGCAGGGCATCTAACTGGGGTCAGATGCATGAAGACCCTATCTGCTCTGCTATTGCCGCCGCTCTACGTTAACACTTTTTCATGTGTCCCTATATCTTCTGCGAAGTGTCTGTGTATCACCTCTCTCCACTTTTTGTTGGGGTTATTGGCTTGTTTTGTTGTTGAGTTTTATGACTACTTTATATGCCCATTATCTGATATATGATATGCAAATATTTTCTCACATCCAGTAAGGTGTCTCAATTTTAGCCTATGTTTCTTTTGCCATAGTATACTCTTAATGAGAGGGTGCATCTCTGAACCATCTTAAGGGTTCAGAGAAGCCTTGGGAGTAATGATGGGTGGTATTCACCACCATTCACCAAGAATTCGTTAGTGCTCATTACCAGATATACTTTATCCTGTCAGGATCTCAGGCTTTCTGAACTAGGACCCTGACATTGGCATAAACAGTCCTTAGTTAACAGGCATAACAGACCTTTGAAAATTAAATTATCTTTTCTGCTCAGAAATTCCTAAGTCCTGAGTTTGGTCGTTAGCATTTTCTTCTCTCCTGCTTCAGGGATAAGCAATTGGGTCATCACTCTGAACCAGGGATGATCCATGCCTTACATACTCCCAGGCTGTAGTCTTTATTGACAGCTGGGTGGTGAGTATTCCGCTCCATTGGCCCCATCTTACTGCCTACTTTTTTTTTTTTTTTTGACTACTCATAGCTACTCTTCTGGATTTTCTGGGAGGAAAATACTGAGATAGAATTCGGAGTACAAAATTAGTCTTATTGGAAAGTAATGCCTGGGAAAAATAAAAAGGGAAATACTGGGGATGTACTTCAGCATGAGAGCACCTGCCCTGAAGGTGTGAAGGCCTCGGTTCATTCCTCAGCACCACAAAGCAGTAACAATAACAGGGAAAGAAGGATTATAGGGGAAATGCAAAATGAAAAAGGCTTTAGGCCACAATACATACATATTACTGGTGAAAGAAATGCGTTGGTAAGTAGAAGGAGGTTTGAATATAGAATATCAGATTATCATGAGATACTGGTAAAAGTCAACCAACCAATGAATGCTTCAGGTCAGTTAGAAGAATTCGTATTAGGCACAAATGCCCATTTGGAGGGCTGTCTAGGAATGGCACAGACTTGGTTTGGAACCCAAAGCAAATTATCATGGCTCTTAGCTAATTGGTTCAATTTTACAAAAGTATACCAAAGGTTTTTTTTGATGCAAGATTGAATCAGTCCACCTTCATGACTGTCAAACATGGATGGAGTAACATCAAGCAGTGCAATATTCATGTAACTGGAGTCCAAAAGGGAGAAGAGAGAGGACAGAGAAGATATTTCGGACCACAAAAATAGTAGAATGGGATTAAGGTGCTTGCTTTTTATGTGGTCTGACACCAGATTGTCTTTCACTGGGTACAGTCATGGAGACCCCAACTCCCTAGCATTGTGGTTGCTCCTGGGCCACTTGCATACTACTTGGGAAGCAAAAACAAAAGAGAAGATATTTGAATGAATAATGATTGAATATTTTCCTTCTGTATCACTGTATGTCATCCCATTGTTCATCGATTTGCTCAAGTGGGCACCAGTAATATCTCCATCGTGAGACTTGTTACCGTTTTTGGCATATTGAATACGCCACGGGTAGCTTGCCAGGCTCTGCTGTGTGGGCAAAATACTCTCAGTAGCTTGCCAGGCTCTCCGAGAGAGATGAAGAAATTGAACCCGGGCCGGCCGCTTCCAAGGTGAATGCCCTACCCACTGTGCTGAAATCTATAAATCCAAATATTAAAATAAACGCAGCATGAATCCCAAACAAGAAAAGTGCAGAGACACTTTATGCACATTGTAATAATCACAAATTATAAATGATTTAACAGGAGCCAGAAAAGCACACTTTATCTACTGATAATTATTATAGACTTGTCACTGCAATATCATCAGATCATACAAAAGACAGAATATCAGATTTTGTAAGGGAAAGCATCATACTAGATTTTTTGAGAGCTGGGAGGACCACACCTGGTGGTACTCAGGGTTTACTTCTGGCTCTGTACTCAGGCATCATTGCTGGTGGATTTGGGGGATGATATAGGGTGCTGGGGGTTGAACCCAGGGTGGCTGCCTGCAAGGCAAGCACCTTTTCCATTGCAGACTTTTTAGCAAAATTATCTTTCAAAAATGCACATGACACCACAGAGATGGGCACACATCAGTCAATCAATCAATCAATCAAAACAAGGACAATCAATAAAAACAAGGACACACTGCTAGTGCAGTGTGAGGAGAAAAGGACTCTCATTTATTGCTGGTGGGAATGCCAACTGATCAAGCCTTTTCAGAAAACAACATGGACATTCCTCAAAAACTAGAAATTGAGCTCCCATTTGACCCAGAAATACTTATGAGGATGTACTCTGTGGGCCCAAAAACACACTATAGAAACACCATCTGCACTCTTATGTTCATTGCAGCACTAGTCACAGTAGCCAGAATCTGGAATCAGCTAAAGAGCCCAAGAATACATGACTGGATAAAGAAACATGGCACATCTACAAAATGGAATACTATGCAGCTTTCAGGAAAAATGAAATTATTACGTTTTCCTATAAATGGATGGGCATGGAGAGTACCATGCTTAGTGAAATGAGTCAGAAGAAGAGGGACAGTTGCACAATAACTGCATTCATTTGTGGCATATAAAAAAATAGAAGACTAATATTCAAGGCCAGGGAAAACAGGGGACAGGGGCTAGGAGGACTGGTTAGTGGTTGGAATCTGCCACAAGTGTGTTGGGGGGGGGGGACAGAGGATAGGTAAGATTAGAGAAGACACCAGTATAACAATAATAGTTGGAAACGATCAAGTTGGACAAGAACTGAGTGTTAAAAGTAGGTAACTAAAAGTAGGTAACATTTCAGTATCTGTATTGCAAACCACAATGCCTAAAGAGGGGGAGGAGGGGGGAAGAGTAGATGATGGGAGGGAAACTGGAGCAACTGGTGCTAGGAGATGTACACTGGGATGGGTGCTGGGTGTTGTAACACTGTAGGACTGAAATCTAATCATGAGCAGCTTTGTAAGGGTCTGTCTCACAGTGATTCAATTAAAAAAATCTATTTAAAACTAAAATTCATCTATGTAGAAGCTGAGGATAATTTAAAAGAATGCAGTTAAAACAATTTAAATTAGAGAAATCTAAGGTAATTTATCAACAGAACCAAACTATCTTATGGGGCTGGAGCGAAAGCACAGCGGGTAGGGCATTTGCCTTGCACATGGCTGACCCAGGTTCGATTCCCCGCATCCCATAAGATCCCCCAAGTACTGCCAGGAGTAATTCCTGAGTGCAAAGCTAGAAGTAACCCTGAGCATCGTCTGGTGTGATACAAAAAGACAAAAAAAAAAAAAAGAAGAAGAAGAAGAAGAAAAAAGAACTGAACTATCTTAAATGTTAAGAGAAATTCAAATGGAAATAAAATGATACCAGATGGGTATTTGATTTATATAAGGAACTAGGAACACTGGAAATTGTGATTGAATAAATACAGAAGGCATTCTTTCCTTTTTTGTTGAATTTATTTTAAGTGGAATTGAATACTTAAAGCAAAACAAAAACATACAGACTTCATAACATAAAAAACAGTGTATGATAATAGCACAAAGGGTAGAAAGGGATAAACAGAAGTATACTGTCATTTTGAAGATAGACTTATATGTAAAATAATTGTAAGCCCTGGCTAGAATATAGCAATCATTAAAAAAAACAAAGAAATATAGCTAGTAAATTAAGAGGGAATATTAGTTTAAAAAACAATAAGAATAACAAAAAACCAACCCAACCCAAAAAAAGGCAGGAAAAAGGGGGGGGGGGGAAGGTGTGATCGCATTTTAAAAAAATAGGTACTTGGGGCTAGAGTGATAGTACAGAGAGTAGGGTATTTGTCTTGCACGAAGCCCGACCTGGGTTTAATCCCTGGCATCCCATATGGTCCCCCAAGTACCATCAGGAGTAATTCCTGTTCCAGGAGGAACCCCTGAGCATTGCTGGGTGTGATCCAAAAAGCAAAACACAAAAACAAAAACAAAACAAAAAAACAAAAGATATGTACGTAATTCAGCCAAACCAGTTAGGTTAAATATCACTAGATTAAACACATCCACTGGGGGGAAAAACATATTGTTAGAGAAAATTAAAATAGGCAGACTTCACAACATGAGGACAGTGGAAGATTCCATAACTTTGTACATCAAAACTATGCTTGATTTGACACTATTATAACCATGTTACTCACACTACAACAAAAATAGAAAAAAGTTTTAAAAGGTGGCCTTCAGAACAACAACAACAAAATAATACTAGAGCAATAGTTAATAAAATAGTTAATAAAATTAATAAAATAGTTAATAAAACTAGAGTAATAGTTCTTTTTTTTTTTTTTTTGCTTTTTGGGTCACACCCAGCAATGCACAGGGGTCATTCCTGGCTCATGCACTCAGGAATTACCCTTGGCAGTGCTCAGGGGACCATATGGGATGCTGGGATTCGAACCTGGGTTGGCCACGTGCAAGACAAACGCCCTACCCACTGTGCTATCACTCCAGCCCCTAGAGTCATAGTTCTTAATGACAAAATGTAACAATACTCAATATCTATGCACATAACTTTAAAGCTGCAAAATAATATGAAGTAAAACAGTTAGTTGCAAAGATAAATCCACAGTCACTAATAGATATTTCCACATGCCTCTCCGTAATTAACAGAACAATGAGGAAAAGAAATCACAAAATGGATAACAGGCTCATTGACTAGAGCGCTGTGGGGTTTTTTTTTTCTTTTTGAGTCACACCCAGCGATGCTCAGGGGTTACTCCTGACTCTGCACTCAGGAATTACTCCTGGCGGTGCTCAGGGGACCATATGGGATGCTGGGAATTGAACCCGGGTCAACCACGTGCAAGGCAAGCACCCTACCCGCTGTGCTATTGCTCCAGCCCCAGCGCTGTGTTCTTGAGGCTGCAGTTCAGTTCTTTGCTTGTTGGTGCTGCCAAGTACATCTCTGTCAATTCCGCTTTCTCTGATCTTGTGTCAGTAGCACCGTGGCATGGTGTGTGCCAGCACTGCGACTAAAGGGCCCTGAGCGCTGATAATCATCTCAACTGAAAAGATACGTGAAGCACTGTGACCATGAGTGTGACAACCCTCACCCCTCTGCCCCCAGGCAAGAGGCATATGTGCAAGCAACACAACTAAAGGAATATAAGTCTTGGGGGAAGCAGTGTGGTTGAGTGTGCAAGCACCGCAAATTTCAGTGTGGCCCTTGGCAAGCACCACAACTAATCACTGAAACCAAGTGTTTTGTTTAAACTCTGATCACACAGCAAGAGAGTCTGATGCCCCCCAGCCTGGCTGTCTTCCCCGAGGCCCCTCGGAGAGGGTGGGTTTCAGTTTTCTGCCCTGAGCAGAGCTTCCATGGCCGAAGACCTCCAGAGCCTGGACACAGCCATGCTTAAGGCCCCTTAAGGCCCTTCTCCACACATTTGGACGAGCCTCACGCATGAAGGAACTGTCAGAGAAACCGGGTTTGTGTGGGAGCTGGGGCTGAGACCTCCAAGCCTGCTCAGATCTGGACTGGGCCTCTTCTGTCCAGATTCCCCATTTTCCAGTAGCTAGGTGGTCACACCCAGGGACTGCCCCCAGCGCTGTGTAATCCGACCAATGACCAACATCTAGAGACTATAAAACCAAGCTTCCAAAAGCGACATCTTATAACCTAGTTCTCCCTCTGGAAGAACCTGGCAAGCTACCGAGAGTTTCCTGCCCACATGGGAGAGCCTCACAAACTCCCCATAGCATATTCATATGCCCAAACCAGTAACAATGATGGGTCTCATTCCCCTGACCCTGAAAGAACCTTCAATGCGGCACTATTGGAAAGGACGAATAAAGAGAGGCTTCTAAAATCTCAGGGCCAGGATGAATGGAGACGTTACTGAGAAGGCTCGAAAAAATCGATGATCAATGGGATGATGATGATGACATCACAGGGGGGGAAAGGTGTGTGTGTGTCTCTCTTTCTCTCCCTTTCTTCCTTCCCCTCTGTGTGTGTGTGTGTGTGTGTGTGTGTGTGTGTACACAGAAAGAGAAATCAGTAAGGACACTTACAGCAATGATACAACTCAATAATTAAATGACATGCCTAGATTATTAAAGATATTTTTTCATACACATAGTCATACACTGGATCATCATTATTTTCTTTTAAAAAAGCCTTTATGTAAACACTGATTTACAGAGTTCTTTATAGTACAGTTGTTTCAAGCATTGAATGTTTAACACTAATCTTGCCATTAATGTGACCTTCCCTTCACTATGGCTAGTTTCCTACCCAACCCCCAACCCCACACTCTTAGCAGGCACAAAATAATTTATGTTGCTTTTTAAAATTTAGGTTTGGGCCACACCCAGTGATGCTCAGGGGTTACTTCTGGCACTGTGCTCAGTGTTTACTCCTGACAGTGTTGGGGGACTATGTAGGATTCAGGGATCGAACCCCGATTGGCTGCATGCAAGACAAATGCCCTACCCATTGCACTGTCTCTACAGCTCCATATTTTATAATGTTCATTACAGCAAAGTGGCTAATGGAATTATCAAAAAATACTCGGTAAAATTTATGAAAATTGTTATATCAGAATGGAGTCATTTAAAGCCATTGTCTGGGGGGGCGGTTATGAAACTGTTTGTTGCTAGTTGAACCTTCTGTGTTGTTTTGTTTACTGAGCTTAGTTGGTTTCTATGCTACTTTCCCATCAAACTTGGTGTGCTCCTATAGGGCTTTCAGTACTGTGGAATTTGGAGGTGTCATACGACCTTGTGCTCCAGGATCTGTAGAACGGGGCTGATGAGTCTCAGTGCCTTGGCTTGCCTCTCTTTCAAGATTAGTAGTGAGGCCCTGTAGCTAGGCCACTGTTTACATGGTAGCTGTGGGTGGGTGTGGTTTTGGGGGCTTCTAACAATACTGGTGATTGGGGGAGGCTGCCCAACCCCGCTCTGAGAAGATTCAAGAGTTCTCAGCCTGAAAACCTGTGTACCTGGAATTTTCGTGGGCCTGGCATCTCTTCAGAGATTAGTTATGAAGCAGTGAAGTCTGGCCATTTGCATGGTGGTAGCTATGGAGTGTGGATGCAGTGACAGGGGCTTTGGCACGGCAGAGACAGCCTGCTCCCCTCCCAGAGATGCCCCAGAGTTTTCAGCCTGAAGACCTGTCTACCTGTGAGTTTTAGTGACTTGGGTTGCATATCTGCTGAGATTAGTCATGAATCTGTGGTAATGGGTCATGGTTTACATGGCGGCAGCTGTGGGATGACTGGATCATTACAATTTCCAATAAACTTTAAAAAATTGTTCATGGACAGGTAGATAGCACAGCAGGTAGGGCACTTGCTTTGCATTTAGCGGACCTAGGTTTCATCCTTAGCACCACATATGGTCTCCTAAGCATTGCCAGAAGTGATCTATCATGTCTGTAAGTCAGGAGTAAGTCGTGAGCACTGCTGGGAGTGCCTCCCCCCTCCAATACTGATCCATGCAGTTTATCTCTTTGATTACAATGGAATTCAGTTAGAGATCAGTAAGATGGTGGGGCTGGAGAGATAGTACAGTGGGTAGGGCACTTACCTTGTATGTCGCTGATCTGGTTCAATCCCTGGAATCCCTTATAGTCCCCCTGAGCAACACCAGGAGTAATCCTGAATGTAGAGCCAGGAGTATTAAACTCTGAGTATTGCTGAGTGTGGTCCCAAAGTAAAAGTAAATTAAAAAAATAAATCATGAGAATGGGCGGGAATCTTGGGACATTGATGGAGGAAATTTTTATGCTTGTGGTTGGGGTTGGTATATGTGTGAAACTCTGTTATGGAAAACTTTGTAAATTATGGTGCCTTAATTAATAAATTGAATTCAAAAGATCAGTATTGAAAAAACTTTGAAAGTCGCTAGACATTTGGAACTTAAACAGCACCTTCATGCTTAACTAGTGAGTTAAGAAATTGTAAGGGAAATTTGAAAATAATTTGAACTAAATGAAAATGAGAAAACTATTGAAATCTTTGGAATGTTCTAAAGCTATGCTCTCAGAAGGAAAATTTCAGCTTAAATATCTATATTAGAAATTAAAGTTTTAATCTCAATTATATAAGCTATTTTAAGACACATGTAAAGAAGAACAAATTAAACCCAAAATGGAAAGAAATAATGCATAGAGATAGTACAACTTGCCTTACACTCAACCTGATTTTATTGTCAGAAATATTTAGATTCCAGTAGTTTCCTAGGCTTTCCATAATAAATTTCTACCAATTTTGGGTGACTGAAAAAATGAAATTTATTGGTGTCCAGTTCTGGAGGCTAGATATGTGAAACCAGCATAGACATGTTCCCTCTGAAACTTCTAGAGAAATCCTTCCTTGCCTCTTCCTAGCTTCACGTGGTTTACTGGCAATCTTGAGTATCTGAGGATATGTCTCTCGTAGGGCCTTCACTTCAATCCTCCATCTTCACCTGTGTACCCATCAGGGCTTTGTTTTCCTTTGGGGACTCATTTACAGTTTTCAGGGCTTCTGGTTCTGTGCACAGGAATCACTCCTGGAAGTGCTGGGCTACAGAGAGAACCATATGCAATGTGGGGGAATCTAACGTGGACCAGCCACATACAAAACAGGTGCGTTACCCCAGATTCTTTCTCTCTGGCACCTCCCTTGAGGATGTATTAATATAGTCCTTTTCAAATTTTGACTGCATCCAAATTTCTCTTTTTCATAAGGACTGCCCAGTCCTATTGGATTAAGTCTCATTCTGGTAATCTCATTTTACCTGAATTACATTTTAAAAGACCTAATAAAGTCACATTTTAAGGTACTAGGATTTATGACTTCACACATCTCTAGGAAGAACACAGTCCAACACATATGTAGTAGTCATGAAAGTAAATGACCTTTAAAATAATAACCACCTTTATAACTGAGTCTGTGAGTTGCCCTGGAAGCATTAACTAGCATTTCAAAATCCTTTTAGAGATTGCTATCTTATTCAGTTATCAAATGTATTCATCAATTATTAGACATATTAGTAAGCTGCTTTATTATTTCAATGCTGTCAAAAGTACACAGGATAATGTGAGGCTTTGCTGTGATAAAATAGAATATGCTTCTGGGATCATCTAAGACCTTGGGTGTGCTTATGTTTACTGGTATCTCTTATTCCTGTGTTTATAAAGATCTGCCCTTGTTCTGTTGGACTTTTTCCTAGACTTTAAGTCTATCTTTGCTCTCAGTGCAATTTTATTTATTTAATTAATCAATCAGTTTTGGGTTTTCAATCCCATCATGTGGTGCTCAAAACTTACTCCTGCTCTGTGCTCAGGGATTACTCTTGGAGAGCTGGGGGTATCATCTGGAGTGCTGGGGATTGAATCTGGTTGGCTGCATGCAATGCAAGTGTCTTACCAAATATACTATTGCTGCAGCCTCCATCAGTCCTATTTTAACCTTTATAGAGTTGAGGGTTAATTTAATAGACATGCAAGTCAAAGAAGGTATTATTATATTTAATGAGCAAGGATAACAACATAATCTTGATCAAGAACTTCTAGAATTTTTTTTACCTGTGTACATCTCCTGTGGCTGAGGTATACACACACACATACACACGTGCGTGCACACACACACAAGGAACTATTACACCTTAAATGTGTTTAAAAATATACATATTGCCTATATTTGATCATCTGCACATTTATTTTTTAACCAAGATATTAAATTAAGTGTTGGCAGTAGACGCCCTAGCTACATTAGTGTACACACCACCATTGAGATGACCTAGATTTTTATCAGCTTTGTTTTATCCAAAGTATTCTTTTATTTTGAAAATTTGAGTGTTATTACATGACTGAAAGTACTTTACACATTTCTTTTAAATAAAGACATTTATTTAGACAATATTAGTAGCATATTAATGCAGCCTCACTAGGTATTAACAGTTCATCAAGTTAGGCAATCAAATAAGTTCATGAGGGTTTCTTGTAATAAATGGATGACTACATCAATAGCTGCTTCCATCTTCTATTTATTACTGGATGATCCGTAATCCAAAATATGAAGCTTTGTACTTTTTTCCTCAAAAGTATAAACTTGGTGCAAAAGTCTGAAGCAATGATGTTAAAAATTATGAAACTTTAACCGCATATTTCAATCTTGTAGAATCTTTTGTGTTATTTTGACTGTCTATAAGAACCAAAGGACTATGTTGATGATTCTTGATAATTTCAGCAACACTTCCAAAGTACTAGATCAAAAAAATAATTATACATTATCATTATGTTAACTTTGAGCTCCTCTCTTCCCACAAATTTTGTGGGAAAATTGACAAATTTTCTCAAGTTTGTTAGCTACCAGATCCCAGTGACATTCACCCATTCATAAATACAGTGATTTTGGTGGGCTGGAGAGATAGTACAGTAGTAAGGCATTTGTCTTGCATATGGCTGTCTGGAGTTCAATCCCCAGCACCCCATACGATTCCTCAAGTGCCACCAGGAATCATTCCTCACTGAAGAGCCAGGAGTAAGCCCTGACTATTGTCAAGTGTGCTCCCCAAACCAAATAATAAAAATAACAATGTCATGAATTTGAGATACCAATACATGAATAAAACACAATTTGATAGCTCAAAATCTACGGTCAGTAAAATAAAACATATATCAGAATTAGAGTATTCAACACTGTATCTACGCAGAGTCAAAACAGCTACATACATAGAGGCTACAGCTCTAGTACTGTAGTAGAGCTTTTGTCTTGCATGCAGCCAACCCGGTTTGATCCCTGGTGCTCCATTATGGTTTCCTGAGCACTGCCAGCAGTGATCCCTAATACAGACGCAAAAGTAAGCCCTGCGCAGTAATGGTGTGGTCCCCCCAAAACCTAAAAACTAAAACAAAAAATCCAGCTGCATAAAATGTGGATTTGCTAATTGGTTAACTCTTTCTATTCAAATATACTCCAAAAACAAAGAAACAGACTTTACAGAGTTGTTTCAAAGACTTTTCCTGTTTGACATCATGAAACCAAAAATCTCATTTTCTATGCAGATTTTCGTTGTCCAGAAGACATGATTTTTTTTTCTTTTTGGTTCACACCCAGCAATGCACAGGGGTTACTCCTGGTTCATGCCTCAGGAATCACTCCTGGCGGTGCTCGAGGGACCATATGGATGCTAGGAATCGAACCTGGGTCGGCTGCAATAAGGCAAACACCTTACCCGCTGTGCTATTGCTCCAGTTCTCAGACACGATCTTTTGATTATAATTTAAGTAAAAGTTTTAATGGACTCTGTTAGTATTTTTAGATGTCATTATAATAATACACTACTTTATTTACAATCATAGTTAAGCTATGTTGGAAATGTGGTGAATCTCTGATCTATTTATTCTGAAGTAGAGATGAAGGTTCTTGGGGCAAAGAGAAATACCTCCTACTTACCAGTGTTTCAGAGTGGGACAAGAAGTTTAGAGGCATTCTAGGGACCCAAGATTCACAGAGGTTTTTCAGAACCTCTGATTAGGACAGCTCCCTTAGCCACCCCTTTTAACCTCTGAGAGCAGAACTCAACCTCTTTGGGGGCTTTTGACACTATTTATCACAGTCGTTCTAACTTTCTCTTCCATTCCCTAACGTGAATTACTGTAGAGAAATATTTATTTAAATAGTTAAAATAAACATTAGTTTGTTTTATTTAGGCTCTGTGTATTAAAATACTGTTTTCCACACCCAGCACCAGAGTGTCAGTGTGAGAATGATTTATTTGAAAGATTTCTAAAGATGAGTTTCAGTGAGAATGAAAATTTTTACAAGTTGGTGAAAAAAGCATACAGTTCTGTTAAAGTTTAATTGGTACGTTAAATGGTAATGCTATCCATGTTTTGAAACCCAAGTTTGGTATTGCTCAGTGGGTTTTAGATGCAGTTTTACTTTTTTTTTTTTTTGAAGTTTTATGTTTTTAATTGGGACTTAATTTAAAGTAAAATAAACCCCAAACCATAAAACTTTTAGGGAACTCTCTATTGTATTAGGCCAAAAAAGCTCTATTGTATTTGGATATGAGTTTTTCAATATGAGTCCAAATGCAAAGGTAATGAAGACAAAAATAGAAATGAAGGCTACATTAAACTGAAATAATTATGTTCATCAATGGACACATTAAACAGTGAATTAAAAAATGGTAAAGATTCGAATAGACATTTATCCAAGGATATCCAAACACTGTATAAAAATTTGTTCAGCATCACCAAGAGATGAAATTCATATTAAAACTAAAGCGAGAGTAAAGTTACAGCAATTTGGGTGGTTCCTAGTAAAAAATAAGTGGAAAGTAAGGGATGTGGAAAAGTTGGACTCTGTGCACTGTGGGTGGGACTGCAAAATGATGCAATCCCGATGGGAAAACTGGTAGGGGAGTTTCTCAAAAGAGTTAAAACTGCCACGTGACCCAGCTATCCCCCTTCTGGATATTTACTCAGAAGAATTAAAAGCTGGATCTAGAGATATTTGAACCTCCTGTTCATTAGCAGCATTATTCACAATAGCCAAGACGTGGAAACATCTCAACATCTCAATGAATGAGAAGCAGAATGTGTATACAGGCAGTGAAATATTATGCAACCTCAAAGGGAAAGAAAACTTGGTTAAATATTATAGCTTTAATGAACCTTGAGAACTTTAGGCTAGTGAATGAAATAAGCCAATTGCAAAAATACTCCATTTATATGAGATATCTATAGTAGTCAAATTTATAGAAATAGATTTTATGGTTGTTGCCAGGAGTAGGGGGAAAGATGTCCAAGAAGAGTTCAGTGGGTAAAGTGTTTTAGATATGTAGGATGAAAATTTCTGGGCATATGTTTCATAACATTGTATCTATGCTTAATTCTACTGAACTGTACACTTAAATGGTTAGTATGCTAAATCTTATATGCACTTTAAAAAATAGTCATTGATATAATACCTTTTAATTAGTGGCTTTATAAAATGCTATTCAATGATTCAATCAACAATTCAATTCATTTAATAAATATCAAATATCTATTGATGACATCTTATTGTGTATGTTTCTGGAAATACAAAATGAAACAAGACAGTCTCCAGCTTCATCTACTAGAGACACACACTTTCAAACAATTTAGAAGGCTTTTAAGAAGTGCTAGGTTTGAAACAGAGAAAATTATTTCTGCAAAATTCCTGAAAATAAGTATTTCTTAATCTACATTTTTATGCTATTTTCTTTACTTAGATTGTTCTTTCCACTTTCTCCTTTTTGTCTCCATCCAATGTACATCCTTACTCAAATTTATTTATTTAGAATAGTTTTTTTATGAATCACCATGATATAGTTACTCAAATTTAACTAATAATTCAAGTCCCGAACAAATACTAACACCTTCTGGCCATCCATTGATTATTCCTGTTTATATTTCAAGGTTCACTTTCAAGCTGACTGAAGAAAGCATTAAGTTTAGTCCAAATCCAAGAGAAGTTGATTTTTATGATTAGTTGTTACTCAAGACCCATGTTTAAAAAAAATTTCCTTTCTGGGGCTGGAGAGATAGCACAGCGGGTAGGGTGTTTGCCTTGCACGCGGCCGATCCAGGTTTGATTCTCAGCATCCCATATGATCCCCTGAGCACCGCCAGAAGTAATTCCTGAGTGAAAAGCCAGGAGTAACCCCTGTGCATCACCAGGTGTGACCCAAAAAGCAAAAAAAAAAAAAAATTTTTTTCTATGGACTTTAGTTTTTTCTGTTACAGTCTAATGTTTCAACTCAAATTTCTTTTTCTCTCTGGATCCTTCTCTGGTCATCTACCTTAACATTTGAGTTGAGATCCTAGTTTTTGCCTTAGAAGCTCTGGGAACTGACCATTATTCTTATAGAAACTTTACTTAACACTTCAACCTTTATTTCTCTGTCTTTCAGACTAAAACCTGTAGTCCGATTGACTCCACAAAGGACAAAAATGTAGTTTTTACATCTTCTAATTTTTGTCCTTTATATTCCATATACAAACACCATTGGAGTATAGTATTTAATCTTGTATTCTGTTTTTGACTTGTCTGTAAGATTTGGACCGAATACTGCCATATCCTTTCCCATAATTTTAGCAACATAATACATATTCTGATGCCACTAGGTATATCAGTATACAGTTAGAAAGTTGAATTAAAAGATAAATTACTGACCTCTTCACCATTCTTCTTTCTGCCCAAAGCATACTGTTTTGTTGCTTCAATAAATCTCACAGGGATATTATATACTCGCTTATTAAAGAATACAACTAGTGTATATGGCTGCTTAGAATCATGGCCAGAGCTTTTCCGGATAAGAAAAGATCCATCCTGTTTAATGAAAGAAAAACATAAATTTATACAGGTTAGAAACTACCTTATAAAAATCCTTAGGTCAGAGCTAATTACTTAAATACATAATTTTTCATATTAGTTGGAGTTCACTATTCTATTTTCTTTTTTTTTTTTTGCTTTTTGGGTCACACCTGGCGATGCACAGGGGTTACTCCTGGCTCTACACTCAGGAATTACCCCTGGCTGTGCTCAGGGGACCATATAGGATGCTGGGATTCGAACCCGGGTCGGCCGCATGTAAGGCAAACGCCCTACCCGCTGTGCTATCTCTCCAGCCCCTCACTATTCTATTTTCAAAGAAAATATTTTAAGTAAAAATAGACAAATAGAAAATCTTAAATGACATCAAAGCTAACTTTCCGATGCACAAATTAGGATGTTTATAGGATTTAAAAATGTATAAAGGGATAAATTAAAGTTAATCCTTGAGTACACTCTTCGATGAGTACCTGTGTCCACAGTTGCCTGTGAATTTTTTTTTTTTTTTGCTTTTTGGGTCACACCCGGCGATGCACAGGGGTTACTCATGGTTCCTACACTCAGGAATTACTCCTGGCGGTGCTCAGGGGACCATAGGGGATGCTGGGATTCGAACCCGGGTCGGCCGTGTGCAAGGCAAACGCCCTACCCATTGTGCTATTGATCCAGCCCCTGCCTGTGAATTTTTAAAAATCAAATTTTAACAAAATGTAACTGAAAAATATCAGGAATTGGAAATAAAAACATTTTATTCAGCTGATGGAAATCCTGTCCCCCCCAAACATATTGAAGCAGAAAAAACTAATATAACAGGCCTGAGATATGGAGATATGGTTTAAGGGTAGAGTACTTTCCTTGTATATGTGAAGCTCTGGGTTTGATTCCTGGCCCAACATGGCATCCTAAGCTTTGCCAGGAGTAAACTTTGAACATTAAATTAGGAGTAGCTCTTAAGCACCCTAAAACCAAACCAAATAAACAAAACAAAAAGGAAAAGGAAAAAAAAACTAAAACAAAAACAATCCAAATTTACGGACTTTATAAAAAATACTATAGAATCAGATATTTAAAAATTATGAACAAAGAGCTGAACAAAAATCAGGAAGAAGGAGTCAGAGTTGATAAAACTCAGTAAAGAAACTGAAGAGAAAAACAAGCTTATCTCAGAAATGAAAAAATGATGCGATTCTCCCCAGAAGGCAATATCCTCAAATATAGATTTGCTACATGACTGAAAGAAGGTCTAGAAACAACCAAGACAGGGGGAAAAAAGATTTTTCAACAGTATGGTAGGACTAGAGACATAGAAGTTGGGGTGAAAGAAAAACCAAAAAAGAAAATAAAGCCCGTACAAATTGTAATTTGAATCCTTGGTGGGAGGGTCATGAAACAGAACTACTCTTTAAGATACAATATCAAGATCAGTGAGTAGCTCAATGGGCTGGAGCCCATGCTGTGCACGCAGAAGGCTGGGCTTTGATCCTCAGCACAACAGCTTCTCCCAAGCACCAGCAGATTGCTTGGTGACACCCGAACACCCAGGGGTCCTGATTCCTGAACACCCTTGGTTATGGTGGTGATGGGGGACTCTTGTAAGAAAGTCTATTGGAAATAAAAAAAACTCATAATATTTTAGACTATATATATATTTATACACACAGAGATACATACCTTACCGGTATGTGGTTTTTTAAAACAGGTTATTATTTTTAGACTATGTGTATAAATAGCCAAAAAATATATGTAACATGGAAAAATATATGTAACATATTATTTTTAGGCTCTATTTTTTCACGTTGCATATATATATTTTTAGCTATTTTTTTACATAGCCTAAAATGATGCCCTGTTTAAGAAAACTACATTCTGGCAAGGTGATTGGATTTTCCAATGGAAGACCCTTTGGAGTAGCACCACACGCTGGACCCACCCAAGTATTGAGCCATCAGGTCTGCATAGAAGTCAGGTATTGCTAGAAGTGGTCCCCCCCGCCCAAGAAATTCTGCAAAGGAATTAAGCTAAAATATAAAATCATATATAAAAGTAGCATCATGTTTTTCAAAAGCATTATAGAGAAAAAAAAAAACCAAAAGGGAGGGACTAGAGCACAGTGGGTAGGGCGTTTGCCTTGCACGCGGCCGACTCGGGTTCAATTCCCAGCATCCCATATGGTCTTCCGAGCACCGCCAGGAGTAATTCCTGAGCATCGCCAGGTGTGACCCAAAAAGCAAAAAGCAAAAAAAAAAAAAAAAAAAGGCATTATAGAGAATAAGGAGATTCAGTAGAACAACACTTTTACAAAGAAACTTACACTCAGGATTTTATAGCCAGTAAAGAGACCCTCCAAAGCTATATGAGAAAGCAATTTAGAATATGCAAAATCTCAGAGAATAATGTTAGTACAGAGAATCTTCCTGAGAATCTTCTACAGGTGAACATCAAATAAAAGAGATAATTGAGGAAGTCAGCAAATAGACTAATAGAGACATTTAAACATGTAATTGTGGAGCTGGGTGTAAGACAAGGGTGGCAAAGAACTGTATGTACATGTTATATATTTTGAGAAAATAGGGTTCATGTAAAAAACCAAGACCAAAACTGAAAAACCAACCCCCTCCCCCCCAAGAGACAAGAAAGAAAGTGAAGAGAAGCGCTTTAATTCTTGAATTGTCTAAATTATCCCTAGTTTTCCTACAGTACAGGCTTGGACTCTCAAAAAATTTACATCTCTGAATTTCTGCTATCTTTACCTAAATTATTTATCCTAAAAGTAACCTGTTCTAGCCTGGGTGGGTCTCATATAGCACCAAGCTTTACAGAAATATCCCTCCCTGGAAAGTTTTTCTCTCTCATTTTTCAGAGAGCAGTGAAACCTTACAGAGCAGAAGGGACAGAGAAATGAGATGGAAGAAAAAGAGGAAGATGCTTGAAAGAAACACAGGGTGGGAATAAACTAATTGTCTCTGTATTCGTAATTACTGAACTGATCAGGAGGAGCACAGTACTTTTATAGGCTGAGGTCAGAATATTGTAATAAAAATTGATCAGACCTTGTTGGATCGGTGTAATGCCTCTTCTGCAGATTTTCGATCACAGGCACCAGCATACCAGGGCTTACAGTGAACATCGGCTTCCTGTAAAATAGAGGGCATTGTTACACATGAGATGCTATTTCAGTAATACTGCAACTTCTGTGCTCTAGGGACTGCATCTGGTTCTGCATTGCCAACACAGATCTAAATATATTTAAACCAACAATCTAAAAATGAGCCTTATATTTTCTTCCATCAACTATGAGGATTATGTAATTAATCGACCTTTCCCCCCATTTGGTCATAAGTGACCAATTTGGCATTTATATCCTGCTAGATTTCTGAACCATTTATTGTTTCTCTTAAATTAAATTATAATCTCTTCCACTATAATCTCTCTCTTTTTTTTCTTTATGGGGGTGTTTTATAATTTCCAAAGTGTTCCCTTTACAAATATTTGACTTCTGTAACTATTTTGAAGGCAGGGAGGCTATGTTGTCCTCATCTCTTTTACATTTGAAAAATTTTAGAGAGACTTGCCCAACAATGCAGTTTTTTCTCTGTCTTTAAAAAAAATGCTATTTCATGTGGTTTAGTATCACAGATCTATTCTGAGAAAATCACAGAGTATAAAAAGACTATGTCAGGGGCTGGAGCGATAGCACAGCGGGTAGGGCATTTGCCTTGCACGCAGTCGACCCAGGTTCAATTCCTAGCATCCCATATGGTCCCCTGAGCGCTGCCAGGAGTAATGCCTGAGTGCAAAGCCAGGAGTAACCCCTGTGCATCGCCAGGTGTGACCCAAAAAGAAAAAAAAAAGACTATGTCAGAGGAAGAATAATACAACAATTCACTTCTTTGGTATTTTGGGGGAGGGGAAGCAAGTTGTTTTTCAGGATATCTAGAATGCAAGTTACAATAAATAAATGAAGCAAGGTCTTATTCATTGGAGAAAAACTGTATTCCATACCCATTAGTGAATGACTTAACTTATAAGACAGCCTGTTCTCAAGCATTGTTCCAAACTCTCTCTTATCTGAACTTTCTCAGGAGTTTACTTAAGAGTTAACAGTGCGAGTTTATTTCATACCTGTTCCGACAAAGTAAAATTAGGTGAAAAATTGGCTAATGGGCCATCCACTGTTGAACTTCCCGCATCTGAAAATCCTGAAAGGAGATTTGAAAAATCAAACAATCCTTACTATATCTTGATCAGTTACTTTGCCTCAACCCTAACACACACACACACACACACACACACACACACACACACCAGTCCTTAAGAGCAATGAATATCAAAGCATAATATGAGGACCCTGAGAATCCCAAGGGTTTTTTTTCCAACATGCTAAAATAAATTGAATTTAGAAGTTGATGAGAGGCTCCCAACTATTTCCTGTCAGTTAAGAAATATTAAAATATATTAAAAAAAAACCCAACAACACAGCAGCTTGGATGATGGTTCAGAGGGCTGGATCTGGGATGATGGTTCAGAGGGCTGGAGTATATATCTTGCAAGATACTGCATGGTTCTCTGACCACCACTGGGGGTTCCTGGTGGCTCCTTGTACCACTAGACCCGAGTAGCATATACTGCGAAATCCAAACATTGAACCTTCAGCCCTGAACCACTGGGCTAGGAATGACTAAGAGGACTCCCTGAGCACTACTTGGGAATTCCACACCACGAAAAAATGCCATTTCCCTCACCAAATTGTTTTTGTTTCAGAAGCAGTATTTTTCAGAAAGAATATTGTATTTATGAAAATATAAAGTGAATTCAGTATTTTAATAAATATTATTTGCTCTTCATTTTAATTAATATGATGCTAATAGAAAGAAGCTCACAAACTAAAGTTCTCTAAGTCTACAATGATTTTAAGAGGGTTAAAGGACTGGAGAAATAGTACAAGTGTAAGGTGCTTACCTTGTACCTAGCCAACCCAGATTTGATCCGTGGCTCCACTGTGCTCCCCCCACCCCCACTCCACTAAGCACTACCAGGAGTGAGCACAGAATCAGGAGTAAGCCTTGAGCACTGACGGGTGTATCCCCCCAGATGAACAAACCCAAGAGTGTTAAAATAGCCTCAAGACAAAAACATTTGAGAATTGCTGTGTTAAGGCATAAATTCTCTCAAAGAGTAAAAATGTGGAGACACACAAGAGAATACTTTGCTACATCCATCCATCCATCTCTATCCAGGAGTTGAAATTATCACGGCGTGACAAAAGCAGTAAAGACAAAGGTGATTATACATACACTGTAAGGTGAAATCATTATTATGGAGAAAACTAAGTAGAGATGGGACTTGGGAGTTAGCCTCAGACAATATGTTTAGAAAGGCTGCCCAGAGAAGGTCTCATGTGACAGTTGGGTTAGACCTGCCAGTAGAGAGAGAGGGAGGAGGTATGTGGGTATCTCATAGAAGAAAGTGCAAGAGAGAAGGAACAATGAATACAGGGCCTGGTACATTTGAAAGGACTGTTGTGCCTAAAATTTAGTGGAAAAAAAAAAAGGGAGGCTAGGAACGAATTTGGACAGGAAGTAAAGAATGGACCCAACTTGTACAACATGGCCTAAGATTTAATAGGATGTGGGGAACTTGCTGAGCTTTGAACTGCCTGTCTTTTAACAAGGCCACTCTGGAGTTTGGGTTGGAAATAGAATAGGTAAAAACAGAGAAAGGAAACCAGTTTGAAGCTCTTGCTAACCAGGCAGGAGAGGATATGGGCTTGGAACAGGTGGAAGTTATGGAATGACTGGATTCAGATTTTATTTGAAAGTGTGACTGTGAGGTGTGTTAAGAGAGCACACAAAGGGAAAAGGGTGACTCTGATCAGGCTTCGACCAGCGCAACCAGTCATTAAGGGGGAAAACCTGCAGGAGAAACAGATTTAGATGAAAGCAGCCAGTATTCAAAGGAGACAGATGCTGTGTAAGGAAGAAGGAACAATGGGAGCAGTGAGGGCTTGGCAGGCCAAGGGAGGCTGGGCGTGAATGAAGGCAGGACTCTTTTGGTTCGCTGGGAAGGCTGGACAGTCCTTTGGGGTGAGGGCAACAAAAGAGGCTGGTGGTCAAGTTTGCTCAAGGCACATCTGGTGGTTTCCAAAGTTTAAGGTTGATACTTTCTGCATCATGGATGCCAGTCCTATTCTGTTTTCCATCGCTTAACTCTTTGTCCTCATATCTGCCCTCATGAGAGGAGCTGTTAGGTCCCAGATGACAGATGAGGCCTTTCCCACTGATCCACGTAAAGGAGCAACCCTATGTCCTGTTACTGTCAGGGCCCCACTTCCTGTTGTCCCCTACTTTATTATTTTTAATAGCACTCCTGCATTAGCATATCAGATGCTGGGAATCTGTTCCAGGTTGGCCACATGCATGGAAAATGCCTTACCCAATATACTATTGCTCCAGTATTTGTGGTTTTGATACACACAGTGACTACACCATCACCACTGCCAAAGACCTTCCACCACTATCCTTATATATCACTTTATCTAAAGCATTTTTCTCGTCTCCTCTAGAAGAATTGGCATTTCATCAGGGTATGAATCATTTGTCTCAGTTTCTGCTTTAGCCTCGGTTTATCACAAGGGGGATGTCAACTGAAAGAATGACTTGGGTTGAAAGATATAGAAGTATAAAAAAACTTTGCATAGTGAAAATTAAATTTCTGTGACCAAACCATTTTCATGTTGTGTTTATGACTTCTAAAGAAAGTATATTCAGAGTGTGCCTTGAATGTAATAAAGTCCTGGAGTCAGTCCCTAACACCACCACCACCATCCCACATATATTTTAAAGAAAAAAAACATTTTAAGAAGTCAAAACAAAAATTATAGCAGTGTGTTTGATTTATGATTAATAAAGTAATTAAACCTAAAAATGGATTTGTTTAGAGTAAATGCTCATTTTAACATAGCGTCTATTCTCTTTTGGGGTGGGAGGGGGCACATTTGGCTGTGGTCAGTGCCTACTCCTGGCTCTATAGGCTCAGAGATTACTTCTGGTGGTACTCAGGAGGTTATATGTGTTGCCAGGAATTGAACCAGTTTTAAAGGTTAAGCACTTTAACCTCTGTATTTTTTCTCTGGTTAGTTGTATTATTTTGATTAAACTGTAGCACTGCGCTGTTGTCCACTGTTCATCGATTTGCTCAAGTGGGCACCAGTAACGTCTCCATTGTGAGACTTGTTGTTACTGTTTTTGGCATATTGAATATGCCACGGGTAGCTTGCCAGGCTCTGCCATGCGGGCGGGATACTCTTGGTAGCCGGGCTCTCTGAGAGGGGTGGAGGAATTGACTCTGGGTCGGCCATGTGCAAAGTAAATGCCCTACCCTCTGTGCTATTGCTCCAGTCCATTTTGATTAAAAAATGAAATAAATGGGGGCTGGAGCAATAGCACAGCGGGTAGGGCGTTTGCCTTGCACGCAGCTGACCCGGGTTTGATTCCCAGCATCCCATATGGTCCCCTGAGCACCGCCAGGAGTGATTCCTGAGTGCAGAGCCAGGAGTAACCCCTGTGCATTGCCAGGTGTGACCCAAAAAGCAAAAAATAAATAAATAAATAAATAAAATAAATAAATGATAAACCAGAAAAAGAGCTCAATGAGCTGTTAGGGGCACATGCTTTGCATTCAGGAGAACGAATTCTATCACTGGCACCCAGTGCTGCTCGGAGTGACCTTCATGCTGGAAGTAGACCTCAAGCACTATCAGATGTGGTCTAAAACCAAAACAAATGACAACAACAACAAGAAGAATAAATGAATCAAAGATAATGTGTATATACCAGTAAAATATCAATAATACTAATTTTGTTCCCCACAAATCTATGTGCTTTTCAAAACAACTCTAAAAGAATAAGTGTTCTGAGGCCCAGTTAACAGATAAGGAAAAGAGCTAGAGGGTCCTAAGATGCTTCAGCTGGAAGTAGGTGTTGTGTTAGAAATATGTGGTTCACATGAGTTTGAATCTGCTGAAAAACCCAGGTATGCGGGACGAGTGACTGAAATCTCCAGGTTCCTAGAGTCGGGAATAGGCCTCCCCCTCCCCTGTCTCTCTGTGCTTCCAATTTCCTGCCACTGATGCCCATGAACTGCCTCTGGATGCCAATTAAACGCATTAACACCCCCTCTGGCTGCTTCTTAAGTTCCTTAATGGTCTTGATCCCAGACACACAAATGAATCTTGGAACCCAGCAGCTTTTGGCAGAAAAGCATCTGGACTTTGCATTAGGCTATCTGCGCTGAGTCACCCCAGGTGGGAAAAGGTGTTGTCTCTCTGCCTATTCCCCCTGGTGACCCAGTGGCCACCATCTTCTAGAGCCCATTGGACAGTCAGGTACAGGTCAGCAGTGATGAGATACACGGGGTCTCTCAGGATGAGGTGGAGCTGCTCCTTCTCCTCCCCTGCCCTGACAAGGCCCCGGGACACTGCCTACGATTGGCTCTTCTCGCTGCTTCTTAAGCTCCTTAATGGTCATGATCCCAGAGACACACAAATAAATCTTGGAACCCGGTGGCTTTTGGCAGAAATCTCTCCAGACTTAATTATTAAAATTTCAGAATTACAAGATCGCACAGCCGCTACTGTGGCCACACGACATCATATGCTATGCATAATCAGCAATAGAAAACAAATTGTCTAATGTTGCCTTTTCAGCAGGTCTGAGCATTGGGGGAAAATTCCAAATAATAATGGTAGGACTGGTGTCGAAATATTGAATGTAATCAAAGTAGAGAAAGAGTAATATGGAAATTATCTGCCACATACGTAGTGGAGAGGGGTTGGGATGAGAGGTATACTGGGGATTTTGGTGGTGGAAAATGTGCACTAGTGAAGGGACAGGTGTTTGATCATTGTGTGACTGAGACTTAAACCCGAACGCTTTGTAACTGTTCTCTCAGTGATTCAATAAATAAATTTATTTAAAAAAATGCATTAACGGCCATGATCCAGATGCACAAATGAATCTTAGAAGAAAGCAACATACTACAGAGATGCCTCTGGATCGACAAATCACCACCATCCAGTTGAAAAAAATTTTTTAACTTCAAGTCTAGTACCCTCTGAAAAAAATTTAGAAGTTCACGAGTATGCAGTCATTTTTGCTACTGCATGACATCTCATACAGTTATTCCACTGATATACCAAGAGTAGTACAGCACATTTGATAGGGTGTAAGGCTGAAGACAACCAATCTTGATTTTTAAAAGTAACATATATATGTATATGTATAATGTGTATATATATATAATATATGTATTAGCACACAAGACTCAAACTCTAACAACATGTTAATGATCTCTGATACAGGAGGGATGAATGGAGACGTTACTGGTGCCCACTCGAGCAAATCGAAGATCAACAGGATGACAAGTGACAAGTGATACAAGTGAATTGCTCCAAGATGAGATACAACAATTTTCACACACTTTCCTCTAAGGAAACCTTTCTGATCATTTTCAGTCAATTATTCATAACCACATAAAATAAATGACTTAGCATTTGCCTTTTGGGCAGACTTGAGTGGTGGTGGTGAAACTTGAATAATGGTGGTGGGAAGGTGTAATTGTGGTGGGATTGGTGTTGGAATATTGAATGTAATCAATTACTATGAACAACTCCTTGAAGATGGAAAAAAAAAAAAAAGGAACTGTGTGGCTCAAGGCATGGAGATACTGCTGTAGCGGGTGCTGCTATTGCTTTCCATGAATTCATTGTACTTACTTGGCAGAGGGATGGGCTTCTGAGGGATGTGCCTGAAAGGAAAAATTTCAGATTAGTTAATGGGCAAAGTGTAAGAGCTATAAGTTTGACTTTTTGGTATAGGAAAGATGCTCTGAACAGCCTCAGCACAAGAATTTATACAAATGGCCTATAAAAACTTCTTTTAAAAAATAAAAGAACGTCTAAAAATAGGCAGGCACCGAAATCTGCAAGATAAATAAAATTATTCTTTTATTTGTTCTGCAAATAGAAGAGCCTTGAGGAAAGTGTTAGACTTAAGTCCAATAGGTAAGAACCTGAATGTTAGGTTTCTGTGCTTCTAATCAGTTCCTTTCAAAGTTGCTACCTACTTCACCCCCTTTCAATGTAATTGCCAAGCAATGACATCTCAGATCTCTCCCAAGCACATTGCTGCTTTTCAGTATAGTAAGTCAGGTGTTAATGCCTGCTGCAACAAGAGGAAACTGATTTCTAATTTTTTTTGGTTTGCAATGCTGGGGATCAGAACTAGGACCTCACACATGTCAAGCAAGTGCTATACCAATGAGCTATACTGCCAGTTCCAGCAACAACTAAAATGCCTCCCTCCCTCCCTCCCTCCCTCCCTCCCTCCCTCCCTCCCTCCCTCCCTCCCTCCTTCCTTCCTTCCTTCCTTCCTTCCTTCCTTCCTTCCTTCCTTCCTTCCTTCCTTCCTTCCTTCCTTCCTTCCTCCTTCCCTCCCTCCCTTCTCTCTGTCTCTGTCTCTCTCTTCCCTGGCTCTGCACTCAGGGGACCAATGGGGTGCTGGGAATGGAACCTGCAAGGCAAACTTCTCACAAACTGTACTATTGCTCCGTGCTCCAACCCCCCCCCCCCCACCTCGCAACTTATTTCTAAAGGAACGGATTCTTACTTCTGGAAACGAGGAAATACAGGTGACTGTGCAGCTTCTTGTCTGTGACTGGACCCTCTGTGGCGTTCGGCAGGTATAGGTTTTTCTGATTGAGAAAATTGTCATTAGGTTTAGATTTAAATGTCTGCCTCCATGCCTGAACTTGGCAACATCAATCTGATTTGGTCAGAGGTCTCTCCAGGAAAATGTTTTTACCTGGATGTTATGGATTTGTTTTTTTTTTTTTTTTTTTTTTTTGCTTTTTGGGTCACACCCAGCGCTGCTCAGGGGTTACTCCTGGCTTTGCACTCAGGAATCACTCCTGGTGGTGCTTGGGGGACCATATGGGATGCCGGGGATAGAACCCGGGTCGGCCGCGTGCAAGGCAAACGCCCTACCGGCTGTGCTATCGCTCCGGCCCCTGTTATGGATTTGTTACACTTGTGATCCTTCTGGAGACGTGTTTGTGTTATGAAGAGTGTGGTCCCCACCCAGCAGTGCTACAGGCACCACAGCCAGACTCTTCACCCATCCCTAGGCAATGGAGTAGCCATTCCACTCAGGTGGTCCGGACTTTTCTTTCTTTCTTTCTTTTTTTTTTTTTTTTTTGCTTTTGGGTCACACCCAGCAATGCACAGTGGTTACTCCTGGCTCTGCACTCAGGAATTCCTCCTGGCGGTGCTCAGGGACTATATGGGATGCTGGGAATCGAACCCAGGTCAGCCGCGTGCAAGGCAAACACCCTACCTGCTGTACTATCGCTCCAGCCCCTGGTCCTGACTTTTAAGGTAGGAATGGATGAGCAAGTTTTAATCTGCCTTGCTTTCTCTGTGTACTCCAGACAGGTGCTGACATTATGGTGTGTCTTCATAAGTCATAATAACTGGCAGAAGGAATTGCTTACTTATAGAATATAAAATGTCAGAGTTTGTGGATTATCTGAGTATATAAGAGGGTTTTTTTAAAGTTAGTTAAGCAAATTCCAGGTTATCCATATAACTACATTGATCTCACTTGCATTTCACTGTGTTCTTCTGGGTAAGAGAGGAAGGTGTAGCATTATGATCAGTACACAGGGAAATGGCATAACATAGTATATTTATGTTGAAAATATCATGAACTTCACTGCTGGTAAATGGATGTGCTTACAAATCATTATTATGCCTTATTCTCCCTATTGGTCAAGACCATATTAAAATCTGCATATGCCCAGGACTATGTCTCCTGAATGGAAGAAAGTTTGAGAACGACTGATTCTGTATTATAGGAATAAATAATGAATGAGAGTAGCAAAGAACTGAAAGTTAAATAGAATAATACAGATTTTAGAGTATTTTTCAGTGTAGTGACAGGTAGAGTGCTGTTTTTCAAGTTTGTGCCAGATTACGGTGAGCTGCCACATAAGTTGTTTTGTCCTCTACTGTTTGATAATTCCAGAAGGAGACCCAATGGACATGCACACCTGATGAGATTTGACTGCACCAGGCCTGGCCCTGCTCTCCTGCAGGCCCCCTTCCACAGCCAGACATGGCTCCTCACCTGCTTCAGGGTTGGACAACATCACCCCTTCTCTTGAAATGTGCAACAAAAGGGACAGTATGCCACCCCCCTGTGCTGGGAGCCCTTTGGCAGTGAGAGCACTTGAATCTCAAGGGGCAGGTCATGTACCTTTTCTCTGCTGGTTTTGGTGGGCTGGGGTGGGGCATGGGGGAGGCACTCCCAAAGCCACGAAATTGCACAGAATTTAACTTACTTTCTACAATGACTCCATGGAAAGCATGATAGTCCTCCCTGCTCAACAAGCATAAAGGATTCTCCGGCAAGCGTGTTAAAGAACAGGCAGGACAAAGCGAGACAGAAAGAAAAGAATACTTCAGAAATAGCCTGGGAAGAAAGATGTGGGAGATGAATATGGAAAATCTAATGGAGCAAGGAAAGCAGACAGGTGAGTTGTAGTGCACATTCAGAAAGCGTCTGTCATCTGAGGGACCAGGACATTGTGTGCCAAGGTGCCTGGACTAACTACAGAATTTGCTTAACTAACTTCTCAAAAAAGAGCCGGTATGGAGGAGAATGCTCACTGAGTTTTCAGCATTGGTTGCCTTCAAGTGTGGCATTAGTGCAAGACTGTAATTCCTACTAGTGTATTTAAGTATTGAGATGAATCGGTGTTTTTAAAATTTCTTCTGGCTCCCCCACCCTCAGTACTTTTCATATACAAACATATTTTAAATATGAACAAATGTCCTAACAAAGAATATTGGTGGAAATAGAGGGTTGCTAAAATAGGAAAACATTTGAATATGTACTAAGAAGGCAGACATTTGAACTCTGAAAAAAAATGTTTTGCAAACCTAGCAAAAGAACTTAAACCAATAAACAAGAGTTTTAGAAATTCCATTACCTTAATGAAACTGTCAGTTCTAAGATATGTGAATGACTTTCAATTAGTCTTCAGACCTATGTAAAGCCACGGCAAGTCTGTCTACATGTAGGTTGGTCTGGGACACCACTGGCAAGCTCAGATCCTGACCAGCTGGCTTCTTATGACTCATTGCAAAATCAAAGTTATTTTGTTTTTAAAACTCATTTTTGTATTTACAACTCCCTCATAAACAATGAAATTCATTTAGAAATTAGTGTATGTAAAATCATTTTAATGGCCTTTAGAGGACATTCATCCTTCAAAATTACAAAGATTTACCTTCACAGAAACTTGATGCATTCTGTTGTGAGGTAACCTAGTTAAAAAAAATAGAGAGGGGTCAGGAATATTTATTATAGTGGACTGTGGAAATAAAAGTCAAAGCAGATTCATATCTATTCTTTCTATCGTAAGAACAAACATTAAGACACATGTCCTTGGCCTAACTTTTGACTTAAGGGGTGACAGACAGAAATGTCTCGTGGAAGGAGAAGCAGGTTTTCTTGGCATGGGGACCTCCCTGCTCCATCACCAGGGTTGACGGATAGCATGATGGGGTATCTGGCAACTGGCCTTGTTCTCAGTGGCTAAGTGATTCTACACATTAGGTTATAGAGTAGGTGTCAGCTCAGGGCAGGCTTCCTGAAACAACCTACTGCTCCACATTCTGGCCCAGATCTGAGCTTAGTCAAGCTTTAAGTATGTGAAACACAGGTGTCAGGCAGTAGCCTCTAGGCTAGGGTGAGCAGCAGACGCAGGAGGAGGCAGATGATATTTTAGGGGACAGGGAGCCTGAACAGCCTGTGATATGCTGGTCAGGCTCAAGTAAGCCGCTGGGGTGAAGTGAGGACAATCTCATGTGGCAGCACTTTCTCTGGCTAATCGAGGACCCCGTCCTCCTCCTGGACGTCTGGGGAACAACTCCAGAAGCTAGGACCAATTGCAGTGTCTACCTTACCTGGAAGCTTCTCCAACTCTCCATAAGTGGGAAGAATAAGCAGGGTGGGAAATAATAAGAGGCATGCTTAAGAGCAAAATTAACTTACTATCTTCAAGGGTACAGCTGGCTTTTTCCTGAGGGGTGAAAAGAAATGAGCTTTATTAAAAAATAGCAGAGTGGATCCAACCACTGTTCATTTCTCCCTCAAATTTGAAAACAAAAACCCAAGAGTGTGTAGGAAATCCATCCTGAAAGGGCGGGGAAGGAAGCTAGATTTAGTGGAGTGGAGTGGGGCTCATCTACTCAGCTCTCTCGGGTACTCACCCGGCCCTGGGCAGAGGGGATGGTGCCACAGGGGAAGAGGATGACTTCCCGTCCCAGGTCCCGCTGTTTCGGCCTGCACACACATAGGCTAAAGTTAGTCTCTGGATGCTGAGCCTGGGCTCTGGTCGCCGTGAGGCTGGTCTTTCTGGAAGGCTGAGAGATACATCTTCGAGGGTTACTTTCAGTTAGGCAGACATGGGTGGGTATTGAAGCGATTGGGGATAACTTGTAGACAAATGTGGTGAAATGTTTTTCAAATATTTCATTCACAATCTCAACTCGGGTGTAAATTAGGGACTCCATCTTCACAGTTCTTAAATGACCTCCTTTCTCCATGGGACAAGTCCACAGGCTCTGATTCTCTGGGCTGTGAGACCACTCCCCCCTCCTGTCCTACCAGGGTCACTCCGAGTGGGAGTTGAGAGCTCACAATTGCATCTGTGTCCCTGCCCCCTAAGTGCTAAGGACAGAGTCACGGACCCATCACTCCTGCATACCACCAGCAACTACTATTTCATAAGCACCTTTAATACCACTCACACACCTGATTCACCTTCAGAGACTACTCAGTTGTTCATCTTTGAGTCAGGAGGGCTTTTGTACCCATTATACAAAGGGACAAAGCCAGACAAATGGCAAGCTACTCTCCAACTCTCATCTCCTGGAGTCAGGAGGAACCAGAGGGTCTGTCCATAGCAGCCAATTTCCCCACTCCCTCCCAGTCATGATGAGGGAGGAAGAGGAGGGCCAGGCAGAGCTTCACTGCTGGGAGACACCTGCCTGCCTGCTGGTGCAAGGCTGGAGCTCAGCCAGCTCTTCTCAGCGTCCCTAGGCTGCCCCCTCTCAGGCGTGGACATTTGTCTCAGTCAGACATAAAAGTTACTGAACTAAAATGAACTCAGTAAGTAACCTATTACATTTCGAAGTCTACAATTTCTGATGAATTTAAAGGGGATCCTCTCTCTATAAATACAGACTAGACTGCTCTCGCTGTGCATTGTTCTATTTTTTGAGACAGAATATTCTGGGAAACCTGCTCTGTGGAGAGCACGGGGAGGGCTGGGAGTTTAGAAGAAGTGAAGGCAGTGAGGAGACAGACCTCTGCCCTCGGAAATTATTTACTTTTTACAAAATTAATTAATTTTTAAAATTGAGTCAGAGTGAGATACACAGTTACAAAGTTGTTCATGATTGGATTGCAGTCATCTAATGTTCCAGCATCTGTCCCTTGATCCCTTCACCAGTGTACATTTCCCACTAACAATAGCCCCAGTTTCCTTCCCACTTCCCCCTCCCCACCCTGCCTCAGTGGCAGACACCTCTCTCCCCCCCCCTCTCTCTCCCCCCACCAAAGTTCATTCTTAGTTCGTTCTTATGTACTTTTGTACTTAGCTAGAGAGGGCCCTCGGCTCCCCGAAAGCACCCTGCTCTATTTCTCCAGAGTTCTAATACAGATTTCCCTGACCTGAGTGCTGACTTGGTGGTATTGATTCCACCCAGCAGCCCTCCCAGGCACTGAAAGAAATGCCCCACCTATGTATCCCCATTCGTGCTGTCTTTAATGATATGAAGGCATTTGGCAATGGCAGAAGTTTTTTTTTTAAATGATAGTAAATCACATAAAAGAATTTCTGTATGGCAAAAGAAACACAGGCTTATACTAAAATACAGCTAACTGAATGGGAGAAAATGCATTCAATATTAGATAAAGGATTGATATCCAGGATATATAAAGTACTCACAAGATTAACAACAATAACAACAAAATCCAAAAACCTTATCAAAAAATGGGTAGACCTGCCATAGTGGCAGTGTGGGGTCGGGGGAGACGGGACTGGGGAGGGTGGGAGGGATGCTGGGTTTACTGGTGGTAGAGAATGGGCACTGGTGAAGGGATGGGTTCTCGAACTTTGTATGGGGGAAACATGAACACAAAAATGTATAAATCTGTAACTGTACCCTCACGGTGACTCACTAATTAAAAATAAATAAATTATAAAAAAATGGGTAGAGGGAATGATGAACAAGAACCTCTCTGAGGAAGACCAATGGATGACCAAGAGGCACATGAAAATGTTAATTATCACTCATTATTAGGGAAATACAAATCAAGATGATAATGAGATATCATCTCACACCAGTAAGAACGGCACATTTCAAAAACACTGGGAGCAATCTGTGTTGGTGGGGTTGTGGTGCAAAGGAAGTCTCATCCACTGTTGATGGGAATGTTGTCTGGTTCAATCTTCACTGAGACAGTATAGATATTTCTAGGAAATTGCCTAGAAAACTATGAACTGAGCTGCCATACAACCCAGCAATTCCACTTATGGATCTCAACTTCCAAGACAAAAATAATTTATTATAAAGGACATATACTAATGTTATCCATTAGTGTAATAGCTAAAATATGTAACCAATCTAGCTTTACAATGATACATGTGTGGAAATGTGGCATACATACACACATTCATCATGAAAATGTGGTATACACACACACTGGAATGGTAAGGAACAATGAAACCATGCAATTCCCTGCAACCTGAATAGAACTGGTAGAGATCATGTGACTGAAGGAAGCCAAAAGGACAAACACAGGATAACCTCACTTATCTGTGGTATATAGAATAACTGGATAAGGGAATGGGATATATTAAAAGGAAAATGCTTACATGATCCTTGGCCCTTGAGAATAGGGAGAAGGACAGAGAAGGGAAGAAACTGAGGAGGGAAGTAAGAAGAGGAAGATGGGAAGTAACAAAGGACAGAGATCAAGGCAACTTGGATACATGGGTGGATGTGGAGAAGTATATCTAAATATCCAAACTACAGAGTAAGCAACACTGAAAACAAGAGATCCAAATTTCTACAACCCAGCTTAAAAATGTGCTTTTCAACATAATGGAAAAATTGATCAACACAATTGAATTGGTGGTGGGGGGGGCGATTGAGAGGGAGAGATGTTGGGGAACTTGGGGGAGGGAGGGGATACACTGGTGATGGGTGTGGTGTTGGAATTGTGTACATAAGAATAATTATTTATAGCATTATAAACCACAGAATCTCAATGAAAAACAGTGTGCCTGCCAAGGTGGCAGCTGCAGTGGGAGGCGGCCAGCAAGCTACCGAGAGTATCTCGCCCGCATGGCAGAGCCTGGCAAGCTACCCGTAGTGTATTTGATATGCCAAAAACAGTAACGACAAGTCTAACAATGGAGATGTTACTGGTGCCCGCTCAAGCAAATCGATGAGTAACGGGATGACAGTGACAGAGTGATCCTGGGAACACTGGTGTTCGGAAGTTGACACTGGTCATGGGTTTGATGCTGGGACACTGTATGTCTAAAAATAAACTATTAATAACTTTGTAAACCATGGTGCTTTGGTAAAATAAAAATTAAACAACAAAACTGGCAGCTGGAGAGCAGTAAAGCTCTTGCATATGGTCAATCTGGCATGATCCTGAAACTCCACATCCCTGTCCTCCCCCACCAGCCAAGTAATGCCAGGGGTCACTCCTGAGCAAGAGCTAGAAATAGCACCCAAATACCAGTGGGGGTTTCCCCTAAACCTCCAGAAATTGAAAATAAATACATAAATAAAACTGGCATCCAACAACATACGAGTCACATGAGTGAGGGCTGTGTCTCCTTCTCTTGGTTCTCTCTGCCTTGCTGTGCCCCAAATCCTTAGCGTTCCCTTATAGTAAAGTCTTTAGTGGCTTCAGAGTGCATGTCCTTTTGGTCAAATTCATTCTTCATGGAAGGCTAGAACTTGTCTTTGGGTTCTGGGAGGGATTCTTGCATGTGGTCAGTATACGGATGTTACCATATTAAAAATTGGAAAGATGTTATTGTTAATATTAGAACTGAGTTGCTTATCTTATTCAGAATTGGTTTAAAAAACAAGTCTCTAAATATAATAATTTTACAGTAAGAAACAAAGACTTGAAACACCAAATGTCTCTCTCTCTGCCTCTGTCTCTGTCTCTCTCAGACACACACACACACACACACACACACACACACACACTACCTGAAGTTGCCACTGGAGGGGAAAGTGGTTTTGCAGAGTTGTTTGGCTTGGTTGATCGGTTCACCATGGGAGCTGAAACACACAAATATATACATATTTTGTATATACATACATATATACACAGAGAGAATGATTATAGGGGCAATCTGTTAAGACATTCACATTTATGGGAAAATGTATGATGGAAATTATGAGTCATATTTTCCTTTAGGTCATCCATTGTTTGCAGCTTGGAGAATGGGAAATATTTATTAAATATGTAAGTCTCCTCAGAAGAAAAGGTTTTTACGAGATTATTTTTGTTTGTTTCTGTTTTGGGGCCACATTCAGTGATGCCCAGGGGTTACTCCTGTCTCTGCACTCAAGAATTATTCCTGGGAGTGCATGGGGGATCATGTGGGATGCCTGGATTAAACCCAGGTTGGCTGTGCACAAGGCAGATTTCTTAGGTTTCTTATCTGCTGCACTATCTCTCCAGCCCCTGTCACTGTCACTGTCATCCCGTTGCTCGTTGATTTGCTCAAGTCTCCATTGTGAAACTTGTTGCTACTGTTTTTGGCATATCGAATACACCATGGGTAGCTTGCCAGGCTCTGCTGTGTGGGAGAGATACTCTAGGTAGCTTGCTGGGCTCTCTGAGAGGGGCGAAGGAATGAACCTGGGTCGGCTTCGTGCAAGTCAAATGCCCTACCCACTGTGCTATCACTCCAGCCCCTTCAATCATTTTCTTAAGATAAAAACAGTTCTCTTAACCATTGTGCCCATATAATATTTGGTGAGTACCAGGTTTTATGAATTCTCCATATATACATATATATATATAGAGAGAAAGATAGATAGGTAGATAGAGAGATAATGATTATAGGGGCAGTCTATTAAGACACTCACATTTATGGAAAAATGTATGATGGACCTCAAGTGAGGTCAGCTGAAATTACTGAGGCAATTGCTTTCATAATTTGAGAGGGGAGTGTAAAACCATGGAAGAGGGAGAAAAAAGTAGTGTAAAGACTCTGAAACAGAGATGAGTCTCTCTAGGATGCCCCACGAGCCAAATAAATGTTGGAACCAGAGGAGAGATGCCTGGGCACCATTGTTTCTGCACTGTAGCCCACCCACACACATCGCTCAGGCGGCCTGGGTAACTCCACCTACTGCTACAGGGTTTTAGGTGCAAACTTGCCTTTTTCAGAAGGGAGTGAAGTGCTTTCTGTGGGGTGAATATAGTTTTCATCTTCATCTTCCACAGGGACCACATAATCAGCCTGAAAGAGAGACAGAAATGATGGAGGATAATGCTCTGTATTTATGTTTTACTAGGAAAAGAACCTAACTAAAATACCTTGAGATACATAACTCATATTGTTAAACTCCTTGATGTAAATTGTATCACTTAGTAGTTTTTAGTAGATTCAAAGAGTTCTATGACCAGAAGCACAATATGATAGAACATCTCTATCACCCCAAAAAGGAATCTACATTCATTGTCTCTCCCTATTCACTCCCTCCTATGATTTAGTCAGCCATTAATATGCTTTCTCCCTTGAAATTTTGTCTATTTGTACATATATAAAATGGAATATTATTCCTGGAAATACTTGGGGGAACCACATAGGGTGCTGGGCATTGAATCCTGGTTGGTCGCATGCAAGGTTGCATGCAACCCTATACATTGCATTAACACTATGGCCCTCTAAGTAATCTTTAAAATTTTTTTTCTTTATCTTAGCATGGTTTCAAGATTCAACTTGTTATTTTGTCTATTACTACTTCACTCCTTTTATTGCCAAACAATAGTCCATTACTGAGACACAGTCATGCGTCACTTAATGATGTCAACAACGGATCACATAGACCATAGTGATCTCAGTAAGCTATTCCATACACATTTCTCAGACAGTATACTGGTCATGAAGTGACTTGTGACTGTAGACTACATTTTATTTGGCCAATCATCAGTAGGGAGAGACTTGGGTTATTTCCCCTTGGGCATATTGTGATTTTGAGTATACATGGACAAGTCTCTGAGTAGATATACAGTTTCCTTGGGAACATCCCTAGTGGTGGCATAAAGACTTCTTTCTTCTGGGAATCTTATAGATTTAATTATTATATTTAGGTATAAAATCCAGTTTTAGTTAATTTAAAAAAATTTATTGAATCACCGTGAGATAGTTACAAGCTTTCATGTTTGGGTTACAATCTCACAATGATCAAACACCCATCCCTCCACCAGTGCACATTCCCCACCACCAATATCCCGGGTATACCCCCCCTTTCCCACCCTCCCCCTGCCTCTAAGGCAGATAATATTCCCCATACTCTCTCTCTACTTTTGGGCATTATAGCTTGCAACACAGACACTGAGAGGTCATCATGTTTGGCCCATTATCTACTTTTGGCATGCATCTCCCATCCCAACTGGTTCCTCCAGCCATCATTTTCTTAGTGATCCCTTCTCTATTCCATCTGCCTTCTCCTCTCCGCTCATGAGGCAGTCTTCCAGCTATGGGGCAATCTCCCTGGCCCTTGTATCTACTGTCCTTGGGTGTCAGCCTTACGTGATATTATTTTACACTCCACAAATGAGTGCAGTCCCTCTATGTCTGTCCCTCTCTTTCTGACTCATTTCAGTTAGCATGATACTCTCCATGTTTATCCACTTATAAGCAAATTTCATGACTTCATCTCTCCTAATAGTTTTAATTTTTTAATCTGATGTGTGGTAAGGGTCCAGTTTTATTATTTTGCATGTGGATAATTATTCTAACAGCATTTGTTTTAAAAACGTTTATCTACAAGAAGATGAGTAACTATGTAACAAATTAATCAATAAAAATTTTATAAAAATAAAACCTTTTTTTCCCTCCTTTGTCTTACACTTTCATCAATAACTGATAACAGAATATTAGTATTGGCAGTCATCAAGAATGCCTGCCTAGATACAGGGGGAATAGAAATGCCATGTTCCTCCTTCCCTGTAAAATTTCCTAGTGCTACTTCTTTACTTCAGAGTATTTTTATTCTGAATTTTCTTTTTTCATTTCTGTATTCTATAGTACTCTGTATTCTATAGTACAGTAGAAGAGAGTTTATCTGCAAGGTCTAGAATTTGAGCAGTATAGAGAAATTTCTGGAACTCCCAGGTTCAAACCATAGACCTGCCTGGATCCTTCTCGATGCATGTGACTACACCAGGCATTGGACTTGAGAATTCAGGCTTGCAAAGCAGGTATTCTAAGCCACTGTACTAGTTTGCCAGGTCCCAGAGCTAAATTTTTGTATGTGTTCATATCTTTTTTTCTTTCTTTTCCTATCTAATGTTTCTGCCAGATCTCAGCGCTGACCTCTTTTTCCTTCTTGAACCTTTTTTTATCTCGACTGTCCATCTGCCTCCTCCAGATTTTACTCCCACGGGCTCAGGCCGGGCTGAGCCACTTCTGCAAGGCTGTTGTCAGCAAATGTGTCCCTGGCCCACTGGGGTTCACTCTCAGTTATTCACAGAAGCAGCGAGCTTTAAATAATTCACAGTATTCATTTATATTCTGTGTCCGAATATATTTATATCTTCCTATGGATGGGCCAAATGCTTTAAGATTTCAGAGTGAGACCCTAACAGCTGGTCTCCCGGTTCTGACCCCTGCTAAGCTCCTTCCTGTCAGCCCTATTCTCACCCTACCAGCACCATCTTTCAGGTGTACGACAGACTGAGAACCTCAGAACTAAACTTGCTCTCGGACAAGGCACTTTCCTGGAGCAGTGAAGAGGAGCGCAATGCTTACAGGATGCTTACAGGATGCAGGGAACAGTCCTGGGGATGGCAGAGAAAGGGACTGAGCTAGTGGGTGGCTTCAGACTCAGCAGCTTTGGGGACATGGCTGGCCCAGAATAGCCAGGCTTTCTGTTTTCAGGGGAAACTTAAAAGCTTAATTTTGTAAAGGATTTAGAATATGGTAGAAAGGAATCCAACATATATGACACATGGAATATCTGTATTTGAGGCACTGTTCTTAGCAATGTATATATATATGTATATATATTAACTTATATATAAATTTTATTTTATTAAATTCTTTAACCCAAAAGAGACGAAAAACTGGGGCTTAGAGAGGTCATTTGGCTTGTTCTCTTCCCATAACTAATAAGGACCAAAAAAGAAATGTAGGTCCTTATGCTGCCTCGATTTCATTTTTAATCTTTTAAATTGAGAGATCATAGTTTTCAAGAAAAGTGAAATATGATTTCACACTTGTAGAGATGCTACTCCCATTTCCCCACCTCTGTGTCAGGATCTTTCCATCACTACCCAAGGTCTCTCCACTCCTAGAGCCTCCTCAGTTCCCAGCTCTGTTGATCATATCTCTGGATTTGATTAGACAATTCTAATCCCTTTGTTTCTTTACACTCTGCATATGAAGGAGATCATCTGGTGTTTGTCTTTTACTTTCTGATATGCTTCACTCAGCATGACATCCTCCAATTCCATCCAAGTTGCCCCAAACTACAAACCTAAATCTATTCTCATAGCTGATTTTAGTATTCCATTGTGCATATCTACCAGTTTCTGTTGTTGCTCATCTGTTGTTGAGCATTTGCATTATTTCCAGGTCTTGGCTGTTGTAAACAATGCTATCATGAACATAGGCATATGTATGTTCAATGTTAAATAAAAGCATTAATTTAAAAAATGTTTGAATTAATGCTTTTGTATTCCTGGGGTAGATACCCAGGAATGGAATTGGTAGGTTACATGTAAGCTCTACTTATTTAGAGTTTTTTTTTGTCTTCAAACCTTTTTCCAAAGAGACTGAACCAGATAACCAATCCACCAGCAGTGAATGAAGGCTCCCTTTTCACCAAATTCCTGTTACTATTTATTGTTTCTGGACTTTTTAAAATATAGACTATTCTCACTGGTGTGAAGTCATGTTTCATACTTGACTTGAGTTCCCTGATAATCTGTGATGAGAACACTTCTCCCCCCATATACCTGTTGGCCATCTTCGTGTCTGATCACCTTCTCTTCCCAATTTTTTGAGTTTTTTTTTAAATTGTTGTGGTTGTTGCTGTATTTGTTTTTCTTTATGTATCTTGAGTATTAACCCTATATTTGCTGTATGAAGTGTGAACACACTCTTCCTGTCAGTGGAGTGTCTTTGTATTTTAGGTTTCATTTCTTTCACAGTCAGTGCTTTCTAGTTTGATGTAGTCCCATTTGCTTATTTCTGCTTTTGTTTTCTTTGCCAGGGGAGTTGTATCATTGAAGATTTCTCTGAAATCAAGATCTTAGATGGTCCTGTCCATGTGTGCCTCTATATATTTAATAGAGGTAGGCCCAATATCAAGGTCTTTTGATAGAGGTCACATTTCATTTGTCAATAACTTTGGATAAGCCATTTTAATGATATTGATTCTTCCTAGTGATGGTAATAATAAATATTATCAATAAATATTTCTATTTTCTTCCTTGTTTCTATTTTCTTGTGTCTTTTTAAAATTACTCTTAAAAATGATTTAAAATTTTCATCAAACGTGTCTTTCATCTCCTTTGCTAGATTGATTCCTAGACACCTGCCTTTTTTGAAAATAATTTTCAAAGGGTTGGGGTGTGGCTGATATGAACCCAGAGCCTAGTCTCAGACGGTCTGTAGATAGCATTCTGGAGATTGGGGGACAGGAGAGGTATGGGGGCTTCTCTATAGGCTGTGCAGGGTCATCCAACACATGGGATAGTTTAAAAGTTTATTTTCCTTTTACATATAAGAATACAACAGGTTCTGTGCATTAATTTTGTAGCCTGCTACTTTATTGTAGAGATTTGTTTATTCTAATTTGAATTTTTAAATTTCTATGTCATAGGAATACAAAAAAAAACCTGACCTACAGGTTTTTATCTGTATTTATCTATAAATAGTGATAGTTTGACTTATTCTTTACCAATTTGAATTTATTTAATTTCTCTTTCTTATATAAAATCAGAGGCTGGGTCTTTTATTACCATGTTGAATAGTAGTAGTAGAAATGGACATCCTTGTCGTGTGCCTGATCTTACATGAAAGGCTTTCAGTTTTTCCCCTATTAAGTATGACATGAGCTGTGTGTTCTACTTTATTTTAAATATCTCTCTTTTTTTTTTTTTTTTTGCTTTTTGGGTCACACCCAGCGATGCTCAGGGGTTACTCCTGGCTCTGCACTCAGGAATTACTCCTGGCGGTGCTTGGGGGACCATATGGGATGCCGGGGATCGAACCCGGGTCGGCTGCGTGCAAGGCAAACGCCCTACCCGCTGTGCTATCACTCCGGCCCCTAAATATCTCTCTTATTTCCTGCTAGGCTACAAATCATGTTAAGGTTGAAAGGAAGATCATTTTACATGTTCAGAAGCTAGAGGTTTTATCATCTACAGGCATTATGAATAAATTGAGAACTGCATTAAAATTGGTGATGGCAAAGAGATGTCGTTGCTATTTTATTTATTTTCTATGGTATCACTGTATCACTGTGTCACTGTCATCCCATTGCTCATTGATTTGCTCGAGCAGGCAACAGTAACATCTCCATTGTGAGACTTGTTGTTACTGTTTCTGGCATATCAAATACTCCACGGGTAGCTTGACAGGCTCTGCCATGCAGGCGAGATACTCTTGGTAGCTTGCCGGGCTCTCTGAGAGGGGCGGAGGAATTTACCTTGCACGTGGCCAACCTGGGTTTGATTTTCTATGATAATAATAAATTATACATAAATGTTTCTATTTTCTTTTTTGTTTGTTTCTATTTTCTTGTGTCTTAAAAAACATCTCAGATGGTTATATTCATAAGATTTTTTAGGGGCTGTACTTGGCAGTGCTAGGGGACTGTATGCAGCACAGGGTCGCAGCCATAGCTGCATACACAGCTGAAAGCAAATGCCGCAACCTGTACTTTTTCTCTGCCCCCACCAATAGGGTTGTGGGTTTTTTTTATTTTTGTATTTTAAATAATGGCTAAGTTTAAAAGTCTGCTTTCTTCTTAATTGAAAATGCAAATTTTGGGGAGAGTCATAACATTTAAGACAGTATCAGTTATTCCTACACAGTCTGAATGAGTTTACCTGTTCATTTTCAAACAGGAGCAATTCCATAGAGCACAAGACTCGGGAATAGATTCTGACAAGGGAAGGAGTGGGGGGTGGCTGATATGAACCCAGAGCCTGGTCTCAAGACAGTCTGCAGGTTGCATTCTGGAGATTGGCAGACAGAAGAGAGGTGGGGATGGCCGGGCAGGGGAGCTTCTCTATAGGCTGTGCAGGGTCATCCAATAGACTGGGAATCCCAAAGTGCCACTATATCTCAGAGGAGCAGAGAGGAAAGGTGGCGGAGGCAAGAAATTGAGGCCGGACAGGGAAGAGAAGCAGAAGAGCACAAAGACAGGGGTATGTACTTTAAAGAAGCAGGAGAAAGTTCACAGGAAACCAGGGGAAGAGAAAGAGGGATGAGAAGAAGCCACTGACCCAGTTTTGATATTATAGAATTCGATTCTGGTAAATGAAAATGCTTGAAAATGGCACTCAGAGGAACCACATCCTTTCAGCATGACAGTGTGGGGTGAGGGGTGCAGAGAAGGGCAAGGTGGTTAGCGCTGGCCGAGAGCAGGAACCCCCTCGCCGCTGCAGTGAGCTCCCACTCCATCTGGGAGGTCTCCGGGACAGACTTACCTCATCCTCAAGGAGCTCTTTGGGTTTGGGTGGGACTTGGGGCTTCTTCAGAGGTGCTGGGGCCGGCAGTGTGGACGGCAGCCTGGCTTTGGCCAAAGGCCAGCTGGGCTGACTGGGCAGGCTCTTGCTGAAGGGCGGAGACTGCCTCTGACTTGATCGATTGTCTTGAAAGGCACAGTAACAACAAGGCATAAGGTGAAAGGCTCTCTGAGTCTTCCCTGGACCAATGTCTAGGGAGTATAAAATCACCCACATCTACGAGGAGGCTGCCAAAGATTCATTGAGGGGTATTCCTGAAAGGGGCACAGTGATGGGTCTGGCACAAAATGTCAAGTGTCCGCTGACTTATGTGATTAAAACCAGAATGTGCTTCCCAGGGAAGGCACTCAGCTAGGACAGTGAGTGGTCCCGAATAGAGGACCTCAGCCATATTAGGGGCACCCCAGAGAGTGCTCTGGGACACCCCTTTCCCATGGGTTCACTTTGCTGTGGGACGCCTTCAGGGCCCTGATGTTCAATGCTGCTTATGCTCCTTGGGTGGCTGCTACAGATGCCACAGTCCAGGCCCCCCCACAGCAGACCTACAAATCTGAGCTTCTTGCAAGACCCTGCGACGGTGGGTTTTTAAGGCTTCCTGACCATTCTGAGACTCTCAGGCAGTGGTTCTCACTGGGACCTGATTTCTGAGGTCACTATGTCCTGGAGACATCACAGATCCTGCATGCAGGAAGCCCAGAGAGATGCAGCCACTGGCAAGGCTGGAGGCTGCGGTGGGTCACACTGGGCCAGTGGCTGCAATTTCTGACTTTTTCATCAGCTTGGAAGGATCCTGCCCCTACTCACTGGACCTGCCTGCCCGCTCCGGTGAGCGGCTCTCGGGGCTGGTAAGCAGGAGGTGGACAGCGGCGCAGAGGTGGGGTATGCCTCCTACCCTGCAGCCCTGGCCTCCCCCCACTTCCTGCTGCCCATGGGGCTCGAGGATGGCCTCACCTACATACTCGCCCCTGGTGAAGGGCAGGGCGGGGTGAACTGTCCGGGTCTCCTGCTCGGCAGGTGGCGGCTCGTAGCTGTCATCCCCCGGCTCCTCGGCCGGTAACACGTACATCTCCGAGTCCGAGTGCTCGTCTGGGTTTTCATAATCACTGTCCTGCAAGATAGACACCGTGCTCAGGGCCTGCAAGGCTTTCGTCCTGGTGACAGAGCTGCGCCCCCAAAGGCAGGATAGGAAATGAGGCTCGGAGGGGCAGTCCCTAGGGCCAGGCAGGGCTCAGAGACACTGCCTCTCCCTGCCTCACCCTGGTGCCTGTCACCGGAAGCCTGGACACTGGTGAAAAGCCCCGAGGAGGCTGAACCTCTGCATGTCACTGAGAAGAGCAGGAGGTAAATTAGATTTTTAAGAGGTAGGAAAAGAGGTGGGGGAGAGAGCTCAGTGGGCTGGAATCCAAGCTCTGCAGGCAGGAGGCGCTGGCTTGATTTCTGGCACCACGTTGTCCCACAAACCACCCCTGAGCTCTAAGCCCAAGGTCTGCCATCTGCTTCCGAAGCTGCCAGTGATAGTTCTCAGGCAGGGAGCTTGAGAGGGGGAGAGGGAGTGAGAAGAGGTGCAGGCCAGAAGGGAGTCTGTGCAGGCCAGTGGCTTGGCTTCCCAAGGCCAGTCTCGTCCAGAAGAGGACTCCGGCTGGTGGACATAGAGCCAAGCTGGACCCGCCTCACCTTGCCAAGTAGTGAGCTTTAATTGCTATGGAGAAAGTCAAGAAACAGTGGGCGCCTTGGCACGTAGGCCTGACTTGGGCACCCCACTCGTTTCAGCTTTCTTTGGAAAGAGGTGGGGCTTCCTAGACTAGTTATCTGAAAGTTCCTTCCCAAAAGCTGTTCAAGACCCCAGACTGAAATGGCCAAGGTGGCAGTACCTGGCCTCTTAAAAGGACAAAGGCAAGGGCCTACAGAAGTGCTGTGTGGAGATTGTTCAGGTCCACGGGGACATCTCATCAATCCAATAATAGATTCTGTCAGTGTTTTGTAGTAGTAGTAGTAGTAGTAGTAGTATTTGCAGCTTCATGCACGTGCTCTATTATTGAACTGTGTCCCTGGCCCAAGACCTGGAGGTGGAGGCCTTGTGGCCGCGCACGCGCGCGTGCACGCGCGCGTGTGTGTGTGTGTGTGTGTGTGTGTGTGTGTGTGTGTGAAGGTAGTTTTCATTGAATGAAATTTAGACAGAGGTGAGGGAAGAGAGAGAGATACATGTTCAAGAGAGACCGTGGGCTTTTCCAGAGTGGGAAAAGCAGAGAGAGAGAGAGAGAGAGAGAGAGAGAGAGAGAGAGAGAGAGAGAGAGAGAGAGAGAGAGAGAGAGAGAGAGAGAGAGAGAGAGAGAGAGACGTGTTCAAGGGAGAATACAGGCTTGGATGAGCAAGTAAGACCTGGGGGTTGTAGCTGTAGCTCATGCAATGGGAATCCACAGAGGTAAACATAATCATCAATGTGGGCGCACTCAGTCCCCTGTGCCAGCACCTAATGTCGGTTGTTTCCCTTTGGCATTCAGTCTTCCCCACCTCTCCAGGCTGTTTTCCCCTTGTGCTTTCCTAGTCCTGTTGCGTGCTCTCTAGCCAGCCAAGACTTAGTTGTCTTGGTGTGACTCTGACTGAGGCCCAATTTTCCTTTGCTTCTCCTGTGGCCAGTGTGGGCAGCCAGCAGGGGGCGCAGCTGCAATGCTTCTGAGGGTTCAAGGGCTTCGGGACTCTGGGAGGAAGAACCTCTCTGCTCAGACACCTGCCTAGAGGGCTCTAGTTTTAAAAGTGTATGTATTTCTTTTTTTTTTAATGCACTTGAACAAAAATGCACCTGATTTTACAGGAGAAGAACTCCTATCTCCTGTTACTCTGCATGGACTCCGGCTGGTGGATATAGGGCCAAGCTGGGCTCAGACTCAGTTCTGGGCACTGAACTTAGTTAGCTCTGGATTCTCATTCTGTGGGACCGCTGAGTAACAGTGCAGATGGGCAAATCCTCATCACTCTCTTGGCCTCAGTTTCCTTATCTGTAAAACCAGTGTGTGGTTCTGCCTTCTTAGATCCCTTCCAGATACAAAACACAGGCTGGATCTGATACATGTGTGAACTGATTAATTCAGTGAGGGAAAGCTTTGAGGAATCTCTAGTCCCCACAAGATGCAGCCCAAGAGAGAAGAGGCTTTGGGGGATGGTGTGAGGGGCCTGCAGACAGCAGAGGTTGCAGGCTAAAGACATTAGTTAATTCTGACACACTTCCTTTGTCACTAGGCCCGGGACCCTCTCTCTCTGTGGCCTCCAAGACTCTGTTAAGGTCCCAAAGGTCACAGCAAGCACCTTGGAATTTTTAAAACCCAGTTCTAAGATGGGAGAACCATGTTTGACCTTCTGAGATGGCAGGTTCCTGACTCTCTCCTTGCATGTGGTTTTCTTCTGTCGTGTTCAAGACGTAGCACCACAGCCAGGCCAGAGCCTGCAGCCCAGGGCCGCCTGAGGTGGCGGACATTCCATTTTGACTTGCCCGTTTGCTAAGGTTTCCAGGGTGGGGGCATTTCCATAGCATAGCAAGCGGAAGTGTGCAGGCGAGCACTGTCCACTCTGGCACTGAGCGGGGCGGCAGGAATGCATCTCACAGGACCCTGTGAGTGTTGCCGGGGTGAGCGCAGATGACTCAGCCACAGCCCTCTGTGAGGTGCAGCTACCCCCCGTGTGTTGTTTAGAAACAAGAGCATGAAAAGACCTTTCGGTGGGGGGCAGGCGGGGGGGAGGCGGCAGTGGAGATGCATCCCCCAGGCCCCAGGAGTGAACACTTACAAAGTCGTCTGACCACTGCTCCTCTTCATCAGCTGGGCTCTCTGAAACACGTAGGAAGCAGAACACAGGAGCGTCAGTCAGCTGGCCGGTGCGCCCTGCCCACGAGCACCCCCACCCCTGCCTGCCCTCCCCGCGGGTCTCGTCTGCTTGACCTTGTTTGTACAGTCTCCTCATGCTCATTCACTCTGACTCCTCTTGGGGGCTGCGTGTGGAGCTGGGTCGAACCCTGGGCCTCACACTTGCAGAGCAAGGGTTCTACTGCTGAGCTTCATCCTTGACCCCTGAAGTCCTCTTTAAATTTATTTATTTAGTTATTTATTTTTGGGGGGTGGGGTCATATGGGGTGCTGAAGATTGAATAGATCTGCTGGGTGTGAGGTAAGCATCCAACCCACTATACTACTACTTTGCCCCCCTCCATTTTTTTTTTGTTTGTTTTTGGCTTTTGGGTCACACCTGGTGATGCTCAGGGGTTACTCCTGGCTCTGCACTCAGGAATTACTCCCGGAAGTACTTGGGGGACCATATGGGGATGCTGGGAATTGAACCCGGGTCAGCTGCGTGCAAGGCAAACACCCTTCCCGCTGTGCTATCGATCCAGCCCCACCCTCTTTTTTTTTTTTTTTTAAAGAGAAAACCAAAATTTGGTTTTCGAAGTGTAAGAAATTCCACTGTGGCAGAGAAGTGGTGCTTTTGACTCATGCCTATCTTTCCGGGTGGCTAAGTTCCCATGTAATTGGATCAGGTGGCTGGACCTGTAGGAGCTGAGATGATGTCGGGGCGACCTTGTTGGAGAATGACCTTCCTGTTGTATCTGTTCCTGGTCTGGGCTTTCTGCTCCATTTATTGTGCTATAATCCCATACCACACAATACAAGGACTCCTCCCCTGGCCTGGCCTGGGATTTGGGGATCACGTGGACCTACATACCTGTGAGCACCACACCTGTGGCAGTAAGACACGTGAGAATGGCTCTAATAGCTCCACCTCGGCGTCTGCCCCAGCTCAACACACCAGGGGTTTCAACGTGGACTCCCGGCTCAGTCTGCCTTGCTCACATCCCTGACTGCCCTTCCCTAACAGTGTGGCCTCGGGCAAGTCAGTGAACTGCCAGTTTTCTCATCACTGAAGTAGACTCGGTTAGCACTACCAATGTCAGAGAGGTTTCCAGAGCACAAAAAGGAAATAATGCATGGAAAGTGCTTAGAAGACCCAACAGGGAGTCGGGGTCAAGAAAGCCCAATGAATAATAGTTGTTACTATTATGAATCTACTTCCTTTTTTTTGTGGTGCCAGGTTCAAACCCAGGTCCTCACATATGCAAGTCAGGTGCTCTACCACTGAATTTAACTTTCTTCTCAATGATACAAAGGTTTTTTCAAAGGATAGAAATTCTGAAATTCTGAAGCAGGTCATGGAAGCTGCCAAGCACTCAGATTTGAGCACTCAGTCCAAATGTGCACATATATGTGAGGCTCAGTCTGGCTGTGGTGACCGTGCTTGGGACACTGAGCCCTGCCCATCTCTGCCCTGACAGAGCTGACAAGGAAATGTGGGTCCCCTGAGGCAAGACCGCAGTGGCTTGAGGAAGGAAGACAGAAGCAAAGGCCAGCTGTGATGATAGTCTGGGGGGCCAGTAAGTGGGAGGGCGGGACCAGAAAACAGAAGTATGGAAGCTGCAGGGAAGGCAGTGAGGGCACCCCCAAGGGTGTATGGGAGAGGAAGAAGAGGAGACAGCGTGGGGGTCATAAGGTTGAAGCCCAGATACTGCTGCCAGGCAGAGAGGATCTGAGACTAAATAGTCTCACATTGTTCCTGTGTCTGTCTGCAGAGCCAGCCCTTCCCACATCGGGGTTGGGCACACTGAAAGAGGGAAGAGTCCAGGCTCATTCATCCCTTGGCTGTGTGAGCTTACGAGGTCATTTTTGCCTCTCTTTGGGAAGTGGGGGGAGGGGCGACCCACACCCAACAGTACTCAGGGGTTATTACCTCTACTAGGTCAGTGTCATCCAAGCCAACCGGCTCTCCCTGATGACAGGTCTTGGGGAAACCATGTACTATGGGAAGTTCCTCTTTCAGGTCTTTCCTAAGCTTTAAAATGCCTTTGAGCCATTTAAGTTGCATTCCTCTGTCCTTAGCTCCCGGGAGCAGGATGGGTGAGATACGGCTCTTCCCACTCTCCCACATCAGCTAGACTCACCAGTTAGAGAATAAATAGGAGACAGAAAAGCCGATTGCTGACTCTTAGTTCTCCAAGAATTCCTTCCTTTGCCCTGAGTTGTTGTTCCTTATCCCTTGCCCCTTGCTCTGACCCCCTCCTCCCCTCACCTTGCAAGGTATCTGTGGTAGGAGAAGGGGGAGTACCTGGCTTCTGCACTCAGGAATTACTGAGGGTACAGGAGAGAGGCCTTGTCCAGTTCCACCTCGCACTGGTGGAGCTGTGATCCAGAGACTCTGGGGACACCAGTACTCATCTCTTCTGGTCCCCTCTCAAGTTAGGCTTTAGGATCCAACTATGAAAAGGCGGGTTCTAGAGGTACAATCAGAGGCTCTGGGGAATTCAAACCAATAAGAAATTTCCCCTGAAAAGTCTGATTATCTCCGCTGATTAAAGGGAGATGTGTGGTGGGGAGCCTGGGGCAAGCAATCTTAGAGTGCTGTTTTTCAGGCAGGTTACTAAATATTCCTGAGATGTATTTTCCTCCTTACCTCATCTTCAAGGATGAGGTTTCTCTAAAGCCACATTAGCGAAAGATGCAATGGATGTGTCTATGAAGAGTTTAATACGGAGTAAAATACCAAAGCAGAAAAGAACAGGGTAATATCTATTTTTGGGGAGAAGTTTCCTTCCCACAAGGATGCCAGCTGCTGGGGGCAATGTATCCTGCTCAGTGGACCACAAGGTCCCTGTGGCCTTGAGTTCCTCCCCAGAGATAGAGCTATGAGGCTCACCAGTTTGTTGTCCCTTAAAATAGCAGGCTCCCTGCTTCATGAGCGGAGGGGAGAAGGCAGATGGAATAGAGAAGGGATCACTAAGAAAATGATGGCAGGAGGAATCCATCGGGATGGGAGATGTGTGCCGAAAGTAGATAATGGACCAAACATGATGACTCTCAGTCTGTGTTGCAAGCCATAATGCCCAAAAGTAGAGAGAGAGTATTGGGAATATTGTCTGCCATGGAGGCAGGGGGAGGGTGGGAAGGGGGGGTATACCGGGGATATTGGTGGTGGGGAATGTGCACTGGTGGAGGGATGGGTGTTTGATCATTGTGTGATTGTAACCCAAACATGAAAGCTTGTAACTATCTCATGGTGATTCAATTAAAAAAAAAAAAAAAAGCAGGCTCCACTGGGCCACTGGGCATCTGCAGGAAGTCCAGGCCTCTGTCCTCTGCACTAAGTGGATGGGGACTGTGTCACCCTTTTACACACTTCTTTTCATCCTTCACTCTTTGAAGGTCAGAGTCATCCAAGCCAACCAGCTGTTCCTGATGACAGGTCTTGGGGAAACCATTTGCTATGGAAACTAGGAAGGGACCTAATTCCAGCCTCTGGGGAACTCAGGTGGGGCAGTTTCACGAGCTTTGTGTGGATGAAGTCTCTAGGCCTCCAGGAGTATATGACTAATCTCCCAGGCTTGGGACCTCTGGCCAAGATCTTCCACTTCCCCAAAGTCCTGGGATCAGGAGACACTATCAGGACTGATGTTCAAGACCTGGGCTTCGCACAGCACTGAGCCCTCCCCCACCAAGGCTCCAGGGTAGCCCTCTCCTGGACCACAAGTGGGCAGGGGAGGAGAATGGTAAGGAAGGTGACTCACTGCAGGTGGTGGTGGTGATTTTGCCAAAAGGAACTTTTCTGGGGTTGGGCATAAAAGCAGGGAAGGCGAGGGTCTGTTAGACCAGTGAGGCAATAGGGAATTTCTATTTGGAACGTCAGTGACTTTCTGTCCCTTCAGAAGCAGAGAGGAGGGAGACGGTGGTTTACAGGCGGAGTTCCTGGATTTTATATGCAGTCCAACCTCCCAGACCTGTTGTTAAAATGCAAATTCAGACCCAGGAGTTGTAGGACGGGACAGAGATTCTGCCTTTCTGACGATGCTGATATTGTCCGGTTAGGAATCACACTTGGAGTGGCAGTGGCTTAGAAACCCAGCTGGGTTCTCTCTGGGTTCCCAGAGAGATTTAGTTCAAATAACCTGACCCAGATTAAGTACAAAAACAAAACAAAACTGATACAAACAAAACAAAACTGATATGGTGCTTCAGATAAAAGAGCAGACATCTGAGGTCAAGAACGAGGAAACTTCTAAACCATTTGGGAGACTGGAGATGCAACCACCTGAGGCCAGAGAAGGCTAAGAGAGGTGTGTTGTATCACTGAACCCAGGCTTCCAAGGATTCAGTTTCTGAGCAGGTACAGAATGTCAACCTTGGCAGGAATCTCTAATCTTCCTGCTAAGTCCATTTGAGATATAGATGGGAAGAGGAAAGTGAATCGTCCAGTTGTCCAGGGCGTTAATAGTAGCCAGATACTGAAGAACTGAGCTCAATAGTTTGCAGTTTCTGATACTGCAGCTACTGATACTGTATCTGAGCTCAGTAGTTTGCAGTTTCCATTTGTTAGTGAGGTAGAACCATGAGATATTTGAACCAAAGGGTGACATTTTGAGGATCACCCTTGGTAGTGGTTGAGAGGAACCACATGGATTTAGGAACTCAGAAGATGACTAATTTTGGACACACAAAAGATAATGAGGTCCTGAGCTGTAGCAGCATGGGGAACAAAAAAATATTTGAGACATATAAGATATGGAATTAGTAGGATTCAAACTTTTGTTTTGTTTTACTAGAAGATGAGAGAAAAAGAGGAATCAAGGATGAGCCCAGGGTGCATGGGTTATGAAAAGGATGAAGGAATGATGAACGCTACCTGTCTTTTATCTGAGTTCAAAACCAGACAGAATATGGGGCTGAAGAAATAGGACAGTGGGCAGGGCCCTTGCCTTGCATGCAGCTGGCCTGGGTTCAATCACCAGCATCCCATATGGTCCCTGAGAACTGCCAAGAGTGATTCCTATTCCTAAGTGATTCCTGGAGTAACCCTTGAGCCAGGAGTAGTCCCTGATTTTGGTATGCACCCCAAACCAAAATCAAAATTAAAAAAAAACAAAGAGAAAAGGGAGGGGACAGTTAAGTCTGAGGGAAGCACAAGATGTCAGTTGTCCTGCAATCAGATCAACTGTAGCATATATAAAGTTTCTAAGAATTGCCATTGAGTGTCTAAACTTTGTGTCTAATATCTTTAGTTCTGGTTTATTTAATTTTTTTTGGTTTTGGGGACACACCAAGCAGTACTCATGGTTTACTACTGGCTCTGTGCTCAGGGATCACTTCTGGTGACCATATATAGTGCCAGAGATGGAACCCAGGTCAGCTGTATACAAGGCAAGTGTCTTACCTGCTGTGTTATTGCTCCAACTTAGTTCCAGTTTATTAAACCAGACAACAAACTCAAAGTGACAAATGTTCCTGTTCATTCCCCTGAACCCTTAAGAAACCTCCTCCAAAAGACCTTCCCGGACTATCATCACCCAATGGTGATGCTATGGCACCACACCTGCCATTTTCCTTCTCAATAGTTGTTATGGCAGGTCATTTATTTACATGTTGTTTTCAATTATTATATAATTGTTCACTCATAATTTAAGATTAGGAACTATATTTGTTCCCTATTTCATAGTAACTTCAGGGACTATATTTGTTCCCCACTTCATAGCTAGCAAAAAATGTAGCAGATGTAGCACATAGAATACACTCTTTTGAAAGTGTTGAATAAATAAAAAAATATGTGAAACAACTCAAGTACCTGGGAATATTTATTCTAGAGAAACAGTCATCCAAACAACCCAGTTTCTTTTAAGGCACTGTGGTTTCCCAAACTGTTACTTGTAGGATTTCATGCGTAAAACATTCCAGCACCACACCTTCTACTAGAGTGTCCACTTCCCCCGCACCATTATCTCAGTGTCCCCCTTCCTCAGTCCTCCCCCTACTTCCTACTTCCTACATCAAGTTTCCTACTGAAGATCATTTTAAATTTCAGTTGTCTTGGGCACTGGTTATTCCCCTAATATGATTTTTTTATATACCACATATGAGAGAGATCATTCTGCACAGAAGAGCTCTTTCCCCGTCTGTTAATATTTAAGGATTTTTACTGTGTGGCTATTAGCACTATATTTCTGCCTAAGATCTTATATACCTCCAACATGAGGAAGGTGCACTAAATGCTCTATAATGACAGATGGATGGATAAACTAATAGATGGATGGGTGAGAGGATGGACTGAGCATTTAGTCCTTACTCTAGTCAAATACCTAACAAATTGAGTCATTCTAAGATTTAGGATGAGCACTTTTTGTTTTCAAGTGAGTAGACATATTTTCCCTTCCAGTAAGTAAATAGAGTCGTTAGATTAGTTAACAGGTAGTTGAAGTATTTTAAAGTACTCTTACCTGAGGCATAATCCCTCTGAGGAACACTTGGAGGTGCTTTAACTTTCAGCCTGTAGATAACCATTAGACAAAGGATCAGTGTATTGGACAAGTGTGCCAAGGCCCATAGTATAAGCAAATATAAAGATAACAGGTAACTAAAAGAATAATAGCTCCCTTGGGCTCCATCACATTGAAAAACTTGTGTTGTCCCTGCAGTGAAGTCATTTATCAGAACTATCCCACCTCATCTCATCTCTCCAGTGGACAATGTGGTTGTAATCTGAAGAGGGGAAGCTAGGACATGATAGAGTTTTCAGAATGTGAGGAGAATAATAAATAGTTTAAAATACTAGGAAGCAACAGATGTAGAGTTTCGATGAGGAGAAATTTTGATTAGTTTACAGGAAGACTAAAAAGGATAAACTATTTAAATAAATTATGCCCCAAACAGTAGCAAGTCTCACAATGGAGATGTTACTGGTGCCCGCTCGAGCAAATCGATGAGCAATGGGATGGCAGTGATACAGTGATAATATGTGCTCTGAAAAAAATGAATTATAATGAGTATGTTAGTTGGAGATTGGACTGAAATCATTTTTGCACATTAAAAAATGCCAACTGATAGTATGTGTTTCAAACCTCAAAACTGTGATATTTAGCTAATTTAGAAACCAATGATTTCAAGCATTTTCGATACATTATTATCTTAATGTACATATCAGATGTGCTGAAGCTATAACCCTTCTTTACTCATTCAATGAAGAAAATTCAAATTAAGTTTTAAATAGTATTCTAATTTTATAGGTTTGAATAATATTCTATTTCCATTGTTTGAAATGGGTAAAGTTTGATACATCATAATTTACATTAAGTTACTAATTTTATTTTTGATTGTGTTTATGAAAATTCAAATAGATATATAAATAAAAACTACAATCAGAATCCTTTATTGCCTTAAAAATTACATCCTTTTATGGAAGTAGTATGAAAGAAAAGCATTGTATACAAAAAATATTTTATTTCTTAAGAAAAATATAAGCAGAGATTCATGTTTAATTATAAAAATCTTTATGAACCTGAATTGAATTTAAAAAAATAACAAAACTTGTATTTGCATTGAAATTCTGCTTTTTATTTTTTTTAAATAGCATATCTCTTAATTTCTTTTAGGCTTTATAGCAAGTCAGCAGGGTATACTGGAAAGATACTATTAGTCTTGTAGTTAGATCCAGAAAAGAGACTGCCCAAGGTGGTTTAGGGAAGAAAAACAAAACAAAATGGGTCTGGTTCCAGGTCTGTTCATGGAACAATAAAACTTCAAGAAATACAAGTGAATCATTACCCACCATTATTATAACTTTATAGAGGAAAAGAAAAGGTATTTCACCTCCTCCAAATGTATGAAAGCTATGATCTCAGAATAAAGATGATTCTCAAGAAAGCTCTGTTGGTCACTGAATACTGACCAGGAATGAAAAGTGTGGTTTGGGCTTCATCTGACAGCCGGCAGCTGCCACACCAACCCCCGGCACGTCAAGGCCCTTATTTTCACATTTGACTATGGACCAGTGACAAGTCTGTCATGGTTTTGTATTAGGAAACTGGTGTGTTCGACCGTGCTTCCTCTTTCAAAGTAGCACCTGTTGTCGTGCTAAGAGTGAGAACTTGACTGCAGTTTACTCACAACTCGGGGCACGGACTTCACCCTGGTATTGACTACAGCGGACACATTTTTCCAAGCTCAGGAGAAACAAAGCTTGTTTGCTTTGGGAAACAATGGGAGGAATGAATTAGAAACTACTGGGGAAAAAAAAAAGAAACTACCGGAAAGATTTATGTTTCAGGGCTGACTGACTGTGGAAAAGAGAGACATTTTACAGAGAGACTTATTATTATTTAGAAAATGATTCTATTGTAAAACTAGCAACTGTGTGGTAATTAATCTGGAGTTGTTACTGACATTGGCTATCAGAGTTCTCTTTTCAATGAGATTCTGCATGTATAAGACATCATAAATAATCATCTCCTAATCATAAGACAAAACACGAAGATCTGATTTTTCTTCTCTATGAGAAGACTATTGTCCCGCAAGATCATTTAAACAGTTTTATGATAGTTATTTATGTATCTTAGGACTCATTTATATTTTAGAGTCTTAAATAGAGATTCTACTATTTTCTGACTCATTTAATTTTATTTTATTGTAGTGGGGGCACACCTGACTGTGCTTAGGGTTCACTTCTGGCTCTGTACTCAAAGATCATTCCTGGCAGACTTGGGGGACCATATGTGGTAGTAGGGATTCAAGCTGGGTTGGCCAGGCGCAAGGCAAGTGCCCTACCCACTGTTCTATCACTTTGGCTCCTCAGTTTTTAGTCTTAGGAAAGTAATTTTTTACTTTTGACCAAACGGAATAAAAAAATTCTGTTTTAAAGACAAAGGGACTTTATACACTGTTCAAACTTTATATACTATTCATAATAGAAAATTTGTGGGAAGCAATTCAGTAATAATCAAAATTTTAAGAGCACAGCTTTTTTCATTTCAGGAATTTAGCTTTCTGATATTTTCAAAGTTTATAAAAGATGCTCAACAAAGTATCACTTGTGACAGCTGACTTAAAAGGAATGACCATAAAATTTTTGCCAAATTTTGCTTTAAAATTTTACCAGTTTTTTGGGAGGGATGCTGGGACCATTGGTGGTGGAATGATGGGTACTCGAACATTGTATGACTGAAACGTAATCATGAAAGTTTGTAAGTCTGTAACTGTATCTCATGGTGATTCATTTTTAAAAATGAGAAAAAAATTACCAGTTTAAATTCACATCACTCCTTTAAAAAATATACATAAGGAGCTGGACTGATAGTACAGCAGGTAGGGCACCTGACTTGCATGCAGCCAATCTGGGTTCAATCCCTGGTACACCATATGGTCCCCTGACCTGGTTCTGCACTCAGAGATAACCAAGAATAAGCCCTGAGCACTGCAAAATGTGACCCCCAAGCCAAAAAAAAATTAAAAATAAAATAAAAAATGTTCATCAGACTCAGAGAAAAAGTACAAAGGTTAAGATGCTTGCCTTGCAGATGGTTGATTCTGGTTCTATCCCCAGGACCACATATGATCCCCCTAGCACCTCCAGGAGTTATCCCGGAGTGCAGAGGAAGGAGTAAGCCTTGGATGTGGCAAAAAAAAAAAAAAAGTACCAAAAAGTGCATCAATAGAAAGCTAGTGGGGGCTGGAGTGATAGCACAGCGGGTAGGGTGTTTGCCTTGCACGCAGCTGACCCGGGTTCAAATCCCAGCATCCCATATGGTCCCCTTAGTACCGCCAGGGGTGATTCCTGAGTGCATGAGCCAGGACTGACCCCTGTGCATTGCTGGGTGTGACCCAAAAAGCAAAAAAAAAATAGTTAAGTAAAGCATATTACATCTAGAGTAGGCTATTAATCAGCTATTCAGAAAGAAATGCATTCATTTCTACACACTAACAAAGAAATATGATTATGGTATTTTATGATGTAAAAACAATCAACAAAGGAAGTTGGCAGGATGAAATATAATGAAAATGCTTTTTATGCGCAGATATGTACTACATCTGTGTCAATGCATGTATGTGAATAAACATACATATGCATGTAGATATATATTCCTAACTCAACACATTGTCTGTTTCTGAGAGTGGGTTGGGTATGAGGAAGTAGAAGATTTTGACTCTTTATAATTCTGAACACTTTTGTTTCTCTGGTGATTTTGTATTACTTTCATTCAAATAAAAAAAGAACTTCAACAAAAAATTAACAAATGACCATTTCCCTTTTCTTGGCTTAGATTTTGAGCTACAGATGATTAATTTCCATTCTTCTTTATAAAGAATGAAAGGAAGCAAGAAAGAAAGGAAGGAAGAAAGAAAAAGCTTCAGAGGTTTTGAATATGTATAGTTCTAGCTCTCCCTCTCCAAGTGCCAACCAGAAACAGCAATTCGAGAATTGAATATGTAGAGATATGTAGAGATAAAAATAAGGAAAACAATGTGATGTCTAAAAAAGCTGGGTTGTGTTCATAACTTTACTTTTAGATTTCTCTAAGTGCACCCTTAGCTAAATGGTTGTAGGAGTTCATTTTCCTGTTTTGACCTTTGCTGAGCACCTGGAATGTCAGAGTTCACATCTTCTGCTGATGGGAGTTGGGGGAAGCAAGAAGACCCCTTCACCCACTCACTGAGCTTCCTGAATGAGGATCTGACCACCACAGATCCTAAGCACAAGAAAGAGCCACATGCTTAAGAGGTCATCCTTATTCTCTCTAGGAACGGAGTTTGTTTTATGAAGGAATGGACATAGGCTGACATAGATGCTATTTGTATAAATAAATGCTTATCTAGTGCTCTGGAATCTAACTTACTTTTTAATTTTGTTCATTATTCCACCTTCATTGTTCTTAATATCATGGACCATCTTTTGAAGCTGCCTGCAAGGAAAAAAATAGACAAAATATTAATTGTGAGGTTATTTTTTAAAAGAGGCTTCTTGAACATACGAATCATGTTGTGTTTAATTAACTTGACCATCTGTTACCTTAACAAGGGCAAAAGGTGACAGATTCTATAAGGAATGTGGTCATTGGGCAATATCCCCTTCCCAGAAATATCTAAAGAATTCTTATTCCTGGATGTATTCTGATAAGTCATGTAAGGCATAAATCTCTCATCACTTATTGTTCTTAAAGCATACAGCTGGCAATAATCAGCTACCCCAAAAGACATTGTATATGTGGAAATCAGGCCCAAGATTGTTTTTTTGTTAACTTTACTAGGTAGAATCTGGAAAAGTGATTATTTACAATTGGGCATGTGTAAAAGTCATAAGGAAAATGATTAGTGAATCTGATTGCATCAATATTTGAGACTTATATAGAACAACAAATATACACAGCATCAAAAGATAAATGACAGACTGGAAGAAATATTCATAACAAATAATGATAATGATTACATGTTTTGATTTATGAAGAAATCTTACAATTCAGTTTTTAAAAGATTAATGAAATTCAAAGAAAACTGAGCAATAGCTGTTAACAATAGTGGTTAACAAAAATGAAATAAAAATAATGGTCAACAGACCAATGCAAGATTTTTAATATAGTATTGAAGGAAATCTAACTTGGAAGAAAGATACATTATGCTGAGCAACAAGCAAAACTCAACTGCGCTAATACCTAAGGCTGATGAGGGTAATAAATTACATCATCAGATGTTATATGGGGTGAAAAACTGTTACAATCAATATCTGTCAGAATTTAAAACTTCCATGCCCTTTAGCCCTGAAATTCTACTGTTAGGTATTTACCTTATGAATGAATATATTCATATAAAAACACTATTTAGTGCATGTAACTATATTTACTGTAATAATATGTATAATAATCCTCTCTGCAGACTCCCTAAGAAAACAGGAAACAATCTAAATGACCATCAGTCATTAAAAGGGAACTAGTTGAATAAACTTGATAGGGTCATAAATAGGGTCATTATAGAGCAGAGAGAGAGAGAGAAAGAGAGAGAGAGAGAGAGAGAGAGGAGAGAGGTGTGTATTGTTGATATAAAATAGAGGAGGAGAATGGGAAAAAGAGAAGCTAGGGAATTTAGAATAGTTTAAGTAAGATGATGGGACATGCTCCTTGGGCCTGGATGGGGTGGAGGAGAGGGACAAGAGATGTAACTTTCATAACTTCTTTAAGGCTGCATTGTGGAATTATCTATATAGCCGGGGGTAGGAGGGGTGTCCACTAAGGAGGCCACATTCAGAAGTTGGGATGGGTAAGTGCCAAGTCTTAATCTGCAAAACAAAGAAAATGAGACCGTTTTTCTATTCCCCACTTAGAGAGGCTGAGCATGGTGATTCCATGCCTGTGTTAGGGCTCAGGACAGCACCAGACTCAGCATCAGAGAGGCCAAATGAGGGAGAAGGAGAACCAAACCGAAGAGTTTGTTTAGGCCCATGAGAAGCTCACAGAGCACTCCTAAGCCGACCCAGCACTCCAGCCGACTGGAGCATTTTATAATGTGCTCACATATAACCTCTTCCTGAGGACTTACAAAGACTCCAAGATAGAGTAACAGAGGAAAGCAAAGACAAGCCATCTAGGAATTGGGAGAAAGAGACACAGAAAGATTAAAAAGGATGATGGGGGATCAGTGATTGAGCTTCTTCTCCTGGATGTGAAACTGTGAGTTCAGTCCCCAGCATTGGCCCCTGTGACTTACAGCAGCCCAACCAAGATATGTGATCACCTGTGCACGGCAGCCAGATCAGGGGTGTGGCTACAGTGCATGGCCCCCCAGAAGCACTGCAATCAACGGTGGAGCACCACAACCAAATGAGTGAGCCCTGGAATCAACCCTGTTATTGCAACAAGAGCAGCAAACAGAAGGTAAGGGGAGAAAGAGAAATGGATTGTTTGGGAGGAAGTGCGGTCATTTCAAAGGAGAGCAGTAAATGGCTGTACACGGACTGTGTCTGAAAAGAGTGTCTTTAACCCAAGTTAATATTTAACCAGGTTGAAGGGCAAAAATATCTGAAGTGAAGAACCCTGCCTGAAGTTTGCCCAGAGTGAGACACAGGCGGAACCCAAGGCAGCCGGGCACTGGTTTGTAGGAGCAACTTGGCTGCTGGTGCAGATAAACAGATGTAAATTCTCATGGAAGAACTTGATGTTCTCTGCTTGGTATTTGCTGCTTCTTGGCATTTTCTAATTACTTTTATTACATGTCACTACAGTGATGCAGCCACACAGTTGTAGTCACGACTGGGAATTTGTTGCATGAATGAATGATTAATAAATTATTGCATCATTTTATAAACAACCTGCCTCATGTGTACAATTTTTCTCTTTGCCCTGCATCTCATTTCCACAAATGAGTGATGCCCACAGTCTGCCCGGCCACAACTGTTTAGCTGGGGAGGACCAGTGTCCCTCCAAGGAAAAGGGGGAAGTGCTATGGGCTCAGTATGTTGTCCTTCCCACACAATAACCTCGCTACCTCGCCCCTGGGGCCTCCACTGTGGAGCCCTTCTCCTCTCTCCCACTCTCAGCAGCTGCTCCAGCAAAGGAACGTGCGCTCGGCTGGGCCCGGAGCGCTTACTCCCAACCCAAATGTCTACTGTTGAGCTGGCAGGAGCTGTGGGAGGTGACAACAGGGAAGGCCACTCACAGCTTCACTCTGCCAGGACTGGGAGAAAGCTGCTAGGAACGCAGATAAGGAAGGATTCTGCAACCAGCCTTGTTCACAGGACAAATCAAATGAGTATTGAACAGATTTAATTTTTTATTTTTAAATTTTTTTATTAGTGAATCACCACGAGATGCAATTACATATTCACAAACGTTCGTGCTTGCTGTTCACTCATACAATGATTGAGTACCCCTCCTTCCACCAGTGCCCATTGTTCACCACCAATGGTCCCAGCATCCCTCCCACCACCCTCACCCCATCCCCTCCATCCCACCTCACCTCTGTGGCAGGGCATTCCCTTTTGCTCTCTCTCCCCTTTTAGGTGTTGTGGTTTGCTATAGAGGTATTAAGAGGCCATCATGAGTATGGAACAGATTTTACATATGTTTATATTTCATTTTAAGTCAGTATGGCATTTGACATTTTTAGATGGTGAACAGGACATGTGATTGTCATAACTTCATTATCAATGGTGTAAAACAACCCTACTACATATATATAGCACAGTAGCACTGTCGCACTGTCGTCCTGTTGTTCATTGATTTGCTCGAGTGGGCACCAGTAACGTCTCCATCGTGAGACTTGTTACTGTTTTTTGCTTATCGAATACACTATGGGTAGCTCTGCTGTGCAGGTGGGATACTCGGTAGCTTGCAGGGATCTCTGAGAGGGACGGAGGAATCAAACCCAATTCGGCCGCGTGCAAGGCAAATGCCCTACCTGCTGTGCTATCGCTCCAGCCCACAATTGAAAATGACATTAAAAAATTACTAGCTGCTAGCCCTTGTGTCAGAGAATTAGTTTCAGGGGCTAAAGCCCTGGCCTTGCATGCTACTAATCCTGCTTCCACCTCCAGGACTGTGTGTGGTTCCCCAAACATTGCCAGCAGTGATCCATGAGCACAGATTCAGGAGTAGCTTGGAGCACTGCTGGGTGTGACCACAAAACCCATAAAAAAAAATCCTGGGCCCTAAACCAATACAGGTCACGATATCATGAAATCCCGTTGATCGTCAAATTTCTCGGGCGGTCTCAGTAACCTCTCCATTCGTCCTAGCCCTGAGATTTTAGAAGTCTCTCTCTACTTGGCCTTCCCAATGATACCGCATTGGAGGCTCTTTCAGGGCCAGGGGAATGAGATCCAGCTTGTTACTGGCTTTGGCATATGGATACACCATGGGAAGCTTGCAAGGCTCTCCCATGTGGGCAGGAAACTCTCAGTAGCTTGCCAGTTTCTCCCAGAGGGAGAAGTACGTTATAAGGTTATTGGTTTATAGGTTTTTTTTTTTTTTTATAACCTATAAACCAATACAATGGAATAAAAATACCAAGTGGGGATTGGACCTAGGGCCTCGTGTATGCAAATCATGTGCTCTGCCTAATGACTTTTTCAAAATGATCACAGTAGATTTATTTACTTCTAGGCCATAAAGAACCAAGAATAAGGTTTTCCTGCCTCCTATTGCTCCTATTGCTCAAAGCATCTTGAATGTCAAATCATTTTGTGTTTCTTTGTGTTTGTTTTTTGAGGGGTGTGTATGTGTGTGTGGGGGGATGTGTGTGTGTGTGTGTGTGTGTGTGTGTGTGTGCCACCTGGCTCTGCTCAGAGCTTACTCCTGTCTCTGTGCTCAGGAGTCACTCCTGGCTGCTTGCTCAAGGACCTTGTGCCATGCTGGTGATCAAATTTGGATCAGCGACACTCCACAGAAGCATCTTTGTTCTGTCTCTCTGGACCCGTAAATAATAGATTTTACTCTTCCCTCCATAGTGGGATGTCAAAGGCTTGTCCAGTCTCTCCCCTGACAGGGACTATACACAAGCAGGAATGTTTGTCAACTGTGTGATGTTCTGCTTTCAAACAGGAGAAAAGATAAGAGTAACTTCACTATGGGTGTCTATGATGCAAGTTTTAACCTTTACCTGTGCTCACATCGATACAGGCCCGAGATAGAGCTCCTCTGCCTGCCTGCCTTTCCCAGCTGCTTGGCATCGGGGCAGAACTCTGACCCCAAACTCTGAACACGAACCGCCCAGCCCTCTTCAGTAAGTGGCTTCTGAGCTGAAGTTAAGAGCTTCCATCAATGGGAAAACTACACATCTTCTTGGAAGAAAAAATAAGACCAGAGGGGGTGGAGGGTAGAGCGGGTAGGGCACTTGCCTTGTATGCAGCTGACATGGGTTCAATCTCCGGCACCACTTATGGTTCCCTGAACCCGGCCAGAGTGATTTCTGACTGCAGAGCCAGAAGTAACCCTTGAACACTGCTGGGTGTGGCCCTAACCTCCCACCCCACCCTGCCCTCCAAAAGAAAAGTTAAACTAGAAAAACAAATCTGACTCCCTACACTAGAATCACTTGTAAAGCTCTGAATAAGCTTCATTCCAGATAGACCATTGGTTCTTCTTCTTTTTATTATTTTTTTTTTATTTTGGGTGCTCAGGGGTTACTCTTGGTCTTGCACTCAGGAATTAGTCCTGGCGGTGCTCAGGAGACCACATGGGATGCTGGGGATTGAACCCGGGTCAGCTGCGTGCAAGGGAAACACCCTACCCGCTGTGCTATCGCTCCAGCCCCCAGACCATTGGTTCTTGAAGACATTCAAGGTGGTCCAGGCTGAGACCCACTGGCAGAATTATCAGGATGGAGAATTCCCTGAGGGGAGAGCCACTGGCTAAGGGAGTCTGGAGAGGAGAGGAACCAACAGATGTGCTCACTTCCCTTCAGAAAGGTGTCTGCGGGCTGGGTGGTGCCCCAAGGTAGAGTAAGTCCAGACAGGCTGATAGCAGCCAAGCTGTGCCGAGCCGGGGGCCCTCTGAAGGCAGCGGCATGTGGATAGCAAGAGTAATTCAAAAAAAGTCATATTTTAAGCAATTTCTTTCCAGTGGTTTTTATTACATGCAATAGATGGCTTAAAAGATGGCATCATCTGCAAGAAGTGTATTTTTTTTTTTTTTTTTTTTGCTTTTTGGGTCACACCTGGCGATGCACAGGGGTTACTCCTGGCTCTGCACTCAGGAACCACCCCTGGCCGTGCTCAGGGGACCATATGGGATGCTGGGATTTGAACCCGGGTCGGCCGTGTGCAAGGCAAACGCCCTACCTGCTGTGCTATCTCTCCAGCCCCAAGAAGTGTATTTTTTAAAGCTTAGTAGAAAAAAAAAAAACTGAAAGGATCAGAAAATCCTGCTTTCTAGTTTTTGTTCCTGAAGTATACTCAGAGGACCAGAACAAGGCAGGTTTCTTTCTCACTTCTGTCTTACCAGGGAAGATGCAATGCCAAGAAAATGATAATAATAGAAACTCCACTTCAATCTAAGCTAAGGAATGGGTTATAGTAGCTCTCAAATTAAAGTAACTGTGTAGATGGAAATAGCGGGTAAACCCTCCTCCGTGGCACCTCTTTGCCTGAGCCCATTTCTGGTTGTTTGAGCCACTCTGGCGCTGTGGGGCTGGCCGCCTCATCTCATGGTCTAGAGCCAACGTAGCCCTCAGGCCAGGAACATTCTTCATCCAGCAGCACATCTCTGCAATTCATTCTGTGAAGGTCTAGAAGAGTCCTTTCACCTAAAGTTCTAACCTTCAGTCATCACTGAGGTCAAGAACCCCAGGAGTATCTACTAAGCCAGACTGACTTCTCTGGGCTGAGTCCAGTCTCACCCTAAGCTCCTAGAACCCTCAAGTGATTTCTGGTTGGTCATTCGCTTTGTTGGTTATCCTGAGAATATCTGCGCTCTCCTTAACACTGACTGGGATCCCAAACTTACATGTTTCTAAGGTCAATCTAGAGCAGAAATCTTGCTAATATTTACCCTGGTAACTAGAGAAGCAAAGAATTCATTTTGTCTTACTACTCTGTGCCCTGAATAAAGTTTTAAAAATGTGACTATCATCACTTGGCCTGCTGATTCTTTTTTCTTGGTGGGGGGATGGCATTGTTGGGACCCAAACTGGGATCCTGCCATGCATCCTAACCCCATGTTATATTCCAGATCCATTCTTGAATTTTGTTATGTTTTGTTGGGGGGTGGGATGGGGTGGGAAGGGGCACAACTGGTGGTGCTTAGGACATACTCCTGGCTCTGCGTTGAGGGATTGCTTCTTCCTGGGTTGGCCATGTACAAGGCTAGTGCCTAATCTCTCTGGCCTCCTCCCAGGCCCATTGGTTAGCAGAATTTCTGTTTTATTTTCAGATATTTAAAGGCTCTCATATTATTGACTTGGGATTTCACTTTTACTAGTATGCTTTCTCTTTTCCAACCACATTCAGACCTTTGGATAAGAAAAAGAAGAAAGTAGACTTTATCATTGGTGTTCTTTGACCTTTATACTTGAAACTTCTGAACTTACTTGGACTCTCTGAGTCACCAACTTCCTTCAATTATATCTATTCATCCCAGTCAAATCTATCCACCCTTTAGCTACAGCCTTTGTGATCACACAGGCAGTGGGCTATTCCAATTGCTTCCTCCTTTGTCTCCCCTTTCCCACATTCATTTTTCCAAATTGCTCCTTTTACCACTTCTCTTGCTCTTGAATAGTCTTGACATCTCCCTGCTTCTTGCAGAGTAAGTACAAACTCATAGCTTGGCATTCAAGTGCCTTTACTACCCGGGCCCAACTAAACAATTTTTTTTTTCTTTTTGGCTCACACCTGGCAATGCACAGGGTTCACTTCTGGCTCTGCATTCAGGAATTACCCCTGGCGGTGCTCAGGAGACCATATGGGATGCTGGGAATCAAACCTGGGTCAGCTGCGTGCAAGGCAAATGCCCTACCCACTGTGCTATCGCTCCAGCCTCCCAACTAAACATTTTGATTTTACTTTTTAATCTTAAGTTTTTTGGTTTTGGGCTACATCCACAGCAGTGCTCACAGGCTTACTCCTGGCTCTGAGCTCAGGGATTACTCCAGGTGGTGCTTGAGAAGCACATGGGATACCAGGAATAGAACCAGGATCTGCCACATTCGAAGCAAATGCCCTATCTACTGTACCATTGCTACGCCCCACACCTAAACATTTTAGATATAATAATCTCACTGCTATGACCCTACAACTGTACAAACTTCACCCCTGAAATTCTGTGATCAGCTCAAGTCTCTCCATCTCCCTTCCAGTTTATTTCTTGGGCATTAGAAGGGAGGCAACTACAAGGGAAACTACTGGATCGAGAGTCCAAAGGAAGAAACTCTGTTCTCATCCCTGGTGCTTCCTGTGCAAATTGGAGCAATTTTATCCATTACTCAGTTCCCCAATTTCTCCTATAAAATGAGATTACTGAATTACATGGACACTCAGGTCTTTTGTTGTTCTAAATGTTATTTCTATGTATTCAGAATTTGCAACACTTCAGGCAGTGCTACGAATTGGTTATTTATCTCCAGTGTTAAATAGAAACTTAATAATTTTTTTCCTTTTAGGTCACATCCATTGATGCTTGGGAGTTACTTCGTGGCTTTGCATTTGGGAATTACTCCTGGTGGTGCTGGGGACCATATGGGATGCCAGGGATTGAACCCCGTTGGTTGCCTTGAAGGCAAATCCCCTACGTGCTCCAGCCCCAAAACTTTAAAATATCATGATGGTCACATCAAAAAAGAACAACCAGTTGTGTAATGCAGGGAGAAAGGAATTCTCATTCATTCCTGGTAGGAATGTCAACTCGTCCAGTTTTTCTGGAAAAAATAAGGACAGCCTTAAAAGACCTAGAACTTGAGTTTTCATTTCACCCAGCAACTCCACTTCTTGGCATATATCCCGTGGGTCCTAAAATAGAATGGAGAAAAGACATTGGCACCACTGTGTTCCTTAGAGCACTATCCATAATAGCTCAAATCTAGAAGAAACCCAAGTGTCCACCGAATAGCTGACTGAATAAATAAATTATGGCATACATACACTATGGAATATTACTTGGCCATATGAAAAGATAAAGTCATATTTGCTGCTACATAGAGAGGGACCTGGAAATATCATGCTTAGTTAAGTCAGAGGGAGAGACACACAGAATGATCTCTCTCATATGTGGGATATAAAGAAACATAATGGTACAATAATAAATACCCAGATAATGGAAACAAAGAACAAGATAACTGGTGGGAAACATGCCACTTGAGGGGGCTTAAGAAATAGGACAGGAGGGCTGGAGTGATAGCACAGCGAGTAGGGTGTTTGCCTTGCACGCGGCTGACCCGAGTTCAAATCCCAGCATCCCATATGGTCCCCTGAGCACCGCCAGGGGTGATTCCTGAATGCATGAGCCAGGAGTGACCCCTGTGCATTGCTGGGTGTGACCCAAAAAGCAAACAAAAAAAAAAAAAGAAGAAATAGGACAGGGAGGGGGCAACATCTACGGTGGAGGGAAGCATTCAGCTGGGAGGAGGAGGTGGAGCTGAAAGCTGATAAAATATTTATGAAACCCTATAAGCACATAGTGCAAAACTACATATATAAAATGAGTCTCATGTAGAAGCAAACTGGTGGGTGGAAGGCAAATGGGGTTGGTTGGAGGCCTTGGTGGAAGGAAGTAGATATTAGTAGAGGGATCAGTATTGAAACATTGTATGCCTGAAATCCAATCATGAGTAGTTTTGTAATCTCACGGTGACTAAATAAAAACTGTTTTTAAAAAATTGTGGTGGTGGTATTGAGGGAGCCACATTTATGTGCTTTGGGGGTCTACAGGATGCTGAGGATTGAACCTGCAGTGTCTCACCTGAAAAGCATGTGATCTATCATTCAAGCTACATTCCTGACCCTAGACAAAGGGCAGCTTTTGAACTATTATTTGGTTCAACTAACATCTTTTGTATCTTATATCTTAAATTTTTATTTTCCCAAACTAAAAACAGTTTGTAATTTTTTTCAGTTTGCAAAGAACTATGTGCTCAATTTTTTAAAACACACGTGCTACAGACAGTTGGAGGAGAAAGGATCAGAGAACTGGGAGCCTGTGGTCAGGAGGGACTGAGCGGCCCCAAGAGTAAGAAATAGCAGCTAGGGAGTGGGACCAGCAAGTGCAAAGGCTCAGAGGTGAGTTGTCTGAAATGTTTGGAGTCCAACGAAGAGCTGAACATGGCAATGATGCGGGTTGCGGGAGTGAGGGAGGCAGTCAAAGGTGAGAATGGTGGTGATAGGACATCAAGGGTCTAATTAGTCAGGCCTACCAGATGGGGTTTAAGGGCAGCCAGAAGCCCTCGGAGGCCTCTGTACTCAGAGGGGTTTTGGGGTTTGAGAGGAAGAATTGCCGAGGGTCATGGAGACATTAGGGCCCAAGACCAGCAGGAAGACAATTCTCCTGCTCTCGCTCCCAAACCGCGGAGTAAAAGCTGTGGTGGGTGGGGTGTCATTATGGCCTCCGCTGCGTAGAAGGAAGACATGATGGCACCCAGGCAAGAGCTCTCAGAATATGTCCTAAAGGGGGCTGTTCTGCCAAGCTGGGGCCTGCAGTGCTGCTCCTGTCTTCGTTAGAAGGTCAGTATTTTCTAGCAGGCATGTTCCTGCCTTCGTGCTGATGTAAAAAATATTATCGGGGGCCAGAGAGATGGGTCAGCACGTGCTCCCTTGCAGCACTCCTGGAGCATCACCGGAAGTACCCCCCAATAAAAGAAAACAAAAGAAAATTTCATGAAATTTATAAAAATGGCATATCTTGATTACTGATTTTATTTGTTGGTGGGCTACACCCAGCGATGCTCAGGGCTTACGATGTTTCCCGGTGTTTTCCTGGGCTCAGGCATCTCAGCGTGTTTGGGGGACCTGAGTTCAGGGATGTGCTCAAGAATGTGTCTGGGGAACCATATGTGCTGTTGGGGATAATGGATCCAGGGATTAACTGCATGGCAGGCAAGTGTGTAAGCCCCATACAGTACTCTGACCCTGAGCTTTGCTGATTTTGGGTAGCTCTGTTTTAAAAACTGTGTTAAAACTTGCTCTATAATTGCCTTATTTATTCTACAGGAACTCATTGAGTGCACATTGGGTAAGGCAGATGCAACAAACAGTCTATAGGGACCAAAACCCTGCCCGCTGGTCATGCAGGACGCAAGTTCTCTTGGGCCATCACATCTGTAGCACTGTAGCACTGTTGTCCTGTTGTTCATCGATTTGGCCGAGTGGGCATCAATAATGTCTCCGTTGTGAGACTTGTTGTTACTGTTTTTGACATATTGAATACGCCACGGGTAGCTTGCCAGGCTCTGCCTTGCAGGTGGGATAGTCTCAGTAGCTTGCTGGGCTCTCCAAGAGGGACAGAGGAATCAAACTCGGGTCGACCGTGTGCAAGACAAATGCCCTACCAGCTGTACTATCCCTCCAGTCCAGGTCATCACATCACATCAAATGACAAAAACCTTTTGACCTCTGTGAGGCCCACAGGTAAGATAGAGATGCAACTGGAGGGATTTTTTGATTCACACAAAAGGTTTTCCTTTTGGATAACTTAGTTCAAGCTGAAGTTTCGGGCTCCCATCTTGAAACCTGCGTCTGCTGCTAAGTGACTGTTCTATTACTGGCACACAACGAACTGGTCCCATCACTGGTTTCCCTTCTCTGCCCCTTTCCACAGCCTCCTCTAGTCCTTTTCCCCAGCTTCCACTTCCTCCAGCCCGGCCCCTCTGTGGCACTGCTGCTATTATATTTAGATTTGCAGATTCAGCCACCAAACTGCTTCCTTCTAGACAGTAATTCCCCCAACGGAGCTGGCACAGAAGTTCTGACAGTCCCTTCTGTGGTGTGATAACTTGAGGGAACCTCACACAGCTGAGCTGACACCCAAATCCAGTCGGAGATGCAGAGACAGACATCCAGAGGGCCTGGGTGGTGGGTCCCAACCACACGGCTTTGAAATCTCAACTCCTAATTTTGTCTGCCATTAAGTTACTCATGGAAATTTGGCAGTGAGAGAGTCTTTAGGAATATGCCAACCTCCTCTTACATAAACGGGAGATACTAAATTCCAGGGAAATGTTGTGATTACTCAGAGGTTAATTACTAGGATTCTCCCAGATCCTCCCATCATTCTTTCCCTCCACACATGGTTCAAGTGTCCTGCCAGAGGATCAATGTTTCCTAGGAAGAAATGGAAAATTCCATGTTTTTGTGCCATAGCTTATATCCAAACACAGTAAGCCACACCAGTGATCAGACTCACATCACCAGAGGCAAGCAATGCCAGTGACCAGGCTTCACTGAGCGCATATTATGTGCTAAGTACAGATGCATGCATCATCTAATTTAACCTTTGCAGCTTTATGAGGCAGGTCTTATTATTAATCCCTATTTTTAATTGTTATCAATAAAATTTGCATAAAATGTATCATATTGATGACTTTTATGCATTCTCTTAGCTGTATACTAACACCACATTGTATATTCACATTGCTGTGAATTTTTATTTTATTTTATTTTATTTTATTTTGCCTTTTTGGGTCACATCCGGCAATGCACAGGGATCACTCTTGGCTCTGCAATCAGGACTACCCCTGGCAGTGCTCAGGGAACCATATGGGATGCTGGAAATCGAACCTGGTTCGGCCATGTGCAAGGCAAATGCCCTACCCGCTGTGATATTGCTCCAGTCTCACTGAATTTTTATAGGTGAGAAATTTTCTCCTCAGGGAAGCTCAATAATTTCCTCCAAGTCTCACAAATGATAGAACTGGGATTCACATGTGGCTGGCTGGTTCCAGAGCCTGGGTTCTTAACCAATGCTGGTGGCATGTTGTTGACTGGTTTCAGTCTGGTCCCTCACAAGGAAGAAGCCAGCTTCTCCCGGGGCCTCTTTGCCCTATCCTCTCTGTTCCTGGAGGAGATGTCCAGTCCCCCTCCCAGCATGCCCTGGGTGGTCCCCAGGGTCAGCCTTATGCTAGAGGGGAGTTTGGGCTTCTGGGTCTGTTTGAGTCCCCAGGAAGGGCAGAGAGAGAGAGAGAGAGAGAAGCAAGAGATGACAGGAAGAGGCGGGCGGAGGGAGGGTAATATACTCAGGCAGCCAGATGGAATGTGCTAGAGTTCCCTGGGGTCCCTGTGGTTTCAGAATAGAGGGGTTCAGTCCTGTCTCAGGAGACCAACCCAGTACACCCTTACTCTACCCACCCCACTGGAGTGGAGGCAGTGTGACCGCAAGCATCCACCTCATGGTCTGGGCTGTTCCTTACAAACCTCCTCACCCCAGAGAAAGTGGCTGCCAGTTTCCCTGCCCAGATCTGCCAATATTATGCGGCAGCCTTTGGCAGACCTTGAACTGCTGATCTGGCATATAAGCAGACAGAAATTGGGCTGACGTGGCACAGCCAGGAGTAGGATGGATGATCCTGCTCAAACACTGGATGCTTAAGAAACAAAACAACAAAATAAGAGGCCCTTGCAGGCAGCCAACCCGGATTTGATCCCCGGGACCTGGTAGGATTCCCTGAGTCCCTCCAGGAGTGACCCCTGATCCCTGAGCACAGAGGCAGGAGTCAACCCTCAGCACAGCCAGGTGTGGCCCAGCCTCCAACCCTCAACTGAAGCAAAACCATTACTGCGGCACTTTACCCTGTAAGAGGCTGTTAGGTGAGGTGAGACAGAGGAGAGGACAGGCGAACCCTGCCCCCAGGGGGCTCCAAGTGTGTGCTTATACTGTCACGGATCTCTTCGGGTCACAAGGACACACTTTCCTTCCAGCCTGGAGCAGAGCTTGCTCGTGTTCTTCCACACATGAAGGCGTCACCAGTGAGGGAAACTTCCTATGTAAGGAGGGCAGGTTGTAAGAGCGGGCCACGACATTGCAGGGTCAAAGGCAGGTCCTGTCACTATGGTGAACATGGGCTCGCAGGCTCACAAGAGCCCAGAGTTCGTGCCACCAGGTCCCGAGACGGCGCTTGGTTCTGCCGGGTCTGCGTCTGTGTGGTGGGTCTGGCTGTTTTGCTGCTTTGCTGCTGTTTTGCTCTGTTGTTCATGGCTGTTCCTCTCCTGGCGTGCACATCCTTCCTAGCTAAGGAGTCTCAAATAATAAGACATTCTGACTAGATTTCAGAAAATTCTGAAAATGTCATCCTATAGAATTTAGGAAATGAATGTCCTTTAGGAATATGAGCCTATTCTTTCAAGAAGTAGAAAATCATGAGTCTTGGTGGTATCCATTACAGCACCCGAATTATCTGGTCTGCTCCTTCTACAGCAAAAAAATCAAACATGTTTTCAAGGACTAAAGGATGATTTGGGGGAATTTATATGTTGAAAAACAATGAACTCAGTTAAATTCGAGTCAGTTTTTGGCTGTGGGCACATGTTCTGTGTTCAGGAGGCCCAGGTTCAGTTCCTGGAACTACAGGTTCCCTGAGTATTAGGGGGAGTGACCCCAACCACTGAGTCAGAGGAACCTCTGAGCCCCACTAGATGCGGCCTAAAAACAAAGAAAAAATCATATTACTCTGAGCTAAAAGAAAAATTGGGAATGGATATATTAAGAGTGTAGGGAGTATAGGCCTTGAAAAGAAGGGAATCATTGTAATTCTTAAAAAAAAAAATTGTTTTAATGGGGTTGGAGCCTACAGTGGGTAGGCCGTTTGCCTTGCAGGAGGCTGACCCTGGTTCGATTCCCAGCATCCCGTATGGTCCTTTGAGCACCACCAGGAGTAATTCCTGAGTGCATGAACCAGGAGTAACCCCTGAGCATCGCCAGGTATGACCCAAAAAGAAAAAAAAAATTGTTTTAAATGTGTATATAACACATTGAAAATTTTAAAACAGTATCTAATTCAAATGTTACAAAAGTATATTAATAATTAATACTGCTATTTTATGATATATGGAAATTTTATTTTCAATATTTTATCGTGATAAAATATACACAATGTAAAATCTGTCATTTCAGCCACTTCAGAGTGTGTAAGTCAGCAGCATTTAGTACATTCACAGGTCTGTGCAACCTCTGTTTCCTAAAGGAAGTCTGACAACCATAAAGTAGTCATTATCGACTTTAAAGCAGGTTCTCTGCCCCCATCTGTTTTTGAAGTATCTAGACAGCTAGTTTTTATTTTAATTGTCCATGTAAGGGGTTGTTTCAGCATTCACCAGATAGACCTGACTCAATCCTCTGGGACCAGCTAAGCAACTGTGATGATCTCTGCATGTGGAGAAAATTTGAAGTAAAAGGACTTTATTATTGCAAAAAATAAGGACTTGGAACAGGTTGTAAGGAGTTTTTAAAGGCACAATAGTCATCAATCTGGAGGCCATAGTTTTCTAATGATCTGGTGTGACGACTGCCATTTTGGGGGAAAGTTTATTTCTCCTATTTATATTTCACTGTATTGTAGTTACGTGCACTAAAATAAAATGACCTTTTCTCTCCTGTCTAGTATTGGGTATGGACATTTACATGATTTGTATGGTTAAGCAATTATTCCTTATCAGGCGGCTTTTTACACTTTGATGTTTATGTAACACATTTAAAAAATTTTAAACAATATCTAATTCAAATGGCATGTTACAAAATTACATTTAAAAATTGAACCAAGTTCTACCATATTGAATCATGTTCTACCATAAACAACAGCTGGGTGGGGAGGAAAGTTCTTTATACCTCTGAACTCAGCTGTTTGAGTTCAGAAGCCTTGATTGTAAACATTCTCCTCAGTGCCTCCACTGAGAGTCCTTTGACCTTTCCTTCCTTCTTATCAGTACTTTTGGGAACAAAGACCCATTCTTTGAGCTGCAACTGTTGTTTGAGCCACCTCTGAGTGGGAGGTGAGAGAGCTCAGTTCTCGAACCTCCTGTCTAGACTGTGAAAAGAAAAAAAAGAAATTCCTGACTTGGTATTAGTGACACACTTATGGTCTGGGTTTATGGTTCCTGGTGATGCAAAGCCCTGACCCAGAGTTGGATGTCACTGCCTTCACTTATGTCATCCTTTTCTAGAGAGAGGCATGACAATCTGAGGCATGACAGGAGGCCCAATTTAGGAGGGCTGTTGGGAACAAGGACAACTCACTTATTTTCTAGAGCCCTTACTTTACATTTAACACGTTTTGCTCAACACCCTTATTCTCTGATGCACATTGTTGGTACAGGTTGTTCCCTATGACAGTGTCAAGACAGAAAGGAAGTAGGTGGCCTTCACAAAGACCACAAGCCAGTACCTGCAGTCCCATTTCTGCTTGATTCTGAAGCTCATCTTGGCAATTTATCAGAAACCTTTCTGGGGCATTTCTGCACATTGGTTCTGTAGGCTTACATCTAAGACCAACATCAGACAGACATCTAAGACCAACATTGCTCTCTATAATTATAACTCACTCTCAGATCATGTGAACTGCTGTGGGAGCATTCTTTGAAAAATACATGTCAGGAGGAAGATACCAAACATGTCTTGGTGAACATGGAATTCAAATTTGGGTCTAGAAGCATGTAGCAGCCTGAAGTACTGACAGCATGCATCTGAGAGCCTCACTGGGCTTTCTGACTAATAAATTAGTTTTAAAAAATTCTCTAGAAAAAAAAATACAGGCCACAGTATAAACTAGAATACTTCATGATACTGGGTGAAGTAAAAGAAAGGCATGACCTATTCTTTCTTCCTCTCAGGCAAACTTGGAGGTTAATTCTAATCTGATTCTGTGGGTGTGAATATAACCAGATAACACATTTCTCTGGGCCTCAGCTTCCCTATGGAGTAATAAAGGGGCAGGGAGATGATTTTTTAGGTACTTACCAAGACCTGGGGTGAAGGGAGACATTGCCACAATTGTCTAAGTCCCTACATATTGTGGGTCAAGGAGGCTTTGGTCATGGTGGCACACGGAAGCAGTGACCAGCCTTGTTACATGGTTTCTGGGACCCAGTGTCAAAATGCAGGGCCCCTTGCTCAAAATGATTAAGGATGTGAAGACATTGCTACAAGACATTAAGATAAGTGAGAGGCTTCCTGAGCCTATGACTGTGTGTGCCCGAATGTCCATATACCCAAGAAACTCAATGCCCCCACTATGTGTTTCCTGCTTTTCAGGGTAGGATGAGGCAGGAATGGGGTGCCAGCTAGCCCTCTGGGAGGCGGGACACCTCAGGAACAATGAGATCCTTTTCCAAGAAAGTGACCAGCAAAGAACTGTGGCTAGGTAGAGACACACGATAGGTCTCTACAGCGCTCTGGCCTTAGCTTTTGAAACTGGTGCTGACACAACCTCGTAGGCGTCATGCTTTAAAATGGCCCAGAGAACAGTGGAGCGGGGAAACCTGCACGCTGATTGACGCCCTCTTAGGAACGGTGCCCTGGGACTGGCAGGAGGAACCGAGCCTGGTGGCAGGAGGCCTTTGAGGGAGACAACTCCTCCTCCCTCTGAGAAACAAGGTGCAGGCGTGGGAAGGCACATTTGCTCACTGATGGGTGGTGAACTGGGGATGGGGAAATGTGAGCCCCAAACAAGGCTCAGCCCACAGGGAGACTCTCTGTGAGAAGTTTCCGCTGCAGTCAGACAATCAGGCTGTTCCCTGCGAGGTGCCAGCACAGCCTTCGGCTCAGCGGTACCTAGAGTCAGCAAACCAGGGTCTCTCATCAAGGCTCCCAGCTTCCCTGATCCAGAGGCGGGGGCAGGGTGTGTGTGTGTGTGTGTGTGTGTGTGTGTGTGTGTGTGTGTGTGTGTGTGTGTGTTGCAACTCCACCCAATCAGAAAGTGGGGAGCATTTCTGGAGCAACTCCATTTCCTGACCTCCCAGTCAAATGCATGGTTTCGAGTAACCCAGCAAGAGGGAAGAATGAGAAAAATGAAAGCCACCCCCAAAGTTTAGACATCAACAGTCAGGAGAGCAACTAGATGGAAGCAGAGTCACTTAAAGAAGCAGGACAGACGGTCCAGTGAGATTTATGGGGCATGATGTGATGGAATCCCAAAGCAGGAAACAAAATGTATCCCACAAATCAGTCATCACAGTCTCTGCTCATTGTCCTGTGTAGACAGTCTGGCAGGGTCAGTGGACCTGCCCCATGCCATCCTGCAGCGTTCCACCTCAGCTCACCTAGCTCCTAATGCACATAAGGGAGTCTGGCAAACTCTTCTGAGATCTGGCCAGGATTGAGATAACAAGAGTTATTTTGAAGGGGTGCAAGAAGAGAAAGAGAGGATTGCTTTATAATAGAACTGGAATTGTCTTTAAAAACAACAGTTGAAACACCAGTTCCAAAAGCAGAGCGCACAGCCACAGCAAGACAGAGGAAGACTGCCATAGGAACTCTCCTGCCTGACAGATTACTCCAAATCTGTGTCTCATCAACCCTGCTACAGAATCTCCCGACATCTGTGAGAAAACTAAAGGACAGACACACACCTCAGCTCCCTGCTGCTCCTTAGCTACCTTCATGATATCTCCATGACCTCAGGTCAGCACATTCTACCTCAGGACAAACACAATATGTCCATCGCTGCCCAAAATTTGGCTACTAGATCAGACCCATAAGTCCTTGAACTTCCTAATATCTGTTTCACCATTTAATTCACTTTTCACCCCGATTTTGAGTTTCCACTGAAGACTCATTCTGTCTTCTTAAAGGGGTAGAGAAGAAAGATTGTTGCAAGATGATCTTGCATGTGAACATACAAGGGCCTGCCCTCATTTGCTTATCTAGAAAAGATAAAGAACACAATATCTTCAGCAAGCTTGTAGCCTAGAGGCTCAAATTTACTTCAACACTAATATGGGCGGGAAGAGGCAGAATGTTGGGTCACACTCACCAGTCTTAGGGCTTATACTGGGCTCTGTGCTCAGGAGTCACTCTTGGCAGTGTTTGGGGACATGTATGGTGCCAGGAATCAAACCAAGGTTGGCCCTGTGCAAGGCAAGTGCCTTTACCCCTATATTATCTCTCTGACCCTTATCACTAAATTTTAAGAAAATAAACAATTCGTTGAAATATAGGCCCATCCTATGTATCTCTCAAATCCTTCCTCTTGACCTACTTCATTCAAATCATCCCAAATAAAAGACAATTAGCCTTCTTAGCCATGGCCACATCAACTGTTGATATATATCAGATATTTCAAATGTTGAATACATAATACTGCTCTAAGACCATTCCAAGAAATGTGTACCTCCTCTTCTGGAGAGAATTCATATCGCTTGACCTGAACCAGGTTTCTAAACATCAGCACTACTGACACTTTGGGTCCGATAATTCTCTGCAGTGAGGACTGTCCTGTACAGAGAAGCTGTCTCCCTGGCTTCTCCCAGTAACGCTCCTTCCCACAACTATGACAAACAAATGTCTCAGGAGAACAAAAATGGCCTTTTTCTCTTTCAAAGCAAAAATGCTCGTCCAGCTGGGTTGTGGGGTAACAGGAAAAGGATATGTCTTTAGTGTTCTTTAAAACAGCCAAGAAAACCCATCCAGGATTTAAATTTATCTCTACACACCGCTATTTAATTTATCTCTTCTTTCTCTCTTTTTCCTTCTTTTTCTTTCTTTCTTCCTTTCTTTCTTTCTTTCTTTCTTTCTTTCTTTCTTTCTTTCTTTCTTTCTTTCTTTCTTTCTTTCTTTCTTTCTTTCTTTCTTTCTTTCTTTCTTTCTTTCTTTCTTTCTTTCTTTCTTTCTCTCTTTCTTTTTTTTCTTTTATTTTTGTTTTTGTGGACCACACCTGCCTACCTATGCTCAGGGCTTACTTCTGGCTCTGTATTTAGAAATCACTCCTGGGGGCCTCAGGAGACCACACGTGGTGCTGAGGATAGAACTTGGGTCAGCCACGGGCAAAGCAAGCACCTTACTTGCTGTACTATCACTATGGCCCCCTCCTTGTTTTTCTTAACAAGTCTAGGTTCCTATGCTTGCATGGCATTGCATGAGGGCAATAACGATCCTCTTTGAAAGTGAACCATACTAACACATTTTCCATGGAACAAAGGAGGTTTGTCATCCATGGGGAAAACCAAGAGATGATCTGTCAATGTTTGCCTGAGTGTGTATACTAGCCCTGACTCTTCCCATCTAGGGAAGGCTAGAATATAATTGTGGTTCAGTTCTTGGAAACCCTGTTAATGGTGTCACAGCCCATTTGGGGATGGGCTAGATGAAGAAGGAGGCATTGTTCGGCCATGGTGCCCAGAGGATTACTGGCTCAGTGTGCTTAGCTGATGATCTGGAAGGTTGCACACGCTAAACAGCTAAATGTCTAATAACATGGCTTTTGTGAGTTTGCCCATAGGAGAAAGAACCTTTGGCCTGGCTACTCTGTCCACCAGGGATGACCAGCATGGCTCAGTGGAGCGTGATCTACATTGGTATAATGTGGGTTTGGGAGACAGGGTGAAGAGAAGGGAAGGCAATACCTCTGGAAAGGTCAGGTACTTTAATCATTAGATCTGTGCCTCTTTTTTGTTCTCCCTTGTCAGCACCGGCCTCTGACCTCAGCGGGAGAATGACAGTGCAGCTACCTGGAGACACGTGTGTACTGAGAGAGTCTCACACCATCATGAGCCCCGCAGCTTTCTGCTCTGCTTGTCAATCCATTAAAAGGGGTTGGGCCAATTACTGTGAGTCAGAGGGAAAACTGAAATGAAGTCATGGGTGTTGTGTTTATTTTTCATTAAATGTAACTTTATTTATTTACTAACCATGTGACAAATATCATTCTGACACTAATCGCCCTGTGGCCTTGCTTGGTTTTCATAAACCTATGAGGAAAGCTTTGCCAGTTTGGACAGATGAGGAACCTTGAATCTTAGAGGGCTGGTAATTGGTTTTTTTTTTTTTTTTTTCTTTTTGGGTCACACCCAGCAATGCACAGGGGTCACTCCTGGCTCATGCACTCAGGAATCACCCCTGGCGGTGCTCAGGGGACCATATGGGATGCTGGGATTTGAACCCGTGTCGGCCACATGCAAGGCAAACGCCCTACCCGCTGTGCTATCACTCCAGCCCCGAGGGCTGGTAATTGGAATCCAGCTTCTTTGGGCTTCAGTTGCATTTTTTCTTCTAACCATACCTCCTTGCCTTTCACTCATCTGTATTCTACCTAGAAACATTCTCTGACCCATGCTTAGAGAAGTGTAAGTAGTATGAGTTTGAAAATATTTGAAAAGCTCTTGGTCTCAAATATGTTGGTAATTCAACCAGGAAAAGCTTCTCAAGGATCATGGGAGAAATTGGTGGTCTCAGAGGCTGTAACATATGTCAATCAATCATGGTTTCTTGCATAAGGGATGCACTATGAGAGCAGAGAGGGTCTTAGGGAATGGTGTGGTCCCAACGCTTTGTTTTGCAGATTTGAATACTGAAGACACAAGGGAGATAAAGAGCTATCCAGGAGGGTATTGTAGAAAAGGAAAGAAGAGGGGATATATTGAATCATAACAAGGGGTATGGAAAGAGTGAGTCAGACTTAAGGTCCATGGTAGTAGTAGAAGGTGAAAAGATATTTGTTTCTGAAGAACTGAACTGGGACAGTCAAGCAACTGGAAAATATACATGAGGACATCAAAACCTGACGAGATGCCATGTCCCAGAATCTTTCCAATAAGATCTTTGAGTGGAAATCCTGGCAAGAAGATCCAGACACCCATGGCAGGACTATGCCATGCCCAACAATTTAATTAGGAACTCAGACAAAGGTAGTGAAGATCTATGGTCCATATAAAGCTAAGGAACACAGGCATGAAAAACAACAGACAAAATAGTCAAAATATCCAAAACTAGCATGAAATTTATCAAGGATCTGTGAATTTATGGTTTGTATTTGGAATTACATGCCTACAGAATGAAAAATCATCGTATTACTGTTAATGACTCTTCCTTTAAAATCTAATAATGATCATATACAGGGGTCACTATGTGTCAGTTGCTTACTGAAGCCTTCCAATAATTGTCTCTGTCTAAAGAGCTGAAGAACAAGGACCAGGGAGACTAGATCAAATTGCCTAGAGGCTGGAGCAATAGCACAGTGGGTAGGGCATTTGCCTTGCACGCGGCCGACCTGGGTTCGATTCCCAGCATCCCATATGGTCCCCCGAGCACCACCAGGAGTAATTCCTGAGTGCATAAGCCAGGAGTAACCCCTGTGCATCACTGGATGTGACCCAAAAAGCAAACAAAAAAACTAACTAATAAATCAACTTGCCTAATGTTCTACATGCTCTAATGTGACTAAAAAATACCAATAAAATAAGAACTGGGAAGACCTGACTTGTCCACACCGGTGTCATAGATCTTTCCCATTTGTAAAAATAAGTCAGTATGAGTTTCTGGGTGCTACAAAGGAAGAAGTGTGGGAGGTTATTAAAAATCTAAAATTTCTCTTCCAAGTTAGCTTCATTCTGTTGTTTGCTCTCCTCCCCTTCTAGGTCATGCCCTCTGTTTCCAGTACATTTCAGTCCCGGGAATATACTCACTAGATCAAGGGCAACCTATTTAGCTATCTCACCTTAAATTCACTAGTTTCCTGGGTAAGGATGTGAGCAAATTCTTATGTGAATTTTGATAAGTGCGAAAGTATAATCATATACTTCTCTTACATATCAGCTGACACCCAAAATTACACAACCAACTGAATTGGTATGAGCCTGTCGGGACAGAGTACAAAACACAAGACTAAGTGTTTTATCTATCTATTTCTTACCATTCTACCTCATCACAGAAAGGAATTAAGTTGGCATCCCAGGTCTATTGTGTTCACAGTTTTGTCTCTTTGAAAGTTCCACATCAACAATGTACATTTTATAAAACAGGCTAATTCTGTCAAGACAACTGCGTAACTAACTGGGAAAAATTTATTATTTCTGCCTAAGCAGATGAATGTAATATATGGTTATCTACAATATAATTTTGGTTTGCTACCCTGTAATTTATGTTGTATATTGCCTACCAACAACTCTATAATCAAGCTGATTTTGTCCCAGAGGGAGGGGCCATAAAATGATTCCATTTCTATTGCCTTTCTTTACTTAAATTCCCATCAAGATTTCTTAAAAGAGGTTCAAAGTTTAATGTAGCTCAAGGTTATGGAATTTCTCTGAAAAGAACATCTTAAGTCTCACATTCATTTGAGAAAAGCTTTGATATTTAAGCCTTGTTAGTTTCTTTGTCACATTTCTCCCCTTCTCCCTTCTACTTCCTTCTCATTGTACCCCACGCCCAGGCTTACAAGCTTACAACACTAGGTGCCTGAGTTACTTATCTGCCCTCTCCCTACTGAGTATCCCTGCCTCCAGGTTCCTTCCCCCTCCAATTCTTCCTGCTGATTTCCCAGAAGCTTCCGGCTTAACTCTTTAAAGGTTTAAAGTCAGCTCTGATTTCTGTGTTTGGAAGCCTCCCTTACTCTCCTTTGTGATCTGATCTCACTCTATACATCCGACTTTATCAGCATCTTCTGGTTTCATGTGTCTTCTTCTACAGCCCTGCTGGGCATAAAGCTCTCCTCTTACTCCCACGAAAGGCCAGTACTCAAGCTCAGCATCTGGTGTCAGTGTCAGTATTTCGCCCCTCCTGGCACAAAACACAAAATACTCCAATTCTCCGATTACTTTTGTTTCACTCTTCTCTTAAGCTCTTCAAGTACTATGTCTGTGAAACATCCTCTAGCTACAGCTCCCCTTCCTGGACTTATTCATTAACTACTTCCATCGATTGCCTTCCCGTGAAGATATAACAACCAGAGATCAATGGAAAAAACAAACACCATCCTGTCCCCTGTGGGTGCAGATAGTAAAAACAACATGCCCTAGAAGTGGCTGCTCGTGCCTCAAGCTGCCTCCACTTTCCAGATCAATAGTTCATTTCAAAGGGGCGTTAGCCAAGTTCCTATCAGGTGCAGGTTGACATTCTGAGGACTGCTGTCCCTCTGCCAATTCCACACTAATTTCTTTTACAATGCATATTAAAATCTTTAGTTTTCCAGCTCCGGGGATAACTTCTTTGTTACACATGTCACATGCCTCCTTGAAACTTAAAGTTTAAATAGAAGTCAGACTATAAAACACTCCTTCAGCATTATGTCTCCAAACCCAAAAAGCCACACTTCCATTACTATGACTTCTCAGGGCCAAAATTTTGGAGCTTATCCTTTTCATAGCTCAGAGCAATTTTCTGTTTTTATCCTTTGGGTCACTTCTGCTTGAATTTTCATTGATAATTATCACATTGATAAAAGGACATTTGGAAAACCATCTAATTTGCCCAAAACACTTGTGATAATTGCCACCACACAACAGAGACACAATAAAATTTCAATGAAAACACATGCTTATGGCTATCCTTGAAATTAAATAGCCATATACAAGGAAATGGTGGAGGATTAAGATTTATTGTGTTGAGACTCTGAACGTTAAACTTTGGTAAGATATAAAATTAATTTTTCTTCTGTAAGACCTTTACATTTGAACCTACCATCGGCAGAGCAGTCAGCATAAACCCATTTGTGCACACGTTTCTTTAAGAGCAGTTCACTTCCCTGTAACAATTTCCACCCACTCCCTTTGAACTAGCGAAGTATTCCAGGATTTCAGTATCTCTGAGATGCAGTTAAGATCACCGTTTTAGCTGTTGTTTAAAAAAAGAGAGAAGAAAAAGGAGAAGTATCAGAGGAGGAAAATCTTACCTCAGCTTCTGACTGGCAGGGACAGTTATTTTATTAAGCTTGTCCATTCTTTTGGGTAATTATAAGAGCCACAGAGAATCTCCGGGTGGTAATGTCAGCAGGCGCTGCCCGTCCTGGGAAGCAGCATGGTGAGCCTTTGATCCCAGGAGTCCTGAGCGCTCGGGTCTGATTTCTGAGAGCAGGCTGCTAGCAAAACTCCCTGCAGTGGGGAGAAGAAGTAAAACTTGCTGGAGCACATAGTCAAGTTTCATGTTTCTACATAGTCATGTGATCTGGGTAGCCAGCCAGCTGGGCTGATGACTCCACGTTGGGTAAACTTTAATCAAGAAACCTATTGGACATGCAAATTTCTTTCCAGCTTTCTTTTATAACCTGGTTTATAACCAGGTCAGGACATACTTGTAAACCGTCACGCCTTCCTGTCTTCCCCACACTGCTCTTGTTTATAGTGGTGCCATATTCTCCCCAGCATCTTCCTGGGCTCAGGAAAAGCAGAACAACCAATTCCATGGCAAGGTCTCTTTGGAACTTTCTGCTCATTTGCACAAAATCATGGATAAGCTTTTCCACAAGAACCGTGATTTGAAAAGGCATTGTTGTATTATTTCCTCCCTTCTCAACCCAAATATCCCCCAGTAAATGTCAGGGTTCTAGTGCCATGGTGCAAACCACCAAGTTGCTCAGAAAGTGTTCTTTTCCTGAAGATCTATCTAAAGGGATGGTGGCCAAAGAGACAGCACAGAGGTTAAGGCACTTCCCTTACAGACAGCCAACTCCTGTTCAATCCTGGCACTGCCTGGGCACCTCTCCTGGGGTCCTTAGAAATGATGCTGAGCACAGAGCCCTGAGTAAGTCTTGATACAGTTTAATGAGGTTCCAAGATAAATAAATAAATAAATATTAAAGTGGCAAAAATCATCACTCCTAGGCCAGGTCATTTTGCGGTAGACACAGGCGGGCGGTGTGGGGAAGTAGAGATGACAGTCATCAGAAGGCCCGGACTCTACTGCATTAGTAGACAGGAGTTATGCTGAGAGCCAGGCTTCCACCAGAAAACCAGCACATGACCCCCAAGTCAGATAAAAACAAATCCTACAACCTCCCGGCAGTGCCATTCTGACGGCAGGCTACGCAGAAGCCTCCACCCAAGTACAGCGCTACCTTCCCTCCTCCCTCTGTTCCTCTTGCCCTCACTGTCATTCTCACCAGACTGAGCAACAGGGCAGACACGAGAGCAGTGGGAGGTATCCCCAGCACAGTCATGGGTGTGTTGGGGTAAACATGTGGGTGAGAGCTGGACAGGATCAGTACCCACAGAGGCGTGGACTGAACCCACCCAGAGAGACCCCATCCTTCTTTTTACCCATTCTCTAGGCTTATGATTTGTCTGGCTCGTAGAAAGCAGGAGGCAGCTTAGGAAGAGGAAGGAGGAAAAGGAGACCATCAGCTTCTTTTATTCCTGGACAGGCAACCCTGTGGCCTGCAGAAGTGTCTGTTCATCTTCATAAAGGAAAGTGCACGTTTGCTCTGTTTATAGGGTCCTCCCCTGAGTCTGAAGAGTACAAAGAACCACAGAGAGGGATGCTGGTTAATGACCTGTTAGAGACCCCAGGTCAGGCTGAAGACAGAGAGGGAGGAAGGGGAAGAGATCAAAGGAGAGGAGCTGGAGGAGGGGAGGGGACAAGGAGTAGAACTAGAGCTGGGCAGAGGAGAGGAAGAAAGAGGGAGGGGAGAGGTAGCTGCAGCGAAGACAGCGGGGGAAGTGGTAGGTGGCTTTCTCCCTCCAGTGCCTCTGTACAAACGGAGGTTCTGTTTTTTCTTCAGGTAGATCCTGATTATTCACAGCCAGGCACAGCCTCTGAATTTCTGGTTTGACCAGATGTTCAGGAGCAGAGATCTTAGCACCACTGAAGGGTATTACTTGGCCAGTTCAGCAAGAGATCCAAAGGTCTTCCTGGTCAAGGTCAAGATGTGTCTTTCCCTCCAATCTCCAGCCTCCCCAAAGGCAGTTCTTTCCTCATGTTCCTAACACAAAGAAAACAGCAAAAGACTGAAGGTAATAGCTCAGGTAATGCCATCTGGAAGCCTAAGCTTTGCAGCAGAATAAAAATTATCCGTTTGTTCCCTCTTCCTGGTTGTAAAGTGACCCATCCACCCCTTGGCTTTTCTCTCCAAACAACCACTCTGGTTAGCACCTGGCTGATAACTTCTTATTTCCCCAGAGAAAAAGCCCAAGAGCAAGAGTTACACTTCTGCTTTTTCTTTTTACAGCCACTTGTCTTTCTTCTTTTTACTGTATTTTGTCTGACAAGATGAAAATGAGTGTTCGATTTTCCAGACCGGACATTTAGCCCATGTGATATATATCAAGAAACATGTGCGCCACGATGCTCCTGGCTGCCACTGGCCTTCGACTGTCACTGGCTTCCCAAGAAGGTCAAAGTGAGCATGGAGACTAGAGCCCCCCTCTCCCCGGAATCCCAGATCATGCCTTGTACAAAGAAGGAGACCATAATACATGGAGATCAAAGCTTCCATAATACATTGAAATCAAGCTACCAAGGAAAAACACTCAGGTTCAAGCTACTTGCAGGGAGGATGTGGAAATTAATCAACCATGAACTAATAGAGGAAAGATGAATAATGCCAGTAATGAGGAAATATTGGAACTCCCACACTGAAAAAATAAAAGTGGGGACTGGAGAGATTGTTCAGTTGATAGAGTGCTTACCTTGCTTACAGCCAACCTGGGTTTGAACCCTGGCACTGCATATGGTCCCCTAAGGACCCCTAGGAGTAGTGATTCCTGGCACGGGGGAAGGAGTAATCCCTGAGCACAGCCAGTTGAGGTCTAAAAGCCTTCCACCCAAAGATACACACACACACACACACACACACACACACACACACACACACACAGAGAGAGAGAGAGAGAGAGAGAGAGAGAGAGAGGTATATATTTAAGTGGATATAATAATTACTTTGAAAACAGTTTGTTATTGTATAATACACTTGATAACATATATATCTATGACCCAGTATGGGCATAGACAAAACAGCACTAAATTTTAACCATGTCACCAAGGTCATGGGTAAGAATTTTTATTGAAGTCAATTCTAATAGAAAAAGAAACACTGAAACTAAGCTAATTATTTGCCCTTCAGTAGATAGGAGAATTATTGTGATAAGTTGATTCAAGTGAATTCTATTCAATAAATCTAAAATGAGTGCAATAAAGGCAAGTCAAGATTATACAACATGGCTAAAGATGCATGAAACTGAATTTATCATTAAGGACACATACGGTAAAACTAAAAATGATGAATAAAAAATCCAGGAGAGAGGAATTAGAGGAAAGAGACACATAGACTTAAAAAGCCTGAAGCACTCCATTTATTTTTGAAGAGAGGGACCCCCCAGTCATTGCTCAGGCAGACCAGACACCATTCTCAGCACTACTTAGTCAGCCCACAGATGTTTGAGAAGCCACTTGATGCCAGAGATCAAACTCAGGGCATCCTGCAAGCTGCACATGCATTCCTGCCCTTTGAGCTATTTCTTCAGCCCAGTGCTCCATTTCTTATATTGAGTGACAGATATACAGGTATCTCTATAGTTATTAAATAGTTACTAGATTAATAAGAACTGATCTAGAATTTGGGAGCACAGTCAGGGCTCTTTAAGTCCCAGTTAGTTAGCTCTAGAAGAAGATAAGGTCTGAAAATAAAAACATAGATTATGGTGAAGCATATAAAAGCTTGAGGATGTATCCCACCCATCCCTACTTTCTTTTAGTTTTTTTCTCTTATAGTTCTGGGTGACAGCAAAAAGCCCCATGCTTACTGAATGCGTGCCTGTGCTATGATGGTATGCATTTCTCATGCACAGAAAAGGGAATATTCATACACTGACTAAAAGACCAGCCAAGAGACCACAGCTCCTCCACCGCAGGAGAGATAATGGTTCAGCATAGCTCTTGCACCAAGGCATCATTTTAACCATTTCCTAGAAACCAAAGGGTGAGTCCTTTAGCTTCCCGACCTCAACTTCTTTAGAGGAGAAGAAAAGGGGTTTCAAGGAGACCCCAACTTCCTCCTAACTTCGAATCTAGACAACTAGTGGAAATGCTCCCTGCTTTCAAAAGAGAACTCTGCCTATATTAGACTGACTCCCAACAGTGTGTGTGTGTGTGTGTGTGTGTGTGTGTGTGTATGTTATTGTGTGTGTGTGTCGGGGAAGAGGGGGAGAGGGGAATGTTGGTGACTGTGGCAGTTTAAAGAATCTTGAAAATTGTCCAAGTGCTCATTAAAACTGGGAGGTCAGCCATGACTCACCTGCTCTCTGCTCGGCCCACCACCTACAGATGGCTTTGACCGTGCCACTTTAGGCAGACTGCCAAAGGAAGATGGCCAGGTGCAGTATTGGTACCACGCAGTTAAGATGTATGGTTCAGCTTCATGGCAAACCTGGGAGGAGGTGGTACTGTCATTCCTGTCATTCTCATGATAAGAGATGACGTCCAAACCTCAGAAATGTGCTGATTTACCCAAGGCCATTCTGTCTTCCTGACCCCTACACCAGAACCCTTAAACCCCAAACCTTAACTGTTTTCTGGACCCCTTTTGGGGGTAGAGGTGGGGTGACAGGGTGTGCCCTGAAGGACAGTGGTCCTGGCCTACTGTTTGGAATCATTGGTCAGGCTCAAGACTATACTTATTGGTGACAGTTAAATGCCAAGAAGGAACAAGATTTGGGAGAAAGCTAAGAAGTCTCAGTAAATCTGTGGAGGAAAATAATAGAAGCAGCCAGGGAAAGGCAGAGAGAAAAGGAAGTGGAGCAGAAACTGGTAGCTTTGGTTTGTTCCACTTTGATCGAGAGGTTGTGGGGGTGGTGTGGAGAGGAGAGGGAAGAAAAAAGAAAATACATCTGAGACTCAAGCAAGTGTGCAAAGGCTCCTTTAAGCCCAAGGCTTCACTTTCTATGAGACAAATCAGTTCTCTATTTCATATTTTTAGTAAATTCAGTATCAAATTAGCCTGGAATATAGCACATGTCTTCTTAGACTAGCTCAGAAGAAAACAGCCTTTACTCACAGTATAGGTCCAAGGCCTGGTTGGCAAGAGCATTATGACAGCCTATTGTTTTGTTTTGTTTTGGGAGGGTCACAGCTGGCAGTGCTCAGGGCTTCCTCCTGAGGGGCCTCTGGGAATGATCTCTGGTGCCAGGGATCAAACCTAGACTTGCCAAGTGCAAGGCAAATGCCCCACCTGCTGTACTATCACTCTGGTCCTGTGACAGCCTATTGTTGAGACAAACAAATTCTGCCTCTATGTCTTCTCTGTGTCTTCCTTTGTTTTTCGCCCCCTCCTTGCACCTGCCAACAGGAACATCCTCTGCAATGGCTCCATCTTCACCCTTCACCCACTCCACCCCGCACCCAGGTGTCCACATAGCCTCCAGATACCTCTCGGTAATTTCATCTCCCACCTCTACTGCCATTCCAGACCCTGTGCCCTCCTGCTGTCTTTCTCCAAGGAAAACAGAGACTTTTCCTTTTTTCTGGAACCAATTGTAGATGTCATTCATGCCCTCTGAGACTGACTGTGTCTCACCATGCCAATCCATCTCTTTTTTTTTTTCCTCACCACTTCCCAGCAGACAACCATTCCCTTGGTCAGACTGGTACTTACACATCTTTCTCTCCTCACCATATATGTGTGTGTGTGTGTGTGTGTGTGTGTGTGTGTGTGTGTGTATTCTAGAAGATTGAGAAAGTTTATATACACACATACACCATATGCAAGATTAAACACAAACACTGGAAGGATAAGTAAGAAGCTAACAACAACAACAACAAAGCTAAAAACAACAACAAAAAGAAAGCAGAAGGGACCTGAAAATAGAGTTAAAGTAATAGGGACATACAACAATAGCACTTCTGAGAATATACCTCTAGGGCGGAAAAACACACAGCAGAAATGACATCTGTGTTTTTATGTTCACTGTATCACTGTTCACAATAGCCAGAATCTGGAAACTACCCAAGGACTCGAGAACAGACAACTGGTTCAAGAAGCTATGGCACATCTATACAATTGAATACTACACAGCCATTAGAAAAAATAAAGTCATGAAATTAACCTATAAATGGATGGACATGGACAGTATCATGCTGAGTGAGATGTTAGAAAGAGAGGGACAGACATAGAATAACTGCGCTCATTTTGGGGATATAAGAAATATAGTCTGAGACTAACACCTCAGAACAGTAGAAACGAAGAGTAGAAACAGGAGGATTGTTCCACGGTTGAAAGTCTGCCTTCAAGGATTGGGGAGAGGGCAGTTGGGATGGAGAAGGGACCATTATGACAATGATGGTTGGAAGGATCACTCTGGAGGGGAGATGTGTTCTGAAAGTGAGTAAAGGACCAAACATGATGGCCTCTCAGTATCTGTATTAGAAAAAATATGCCCAAAATGAGAGAGAGAGACAGAGAGACAGAGAGACAGAGACAAAGACAGAGACAGAGTAGAAAAGTGCCTGCCATAGAGGCAGGCTGGTGAGGGACATGGGGGATATTGGCAGTGGGAAATGTACACGGGTGGAGTGATGACTGCTGGAACATTGTATGACTGAAATCTGATCATGAAAACTTTGTAACTGTATCTCACGATGGTTCAATACAAATAAATAATAATAACAAAATAATTTTTAAAATAAATCAATAGGGATATTGATAATATTCTCTGATCTAACTTCTAATAAACTTTAAATTCAGTCATGTTTGACAAATCCTCAAGTCAAAACAAAAGCAAAATATGTTTATGTTATAAGGCAAACTTTAAGAATAAAAAACAAGCAAAAACAAATGATCATAAATGATAACATATATCAATGAAGATAATTATTTTGGCTTTAAACACTATCTCATACACACTTAGTGGCAGAAATCCCAAGAATGAAAACAATGACAATGGAATCTCAAATGCCACTTCCTAGTTTTAGTTTTAGAAAATCTCCTTTTCAGCGGGTAGGGGTAGAGCGTTTGCCTTGCATGTGGCCAACCCAGGTTTGATTCCTCTGTCCCTCTCGGAGAGCCCGGCAAGCTACCGAGAGTATCCTGCCCACATGGCAGAGCCTGGCAAGCTACCCATGGCGTATTCGATATGCCAAAAACAGTAACAAGTCTCACAATGAAGATGTTACTGGTGCCTGCTCTAGTAATTCGATGAACAACGGGACAACAGTGCTACAGTAAAATTTGTTTAAGTAATTTTCGGCCTGCCGCCGAGATGTGTGTGATCCCGGGGGCTGCTCGTGTGTGGCCTCTTTGCAGCTGCACGAGCATGACTCCAGAGGCCAGCTAAACTACTTTTGGTATGGGCAGCTCCTTGCAGAATGTCTCCAGACTGAGAACTAAGCCACGGCCCCATGCCAGGAGGGGAAAGGTATTTCTCCCTCTTGCCTCTTCCTTGCCGGGGGTGAAGGGCGTGGAGACCACCATATTATGATGACCACAGATGAGAGTTACAAGCTTGCAATGATCCAATATCTGGGAGAAATCTCCCTGTACTTAGTTGCTAAAGTACAGAAATCCAAATCCACGTGACCTCATATTTCTTCAGGTCTGACTCTAGTGGGGAACTCCTAACAATAATAGTGAGGTTTTTGTTGAAATATTGAATGTAACCAAAGTAAAGAGAAAGTAAAGGGAAATTTATCAGTTACGGGGGAAGGGGAGTGGGATGGGAGGTCTACTGGGTTTTTTTTTTTTTTTGGTGGTAGAATATGGGCACTGGTGAAGGGATGGTTGTTTCAGCATTGTATAACTGAGACTTAAGCCTGAAAGCATTGTAATTTTCCACATGGTGATTCAATAAAATAGAATTTTTATTAAAAAAATTTCTTTAAGTAATTTTCATATGTTGTAGATAAAGCTAACGAATATGTTAAAGCTAACAAATATGTTAATAGAAGGAATAAAAACTTTAATTGAAAAAATATTTTAAACCAGAGAAGAAAAAACACTAGCAAAATAAAATTTAATTGTAACTATCTATCTGCACTCATGATTTTCTCATATTAATTATTGGAAGAACCTAGAAGCAATGTCATTCCAGATTTTGGTATATATTGTGCCTAAAAGAGCATTCTTTCCAGAGTTTAAATGTATAAAAACGTGCACAATCATAATTGTTTAGGGGGAAAAAAACAGATTTTCCACTAAAAAGAGATAAAGGCTACTCTAGATAAGGGTTAAATAGAGGTCTGGGGCATAGAAAATAGAAAATAAACTTGAAACAGATTGTTTCAGAAAGATCTTAAAGTATGGGCTGAATGTGGGGATTTCCAACAGAAACAGAACAGCTCTGTCAAGGGGACAATTGGTCATCAAAGAGAGTAAATACTGTAAATACTGGTTCATAACAGGGCTTGGGGACTATCCTGGCTCTGTGCTTAGGAGTGATCCCTGGTTTTGCTCCGGGGACAATATGTGGTGCTGGGAAAGGGTTGACAGTATGCAAGACAAACACCTTACCTCTGTCACTGTGTCCCCAGTTCCTAAAAAACATAATTTACCTTAAGACATTGGACAAATAAAAATGTGTTGATCTACAAGGAAAGAATTTAGAACAAAACCACAAACAATTGGCAGTAATTATTCCATCAACTCCTCAAATAACAAGGAATTTAGAATTCCCCCTACTTTAAGAAAGAATTAAAAACCCTCTTAATTTTCTAAGAATGCTAGTTAATAAATATAGGATGAATGTCAGAATAAGAAAACCACGATTTCAATCCCCCAAAATTACTGAGGCAAAAAATCATCTACTAATACTCACTTATGATGTAGTATTGGAGATAGGATAGACTGAAGGAATCAAAGGCTTACGCCTGGGGCTATTGGTTAATTAGAAAGCCTGCCTGTAAAGAAATGAAATCTGGCTGTCACCACTTTCATAAACATTTAAAGCCATCATAATCTTTATTTCTTCCTGATGTGAACAAAGTCATTTAGCCTATCAAATATTCTTGTTACAATTTAAGTCTAAGCAGCATTAAGATCTAACTTTCTTGATTTGCATATATAAGATGCATATATAAGGATGAATTGCATTGCATATATAGGATGAATCTAAACTAAGGCATTGTGAGTGAAAAGAGATCCACAGCAATAATTGTGCCAGGGATGCACGTATAAACAGGCAGGACATTCTTAGACAAACTGGAGTGTGAGGTCCTATTGAATTTAGAGCAAATAAAGTGGGTAAATTAACAAGTTGAGAAACACTAAGAGAAAACAGCAAATTCAACCACTGAATGTCCTTTCTTTTAAAAAAGTGGGGCCAGTGAAGATGTTCAATATTGATTCAGATTCTTGAATCAATAACAAACTACTTGGCTATTAAACTCAAATAGCATGCCGGTTCAAAGAAACCAGATTTAATGGCAAAACAAAGTATCCCCCCAACACCAAAGTGCCAATAACTCTCCACGAATGTCTCTCTGTCACCTCTAATCTGATCATCCTCCCTCTTCCACTCCCTTTTGTTAATCATTTTTCACTACTAACATTATGTTAATCATTTTTCATGATAACATTCTGTTAATCATTTTTGATAATCCAAGATCAAGGTTTATCATTGTTCAATACTGTCTATTCCCTTCTTTTGGGTCTCTCTCTATTCCACAGATGAGTGAGATCTTCTGGAATTTGTCCCTCTCCCTCTGACTTATTTCATTTAATATTATATTCTTCAGTTCCATGCATGTTGCAGTGAACTGCATAATTTCATCTTTTCTTACAGCTGCACAGAACTCCATTGTTATATATACCACAACGTCATCCATTCCTAGTTCATTGGTTTGCTATGTATCAGGATTCTTAAAATGTTAATCTGCTCAAAAGGACACTATAAAATTTTATACATTTCCCTAAATTTAGGCATATTTATAATAGTACAGAATAAGAAATTATACACTTAACAATAATTAACTTTGTAAATTATAATGGACTGAAGCGAGAGCACAGCAGGTAGGGTGTTTGCCTTGCATGTGGCCAACCTGGGTTCGATTCCTCCGTCCCTCTTGGAGAGCCCGGCAGGCTACTGAGAGTATCCCGCCCATACAGCAGAGCCTGGCAAGCTACCCGTGACGTATTCAATATGCCAAAAACAGTAACAAGAAGTCTCACAATGGAGACATTACTGGTGCCCGCTTGAGCAAATTGATGAACAATGGGACGACAGTGCTACAGTAAATTATAATATGTTCATAAAATATGATACTCTGTAGTCTCAAAAATAGTATTTTCAAGTTATCTATAATGATAGGGAAAAATCATAAAAACTTATTGACCAAAGAAAATAGTGGGACCTAAAACTATTATATATAATTATGCTATTATATAGCATAATTCAGGTTTTTTTGTTTGTTTGTTGTGTGGTGTCAAAGACTGAATACAGGGCCTCACACATGTAAGACAACTATTTACCACTGATTCCATTTTTATTATTTCACACACAGACAAGGAAATAGAATGATAGACTAAGAGTGATTACCTCTGGGGTGATTATCACACTCATTTTAAATTTTATTTATTATAATCTAGTTTTGTTTGTTTTGGTTTTGGGATCACTCCTATGGTTATTAGGGGACGATATACAGTGCTGGGGATTCAACCTGGGTCAACTGTGTACAAGGCAAACACCCGCTGCACTATTTCTTCAGCTCTTTTTCTTTTCCATATCAACTTGTCAAATATTTCTAATTATACCATGGATCTTTATTTTTGGTGGGGGCACATCTGGTGTTAGTCAGGGCTTACTCTTGGCTCTACATGCACAGATCACTTTTGGTGGGCTTGGGAGACCCTATGGGACGCCGCAGATAGAAGCCAGGTCAGTTGTGTGCAAGGCAAGTGCCCTACTTGCTGTACTATGGCTCTGCTCTCTGGATCTTTCATTGCTTCAAAAATTCAGGCAAAAATGTAAAAAGATAATTGATTTATGAGTAAATTATTACCTTGTGCTAGTTTCTTTGTGTTGCCATAACAAATTATCATAAAATTGGTACCTTTGAATCACAAATTTATTCTTGCAATTCTAGAGGACAAAGTTAAAAATAAAGGTGTGAGCAGGGTCGGGCCACCCTTTTAAGTCTCTTTAAGGAGCAGCCTTCTTTCCCTTTTCTAGCTCCTTACAACTTTAGGGACTTATTTATTTAATTATAAACCAATTTACCTTGGCTTATAATTTAAAAAAACTCAATCTCTGCATCTGTCTTCACATGGCCTTCACTTTTTCACTTCTTCTTTTCCCTCTTCTATGTCTGTTGTAACACTTGTCTATTATAACCACTTGAGTTGAGGGTCTACTGTTAATCCAGGATGAACTCAGGCCCTTAACTTAATATCATCTGCAAAGACCTTTTCCTGGAAAAAGTTCACAAGTTCCAAGGAGTAATGCATAGATACAGACATAGATATTGGCAACTTTTGGGGAGTAGCCAATCATTCTACTACATAGCTCAAGTCAGTCTTACCTGACTTATGAATGCCAGGTAAATATTTTAGGATGTTTAATTTAGGGTATTTTTTCATTATAGGCAACAGAAATCTAGAAAAAATGGAGGCAATTGCTGATTTATTCAACTTTCCTGGCTTGAATGGCTACAGAATTCAGGACCCAAACACTATAGATAGTACTGTTTTTTATCACTGTCTAAGGCTCTTGATTGATTTGTCTGAAGGTGACCAGATGGTTCATTTGGATTGCTGCATAAAACTCATACCAGTTCTTGTGAAGACTGCTACATTTTCTGAGATTTTTGAGCCAATTAAAAAAATTATTTAATCACTGTGAGATACTTACAAGCTTTCATGTTTGGGTTACAATCACACAATGACCAAACACCCATCCCTCCACCAGTGCACAATCTCCACCACCAATATCCCCGGTATACCCCAACTTTCCCACCCTCCCCCTGCTTCCATGGCAGACAATATATCCCATATTCTTTCTCTATTTTGGGGCATTATGACTTGTAACACAGACACTGAGAGGTTATGTTTGGCCCATTATCTACTTTCGGCACACATCTCCCATCCCAACTGATTCCTCCAGCCATCATTTTCTTAGTGATCCCTTCTCTATTCCAGCTGCCTTCTCCCTCTGCTCATGAGGCAGGCTTTCAGCTATGGGGCAATCCTTCTGGCCCTTGTATCTACTGTCCTTGGGTGTCAGCCTTATGTGGTGTTATTCTATACTCCACAAATGAGTGCAGTCCTTCTATGTCTGTCCCTCTCTTTCTGACTCATTTCACTTAGCATGATACTCTCCATGTCTATCCATTTATGAAAAAATTTCATGACTTAATCCTTCATCTATCCTAAAAGCTGCAGAGTATTCCATTGTGTAGATGTACCAAAGTTTCTTTAACCAGTCATCTGTTCTCAGGCACTTGGGTTGTTTCTAGATTTTGGATTTTGTGAACAGTGCTGCAATGAAGATATAGGTACAGATGTCATTTCTACTGTGTTTTTTTGCATCCTCAGGATATATTCCCAGAAGTGGTATTATGAGGTCATATGGAAGCTCAATTTCTAGTTTTTGAAGGACTGTCCATATTGTTTTCCAGAAAGGCTGGACCAGTCGGCATTCCCACCAAGAGTGAAAGAGCATCCCTTTTCCCCTACATCCACACCAGCACTGATTGCTTTTGTTCTTTTGAATGTGTGCCAGCCTCTGTGGTATGAGATGATATCTCATTGTTGTTTTGATTTGCATCTCCCTGATGACAAGCGATGTGGCCCAAAGCACTTTACAAATTTAATGCTGTCCCTATCAGGATACCCATGACATTTTTCACAGAAATAGACAAAACACTCCTGAAAATCATTTGGAACAATAAATTCCCACAAATAGCTAAAGCAATCCTTGCAAAAAAGAAGTGGGTGGCATCACCTTCCCCAACTTCAAACTCCACTACAAAGCAGTAATAATTAAAACAGCATGGTATTCGGCTAGAAACAGACTTGCAGACCAATGAAACAGAGTTGACTATCCTGTCACAGACCCCCAAATATATGGCCAATTAATCTTTGACAAAGGAGCAAGAAATGTGAAGTGGAACAAGAAAAGCCTCTTCAACAAGTGGTGCTGGGAAATTGGATAACTACATGCAAAAAAATGAACTCTGACCTCTGTCTAATGCTAGGTACAAAAGTTCAGATCAAAGTGGATTAAAGACCTCAATATCAGACATGCATCTATAAGGTACATAGAGGAAAATGTAGCCAGAACTCTCCATGACATTGAAGCTAAAAGCATCTTTAAGGATAAAACAGCACTGACTGTGCAAGTGGAAGCAAACATAAACAAATGGGACTACATCAAACTAAGAAGCTTCTGCACTTCAAAAGAAACAGTGACCAAAATACAGAAAAAAACCCACAGAATGGGAAAGAATATTTACCCAATACCCATCTGATAAGGGATTAATATCCAGGATATACAAGACACTAGTAGAATTGTATAAGGAAAAAACCTCCAACCCCATCAAAAAATGGGGAGAAGAAATGAACAGAAGTTTCCTCAAAAAAGAAATACAGCATTGTATAACTGAGATTTAAACCTGAAAACTTTGTAACTTTCCACATGGTGACTCAATAAAAAAATAAATAAATAAATAAAAAGAAATACAAATGGCCAAAAGGCACATGAGCCAATTTTTAGCATAGCCATTATATGAAAAAAATAAGTCATAAGCCTACGGTTAAATATATCTAAAACAAACATGGTTAGTTTCACCTCTGCCTAGTTATTTATTTATTATTATTATTATTATTATTTTGCTTTTTGGGTCACACCCGGCAGTGCACAGGGATTATTTCTGGCTTTGCACTTAGGAATTACTCCTGGGATGCCAGGAATCAAACCCCGGTCGGCCTTGTGCAAGGCAAATGTCCTACCCACTGTACTATCGCTCCAGCCCCTGCCTAGTTATTTTGCTACATTTTGCTCTATGTTCCTGAGATTATTTACACCTATTGAACCCAATGTCTGTAGTGCAAAGATTGTATAATGATATGCCACCACACATATCTCCCCAGCCTCATGTTTAGTGATATCATATTGGGAATGTGAAATCTCCACGGTGGAAGTATTTACACCAAAGAAACAGGAAAATACCTTAATTATAGCCACTTTAGTTCAGTTTTTGATTGTTGAGTCCTAGTTCTCAGGGCTTATTCATGATTCTGCACTCAAGGATCACTTCCAATGAAACTTAGGGTACCAGGCATGATGCAGGGATTCACACCGGGTTGAGGACATGCAAGGCAAGTGCCTTACCTTTTGTACCATCTTTCTAGCCCTGCTTTGGCTTTTAAAGAATCACTTATTAAACGTTTACCAACTCACCACCACTTTGGCCTCCTCTACATCACAGCTTCTCAGATTCAGGTACAAGAAGCTGACAGTACCTTCTAAAGAGTGAGAGTCACTCTAAATAAATATTTTGCTCACATCTCCATCTCTGATTAAATACCAAGGTTAGTGGAAAATAATTCCCTGTATTTCATCCTTGACCTTAGTTTTGATTCATTTTTTAGTATAGGGGTCACATCCAGTGCTGCTTGGGGGGCAAAACCTATAGTAACCAGGATGGAACTCAGGGTCTTGCAAGTATGTTCTGTACCATTTTAGCCATCTGTCTCTCTGATGCTATGCCCACCCTTGACCATTTATTGGGGATTATGTCTACATGGTCTCTCTCTTGGAGAATGCAGCAAGCTACCAAGAGCATCTTGCCCTCATGGCAGAGCCTGACAAGCTCCCCGTGATGTATTTGATATGTCAAAAACAGTAACAATGATGGGTCTCATTCCCCTGACCCTGAAAGAGCCTCCAATCCGGCACCGCTGGGAAGGATGAGTAAAGAGAGCCAGCTAAAATCTCAGGGCAAGGATGAATGGAAACGTTACTGGCACCCGCTCTAGCAAATCGATGAACAATGGGATGACAGTGATATGGTGATACAGTGATGCCTACATGAAAATCAAGGCTATTACTAGATAAAGGAAGAATGACTACTGGAGAAATTTCAAATAAAGTCCTAATAGCTTGTAAAGCAATTACATAATAGACCCAGTTTAAGCTAACCCCCCTCAGGGCATTCTTCCTTCTTCCTTTTATCTTGCACAAGAGAAAGTGTTTCTGGTAAATAGAGGGGGAGGCCCTGGACCAGGACCACTTCCCCCAGTTGCAAATCTTCCCCTTTGGTGGTATGTCTTCACTCTCTCCTCCAAGTTCTATTTTTCTTTTTTTTACTATTGACTTCCAGCCTAGATAAAGGGAATGCACATTTCTCTATTATGTAGAGAAAGATTTTAAAGGAATTGAAATCATATTTTCCCTATGTGGGAAACAAATAATTACAAAATGATGTGGCATATACTTTCATAGCCATATCTAGAAGTTGTGCTAAGAGCTAGCAGGGGAGGTTTAGGAAAAGCAGAGAGCTCCCCAGAGGACTGAACCGAACTTTGCACACACATAGGAAGTTCCCCATGTGGTAAAAGCAGCTCTAAGAAGACATTCCAAGTAGGCAATATAAGCTTTAGTACAATGAGGACTTTCCATTCCAAGTCGATAATATAAGTTTCAGTATAAGCTTCAGTTATTCTCTTTTATTCCACAATTTTAGACATCTTGGGAAATTTCCCCTCCTTCCCCTTGTAGGCCCAATGCAGAAATCAAAGTTGGGAGTCACAACAGAGCACTGTGTATAGTATAGTACCCTTCTAAAAGGGAATGAAGAACACCCAGGTATTCACCTGAACATGCAAAGAGCCTGGGTCACTGAAATGCCCACAAGTACCTGTGCAAACTCTAGCCTGGACCACAACTTCTGATGAAATTCACTCCTCTTCAAACTTAAGGATTCAAAACAAACACTTTTTTTGTTAGCTTTTCTCTTTGGTTCCAATATTGTATTGCCAGACACTTTTTCTATTTTCATCCCCAGAACAAATATTTTTGAGTCTTTTGAGTCTGGGGACCAAAGCACCATTAATAGTAGTAGTTTTGCTGCATTCTTTCAAGAAGTTCCAACCAATCAACTTACAAATAAATTATTAAGTCCAACTGCTTTTAAGCAACGAGTTTCCTGTAATGCTTCGCACACTTCAGTACTTCAGTGCTAAAGGTTGCTCTGTGTGTGTGTGTGTGTGTGTGTGTGTGTGTGTGTGTGTGTGTGTGTGCTCGAGTTCACAAGTAGAATTCTAAATATAGAAGTGCTGCCAGGTGTTAAATTCTCAGACTGGCCAAGTGTAACCTTTTTTTCTTAAAGCAACAGAATAATTTCTTTGCTTAACATATGTACCTTTATGAGAAAATGAGGTAAAAAAAATGGCTGGGGCAAATAAATAAAATAGAAATGCTGAAAATCTAGAAAGGATATGTATTTTCCCAGTAGAAGAAAATAAGCTATTTTTTTTTTGACAATTAATACAGACTATGGCAAAAAAGTCAAGTACCTCCTTGCTCAGGGAGAAAGAAAAGATCAAACCATCAGACAGATCACCAGGAGGGTGTGATCTGCTGCAAAGCAGACCCAGACACACAGAAATGCACAAAGCACATCAGAGGGGGGTACACAGCCTTTGTGGATGGCAAGTCAAAGCATCGGATAAAGCATATCAGAGGGGGTGGCCTGTGAATTGTTTGCATAGCAAAAGAAGACCAATGGGTTCAATAGTCATTCACTGTACTCTCACCCTCGATTTCTCTCTGCTTACCCTTTACTGCTCTTTATTTAGTCCCTTTATTTCTCTCTCACTTCCTCCAACTAGAGGGGATGACATGCTGTGGTTAGCATTAATGGTCCTGGACCAGAGACATTAATTCAACTATAGCTATTCCCCCCTTTCATAATCATTAACTCAGTGCTAATGATGCAAGATTAATACCTTGTGCACAGATTGTTATGATTAAGCATTTTCTTTCTTTCTTTCTTTCTTTCTTTCTTTCTTTCTTTCTTTCTTTCTTTCTTTCTTTCTTTCTTTCTTTCTTTCTTTCTTTCTTTCTTTCTCTCTTTCTCTCTCTCTCTCTTTCTTTCTTTCTTTCTTTGTTTCTTTCTTTCTTTCTTTCTTTCTTTCTTTCTTTCTTTCTTTCTTTCTTTCTTTCTTTCTTTCTTTCTTTCTTTCTTTCTTTCTTTCTTTCTTTCTTTCTTTCTTTCTTTCTTTTCCTTTTTTCTTTTTGCGTCACACCCAGCAATGCTCAGGGTTTACTCCTGGCTCTGCACTCAGGAATCACTTCTGGAGGAGCTTGGAGGACCATATGGGATGCTGGGAATTGAATCCAGGTCGGCCTCTTCCAAGGCAAATGCCCTACCTGCTGTACTATTGCTCCAGCCCCAAGATTAAGCATTTTCCCTCATAAGCACTAGAGGGTGATTTTTTTTAACAAATTTTATTTACCAAACTTTTTCACAGATCACATGAACTTGATAAACATTGGGTTCATTCTATTATTCTTTGGTGGATGTTGGGCTCCCAATCAATGCTAAGTGGGCCCAAAGGCCCACTGATTCTCAGTCAGAGAAGCTAAGAAAGAGTTCAATATAAAGGCCTACTTGGAGATGTGATGCTGTTAGACTTCTGAAGTTCCAGGGCCACCAGGCCACCCCTGAGTGGCACTTAGGCATCTCCAGAGCTCCAAGTGCAAGTGTGGAGCTGTGCAGAGGGACTATGGGTGCTCCTGTTCTCTCTCCCTGGCCCTACTTATTTTTATCTTCTTATCTTCTTGTATAGTGTCTGGGCCACATGTATGTGAAGCACATGCTTACTTGCTTACTCCCTCACAATCATTTCCCAGGCCTTGAGTACAATTTTCTACATACCTGAATGGTATTTATTTTTTTAGGGGCTTGGGGCCACACCCAGTGGTGCAGAGGCCTTGCACTCAGAAGAGACCCTGTATGGTGCCATATGTGAAGATGGAGATTCAAACGGGTCAGCAGGATACAGGGCAAGCACCTGAAGCCCTATACTAGCTCTCTTGCCTTCCCCCCCCCACCCAATGGCAGGCATTTGAAAAAACAAAGTACTAATAATTATCAAAGTAAACTGCTTTCGTGCCTTTTTGAATAAAGTCCAGTAATGAGCAGGATTGGCCAACTATTTTTGTGGAATCCAGTGCAAAATGAAATGACCTCTTTCATAAAAAAGTATTAAATTATGAAGGACTTCGAAATAACTACCAGGAGCATGAAAGCGAGTGTGTGGCTTTTCTGGATGGCAATCCCAGGGCGATTGCACAGACTCGTGCCCTAGGGCAGGTCTTGCTGCTGGGACTTTAGTCATGAGATTCACACACAGCCGTAGCACCAAGCTCTAGGCTTGGATAAAAAAAAAAAAAAAAGCCCCTGAATTCATATGGAAAATGTAATAATGTGATCTCAAAAAGTGCAAACATCCCGTGGTGGTTTCCAATATACTTCTTGAAAATTCACTTGTTTATAACAACTGACTTAGAACAAACACTGTGATTCGTTACAGCACCTGGGCCAACTGATGAATGGAGTATTTTGGGTGATTGTTTTCAAAATTTGAGAACCCAAGTAAATTTACTCAGAAAGTGCTCAACGTGGAAAGAACTTTGAAGCGAACTCTCCCTTGGGTTGGGAAACATTTGTAGAAAGTCTCTGGAAGGGCTCTGTCTGTGCTGGGAGCCACGATCAGCCTGAGCCATCAAATCAAGTTTATAGCCGAGCACATTTTGCAGAACAAACTTGTTTGGCTCCAACATGTCAAAGTCCAGTCATGTTTCTCTTCCTTGCTTCCTGTGGCTGCACCCAGAAAGCAGGTTCCATTTTTTCCCCATTCATCTCATGGACTAACCCTCCCCAAAACCTCACCAACCTTCACCCCACTCCCATCTCTGAAGTCCCTACCTACATCCACCCTTTCCGCCTCTCAGACATTCTCCCTACCCGCTGTGATAACAGAGTCACTGTTTCATGTCCTTGCTGGAAAACTGGACAGGATGTCAGCTTCCAGAAGCTCCAACATGGGGAGGGACTTGGCTATGCAGGTGGGGAAGGTTCACTATCCCTCTGTCAGTTGCACCAGCCCTAGCACGTTGGCTCACGGGCTCATTCAACTTCATTTCCCGGCAGCACTCACAGCCGCACTCACAACACCAACACTTTCCCTCGGGAGTCCACTCCAGTCCCTCCTAGTCCCACCTGAGCATGAGTGATGCCTGCAGGAGTCTTGCTACTGCAGAGATGGCAGAGTTAAGTGGAACCGCAGACCCTTTTTTATACTACCACAAACTTTTGGCAATCAATTAAATTACAGAACACAAATTTTACGGTTTTCTTTTCTTTGGTGTTTTTTTTGGGGGGTGGGAGGGGTGGGAGTGGGAGATGGGGTTTAGGGAGAGGGCCACACCAGGTGGTGGCCAGGGTTTACTCCTGTCTCTGCACTCAGGGCTCATTTCTGGCAGTGCCCAGCAGATGGGATGTGGTGCCAGGGATCGAAACCAGATTGACTGCATGCAATACAAAGCAAGCACTCCTGCCTGCTGCGCTATTTCTCTGGTTCTAGTTGGGTTATTTTCTAGGGAATAACTGTCTCTACAAGATTGTAAATAAGCTCACTCTTCCTCTGGTTTCCCTTGTTGTCTATCCTTCCCTCCTCTCCCATCAATCTCACAGAAATTTACCTCCCTGTCTCTCAGCTAAAGGGACAGATAAACAAAACCCAGGATGTCCAGAACACTCTCCAGCAAGGAAGAAGAATCATCTCCAAGTAGTGGTAAGAATTTTGATAGAATTCATAAATTGAAAAAATTGGGGCTTCTGTGGCTATGTCAACTGGCAGCAATGCTGTATGCCAACATGTAGAAATTCAAATAATAACTGACATACAAAATTTCCTTTATACTTTACTATTTTTTTAGATATAGATTTATAGACTTGAACCTCACAGTAGACTCTGACAAGATGCTATTATTAGGCCCATTTTACAGAAGAGAGAACCGAGTCACTGAACAGTTCAGTGACTGGTCCACAATGAGTCAATAGGAGAAGTGAAGTTGGGCTTTCTGACCTGCGAGCCTTGTTCTCTCCATTCGCCCCCACAACTGTTGATGGAACTATGTTTTCAGATCAATGCACATGTATTTCTTCTTTTTCCAAATGACCAGAGACAACAGAGAGAGATAGAGAGAGAGAGTCAAGAGCCTAAAGTTCTGAGCTTGAACATCCTCCTGCAGCCAAATTTAGAAGTCACTGACCTTCTTTCAAAATTCTAAGTAGGTTTCAAATCAGGAAAGAAATATGGATTATTTAATAACAGAATCTAGGGCAACTTGGAAGCTACATGGAGAAATATAAACTTGGATCCAACACCTCATTGTGTACACACAAAAAAATCATAGATTCTAAGTGGGTTAAAGATATAAACATGGAAATAAAATCCAAGGGGGGAATTTTTTTAAAAATAAAAGATGAGATCTTTCTTTAAGTATGGCCCAGACATAGAAGCCATAAAAGATTAGATGGGTATATTTGACTGCATACAACAATCTGTATATTTAAAAAGCACTTCCATTTAGTAAGTTAAATAAGAACAAATTGGGACAAGTAGGCACTCCCAGGAAATTAAATGTGTACATGAGTGCTTAATCCCACTTCCTGTAAACGTGCCTGGAAGAGGTAAGAGCATAAAAAAAACCACTTACTGAATTGAAGGGCTTGGCAAGGCAGGCAAAAGAGGTCAATTACATGGTGAGGGATTAAATTAGACTTTCAGTGATAAGCATAATGTACTGTAGTCTGAGGCTCATTTATCATGATGCACATCTCAATCTTAGCTAATTTATTGTGCAATGCTACTTCAACAGAAAAATCATGATAAAAATAATGAATAACATATAAAATATTGCCTGAACAACAGAAATTTGGGGCAAGTATTTATAATAATATTTATGTAGGAAAAGGGCAGTTCTGAAATTTATAAGAAGATTGAAAATAAACCTGCCACATATTCTAGAAAAAAAATAAACAAAAGAGCTACATGAGAATTTACAGAAATAAGTACAGACCTAAATGGATGAGAAGATGTATAAATCACTCACAGACAAGGAAATGAATTCAAAATGCACACTGAGACACCCTTTGCCCCATCAAACTGGCAAGACTGCAGTATTTATTATACATCGGGGATGAAGTGTTCGAGGAAATGGGTCCATTCTTTCTCCCTTGTGACTGATTCGTGTGTGAATCGGTACATCCTTGGTGGAGAACAATTTGAAAGTAGGTAACAAATATAAAAGTGCAAAATGCACACCGAGGAATTAAGCCAATTACCTCTCATCAACAGCAGTCATGAAATTTAGATTTGGCTCTAAACCCCACACTCTTGCAAGGTGACAGGGCTGGAGGACAACTCTGCCAGACTAGCCTCTACTGACGTGCTAGACAAATAATGAAGTCCCATTTGTACAAGCAACACTGTAACTTCCACAATAAACTGGAAGGAGAATGCTTATTATTCCAGCTAAATGTAGAAAATGATTGGCTCAGAGAAGTTAAGTTTCTTGCCCAAAGGCCACACAGCTCCAAAGTGACAGAACCAGTTTCTTTTCCTGCAGCACTGATGCCTCCAGAGATTGCCTCTGTCCAATAGATGCTGACAGCCAGAACCTCAAAATGTCTGTAGGAGGAGGAACCCGGTGTTAGACAAAGCTGATGATTCTCAAAATTTGATGGATGAATCGTGTTACCCTGAGCTGGTCTTTGCAGATGGGAGGAGGCTTCTCACACAAAGAAAAAAAATAGCAAAGCAGAAAATGTGTGTCAGGGTTAAGCAGAAGAGTATTAAAATCTTCGGATACAAAGCTGTCTATTCAGAATTGCTCGCTCCATATCTCCAACAGGACCCTACGAATCACAGACCCTTTAAGATAGAAAATACTGACATCACCTGGTGACAATTGGAACTTCCCATGCAAGAGGATGCAAAACTGCTGGAAGTACCGCTCTGCCATGAGGTGAATTCACCAAACAAGTGCAGGAATTCCCAGGCGAATCGACTGGTCCATGGCTCTACTAAGGGGATTCATTTGGCAGCATTTCTCACGTGGGTGAGTCAGGATTTGCCCTCCAGCTGGTGTATCCCTCTTCTGCCAGCATTCTGGGCCATGCCCAGTGCTGCCCACTGCTGGCCTGTACATCTTAGTTCTTCTCTGCACTACAGAGTGCAGGCGTGTATGCCTACACAGACACATGCAAAAAAATTTACAAGCTCCTGCGTCAGGGCACAAAGGCACTCACCTGACATGTACTGAGGAAACACGGACTTGGATGGGAAGAAGCAATATGAAATAAATTTGTTAAACATCTGTCAAGGGGGCAGGCTGCAAGGGTGGGAGGGAACCTGGGGATATTGGTGGAGGGAAGGGGATACTGATGGTAGGACTGGTGGTGGAACATTTTACGCTTGAAACAACTTTATTATGAGCAACTTTGCTGACAAACATACTTTTTTAAAATTGGATCACTGTGAGATACAGTTACAAAGCATGCTTGAGTTTCAGTCATATAATGATTGAACACTCATCCCTCCACCAGTGTACATTTTCCACCCAGAGTATACTCACCCTTTCCAACCCTCTATGGCAGACACTTTCCTCCATACTCTCTCTCTCTCTCTCTCTCACTCTCTCTCTCTCTCCTTTTGGGCATTATGGTTTGCAATACAGATACTGAGAGGCTATGACATTTGGTCCTTTATCTACTTTCAGCACACATATTCCATCCTGAACGATTCCTCCATCATTGACTTAGTGATCCCTTCCCTATTCCAGCTGCCTTCTTCCCCAGCTCTTGAGACAGGTTTCCAACTCTACAGCCATAATTAAAAAAAATCTCACAAACTTGGTTATTTTGTCTGTAGATGAGCTGTTTTTGCTTTTAGCTAGAATGTGGGAAAAGGCGTCACTGAATCTCAGCTGGTCATTTCAGTGCAATCCAATCATGTGAACTGTCCCATTAGGTAGTACACTTTCTGCTGGAATAATTTCTGGAGATGCAACACTGCAGATGGTAGGTTGGTGTATGGAAAAAGCTGAAAACTACAGTATTAAGGAATACTGTACCCAAAGAGACCCATGTAGCAGAGCTGAAGCTGGCAGTGGGAGTTTGTGGGGGAAAGTTTTTATCCAGTGCCCTGCTTGATGCCACAAGCCAGATGGCATTGGGGGGTGGAGGTGTGGAGTGTTTACAAGTGTGAGTTGTCCAGAATATTGAGTGGAAACCATAGTCATTTCATTTAGCAAATTCAGATATCCAAAAGGATTAGGGAAGCCATCTCTGCCTTTATATCCTTCTAGAGAAAGGACAAAGTGCAGTTAACATGGGACTGTGGAGAAGCTCTAAACCATCAGTTTCTCAATCTTAGTAGCACAGGGAACAATTGAAAACATGTAAAAAAAAAAGAGGCTCAATCCTAGCATCTGTCTGAAATTTAGATTCTACTTGTCTTGATTAAATTTGATCCCTGACATTTAGACATTCAGGTAGCTCTGATAATGTAGCCAACACTGTGAAAAAACAGTAGAGAAAATACCTTTATGTAATACTATATGATACAATAAGAAAACTGAGTTTTGCTTGTGCTTTTGCTTTTGTTTTTTGACCCAGAGGTATAGAGTGAAGTCAAGTGTTGACACCCTGTTTCAGTGTTTATAGGACTTTGGAAGGTATTTTAGCTCATGAGGATGGGGACCTAAAAGTAGTATCAGTGTCTTTATAAGAACAGACCCTAGGAGAGTATCATTCTCTTACTCTCAGAAATGGAAAGAAGATGGCTATCTATAAACCAATAAGAGAACTCTCCCAGCGACCAAATGAAGTGGCACCTTGATCTTGGGCTTCTCTCTCTGGAACAATGAAAGATGAATTTATGATCCTGTGGTATTTTGTTAAAACAAGTCAAACTGACCAGGACACACAATGAGCCCCAGGAGACCCTAACGTAGAGAACTAAGTGACCTTTCTTCTCAGAAATTTGGATTATTCTCCCCCTTACCTCCCCTTTGCCTTCTAAGCTACAAACTTCTTCCTTCAAAATAATTTCTGAGCTTGATTCTAGAGAGATAGTAGTGTCAGAAGGGCATTTGCCTTGTATACAGTCCTCTGTGCAATATCAGGAGTGATTCCTGGGTGCAGAGCCATGAGTGACCCCTGAGCATTGCTGTGTGTGTCTCCAAAACAAACAAAAATCCCCAAATTTCTGGTTTCTCTGCAGCCTTTTTCTAGAAAGCTCAGGCTTACCAGTAGCACGGAGGCTGACTTCCTTTTTACCCCCTGAATTGAATCACATGAGATACACAGTTACAAAGCTGTTACGGTTGGATTTCAGTCATACAGTGTTCAGCTCCCACATACAGTGTACATTTCCCACCATCAATGTACCCAGTTTCCCTCCCGCCACCCTCCTCCTCAGCCTGTTGTCTGGCAGGCTCTCGCTCACTTGCTCACTTTCGCTCTCTCTTTCTCATTTTGGACATTATGATCTGCAGTGCAGATAACTGAGAGGTTATCGTGTTTGTTCCTTTACCTATTTTCCTCATGCATTTCTTATCCAATTATCATCTCCAATTATCTATGAGGTTGACTTCCTTGAGACAAGGTTACCTGCTATCTCATAAAACTCGCAAAGGGAGCCAGGCCTTTTTGACCCCCCATAGCATCTTATTAATTCAAGTAAAAGAGCCTTCATAACTATCATCAAACTATTCCGTATATAGCATAAGCTAAACCACTGTTTTCACAATTCAAAATCATTGAATATAAACATTTTTGAGATTTTTTATCATAACAATTTTTTTAATTTATCTGTTGAAAGTGAGTGACTACTCTCTTCCCTCCAAATTATTCTTTGAGAAACACACATTAACTATATATTCCTCAGAGTTGCTGCACCAAGAGTTGGGTGTCATATCTCAGCTTTTGGTATGCAAACAGTTTGAGATATGCAAACTGTGATTGCATACCTCAGTTCTAAGCAGTTGAACCCCTTTTCCCTCCCAGGTGGAGATAAAAAACCTCTGATTATCTGGAAGAAAATAAGAAGGGGTTCTGATTGTATCTGCAGGAAAGCCAACTTTAGAGAAACGATCTAGCTAGAACACTTGTGGTCCCGAGCATCCTGTTCTGTGACCTGAGAATGTGTTGTCCATAGGTAGAAATAAAAAAGGTGTCTCGATGGAGGCAGAATTAATATTCTAAAGCCCATATTTAGGGATTGTCACTTAATACAAGATTCAAAGAGGTCAAGGATGATCTCCCTGCCCCTCAGAAGCTTAAAACCTAGTGCAAGGACCAGTCATGTCAGTCACATTCACACAAGGAGCAACGGGGCAGATGCCGTTTAGCAAGGTCAGGACCAAAGGTGTGTTCTTAAGACCAGTTCCCAGAAACTAGCTCTGTTCACCATCTTGGTACGGTGAACACTGGGAATGCCCTTGAGACCAGCATCCCTGGGGCAGCGATGGAGGGAGGCCTGGGTGGGGAGAACAACTGATCCATAGTGGACTCGCAACACCTGCTGCACCAACACCCACGAGGTGCTTAAGAGTTGTCACTCCATAAAACAAGTTGGCCTGGCCTGCCTAGCCCCATACTCTCTCAACGATCCATGCAACCTTAGCCCAGGTGGTTCCTTTTGGCTTTGAGCCAGCCCTCCTCGCTCACTCCCCACAGTGAGCGGAAATGAAAGCCTGTGTTTCGGGGGGGTAGGGGGCGGCTGGAGCCTGCACAGCTCAGCTTTAGCAGCTCAGCAGCGGGATCCTGGGGGGACCTCTGTGATGGAAGTTTAGAACAAGAAGAAATAAAAGGCCCCACTCTCAGGGATGAGGGAATTTGAAGTATATTATCAGCAGCCACCTCTGCTTGCTCTTCCTTTCCATTGGGACCCAAGACCATCTCAGACCCCTAGAGGTAACAGTATAATAATGACATCACACCATACCCGAGCTCCCACCGTGTCCTGAGAAGCAACGCAAACGTTCTCTGAACCACAGACATCAAACGCCTCGTAGGTTTGGTGTAGTGCTACAAACATTCTTTATATGTCAATATGAATGCTAGAAATATACCCAGTATACTTAATTTTTAAATTTTTTAAATTTTTTTGCTTTTTGGGTCACACCCGGCGATACACAGGGGTCACTCCTGGCTCATGCACTCAGGAATCACCCCTGGCGGTGCTCAGGGAACCATATGGGATGCTGGGATTCGAACCCGGGTCGGCCGCTTGCAAGGCAAACGCCCTACCTACTGTGCTATCGCTCCAGCCCCTACCTGGTATACTTTAAACTCTGGTTTTGAACCTGCTGTCACCCAAGCCATTGTCTAAAGACTGTGGATGTCGCTCAGACCTGTTTGTGCTTTGCCACTTGTCCTATTGCCCCCAGCCTCCATTCCTGCTCCAGTACTTCCTTCAGGTCTGAGCTCAGCGAGGTGCTCTGATTATCTCAGCTACAGCTGCTGGCCCGGCTCTTGCCTATCCCCTTTCTCTCCCTCCAGACAACTTACCACCCTCCTGCCTCTCTAATTTATTATTACTTTTATTTGTTATCTGTCTGCCTCAAGTAGAGTGCACAACCCTTGAGGGTGCAAGCCCTCTGTGGTGCTCATAGTACATCAAGCAGGGCCTGGAACACAGGCAACCGTAACTATTTGTCAATGAATGGCCTCTAGCCATAGGCCTCCCTCCAATCCTTCCTTGGCGGGATGCTAATCTCCCAAGTCATGGCTTTGGATTTCTGCACCACCGAGATGTCCCTCTTCTAGACTATTGTATGCACCACTCACTGCTAGACAGACTTGCTCCTGCTGTGTCCTGCGTGGAGGTTCTTCATGGCATCCCAGCACAACTTTGGCTTTCAGTGCTCTCAGAGGTCTGGTGCAAACCCACCTGCAGCCATCCTTCATCTGCCCAAATTCTACCCATCTCCCCTGGCTCTGGACAGCCTCCTGCCCCTCTGAGCATTGTCCATGCTTCTTCCCCTCTCCTCTGGATTTCTCCTGTCAATTGTAAGATGGGCAGGTAAATGCCCTCTGTTGTCTATGAAGAACAAGTGTCTGTAGAGTTGGTAAAGCTCTCTGCAAAGCCCGGCATCTTGACAGACGACCGGGGCATCGAAACACCGCATGTTTAGCCTGTTTCTTGTGACATAAATTCCATGTCTCCTGAAGGTAGGAGCTAAAGAATCAAGGCAAATCCCTCACATTACCACTAGTGAAGTTCCAGTGACCCAGATCACAGTGGTGTGTTGGAGCCAGCTGGTTCCCGCTCACAAGAATGAAGATGGAATGAACTGGAACTTTCAAGTCCATCATTAATCATGCTCAGGCTGCCTGTGCCTACCTGATGCCTTTGCTTATTTCCTATTTGTAATCTAGAGGGGACGGAGATGTTTCTGGTTTCCTGATAGACACCGTCAAGCAGGAAGGGAATTTTAAAAGGATCTAGGGATAGAGGTGATGGAACAGCTTGAGGAATAAGGAAGAACGTTCTGTAAGACTATGTGTAAGTTGAATGGAGAGAACTGAGATGTAGATAAAGGTTTGGAAATTGCCTGGTAGGGCCGTGCTGGAAGATCTGTCCCCAAGCGCTCGGGACATGGTTGACCTTGAGTGCCTCCAACCAATGGTGGCAGCAACTTCATCAGGATCTGTCCCTGACTCTGCTCAGATTCTTGTCAGCTGTCCCAGCTCATCTTTGATAACCACACGTCTAGATGATAGGTCTTTTATTGCTTCCTTTGTTTCTCCAAGATTCACCTCATTCTTTACTACCTGGTTACACCATTTTTTAAACATTCAGCCTTTGCTCTCGCACTTTTAACAGCCCCCCCAATCCTTTGAACACAGCACCCCACTGTCCTATTCAAACTCTTCTTATGAGCAAACACCTGGACTCTGTTACCTCCATGCCCCACTTACCCACCATCTTCTGCACAGCTGTACTCTAACAATTATCTTTTCAAAACATAGGTAAGATTGTTTATTAAAAAAATTGTCTTCCCAAGGAAAGTAGATACAAGGGCCAGGGGGATTGCCCCATAGCTGGAGCGGAGAGGAGAAGGCAGATGGAATAGAGAAGGGATCACTAAGAAAACGATGGCTGGAGGAACCAGTTGGGATGGGAGATGCATGCCAAAAGTAGATGATGGGCCAAACATGATGACCTCTCAGTGTCTGTGTTGCAAGTCATAATGCCCAAAAGAAGAGAGAGAGAGTATGGGGAATATTGTCTGCCATAGAGGCAGGGGAGGGTGGGAAAGCGGGGGTTTGCCCGGGATATTGGTGGTGGGAATGTGCACTGGTAGAGGGATGGGTGTTTGATCACTGTGAGATTGTTAAACCAAACGTGAAAGCTTGTAACTACCTCACAGTGATTCAATAAAATTTAAAAAATGTCTTTAGGGCCAGGAATATTTCTCCATAGTTGGAAGCCTGTCTCATGAGCTGGGGGAGAAGATAGCTGGAATACAGAAGGGACCACTAAGTCAATAACGGTTGGAGGAATCGTTCGGGATTGGAGATGTGTGTTGAGAGTAGATAAAGGACCAAGCGTGATAGCCTCTCAGTATCTATATTACAAACCATAATACACAAGAGTAGAGAAAGAGAGAGTATAGGGGAAATTGTCTGCCATAGAGGTGGAGGGGGTGTGTGTGGAAAGGGGGTCTGGATACTGCGGACATTGGTGGTAGAGAATGTGCACTGGTGGAGAGATGGGTGTTCGATCATTGTATGACTGAAACTCAAACATGAAAGCTTTGTAACTGTATCTCATGGTGATTCAATAAAAAAATTGTCTTTGGGGCTGGAGAAGTAACATAGAGGAGTAGGAGCTTTGCTTTGCACACGATTAACTTAGGTGGCCATCCTGGCACCACATACAGTCCTCGGAACACTGCCAGGAGTGACTCTGAACAAGAGCCAAAAATAAGCCTTGAGCACAGTGAAGATTGTGCACCAAAGGACAAACAACAACACCAACCCCCACCCCCGAAATCAACAACAACAAAAACACCTAAATGAAATAATAAAACACATTTAACAATTTAAAAGAATTATGTTTTTATACGTGTATCAGGTTCTTTTCCCCTTAAATTTTTGAAGTAACACTGCATTCTACCAGTATGTGAGTTTCAGGTACGTCATTGTAAATCAAATGAATTTTCTTGGAAAGACTGGAAGTCATGAATAGGCTTCTGTTTCCATCCATATCCTTGTTCTTGCCATCATTTCTCACCCTGTGAACCAAAGTGACAACTCCAAAAGGAGTTCTTGTGTACTTCTTAGTGTCAAGGAGCTGCAGCTACAGATTGCTCCTAATGGCACGAAGCACATTCTCTGAGATTTCTGTCACGCGAGAGAATCTACAGGTTCTCTTGGGAGGCGCTTCTCAGCCCCAGAACACAGCGGCTGCCAAGAAACAAACACAGCTGTGCAGGCAGCAGAGGAAGCTGGTGCTGGGTGAAAACCAAACCAAAACAGAACTCCGCCCGCACCCGGAGGATGGCACGGTTCCCAGATCCGCAGCTTGAACGGAGGAGATGAGACCAGATATTTGATATAAAAAAAAAAGAAAGAAAGAAAAAGAAAACTGCCGGAAGCAGAAGTTTTCTTTCTCAAACTGACTTCTCCTAATGCTCATAAACAGAACGGGAGGATGCCAGGGGTAAAAAATAGTGCTGAGTGGTAGGAAAGACCTCTCTTCCCAGCCTCTCCCCAGCCAGGGGAACCTTACACCCCTTCCCTTCACTCCTGCCCTATACACTAGCATTCAGATAACAATCGGGCCGATGCCAAGTTTAACTCAAAATGGAAACAGGTCAATGTCAGATGAAGAAGAGCAGCAATGGTGCAGGGCTTGACAGAAGTGCTTTTCGCTCTCTCATAGCTGGCCTCACCCCTACCAGGGGCATTCTGTGTCTACAGACAAGGAGGGTGGGGGGAAATGAGAGGGAGAGGTGGTCTCTCCCTGCTGGTGGGTCCAGCAGGTTTGTTCATGTTCTCTTGGTTGTCACTTACAGGGCAAAAAAGTCATCATCGTGATTGCTGCTTTGCTTAACAGAAGCAAGAGTCCCCAGGTTAAGGAACTTGACCCAGATCCTGCACCTGTGACTGTGTGAGGGGAGGCTAGCAAGTGGTTAGCGGGTTCTGTGCATGTGTAGCTGACAACACTTGCAGTTGTGTTCAGCAAGGTAATCTGAGTGTTCACAAAGCAAACAAATATAGACAAATTTGGAACGGACACACTGGGTTACACTTTTGCAGGCTTTAGCATTCAGACACACATGATATAAAGTCCAGCTTCCTGCTACTTAATTCACGATAAAACTCTGTGTTTTGCCTGGCACACATCAGAAGCTGTGCTGGGAATCATTTTAGGGACACTTCCAGGCACATGGAGATCCCAAGAATGCTCTTGAGTGGCCCTGACACGCTTTTGGAAGTGTCCAGGGAAAGCCAAAAAGTTAATGGAAGTGCTCTGGGAGACATTTGTCAAGTGTGTGGGTCTCTGGGAAGGAATGAGAACTGTTATAATAACAATGAATATTTCTGAGCACTGGTTGACTGCCAGCATTCTGAATACTTATTTAGTACTCATCAATACCTCAAGATAAAAAACCACTATTACCCTTATTGAACAGATAAGGGAATAAAAGCAGGAGAGATATTGAAACTTGCCTAAGGTCACACAGCGCACAGATATCTGGGGATGGAAATCAGGTCCCTGGCTCCCTAACAATGGAATTATAGTGACTCAGATTGAGAGACATTTAGTCATGAACTTGTAAGGTAGAAAGGGGAATCAGGGCAGAAAGTTCATAGTATAATGATCCAAATTGCAAAAAAAGAGCATAATAATAATAATAATAATAATAATAATCACTGTCATCCCGTTGCTCATCAATTTGTTCGAGCGGGCACCAGTAATGTCTCTCATTGAGAGACTTATTGTTACTGTTTTTGGCATATACAATATGCACGGATAGCTTGCCAGGCTCTGCCACGTGGGCTCGATACTCTCGGTAGCTTGCCGGGCTCTCCGAGAGGGGCAGGGGAATAGAACTTGTGTTGACCGCATGAATGGCGAATGCCCAACCGCTGTGCTATCGCTCCAGCCCCAATAATAATAATAATAATAATAATAATAATAATAATAATAATAATAAAGGGCCAGGGAGCTAGTAGAGTGGGTAAGGTAGTTGCCTTGAACATGGCTGGTCTCAATTTAATTCTGGCGCCATTAGTACCACCCTAAACACAGGAGCAAACCCTGCACACAGAACCAGGAGTAAGCCCCGAGGACCACAGGGTTTGGCTTCACAACCAAACAATGAAAACTAGTAATATCAACTTACCTTTGACTTCCAGTTTATTCTACAGCACTTGTTGGTGCCTCTGTACTTTTGTGATGTGTGAGTATGACCTGTGGCCCTGTTAGGTGTGACTGTGGCCCACGGCCATTAGGTGTGACTATGGCCCATGGCTGTTAGGTGTGACTATGGCCCATGGCCGTTAGGTGTGACTATGGCCCATGGCCGTTAGGTGTGACTATGGCCCATGGCCGTTAGGTGTGACTATGACCCATGGCCGTTAGGTGTGACTATGGCCCATGGCCGTTAGGTGTGACTATGGCCCATGGCCGTTAGGTGTGACTATGGCCCATGGCCGTTAGGTGTGACTATGGCCCATGGCCGTTAGGTGTGACTATGGCCCATGGCCGTTAGGTGTGACTATGACCCATGGCCGTTAGGTGTGACTATGGCCCATGGCCGTTAGGTGTGACTATGGCCCATGGCCGTTAGGTGTGACTATGGCCCATGGCCATTAGGTGTGACTATGGCCCATGGCCGTTAGGTGTGACTATGGCCCATGGCCGTTAGGTGTGACTATGGCCCATGGCCGTTAGGTGTGACTATGGCCCATGGCCGTTAGGTGTGACTATGGCCCATGGCCGTTAGGTGTGACTATGGCCCATGGCCGTTAGGTGTGACTATGGCCCATGGCCGTTAGGTGTGACTATGGCCCATGGCCGTTAGGTGTGACTATGGCCCATGGCCGTTAGGTGTGACTATGGCCCATGGCCGTTAGGTGTGACTATGGCCCATGGCCGTTAGGTGTGACTATGACCCATGGCTGTTAGGTGTGACTATGGTCCATGGCTGTTAGGTGTTATGGACCATGGCCCAGCAGAACTATAATCTAACAGCGGCAGACACAGAGGGCTTCAGTCTCAGAATGCTGTCCACTAATGGGCAAGAAGGCATGAAGGCCGAGCTGTAAAGAGATCTCACCCCAATTTGGGACAGCATTTGGGCACTTTATGAAGACCATCCCCCTCCATCTGCTGCTGAAAAAGAGGGCCAGCTGACTTCGGGATTTTTAAGAGGGCCCAGCTCCCGTTTGACCCCAGGGTAATCCCGACATTTTGGAATTCTGAGAAGGCCCGAGGATGACCTGGCCACTGTCCAACGTGGGCTGTGTCCAGAAACTCCTTGTCCAGGAAGTTTCCACAGTCACCAGCCAGCACTTAGCCTGATTCTGGGGAGATTTTTTTTCCCCTCAGGAAAATCCCAGCAGAGCAGTTCAGAGCTCTGAGAAGGTCATGCTCCTGGTGCATGTTGGAACCTCGAAAGGGAACGATGAAGCTCCATCTCATTGTGCAAAAGCAAAACTCACTAAGACCCTGAAAGTAGCAACAAGCAGAGGGAAGCCGCGCAGGGTCTCTCTAGCGCCCCCTCCTGGCAGTCGATAAAGTGCTCCTGGCAGCACTTAGCACAGCCCAGCCCCAACCTCATGGATCAGATCCTAGACAGACATGGAGGGAAAATACCGTAGTAGTCATCTGGTATCCTCACATTCACATTTCTGTTGGTAACCTTCTCAACACAGGCAATTCAAGGAAATTTGGTGGAAACTTTGGTTAATACAATATCGGGATGACTTCATAGACTTATGAAACATTGCTATGATTCTGATTGAACTGAGCTCCTGCTAAAAGCAAAACATTTAAATTCCCACCTACTGATACTTCTCTAAAGTGCTTCCTCCCCACCAGGCACTGTGCTTGGCAGCTTCCAAGACTTGTCTCCAGCAGTTCTCATTTTTCAGATGGGGCATCTCAGGCTTGGAGAAGTAAATGGAGATGATTTTATTTGATGTCAAGGGGTCAGCTCTCTTTCTCTGTCTTTTTATGGGGAGCTGAAGGAGGGTAATGCCCGGTGGTTCTCAGGTGCTACTCCCGTACAAAGCATGCGCTCAACTCTTGAGCTATTTCTCTGGCCCCCACAGTGCAGGTTTTCTGGGCCTCATCTCATCCCTTTACTATTTAGGTGCCACACTGGCTTCTGCGCTTGCCATGCATGCATCACCCTGGAATTGAACTCAACAACCCTAGACATTTTATTTTTTTTAATAGAACCACCGTGAGAAAAGTTACAAAACTTTCAGGTTTAAGTTTCAGTCATACAATGATCAAACACCCATCCCTTCACCAGTGCACATGTTCCACCACCAAGAACCCCAGCATACCTCCCATCCCACCCCCACCCTGCCTGTGTGGCTGATGGTTTTCACTTTGCTCTCTTCTTTACTTTGATTACATTCAATGTTTTGACATAAAACTCACTATTATTATTTGGAATTTCCCCCCAACAATCAGGACTGCCGAAAAGGCATAATTTGATAATGTTTTCTATTGCTGATAATGAACAGCACGTGACATTTTCCCTAGACATTTTCCAGAATCTTTTACCTATGTCATATAGCAGGACTACTAGGTAGTCAAGAATGCAATCATACTTAAAGCAACTGCAAGCCAAACCATGTGGGCCACCTCATCCTTCACGGCTGCAGGTTTTGATTTTGAGCACAGAACAACAGCAAAGCTGTGTTAAAGGTCCTTCCCAGGTGCCTGAATCCCTGCTGCAACCTTTCGATAAAGTTGGTCAGACTCTGCTTGAATACTTTTAGCATCTTTTTAGTTGTTGTTTTGGAGCCACACCCAGCGGTGCTCAGGGCTTACTCCTGGCTCTATTCTCCTGTGGTGCCTGGGATCAGACATGGATAAACTGTCTGCAAGGTAAGTGCCCTGCTCACTGTATTTCCAGACCCGCCTCACTCTGCTTTTTTAAGGATTCTAATTAATAAAAAGTTCTTACTTGTGGAGACCTAAAATCAATTAAGTTCAAGTTCCCTTCAAGTTCCATCTGAAAATATTTGTATCTTTCTTCAGCCACAGTCAGAGGCAGTTGCAACAGCAAACATTACTGGGGTGGTCATGAGAAGCAATGTGCTTTTAGAAATAACAGAAGTCTCTAGTGATATGGGAGAGGAGATGAGGAGAACTCAGAATTGACACTGGGACAAAGTCCTGGCTAAATCACTTCCTACTTACACCATGAGTTATCTTATCTCTGTGACCTGAGCAAGTGTTTTGCAGAATGGGTTGCTAGCACCCACCAGACTGCAGTGCCATAAGGATTCAGTAAGGCTGTGGGGATTTGTCACAAGGTAAATGTTCAGGAAATAAGGACTATGTAGTGTATTGATGAGAGACACTAATTTTATTTTGCACATTGAGTCACAAATATGTCTTTTTTTTTTAACTTTTGGGCCACACCCAGCAATGCCTAGGAGTTACTCCTGGCTTTGCACTCGGGAATTACTCCTTGTGGTGCTTGGGGGACCATATGGGATACTGGGAATTGAACCCGGGTTGGCTGTGTGCAAGGCAAACGCCCTACCCACTGTGCTATCGCTCCAGCCCCAATATGTCTTTTTAAAGGGAATAATTTTCATCTAAAAATGATCTCATCCTCCCCCCAAAAGATGGATTTTGAGGTTACATGACGGACTATTCTCCAGGCAGTCTTGGTCTATTGAAGAAACTAAGCTGTAAAGCCTGTGGAACCCAAAGACCTGAGTTCAAGATTTGGCTCTGCCCCTGATTCTGTTATTCTGAGTCAAAGGTCTGAGTCTTACTTTTCTTGGGTATAAAATGCACCAGCATAGCTAGAAGGTTCACTAGGAATACTATGGAGCAATATAGGCAACAGATTAGAGCACAGAGTCGCATGGATACATCTGAAAAATAGTTTTGAGTGAGAAGAGCATAAGAGTGAGGAGATAATGAGAAACACAGCAATGGCATTTATGTAAGATCAAAGCAACCACACAACTTATAACATCCCGGCATACTACAGAAATGTAACGTATCGTAAAAGAGGAGGAGAAGGCAGGGGAGTTGGGGGGTTAAAAAGTGATCAAAACTAAAGACAAAAGGGGACTCAAACTTATAATCAATAATGCTATCACTGATAGATTATGCAAAAGAGAGCAAGAGTTAACTACCTGATGCTATGTTGGAGCAAAGAATGGAACAGAGATTAAAAAAAAAAATCCCCATTTGCTCTTCAGCAGGAAGTCTGGCTCTAGTCTCAGACTCTGCCCCAGGAGCTGACATCAGAGCTCTTTATAAAGGAGGGGCAGGTCCCCCTAACTTCCAGAGGCCACAGCCAGAACCAGCAGCAACCTCTTCCCATGGACCCACTGTGCATGGCCCACCCAGGCCCTCGGAAGAAGCAGCCCAGAAAGATGAAACCCTCCATGGCCTCCCGACCTTATGACATCAAGTTTCGAGATTTGGTCCTCTTCATTTTGGAGAAGAAAATGGGAGCCACACGGAGAACCTTCCTCATGGAGCTGGCTCGGAGGAAAGGGTTCCAGGTGGAAGATGAGCTCAGGTAGGACTTCACTCATGCCACTGTTCGAGCAAGCAGGGCTTTTGCCAACAACTTGTTTGGAAATGAAGGAATTGTGTTTTCTTCCACATACAGAAGAGATAATGTTCTCGTGGGGGGCGGGAAGAATGAGTTTGAAATCAAAGAATAAAAAATAATTTGGGGGGGATTTGGGGGCACACCTGGCGATTACTCAGGGGTTACTCTTAGTCTGCACTCAGGAATCATCACTCCTGGCCATGCTCAGAGGACCATATGGGGTGCTAGGAACAAACCCAGGTTGGCTGCTTTAAAGCATCCAACTCATTGTACTATTTCTCCAGCTACTCAAAAAACAAATTTGCTAAGTAGAGACTAGATGCCACTATATTGGAACTCATTGGAATAAAAACCTAAGATAAAAAGGTTTTTCAGTTTAGTTTTTTTTTAACATTTCCCTCTTATGGTTATGAGGTATCTAGGGAGGATAGTCAAACCTGGTTGGAAGATTGAATGCTGAAACCATCTAATTTTGTTTGTGACTAATTTGAATGCTACTGAGTTTAAGCAAGACACTGTAGAGTGTGTGGTTTGCTTGCCTGGCTCTGAAGCTAAAGCTGAGGTGATCAATGTTTCTGTGGCTGATTGACTGCAGCGGACTCCACATGGGCACCTCGACCCTTTTCCGAAGAGCATCCTGGGTATGGTTTGTTGGGAGAGAGAAACTAGGTAAAGAATCAGGGATATCTCTGTCTGGGGGTGACAGAAACACAACTGACAAAAAGGAGGTCTGGGTCCTGATAGACAATAGTTGAAGCAACCACATGAACCCCTCTGCCTGTTAAGTCACACACCGGGAAGTGGATCTTCTGTTACTTAAGCTCTTGACCTACACATACTCATTCACATTCAACGTATGGAAGAAACAACTAAATAAAACCAAGAAACAAATGGTGTTAGACCTTGACATAAAGAAAAGTTCTGGGTGTGTGTGTGTAGTGTAGGGGGCTTGCAGTGAATAATGATGATGTATGAGATTGATTATTCCAGGAGAAATGGAACGCTGCTTTTCTTAAAAAGAAAAACCATAAGGATTCTATGTGAAAATAAATTTTTAATTTAGAACATCTTTACTGGGGAGTCAGAGAGAGAGCTCAGCTGGCTGGAGTGCACACTTGGCATACGGGAGACCTGGCTTTGATACCAAGCCCTCATGACTCCTCAGCATCTCTGAAACTGACTCCAGCATCACACAGGGGTAGCGGCCAAGCACTGCTGGGTATGGCCCCAACCCCAACCCCCTGCAAGAGTTTTGCTATTTAAAAATAAAACTGAGAAGCACCTCCTATTGGAAATAAAAGCATTTCAAATTGCTAAAGACATATGGTAAATCAGTACAGTCATCTTCACAACAGCCACACAACTCCCATGGAAAGGCATTGCCTCAGAAACAGGTTTCTCTTTTGCTAAAATACTCCATTTGGAAAGGATCAGATTTCCCACAGTCTCTCTCCCATATGATTTCTTTTTACACATTCTCTACAATCTCTTTCTCCCACCCTCCATCTTTAAAAAAAAAATGACAAAACCCTTCGATCTCATTTGGGTTGCTAATGATATTGGGGGCTTCACATCCTCTCTTGTAAGCTAAAATTTTGTCTGCCTAATCTTACAGAATTATATAAAGCAATAAGGGAGTTGGGAGGGGCAAAGATAGCAAAAGCTTTAGCAAGTATGAAACTACCTTCTTTGGTAGAAAACGTTGGCAGGGGCCAGGCAGAAAGGTGAGAGTCAGATGATTAAGATGCCACTTACGTAGGAGCTCTTTGTTGAAAAGTCCACACTTCCCGAAAGGGCTAATGGCTGAGTTGTAGGCACAGCTCTGAATAGGCACATGGTGGCCGAGACGGGGAGATAACGGAAGATGTTTCTTTATTTTGGCTGGAGCACCAAAGAGGCAGCTCTGTGCCCCAGATGCCCGCTGCCAGGAACCAAGGCCAGCTGCTCAGGCTGCAGAGGAAACTGGTGCCTGGTGAGCCAACTGCTGTGTTCATTGATAGTGGCCAAGTTCCCAGGCTGGCAGCTCAGAAGTCACATTAAACACAAAAGGGTTCTATGGCACAAAAATAAACCACAGGAAGTAGAAGTGCTAGCCTTTAAACAGAATTTCTGTACATAGACAGATAGACTTTAATTGGAAAGGATGGCAGAGAAGAGAGTGGAGGAAACCTCCAGATAGAAATCTAGGGGGCCTCAGTTTCTGGCTCTGAACTTTCCAAGCCAGGTGGTCCAGGGAAAGACCCTTCTTTGTCCCTTCTGACCTTGATTTCCCGATAAGTGAGTGGTCTTGTCTATATGGGGCATGAGCCCAGTGAGATGCTGGATTGGCAATGTGTATTGAGAAATTCAAACAGGTACAAGTATGTAGAGTGTGATCCTGTTCTTGCTATTTGTTTGGATCCACTGACCTTCACAAGCAAGCTCCAAGGAGAGGCTTCTCCCTCACAATGTTAACTAACCCCAGGGATATAGACAAATTGGAAAAGACAGGAAGGAAACTTATCAAATATTCTAAATGGGTATGGGGAAGCAGTACAGAAGGATTATAACTACTTTTGCTTTCTGTGTTTCCCCAATAAGCAGATATATTTTAAAATCAAAATAAAGAGAACCGGTTTTTAAAAGAGAGGATGCTTTTTGACACCAAAGTTTATACCTTATAATATAGAGATTCAAAGAAAGAAGAGTTAAGAGGAAACATTGCTCTGAGACCAGGCAATAGTCTCCATTGTTTCTATCTTATTCTTTGGCCGAGGAGGATTAAAATGTGAGTGAAAACCCCAAGTCCTGCTGTGCTGGCCCATATACACAGCTGAGAAGGGGTATATCTGTGGGAACTTTCTGAAGAACCATCTCCTTCCCTAGCATATGCACACAGGGCCTTTAGATATATATTTAAATCCCTCTTCATTAATATTTATGTTATATTGAATGTGCCATATGAAACTGGTTCTTAAAATATAAATCAGACTTCTCAAATCCTTAGCATATTTGTGAAAAGGACACTGAAATTTGCCCCAAAATCAGCATCCTAAATTTTTTTTTTTTTGCTTTTTGGGTCACACCTGGCTCTGTACAGGGGTAACTCCTGGCTCTGCACTCAGAAATTACTCCTGGCGGCGCTTGGGGGACCATACGGGATGCTGGAATCGGAACCCGGGTCGGCTGTGTGCAAGGCAAACACTCTTCCCTCTCTGCTATTTGCTCCAGCCCCCAGCATCCTAAATTTTAGAGCAACTTTATAATCTTTTTTTTTTTTTGCTTTTTGGGTCACACCCTGCGATGCTCAGGGGTTCCTCCTGGCTCTGCACTCAGGGATTACTCCTGGTGGTTCTTGGGGGGATGCTGAGGGTCGAACCCAGGTTGACACTGCATGCAAGGCAAATGCCCTACCCCCTATACTATCGCTCCAGCCCAACAACTTTATAATCTTTAAGTCACCTAAGATGAGCTAGAGAGGATAATAATGTAGTGCTTGTCATCTTCTTCCATCCTGGGTTGCAGGATTGGAGCTGCTTTACAACTTTACCTATCACCAGCTCCCCTCTCTTCTATGAGCATAAGCCAAGAGAAGATGTAAGTCATGACTGAGTCTTGGGGACCAGAGAGATGGGACAGTGGGTAGGGTGTTTGCTTTGCATGTGGCCAATCCTGGCACCACAGATAGTCTTCCAAGCCCCTCTACGAGTGGAACCTGAGTGCAGAGCACACACCTGAGCACAGCCACGTGTGTGCTGCACAAACAGTCTCTGTATCTTGATCTAAATCATTGACTTAAAGAAGAAAGGCATGTAGATAGGAGGGGTGAGTTTCCAAGACTTACACCACCCAACAGTTTAAAATGTGCACATTCAATTCACTTGCTACAGTAGTAGAAATACACTAGTTGATAGTATTGCCTTGCCTAGAGCATGTATCATTTGTTTACAGGGGTACTACTGGAAGCATTGTTCCACTGGTACCATTGGAAAACATTGTCTTCAATGAAAGTAACATTACGGCATCACAAATGAAGAGTTTTGTTTGTACCATTCTGCATATTTGTCAGGTTCTATACACAACAAAATTGAAGATTGAGTTCTGCAAGCATGGACTTTACAAATGGATTGAGATGGCAGGAATTGTACCCTTGCTCTCAGCTAGAATTTTAAGATGCCATAATATATTTTCCAAGTATGTGATGGTCCTTTTTTTTTCAACTAACATTTTCTTATCTGATCATTTTCTTTCAGCATTTTTGGGTTGATCTGACTTAATTTTATCTAACTCTCCTGCCCCTACTTTTTATGCATTCACTATGTGATATTTGAAATATGTGTTCTACCTCTCTCCTGATCCCAAAATGATTATTTCCGAAGCCTCAGGAAATCTTATGGTAGTCACTAGAATATTGATAATGGCTCTTTCTTTGACCTGATGCTCACATAATGTTTAGCGTCTTAAGAGCACATCTTTAGAATTCCCCTAGCACAGTCTACCCTGTCCACTATCCACTGAAGAAGATTCCTCAGTAAAATCATGTAATTTGTTGCAACATGGATGTAACTGGAGAACATGTTAAGGGGAGTGAGTCAAACGTAGGACAAATACCAGATGATTTAATTTATCTGTAGCGTATAGAATAATAGGACAAGGGAATGTAAGATATCAAAGGAGGAATGCCTAGACTGCCCTTGACACTAGATTATAGATTCACCGTCACTGTATCACTGTCATCCTGTTGTTCATTGATTTGCTCGAGCAGGCACCAGTAATGTCTCCATTTCGAGACTTGTTTTTACTGTTTTTAGCATATCGAATATACCACGGGTATCTTTCCAGGCTCTGCTGTGTGGGTGAGATACTCTCAGTAGTTTGCCAGGCTCTTCTAGAGGGGCGAAGGAATCAAACCTGGGTGGGCCGCGTGCAAGGCAAATGCCCTACCACTGTGCTATCACTCCAGCCCAGATTATAGATTACAGATAAAGAAAGGGAAGGAGATCTAGCGGAGGGTAAGAAAAGGCAGAGGGAGGAATGGGGTAGGGTCATCAGTGATATAGAAGTGTAGTGTATGAATATCTAAACTACAGAGCCAACAACACTGAAAGCAGGAGAACCAACTACAACAACCAAACAAAAATGTGTCTATCAAGGAGATAGACTTTGGGGTGGGAAAGAACCTGGGGACAGTGGAAGAAGGAGTTGACACTGGTTGTAAAATTGATGCTGGTGCCGAAAGCAGATAATGGACCAAACATGATGATCTCTCAGTGTCTGTGTTGCAAGATATAATGCCCAAAAGTAGAGAGAGAGTATGGGGAATATTGTTTGCCTTAGAGGCAGGGGGAGGTGGGAAAGGGGGTGTATACCTGGGATATTGGTGGTGGGGAATGTGCACTGGTGGAGGGATGGGTGTTTGATCATTGTGAGATTGTAACCCAAACATGAAAGCTTGTAACTATCTCACAGTGATTCAATAAAATTTAAAAAATTCAAAAAAAATTGGTGCTGGAACATAGATTTTCTGAAATTCAGCTATGAGTAATTTTGTAAATCACAATGTCTAGAGTAGTTAGAACTGATAAGTCTCATTTCTTTTTGGATACTTTACTATTTTGACTTCAACAATGTTCCATCCTTTCAAATTTGTGGTATCTTAAAATATTAAAAGTCAGTGTTACAGAGGTGGGGTGGGGTGGGGTGGGGTGGGGGGATGGGATTGGGGGGTGGGAGGGATACTGGGTTCATTGTTGGTGGAGAATGGACACTGGTGGAGGGATGGGCTCCCTAACACTGCATGAGGGGAAAACAAGCACTAAATGTTTGAATCTGTAACTGTACCCTCACTGTGACTCATTAATTAAAAAATTAAAAAAATAAAAGTCAGTGTTAAAAAATAAAACATGAGATGAAAAAAGTTTCTTACTCTAGTACATAATGTTAAATGGGCTCATTTCCAGGCCCCTTCCAGGCCATTGTCACTATTTTCTCATTAGGTCTTTTTCTCCCAACCTTGGATGACTTCTCCCTACACCTCAGTGCTTCTAAGACAGAAGCCCCAGAGGTGGTCTACCGAACCTGTGGGTATGATTCCTGCTCAGGTCCTGATACCCCACAGGTCTCCCCACAGGTCTCCCACCTGACTGTGCTCTTCTCTCGAATCCAGTTACCCATTTCCCTGACTCCACATGGGCAGGATCATGGGATACACCCACACCCCAGCCCTGGTACTTTGATGATTCTCTTAAAACATAGTACACTTTGGGAATTGCTCAAAGAATGATTTATCTCATGAATATGAAACTAGCCAAATAAATGTGAGATTGACAAGAGTATTGTTGGTAATCAAGTATTTTTTACCAAGTACCAATATCACTTTTGCAATCAACAAAACAGCTAAGACCTTTTTTTATAAATTCAAGAGCATGCAACATAAATTATGGTCATGCTCTGGCCCAAATTACTTTAAGACTATGTCAAAGTCTGTGAGCTTTACTGAAAATGTTCATAATTCCATCTAAGAGAAAGCCAAAAGTTAAGGCAAGATCCTGTCAGTCTTAAATGTATTAGGGCTGGAAATAGAAACTTGTTCTACTCGTTTTAATATGAGTGAGATAAAACTGAGTTACACTTCTTGAATTTTTTAGTTTCAGGTAGTCCGAAAAAAATCAGTAGCTAAGGGAAATTGGCAGGAGGGTTTTTATTTTAAAATAGTAAACAGCTCTATAGTTTACTATAAATAATTATTAAATGCCATTAGTGGTAGGGCGTTTGCCTTGCATGCCACTGACCCGGGTTCAATTCCTCTGTCCCTCTCAGAGGGCCCCACGAGCTACCGAGAGTATCTCGCCCGCACTGCAGAGCCTACCCATGGTGTATTCAATATGCCAAAAACAGTAACAAGTCTCACAATGGAGATGTTACTGGTGCCCACTCGAGCAAATCAATGAACAAGGGGACAACAGTGCGACAGTGCTACAGTGCTATTTACAAAGAATCAAGAATGACTTCCTCAGGGATAGAAAATTCTTTTGAAAAAGTTTAAAACTTACAAAGAAAATTCTTTTAAAAAATATATGTATTTTTAAATGTGGGGCTTTGGGGCCACACCCAGCAGTGCTCAGGGACTATTTCTTCTCAGGAGTGACCTCTGGCAATGCTTGAGAGACCATATGTGGTGCTGGGGATTTGAACCCGAGTCAGCTGCACATTAGGCAAGCACCTTACCTCCCATACTATCCTTCTGGCCCAGAAAGACCTTTTAACGGTGGATGAAACCCATGAGGGCCCAAGAAGTCAGAAGTGGGTCAAGTTGTCTTAAATAAAGAAGGATGACTTCCTCTTATCCTCCTGGAGAGTTTTTTCTCACTAGACTAAAAAACAGGATCAAGCAGAAACAGAAAGCCAGGAAGGGCTGGATTCTGGTATCAGAGAGGAAGATCAATAGTGAGATCTGAGAGTGGGTTCCATAACTCTGGGCTTTCTGCAAGCCTCATTCATGGGTCTTAGATTACCTTCTATCATATTTTATTATTGTCAATGTCTTTCTTTTAATTATACCTGAGCTGAATTATGAAATAGACATTTAGCCTTGTCTAGGAAATTCTATCCATAAAGCTTAAATGCTTAATTAAAAATTATAAAGAAGTACATATTCTACTCTGTGCACCTGAAAGTGCAAAGAAATGTGACTGGGGGGACATCTGCTGAGACCAAGGTCCGGTATGGGGCAGTTCAAGAGGACCCCTCCCTGTAGCAGTTTCTCTAAGTGAAGTTCCTGAGCTGGACTGGACTTAAAGTCGCACTCTTGGAGTCGGGGGTGGGGAGAGTCTGTTTTTTCTTCCTCTGCATTGGGGTGTGGGGCTCATGCTTGCCTCAGCCAAGAGGGTAGAAGAGAAGTGAATTTTGCAGCTGAGTGATGAAAGGTCTTAGGTTCAGGGGCTCTCTGGGCGCCACAGTCCCCTCTGGGAGAGTTTTTTTTTTTATTAGAGAATCACTGTGATATACAGTTACAAACTTATGAACTTTCGTATTTGCATTTCACTCAGAGTGATTGTTTACCCATCCCTCCACCATTGCCCATTCACCTCCACCAACCAACGATCCCAGTATCCCTCTCCCCACCACCACCCTACTCCCCACCACCCCACCCTGCCTCTGCGGCAGGGCATTCCCTTTTGTTCTCTCTCCTTTTGGGTGTTGTAGTTTGCAATAGAGGTATTGAGTGACCTTCATGGTTGGTCTATAGTCTACTTTCAGTTCGCATCTTCCAGCCCGAATGGGTCCTGCCTCTGGGAGAATTTTTACTGGCAGGGAGCTGCAGCTGAGCCCAACCCCCCAGCTTCCTCACCAAGATGCTGGATTGGAGTCCCGGGGAGGTCAGCACCTCCATCATGGAGCACTGTAGGGAACAGAGGTTCACCAAGTCAGGTTGCCTAAATTTCTGGTCCTCATTGTTTCAGATACAGTAAAGCTGTTAATGTTGTAAAGCCATTGCATCTTGCAATAGTTGTTCTGCACTCAAAGAAAAGTAGAACAGATTATGTCAGAATTACCAAGGGAACTTGTCATCAGTGATGTTCCTGGCTCTGGGTGAGTTTAGAAGTTTAAACCCACATTTTCCTTGACAAGATATGTAATCTTTCATCCATAAACATTCTCACATTAACTCTAGATGACATGCGCATGGTTCTTTAAGCAGTTGGGATTTCAGACCACCCCAGACAGTCCTGGGGGAATCATAGGTTATGTGAGCAGAGATGAGAATGAATGGTGAGGGGCCTAAATCTGGGAGCTGAGCCCTTCTCCTCAACATTTCCTTCTTTCTCTGAGATGTGAATGGAACCCTGTTTATTACAATATCAGTAATAAATATTGTGTAATTATTAAGTTTTTTTCTGAAGGAAAAAATACATATGGACAAATATATCTGAGGTAATCCTAGGAATCCTATTGTTGCTGCTTTAAAGTTGCCAATTAAACAAATTTTCAAGAATTCTACTATAAATGAGTTTTGGATTCTTTTTTTTTTTTTTTGCTTTTTTTGGGGGGGCATCATACCCGGCAATGCACAGGGGTCACTCCTGGCTCTGCACTCAGGAATTACCCCTGACGGTGCTCAGGGGACCGTATAGGATGCTGGGAATACAACCCGGGTCAGCCGTGTGCAAGGCAAACACCCTACCCGCTGTGCTATCGCTCCAGCCCCGACTTTTGGATTCTTATGAGATGCAAGTTCTCTCTTATCCTTCAGTCCTTATGAAATGTGGGTTGCTTGGGACTTATTTCCATACACTGTGTCATCTAGGGGTGCCACCTCTGATTTCCAGCATCCACCTCCCTCTCAGCACTGGACTCTGATCCCAGCTCTCAACCAGATTACTTTATGGAATCTCCTGTCATTCTTCAAATTTGTCTGGAGCAAACTTGCATTCTGGCCCCTCAGCCTAAAAAAAGAGGCACAACTTCATTAGAGAGGCATAACTTCCCAAATCTGGATTTCTATTCAAAGTGCTATTACTTTTCTGTGACAGAGAGGGAGCTCCCCTCGTTTCCTATAAAAATAGGTGAACTAATGCCATACCAGCTGCATGCTTGTCCTCTCTGGCTTCCTTTATAATGTTATAGAGACCCGCTATCTGGGTTAACACATCCCACTTTTGTTTTATTGCTTCGTTAAGTCATTCTTTAGCATATCACTCTTCCCTCCAAAACATTGTGTGTACCACATTAGTCTTTTAAAATAATACAGTCACTGGCTCCCACAATTCTGAAGAAATTCAACCCTCTTCTACCATGTTTTCTCACATGGTTGCCCTTCCAACCCCACCATGTCTTTAACTACTTCCCACCATCAACTCTTTATTCTAATCCAGCCATTCTCTGCCCTCCCTCTGGCCTCTTCATGTTTTCTTCTAGGGCCACCCAAACTTTTTCTTTTTTCTTTTTTTTAATTAGTGAATCACCATGAGATAAAGTTACAGACTTACAAGTTTTCATGCTTACCTTTCAGTCACACAATGATCGAGTGCCCATCCCTCCACCAGTGCCCATTTTCCATCACCAATGGTCCCAGCATCCCTCCCGCCACCTCCACCCTGTCCCCTTCACCCCACCCCGCCTCTGTGGCAGGGCATTCCCTTTTGCTCTCTCTCTCTCTCTTTTTGGTGTTGTGGTTTGCTATAGAGGTATTAAGTAGGCATCATATTGGGTCTATAGTCTATTTTCAGCCTGAATCTCCCATCCTTCCAAACTTTTTCTTAATCTTTTGTTCTAGGGGTACCCAAAATTATTTTTTTTTCTTCTAAGGGCACCCTGCCTTCCAGAACCCTTAATCCTTTCCAGTTCCTCAAAGACTGGACATAAATCCAAGCTCTGCCAAAGAGACTTCCTGGCTTTTCCAGCTTATACCAAACTTTTTCCCTCTCCAAACAGCAGCTGCAGATCTTTCCCTGCTTCGGGCAACATTGTCAAATGAGTCATTCACCATCTGCTTTACATAAGGTACTAAACTTCCCACTTCTTCTTTGGAATTCAAGCCCCACTTCCCACCAGGACTACTATCTCAGGATCAGAACCACAACTACCACAAGCAATTAAGGTCTGTGAATTTATTAGGAAACCAAGAAGCACCCAGTGAATCCAAAAGTCAATCAAAACAGGAGAGTTTAAAAAGAGGAAGTGAAGAAAGAACAAAGGAATCTATTTTTTTTCTCTTACATGCTTTAAGCTGATACTTATTATAATTTCTCAAATTTATAGACTAGTTGAGCTAAATCTTAAAAATTACTGGTTCTATGATCCAGAGTGATTGCGCAGTGGATAAGGCACTTGCCTTGCACACAGCTGAGCTGGTTTCTATCCCTGGCATCCTATATGGTCTTCTGAGCCCACCAGGAACAATTCCTAAATGCAGAGCCAGGAGTAATCCCTGAGTATTGCTGGACGTGGCACCAAAGCAACAACAAAATAAATTGTTCTAGTGATATAATTCTGACTATGAAGACTTGTTAAAGGCTATAAATAACATATTTGACCTAGGAAAGCAGTCAAAAGAGATAAATATCATTTAGTGGCTGTATGACCTTTAGGCTGTCACCTAACCTCTCTGTTTTCATGGCCTCCTTATTCAAGTGTAGCACTGTAGCACTGTCGTCCTATTGTTCATCGATTTGCCCGAGCAGGCACCAGTAACATCTCCATTGTGAGACTTTTACTGTTTTTGACATATGGAATACATCATGGGTAGCTTGCCAGGCTCTGCCATGTGGGCAGGATACTCTTGGTAGCTTGCCAGGTTCTCCGAGAGGGATGGAGGAATCGAACCCGGGTCGGCCGTGTGCGAGGCAAACGCCTTACCCGCTGTGCTATCAAGTGTTTATAAAACTACTGAGAAGTTATATGGGTTTTATCTGAAATTATGCATGTGAAGCACTTTGTGTGAAAACACGATTACAGCTCAGTAGTTACCAGGAAAAAGCTTTCTACCCATCTTACACCACAGAGTATTAACAATCTTTCCCAAAGGCAGCTTATCCACTATCCACCACTGATGGGCTCTAAGATCAATTAATGGCCTGTTCATAGCAAATCTACATCTGTGTCTATTTCTATTTTGGGACATGACATTAAAAAAAATTTTTTTTCAACTGTGGGTCAAGCAGTCAAAGAAGTTTGAAAAGTACTGATTAATATCCCCAAATTAAAAAAAAAACAACAACAAAAACAAAATGTGGGCTGGGGAGAGACTCAAGCTTAACATGTTCTGACCCAGGTTCACAGCCCAGATATACATGGCCTCCTGAGCACAGCCATCTGGAGCTTGGGAGGCCCCTCACCACCTCTAGGTAGATCCTGGTCGTCTAAGCCTTGGCCCAAAGCATTGAGTTGCCTGGCCTAGTTGGTTGAACTGCCAGCATGGCCCCAGAGCACCTAAGCACTTCTTGAAAGTTTCTTCCCACCAAAATAAACACACACTAAAGCCACATGCACAGTGCAGGTATGACTTGAAGAACAGCTTCATCTTCTGACTCCTCCCTCTGGGCATACCCTTCCATAAACATCAGAATCCTACCATTTCCTTAGTTTTGCCTGCATCTGATGGTTGCTACACCAAATGAAATAGAGAATGCTCTGGTACAGAAGCCTACATTCTCCATGCAATGGTCAGGTCTAGGTCCGTTTTCTCCATCACAGGACATGCTTCAAACATGAGGAAAGAGGCGAGCTCCTGATTCCACAAGTTCCTTCAGCTAGTCACTTTGTCTTTCATTTTGCAGTGAATCTGTCACCCACCTGGTGGCAGAAAACAACTCTGGCTCCGATGTTTGGGAATGGCTCCAGGACCATAACATGAAAGTCAGCTCACGTCTAGAGATCCTCGATGTCTCCTGGCTGATAGAGTGCATGAGGGCAGGAAAGCCCGTGGAGCTGACAGGAAAATACCAGCTTACGGTGAGTATCACAGCTGGAGTTCTCATTGCTCATTACTGGGAGAACAAAAATATGGACTGTAGACAACCTGTGACATAAACCCCAAGTACTTGGGGCTGGAGTACAACAGGCCAAGCACATGCTTTGCATGCAGGGTTTGATCCCTACGTCCCCGACATTGTCCCCTGAGTACCACCAGATGTGACGCACAACCTCAAGAGTGAAAAAAAAATAGATAACAGAAATCCCAAGATCTCTACTGACTCTCTCTGTGACTCTGACAAATTGACTTCTATGAGTTTTAGTTTCCTCTTCTATCATGTCATGTGACATTAGTGCCTACCTCATAAGATAGTTATAAGGATTTGAAAAACACATCATAAAAATGCTTTACACAGAGTCTGATCTTTACAGGAGGCAGAGAATAAATAGCAGCTAGTTTTGTTTTGGCTATTTTTGAACCACACCTGGCTATGCTCAGGACTTACTCCTGGCTCTGTGCTCAGGGATCCGTCCTTGTGGGCTCAGGGGAACCTGAGCCGTATCAAACTGGGTCAGGTGCATGAAAGGCAAGCACTCTACCTGCTGTACTATCTCTCCAGCCCCATGAAGTAATTCTAAGAACAAATCTACCTACACATATTTCACAACCCCTGACCTTTGATGTTCCAGCAAAAATGGGATGGTTTCTCTTTTGGGCGTCCATGAGCTTTCAAAAGAACATAATAAACTTTGAGATTTTTGTTTCAAATCATTTACCAATGGTGGAAGAAATATCTGAAAGAATTTGGGCCATAAATTCCTAAGTTTATGGAAAAGAAAAATCATATTTGATTAATTATTCCTTTTCATTTTTTAATCATTTCAAAACCAAAACTTACTAATTATAACAAATTCAGTATTAGCGATGCATTTAACAGGAACTTTGAGTTTTGGCTCTCTTTATCCTTTTTCCCAAAGGCAACTGCCTCTACCTGTTTTCATGCAAAGGTATACACTGACCATTAAATTGTTATTAAAATTAAATGTTTAAATTGTTATTAAAATGAGATGCTTCTGCCTCTGTGTAGGTGAGAAGAAACAATTCGGTTGACCCAAATGCAGGACCCCAGAAGACACCACTGCCTGCTGTAAAAAATATCTCCCAGTACGCTTGTCAGAGAAGGACCACTTTAAACAACCACAACCGCATTTTCACGGTAACAGCCTCACACCAGAGGAAAGCAGAGCTTGCAGCTTCTTTCCATGGAGATTAAAGTCAAATGATCAGTTTTTCTAAAGATTTGGATTACCCTCCCTCCTCTCCCACCCCATGTCCAGCTGACACCCCTGATTCTTTTGACCAAGAATAGATCTTTTTTTCTGTCACGGAAATACAAATCTATTTGGAGCATACTCTTTTGGTGATTCTGGGAGGGGGTGGGGCGGAGCAATGTCCAGCAGTGCTCAGGGACTATTCTTGGCTTTGTGTTTAGGAGTGACCCTTGGTGGAGCTACTGTAACTATATGTAGTGCCAGGGCTTCCAACCAAGGTAGGCTGAATGCCAAGCGATTGCCTTAATCCTGTATTATCTCTCTCATCCTATATTCTTTTTCATTATATAATTTTATATAGTTTAGGTAAGATGATTGCAATGGTGTTAAAGTATATGGTATTGATACCCACTTTACCATGTCCACCATGTCCAATTCAACACTGTCCCCATGTCCTCTCCAGCCCAGCATTCATTCTTTCATTCTACCCACCTCTCCATGTTCTGCTTAATGGTGGGTTAGTGAAGGGTTTGTCATAATTTACTACTATGTCCTTGTTTCTCTACATATATTCCATAGATAATGAGATCATCTTGTATTTATTCTTCTCCCTCTTATTTTACTTTATGCGATGCCCTCTAATTCTATCCACATTGTAGCAAACTATGATTTCATCTTTTCTTACAGCTGTATAGTATTCCATTTATCTATAGACTGCAATTTCTTTATAAACTCATCTGTCATTTGACCTACTGAATTATAGCCTACAGAGAAGATAGATGACTATTTTTTAAGTTGTCATTAATGGGCATAATAGTTATCAAAGGCAAATATTCTTGAAAACCACTTGTTATAAGTAGCCCAAATTTTATAGAAATTGTACTAAACATAAAGTGCTTTTACAGAAAAGAAATCAAAGACTGAGCATCAACAGTCCCAATGCTAGGATCTCCAATATTAACTAGCCTAGCTACATCAGCTCCTTTCTCTGAACCTACTTCCTCATCTGTTCCACAAGAAACTAGTCACATCATCTCTAAAAATCCAGGCAGCCCTGAAATTCAGTACTTATGTTTCAAATAACCCCTACCAGCCTACAAATACTAGTCCTTGCTAGCCTAGAGTTGGGGGTCAGGTAGATGAACTAGCATGTGAAATGCAAAACTTGTCATATCTAGACTACCAGCCCTACATGTGTGAGGAAGACCAGAAAACGGCAGCCCCCAGAGCGATGAGTCTGATGCCACACAGCTGCACCGACTTCCTCCTCTACGGGAAACACAACTGTGCCAACCTCAAATAACCCCACCTCGGGGCTGGCCACCTGTGATTATACCCGTTCATCCAACAAGCCACATTCACAACTGATGGCGTTTTACATACAGTCTAAGAGATGGCCACAGCCTGGTCACAGGATGCTGGGGAAGTATGCTTAATAATGACCAGTGGGATGCAATGGCCATGAGGACACTTTTAGGCTGAAGCGTTCCTAGATATCTAAGACTGGGATGAATTACAAGTCTTAGTAATTCATCCCAGTCTTAGTTCATCTATAGTACTCTGGGGCCTGACTTTTCAATTCACTTTCTCTAATCTGACCAGACATGGGTGTCAAGAGGTACAGGAGATCCATCCCACACCTTTGCAGATACAGTCAGGCGGCCCTCAAAACAGAAGAGAGAGAGGTGGTTGTGTGTGACTACCGGTTCAGGTCTGAGAAACGGGCTGTGTTGCGCTTATCTGGTTTTCTTCTTCAGGATGCCTTTGATATAATGGCTGAAAATTTTGAGTTTAGAGAAAATGAAATGACCTGCCTGGCCTTTATGAGAGCATCATCTGTACTTAAATCTCTGCCATTCACAATCCTCTGTATTAAGGACATACAAGGAATTCCTTGCCTGGGAGACAAAGTAAAGAGCATCATCGAGGTAAGGTGGATATGTGACTTGTCTCACCTTCTAACTGGAGACATTAGGCAGGGAGAGGGAGATGGTAAATGAATTTTCTAGTCAATTATACATATGATATTCATCATTAATTTCCCTTCACATATGTATATTATATATGTTGTAGGTATATTATATCTTTATTTCTATAATTATATCATATAGTATATATACCTGTGTGATGGCTATAGTTATAGAGATGTATATATATGCATAATCCATACCCCTATTTATCACTGATGGAAATACATGGGGTTGGCTAGCAAAAAAAGGAAATAAAGAGACTATTCCAGAGAATTTATAATCCCAGTCAAAGTCTCAAGTGCTCTAAAAGCTCCACAGCAGGGAATGTCCAGCTTCAAACACAGGTGTAGAAAGGACCTCTTTCCACTAAGGGACATCATTCTCAGTAGGACAGGAGATGTCACAGACAGTGGTTCTACATAGCTACCTGTGATTCCAGGAAGAAAGTGGTGGAATATTTTTATAATGATATTTAAGAATTCCCCAGAAGGCAAGTTGGTCTTCCAGTATACATCAATATGGTGAGTTTCAGTATAGTCAAGTGCAAGGCAAGCTACTCAAGGAAAATAATCCCAACTTCACTTAGAGAAGGATAGTTGTGAGCTAACGTAGGAAGGGCTTGAATTTAGATTTGCTCTTCAACAGATCTAAAATCAGCCTGTTCCGATCAAAATTCCTCTTTCCATCTGAAAGTTTATATTCACTGAAAAGATTTAGATATTCATCATTTATTCCCCCTTACATATTATATATGATGTAGGTATATTATATATCTTTATTTCTATAAATATATATTATATGGTATATATGCCTATGTGATGGTTACAGTTATAGAGAGATGCATATATAAATACATTTAGACATACTAAATATTTAGACAAATATTTAGAAGTACTTTTGTTAATGAGTATTCTACTTGGTAATATATAGATTTGGACCTTAATTGTTAAGTGCTTTTATCCTTTATGATTTCAACATGGTACTTATGTATATATACATATAATGTCCTGGGTTTTCAATTATAGAAAAGTGAATTTTCTTCAGATTAGCTAAGAAAACACCCCCAGACAACAAGTGTTCATTAGATGAGAAAAAAATAATCTATTGGGACTGGAGCAATAGCACAGTGGGTAGAGCGTTTGCCTTGCACAGAGCCGACCCAGGTTCGATCCCTAGCATCCCATATGGTCCCCCGAACACTGCTAGGAGTAATTACTGAGTGCAGAGCCAAAAAACCCTGTACATCACCGGGTGTGACCCAAAAAGCAAAAAAAAAATTAATTCATTAATCTATTAATTCAAGTCTCAGATTGTGGTTGTCCAATGTCACAAATTTAAAATATTTCTCAATTGTTCATGCAGGAAATTATTGAAGATGGAGAAAGTTCTGAAGTTAAAGCTGTGTTAAACGATGAACGATATCAGTCTTTCAAAGTAAGAGATTTTTTTCTGTTGTGCTTTTTTATTCATTTATTTTTTAAAATTTATTATTTTATTGAATCACCATGTGGAAAGTTACAAAGCTTTCAGGTTTAAGTCTCAGTTAAACAATGCTCGAACACCCATCCCTTCACCAGTGCACATATTCCACCACCAAGAATCACAGTATACCTCCCCCCTCACCCCCCACCTCCCCAACCCCCCACGCCGCATGTGTAACTAGTAAATTTTACTTTACTTTCACATCAAAGTAAGAGATCTTAATATGCATATATTTTAAGTGTTTTTCTATTAATCCTGTCATTCCAGTGGTTATATTAGACAAGTTGGGCTGCTTTAACAAGTACATTGACTAGATGGCTTAAGTAACAAGTACTTGTTTGCTCAGCATTCTGGAGACTGGATGATCCTCCTGGCTTGCAGAGAGCCACTTTCTTAACGTATGCTTCCACGGCACAGAGATAGCTGAGTGAGTGTTGCCTCTTCCACTCAGTGTATCAAGCCCTCAGGAGAGGTTCACTCTTGTGAGCATATCTAAACCTAATTACGTTCAAAGTGCCCTATCTCTAAATTCCCTCGCTTTGGGAGTTTAATAAATGAATTTGGCAAAGACTCAACTCGTCCCATAGCTAGCAGTTAAGGAAACAAGTGATCAGATAAATATGGGTGTCCAAGGTCACTGCTACATTATTTCAAGATGCATACAAAGACCATGGGGATACTAGGATCATGGGACAAACCATACATACTCTTATAGACACTTTTCTACAATGCCGGACGTCTCCTCACTGTGTTTCCATTTACTCTGAAGCAGTGCTTGTTACCACCCAATTTTCATATCTTGAAATTGCACGCAGCAGGGACTTCTGCCAACTCCTTCGTTTTCCTAGTGATGCTCAACACTATAAGGTGATCATGGGCAAGAATCCAGGTTGTTCAAGTGTTGTCAGATTGCGTTTGAGTCTGGGTTCTGCCATATGGTGACATGGTGGAGAATTTATACAACCTACACAGGCACCCTCACTTTAGATTGTGATGATAAATATGCGGAGCATGAATGTGGGTTGAGAGGCCCTTAGCCTAAGGACTGCCCCCAAGAGATAACGATGGTCCTGCTTTGACAACACAGGCAATGCCCTCCCCCAATATCTGCCCCCAATCAGACTTACAGGGAAGCCCACAAGTTAGAAAGTCTCCTTTCAAAAATACTTTGTATGCTTACCACTCTTGTGTCACATCTAGGAGAAACTGTGTCAAAAATTTGCTACAACTTTTCTTCCTTTTTTTCCTTCCTTTTTTCTTTTTTGTTTTTGTGTCACACCTGGGAGTACTCCAGGCTCTGTGCTCTGGAATCACTCCTGGTGATGCTTGGGGGACCATATTTAGTACTGGGAATCAAACGAGGGAATCAAATCAAACTATTGCATGCACAGTAGTTTGTATGCAGTAAAAGTGCATTATCCCCTATTAGGTATCTGTAGTACTTCTTTTACTTTTTCTTAACTGTTTAACCTTGGAAAGCATCACTTCATTGTCATAATAAATACTTTAGGAACCAACAGCATGCCTTTGTCTCAATTTTAGCTCTTTACTTCTGTATTTGGAGTGGGACTGAAGACATCTGAGAAGTGGTTCAGGATGGGTTACAGAACGTTGAGCAAGATAAGGGCAGACAAAACCCTGAAATTCACAAGTATGCAGAAAGCAGGTAAATGGTCTCTCCTATACAATTCTTTGTTGGGCTGATCAGGCTATGGTACAGCTCTAAGTCTACTTTTTGTTTTTTAACTCAAATCTTAGCAAACTGCAATTGATCTCTGAATTCTAAGAGCAATGATGTTCAAAGTAGAAAACTACTGGGCAGACAATATTTCAGACCCAACTGGCTATCCTACAGGTTAACACAGTTCAGTTCAGTTTTAACACAATCTACTCCATCGGGTACGACCAAGTGAGAGTTCAGTCTCCCAAGACCACCCTTCACTGTAGATGCCAGTTGAATGCCCAGGCATCTGACCAATTAAATCAGAGATTCCCATAACTCTTTACTCACATATGATTAACTTGTTAGGACAAGGCTTGAAGAACTAAGGAGACGGTCTCACTCACTACATAATGGATTCATTACAAAGTCAGTAAGCTCAGCTGACAGAGGTGCTGAAGCTAGGTTGTGGGGGCACTCAGAATCTCCACACTTTCTCCAGGAGTGCCATTTTCCCCAGATCTCTGTGGATCACCAACATGGAAGTCCCCAAAGTCCCCACTTTTGGGAATACAGTGAAGACCAACTATGTAAATGAAACATAGTTTGGTACTGTATAGAATGAAATATATATTTCTTGTCAATTACAATATCAATTTCTTTTTATGCTGTGGTTAAAAACCAAAAAGAGATTTTGGAGTCCAAAATCTAGCTCAAGAACTTTCTAGCTGTGTGAACTCAAGGGAGTTAATCTTTGAGTCTTAGTGACCTCATCTATAAAAGATTGGCAATACTAAAAGATTGTTACCAAATCAGACCATTGAGGTGAAGCCCATAACATCGTGCTTGTAGAAAGCAAAGGCACTCTGTGCTGATGGCGTTCCTTTACCCAGATGTCAAACCACCCTAAGCTTTCTATCTGATTCCAGAAGAAGATGGTCCTTCAGAAATGTGGTCCCTGCTGGGACAGAGGCCTTAGTAAAGAGTCAAGAGGTGGACCTGGAGGTAGAGCTAGAGGACTGGGGAGTAAAGAATAATTGAGCAAACGAAACTTGTTTCCTGGTATGATGTGGATCTACTTCAACAACATCAGGACACAGAAGGAAAATGATGAACATGTGGACAAGGTTCCTCGAACCCAGGCTCACTGATCTGAGAAGACCTAAACACAAGTCCTGGCTGGGTCTCCCAGAGGTTGAGGATGACTTGGTTAACTCCATTTATGGAGAGTTCCACTAACTTTTTTTTTTTTAATTAAGAAATGTCAAAACAGGATTAAACAAAAGTTCCTAGAACTGGAAAGATAATACAGTGGGTAGGGCACTCGTCTTGGATGTGTTCAACCCAGGTTCAATTCCTGGCACCCCATACTGTCCCCTAAGCCCCACTAGGAGTGATCCCTGGGATTAAGCCCTGAACACCTCCAGATGTGGCTCCAAAACAAAAGAAATAAATATGCATTGTAACATTTTGTTTTAACATACAGCAGAAATGTAAGTGGGGTTTGAAAGGGAGTCAGAATTACTGGCCATGAGCACAATGGTGTCTTAGTTGCAAAGCACGAAAAAGCCATCAGCATCTTTGCTGATATGAAAGCCAAAGAATCTTCTGTGAAAGGGATGAACGATAGAGGTGGGGAGAGATAGAGGGAGGATAAAAAATGTTTCTTTCTGGGGCTGGAGCAATAGCACAGCGAGTAGGGCATTTGCCTTGCATGTGGCTGACCTGGGTTCGATCCCCAGCATCCCATATGGATGCATATGGGATCCATCTGAGCACTGCCAGGAGTAATTCCTGAGTGCAGAGCCAGGAGTAACCCCTGTGCATCTCTGGGTGTGACCCAAAAAGCAAAAAACAACAAAAAAAATTCTTTCTGATAAAGTGGTGAAAATAAGAGACGAGAGATGAGGCAAATAAAATCTTGATGGGTCATATCAGTGCGACTATAGAAGATCCTTACTTATCTCCTACAGCTGCTAACCTCTGAAAGAGTGCAATACCCTTTATGTCACATAGAAATATAAATACCCAGTCTTTTGTATTTATATTTTGGTCTCCTGAAAGGGTTTATTTAATGAGCATGATCTATGCCAGCTCTAGAGATACCATTAAAAAGAAATTAGCATGAACATAAACAGTAAGCAAGTGTCTTGGAAAGATGATAAGGACTTTGATACTTGAAAAGGGAGGCAATGCAATGAGTCAGGTCAAAACCTTTGTCTATGATATCAGTGTTCTCGGGAATGAAGAGGCTTTGATCCAGCTTTGGACACTGACTTTTCTCATTCCGTTACTCTCAAACCAGAGAAGAAAGTAGCTATACTCACCGAATAAGTCAGCTACTGCCTTCAGATTGCTTCATGCTCTTATTTTATGTATGCCTTTCTCTCATATGCAGAGCTTTATTTTATTTATTTAGTTTTTTGTTTTCAATTAATTTTTTTCACATTTGCAAAGCTGTTCATGATTGGGTTTCAGTCATACAATGTTCTAACACCCAGAAATTTAGACTCTTGCTACATACATTGATTGCAGCAGTACTCAAGAACCAGGTTGTCAAAGAGTTTAGAATACTGCAAAGAAAGAGAGGCTGGGGCTATAGCCGAGAGGTGCAGCACTTGTCTTGCATGTGTGAACATCTGGGTTTGACCCCGGGCACCACAAAGAATACTGAAAAGCATAAGTTAATTGAACATGTTGAAAAGATGATCAATGGACCACAGGAAAACCTAACTCAATTTTACTTATGGTGGCACTTGATTTGTGGTTCCTGAAGCCCAAGTAGTCTCATGTTTCTTTGAACTCGAAGTCAATGCCCAAATGCAATAGTATGGCTTCCTATGTTAAATGAACCTCCTCACCAGAACAGAAAGCAAGGAAGTTGCTTTCACAGGGGCCAGTAAATTTTCTTTTCACCTTTATCCTCACTACCTGTAACATGTTCAAGAAATAGTTGTTCATGGCTTTTGGCGTAAGTACATCTTGAATGACAGAGTACTTGATTGATACCAAGGAAGCTGTAAGTTGAATATCAAGCATGACTGACTTTTTGTAAATAAAAAAAAAAGCTCCAGAGAACATTGCTTTTCATTTTATATTGATATCACTTATTTAATTTTAGAAACTGATTTTATTTATTTTTATGTTTTGGGACCTCACTGTTCAGGGCTTATTCCTGGCTCTGTGCTCAGGGATCACTCCTGGTGGTTCTTGGAACCCAGTCTGGCCACATGTGAGGCAAGCATCTCAACTTCTATGCTATTCCTACGGCCCTCATAAATTAAATTAATTTTTTTATTGTGGTAATAATAGACTGTCCAATATACTTCCTCTCATTTCAAAGTAGGTTGTTTGGTTTTCAATTTATAGCAGCCCATTTATGTTTCGGACATAGCCCTCTGTCAAATATATGAGATACTAATGTCTTCTTCCAGTCTGTAGATTGTTTCTTCATTATCCAAATAGTGCCCTTTACCTGGCATAAGTTCTTACACTTAATAAAATCAAAATTATCAATATTTTCATTATAAGCATAATATTTGAGTTCAGAGAATGCAAATACTTGCTTACTTGTTTTGTTTTGGGGCCACACCTGGTGGTGCTCAGGGGTTACTTCTGGCTCGGCACTCAGGAATTATTCCTGGTGGTGCTCATGGGACAATATGGGATTCCCAGGATTAAAAGAATCAGCTGTATACAAGGCAAATGCTGCACTAAATCTCCAGCCCAATATTTGCTCACTTAAAAGGATATTTGCTTACCATTAAAGTATTTTCCATATTTTCCTTCCCAGGCTTTTAAACTTTGCACCCAGGTCTATGATGCATATCACATGATTTAACAGATTTAAATTCATTCATAAGAGCACTACAGAATTTTGTTAACCACAGGCACAATGATGTGGATCCCTAGGACAGTCTCTCAAAGAGGTATTATGGCTCCCAGAATATTCCAAGTGGGCCACAGATGAAAACCAAGTAAATGGGAGACACAACATCAGACAAGGGAGCCAACTGGTAGCGCCGAGGGGCCTTGGGAAGGAAACAGGTTAGAGAAGGCCACAGCTGGGAAAGGCTGAGAAATTTTGGGCTGGAATGTATATATCTTAGATCACAAACTTTGAAACTATAGAAGAGAAATATTACTTTCTAGATCCAACTCTCCACACAAGAAATACCATGTTGCAAAAAAGAAAATGTGACATTTGCAGAGAGAGTGAGAAGGTTGTAGGGCTGACAGCACAAAGCAATAGGTTTCTATGAGCAGTGTGGTTTGGTGTTGGGCATGGTAGAAATACATGCCCGTGAAGCTCTTCTTTGCTTGAACCCCCCACTCCCACCCCCACCACCACATTCTGCCACTGTCCCATTCAAAGATAATGCGAGACCTTTGAGTCTAAGAACTTTGTGCCCCAGATTCTCAAGCCAAGTGATCTCCAAGCCTCCTTCCTCCCACAGCCATGGAGGTGAGAAACAACGATAAAAGATTTGCTGTGTGTCATTCCAGAAGGCCAGAGAGGGTAAAACGTCAAGAAAGAAGTCAAGCTCCTCAAAAGCTCCTGTCCTTCCTATCACTGTTTTGGTGACAACAATTAATAGATGTTCCCTTTCAAAGTTCAGCCCTACTATTCAGTATAGGTAACTGCAGTCACCAAAGTAGGGCATTTGTCTTGCACACAGCCAACCAAGGTTTGATTATTCCGCCCCCCTCGAAGAGCCTGGCAAGCTACCAAGAGTATCTTACCCACACAGCAGAGCCTGGCAAGCTACCCGTGGTGTATTCGATATGCCAAAAACAGTAACAAGTCTCACAATGGAGCAGTTACTGGTGCCCACTCAAGCAAATCGATGAGCAATGGGATGACAGTGATACAGTGATACAGTGCTAGCTAAAACTATATCATTTCACCAACATCTCCTTTGTTCCTTTTCCCCTGTGCCCCTTTAACCCCCAGTATTCTACAGTTAACTTCCCAGGCCTCATACAGATGAAATTATGCAATACTTGTCTTTCCATCCCTGACTTTCTTGACTAGCACAACATGCCCTAGTTTATCCCTGCTGATTCAAATAACAAAAATTTCCTTTTAAAGGCTAAATAATATTCCATTCACATCAGTTAGTTTGACTTTGGTATTCATTTTATAGTGTATACACATATCAAACTGTCATCATTTATATCTCAATACAATGGAGGGTGAAAATAAAAGAACTGCCCAGATAGATTACATTGCTCTGATGGTATCAGAACTGCCCATTCTTCCAAGGACCCCGGCAGATTTGAACAAATACTGTATTGTGAGCAGAAATAAGGATAGTTTTGTACTGGGGGGGAGAGAGCATACCAAGGATGGTGCCTGCTTTGCATGCTGCAGACCCGGGTTCAATCTCTGGCACCATATACGGTTCCCGGAGCTATACCAAGGGAGCTCCTGGGCTCAGAGCCAGGAGTAAACCCTGAGCACTACCTGGTGTGGCCCAATATCCAAACAAACAAACAAAACTCCCAAAACAGAGAAGGGAGTGTGATTTTTAAAAAGAAAGAAAAAGAATAGTCTTGTACTGAGGATAATTAGGTGACCCTTGGGCTTCGTATATCTTCTCCCCACTCCTCCTCATGGATCTGTGGGAATAATAAAGCACCTGTCTTTCATCACTGCAGCTCTGAGCTTTCATTTCTTCGTGACCAAATTTACAACAAAGCAACCCCCCCCACCGGCTGTTCTCTACCTCATCTGAGATGTACACCTACCTTCTACCTATTCTCTCGACTTTAATTTTTTTTCTCTTTGATCCTTCACCTCCCAACTTTGAGTCTTCCCATAGCAAGTCTTTATATGTTGTCTCTTTAAGATAAGAGGAGAGGTTTTTTGACCCAGGACTGGTTCCTTAAGTTTGAGCGGCTTGGCCCCAGAGAGATAAAAACACCATCTCTTTCCTAGTCTGGAGGTTGCAAGTCTCTAGACACCAAAGAGCCACTGGTACCATGGGGACGTCACAGCCAAGAAGGCATGAGAAAAAAATGGTTGTGGGGGGACCACACTGGAACTGTGAGAGGGGGAACCCTCCCGTGGAGAGCGGTCACGGCCTCCACTAACCTGTCCACTGCCCGCTCAGGTTTCCTCTACTATGAAGACCTGGTCAGCTGTGTGACCAGGGCAGAAGCGGAAGCCATCAGCGTGCTGGTTAAAGAGACTGTCAGGACATTTCTGCCTGATGCCTTCATCACCATAACAGGAGGGTTCCGCAGGTAAATCACCAGGGCTGTGTCTGACCCCTCCTCACCTACACTGGCTTCTCGGCCCCCATGGGCTTTGGAACGTGACTCATGAAGCTGGGGTCATGTAACCTGGGATTCTCCTACACATTTTTCATGGTTCACTCCAGCAACCTCCAATGTCTTTTGCCATATTTTGGCACCTACAGAACTGCAACTTTGCTCAGAGAGAATCTTCTGCTCAGACTGGCTGTCCTCACATTGTCACTTGGCTGACTACTACTCATGCTAACACTCAATCCACATGCCACCTTCTCCAGAAAGCCTCCCTTGACTCCTCTTCCAGGCTAGGCAAGACACCCTTCCTCGGTGGTCCCTAAACAGCTACCAGGGAATTTATCTGCCTGGGTGCTTTGTCCACAAGGGTTTTAAAGTTCAGTGCTCCAAGAGAATAGGCTTCTGTGCCTGGCATACAGTAAGCACTCAAGAAATATTGGTTGAGGCAAAGAATAAATGAATGAGTGAATGATCCTTTCTTGGAGATGTGTGCAGATGCGGCCTATATCCCAGGAAGCAAGTGCTCCTACCCAGCCCCTACTCCCTGGCACCCTCTTACAACTCTCCCTCTTGCTCTCAGAGCTGGTAGCTATCACCCATTCTGGAAAGCCAGTTATGAGGGAGCAAGGAAAAGGGAGAAGATTAAACCTTGTCCTTATTCTGAGCACAATTCCAAGAGTACTATCTTGTGCTGTGTGAACACAATCCTTGATTTTCTTATCATTCTTGTCTCTGTGTGTGCATTTGTGACTGTGTAGAAGAAACAATGCCCTCTGTTAGTTTTTACCCATAGTTTATCTGTGTTGCTGATTTATTTTTCAAGGATCAAGAGTTGATAAACCAAGAACAGTTTTCTTTAAAAAAAAAAAACTCATGAGCTATAAATGTAAACACAGGACTTAAGAAAAAAGGTGGTTTCTAAGACTTGAGAGCTAAAAATCTAATTTATTCTGGGGGCTGGAGCAATAGTATAGCGGGTAGGGCGTTTGCCTTGCACGCGGCTGACCCGGGTTGGATTCCCAGCATCCCATATGGTCCCCTGAGCACCGACAGGGGTGATTCCTGAGTGCAGAGCCAGGAGTAACCCTTGTGCACCGCTGGGTGTGACCCAAAAAGCAAAAAAAAAAAAAAAAAAAAATCTAATTTATTCCACTTCCTACTGTTTTTATATAATCAGGGGCAAACAGACTGGACATGACGTGGACTTTCTAATTACCAGTCCAGGAACAACAGAAGAAGAAGAAAACCAACTCTTACCGAAAGTGATCAATGTGTGGGAAAGGAAGGTAAGAGAAAGGTAAAAGGAGATAATTAGGTTTTCGAGCATCCGATTTACCCGGTTGGAAATGTATCCACTATTTCCTTTGCAAAGAATATGTGAAGACTATGAATTGACTCATTTGTTTACTTTCAGGTGTTTTTTTTGTTTGTTTGTTTGTTTTGTTTTGTTTTGGTTTTCTTTTCTTTTTCTTTTTTTTTTTTTTTTTTTGGTTGGGGCAGTTTTCAAGAGGTGCATGCACAGGGGGCCCTGGGTGCCCCTCCTATCCACTCCCAGTTGGGGCCCACTATTAGGATTCAAGGATAGTGCTCAGACCCTTGGCCATCCCAGGACTACACAGGGTCCTCCAGAGCTGCCTGGGGGACTGTGTGATGTGTGGTGCCCGGAATGGAGCAAGCGAGTAAAGCAACTTCGCTCCCGTACTCTCTCTCTCTCTCTCTCTCTCTCTCTCTCTCTCTCTCTCTCTCTCTCTCTCTCTCTCTCCAGCTCCCACCTTATTAATTCTAAATTATTTGCAACCACCCATACAGTACCCCAGGGCACATGATGAGACCTTCTGTGCATCTGGAAATCAATGTGTGAACTATACCTTGTTAACACACCCTCACCCTATTGCAAAATGGGCCAAAGGCAGTTGTATCCCTACCCTGGACACGCAGAGGGGCACAAGCACCCAGAGAGAGCACACACGCCGTGAGGACCCGGGAGGGCTGGGCCACACACAGGTAGGAGGTGGGGTGAGTCTGCTAACATGACGAGAAGGTGTGATGTGCCTTGTAAGACAGGAAGAAAGGATGCACTGAGGGAGGGTGAAATGAGCCCAGCAGAAATCAGGGTTCAGGCGCCCTCCCACTGGGGAGCCCATACCTACCATAGGATACCCCCTTGCCCAGGGGAGGAGCGAAGGATACCCCTTAGGCCTGACCCCCGGGCTCCCACAGGGCCTCACCTGAGAGTCTTTTCCCAAAGACACCAGTGGGCCCTGAGGTGGGGGATGCTGGGGTTTTCCTGGCCCAGATCCATCCTTCTGAGGGACCCAGTCTCCGCTGGGGAAGGGTCACATTCCCTCTCCACAGACCAGAATGATGATCTCAGATAAAGTGCAAGCAAGCGCTAAAACCATAGCCTGGAGCCAGGAGCACTGACGCAAAAGGCCCCCTGGGGCACCGGATCCAAGTTTATCCCAAGCCCTCTCTGTCCCACGCAGGGCCCAGGCCCAAAGAAGGAAGGTGCAGAGCCTGGCCGAGGAGAGCAGGGCCAGCGGTAGCCAGAGGTGGTCGGTGCCCCTCACGGGTCCAGCAGGGTCGCGCTTCTCAAACCCCGCACCTGAACCGCTGCCGCTGCGCTGCCTTCCTCCCCTGGGCCCGGAGCCAGCCGTGCGTCCGCCCGCAGCCCCGGGGAAGAGCAATGGCAGGGAGGCGCCTCCTCCTTCCCCACTGCACCTGGCCCGAGGGTCCCAGCGCATCCGGGGGAGCCCAGGGCTACAAACCGGGACCCAAACAGGTCCATTCCCGCCCGCGCGGAGCTCACGCACCCCAGTGCCCCGACCCAGTCCTGGTCGCAGGCCTGCCTGTGCCGCCTCGTCCTGGCCCTCCTCCCTGGACTCCAGCACGGGCGACCGGGCCCAGGTCTGCAGACACCTGGGGCAGGTGGGGCAGGGCGACCCAGTGCAGAGCCAGGCTGAGCCCTGTCCGAGAAAGCAGGGGGGTGGGGGGGGGAGGCGGGAAGGGGGGGAAGGGGGGAGGCGCTGAGAGCTGAGGCTGTTCACCCTCTTACTTACCCCGACAACCACAGGAGGGACGGCGAGGGCTCGGGGTTCTGCTGGGCCGGGAGTTCTGGGGTTTGGGGCTAGAAAACCAGACCCTCCAGGGCTGAAGGGCCACAGGGAAGCATCTGCAAACGCCAGAGCCCTGATCCCAGAGGGGGAGGTGTCCAGAAGCAGTGGGAGGGAGGGACAGTGGGGTGTGGGGATGAGGAGGAGGTACAGCAGGGTGGAGGGACAGCGGATGGTGGGAGGGACAGTGGGGTGTGGGGAAAGGGAGGAGTATGGCAGGGAGGGGGGCAGGGGGAGGAGGGACAGTGACTAGTGGGAGGGACAGTAGGGTATGCAGGCAGGGAGGAGGTACGGCAGGGTAGGGGGTCATGGAGAGGGATATCGAGGGGGAGGGGGGCACTGTGGGGTGGGGAGAGGTATGGGAGGTTATGAGAGGTTCAGGGCTGTACAGACACAGGGCTGTGTTGGAGGTGCGGTGGGAGGTACACCGGGGCTGGGGGTACATCCTGTCCTGTCACCTTCTGAATCTGCAGGCGGCTCCTTTCATTGAGGGGACAGCGGGTGGGGAGCCTGCCTCATGCACGGTGACCCAGGTGTCATCTCCCTCCCTCCATATGGCCTCCTGAGCACTGACCCAGGTGTCATCTCCCTCCCTCCATATGGCCTCCTGAGCACACATGGAGCAATCCCTCGGTGCAGAGCCTGGAGTTAAGTCCTGAGTTCAGCCAGGTGTGGCCCCCAAGCCAATAAACAAACAAACAAAAAACGCAGCACCACCAAATGCCTTGTCTAGTTCAGAACAGATGGCTCCCGGGCTCTTTGGTCTAATAGCAATGACCGTCACCCCACAAGGCAGGTCAGCAACACGAGGAGCCGAGGAAGCCAAGGAAGCCGGTCCAGCAGAGATTTCAGGGGAGGGGGTGTGGGTGCAGATTTGGCCTCAAAGTGAGCCTGGTTTTCATTTAAAAGTACAAGCCTGGGGCTGGAGCGATAGCACATCAGGTAGGGCGTTTGCCTTGCACGTGGCTGGCCCGGGTTCTATTCCCAGCATCCCATATAGTCCCCTGAGCACCGCCAGGAGTAATTCCTGAGTCCAGAGCCAGGACTAATCCCTGTGCATCGCCGGGTGTGACCCAAAAAGAAAAGAAAAATGTACAAGCCTGCTTTCAAATGTCCAAATTCAAAAGTCGACTCAAAGGCTGCTCTGCTATGCCCAGAGTCTGTTCACTCAAAGGCCTGGTGGTTTCCCACGCTAATGAGGCGGCTCTCAGCTACACCCACGGCCACACTCGCCACCTCCACCCCGTGGCTCCCTCTGACCTCAGGGTCCAGCCCCCGCACACGTTCTGTTCTGATTCTCTCTGCTTCTGGAGTTCCCGAGGACAAGGAGCTCCCCCTTCTGAGATTAGCCAGAGAAAAGGACCCTCCCTTCAAGCGTTCTGTTGAGTGCAACTGTAACAGTGTATTTGTATTGGGGTATTACAGAGAAAAAAAAAATTTTTAAAGGAAAGACATTTCTAAGAAGAAGAAAACTGAACTGAGGCCCCAAAGTCGATCAGCGGCTTCCACACCCAAAACTTGTTAAAATGCCAATTCTCCTACACCTCCCATATGCTCAGGAGGCCATATGGAGGGAGGGAGATGACACCTGGGTCACCGTGCATGAGGCAGGCTCCCCACCCATTCTGGGGATAGGACCCTGCAAACTTTGTTTCAACCTTCCTTTCTCTAACCCTTCTGACACCTGACCTGCAGATACCATATTGTACCCCCTAAGAGCTGCACGTGTTTCTAAGCTATTTGCTCCTTCCATTTCACAGTGAATTTCTTGTTTCTCCCTGTCCCCGCTGCATCTCCGCCGTTGGAGCAGGCTGGCTGTGCTGGGGGCCGCCTTCTGCTCAGGCACCACTCGGGACAGCCGTCTGTCACTTAGCCCAGTCTCCGAGACACGCAGGGCCCTGATAGAGTATTTATGCCAAGAGCTTCTGGGGAGGGGAGCAGAGGAAGTATGCGACTAATATCCAAAGTCAGGGAGAACAGGGGCCAGGAGGACTGATCAATGATCAGAAATTTAACACAAGTGTATGGGGGTGGTGGGAGTGTGTGAAGAGCAATTAGGGTAGAGAAGGGACCAATAGGACAGTAATGGTAATAATGGTTGCAAGTGATCACTCTGGACAAGAACTGAGTGTTGAAAGTAGGTAAAGGGATATACATGATAATGTTTCAGTATCTGTATTTCAAACCACAATGCTCCAAAGAGGAGAGGGAGAGGGAGAGAGAGAGAGAGAGAGAGAGAGAGAGAGAGAGAGAGAGAGAGAGAGAGAGAGAGAGAGAGAGAGAGAGAGAGAGAGAGAGAGAGAAGAAAAGTGACTGCCATAGATGTGGGGAGGCGGGGAAGGGGAGGAAGCTGGGGGCATTGGTGACGGGAAATGTACACTGCTGGAGGGACAGTTGTTGGAACATTATTGGTTGGAACCAATCTTGAACAACCTTTTAACTGTATGTCTCACTACATTAATCAAGACAATGTTTTAATCTGGAAAACAAACACCAAAACGGAAAAAGTTGCCCTGGTCAATAGTGGGCTTGAGCATCCAGGCGTAGCCCTTGGGCCCAAATAACCCAGTGTCCCTGGGAGGGAGGCTCAGCTGAGCAGAGGCACAGAGAGCTGCCTCCTGCCCGGGCAGTTCTTCAAGGCGAGATGCCTAGCGGAGTTGGTGTTTTCTCTTGTTGTTTTTTTTTTTCCCCAGAAGTTCGGGTAGCTCTACCAGGAGGTGTCCTGGCTGTGTCTGATTGCTAAATTCCTCCCCTGCCAAAGGGGAGGTCACATCCTTCCTGGCTTCCTCTCCCAATACTCCAGGGGCCTCTCCTGACAAGGACAAAATGCTCCCAGGTTCTTCCCAACTCAGCAAAACCCTTGCGAGGGCCCCTCAGGAGATGCCACCGGGTGGTCACCGACCCTCTCCCAGGACTCACCTGGCACCTGTGTCTTCCCAGGGGTTACTTCTATACTACGACTTCGTGGAGTCGACGTTTGAAAAGTTCAAGACGCCGAGCAGGAAGGTGGATGCTTTAGATCACTTCCCAAAATGTTTCCTGATTTTTAAATTGCACCATCAGAGGGTGGACGACGCGCAGGCCAGCTGGCAGGAGGGGAAGGCCTGGAAGGCCATCCGCGTGGACCTGGTCGTGTGCCCTTACGAGTGTCGCGCCTTCGCCCTGCTGGGCTGGACTGGCTCCCGGGTAAGCTCCCCCCTCCCCACCCCTGCCTCCAGTGACCCCCACGCAGCTGACTGACGCTCTGAGTAAGATGAGTCCTGCGGTTCAGGCGGGGTGGAAGGCAGAACACTCACTCACTGTCCTCCACATGGAGTTCAATGGCAGATGTCTTTGGTCTGGGTCAGAACAATGACCACCCCTGACCCGACCCTAAGGAAGAGATGGACTGGCATCGTCCCTTTTCCGAACAGAAGGAAGCCGGGAAGCGACCTGTCACTCATGTGGCTTGTTCCACACCCTGGGGAACAGAACTGGGGGTTGGAAAGTTGAATCTCCTGCTCCAGGCCCTCCTAGAAGCGCGGAATGGCTTTTTACCACTAGAGGGCGCAGTTACCCCACACACTCTCCCCGGTCCCACCTGCAAAGGCTTTTTGGAATCCCTTTCTCCATGGAAAATGCGCCTCAGGACAGGAGAGAGCACAGCAGGTGAGGCATTTACTTGCATGCAGTTAACCTGGGTTCAGTCCCCGGCACCACATACGACCTACCACCCCCAGCCTTTATTAGCCCCCCACCAAATGAAAGAAAATGCACTTCAAAGATGTCATTTATCGCCCTCCCTTCCCAAATGTTCCTGTTCTCTCTTAAAGTGCAGGTTTTGCTCTCTGAGGCCTCAGAGTGACCAAACCTCATCTTAGAGGATGCTATTGCGGGGCTCAGTATGTCCTTTTCATGAATTCTCGTGGGAGGCTGTTAGCATTCAGGGACCTTATATATACATTTCCTCCATCCTCCTCCTTGACTAAGATTCAGAGAGGTTAGGTGGCACGTTGGGACATGCACAGCCTGATGGGAACAAATGTCAGGCTGAGCTCTGGTTCTCCCAGAGCTTTGACAATACTGCTATTAAAGCAACCGACTATTATTTATCCAACTTGACCCTGAACTAGATACTCATGACTCAAGTCATTGAACGAACGTTGGCCACACACCTCCTATTTCCCGGTGAAGTTTGAGGCTAGTTCTACACAAAACCACTCGGATTCGTGCCTCCGGAGCCTGACCTGAGTGTGCAAGTGCAAGGCTGATTAGCAGAGACAGATACTTCATGATGGGGTCTGGGCGTTTCCAAACATCCAATACTGAAGCCATTCTAGACCAGAGAGTAATTTGCTCTAATTATCCCCTGCCCAGCAATTTGAGAGAGACCTCCGGCGCTATGCCACGCACGAGCGGAAGATGATGCTGGACAACCACGCACTGTATGACAAAAAAAAGGTAGTTTCCTCTCTGAGCCGGCCGGCTTCCACCCTCATCCCCAAGGCTCCCGGGAGAACCTTCCTGCAACTGACCTCGGTGCCAGGGTCTGGCTGCCTTTACCAAATGACCTGTTCCTGGTGCTCACAGCAAGGGCAAAGATCCCAGTGGGAGCACAGTTCCCACCTGACTGCGAATGCACCCAAAAAGATGGGAATAAAAAACGAGGAGCTAGTTGGGGTCCCCAACCATTGTAGCAGTGAACATATCTTGAGTTTGGTTTACTCTTGGTGCTTGCAAAGAAAACCAAGAAAGCCGCAACCACAAACATCCTTGAAGGCAGTTGGCAGACACGTATTGAGTGACCACAGAGGTCACTACTGAGCATCTCCTGCCAGAAGGAGCGCCACAGAGCAGCCCTGAGATGCAGCGCCACCTGCTGGCAGCCAGGCTCCGGCACCAGCTGATAGATGTGTTGGCTTTGCTGTGCTCACCATCCTAATTCAAGTCCCAGCTAAACACATAAATGGCTTTGTGAATGGCGCAGAATTCAAGACACAAAGGCTAAAGTCACAAAAGTTTAGGGGACAGGGCCATTTTGACTACAAAATGGAGTATGCTTAATTAGAACTGTCCCAGATACGTGGCAGGAAGTCAATCCAATGGCTTAGACATTAAAAAAAAAAAAAAGAAACCTAACTAATATATGTATCAATAGACTGCCACTTCAGGCAAAGCTGTATCAGGTGATGAGGCAAGTTTCCCTTAGTTTAGTTTCATTTTTTTAACTTTAAAAAAAATTTTATTGAATCACCATGAGAACAATTACAAAGCTTCCCAGTCTAAGTCTCGGTCATAAAATAATCAAAGACCCATCCCCTCACCAGTGCACACCCTCCACCACCAAGAACCCCAGTATACCCCCATCTCACCCCTCCCCCCGCCTGTGTGGCAGATGATTTCCACCTTACTCTCTCTCCGCTTTGATCACATTCAATATTTCGACAAAAGATCCACCATTATTATTTGGAATTTTCCCCAACATTCATACCTGCTGAAAAGGTATAATTAGATAATTTGTTTTCTATTGCTGATATGAAGAGCATTTTGGATTTCTAATATTTTAGTAATAAGTGTGGAGGGATTTCTGCCAAAAGCCACTGGGTTCCAAAATTGGTTTGTATGCCTCTGGGATGATGGCTGTTCAGGAGCCAGGAGCCATTCATGGGTGGCAACTCGGGCCCATCAGGGCAGGGAGAGGTTGTTTAGTTTCATTCTTCAGCCTTGTTTCTCATGAGTCCAGTCTTCCCGATTAGCTGCCTCCATGAAGAGCCTCTTTCCTTATAGTAACAGCAAGAATTCCAGCCATTCTCTTGTAATTCTCCTTCTCCTTTCCCCATACAAGGAGCCAGAGCTTATAAGTATTAATGACGTGAGGTCTCTTGATAGTCTGACTTCATTGAACTAGGATTTTTATAAGCTCAGGTTCCAATGAGTTTATTTTTAAAAAATACTGCCTCAGGTTGTTCTAATGAACAGTTGAGATCAGTAGCTTGAGACAGGAAAAATATCAAAAATCTTTAGCTGAGTATCAAAAGCTGTCATGACTTTACTGTAATTTATAAAACACTATATTTGAGGTTGAGAAATTATTAATAATTCCCTAATTCAGTTAAGATGGTGTTTTATATTCAGAAGCAGGGTGCTCTGTTTCTGCACCAATTGATTCTGACAATTTCCCTCTGGTGGGCTCTAAAATGCTTCACAAAAATATCTAACTGTACATATTTCTTGTTATGCTTTCAGAGGATATTTCTCAAAGCAGAAAGTGAAGAAGATATTTTTGCACATCTGGGACTGGATTACATTGATCCATGGGAAAGAAACGCCTAGAAAAAGAAGCTGTTAACATTTTTTTGTTGTTTCTTTTTCTCCATTTTCGGGTGAAATAAATTATGCTTCCTATGATAGTGCAAGATGTCTTGGGAATATTACAGTCTTTAAGCTTTATGAAAATGCTTATCACTTCTAGAAAAAAATCATTTTGAAACATGTTAAGGCACCACATGTAATTTTTTTTTCTCTAATAGGCTCTTGATGCAGTACTGCATAGAATTCTCTGCACACTTTTTCCATAGAAACAGTGTTATAATTGGTGGCTGGTTTCCAGGGAAGCTCATCCAAGTCCTCTGCCCACAGTGTGGCTGAGATAATGTATATAATAATAAAAATAGGGTGAAACAAGATGTTGGAGCATTCTTTTTTTTTCACTCAAATATTATAAAACAGTCCTTAAATATGTAACTATGAAAATCGGAGGAGTTTAAGATTGACCTGGAGGGGAGAAATGGGCTTGATTAATTGGCCAGTGTTCCTGGAAATGGGTCCTACCCCTGGGCGTGCTGGAATGATGAGGGGGCAGTAGAAGCTTGGGGTCTAACTGGGGGGCACTTTGTTTGCTTCAAGAAAATAGGTTTCCGGGGCTAGAGTGATAGCACATTGGGTAGGGCATTTACCTTGCACATGGCTGACCAGGTTCGATTCCCAGCATCCCATATGGTCCCCTGAGCACCGCCAGGGGTAATTCCTGAGTGTAGAGCCAGGAGTGACCCCTGTGCATTATTGCCAAGTGTGACCCAAAAAGCAAAAAAAAAAAATAATAATAATAGGTTTCCAGGGGGCTGCTGGGTGATTTAAAAAAAAATAATAACTTCAATAGCCTCTGGTTTAGCTGATGAGAAGATGGAAGGGCCTTCGGTCCCTCAGGGCTGTTGGAGGGTGGCTGTGGCCAAGTCCAGCCTGAGAGGTCCTGTCTGCCACCTCTCAGCACTAACCCTGGCTCCCACGCCCAGCCCCAGGAGCAACCATGAAGGCACAAGGCCACTGTCTGTCCCCAGCTCGGAGTCTCGCGGATCTCTCACCCTAGCAGGAGGTGAGGGAGGCAACTCTGGCTGAAGAGTTCCTGGCAGTTCCCCAGGGCTGTGGGAAACATCTGCACCTCTCCCCTCCTCAAGGGGGGCTCAGACCTGGAAGCAACCTGCTCCCGGACCGCTTAAGGAAGGGCCCAGAGGCCTCCTGGTCACCTTCTCCTCTCTGGTGCAGAGTGGAGGACCCCCATGGCCAAATTTGATGCCTCCTCCAGGCCCAGGGGAGGAAACGTCCTTCTGAGTGGAGGTGCCTGAGGGTGAGGCCCGTCAGTGCTTGGTGCTGACAACTCTGACCTGACTCGGAGGCACCACTAGGGACCTGCACAAGGGCTGGGGGTCCGGCTGCGCTGGTCTGGGCTGTCCCCTTTGTCTCCTCTCCTCCTCCTGGGAACCGCCCCTCACACTGCTCAAGTCTTTTCCATACTTGTTGAGACCCAGAGATTACGCCCTGTCACTGCAGGGGCAAATCCTAAGGGCGAAAAGCACAGCTGCAGGGGCTGGGGGGAGGAGTGAGAGGCTGGACCCATTTATATAAGCTGTTTCTAGGACAGAGGTTTCTGTTTTAATGTTTTCGTTTGGGGCCACACTTGGTGGTGTTCAGGGATTACTCTTGGATCTGTGCTCAGGGATCACTCCTGACAGTGCTCAGGGCAGGGGTCAAATATGGTACCAGGATTGAACTAGGATCAGCAGCATGCAAGACAGGTGCCGAAACTCTTGTAATAGCTCTCTGGTTCATAATTTTTTCATTAGGTGAAAAGTGAGTGGTAGATGAAGAATTTTTGCCCAAAAATTGAAGGTACTGTCGAAAACTTCTGTGTGCTTAGCATGGCGCTTAGCATGTAGAAAACATTGATCTTCAATATGTTCTACAAATTCTGATAATCACTTACTCAAAAGACAGGCTTCCCCTTTGGTGATACACATATTTTAATGAAAAAGAGAGTCGGGGTAAGGGGGGTAAGGAGGTGTAGTGAATATTCCCAGTGGTATAAAGGAAGGTTTGGCACAGGGATGTGGGTAGTGGGACCTGGAGAGAATTAGGAGAGGACAGAGGACACGGGGCTGATTTCTGGGGAACATGCAGGTGTCTGTCCCCTGCACCCTTCACGTACCTGCCCAGACTCACTATCCCCGCCAGGTGTGGGAAGGAGAAGTCGCCCCATCGCGCATCTAAGAGATACTAAAGAAGTTTTCCCTCTTTGGAAAGGCTTGTCAGGGATCCCACAAATGCCCTCTGCTAGAACTGCAGTTGCCTGTTTGCCTAGGCTGGAATTCTACCCAAGCTATTGCTGATGAATCAAAATCAGCCTTTGCTGGTGCCAGCAGCTCCGGGAGCAGAGCGCCCTCTGGTGGTCATGAGAGAACCATCGGGCAAGTCCCATATGATGAAGTGGAGAGGCTAGAGGGCCCGGTAAAGCAATCACTACGGGAAGGCCGAGTTGGCATAGCACAGCGCCTAGGGCATTTGCCTTGCACGCGGCCGACTTGGGTTTGATTCCTCCATCTCGGAGAGCCCACCAAGCTACCGAGAGTATCCCGCCTGCACAGCAGAGCCTGGCAAGCTACCCATGGCGTATTCAATATGCCAAAAACAGTAAAAAAAATCTCACAATGGAGACGTTACTGGTGCCCGCTTGTGCAAATCGATGAACGACGGGTCTACAGTGCTGATACAGCAGAAAAGAGTCACACCGTCTGGGTTCCCTAGTTACTAGATGTGTGGTCTTGGAGAAGTCACTTAACCTTTCTGAGCTTCAGTTTCCACTTCTGTTCCAACAGGGGCTAGTCTTTGCAAACTGCCCTGCCTCTGCATCTACTGGCGGTGTGGCTGAGGCAGTGGTGTACGGGGCTCGGTTAAGGAACTCACGGGATTGGAAAGGATCAAGGAGCATGTGAGTGGTTTCCTGGAGAGAAGGGGCAGGGAACCAACTTGCAGGCTTTCCCCACCAGCCACACCCAGCGGCCAGAGCCTGGGTTTCAGTGGCAAGCACACAGTCCGGCCTTCAGGACTGTCCATAGCCCAGGGGACAGGTCCGGCCTCACTCAAAATGCTTCCCCACTCTCACTTGCCCCGTGTGGCTCTTCTTACACCTGTTTCTCAAGTTCAGGGGTGACTAATGAACACAGGAGAGGATTTTTTTTCCAAGTGGGTGGCATTTCCAGGTATGCTCCGCCAATACCAGACTATTTCTCTGACATTTCTTTGGACATTCCGTGTGACAGGTAGGATCATGCTGGCTCTCCTCTTCCAGTCCAGAAAAGGAAGCAAGAGAGTGTGGATTCATCTCTCATGGGAACCCTAGGTTGTGCCTGTTTGGAATCCGTGAACCTGGAGGGGAAGGCCCGATGAGCAAGCCTTCCTCACGGCAGTTGCTTGAGTGGAAAAGCAACCTTTATCTGCATTTGGGTGGGGAGAGTCCCCAGGAAAGGCAGTGGCCTTGAGCTTTCTTATTCTTATCCTCAAACCTGGCAGCTGATCTAATAGAGGGGAGAAGAGGCCAAGAAGAAGCTGCTAAATTTATTTGTGTATTACTAGGGTTCCCCAGAATGGAATGAATGCAAAGATTGTATGAAGATTGTATGAAGGAACAATGCTTCTGCATTGGTCATGAGTGGCTTCTTTCTTTCATTGATTTTTACAGGATTGCAATGGTAAATGCTGCAAGGAAATCCATGTTAAAAAAAAAAAACTGGTTTGTTGCAAAGTACAGGAGGTATAAAAATTTGACCTGAAAAAACAAGGGCTGTTGCCGATTTCTGGGTGGAGGAGACGGTGCAGCCAAGTGGGGTGAGCTGGGGTGGGAGAGAAGGGTTTACTCGCAGGTATGTGGGAAATCTGAGTTAGAATGTCTGAAGTGGGGATGTGGGTGGGAGTGATTTTAGAGGCACCAATGCCAAAGGATCCATGAACAAATGAGACCCAGGAGCAGTCGGATGAGCAGCCCAAGGGCATCCCTCAGCTAGCATCAGCCCGGGAGCAGGCAGCTGGAGCTTCTTACTTTCCATCACGGTCATCAGAAACAGCACCCCCAAACCCCTTATCTCAGCCCAAGGGTCAATGTGGTCTGAACACACATCAAGAAAAACCATTGGCAGCAACAGGCCAGTAAGAATGACCGCTTTATTATTCATTTTGCTCTAAACTAAGTTCTGGCTTATCTTATGTAACCGGAAAATAAATAATAGTAATTCTGGATCTTGCTAGTTTAGTAGAAACTATTGAAAATAAATTTTCTAAGCGATGGGTCATTAAAATAAATGGAATTAAAAATAAATGTTCCAGAGTAGGTCACCCCTTTCTGTAAGGAGTATAAATGGTATGCACAGGCATCACCCCCCCCACACATACCTTTAGGGGAACGGGAACTACTCTCATTCTCTAAGTACAGCACCGAGGCTCCCAGGAGACAGCCCCAGAGCTCCCAACTCTGAGGTCAAAGCCAGGGTCACAGTCAAGTTTCTCACCAATCCAAGGCCCTTCCCCAAAAGTCTGAGAAACACCAGCACCTTGGTCAGGGGGACACATCTACTATAAAAATGGCAAGATGGAAGAGTAACAAGAAAAAACCAAATCTGCTGTCCAGGAGATTCACCCAGGGGACTTAGCACAGACCTAAATCACAGCGGGGTTGTGGGGTATCCTTGCAAGCCCATGTGGACAGGTGGCCGTGAGTGGGTCTGTAGAACCTGCTGTTGGTTACCTGGACAAGAGGGAGGTGTTGTTTCTGAGCAGGCATGGGCCCAATGAGAGAAAGGAATGCCCCTACACAATATCCTAGTGGCACTTAGAGTCAGTGGTGGACCCCCGCCACCACCCCGGGCCCTGGGTGCAGGTGCTCCACCAGGAGACCTGTCTTGCTCCCAGACCTGGGCTCTGTGGGGGGGATGAGGTGCTGGGAGCCTCCTCACAGCACCATGGGAAAGGCCTGGCCTGTGCTGACATCCCTCAGCACACTGCTAGGGGCCTGACCACGGGGCCCTGTGTCCGTGCACTCTGAGAACGCTTGGTCTCTCCTCCTGACAGCCAGTGGTGTTTCTCCTAGGAATGCAAGGCCTTGGACCTTTTGCTTCGCTCCACAGAGCGAGACTTTACCTTATTCTGAATAATCCTGTGAAACAAACTATATTTATCATCCCCCTACCCTGTATCACTCTTTCTCTCTCTCTCTCTCTCTCTCTCCTTCTCTCTCTCTCTCTCTCTCTCTCTCTCTCTCTCTCTCTCTCTCTCTCTCTCTCTCACACACACACACACACACACACACACACACACACATCCATGACTTCCTGCCTGAATTGTTCTCCCATTGCTGACCCAGAGGGAACCATGAGTGTCCCGCCATGCATTCTCCTAAGGGGTTGGTGGGGACGGGAATGTGAGGCTCGCGAGTTCTCTACCCTGAGATGCTCAGAAACAAGACACTGTTTCCCGGACCCTATTCCCTGAGGGTCCACACTTAGCCAAACTTTGCATCTTACTGGCCTTGGCCAACCAGTTCTTTTTGTGAGTAAAGGGATGTTAAAAAAAAAAAGTGAGAAGGCAAAAGACTGAGCAATCAAGCCCCCCAACACCCCCAAATTACAAAGAAAGCAAAATTGCCACTGGGCCGGGGGTCGGGATGCTGGCGGGCTCCTTCTGGGCCAACTCGTTGGGTGCTCGCGAGACCTCAGAGCCCGGAGGGGCCTTTTCAGATCTGTTCTCCGGAGGCCAGTGCTGCACACACACACACACACATGCACGCACGCACAAGCACAGACACACACGCCCATCTCGCTCCCGGCGCGCTCTGGGCCACACGGCATCAGTCCAGGCTCAGTCTGGGCATCAGCCACCACAGCCCGCGCCGTCTCTGCGGTTCCGTGGGAGGATGGTAAGGACCGCGCGGCGCCTCCTCCCCGGCCGACACCGTCTTCACGTAGATGTGGCCTTCCTCCGCTCCCGTCATGTTCTCACGGGTGGGTGACCTGGCAGGATTCTTGAGAAGACAAAGAGAGTTTGGCAAAGTCTTCTGCATCCCGCCAGGTTGGAGTCATGACAACCGGATAGACCCTCCCACCGGAAACAGCAAGCAGAGCCGGGGAAACAGGCTAAAGGTTCTGCAATCAGGACGGAGGGTGCGGGGAGCCCCAGGGCTACTCCTGGCCTCTCCCCAGGGCCACTCAGTACCAGGGATGGAGCTCAGAGCTTGGCATGTGGCGTATGTCAGGCTCTTCCCCTGAGCTCTCTCCCTGGCCTCTATTCTTCAGTATTACACATCAATCTTGAATTTTTGTTCAGCGGGAATGATGCCATCATGCTGCTGTGTGCCTGAGCTTCAACTCAGCCCCTTCCACTGTGCTCACACTGTACTCGGGACACAGAAGGCTTGAAATCCTTAGTCTGGGGGCTGGAGGGGTTGCACCAAGGGCAAGTATGTATGCTTTGTATGCGGGAGCTCTGGGTTCTACCTCCAGCACCACAAGGTTCCCCAAGAACCACCGAGAGCGACCCCAAAATTGAGTGGGGATAGACTCTAGGCATCATTGGGTGTGGCCTCCAAACAAACAAAGAGTAAATAAATAAATCCCTTGCTTGGTTCCTTTGAGACGGCTAGAGAGTGGTTATGATTCTATAGCACTTACCTCGGCTACCTTGGGACTGTCATAAATTTCTGAAATTTCACATGGCATTTCACTGTCCTAAATAGAAAATAGAGAAAAGAATTCAAAGATGCCAGGAATAGTCATTTGCCCATGACCATGGTTAAAAGTGATGGTTCTTACACTTGGAACATTAGAATCAACAGAGTGCTTTAAAAAATAAAACAAGGTTAACAACCACAAATGAAACCCCCTCCCCAAACTTTAAATCACCTAGGGCTGGCTATGTGGACACATGGGTGGGACCTGCCAGGAGCCAACTGGATTCATTGTGCCATCTGTCTAGTACAAGTGTCTATCGACTTGGGATGACAGGCTGTTGTGTTTGGTTGCTTTTTGTGTGTCTGAAGGGTTGGTGCCACAGGTCCTCTATCCTGAGATTTCTATTTCAAGGATTTTGGTGGCTGGTATTTTTGTAGAGTCTAAGATGATTTTATAGTGCATTAAAGGTTGAGAAAGTATTATTTACTGTAGTTCTACCACTGACAATTATTTCTGAATGTATTGAGTTTTCAACTGCCCATGAGACTTTCCATGCAGAAACTCGGCTTGTCTTGATCTCCCTCAGTCAGTGGTTGACTCCTACTTGGGGGCTGAACTAACTGAGGCACAGAGAGTGAAGTTGTCCCTTGTCCAGGACCATATACATCATGATAAGGCAAGATCCCGGCTTTAGAGTTTAGGTTTTCTAGGTCCAGGTGCCTGGGGCACGGAGAACAAATGGCTAGAGCTGTTTGTGAAAAGAGGGTGGAAGTAGATCTCTCTCTCTCACACACACACACACACACACACACACATGCATGCACACACGCACACACATGCCCTTAATGCCCTGGGTCTGGTGTGGGAAAAGGGCAATCAGGGTCAAGTATGTATGTGAGGCATCTCCCTACCCCTGTGTCCCGTTTGCCTCTGCCCTTCCCAAGGAAGATCTCTGCCTGATTCTGGGAAGTTTGTGGCGTCATGATTCTCCACTTTAGCAAACACACCCATTGTCCAGACTGTACCCATGATGGCAGCTAGCGGTCCTTCCCTCTTCACTCCTGCTGCCCCAGTGGCCGCCCCGTCACAGACCAGTGACCTGAGCCCTGTGTAACAATTCAGCTCTGCTGGGGATGGCAGGCCAAGGATCTGAGAGAGAATCTGAAGTGCAGGGAGGTTCACTGAAACATCTTTTTAAAAAATTATTATTTGGGGGGTGGGCATGGTGGTAGACTGGGCCACAACTGGTCATGTCCAGGGCTTGAGCTCCACCAGCAGTGCTTAGGGACTACTGCTGCTGAGGCTCAAGAGACCATATTGGGTGTGTGTGTGGGGGGTGAGGGGGGTTCAGGGATCAAACCCAGGTCAGCCGCATGCAAGGCAAATGCCCTTTACCCTGCCATACTGTTGAACTGACCCATGAAACACCTGCTTCTGCCCAAACATTCAGACCCCAGGAAGCTGCCGGTCACCTCAATGGTCTCACTGCTGCTGTTGCTTCTTCTTCTTCTTCTTTGGTGAATCACAATAATTACTAACGCCACCATCAGTCCCGTGGCCACCAGGGATGGAATGCCTGCTGCTACTCCAAGGGACGGCCCGCAGTCCTGCATGGAAAAATGCAGAGTCAGACTCCAGGAGGGAAGAAGTTTCAACAGATTAAAAGTAAGACCTGGCATGCTGGAGGCGCTGAGTTGGAGCCTGTACTACACACCCTCACTAGGGGCTGTGACCCCTGGGGCTCCTGCATACTTCCATACTTCCAGATGTGGCCCCTCTGTAATATATATGTGTGTATATATTATATATATATATAAATTAACTAAAATCAGGGCCAAAATTCTGATTCAGTGGTAGAGCACAGGCCTGGAATGCGTGAGTATGTGAGGCCCTTGGTTTTATCTTAGTGGAGAGTGGGGGAAAGAGTGTGGGGAGAGGGGAATGTTTCATTCTTGGGAGGAAAGAGAGAGAGAGATTGCAGTAAAATTCAGTGAAAAACTGCTCCTTGCAATGTGCATGACATTTTCATGAGACTTAAGTGTGGGTAAGGCTAGGGGCTCAGAAACACAACGCAGAAGTGCCATCTGCACTTCTATGTTCATTGCAGCGCTATGCCAGAATCTAGAAACAATGCAAGTGCCTGAGAACAAAGACTACATAAAGAAACTATGGTACATCTGCACAATGGAACACTACGCAGCTGTTCCTTCATAGGAAACATGAAGTCATGAAATTTGCTGATAAATAGATGAACATGGAGAGTATCATGCTGAGTGAAATGAGTCAGAGGGAGAGGGAGATATATAGAGAATGATTATACTCATTTGTGGGATATTTAAAAAAATAGTATGAGACCTATACCCAATGACAGTAGAAATGAGAGCCAAACCCAGTGGTGTTCAGGGGTTACTGCTGGCTCTGTACTCAAGAATTATTCCTAGCCAGGCTCAGGGAACTATATAGTATGCTGGCGACCAAACCTAGTTTGACCACATGCAACGTAAGTGCCCTGCCCATTGTACTATCTCTCCAGCCTCTTCAGTGAATTTTAAAAACATATTTACATTAGAAGCATTAGCCGGCTCATTTTCAAATTTCTACTTTGCTTTCATTTAAAGTGGAAATAGCTATGCTGCTAGTCACACATGTTTTCAGATTTGCAAATAATCTGGAACTATAAAGGATAATTTGTGGAATCCCTATAAATATTTGACTCTCCTAGATAGTGGACATCCAGAAAAGTTGATAAATTAGAAATAATAAGGTTTGATGCCTTTTCTTTTTATGAATGCACTCATGTGACCAGAACCCAGATGAAGAAATAGACTATTATTGCCACAACCCTGGAGTCTCTCAGCCTCCCCGTCCTGCACCCCAAGCGGAACCACTATTCAGAAATCCATTCCCTGGCATGAATTCTATGTTTTCCAGTGTTGATGTTTACATCACAAACTCATGCTCCGAACACATCCATGGGATGAGCAGAGAATTTTGCCCCCTTTGATTCTCTTTGCTGTTACCTGCCATGACCAGGGATGCACACAGCTGGGCGTAGTGTCCCTGTCGGGTCACAGACTGTTGGTTGCTGGGCTTGCACACATTTGGCTGCCGTGTGCTGGAGTCAGGGATCTCCAGAGTCTAGCTACTGGGATCATACTCAGCCACGTGTGATCCTGCTGGGGATCAAACCCTCAGCCTCACTGGCCTCAGGCCTGGAGGTGAGTCAGCTACTCCTGTGCTGTGTTATGTCCTGCCACCCCACCCACCCAGAGCACTATTATCTCCCTTTCATAAATGACCAAACAAAAGCTCCACCAATTAAGGGATATACTTACGGCTTCTTTCCCAACCGTCACGACTGGGGAGGAAGTCTGGGGAGGAAAAGGAAGACACAACTGAGGAAAACCAAATCTCCAGAGTACACAACACGCAAGACAAACTGTCAAAGGTTATGCTCTAGGGCTGGAAGCTGACCTCTTTGCTCAACTTTGGGTTAAAAAATACCACAAATACCACAGCTGCCCAGAGGAACCTTACCCGGTTGCTTCTCAGGCAAGAATTGGAATGAAATTTGGCTATACAAGGAGAGAGAATGCCGGGGGGGATGAGGGGGGTGTCCTCATTGTTCACCCTCCGGATTGGCCACAACACATCTGACAGCTCACAAAGGCTGTCTCCAGCCTCATGTCCCCACGCGCTTCCCAGCACTCTCAGGGGCTGCTTGTCCCCTTGCTTGAACAAACAAAATCTTGGTGGAAACCGGCTCTTGAAGGAAGCCTCTCCTGTGTTTAAGGGTGGTGAAACAGTTGGGGGTGGAATGACTGAGAAGCTGTGAATTGTCTGTGCTCCCAAAAGCCTTCACAGGGAACAGGAGAACCTGAGCTTCCGGCTCGGATCTCCACCCTGGGCCGCACCCGATTTCCCCATGTGTGAAATCTTACCTCAGTCAGCCACCTCAGGAAGCAAAGTCAGTGGAGCAACTAACCTGTGCGAATAATGCTCAGTGGTGGAGGGTGGGGAGGGAAGGGGGTGGCTGGGTAGGGATGGGGTGGGGAATGTGTGTGGGGTCATATATGTGGGTGGGTGTGTCTCTGGGTGTGTGGGTATGTGTGTGGATGTGTGTGGGGTGCGTGTGTGTGTGTGTGTGTGTGTAGGTATGGGGTTTGGGGGTGAGTGTGTAGGGCTGCATTGTGGGCGTGAGGGTTGTAGGTGTGTATGTGGAGGGTGCAAGTGTGTTTGTGGATGTGTGGGTGGGTGCGTGATAGATGGGTGTGTGTCTGTATGTGTGGGTGTAGGTGTGGGAGTGCGGGGCACGTGGGCCATGTGTGTCTCTGTGTGGGGGTGATGGGGTGGGGTCCAGGGCTCTCAGGTCAGCAGCTACAATGAACGGCGCTTTCTCCGCCCACAAGCTGAAGGGCTCATTTTTGCATGTAAGGCCAGGGATGGGGATACATACCTCTAGGCTGGTGGTGAGGAACACTGGCGCAACGGAAGTATAGGCTTTGGTCATTCCTTTACACTTGGCAAAGCTTATTTAATTATTTACTCACTCCTCTTGTCAGCCTCAGAGAGCACTCTGGAGTCCCCCGGGCTCAGGCTTTGGGCAATTACTGTGTCTGGTTACAAGAAATGAAATGGAGCTCAGAGAAATGGCACGACCAAGTTTCCGAGGAGCGACGCGTCTCACCTGGCCTTGGGGATCTGGATTCCATGCCGAGGCGTCTCTCCCAGACTCCTCCCAGCAAAAGAAGCTTCCGGAACCAGCCACGGATGCTCGCTATGCTTTCACCTCCAGGCCCTCACCCTCCTGTCTCCACGTTACCTTCGCGCTGCTTCTGTCTCGAGTGTTACCTCTCAGGATGGTGGATGTCAGTTCAATGAGACATTCTGAACACAAATTCTGGAAATTTGCCCTGCTGGCTTTGGTCACACACACACACACACACACACACACACACACACACACACACACGAGCAGAGTCTAAGGCGTCACAGTGTGCACACTGGAGCCAGGGCTCTCAGAGGAATCCAGCTTCTGTGGGCCCAGCACTAGGCCGGGCGTGGCATGGCTGCTGTCCCTGTGCTGCTCAGCCTGTTGGCTTCCTTCCCTCTCCAGCTCCAGCTCTCTACCCTCGTGGTAACCATGCCAGCCAATGCTCAAGCACTTTTCCTGTTTTCGCTTGTTTAGTCTTCGCAACTGCCAGTAAAGAGAGATTAGAATCGCCCTCCTTTCCCCCAGAGAAGAGTGAGCACTGGGAGGTGAGTAACTGGTAGAAGTCCCAGGATGGGCACTTGGTGGCATGGTGCGAGGGTCCATGCTCTGAGAGTCTCTCCCTTCCATGGTCACATGCTGTGGGACCGCCCTGGTGGGGCTGGCTAGGACAGCTGCTCCTGAGAGAGGCTTCCAGAGCAGTACCCTTCTCCAGGGGCCCGGACCAAGTCATGGGCTGCATCATAAGGGAAGGCTGAGGGGCTGGAGTGCATAGGGCATTTGTTTTGCACGTGGCCAACCTGGGTTCGATCCCCAGCATCCCATATGGTCCCCCTGAACACCGCCAGGAGTAATTCCTGAGTGTATGAGCCAAGAGTAACCCCTGTGCAATGCCGGGTGTGACCACCCCCCAAAAAAAAGGGAAGGCTGAGAGCACTGGAGAGCACTGCATGGGGAGTCTGAACCTCCCCACGTCAAAGGGAAGAGGGGATAGCACTGGAGGGAAGGTACAACAAAGGAGGCATCTAGCAGCAGATGGACTCCCTCTCCCTACTCAGCCTCCCTGCCCCCGCTCCGCCAACACACACACACACACACACACACACACACACACACACACTGGCTCTGGCTTCTCTAAGTTACCTTGTTGAAGAAGGACCAAGCCAGCATCAGACAGAAATGGGGCTCTGCACCTGCCTGCTAAGTTCAAGCTCCACAAGAGAAAAGTTTCACAGAGATTCTCTTGAGAGGTTTGGAAAGGAAAAAGGAGGGACAGAGGAATACGCAAGGGGCAGAGTGAATCAGGGAGGCTCAGAGGCAGGGTTCTCCAGGAGGATGGAGCAGGTGGGGGTCTGGACAGACGGCAGTGGGGAGTACGGGGCAGGGGGTGTGAAAGGTCTGCCTGCTGATGCTCGGTTGCTTGCCCTGTGGTATAGTGAGTGGACCTCGACACAGTGATCATGTAGGGTTGATCATGTAGATTCTTTTCATTCTCTCAGAATAACGGTATAACTTAGCAGGAAACTTCGATACAAGCCAAACCAACTGCAAAGAGTCGGAAATGTCTCATTCAATCATAGCAGCACTGCGTTAAGAAATTATTCTGGGGTCTGGAGAGGGAATAGTGCCTTGTATGTTCACGCAGGGGTATTTGCCCTGCATGCAGCAGGCACCACATGTGGTCCCCTGAGCACTGCCAGGAGTGGGGAGGGGGAGAGGGGAGGAGGAGGAGGTAGAGGAGGAAGAGGAGGAGGAAGAAGAAGAGGAAGAGGAGGAGGAAAGAGAAGAGGAAGAGGAGGCAGAAGACGAGGAGGAAGAGGAGGAGGAGAAAGAGGAGGACGAGAGGAGAGATGCTGGGAGACGCTCACAGAGCTAGGTGAAGCATGTGCCTTGCATTCAGGGGCACTGAGTTCAATCCCTGGAATCTTGGGGCTTCCTGAGAGACCCTTGAGCAATACTGACTATAACCCCAAACCAATCAAACAAAAGTCAAAATTATGCAAATTCAAACGGATGCAAAAATGTGGCGCGAATGTCTTCTGAAGATGTGAACTGATATGTTTTGTTTTTGTTTCTGTTTTCCTTTTCAAAATGTTCTTTAGAGTTGTCACTGAAAACCATCCTCTCCACACCCCGGCTTCTCCTAGGTACCCCTGGGACCCCTGAAGGCCAGCCCAGGAGGGAAGGGGCGGGCAGCCGGGCGAGGACTGGACCCTGCACTTTCCCTGCCCACAAACGCAGTGCTACACTTACCCTGGTGGCTGGCAGCGTGAAGTTCAGGGAAAAATTCTGGAAGAGAAAAACGAAAGTTAAACTTCCCAAGACCGGTCAGCCTGGCCACTGAGTCCTCCCCAAATTTCCAGGAGAAATTCCAGGGGATTCCAGGGCTCTCGCCACCCCCAGGTCCCACTGCCTGTCTTGGTGCACAAAGAAGTCAGGGGGGGCGCAGGCGGGGTTGCTGTCATGGATCCCCCCTCAGCAAGTGTGCGCTGAGTCCCCTTTCCTCAGGTCTCAGGGCACCACAGTAAGGGACCAGCCAGTGGCCCGAGCGAGTCTCCACAAGGGCAGCCAAAGCCTTGCTCGCCCTCACCGCCCACCACGTCACCCACACTACACCCCTTTTGGGGAAGTTTTTGGTACTTTCTGCCTGAAGTAGGCAACCTTCCAGGGGACCCATCTCTCACCCCCTTCCCTATGCATGAGAACAGGAGGTGGGGTGGGAGCAGCCCTGGTCCCCGTCCAGGGTGTCAGCACACTCTCACCCGTGGACCACCCCAGGTGGAAATGGTCTTTTCAGCATCTAGACTCTTCCGGCTAGATGCTGGAGGGTTGGGGTTTAGATGGGTAGATAAACAAGAAAATCTTTCGTAAACTCAGCATGTTTTGACTAAGTACTAACTCAGCAGAGAGTCTCTTGCCCGCACACCTGGCTGTCTTCCCCAGGGCCCCTCGGAGGGGATGGGTTCCAGTTTCCCTCCCCACCTCGAGCAGGCTCCCAGCGGCCAAAGACCACTGGAACCTAGCTGCAGCCATGATGGAGGCTCCTCTCTACACGTTCGGACAGGCCTCATGCATGAAGGTGCCGGCAGAGGAACCCAGGTGTGTGTAATCCCATCAACAACCAACATCCAGAGAGAGACTTAAAAGCAAGCTCTCAGAAGCGATGTCTTTAGCCTACTTCTCCCTCTAGGAGAAACTGGCAATCTTCTGAGAGTTTCCTGCCCACATGGGACAGCCTTGCAAACTTCCCATGGTGTATTCATATACAAAATTCAGTAACAAGCTGGATTTCATTCCCCTGACCCTGAAGAGCCCCCAGTGCAACATTGTTAGGAGGGTCAAGTCAAAATAGACTTCTAAGATCTCAGGGAAAGGACGAAATGAGATGTTACTGAGCCCGCCCGAGAAATCGGTGATTAACGGGATATTGTGATTGTGATTGTGATACTAACTCAGCATGTACTTAGAATCTAGGGTTCCCTCTCTCGATGGGCCCAAGTATCATGTCTTCTAGTTGCTCATTTTTCTGTCTCTTAGCAAAGGGAAAGGGAAAGAGTGGGGTGAGGGTGTGGGGGCGGAGAGAGAGAGGAAGAAAGAGAGAGAGAGAAAAAGGGACTGAGAGGGAAAAAGAGAGAGAGAGATGTCAAAGCTCAAAACTTAGGAGTGGAATTTAAAGGGCAATTCCCTCTGTCCTTAAAAAAAAAATTATATAGGGGCCAGAGTGGGTAGGGCGTTTGCCTTGCTTGAGGCTGACGAGGGTTTAATTCCTGGCATCCCATTTGGTCTCCAGAATGCCTGGAGTGATCCCTGAGTGCAGAGCTAGGAATAAGCTCTGAGCACAGCTGGTGTGTCCCAAAACCAACCAACTAACCAAACAAACATCCCTCAAGAAAACCTTTTTTAAGGGGCAGAGGAAGCCAGTGAGACAGCTCAGACAGCTGCGGTGCACAATTCCCATGCTGATCTCTAGGTTCCATCCTTAGTACCACAGAATCTTCTAGCACCCAAGCACTGAGCACCCAAGCACTGAGTCAAGAGTAGCCCCAGACCACCACCAGTTGTGACTCTAAAACAAACACACACAAAAGAAATCCAACGAAACGAACGGAACAGGCAAAGGATTTGAATAAGTATTTCTCTAGAGAAAAGATATCTCACAGTTGGCCAATAGGCACATAGAAAGGTTTTGTCAGGTTTATTATTAGGGAAATGCAAATAAAGACAGCAGCAAGCTATCAGCATGTACCTGTGACAGTGGCTAAAGGGGAAGAAACAAGCATGGAAGTCATGGAGTGAAGGGATTAGTGGAACCTATAAGCTGTTAGTGGAACATAAATTGATATACCAAAAGTAAGTTTAGGGATTCCTCAAAAAAAAAAAATCCAGGGGCTGGAGCGATAGCACAGTGGGTAGGGCGTTTGCCTTGCACGAGACCGACCTGGGTTCAATCCCCGGCATCCCATATGGTCCCCCAAGCAATGCCAGGAGTAATTCCTGAGTGCAAAGCCAGGAGTAACCCCTGAGCATCGCTGGGTGTGACCCAAAAAGCAAAAAAAAAAAAAAATCCAAACTTCTCTGTAGCACTGTAGCACTGTTGCACTGTTGTCCTGTTGTTCATTTGCTCGAGTGGGCACCAGTAATGTCTCCATTATGAGACTTGTTGTTACTGTTTTTGGCATATTGAATACGCCATGGGTAGCTTGCCAGGCTCTGCTGTGAGGGCGGATACTCTCGGTAGCTTGCAGGGCTCTCCGAGAGGGACAGAGGAATCGAACCCAGGTTAGTGGTGTGCAAGGCAAATGCCCCACTCACCGTGCTATCGCTCCAGTCCCACTTCTCTGTATTTATCAAAAATAAATACATATATAATAGAAAATCCACGAAATCAAGGAGAATTATTTCTTCCATGTTTATGGTAACAGTCTTGACAACAGCTAAGTGGGGTGGTGTATTATCTAAGTGCCCATTAAGCAGTGGATGTATAAAGAAAAAGGAAGGAATTCTGACATTTGCAACAACATGGGTGAACCAAAAGGTATCATACTTCACTAAATGAGCCGGCTGTCGAAGGACAGGAGACTATATGATTTTACTCCTATGGGGCAGAGAGGCCGACCCAGGTTCAATTCCTCCACCCCTCTCAGAGAGCCCGGCAAGCTATAGAGAGTATCTCGTCCACACAGCATAGCCTGGCAAGCTACCCGTGGCGTATTCGATATGCCAAAAACAGTAACAAGTCTCACAATGGAGATGTTACTGGTGCCCGCTATAGCAAATTGATGAACAATGGGATGACAGTAACAGTGACAGTGGGGTAAAGAGAGAAAACAGATGAATTGAGTAAAGCTGAACTTTAAAAAAGAACATGAGTGAGCTAATCAAGCTTATGCAACCAATGAGCTGCCACCGGGACCTTCGTAAGCCCCTTTGCAAAGCTGCAGCACTTCCACAGAACTTCTAAAGTTTCCCTGAACCCATGGGAGCACCAGGCTCACCTCCCTTCTCTTCTTCTAGAGTGAAGGACAGGAAGAGAGACAGGAGCAAGAGAGACATCTGCGGCCCTTTGGCTAGAGGCTGCTGGTTCTAGGAACGTGATTACCGTCCTCAAGGCGGGCCCAGAGGAGGCTCACAGCTGCTGAAAGGACACTTGATGGTCACGGCCTCAGGCACAGCTGCCCCAGCCTTAGCTCACCAGTGAGAAGGACACTGATGTCATCGGGCCCAAGACAAAGCTCCCTTTGCAGGGAGGGCAAGGGATGGAGCAGCAACAAGTGGCCATCACACGTGCTGTTTGTCAACAGCTGAATGACAAAGATTTTGGCCAGTTCCAGAAAGACGTTCTTATTAGCAAACACTGCAGGGCTCTTGGGGGGAGAAAGACATGGAGTAAGTTGGGTAGAAACAAATCTGACACTGTCCCTCAGCTGGGTGGGCGAGGCCAGCCTGGGCTTGGCGTCACCTGGTCTGGACTCAAGTCCAGACTCGGCCACTGAGGAGTGGTATGACCTTGGAAATGTCCCTCAAGCTCGTTTTGCTCCATTTTCACCCAACAAACTTCATGTCCCAGGCTCGGCGTCTCTCTCCTCCCATCTCACAGGTAAACCTACAGGAATCAGCACCTAGGGCAGTTCTGTCTGACTGCAAGACCCTTCTGGGGGGTGAGGGCCATGTGGGACCATTCTCATGGCCCGGGCAGCACAGGGAGGCCAGGGGAACGGCTGGGTTCTTGTTGGGGGCCTCCGTGTGAGGTTCATAAGCATGCACTGAACTACACAAAGGCTGCTCCTTGGAGCACCTTGCTGTGAAGAAGCTTTAGGGTCTCCTGTTAGGTTGAGTTTGCTATTGATCAGGGGGATGGGAGGGCAGGTAACAGGTCAGCTACTGAGGGAACCAAGGCTGTAGCTTGGTTTTCCTAATCTCCTAAGGAACACGTTCCTCCCTGCATCATAGGTGTGGGAACTACAGACCAAGATGGGTCCCTAAGGCAAGAAAGACCATCTACTGGTAAGAGGCACAAGTCAGCTGATCTGTGTGTTTAACCCTTTCCCCACCGTGATCCCCTTCTGACCTCGTTTTCTCTCTGTGCCCCTCATTCTACTGGTTGCCCCCCTAGAGTCATACCTATTTACTCAATTTTCAGCTGTAGCCCTCAGAATATCTTGGGGGTCCACCAGGGGCCCAGTTGAGAAAAAATGGATTAGAGCATAGCTCTCCCTTACTCCAATATCTGCTTTCAACTCCTAAAAATAAATCTCTTGACTCAGGGAATCACAGAAGCCTTTCCCACTTTCCCTCCTAACTCAGCTAATTTCACTGGATTAAATGGAAGTCACCAGTCAGCAAGGAAGGTGGAGGCATCTGGCACACTTGGTGACTGTCTTTGCTGCTGATAATGTAGCAGAAAGCAACTGAACAAACAGCAAGGCTAGAGTCAGGACCGAATCACTACGAATCACTATGGGGCACTCAAGTCTTCAACTAGGAAACTTTGTCTTTACTCTCTTACTTGTAATACAAAATATAAGCTCTGCAACCCTTTGATGAGGATTAAAAAAAAAAACCTATTAGGGGCTGGAGAGATAGCACAGCGGGTAGGGCGTTTGCCTTGCACACGGCCGACCCGGGTTCAAGTCCCAGCATCCCATATGGTCCCCTGAGCACAGCCAGGGGTAATTCCTGAGTGCAGAGCCAGGAGTAACCCCTGTGCATTGCCAGGTGTGACCCAAAAAGAAAAAAAAAACAAAACTATTAGCATTTTGCACATGGAAAATAATTAAGAACCAAGCCCCTTAACATCTTTGTACCGAGGATACAACTTAGACAGTTAGGCAGTGAAAACACCCGGGGAATGTTTTGATAGAGAGAAAGGAAGGTTGAGAAAAGATGCTCATTCTCACTTACCATTTCGGATGAAACTTCTCGAAGGTTCCCAAGAACCTTCTCCAAACAGTGCCCTGAGCAAGCTCCTTCCTGTGGGGGGGGCCTTACTGACTCGTGTCTTGCATTTGTAGATGTCTAACTAGGAGATAACAGTGACAGGGCACGAGATGACTCCAAGAGCCGCCCCATTTATGGTCAGGGGAGTAGCCAAGCTCTCAGCCCATCCCTCAGGGAAGAAGGTCTCTGCCCTGTGACCACTGGATCGACCCACCCTCTTTGCCTTCCTTTCCATCATCTCCCTGCTTACCTTTTCCACACCGTCTAGCCTCCGCTGCTAATCCAACAGCTCAGAAGCTGCCCCTGCCGCCAGCAGCTCCTTGGAAACAATGGGGTACACAGGCTGAGGCTGGCCGCTCCTGGCCCAGCTGACGGGGAGTCAGAGCAATCTCGCCCTAGGAGTGCGGAGTGCCCAGGAAGTCCTGGCGTTGGAGGCGCTCTGCTGTGGCTGGCGCAGTGCCTGCACGTGGGGAATTGGGCCTCGGCCTCCCAGTCTTCTCCCGTTTGTCTGGGGGTTCTGCTGGACCTGGAGGATGAGGGCCGCTTTCCACTTCTTGTGAACTTGCTGTTTAAAAGAGTTTGTGTTTTTTGACCCAGTGGAGGATGTCGGGAGGACACATTCAGGTTGGAAGATGTGAGCTGAAAGTAGACTATAGACCGAGCATGAAGGCCACTCAATACCTCTATTGCAAACTACAACACCCAAAAGGAGAGAGAACAAAGGGCAATGCCCTGCCACAGAGGCAGGGTGGGGTGGTGGGGGGTGGGGCGGGGGTGGTGAGAGGGATACTGGGATCATTGGTGGAGGAGAATGGGCACTGGTGGGGGGATGGGTAAACGATCACTGTATGAGTGAAATGCAAACACAAAAGTTCATAAATTTGTAACTGTACATCGCAGTGATTCTCTAATAAAAATTTTTAAAAATAAAAATAAATAAATAAATAAAAGGTTCCATCTCTAGCACCTCATGATCCTCCAACAGTGCTGGGGCAACCTTTGAGCACAGAGCACAGAGCCCCTAAGCACCACTGGATGAGAATCACCCCTGCAAAACCAACAAACAAATACCAAAAAAAAAACCAAACCACAACTACAATAACAACAAAAATAAAATAAAAATAGCAAAGGAGGGGCTGGAAGGGGGCTCCAATAGGCCCAAGCAGCATTGCACTACTGGGGGTCTGAGCATGAGACCCCCAGCCCTGTTGGTTGGACATTGCTGGGCTCTACTGAGGAGGGTTTACTAAAAGGACTAAGTGCAGAGTCCCAGGGCTCGTTCCTCCTCCAGATAAGCAGGGGAGGGAAGGTGGAACCTCCAGTCCAGAGAGAGGCACTTTCCAGGAGCCCGGACTGGGGTCTCAGATGTCAGATGTGGTCCAAGGGCCAGAGCAAGGGGAAGAAACGTGGGCGGCATGGTCAAGGGGAAAACGGAAGACAGAAGAGCCACCTGTGGCTTCGCCAACCACCTCCCCACCAAGCTACCGTGATGTCCAGCCTGTCTGAGTCCAAGGAAGGGGGCAACTGAGCTCTGCTAATGATTCGGAGTCAGGCCCTTGGTGCTCACTGGGAGGAAAAGGCACATGTGTGTGTATCCTCCCCAGGTGCTTATGGCCTTGGAGTAAATGAACACTGAGTGGGCTGCTCTCGCCTGAACTCACAACAGAAACCCAGTGGACATGCACCTAAATCTATGTTCTTTAGTGAAACAATCGCAGAGAGAGACACAGGTCACTCCTCTGCACTTCCTCTTTGAAACTAACATCGAAACCTCGAAGGAGACATGAAAAAGACAATATATTTAAAGATAACACTCTAAACAGTTTGTTCTTTTTTTAAACAAAAATCTTTTAGGCAGTTGATTTTTCAGAAATTGGGTCGACCAAGAAAACTTGAAACACACACTGCCGGTGCGGAGAGAGCTCTTGTTCCAAAACTGAATAACTGCCAGCACCCCAAGTCCTGGGAGACAGCAGACGGGCCAGACCACTGCCTGGTCCCACAGGGCATTTGCTGGGTAACAGACTTTACAAATGGTTTGTTTGTTTGTTTGTTTGTTTGGCCTGGGGGGTCACATTTGGTGATGATCTTGGATTGCTCCTGGCTCTGCACTCAGGAATCACTCCTAGCAGTGCTCTGGCGACCATATGGGATGCCGGGGATAGAACCCAGGTCAGCCATGTGTAAGGCAAGATCTTAACCACTGTACTATTGCTCTGGCTCCATAGATGGTTTTCTACTTAAACAGGACGAACAAGTCATGAATAATGTGAAAGCCAGCTCTAGAAACAAACAAACAAAATAGTCTTTCAGCGTGAATTAACACACAGCCTTGCTTGCTGTCCGGAGACATTCCACCATTTCACATTCATTCAGAAACTGTCCTGCCCTGGGGTCCAGGTTCAAGCGTCTCTTAGGCCAGATTATGCTGAGTGGACCAGACTGAAGACCCACACCTCCAAAATGTCCTCAGGTCGCCAAGATAATCCCACTGCTGAGCTAGCCTTGGAGCTCTGTGGCACCCCAGAAGTCTGTCACCCCTTAAAAACAAAGCAGAATGTAGTGGCATCCTCAGGCTCCCTTCCTGCCCCTAAAACATGTGTGGGAAGGTCAGAGAGCATTAAAAAGAGTTAGGACAGGGCCCATATCTTCCTATTCCAGGCACTTTCTCCGGGGTCAGCCCGCCTGGCAGAACCTGTGTCCTTAGCCCCCTGAGCCTAAGCGGGGTGGGAGACGGTGAGGCCCATCCCAGCTGAGTCAGAGCCTATCTCTTCTGGGCCTGCGTCACTCACAGAAAGCCTCCATACACGCTTTCTGTGAGGCCCATTGTTCCGGACCGACCACAGGCCGATCACTGTCAGCGTCCCGAGATCTTGCAGAGTTCCACCCGAGAGATAAAAACATGCACCAATGTCACACAAGGCAGGGCCGAGGGGCTGTGTGCCTTCCTTCAGCTTTTTCAGAATTCCTTCAGCTCCTTCACCCTGAAAAATCTAGAAATAATGACTGTTCCCATCTCCCCAGGGAGAACAGCAGCCCCCCCCCCCCAAGACATCCCAGATTTCTCTTTCAGCTTCGGCAGACAAAAGGAGACAAAACAAAATTCCAGAAAATATAAACACAATCCATCCACCCTGGCCTGTGGGAGCTGGGCTGAGAGATACATCCTGATGTGAGGATGCAGGCTCAGTCACTCTCCAGACCTGAGGATGAGAAAAGGGCTGGTGTGAGGGGACACACAGAAGCAGGGCAAGACTGGGACCAATGACCTGGTAAGGCTGGAAGCCAATCACACACACACACACACACACACACACACAGTATTCATAACACTTTATGTTCCTTCTGTTTGAATAAAAAGATATTCCCATGCAGTTCTTCTAACTTTTATTTGTATTCTTATCTTCTTCTTCTTATTTTTTTTCTTTACTCCCAGCAATCATTTTAATTAGACACAGAACTCTGAGGGCTACACTCTGATCTTTAGAAAATATAACCATTAACCTTTTATAAATGCTTTGTTCAAATGATGTTGGCTCATCCCAAAGGTGCTTGGGAATTACCTCGGCTCTCACTGCCAAACACTCTCATGCGTGGTCCTGTGTTCAGTACTACCAGACAGGACTCGGGGCTATGTAAACATTATTTTAAAAATGATCCCAACATAAATACTCTTTTAAAGCTAACATACCACAGCTTTAAGCTCATAATGCCCAGAGATGCCTTAATGAAATGCCATCCAAGGCTACCTCACTGTTGAAAAGGTAACGAGAGGGTCTAAAATCATGTAAACAACTTCCTCTACACTTCTCTAGAACGAATGCCAAGTGCTGCAAACTCTGATCACAAGTGGGCAGCTGAATACTAGCTCAGGCAATGTACCCGTTAGCCCGATTGGTTGACAGAAGTTAGCCAGAGATGGACTTGTTCCACAGGTAACAGCTCTTACATACCTTGGTAACTAAACTAGTTTTCAAACAGTGTTTACCCCACAAGGAGCCCAAAATGGTCCCCTCAGAAGATGCCTTTGCTCATCTTGCAAGTACAGTTTTATCGGTTGTCAAGGAGTCATAGTTCACCAAAGCCAGCACCTGCATAGCTGGGGGAAGAAATATTCTTCAGGACCCGGAATCCCAAGCACAGGTGGAAGCTTCCCGAAGTCAACTAGTGAAGGAGATTCTGCAGGAAGCACCGTTGTTTCTCTGTGGCCAACTGGAGGCTCTCAGCCCTAATTATGTGGTTGGAATTCATAGGGGCTGCCTCTGCCCCCCCAATCCATGTGGAGGTGCCCAGAAGCTGATGACACAGAGAAAGGCTTGAGGGCTCCTCACTCCCTGATAACAGTTCCCAGACTCTCTCTATGACTGCTCATTATGGGGCCTTTTTAGATCTGATGCCACATTCTTGGGTTTCCAGCCTGACACTTCCCTGGCAGAGAGAAAACCGAAGTCCGCCGTCAGCCTGTAACTAGTCAGTGATGATGATGCTTCTGTTCCCACTGCCAGAGCAGGTAGAAGACATTCTTAGTCCCCGAGATGGGATCCTCTGCCTGGTACCCATGAGGCTTTCTTGGTGACAGACGATTGACCAACTATGGGCCAGGCTAGGTCCCAGAGAAGCACCGAACAAGGAGAGCTTGAAAGACCAACAAGGAGAATTTGAATGATCAACGACGTCTAACCGTCATCAGAAAAACCACCATGGAAAACACTGCAGCCAGATTCAAGGAAACATCCGTTCTCCTCCTTGGCCAAATTTCATCAAATACATACTTCAGAGACTCGATTTAGAGGGTATTTGGAAAGGGAGGGGAGAGAAAAAAATATTGTACACTGTTTTTAGGGCAAATTCACAAGGTGCAATTGCTATAAAAAATTCTTGTTTCTTGTCTCTCAGGGACATTGGCATTATTTCTTCATGTGCAGGGCATCCTGAAACTTGGTGCTGGTGTATCGGGCATGAAAGCCTTTCTTGTTTATGGTGTCATCCGTGTGGAAGCGAATCATCAGAGAATCCCCTGCAGAGTAGATTTCTTCCAGTGGCTGGGGAAAGAAGAAAAGAAAGGCTGAAGAGTTGTACAGGCTGCAGGTAGAGCTTAAAACAAGAAGGATGAGGTGGTCCTCTGTGGAATATAAAGTAACAGAATGGGAGACTAACACCCAAGAGTAGTTGAGATAAGAACTAGGAGGTCTTCCCCACAGCTTGGAAACTGGCCTCACATGCTGGGGGAAAAGGCAGCTGAGATAGAGAAGGGAACACCAAGTAGAGGATGTTGGGAGGACCTACTCAGGTTGAAAGATGCATGCCGAAAGTAGACTATAGACCGAACATGATGGCCACTCAATACCTCTATTGCAAACTACAACACCCAAAAGGAGAGAGAACAAAAAGGGAATGCCCTGCCACAGAGGCAGGGTGGGGTGGTGGGGGTTGGGGTCGGGGTGGTGGGAGGGATACTGGGATCATTGGTGGAGGAGAATGGGCACTGGTGGAGGGATGTAAATGATCACTGTATGACTGAAATGCAAACATGAAAGTTCATAAGTTTGTAACTGTACCTCGTGGTGATTCATTAATAAAAAATTAAAAAAAAAAAAGAAGGATGAGGGGCCGGAGCGATAGCACAGCAGGTAAGGCGTTTGCCTTGCACTCGGCCGACCCTGGTTTGATCCCCGGCATCCCATATGATCCCCCAAGCACCGCCAGGAGAAATTCCTGAGTGCAAAGTCAGGAGTAACCCCTGAGCATCGCTGGGTGTGACCCAAAAAGAAAAAAAAAAAAAAAGAAGGATGAGGTGGAGAGGTAGCTCAACAGGGTACAGTGTACAGTTGGGGTGGAGTAGCCCCCAATTCCATCTCGGCAGCAAACAATGTCCCCTGAGCTCTGCCAGAAGTGGCCTCTGAATCTTAGTGCAAAAGCATTATGTCCAAGAAAACAATTCCCACACCAAGTTGGGTGGGATACAGACACAAAGTGAGTATGTGCCCTTGCACCTGCTCCATGCAGGGTGCCCTCGAGCCCACAACGTAGCTTCATAAAGTGCAATATCTGAATAACCTGAACCGGACCTGTAAAGTATTTCAGAGTATGGGGTCCAGGTACACCAAGCCAGTATCCACTGTGACCTGTTCAGGAGATCTAAAATGAGGCCAGGGCTTAGGCCTATGTCCTGTGTAAGCTGGAGTTGCTTTGTTTTCTTTCTTTCTTTTTTTTTTTTTTGGACTTTTTTTAAGGGGGTCCACACCCAGCGATGCTCAGGGGTTACTCCTGGCTCTGCACCCAGGAATCACTCCTGGTGGTGCTCGGGGGGACTATATGGGATGCCAGGCATTGAACCTGGGTCAGCTGCATGCGGGGCAAACACCCTACCCACTGTACTATTGCTCCGGCCCTAAGTTGGAGTTGTTTGTTTTCCAAAGGGCTGGTTCCATGGCCGATGAACGGGAAGCAGGTTCTGACACTTCTGACACTTGTTCCCTGGCAGGTACTGGCGGAGGCTTCACCAGTTTCCCGCATATTTCACAGCTCAAGTTGCTCCTTACACCCGAAACCCAGTCTGAAAGATTTCACAGATGTGCCTCATTTGATTCAGTTCGAAGACCTGGCACTTTGTGGAGACCGTGGGTTTGAGGCCACCCTGCACTGAGCAAGTCCACTGCGCCCCTGTCCCAATGGGACGCACTCACTTTGTGTCTGTGTCATACCCGGGCAGGCGTGGTTTCCTTGGACATAATGCTTTTGCATGAGAGCCGAGTCTGAACAAGACTTTCCTGGGCACCGGGAGAGTTAAGCATGTGTGGGACTCACTTTGCTGTGGTGATGTGGGCGCAGGCCTGCCACAGCTGAGCAGTGTGTCTGCCCCCAGCACCCGGGACGGCGTGGCTCCCACAGCCATCCTTTCCTGTGTGTGTGGGCGGGGGAAGACAGAAGATGAAGGGAAACTATTTAAAGACTCTCAATGCCAGTTTGAGGTTCAGTGTTTTGGGGTGGGGGGCTGGACGCCCCCTCAGCAATACTCAGGGGAGGATACTCCTAGATCTGTGCTCAGGGGTCATTCCTGGTGGCACTTGGGGGACCATATGGTGGTGGTGATCTAACTGGGGTTGGCAGCATGCAAGGGAATTACTTTACCTCCTGTCCTATCTTTCCAACCCTAGTTCTACTAGTTAAAGGGGCATTTGTGTCCTCCCAAAGCTGCCGATCCACGGCCTCTGTCTGAGCCATCCTAGAAGAGTTAAAACACTAGTGGAGACAACAGGAGCAGGAATGGCCGGGCTGGGAAGAGGGCGCTAAAGACCTTCCTTCATTGGGAAGGCTGGGGCACTGGCAGGTCCCCTCCATGAAGAATATTACTTCCCTTCCCGGTGGGTAAAGGGTGGTCCTTTGGAATAGCACAATGAGTTTTAAGTCTCATGGGTGCCCAGGATCGTCTCTTTGTCCTTGCTTAGGAAATTCTCACTAAAAGCCAGCAATAAAGCAAGTAGCACACCTTGAAATGGGGAAAATTGTTCTGTCACCCTCGGGGACCCAGTTGAGCCTGTGCTCTGGAACAGAGGTGAGGGCTACATCTTATACCCGTCTGATGGGGGCTGGAGCACTGGCAGGCCGCTGGCAGGGGAGTATAGAAGCAGAAATTCCAGAGCATGCTATTTTAACCACCTCAGGTACATGAGCACGTGTGGCATATGCTTCCAGGTTACCCAGGACACGGAGCGGGATTGGGACCATCTTAGGGCCATCCTGAATGTACCCCATGGCTATGCTGTGTCGCCCAGACTCAGCTCTATGGCCTTTGCCTGCTTGATATCAGCCTGTGGGCGGGGGTGGGGGGCGGTGGGGGGCGGAGGGGAGGTCTCTCTTCCTCAGCATCCTGAGGTTCAGTTTAGCACAAGCAGCTCTGGTGACTCAGAACACTCTTAGTTCAGGCCACCACAAAGGTGCTTGAGCGATGTGATCTGGAGGCAGAGGGCAAGGGAGGTCAAGGGGCCACATGCCTGGGTAGTGGCCAGCACGCTGCAGTGAGAGAGAGAGACCAGCTCCCTGTCCTGGCCACAGGGTATGAACCGTATGCCAGCCCCGATGCCAGGCGGTGAGAGCAGATGGCAGGCCGGCCTTGTCCGTGACAGTGGCCCCGGAGAAACAAACAGGAGACAGCAGGGATGGGCTGGAGCAGAACTACCCTGTTAGCAAGGGGCCAGCGGTGGCTTCCACGGCTCTTTGGTTCTGTTTGGGGGGCAATTTGTGAACATGTGGAGTAGGGAAAAGGATGGTGCGTCTCCTCAAGTCTGAAGTTCACATACGGATGGGAAGAAGGGACTTCTCTGCACGAACGGGAGCAAAGGCCTTTGAGGAAAATGCTCTTTACCTCAAGCAGAGCCCGCCTCAATGGCTCCGGGGCCCTCCCTCCCTCTGTCTGTCCTCCCTGGCTCACCTCCCCTTCCGTGAACTAGCAGTCAGAGGTTCTCAGGCTTATCTGGCTTAGCGCCCCCTTTATTATTATTTTTTGCAATGCTCTAATGAATCCTAAAAATATATGATTTGCAAGGATATTCAGCTTTTGTTTTACAGCTCTTGGTGCTAATCACAAAATATCCATACATTGGAAATGAAAGTCGACAGAATAATTACAGATCATACAGATCACGGGTTATTTATACATGAGCAGAGCGGTGCTGAAGCAAACAGAAGTGCCCGCAGTTTGCCAGACGGCCAGTTCCTGTGAAAACTGCAGCGAGTCAAATCCTCCTGGGGTCAGCAGAGACAGACTGGGCAATGCAGAGGGCCACCCCCAGCCTGGCTGCAAACCCGATTTAAAATCTTTCTCCTCCGTCAGGCTGGATAGCACAGCGGGTAGGGCGTCTGCCTTGCACGTGGCCCACCTGGGTTCAATTCCCAGCATCCCCTATGGTCCCCTGAGCACCGTCAGGAGTAGTTCCTGAGTGGATGAGCCAGGAGTAAGCCCTGTGCAACGCCGGGTGTGACACAAAAAGGAAAAAAAAAATCTTTCCCCCTCCGCCCCCCCTTTTCAGAAAAAGAAAATCTACCAGCCTATCTCTTACCTCTACCACTCCCTGGGAACGAGCCGTCTTTAAGCAAATCCAATTGCACGACACCCCTTCTGGATCATTCCAGCACCCTCCCGTGGACAGCGCCGCCACTTTGGGAAGCGAGCTGAGCTGCGGCTGAGCGGGTCTCCTGGGTGGGCCCGGATGAGGACCCCCCCACCATGCACAGGTGACTCTCCCCCCACCCCTAGCGCGCCCCGCCGCCACTCACCCCGGAGCCGCAGAAGCGGCCGAGCCGGGGCGCCGTGCTGTCGTAGCCGTCGTAGGCCTCCATGTAGTCGTAGCCGCAGTCCGCCTCCTCCTCCACCTCGAAGATGCGGAAGATGAGCTCCACGCCGTAGCCGTCCTCCGCCACGATCACCCAGTCGCAGCGCGCCTGGCTCGGGTAGTTGTTGTCCCCGAACTGGGCGTGGGAATAGAGCTCTTTGGTCTGCACGTCGGCCTTCAGCCGACCCCCGCACTCTGCAGCAGAGAGAGAAGCCCGATGCGTGGACCCTGCCCGCTCCCCCCACCGGGGGGCGCTCTCCTCCCGCGCCCGCTGGCCAGCCAGACTCATCACCCGTCTCACCAAAGTGCCCAGAGCTTCAGCACGCAGCGGGCAGCCAGTCTCAGGCTGGCCCAAAGGAGGCCTCGGGGAAGCCCGAGATCGCTGACTTGCCGGAATTGGGCCCGGGTGGCCAGCAGGGGGCACCACAGCACCTCATGGGTTGGGGGCTCCACCCTGGCACCCTGGACAGACTGCATCTGAGAGGATCACAGACCGACGGGTGGAGGCATGGGGATCCCGGGCCAGGAACTCTCATCTGCTGGTCGTGCTTTCTGGGTAGGACGGCAGCTCTGCGAGGCCCAGGACTGGACACTCGGCAGTGCAGAGACCAGGTCCTGGAGTCCACGTGGCCAACAGGTGAGGCTGACCGGAAATTAGAAAGGCCCACAAGCGCCCGCGGCAGAGTCTCTCTCTTGGGATCCGCTCCATAATCCCTTTCTCCCTGAGCTCCCTCCAGCCCCCTCGGTGAGGCTTCTGTGAAGGTTGAAACCCCCCAGCGGGCACCAGCTGTCTGCCCGCCAGCCCACCTGGTCCCGCCCCACACTCACTCCGAGCCCCTCCCGCTTCGGGATGGACTTGTCCAGGGCTGAGTATACATGTTGGGATTCAGAATTCCTTGAGATGAGGGATGCAAAGAAATGTCCACCCTGTCCACCCTGCTCCCTGCCCCTTGCCCTCTGCCCGGAGACTGGGTCCAGCTGTGGAGGGTGGGCCAAAGGAGTAGGGTGCGGTATCTGGTCCCAGGCTGCCTCCCTGCAGCGTCAAAGAGGTTCTGATCCTCACCCAGCTCTTGTTTGAGGGTTCTCTGCGTGCATCCCTGTCTCAGAGCCCAGGAACTGCTCCTGCCCACCTCCTCCAAAACCCCCTCTCCACTCCCCCCCACACACAGCATCCAGGCTGTCCTAATTCCCAGCCTTCTCTCTTGACACCCTGCCCAGGCCTGTGCCAATAATCTCTTATTAAATTCTCCAATCCAGACCATGCTTGTTTGCTCCGGTTTCCTGTCGGAGTTCTGATGCCCCCCTGGACCTCCCGTGTTCTGTCTGTAGGCCCAAGTGGCTGAACTGTTTCGACCATGGCTTTTAGCCTTGCCAGGGAGAAGACAGAAGCCCTAGGGGTGGTGGGAGGGCCAGCCGCCAGGGCCTGGGACAAGAGAACTGCTTAAGGCCATGGATGGTCACTTTAACTTGATTTCTAGTTTCTGGCCATGAAAAGCAAATGGAGGAGGGGTGGGGGGAGCAGATCTGAGGGATCTGAGGTCCCACGCAGGAGCCAGTGGCTGTGATCTCCAAGTCCTCCCAGGAGCCCCCAAGTCCCAATCTCCCATGGCGTATGGGGTTAGGGGGTGAGGGGTGGGGGTCCCGGACCTAGGAGTTGCACTTCCACGGGCGGAGAGCAGAGCCCCTGGCATCTCCTCCTGGCACCTCTGTCTTTACTACGCAGATGCACAGGTTACAAGCCCGGCAGTTTCCTGCCAGCGCCCAAATAAAGCACTGGACGTTCGCTGCAGAGGACAAGGTGGGGGCAGACACACTTTTTCTGTTCTGGAACCAGTCCCTGGAGTGGGCAAAATGCTGTTCTCGGCTCCCAGACGTCTGGGTGTCTCAGAACGACGAGAAGTGAGCAAAATTTTCAAACGACCGGGCAAGCAGAGAGGAGGGAAAACAGAGCGGGGCGGCCCACCGAGGACGAGAAACAGACCCACCCTGTCCCCTGGGGTGGCCCTTGCTTCGTTCTAAAGGACCATTGCCTTGCACATCTCCCCCTCCCGGCCACCGCCTACCTGTGCTGTGCTGGGCCTGGAAGCCTCGCCGCTGGACCGAGGCGTCCGAGTGGAACTTGAGCAGCAGGCTGCTGCCCGACGCCACCACGGGCTCGGGCTTCCTGCTGCCGCAGAAGCGGCCCAGGACAGGGGCCAGGCCGTCGGGCCCATCGTACAGCTCCACGTGGTCGTAGGCACACTCCTGGTGCTGCTCAATCTCAAACTCATTGAACGTCTGGGGAGGAGGGAGCGGAGAGTGAGGCCTCCCTCCCGGGAGACGACCCCCACCACTCTCTCGGGCCCAGACTGGCCGCCTCTCCTGCAGCTAACGGGGGTACAGAGCCCCCAGATCTTCCGGTGCCCCCCAACAACCTATGAGCTGCTGCTGCAGAGAGTGGACAGGGCTCGACCTTGGTGAGCTCCCGGCATCCTCACACTTATCCCCCGTTCTCACACGGGGCTGCTGGAAACGCTTTCCAAGTCTCCCCTCGTGGACGCCTCTCAACCCCGTGCTGTGCTGAATCCCACTGCACAGCTGAGGAAACGGAGGCACAGAGTGTCAGCTGGTGTGGCCAAGGGCAGGCGTGGCCGGACTCCTTCGCCGTGCCCTTACCCCTGCACTAGGTAAGGGTAAGGAGTCTACCCAGGTGCGTGTCCTCGGGCTGGGCTGATGTTCCCTGAACATTTTTTTTTTCTCCTAGGCAGAGATCTGTGCAGTTTTTTTAATTCTGGTAATGCTGTGCAGGAGACTAGGATTACTCCTTAGTGGGCATTAAAGGAAACCGAGTCTTAAAGAAGCTATAAGTCTGGGCCCACCTTTGCACGGCTGGAGGAGGAAGCACTGGACTCTCCAGCCCACTCCCTAATCAGCATATGGCCTGCCATTATATGGCCTGCCTCTGCCTTGTCCCCTCCAAAGCCTGTTGTGGAAAGCTGACCAGGGATGGGGGCGGGGGGTCCCACAAATCCCAGCTCCACAGCACACTGTGAAGCCCCTGCGACGGCCTTCTCAGCCTCGGGGCAGATGACCAACCAAGGGTCTATCTATGGTTTCAAGGGATAAGGGGCGAGGTGAGAGGGGACAGCATTCCTTGAAGTAGCAGCAAAGGACAGAGCTGGGAGACAGGGCATTAGCTGAGGGGGGCAGGGGCAGGGGCAGGTCAGGGCTGGGTGGGAAGAAGAAGCAGAGGAAGCACAGAAGGGCCATTTTCATGGGCAGGACAGACATGCCTGGACCAAGAAAGAAACCCTCCCACAGGAGAAAGGTGCAGGGGGGGAGGGAGAGGGGGGAGCAGCAGGAAGGAGCAGGAAGGTGGGGGCAGGATACCAATGGGAGGGAGTGGGATGCGGGCCACGAAGGCGGGAGCTCCCAAAGGTCAAGGGGTCGCTGTGGCTGTCCCTAAGCAGCTTCCGAAGAAGGGGCCAATGCTCATTCTGTACCCATTATGGGTGCCCACTCGAGCAAATCGATGAATAACGGGACGACATCGCTACAGTGCTATCATGCACTACCTAAGAAAGTTTCGAACATCCTAACACAGGACCAGAGAAACGGGCTGAGCACACGCTGCACACAGAAGGCCTGGGTTCGGTGTCTGCCACTGCCAGGAGCAATTCCGAGCACAGAACTGGAAGTAGCCTGTGAACACTGCCAGGTATGGCCCCCAAATGAAAATACAAACGGAGGCCAGAGAGATAGCACCATGGGCAGGGTGCTTACCGAGCACGAGGCTGACTTGTGTTCGATCCTGGCACCACATATGGTTTCCTGAGCCCACCAGGAAGAAGTTTGTCGGGTGTGTCCCCCCAAAAAAATACCAAAATAAAGCAGGAGTACAGGAGGAGGCTGAGCCGATGAGACAGTGGTCAGGGGTGCATACCCTGCATAAGTAAGTTTAACCCTCAGCACTGCGGGGTCCCCTAAGCCTTGCCAGGGGGATATGAGCCTTGAATTTTCCGGCCTCATGGGCTGAGTATGGCAAGAACAGATCGCCAGAATCCCCTGAGCACTTCTTGAGAGGACCCCAAAATAACATTTTAAAATTCAATAAATATATGGTACATATATCAACCTCAGATGAATTTTACTGAGACCTGGGCTAACTTGAGCCACTATAATTGCTTGCTTTAGTTTGCCTTTGCCTTTTATGGCAACGGTTAAGGCATTGCCCTCACTGTCACTATCACTGTCACCCCGTTGCTCATTGATTTGCTCGAACGGGCACCAGTAACATCTTCATTTTGAGACTTGTTACTGTTTTTGGCATATCGAATATGCCACGGGTAGCTTGCCAGGCTCTGCCGTGCGGGCGGGATACCCTCGGTAGCTTGCTGGGCTCTCTAAGAGGGGCGGAGGAATAGAACCCGGGTCGGCCACATGCAAGGCAAACGCCCTGCCGCTGTGCTATCGCTCCAGCCCATTGCCCTCACATGCGTCCAATTTGGTAGCACCCAGCCCCAGGGGAAGCCATCTCCACACCATCAGCAGTTAACGTTGCATTGCCAACACTGTCCAGCAGATGGCGGTCTTGGGGAGGGAGTGCCGCGTCCGACCACTTCCAGCCACTCCACCCAGAGGAACTGAGCCCCAAAGGACTTCCCACTGAGCAGCCATGGACCAGGAGCCTGCTGTGAGCACCCTGTGATCCAGGACCTCTTGCCTTAACCCCTAAGTGTCCTGCCCTGCAGGTCATTTACCCACCAGACCTCCACGGTCTCGCCAGGCGATCTCTGCCAGCACCTTCTTTGTTCCATGCAGGCTCCCTATGTTACTGGTCTATAACTCATCCCAGAAAGAACAAACCCTATAAGTGCTCTCTAGAGCACAACTTTCCCATGGGCAGCAGGGTTTGCGCTATCTCCAGGATCTGGAAGTCCCTGGGAACTGGAAAATGAATCTCAAGAGACTCCTTCTTGCAAGTGTGTGTGCGTTTGTGTGTGTGTGTGTGTGTGTGTGTGTGTGTGTGTGTGTGTGTGTGTGTAGGAGGGAGCATGTCATTTGCTGATCGCAATTTTAAACATGCATAGAACTTCCAAGAAAGGCTGGAAGAAATATATTTTTAATTCAAGAGAGAATTAGCTTAAGGAATTTAATCTCCTATAGTGAACTGAGGGGGGCAGGGAGCAGCTAAGTAATGAAAGAACCTGAATAAAAATAATCTACTTGAGAAGTCTAAGTGAAAATGGATATTTCCCCCCCACCCATGCTTGTACATACATGGTTATTTTGCATAGATTTCTGAAATGGTCACAAGAAAATGTTCAGAGTGGTTGTTTTTAGAAAGGGGGAATCAGAAACTTTTGATTTCCAGTTTCTAATTCTCTTGCAACCAATTGCATTCCCTGAACCCCGCACCCATAATGAGTTGCTTTAAGAAAGATGAAAACATAACAACTGAGTTTAGGACAGCACTAGAGATGGATTGGGTGGGCATGTGCTTCCTCTGGAGTCAAGGAACGCGCTTCAGCGACCCCCGGGGCTACGGGAGGTGGGGGCTTCTCTAGCACCCCTATTTCCCACACAATGCAACTGCAAATGTTTGGTTAAGCCTCTTCCCCAAGCCTCGGAGTTGGGATGTAGGGAAGCGGAGTCTCAAATGTGTGTCTGGCTGATCCCAAATTCCATGGCGCCCATAAATGGGGGAAGGCACTCACAAGTTTCACCCTGTGACCTGCAGTGGAAGAGATGTTCCAGGTACACTCCCTCCGGCTGGGGTACTTGTCAGGCCAGTTAGGGCTTGCCAGGGTCCCCTCTGCACTGCTGATCTTGTGTGCACAGCCAGCTGGGAGGGCAGGGACGACAAGGAGACACAGAAAGGAGGAGAGAAAGAGAGAAGAAAGGGGGGAGAGAGAGAGGGGGAGAGAGAGAGAGAGAGAGAGGAGAGAGAGAGAGAGAGAGAGAGAGAGAGGGAGAGGGAGAGAGAGATGTCATTCACTTGTGGCCAGCCTCAGATTCTTTCTAGAAGAATCTTCTCCCTACATCTCATTTGCCACATTGTCATTAGTAAGAATGGGGTCAGAGGTCAGCCTGATCAGCTGTTACTGATTCCAGTTTTTGCTGATTCATTTGCCTTTGCTGTCTGCTAGCTGTGGCTCAGATCCTGGCCGTCTTTCTTACTCTCGTAATTCAGCTGTGGTCATGAGCATGAACCAGTAGTGGGTGGTTAAGATCAGATGAAGCCCAGTTTAAGTCTTGGTTCCATCACCTACAAGCCGTGGGACTCGGGGTACGTCCATAAACCCTGGGGTCCTTGTTTATAAAAAGGGAACCAATTTGGCCAAGGCGATCTGTGGATGAATAAAATAATGAACAGGAAAGGCCGACATGACTGCGAACAAGTCTCCTCAGGGGCCAGGGAAGTGAATCTGTGAGGTGCAACTGTCATGCACACGTGGGTTCCCGGGTTCAATCCCCAGCACCGCAGTAAATAAATAACACCGTATTTTTGGCGTTTCAGGCTGAGAGATGAGTCAGCAGGCTGAGAACAGGCTCTGCGTGCAGAAGGCCAGGTCTGTGGGGTCCCTGAAGCAAACCCAACCAAAAAAAAAAAAAATCTCCTCCTTCACAGCACGCACTTTCTGTCTATTTCTTCCAGACTCGAAAACCAGCTTTGTGTGGAGCCCACAGATGCTGCTCTGGCCCCAGTGCCGTGAGCGGAGAGTTTGGAGCCGACAGACGTTGCTCTGGTTAGCAGCGAGCCGACTCACAAGTTGTCCGTGTGCAGGACTTTGGCTCGAACCGGGCCTCCTTCCCACCGGGCAGGCGCTGGGCATCTGGGAGACTCCCGCCGTGGAGTACTTCCTACTTCTGAGCGAGAAGGTGGCACCTCTCACTCACCCTGTCTGACAGCAGCCCTGTGGCTGAGGCCTTGGGCAGGGGGGGGGGGGGGAAAGTGGAGATCTGGGGGTGCTGGGGGGGCAGCGCAGGGGCTCCGATCTCCCGAGGACTGAGGACCTCTCTGGCCCAGTGCCCCTTTGTAACAGATGACACAGACTTTAAAGCTTTAATAATTCACCTCAGCGGGCTGGAGCACATACTCTGCATATGGGAGCCCCAGGTTTGATCTCTGGCACTGCCTGGTCCCTTGAGCACCAATGGGAGTGACTCCTGGGCAACTCTAGATGTGGCCCAGAAACAAATAAATAAAAAAAAAATAGTTAAGGAGAGGCACACGGCAAGGAAGGAGTGAGCAGCACGGGGTGTCTCGGGGTGGCGAGGGTGCGGGGGAGATGTCTGGATCTAATGCCAGGAGCGGGTGGAGCACTTTGCAGTGATGACCCCAGGGGACCCCTGGCGCCCCGTCCCCTGCTCTCACCCTCTTTGCAGTCGTGCCCGTTCTCGTGGAGCCGGAAGCCGTTCCTGCACCGGCACAGGTAGCTCCCAAACGTGTTGACACACTCGTGCTGGCACCCGCCGTTGTCCTTGGCACACTCGTCCTTGTCTGGGGAGACCGACAGACACTCCTGAGAGGAGCCGTGGACCTGGAAGTGCCCTCACTGCTCAGAACCCGCTGGAAGGGGAAGGGTCCCCCCCAGGCCCCCCACCAGTGCCCCACTCGTCCCCTCCTCCCGGGACACTCATTCTTGGATGTTGGGGGTGTTACTTGGCTCTAGCACAGCCCTCAATCATCTATCTGGCTATCTACTATCATCTATCTATCCTTCAATCTATTTCCACCTTCATCTCTTCCCTGCCTCTCTCTTGCCACAACAAGGTGTTTCTTCACTGTCACTGTCACTGTCATCCCGTTGCTCATCGATTTGCTCGAGCAGGCACCAGTAACGTCTCCATTGTGAGACTTGTTACTGTTTTTGGTATATTGAATACGCCATGGGTAGCTTGCCAAGCTCTGCCGTGTGGGTGAGATACTCTCGGTAGCTTGCTGGGCTCTCGGAGAGAGGCAGAGGAATCGAACCTGGGTTGGCCGCGTGCAAGGCAAGTGCCCTACCCGCTGTGCTATGGCTCCAGCCCAAGGCGTTTATTAAAGGATACAAATAACCAAAGAGATAAAGGAAAGTAACTCTGGAGTAGTCAGGATCTGCTCGGTCACAGGCTCACCCTAAGCGCTTTCTATCACCCGCCTCCATTCTCACACAACCAGATGAGGGAGGTGGCTCAGCTCCCATCGGATAGGGAAGGAAACTGAGGCACCCTGAGCCCAGCTGGGCTCCTGCCCCCGCACCCACACCCCTCACTGTGTGTCACCTAGCCCCGCCCCACTCATTCTGGCTGCGCTAGCCTGGAGACATCCTGGTTCCCAGGGCTCAGTGTCCCCTCTGAGGGACGTGGAGAGTGCCACGGGGACTTGGGCACGGAGCTGATGGTGCAGAGGTAAGTCTCCCGAGGGCAGCAGGCCCTGTCACCGCCAGCCGCAGCTCCTCCGAGACGGTGCCTCCTGACCGCACGTCTCAGTGCTGTGGTTTACAGTGGGAGTGTCCGTGGCATTCGACCTTCTCCTCATCCAACTCAGCCCTGCAACTCAGCCCTCACCAGGCACTGACCCCCCCCTACCCACCCCCACCGGCCTCCACTGCGCCACGGAACTTCAGGGGCGCCTGTCTGCAGCCGCTCATCTGCGCTGAACCCTTGGGGTTTTCCCTTCACCCTCCTGTGTCACCGGGGCAGCTAAGAACATTTAACGAACGATCCAAGAAGGAGGTGATGGGCTGGGGAGGTGGCTGGGGGAGAGGGAGGAGAATCACGCCCCCTATATGTGAGGCCCTGAGTCCCAGCCCCCGCAACATCCAGAAAGGATGCCCCAGGAACAGGGAGCAGGTGAGAGCGGGGAGAGCCCCCTGGAGCCACAGAGCAGCACCGTCCTGCCCAGACTCTACACTGGGGCGAGTAACAGCCTCGCTGGTGCTTGAAGCTCCCTGTTTGCTCACAGTGCTCCGTTATGCAGCCCTAGAGCGGGCGGCCCCCAGGTGAGAACAGTCCAGACGCCAGGCTGTCACCCGCCAAGTGGGCAGACCTGCAGGGCAGGGGTGGGGCGGCGGAGATGGGGCCGTGGGCGAGGGCCAAAGCCCCGCCATGGCTTCGCCCCCCGACCTGCCCACCTGAGAAGAAGTGGGCCCGAAAGCCGCGTTTGGAGACCGTGTTGTCGGACTTGAACTCCACACGCATGTTGTTGCCCTGAGACGTGACGACCTCGGGGATTTCCGAGCCGCAGAACTTGCCCTGGAGCCTGGCGTCCGCAGAGAGGCCGCTGCGCACCTCCACAAAGTCGTACTTGCACACCTGCAAGGCAGCGCCTTGGGGACACCCGCCACCCTCCCCCAGCCCCTGCAGCGCCCCCTTCCTGGCCGCGCCTGCCTACCAGCTTGGCCCACCCACTTACTGTCCCCCCTCCCACCCCGAGGTGGGAAATGGGTACAGCTGAGTGTCGCTCTGCCAGGGCCTCGACAGACATGGCCATCCCAAGACCTGACGGCTTCCGGCCACCCGCCTTCCACTCCCCCCTCAGCTGTACACTAACCCCGGGGACACACCTATTCTGACCGTCCCCCTCCACTCCTCTCCCAACTCTCTGGACTGATCTGCAGGGCATGGGCTCAGGGCCTCTGTGTGCAGAGCGAGCTCGTCCCAGACCCGCCCCCAGATTCCAGGCTCCAGGAGCCACGCTGCCCGCCTGCTGACGCCCCCACAGTGGACTCCAGCTCAGAGCCCAGTCCCCACACAACCCCACAATCTCCCTGTGCACTGCAGCCCAGGAACATACGTCATTGCCCTCCAGTTCAAACACTTCAAACTGCAGGGCGATGCGGTACTGAGCTGGGGCCACCACCTGCCACACGCAGTTCTTGTTGGTAGGATACTCCTTCGGCCACCCGGGGCTGGTGATGGTTCCGTTCAGCTTGGTAATGAAACCGCCGCAGGCCACTGCACGGGCGAACAGAGCAAGACTCATTTGGCCTGAGTTCTGGGGACCGGGATCTTCCCGGCAGCGATGAGCCCTGCTGCTCCTCAATAATCCTAACCAGGTGGTCTGACTCGATTAATTCGGTGTCCTTTCTTCTAGTCTGTTTCCGTGGAGGCTTTTCAAGGAACAAGCTGAGGATAAATCTTTTTTGGTGTTTTGATTTTTGCTTTTTGGGTCACCCCTGGCTGTGCTCAGGGGCTACTCCTGGCTCTACTCTCAGGAATTACTCCTGGTGGGGCTTGAGGGACCCTATGGGATGTTGGAAATAAAACCCGTGTTGGCTGTGTGCAAGGCAAGTGCTCTATCTGCTGTACTACTGCTCCGGCTCTGAGGCTAACCCTTTACCATTTGAAAAAATGATGAGGCATTTGTGCTTGCCTGTCACCTGGTGGCAGAGTTGGGGACACTTCACAACTTGGGCCAAAGAAGAATTAGAAATGTTTGCAGTTGGGCTGGAGAGATGGTACAGCAGGTAAGGCACCTGTGGTCAACCGGGGTTAGATCCCTGGCATCCCATGTGGTCCCCTGAGCCCGGCATAAGTGATCCCTGAGAGCAGAACCTGAAATAAGCCCTGAGCACCACTGGGTGTTGCCCCAAAACAAAAGAGTTAAAAGAAGGGAAGAAGGAAGGAAAGAAGGAAGGAAAAGAAGGAAAGAAGGATGGATAGGAAGGAAGAAGGAAGGATAGGAAGGAAGGAAAGAAGAAGTAATGAAGGATGGGAGGGAGGGAGGAAAGGAAGGAAAGAGGAAGGGAGGAAGGGAAGGAGAAGGGAGGGTGGAAGGAAGGAAGGAAGGAAGGAAGGAAGGAAGGAAGGAAGGAAGGAAGGAAGGAAAGATTAAGGAAGGAAAGATTAAGGAAGGAAGGAAGGAAGGAAGGAAGGAAGGAAGGAAGGAAGGAAGGAAGGAAGGAAGGAAGGAAAAGAGGGAGGGAGGAAGGGAAGTAGGAAAGAAGTAAGGAAGAGAGGAAGAAAAGAAGGAAGGAAGGGAGGAAGGGAGGAAAGAGGGAGGGAGGAAGGAAGGGAAAAGGGAGGGAAGAAGGAAGAGATGAAAAGAGGGAGGGAGGAAGGAAGAAGAAAGGAAGGAAAGAAGTAAGGAAGGCAGTGAGGTAGGAAGGAAAGAGGGAGGGAGGAAGGGAGGGAGGAAGGAAAAAAGGAAGAAAGGAATTAAGGAAGGAAGGAAGGAAGGAAGGAAGGAAGGAAGGAAGGAAGGAAGGAAGGAAGGAAGGAAGGAAGGAAGGGAGGAAGGGATGTTTGAGGCACTGTGCCTGGTCCTGGCACAGAGGAACAGGCAGAATCACGTGAGAGAGTGAGATACAGGTAGGCAGGGACAGAGCACACAGCCCAAGTGCTCATAACTTGTTCTCGGCTGTTCCTTGCACCCTTAGTAATTGTGTGGATCTCATACTTTTGCTCAAGAGAAGCAGCCAGCAGCAGAGTCTGTGTGGGCTCTGTCACCTGGGTAGACCCCACAGTTTGTGCCTGGAAACTGACTTCCTCTGCCTCGTGAGCAGCCCTTTCCCCCCCACACCCAACTGCCCACAGACACTGCAGCTGCCCCAGCGGCCCTGCTGCTCCCAAGACTTGTCCCCCATCCTGCCTCACTCGAGCTGCCGTTCAGCACCCACCTTCACACGTCTTCTTATCAGCAGCCAGCTCAAAACCAGGGTCACACGCACACCTGTAGCTGCCCAGCGTGTTCACGCACTGCTGCTCACACCCGCCACGGTCCAGCCAGGAACACTCGTCCACCTCTGTTGGGGAGCAAGGAGACTCGGTCAGACCACCACAGAGCTGCCCTCTCAGACCCCCCAGCGCGATCCACATCCTGGGGTCCCACTCTAAGAACTCTAAGCACTCTAAGTGGCTCCTGGTGACATCCTCCCAAGAGGCCCATGCCACATCTGGGAAACCGGCAGCAGCTCCAGAAGAGACACCTCAACTTTGCTTGTTGAAGGCCTGGGTCCCAGCCCTCGGGAGCCATGGTCCCCCAGACACTGCCTGGTGTGACCTCCAAGCACAAATCCAGGAGCAATGCAAAGGTGTGTGTCCCCCAACACACAGACACACAGAGACACACACACACACATACAATACATATATGTGTATAATATGTATGTATATATGTGTGTGTGTGCGCGCGCGCGCGTGTGTGTGTGTGTGTGTGTGTGTGTGTGTGTGTGTGTATAGTGATTTGCCGGTCAGAAGCAGGGCCTTTTGCAGTGGGGAGCAGGCTTAGATGTCTGCATTCTTGGAACGTTAGTCAGTGGCATTCATATAACAAAACAAACAAACAAACAAATCTCGAAGGCTCCAAATCTAAGGCGTAAATCTTTTTAAGGCTAAAGAATGGAGGGTTCCTCTGCCTGCCATAAATGTGGAACTTCTCAGGGACATTAGATACAGGGTGGGGACAAAGGGACACCTTCCCATATGAGAATGTTCAAGTGCTCCTGAGGCCGGGAATTGGAACTGGGGGTTAGTGTTTGATAACTCCAAGAGGTGTCATTGGAGAGATGGCCCCGACAAGAGAAATCAGCTTTGCCAAGAGCAGGAAGGAGGGCACAGGAGAGGGAGGTGGGTGAGCTGCCCACCGAGGTCGGGCCCAGCTCCCCCGCACGCCGGCCCACGAAGCACTGATGAGAAGCCAAACTCAGGCACTGAGTCCGAGAAACAAGAGGAAAAAGACATCCTGTTTCTTGTGGCCACATTGTGGCAGCTTTGTACCTGAAAAGACAGCACGTGGGCTGGGGTCTCACGAAGCTAGAGACTGCAGAGAAAGGATAAATCAATGTGGAGTCATCTTCCTCCACAGAAAGTCTGATCCTCCCCGCCACCCCCGAAAAAAAGTCCAGTTGAAGAAAAGGTGGGAGGGGGGAGGAGTGGAGAGGAATGGTTCCACGAAAGAAAGAACGCGTGGGCTGCCACGAAATCTTGATGTTCACTTCTGTTTAAGAGCTTTTAATTTTTTTAACTGGGGGGTGGGGGGCGGAGCATGCACAGTGTGCCCTCTGCTACTCCCAGTTCTTTGCTCAGGGAGCCTTGTGGTCCTAAGGATCGCGCCGGGGCTGGCCACATGCAGAGCTGGTGCCTTGCCCCTGTGTGATCTCTCTGCCCTGATGGGGGACTTTTTAGACTTAAGGAAACACTGACATAGGACTCTCAGCTTCTTCTTTTTTTGTTTTTGGGTCACACCCAGTATTGCTCAGGGCTTATACATTTTTTTTTGTGGGGGCAGGGGGGCGGGGGTTGGATCACACCCAGCAATGCTTAGTGGTTATTCCTCATTCTGCACTCAGGAATCACTCCTGAAGGTGCTTGGGGGACCATATGGGATTGAACCCAGGTTGGCTGCGTGCAGGGCCAATGCTCTCCCTATTGTGCTTTTGCTCCGGCCCCTCGGGGCTGATTCTTGGCTCTGCACTCAGCAATCACTCTTTTTTTTTTTTTTTTTGCTTTTTGGGTCACACCCAGCGCTGCTCAGGGGTTACTCCTGGCTTTGCACTCAGGAACCGCTCCTGGCAGTGCTTGGGGGACCATATGGGATGCCGGGGATCGAACCCAGGTCGGCCGCGTGCAAGGCAAACGCCCTACCCGCTGTGCTATCGCTCCGGCCCCTCAGCAATCACTCTTGCCAGACTATGGGGTGTTGGGGATTGAACCAGGTCGGCTGTATCCAAAACAAGTGGCCCACCCACTCTATTATCATTTTGAACTCCCTCTCACGGCTTTTTAAAGAGATTTGTTGTTCCTTGACACTGAAAGGTGTCTTGGGCCTACAGAAAATGCAAAAATTTCACCCATAAAGTCTCCCTTTTATTCTGCCCTCTTCCAACTCAAACTCATTTCATTCAGAAGTTCTTACATATGCAAAATTCTCATCAACTTGGCTGCTTTTCTTCAGGTAGAAGTTAGTAAATATTTAGTAATTTCATATAGTAGATAAAATCAGGGAACTTCTAAGTGATTCTTGTACTCAACAAAGGTCTAACTAGGTGGGTCCACCAGGAGACTTGCTCTTGGTGGGGTCAAAGTTGTCCTTGTTCTCAAATAAAAGTATGAAGTCTGCTAAGAGTCCTGCAATTACTGATCACTTTTCAATATGCAAAACATAGTCTTGGACACTTGCAATAAAATATAGAAGAAAAAGAACTGATAAGGAGCTATGTCACTGTCACTGTCATCCCATTGCTCATTGATTTGCTCGAGTGGGCACCAGTAACATCTCCATTGTAAGACTTGTTACTGGTTTTGGCATATTGAATACGCCACGGGTAGCTTGCCAAGCTCTGCCGTGCGGGCAAGATACTCTAGGCAGCTTGCTGGGCTCTCTGAGAGAGACAGAGGAATCGAAGCCGGGTTGGCCGAGTGCAAGGCAAACACCATACCCACTGTGCTATCACTCCACCCTCCCTGTTAAGGAGCTATGGAGAGGTCAATCTTTGGCATCACAAAGCTTTGGACTGGACCCACCAGCAAATCTTTCCTGAACAAACTGGACTATTCCACCTCCCTGAACTTCCTCCGGCATCAAGTGAGAATAACAATATCCATGTTTAGGGTGGTGGGGACTGAAGATATCATGTGAGCAGTACCAGCAGATAGTAGTAAATCAGTTCACAGTCACTGTCACACTGACCACAGCAGAGTTCCTTTGAAATTCCAGTAGCCAGAATGACAAAGAGGAAGGCAGTGACAAGGATAAGATTACCTGGGCATACCGAGATCAGGTGAGAGGGGAGGAGGGGGCAGCGAGGAAAAGAGAGAGGTGACCTAAGAACAGAAGGAAAGAAAGTGACTCCAGGATGGACTCGTGAAGACACAATGAGCAGAACGGCAGAGTCCAGAAACCAGCCAGTGGGCCTCAGGAAGATTTCATCAAAATAGACTAAGATTGGGGCTGGAGCAATAGTACAGCAGAGAGGGCATTTGCCTTGCACGTGGCCAACCCACGTTAGAATCCCAGCATCCCATATGGTCCCCTGAGCACCGCCAGAAATAATTCCTGAGTGCAGAGCCAGGAGTAACCCCTGTGCATCACCAGGTATGACCCAAAAAGAAAAAAAATTAACAAGGTTGCATGCGGGGGCCTCTAAGGAGGGCTATCACGGCTGTTGGACAGGCAACACGGGAAGGGCCAAGATGAACAAGGATCCTGGTGCTTCTTCTTCATGTGGCCAATGAAAGACATCGGGTTTGAAGCAAAGAGAATACAGTTAGTTCCCCCAGTGTCAAGAAGAGTAGGATGCTTGGTCCGGGAGAGTGGGAGTCAAAGTCTACCCCTGAGATCTTCGCAGAAGGAGCAGTCCTGGCTGCTGAGTGCACCCGTGGCTCTGCTCTCAGGGGAGCCCAGTGACCCCGTATCACCACACTGCAGTGAAGGAGCATCTGCTCCGAGCCTTCTGACTCTGCTTACACTGCGCGACAGTGGCCAAAACCAGATTTCCTGGGAAAACGTAGGATCATCTGATGGTAGAAGAAGTTGGAAACGGTTTAACTGTGCATAGTGGGAGATTCCTTTCATTCTCCAGTGGCACTGGTGAAAGAAGGAACCGGTCTATGTTTAGAAGATGCAATCACTCAGGTAGGATTCTTATTTTATGTTTTTTTTTTTTTTTGCTTTTTGGGTCACACCCAGCGATGCTCAGGGGTTACTCCTGGCTCTGCACTCAGGAATTACTCCTGGCGGTGCTTGGGGGACCATATGGGATGCCGGGGATCGAACCCGGGTCGGCCGCGTGCAAGGCAAACGCCCTACCCGCTGTGCTATCGCTCTGGCCCCTCAGGTAGGATTCTTAAACTGCTTCATAGAGTTAAGGAAAGAGAAGTCAGGACACATTCCTAAATGTTTGAAGAAGTGCCTTCAGCTCCTTAAACTCCCAACCATGGTTCGTGGGCATGAGGACAGTTTGGAGATCAAGGAAAGAGCCCTCATATTATTTTTGGGGGAGGTGGGGACACACCCAGCGATGCACAGGAGTAACTCCTAGCTCTGCACTCAGGAATTACTCCTGGTGGAATTAAGGGTACCAAATGGGATGCTGAGGATTGAACCAGGGTTGCCCGCATGCAAGGCAAGCACCTTATTCGCTGCAGTATCTCTCTGGTCCCGAGTCTTCATATTCTTTATATGGGGGGGGAGGAATCAAAACGGGGCTGATTAACCCTCCATGCTTCTGGTATCTCCCTAAAATAGCAACTTGCTGTGGCCTGGCCAACAGGAGGCTATCTGGCACCAGGAGAAGGAAGCAGAGGCCAGCTGGCATCCTGGTCAGTGTCATGTGCCAGCTGGGCCCTCGGCAGAGCTTCCTGCCAACTGGCACCATGAAGTGCCTCGGGCTGGGTCCAACCCTTCTGGCCTTTGTAGTGACTCTCAGGTTCTTTCACTGGAGAAGTTCTGACACGTGCACTGACACCGTCTTCAGGGGACATGGACCCATGACCTCGTGGAAAGTGGCTGAGAAAGGAAGCCCAGTCCCCCCACTGCAGTGACAGGCAAACCCGGTGGAGCCTCCGTGCGGGGAGGAGCAGCCTGACCAGTTTAGGGCTCCGATTGTGGCCCCAACAGACTCCCTCCCGACTCGGGACCGGCCAGCTTCCGAGGGTGTGGGGGGCGCTGCTTCTGCGGTTGAGCCTGAAGGGAGATTTGCCAAGTTGATCGAGGTTCACCTGGTGACCCCGTGCTGTGGTACCTGTAAAAGTCTATGTCTCTGACCCAGTACTCGGGGTGCCAGGAGCTGTGCCAGACGCTTGATTTCATGCCACATCGTTGAGTCTTGAAATGACCCTTTGAGAAGGTCACTTGGATAGTTCCAGAAGGTTCCGAAAAGTCTGACTGCTCAGCACAAACACCCCACAACATAACCTTGGAGATTCCCCAGGTGGGCCAGGAGAGCGCCCAGCTCCAGCTTCCCGTGCTACAGCCCCCTCTAGTGGGCAGAAGTGGCAGGAGCCGCAGAATTATGGGGCGGGGGAGGGCCCAGAACGTTCCTCCAAAGGTTGTTCAAAGGTTGTTCTGCTGGGATCTGCTGCCTGGGCTTCCCCAGCCCTGCAGGGTCTTAATGAAACCAGACCCAGGTGGGCAACAAGCGTTTGAGAGGGTACCCCAAGGCGCCTTTAATTTTTTTTTCTTTGTTTTTGTTTGTTTGCTGGAGCGATAGCGCAGCGGGTAGGGTGTTTGCCTTGCACGCGGCCGACCTGGCTTGATTCCTCCATCCCTCTCGGAGAGCCCGGCAAGCTACCAAGAGTATCCCGCCCGCATGGCAGAGCCTGGCAAGCTACCCGTGGCGTATTCGATATGCCAAAAGCAGTAACAACAAGTCTCACAATGGAGATGTTACTAGTGCCCGCTCGAGCAAATCGATGAGCAACGGGATGACAGTGATACAGTGATTGTTTGCATGACTTTGCTCCAGGTTTCCCCCAGGCGTTCTGGGAATCAAACCCAGGACCTCACAGTTGTAAGGCAAATGCTGTACCACTGTGCCGTATCCCCAGCCCAGCTCCAGGGCTCCTTTGCAGGGGCCGGTCTGCTTCCGCTGTGAGCAGGGTTGTGGAAGGCCCTTCCCCACCGTTGAAGGGATTCAAGGGGGTTGCATTGCAGTTGCGACCCCCCAGCAGCTACTGAGCACGTATCAGACCACTCTGAACAATTCCCTTTCAAGCCAGAAGGGCAGGCCTCAGTAGCAGCTGGCTCGGTGAGTAGCCTAGAAGGACGTGGCAGTCTTAGTAGGGATATAAGGGAATTCACAGCCCCTGCCCCACCAGGTTCTGGTTCCATGTCTCTCTGAACACTAATCGCCCCACCTGCAGCGATGATGCTGCCAGGTCATTTGCACGGTTGTTGCCTGGAGACAATGAGATGGTGTAAGAATAAATACAGATTAATGTTTAGTCCGAAGAACTGTCTTTGCCGAGGAGGGAGTCTCAGGTGCTTGTGTTTCCTCGGTGAGACAAATGATAGATCAATCTCTTTTTGCCCAGTTCAATTTGAATTTCAAAGAATGAACATTCAGTATCCGTGTGACCCACCCTTTGCGGCTAGGGCGTGATTGGTTATTCCTCTGAAACCCACATTTAATTGAACTGCTCTGTTGGTGGCCGCCCTACTGTGAATGTGACAGGGCAGGGAAAATACACCTTCCTGGGTGCCCAGCCAGATCAAGTAGAGAGCTTTGCCCGTTTCTATTTGCGACCCCTGTTCTGCCAGGAAATGCAGCCCAGGGAAGCTCCGCCAGACACACCTTCCTGTGACTAAGAATAGAAACCAAGAGCTAGTTCATACCCTTGAAAAAATTGGCTGCGAAGCCTGCTTTATTGATGGAGCCATCAGACACAAACTTCAGCCACATTCTGTTGGAGCTGGACTTCACGTCCTCGGGCTTCTCGTAGCCACAGAAGTGGCCGAGGGGGGCACTGTCTTCCGAGGGGCCGTCCCGGATTTCCAGGTAGTCGTACGCGCAGCTGTCGTGCCTTTCGATCTGAACAGAGAATCAGAGGCAGTGAGGACGGTGACGGAACGGCAGAGACACGAGGCTTTTGGGTTTAGGAATGGGACCTGTCACCCTCCTCATCACGCAATCGGACCAAGCGGCCAGAGGAGCCGCGCGTGTGCTGGGCTGCTCCAAGTTATGTCCTGCTTGAACCAGCTGTGAAGAGACTGAGGGATGAGGAAGGGGGAAGAACCGTTCCACAGAGCCCCCTGGGGTCTTAGTCGAGACCGTCACTCATTGTGTCTGCAGTCTGTGCAGCACCTTTCAGAAAGGCTCTGCTAGCAGGTGCCCAGACGCCCACACACCGTGGGTCTGAAGTGGCTCCTCAGGTGTGTATCTGCCTGCCCGAAGATGGAGACCCATTTTCAAAGAGTATCTAGAAAAACGGTGACGTGTGTAGCTATATCGATCATCTGTATCTGTCATCTATAATCTATAGCCACTTCACTCTTGGGCGAACAATCCGCGCAGGACTCACTCACCTCGAAAGCTTGGAAGCTGAGCCCCACGTGGAAACCCTCAGAGACTGTAATTCTCCAGACACATTCCTCGGAAGGCCTGTAGTCGTCTGGGTAGTTGGGAGACTGGATCTGGCCGGCGTCTTTGTTAATGTCTCCCCCACAGGTAGCTTCAGAAAGAGATTGAGGAAGGGGAGTTGGGGATCCCGGGTCAGACCTCACCCAGGAAAAATTGGGTGACGACTTACCACCACCAGGTGGCTCCACGGGCCAATCTTTGTCACTGTCATGGAACTTCAGCCTGTGCCTGGCTGAGGGGCACCGTTTCATTGGTTTGCCAGCCTGCACGGTGTCCACATAAAGGCACTGAGCACGCAAGGCAAGGGCCCTCTCCTTTGGCTCTGATCAGCGGGGCAGGGTTTGGAGCTGCGAAAGCTCATGTGGGTCTGCGGCCTCGGAGCAGCAGTGAGGGGAGGAATCCCCCAGAGGGGTCTGAGAGAGAGGACGGTGGGCGGCAGCTCTCGAGGGATGCGCACCCATTACTTATGTCATTAAAGTTTATTTTCAGAGTTAAGTCCAGAAAGGGGCCTTGGTTTCCTTGGGGCTGGTGGGCATGGGAGTAGTTCCACAGATGGGAACAGAATTGCCCTGGGGCAGGTGCCCAGAGGCCAGACTGATTGGTTCCTTCCTGTGTCCCTGAGGTCCTTCCAAGGAACGCGCAGAAAATTCCCTGACACTCTACTCACAAACACAACCGACCCACAGAGGCTCCGTGTTCTGCTGCTCCTCAGGCTCCAAATGCAAGCAGAAGTTTCTATTTCCATACGGTTCTGGACTTCTCCGCCCCCTCTCCCACCCCGCCCAGGGCGGCTGCCAGCCTGCTGGGGCGAGCAGCCCCAGGCCCGTCACCAACAAACCTTCGTACACCGCGAAGAAACCCTTGCCCAGGACGCTGCTGCTGCTGCGGAACTCCACCCAGAGCCGGCTGTCCGAGGAGACGAGGGGCTCCGGGACCTGGTCGCCACAAAACCTACCTGGGAAACGGGAGAGAGGCGTCAGGAGGCCACGGGCGGCGAGAGGGCAGCAGGGGCAGACGTTTCCGTGGTGGTTCCAGGAGAGCAATGCCCTCCTTGCGGGGGCCGCCACCAGCCTGCAGCGCCACCACACGGAGAGAAGGGACATCGGTCGCAGGGCCCGTGCGTCTCCCTGCAGATGGCCTCGGGAGGACGCCCAGCTCCTTCCAGCACAGACTAGAGTGCGGCCCAGACCCTGCCCGGTGTGGGGGAGGGGTGTGAGTGGGAGGAACAGGGCTCTGCCCCATGGAGCCCCTCTCTCGGGCCCATGCCTTCGGGAGGACATCCAACCCTTCCTGGGCAGGGATGCTGAGGACACCCCCGAAAGAGGGGAATGCTTCCGGCCTCTGAGTTCTAGGATGTCAGTGATTTCAAAGAAAACGTGGAAGAGTACTGGCTCCTCTTTGTCTTTGGGGGTTCCTGGGATGGGAAGAGGAAGGACCAGGGAGAGAGGGAGGGGCTAGGAGCCTCTGGAGGGTCCTGGGCTCTGCCCCACCTTAAGTTTAGACTCTGGGTGAAGGAGGATGGAAACCCTATGCAGCAGCTTAAGAACATGGGGGAGCAGAGATCTGTACCCTAAGTTTCTGGACAAAACCTAAAGGGTGAAAAAGACCCATGATTGGGGCTGGAGCGATAGCACAGCGGGTAGGGCGTTTGCCTTGCATGCGGACGACCCGGGTTTGATTCCCAGCATCCTATATGGCCCCCTGAGCACTACCAGGAGTAATTTCTGAGTGCATGAGCCAGGAGTAACCCCTGTGCAATGATGGGAGTGACCCAAAAAGAAAAAGAAAAAAAAAAAACAAGATTCCCAGTGTCTCCAGGGGGTGTTGAGGCATCAGAGGAAGAGACAGGCACGAAAGGCCCCTGGGCAAAGCATGGCCTGGGAGGTGTCGCCAGAGGCTTTTCCATCGCTAAGGCGACTCGGGAGCCACCAAACAGCCCCGAGGACTGACTTGTAGAGAAGAGAATTACACCCATGTGAACTGGTGTAGAGTGGGCAGGAGGAGGAGGAAGCACAGCAGCCAGGTGGGCACAGGACCGGAGACCACCCCCGCTGGAGATGAAGATGTCCAGACACAGCGGCAAGGATGGCAAAGTGGACGCTGCCCCCACACCCCTGCCCGGACACTGTCACGTGGGAGCAAGACAGCACAAAGGGATGGAAATTGCGCTCCCACTCCTCGCCGGAGAGGTGCTCATCATAATCATTCATGACTCTATTAAAAACTGCAAAGGAACGTGTGGTGCTTCGACACGTGGGCGTGAGGTCAGAGATGGGGAAAGGAGGAGAGGAGGGCAGGACAGGCTTCCCGGGTTCGGCCCCGTCATTCCAGGGCCGCATAAGGCTGGCAGGCAAGGAGGGCAGTGGAGGGTGAGTCGGGCAGTGGGCTGAGTCTTCCTCATCAGTTCACCACACACGTCGCACCTCAAGGGGGTAACCACTATTATTCAACCTTGTGTGAAGTCCACAAGGCGCTGGAGAGAGAAAGCTCAAAGGGTTGGCGGGCAGGTTTGAGGCTCCGAGTTCAATGCCCAGCGTGGCCCCCTGGACACAGCTGGGTACAGCTCTGGTCACCCTGGGCTGAATGTCACCAGGCACAGCCCTCACCCCCTGAGCTCTACTTGGGGCACTCCTTCCCCAAAGAATATGAAAAAAAAAACTTGAAAAACAAACATATTTGAGCATGACATCACAGTTCTGCCAAGCACTGATGGTGTGAGGGTCAGTGAAGCTAACCCTCATGCCGTCAGCGCCTTAAATAATGCTACTGCACAAGGGAGGGGGTTCCGGGGTGGGGTTTGGGTTCCCCTTGACACAGTCACTCTGTGTCACCCATCTGAGAAGGGGGAGGTGAGGCTGGAGTGGGGGGACGCGAGTGCCACTGGACATTTCCTTGCGGCAACTGCCACATGCGTCCTTGGGGGATACGTGGGAGAGGGCGAGGAGAGGTTGCTAATCTCCTTCTGCTTCCGTCTGAGCCTGGTCACCTGCGGCTGTCTGGATCTGGTGAGTTTACTACGGAGGGAGAGGAGCTAACACGGCTGCCAGGAATCCGGCAAGGAGAAATCCACCCGAAGCCTATAAATTCTCAGTAATGGTTCCTCTGGCATGGCCAATTAGTGTCAGTGAGTTCTTGGAAACAGCACGGGAGCCCGAGGAAGTATTGCTTACCAGAGAGCCTGAGGGCCAAGTCCAAGTTTATTCTTTTAAAACCTCAGCTGTCACAGCCCCCAGGGACAGTTTCCAAAAATGAGAGGAACTCCCAGTGCCTCGCTGCCTAATAACTCAACCGAATAAGAAGGACCACCCACCTCTGGACACGGGGCAGCCCAGATCTGCGAATTGTCGAAAAAAGTAAGAATTTCAGGCTAAAGTGTTTATTTTTATAGAGCCACAGGCGGGGATGGTGGGGGATGGGGGGGTACCGGGGCCACAGCCAGGAGTGCCAGCAGATCTGGCAGCGTCTCGGATCAAACCCAGGCAGGACCTACACACACACACACACACACACACACACACACACACACACACACACACACACACACACACACACACACACACACTCGGATCAAACCCAGGCAGGACCTACACACACACACACACACACACACACACACATATCTTCTCAGTTCACTAAGGTCTGTTTCAGTGTGTCTGTACAGCTATACAGGGTAGAATAAATTTCAAATTATCCCTAACTAATGTCTCTACTCAAATCACCTGAACAATTCTAAGCTAGAATCTTCTACTTAGTCCCTTGACTCTTATCTCAATGTTCTCATCTTCTTCATAATGGTTCTAATAAAACCCCCTTTTTTATGAGCACTTCGATACCAGACATTGTCCTGCAGTCTTCACAAGGATTAGCACATTTTGGTCCTGCTCTCCCCCGAGTCAGATACTATCAAGCATGGGGGCTTGATAGCAGTACCCCCACTCAGGAGGAAGTGGAGTGAAATTGAGTTGCGTTCATTTAAGCGACACTCGGCATTGTAAGTGGGTACAGGATTTTGAGGCTCAGCTGTTGGATTTTAGATCTTCATCATCCTCAACAGCATCACCCACCGGGAGGAATTGAATTCTCCATCTGAGACAGGGACAGTGCACCTGGGAATGTCAACATCAGTCCCCTGCCCCAGCTCAGAAACAGACCCAGAGGGTGAAGATCAAAGTCTCGGACCATAAAGCAGGGCTCTGGCCTGTCCAGCCATGGCTGGCTGACTCACGCTGTCGTTTCTGGTCATTGGGGAGGTGGCTCCGGTGCAGAGGCGACACTAACAGGCGACACTGATTGGTCAGCCTGGCCTTCCTGAGCCCCCTCCTCTCTTCAGGGAAGGGGGAGAAAGGGCTTTTGTGTGCATGGTGGTGGCTCAGAATACCCCAAGACAGTTCTGCATACAAAAGTGCATTGTTGAAATAATTCCTCCGGCAGAAATGAGGGAGGGGAATCCAATTAACAGGAGAGCATTTAGGACGGCTGGGTGAGCTCTCTCGTGCAGACACCTTCCCATCCCCTTTAGGTGTGATCGCAGAAGTGACCCGGGAAACTGAAAATCCAATTTAGCGTCTTTAACCAGCTGTGAAATGTTCTCAATCGACTTACATTTCCCTTTCATCGTTCTGTAAAAAACCCGTGTCTCCAGCAGCCTCCTTCCAAGGAGACTGATGGGCCAGAGAGAGCACAGACTGCAGGAAAGGTGTCAAATTCCTCATTTGAAATCTGGTTTCTTGTTTTGGAAGAGAAGTTTAATAAGGATATCAAGAAGAGGAAATGCAGATGAGGACACTACAAGTGGTCTCCACGGGGAGCCATAAAGAGTTCATTCATAAAAAGTTATGCGTCCATTATGCCTGGATTTTCACACACAGCCCTGGGAAAATATGCATCGCACAGTTTTTCGGAGCAAGATGCATACTTTCACAATCCACCCTAATCCGTTCTCCCTCCTGCCAAAGGGGCACTGACCTGCCTCCTCCAGGCAGATTTCATGGCACTGACCCCTCCCAGGACCAGCTTGGCTCACACAATGCACTTGTTTCAAACACAAAAGTTCACTAACAACTGCATTTGGAAACATCAGAGCAGACCAAATAGTTGGCAAGGAAGAACTCCTGCAAATGAAGAATGATGGTTACAGGCGCCGGGCCATGTTGTGCTCAGAGCACAGAGACGCACGAACACAAACACACACACACACACATATGAACACACCCTCACATGCACGCACATTCGTATGAACACATCCACGCACACTCTCAATACACACACACACACATACACACACACACATACATACACACACACACCAAAAAAGCATGTGAACTATGAGCCCCGAAGAAAACAAATGACATAAACCATTCCTGACAACAAATATCAAAAGCCTCATCTATTTGATACAAGTGTCGCTCAAGATCTCAGGATCTGAATTGAGAAAAATGCTGACTTCAAATTTAAGAGAAAAGAATGACTGGAAACCCTCCCCCATGCCTTCCCAAGAGCTTTCGCCCTCTCCAGAGCACTCCAGAGACCCAGAGCCGCTTCCTCCTGGGCCCTTTAAGTCCATGATATTGGCAGCAATGGTATAGGATAGCTGAATTTAACAAAAATAGAGGAAGCCCAGTTAAAATTTCATTTTCACTGATAGCAGGACTGGAGCAATAGCACAGCGGGTAGGGCATTTGCTTTGCACGTGGCCGACCTGGGTTCAATTCCTCTGTTCCTCTCAGAGAGCCCGGCAAGTTACCAAGAGTATCCCGCCCACACAGCAGAGCCTGGCAAGCTACCCGTGGCGTAGCCGATATGCCAAAAACAGTAACAACAAGTAACAACAAGTCTCACAATGGAGACATTACTGGTGCTCGCTCGAGCAAATCGATGAACAACGGGATGACAATGCTACAGTGCTACACCAAGACAATATGTGTCAGCACCATTGAAAACATAGGACCTTATACATGAGAAACTTTAAGCTGACCTTAAAAAATATTTCTTAAATGCATTTCTAAGACCCAGAGAGATAGTACAGAAGTTAAGGCCTTGCACGTGGCCAACCAGATTTGGATCCCCAGTACTACTTAAGGTTCCCAGGGCTTCCAGGAGTGACCCCTGAGCACGGAGCCAAAAGCAAGCCCTGAGCACTGTGGGGTGTAGCTCCCCAAACCAACCAACCATTGCTTTCCCCTTCCCTGCAGTGTCCCCCTCCCCGGCAGGTGTCTCTCAGCCATGTTCTCCCTTGGGGAGCATGGTTTTCCCAAGGGGTGGGCTCTGAGAGTCTACATCCTGCCAGGCTGAAGAACCCCATCGCTTGTGTTCTTTTGAGCCTTCCTCCTCTCTTCTCCTCATAGCTCCTCTTCCTACTTGAGTTCTAAATGTCCCAGGGCATCTTTTCAGATCCAAGCAACTCAGAACCAAGAAGTCACCCACCACTTCCGTGAGTGCCTCTTCTGGGGTGGGGGGTACCAATGGCCTGGAGGAGCACCCAAGCTGGTGCCTCCTGTGTCTGGCACTACACTGGGACACCGACACTTGTTCTCTTGGGGAAGTGGGTTCATCCCCCGACCCGACCTGTGGGGGTTCCAGTTCCGGGGTGTTAGCTGGTGCAGCCCTGTGAGGAACCTCTGCTGCCTGCTGCCGGCCTCCCTCGGGGGACTGCCTCAGCCCTGCCTCCCTCTGGCTCCCGGTACGTGTCTTTTTCCAGCTGTGTCTGCCCACTTGAGGCAGGAGCAGGGATTCAGGGCACAAGTCTCCACCCCTTCTGGGTGGCACCAGCCTCTTGTCCTTCAGTGCACACGCTCCTCTCTACGGCTGGCCAGCTGCTGTTTTCTTTGGCAGGGGGGTGCACGTCTGGTGGCGCACAGGGCTTCCTCCTGACTCTGCTGTATCCCAGGACCACTCCTAGGGGAGTTCAGGAGACTGATAGGAATTGAACCCTGGTCTGCCGCATGAAAGGCAAGCACCTGACAGGTTGTACTAACTCTCTGGCCCCCAGCCACCTAGTTCTCGACATGTCTATGTGAACGGCTACTATGACTGATTCCTCCGACTGGTGAAAAACTGGTACCCTGGCTCAGAGCCTGCCCCAGATGCTTTCTAGAGAACCTGGAAACACATTTCTATTTGTTTATCCCCCCTAGGTATTGAAATCCCTGGTTCTCTGGACAAAAGGGGCTCGGTGCTATTCTCTAGGGCAGCGGGCCTGCTTGAACCCCACTGGCTAGACAGAAGCCACATATGGATGCCCCAAGAGTCCCACCAGCCCCTCAGTCCCAGCCTCTTCTGACTGAGCCCAGAGTCTGACGCGAAGTCAGGGCTGAGTCCGAGCCTGGGCCCGCAGCTCTCCTGCTCACCTTCCTCTCCTGCCCGCCTGCATCTCAATCAGCCGCTCCGACACAGCTCGCTCCAGGCCAGTCATTCTTGGTGAACATGAGGGTGGGGCTTTCTGCTCGCTGAGGAGAAACCAGGGACAACATCCTCCCAAGAGCTTAGACTGACAGTCCGGAAGCCCACCCTGTCGGACCCGCTTAGAAGCCGAGGACAAACCCATCTTCCCTGGCCCTTCTGGCTGGCCCTTTGTCGATCCTCTTTGCCATCAAGCTCCCCTTAGGACTGTGTTCCAGTCCACTTCCGGTCTGAGTGGGGCCCAGAGTCATTCATCACCCCTGCCCCCTGTATCATTATCCAGAAAGAGAGCACTTCTCTGGGGACCAACTCTCAATTGGAGGGAATTGACCTTTCAATGTGTGTCATCACCCCCTCCACCCCAAAGAATACATGCGGTAGAAAACTTGGAAAATACTTAGAAAAACAGACCTAACTGAGGAGCAATGCAACAGGAACAAACAAAGTTCATACGTCATCAGCCCTAATGACTCTGATGGACAATTTATTTGTTTATAATTCTTGATGTTGAATGGTAGAGCACAAAATGCTTCCTTCCTATTGAATTCATCCCTCACACTGTTTGAAGTCTTTTTTTTTTTTTTTTAGTCATTTTGGTTGAGTTCCTGACTTGCTGGGCACAAAACCTCCACCTGAGCCCACATCCCACTGCTCCTTTATTTTACCAACCCCAGCTCACTCATGTCCACTTTAGCCTGAAATTTTCAAGGTTAGACTATTACATGTATGAGTGTGTTTTTGTGAGGATGGAATCCTTTACAGTCTATTTAGTAACACCGACTTTGTGTAACCATGTACAACGGACACCTTTCTGTCTAGATAGTCACCTCCAACTTTATTTTTAATGGCTGGATAGTTTTCCAGGGAAAGGTGCATCATAATTTATTCAGCTAACCCCTGCTGTTAAACATTTAAATTGTTTTCAATTCTCTCTGCTTCACTGAGCATCCCTATAGCAGGAGCTCTGAACGCTTCCTTAATTAGTTCCCCAGGATAAACTCCAAGAAGTGGAATGGCTAGATCAAAGGGTATTTGCCGACTTAAAAGCTTTTAACAGGAGTGACCAAATGGAGAGCTCAGACTTTCACAATGACACAGACCCTGGAGGGCTTCCTGTGGAGCCCACAGGACAGACCCTGCTAAACTTGAACCCAGTCACACATAATATCCCTTCCCTTACAGCCAGGCTTTCCAAAGGCAACTCACCCAACAGAGGGGCTTTTCGCCAGTAACCATCCCGGACCTCCACGTAGTCATACCAGCACAGGCGGCTTTTAAACAAGTCCATGGCGGTGAAGTTCAAGATGATCTGTGAAGAGGGAAAGACACTTCTTGCATGCCAGGCATTCTCACATTACTCAGACTTTCCAGGCCACCGTAGGAGTGTCTCCTCAAAAACACTCACAGGATGGGGGCTGGAGTGATAGCACAGTGGGTAGGGCGTTTGCTTTGCACATGGCCAACCCGGGTTCGAATCCCAGCATCCCATATGGTCCCCTGAGCACGGCCAGGGGTAATTCCTGAGTGTAGAGCCAGGAGTAACACCTGTGCATCGCCAGGTGTGACCCGAAAAGCAAATAAAAAGCAAAAACACTCACAGGAAGCCCCATGACATTAAATAATAATAAACCACAAGCAATATTGGATGGGTAAAGCAAAGGATCTGGGTCCTTTGGTCCTGTTTAGGGGGTAATTGGAGCTATGGAAGTCACTAGGCGGTTTGCAGAAAGCAAGAAGATGGGGCAAGACTCCCTGAGACTGGGGCTTGGGGAGGTTGCAAGGGGCCAATTAAACCTGGAGATATAAAAAGTTCTTAGAACATCATTAATAATTTCAAAAGGCATGGGGTTAGCTCCAGTTAATCTGAGCCCTTCAAGATCAATGGCCCTGTGTCCATAAACTCACTCTTCTGAGGTGGGTATGTCAAATAACTGTCCTACAGTGAGCCTATAGTTTGTTCTAATCATAGTCATTCATCAATATGTCTATCCATACATACATACATCTGTACATCTACCCATCTGTACATCGTCCATTCACCCATCTGTATGTTCATACATGCATCCATCAATATCTATACTCCATCCATCCATATATACATACATCTGTATGTCCATCCTATGTAAATCCATCCATCCATCCATCCATCCATCCATCCATCCATCCATCCATCCATCCATCCATCCATCCATCCATCCATTTATTCATCCATACAATCATTCATCTGTGTATTCGTCCATCCATCCATCCGTCCATCCGTCTGTCCATACATACATTCATTCATCCATCCTACCAGTCTGCCCACTACCTACTTCATGACAATTTCTGTCAGTCAATTGCGACAGAAAGATCAGTAAGGTGGAGTTCTTGCCTGTATGAGCCCTGGAGAAAGAAGAAAGAGCAGATGCATTGGATCAGTCAGACATTCTGGAAAGAGAGATGGACTGAAAGAGCACTCTGGAGCCCCAGGGCAGGGGAAGTAAGTTCTGCAAGGTGCTACTGAAAGGCTTCTCAAAGGAGGTAGCATTTGACACAAGGGATGTATAGGTCCAGAGGGCAGTGAAGAAGGGTAAGAGCACATTGGTGAACATGGACTAAAATGATCAAAAGAAGGAGATGTCTGGAAAACTGAATTGCAAGCCCCAGGCCCCAGTCTGTGTCTGGAATGAGGGAGAAGAGGAAGAAGAACCAAGGCTGGAGGTGGGGGATCAGACTGAAGGGGAAGGAAGGAAGGAAGGTATCTGCTCTCTAGATATGGGGAGACCGTGGAGAGGCTCCTTGGTCCTCAACACAGGTGGGGCCGGTCCACAGGACTGCCCTTACGCACTGGGCCTGCAGCTGAGGGGAGAGAGGACGGCTTCTCCTCTCCCTTTAGCTTGAGCTGCAATGGTAAGGTGGTTCTCACCTTTATTCCCTCCACTCCCACCCTTATGCATGCATGCTCCCCCACTTTCCCTTGCTCTTCCCCCTCCCCTTTTTGGTCAAGAAAGCCCTCTGTTTCTGAGGGATGGAGGTCAATGTTTCCAGAACCTTCCCAGGCAAATCTAAATTTCTCTAGGCCCCCTTCTCTGAACCTCTCCCCTCTCCTCTCACTGCTCTCCCTCCTCCGTGCTCCTGGCTCCCCTGATCCCCACTAATTATGAGGGTGCCTGAAATGAGCAGTGTGCTCCTGGAATCACCCCAGCACCCAGGTGTTACCCCCAGAGTTCCCGCTACCTCTCCCAGGGCTGGCTCCTCCCTACTCTGTCATCTGACACTTTTCCCTGCAGAAGTGACTCCTGACCCCTACCCTGCTCTGCCCCTGTCCAGGCCACACATGGGGACTTTCAGATGAATCTGCACTACATCTCCGGTTTTCCAGAATCTCCCTGTGTGTGCTGAGGAAACACCCTTGCTTCTGGGACTCCCCAATCATAGATGAAATTTTGACTTTCCAGAGTCTCCAGGGCATAGCCTGTGTATGCCAAGGTGCCATGTGCTCTGCTGGGCCCATTCTCCAGACCAAGTCTTACTGGGGTCATGCAGCTGGACTCCCCCTCTCCCACCTCCACCTCCAACAATGACAGCAGAACAGCCTGAGAATCCGGCAGGTGGGAATTGCCACCTCCCACTTACTAGCGCTGGAACCTCAGGGGCAAATCCTTGTCTGCTGGAACCCGAGTTTCCTCATCTGTAAAAGCAACTTGCAGGCCAAGGAGGCTCTGGGGACTGGAAACAACTCCTAGAGAGGATGATGCTGTGCGAGGCACACAATGATGCTTCATACAGGGAAGTACCTTTTTTTAGGGTCACCAGCATGGGTGCTACAGGACAGGGGCCCTCCCAGAGAGGTTTAATACAGTGGTGAGGGTTTGATGGGTTCTGTGATTGGGCCTGGGAATGCAGTACCCAGGTCCCATGGAGCTGGGGGCCACTGGGATCACACCCCGGGGAGCTTAGAGGGTCAGAGATCAAACTCAGGTCCTTGATCGTGTTAAGTATGTGCTCTACCACTTGAGCTTTCTCCCTGGCCCAGTACACAGCAATTTTAAATATTCAAAGAGGCCAGGGATATGGCTAGTGGTAAAGCTTATACTTATAAAATATATATTACATATTTATTTATGATATAAATCACTGTATCACTGTCATCCCGTTGCTCATCGATTTGCTCGAGCGGGCACCAGTAACGGGCACCATTGTGAGACTTGTTTCTGTTTTTGGCATATCGAATACGCCATGGCTAGCTTGCCAGGCTCTGCCCTGGGGCAAGATACTCTCAGTAGCTTGGCCGGGCTCTCCAAGAGGGGCAAAGGAATCGAACCCGGGTTGTCTGGGTATAAGGCAAACACCCTACCCGCTGTGCTATCGCTCCAGCCCATGATATAAATAATATATATTTATATTTAAAGCTTATATTATAAAGCTTGATGCCCTGGGTTTGATTCCTGCTATGACACACACCAACTATTCAAGCCATATTTCAAGTTAACTCGGTGCATCACAAACCAAACACAACATGTGCTCTCTTCAGGGGCCTGTCACAATAGGCACCAGCCTGCCCTTCCCTGAGGCAGATCTTGCCTTGTAGTCAGGGCTCAGGGTCAGGAGCACCTTCTTCCCCGAGCTGCCATGTGCTAAGAGATACCAAAAATACCAAAAACCAGCAGACCAGGGAGCTGGAGAGAGGGTACAGTGGGAAGAGCACTTGTCTTGCATGTGGCCAACCCGGTTTGATCTCCAGGGACTCACACAGTTCCCCACGCTACAGCACAGCTGGCTGGACAGGAGTGAAACCCAGCGTGAAGCCTGAGCACACCAGGAGTAAGTTCTGGGCACAGCTGGGTGTGAATCCCCCCCCCACACCCCAAATAAAAACAAAACCAAGAAAACAAATAATACAACAACAAAACCTAGCCGGCTCACCTCCCAAGTGATGGTCCGTCCGTGTGACTGTGTATGTGTAATGTCACTTTTTAAAAACAAGACCAATGGTGGTTAATGGTTCCTCCTTCCACTTGCACATTAGAATCGACTTGGAAGCTTTTGTTATGTCTATTTTTTTTTCAATGTAGCTGGCATCCAATGCAAAACAAATATTCCTTCTCCAATTGCTCAGACTTCCTAGGGGCCAGGAAGGACCTGAGACTCTGAGTCTCCTGAAGACAGGGATCACAGCTTAGATTCCTTTCCACAGATTTCCTCCACAGTATTTGCATTCAAGCAGAAAGGCTCAGCCAATATTTGCTAGGGGCGGGGGTGGGGGGGTTGCAATATAACTCTTCTGCCTTTGCTTTCTAGAATTTCAGAAAGGAAATGTTATTATAACTTCCATGGTAACAGATTCATGATTTGAATGAATGGGATAATTATTCAGGCTAATTATTTTAAAGAGTATTAGTGAACCCTAAAGACCATAGGGGAAGAGGAGGTGATACGCAAATCAATCAAGTTTGCTAATTACTAACAGCTCTGGGGAAGGTTGGGGGAAGCAGAGATTGAAGTAATTGGCATAGGAATTTCAGTGATGGATATTCTCCCTGCCCCTAGTTAACAATAATAATTAAGGCTCGCTGAATCTTACCCAGTTCAAACATATCACATAGCCTCTGCTATGCAGGGCAATTTAACAATTTGGGGATTACCAGAATCTTTCCCTCTCCTCTTCCTTCCTGCCTCTTTCATTACAGCCTGCAGCAGGCACTAGCAACAGAATCTCTGTCCAAGGCAGACAGACTGGCCTGGAGACCCTCAGGTTCAAGACGACAACCACACAAACAGAAACGCTTAGATACCAAAAATACTATGCTGTGTCTAACTTTGTTTTCAGGGCAATACCCAGGTGTGCTCGGGGCTTACTCCTGGCTCTGTACTAAGACTCACTCCTGGCGGGACTTGGGAGACCATGTGGGGTTTCAGGGATCGAACCTGGGCTGGCCATGTGCAAGGCAAGCATCCTACCTGCTGGGCTATCACTCCGGCTCCTATTCAGTCTTATTTAACTTAACATTCAAACAGACATTTTTGAAAAGATGAACTGGGAACAGCCCCAGCCACACACTGTACCCCCAGAGGCAGGTTTCTCGTTTGACCATTTCTCTAGCCATACAAGCGCTTACTGTTGATTTGGTATCATGGCCATGCGGGTGCTGGAGGCCTGAGGGTGAACAGACTCTGGACTCTGGCCCCTTCCTCCCTACCCGCCCCAGTTCCATCTAAGAAGTACCACAGCCCATGCTCCCAGCACCCTCGGCCCCTTCTTGGCAAACCTTGGCAGCCCACACCACAGCGTGGATTGGCCAGTGCTGCCTCTCCTGTGAAACTACCCAGCTGAACAGTCCAGCCACCATGATACTGGGAAGCAGAGGAGATGGGTAGGACTGTGGGAAGCTAGACCCAAGGGACAGAGGGGGACCTCCCTCTCAAGGACAGCTGTGCTCTAGTTTGCGACAACGTGAAGACCCATTGCCTTTGGAAAGGCATCCTTCAAAACAAACCCAGAACCTTCAAAGTGCAGAAGCCCCAAGTCCCAGTTCAATATCTTACCATGAATTTAGCTATGAATAGATCTACTCTTCAGAGGACTCCCAGCAAATCATCATCTTTAGGTCAACAGAGAGAGATGCCCACACTGGGCTTGGCGCTGGGTCTCAGAATCTTTAGGGTGTATGGAACATGCCCATTTGGAATTTGCCCGATTCTTAAGTGACATACCAGGACCACAAATCCCCTGGGGAGCTCAGAGCTCCGCTCCAGGGACTGCAAAGACCTCAGCCCTGAGTTCGATCTCTAGCAGAGGCAGCCCCAGCCAGTCTACTCTGTACTTCGGGCCACCAAGGTTTGCCAAGAAGGGGCCGAGGATGCTGAGAGCCTGGGCTGTGGTGCTCCTGAAATGGAACTAGGGCTGGGAAGGGAAGAAGGGGCCAGCCATGGAGTGCGGCCAGTGCTCCCATTCCTGCCACCTTTAATGCGTCAAGGAGTTCTATGGGGGCCCCTTGCCTGCTAGCACCTTCAGATGGCGTGTTTATCAAAGACAGAGAATACAGTCCTCCTCTTTGTTGCACAAACTGAGTTTGATTCCTAAGTTGTGCAGACACTGAGCAGCCTGAACTCCATCTGAGGGAGTTCAAGCTGCTGAGTGCATGGGCAGAAATAAATAATGTTAAACAAGTGATGTCAGTGCCTGCCTGGCACTGAGTGGCTGCTCATAAAAGACGGCTCTTACTACTCTAACCACAATTATTACCACTACCACCAGCACCTCAGGCCTCACCCAATTCAAGGAGCCTTTGTCTCTGGGGTGCGTTCAGACCTACCTTTTCCCCTGGAGTGACCGATATCCTCCAGACGCAGTGAGTGTAGGAAGGATAGCCATTCGGGAAACCTGGTGCAGAGAAGTTTCCTGTCGAGTCCTGCAGGGTCTCCCCGCATGCTGCACAAGCAAAATGACAAGTGTGACCCCGGCACATGCGCCAACTCTTTGCCGAGAAGCTGGCTCTGCAGGTCCCGGGCAAATATACCCTCCTGGCACACTGGCAACCATGCCAACAGGGATCTTCCTGGTGGATGGAAACATAAACAAGAACCTGGGCACCCAATAAAGTTGACAGCCCAGGGATTTCCTCTGAGAATCTCAGGACAGAGTCCGACCCAGAGCTGGGTTTGCATCTCAGCTCTCCAGCGCACTGTGTGGCGGCGGTCAAGTTTCCCAGCCTTGCTGGGCCTTGGCTGTGTCTGTGAATGGGTGAGACCTTCTGAGGGGGATGAGACCACCACCTGCAGTCGGTGGAATGGGCTCCACCAGGCTTCCATAGCGTTGTCATCCAGAAGCAATCAGCAAGTTCCAGCAAGTGATGCAAAAGAAAAATGCCTTGAAATTTGTCTCAGCTGTGAGTTGGAATCTTACCTACGATTTTTTGTGCTAACAGCCTTGGAAAGGGCTATAGTTATAGAACAGAGAGAAATGACCAAACAGGGAAATTGCAATTGTCTGGAGAAGGCAATTCTGTCCTTAAATGTTTCCTTGGGTTTTGGGTGATACCCAGTGGTGCTTGGGGGACCACGCAGGGACTCAAACCCGGGCCTCCCACACACAGAGCCTGCACTCAGCTCTTTAACCTATCTCTCAAGTCCCTGGCCTTGAATATTTGAAAGCTGGTAGGAGTCTAGGACTTAGTCCCACGTATAGGAAAAATAGTTCCCTGAATTGATTCATATTCAGGGAGCTATACAACAAAAGTAGTTGTATGAAAACACTTGGAAGGTGGAAGCTGCAAGTTTTATACTCCTTCCATCCCAGGGGTTCAGATCCCAAAGACATTGATTTGCTGAGTGTCCCTCCACTTCAGGGTTCCCCTTCAAAGTGCAGGAAACAAGCCTCCTCTGCATCTTTCCCTCCTTGCACTTGAGCCTCGTTTCCAGCTACTACTTCAATTCCTTGAAGCTGCCGTTCTGGGAGCTACAGGAAGGGAGAAAGGCTAGTCACTGGCCTCAGGAAGTCCTGGATTTCGGGGCTTCAAATATCGTGTTACCGAACAACTGCCAGGCATTTTGAGGATTATGCCCGGCAGTCAACACCCCCAAGGGTTGCATGGAAATTATTTTAGAATAATCATCAACATTCTGCTAGAACAGATACTTTACTATATGGCTCCAAGGTATTTACCAGCTGCCTAAAATCCTCTAGGGAACTGAAAGGAATATACATTATAACTAACTAACTATGATGGCAGCTCCCAGGGAATGCTATAGGGTTTCTCTTTCAGTTCAGCCAGGCTATATGATACGTGTGCCCCTGTATTTCAGCCTTGGTGTACACCCCCAGATGACTGGGAGCTGGACAGACACATTTCCTAGACTTTTGTGACAAAGCAAGGCCTACACAATCCACAGCATGCCCCATGATCCCACTGAGTAGGACAACATTAGAGCCTGGATTTTCTAGAATAGAGAGCCAATTCCGATAGCCCGTCTCACGATCAACTGTGTGTATGGTCCAGGGGACTGGAAAAGGTTGCTGGACCTGTTGATAATCCAATTTCTCTCTTCTTTCCCAAGCCACCATCAGTGGGAAAAAAACCAACATGACTAGAGTGTCTAATACTTTGTCTGGAAGCTCAACAGCCTGAAGAGTTGGACACGAGCTCCCACAGTCACTGGAGATGTTGTTGAAGTTGAGGCAAAGAGGGATAGACGATAGACTAGGGGCCAGGACTTCTGAGCAGGCAGGCAGGCAGGAAGGAAGGAAGAAGGAAGGAAAGAAAGAAAGAAAGAAAGAAAGAAAGAAAGAAAGAAAGAAAGAAAGAAAGAAAGAAAGAAAGGAAGGAAGGAAGGAAGGAAGGAAGGAAGGAAGGAAGGAAGGAAGGAAGGAAGGAAGGAAGGAAGGAAGGAAGGAAGGAAGGAAGGAAGGAAATAAAGAAGCTTTTCTACCTTCCAGTGTTTGGCAAGTTGATGTTCCCCTCATGCACCTTCTTCTTTATCTTCCTGCAAAATACTTGGTTCTTTTTATTTGGGGGTAGGGGGCTCTCAAGCAGGACTCAGGGGCCCAGGGCCACTCCTGAGTGGTACCTGACCAACCTGGAGGGAGAGTTCAATGTTCATGCCAGGGGCTGTGGAGTTTCTCAGGTTCTGAGGTACTGGAGGCCACCAGGGCCACCCCAGTGAACGGTCAGCAGTGCTGCAGATCAAACTTGGGCCTCCCGGGGGCCGGAGCAATAGTACAGTGGGTAGGGCATTTGCCCTGCATGCGGCCAACTCGGGTTCAATCCCCGGTATCCCATATGGTCCCCCGAGTACCACCAGGAGTGATTCCTGAGTGCAGAGCCAGGAGTAACCCCTGAGCATCGCTGGGTGTGACCCAAAAAGCAAAAAACAAAACAAAAACAAACCAAAACCAAAACAAACTTGGGTCTCCCACATGCAAAGCATGTACTCTGATCTCTGTGCTCGCTCCTGAGCCCCAAACCCTCTGTTTGTATTCAATCAAATCTGTGGTCTAGAAAGCCCAGGGGGTCTGTTGTCAAGGGGTACACAGTATTCTGAGACTCCTACTTGCTACCGCTCCACTAGGCTTTCTTCTGCACACCAGGGCGTGGCCCGAGAATTCTGAAGCTTCCCAAGAGTGAACCTATGATTCCCCTGGACCCCAACAGCAGCCGCAGAGCAGAAAGTCTGGCTGCAGACATGCAGTCTTGTCAGGGTTCCCCAAGCCATTTTCCAGCAAGGGGTAAGGCTTGCTGGGGGGAAGTGGGGGAAGCTGTGCTCCGGGGGTGCTCGGGAGGCTCCGACAACCCCCCTGACAGTTACCTGGGCATTTGTAGAGCTTCCGAGCTTGAGCTATGTCTCCCTGACTGAGCCGCACGCGCTGACCAATGGTGGGCCTAACACCGTTGTCATCTCGACGGGGGAGGATGGTGTCCAGGAAAACACCTCTAGAAGGAGAGAAGAGGGAGAAAGAGGGGAAGGGAAGACAAGGCCGTCAGACATCTGTGCTGGGATTACACTCCCTGCCTCGCTCGCAGCCCGTCTACATTCTGATTCCCTGGCCTGCCTCTCCCCAGGCTGACCTGACCAAGGAGGCTGCCTCCACCCATGCTGGCATCTCAGCATCCATCAGCTGCCTCCTCACTTTCCAATGGGAAAATGAGGCCATGCTTAAAAATATGCCCCAGAACAGTGGCCTAGGAATTTGCACAGAGCACCCCACGGCTGTTCCCCAGGGCCACCACAAGGCATAACTGCTGTGTGGAGGCCCCTGGGGACACAATCATGTGTGTGGCACCCCCTGGAGTTGTGCGATGGTCAGTCCTGAGTCTTAGCAAAGCTCCAGAGCTTGTGATGAAGAAAAGTGTGAGGCTCAGAGGGGAGGGTCAGCAATTTAACAAAGAGTTGGCCAGTAATGGGGATTAGAGTTTAGGGAGCCTTGCTGACAGAAGGAATAACCCAATGGGAAAGAAGAGGGGTGCAGAGATTGGGAGAGAGAGAGAAGCCCAGGCCTAGAAATTTCGACATAAAGTCCTGGGGCTCTGCCCTTGAAGGGAGAGCAGACAAATCCCTTCCCTCTCTGTGCCTCAGTTTGTTCCTCTGAACAGGAAGCAGCTGGCCTAGACAGTCATGGTAGCTTCATATAACTCTGCTTACATACGGCTCCTGCATGGATTAAACAGAAAATGATGAAAACAGACAGGTGGCCCCAGATGCCTGGCTCAGCACCGGCCCTGTTCTCCCCTCACGGTGCTGGTCCATGGGCCTCAGAAGGTAGAAACCATTAATCTGAGCTTAGCTTCATACACGATGGGTTGCAGCCCCACAAGGGACACGTAACACATAATTTGGGGTCATCTTGAAAAAAAAGTTCTTTGTGCTTGATTATCAGTAGGTGTTTAGTTTGTGTGCCTATTTTATAGACTGATCCACCTGGGGACGAAAAGGGGTCATGAGTGGAAAATGTTTAAGAAGTTCTGGTTGAGATCACCCACTGGTTAAGCCTGTCTTATGTTCCTATTCCCCACATCAAACCTCATCATGTCTTTGTCAAATTCCCATGGTTTCATCTCTGGGTTCAGAAAGACCACCCACCTCCCCACCCCCTGAGATACTCCAGGGGGGATCCTTGGTCTCCCTCGCTGACTCCACCAAGTTTTAAACCACCAGGGGTAACTACACACAAAATGCTGAACTCAGTCATGGACTCTTCTGCCCTGTAAGATGTGACATTTATTGTTTATAGAAAATGTATTCTTTTCTTAATTCCACATAATCATTTTCTTTATCATTTAAGAAATTTAATATTTTCTTGATTTATATTTTTGCTATACAAAATTCCAGGCTCCCCACTCATAACAACTCAGGCAACTGACCTGCCACTGACCAAACTGCCAAGTGACTTGGGCCTGAGGTGTGCAGCATCGAGGGTGGATCCAAGGCTTGCTATCAATCAGGCCTTTTTGTGTGCTAAGCCTTGACCGGGTACTCGAGAGGCAGCATCTCATTTAACCCTCACAACAGCCATGGCGTTGGGAGCCATCAGTCTTGAATGCTCTCCCTCACCTTCCTCAGAACTACGTGACCTGGTTGAGCACAGGGCCGCAGGAGAGAGCCTGCCCTGAAAGCCAGCTTGGCCTGGATTCTGCCTGCAGCAATGCCCTCCTTCCAACCCCGGTCTCCTGCTGCCCAAGGCCTTAATGGGTGTTAAGATAAATAATGATCAAGAACACTGGGACCTCCAAATCAGCAGGAGTAACACCAGCTCCCTTTAACACAGGTCTGTGGGGCAGAGACTCCCTCCCCACATGTCCCTGAACTGACGTGTGGTGAGCTCTGGAAGATGTTTACTACCACGGTGGCCCCGTGTCAACTGTCGCAAAAATGTCCCTTGTTTTATGTAGGGGCTTAACACTGACATTCAGCTAAACTAAGACAAGGTTTGGCAGATGCCTGAGGGATGAAACTCTCAGCTCTGATCTCTCAGCTCTGTTCTCTACGCAAAGGTAGTCCAGAGAACTTTGCTCACATCCCAGCCCGCTGCTGATCAGAGCCTCCAGAGGCACCAGTCCCATAGCCTGGGTCTAAACAGTGTGAATGGGGCGGGGGTGAGGGGGGGTTTGAGTAAGAAGTAAACTCAAGGGAATAAAGTTGGAAGGAGAAAGCTCTGAAGCATGGAAAGACTGGAAAACTGGGCTCCCCTCAGCTGGACGAGCTTCACTTCCCTTGCCCAGTTGCTTCTGAGAACAAAGGTTCTCTTGGCCCCTTCTGCCCCTCCACAGAATCAAAGATGATGGATACAGCATTGTCAGGGGTGTGGGGCCAGGAGTGATGGCACAGAGCGGGGCAACAAGAAATTTTTGACAAAAAGTGGGCCAGGCATCCCATCAGGAAAGATGCTATTGAGAAAGGCCCCATGGTACCAATTTTTTCCTAAAAATCCACACCGAAGACTGTCAGAAAAGGCAAAGCATGTTGTGAGCTGATTTTCCCAAACTCTTCTTACTCCGAGGTGGGTGAGAGGGTGGCCATGGTAGACGGTTAAAATGATGAGCTGCATCTCTACTCTCCGTATCCTCTGCAATGTGACTTTGCCCCACTTCATTAAGTTAGACTCTAGGGGCCAGAGAGGGTGGAGCAATTGCCTTGTATGCGTGTGACCAGTGTTCAATCCCGGCACTCCATATGGTCTTCCAAGTCCGCCAGGAGTGATCCCTGAGTGCAGAGTTGGGAGTAAGCCCTGAGCACCAGCAGATGTGCCTCCCTCCCCACTGAAAAGGGTAGAATCTATTTGGCCACACAGTTGGAACCTGGCTGGCCTTGAGGTCTGTTCTGGTCCATGGAAGTGACAGTTTGTCAAGAAAGTTCTAGAACCCAGGTCTCAAGAGTCTTGCTGCCTCCCGGCCTGTCCTTTGGGAACCCTGGATTTCTGGTCTAGCCTACTGGAGAACAAGAGGCCACGTGGAGAAGAACTAAAACCCAACAGGCATGAGGCAGCATGGCCAGACACAACATGGACCATCTTGGATTTCCTAGCCCAAACATGCAGCCAGTGATTCTTGTTGCAAGGGTGATCCTGAGCAACATAACAGAAGAGGAAGCCAGACCAAGCCAGAATTTAATCAAAAGTTGTGAGCTGTTAAGTGGTATAGATTATTCTGCAACAATAGAAAACATCACAGTAGCAGAAGGGGGATTCTGGCTTTCGCTCCTACCTTTAGGGAGTTTCTCTGCTCCTACCTAGCTGCCTGTCATACCTGCCTGCTGCACCTTTACTAACCTACCTATGAGGGGTTCTGAATACTTTGGCTGTGAAACTATTACTTCATGATTTTTTTCCTGTGCTGAGAATGGTTCATATTGAAAAGGGTCCTTAATAGCTATCTCCCGAGGGGCAAAAAAAAAAAAAAAGAGTATTGAAGTAAAAATCCCAGGAGATAAAAAAAAAAAAAGATAAGAAAAGAAATGCTGATGCCAGCAGATATCCAGCCCACATTCTTGCCTTAATTTCTGGTTTTGGAACTCGGCTTGGTAACCGGCTCAAAGCAGGCACCAAGAAAGCAGCATCATAGCCAACACAATCGTAGCCATGGAGCCCCAAATTCTCCATGGAGAAGATAGATGGAGATTGTCCTTAATGAAACGGCTCCTGCGTGTGGGAGTATATGGCAAGAACTGTCATGAGTATAATGGAAATGTCTACCCTTTCCAGTCTCCAGCCTGGCCTATTCTTCCGTATCTCCTTTGACTCATTCATCGAGTGACTGATTTCAGATGTATTTACTGAAAAACTACTCTGTGCCAGGCACTGAGTTGAGTGCTGAAGACTAGAAGAGAATTGGAGATGATGATCTCTGTCCTTGAAGCTTTAGGCAGAGTGAAAGAAAGGGAAATGCAATCAACCAATAGTAATGGGCAAACATATGAGAGAAATGATAAAATATTAGAAAGAGTTATGACAATTTCAGAAACAAGATCCAACATCCAAGCTTCTCACTTGGACCAACTGACACTGGTTCCCTGAGAGTCAATACTTTGAGCTGCTGGGGTGGGAGTGGGGGTGGGCAGGACCCTGGCTGTTTCTTCATAATTTCTCAAACCTTGGAGTAAGCCCAGCTCCAACACCCAAACATCTCTCTTTTGACCTCTATAGGGCTTCATGCAGTCCACTCCCTCTGCACAGACTATGGAATTACCCCCATGAAGGGTCCTGTGCATGGCTGGGTGTGAAAAGCAAAAACAAACAAACAAACAAACAAACAAAAACAGAAGTAAGCCCTGAGCAGTGCCAGATGGTGCTTATTCCAAGTGGCACCCAAATCAAACCAAAGAACAACAAAGTAAGCACACTGAAAAGAAAGTAGCAAGAAAGAATATGTTTGCTTTGTGTTCAGTTCCCTGACACTCAAGGATGGAAAAGGAAACAAGAGGAAACTCCATATGAAACACCAAGATGGTTTAGAAGCAAGAAAGACACTCAACCCCAGTCTAGAGCAGCTCTAACTTATCCAGATGAATCCAGTTAAGGGCACAATAAAATAAGTCCAGGATGGGACCCGGAGGTTCCAACTCTATCCAGGGTGCAATGGGCAGGAATCCTGGATCTCTGTTCTCCCTTGGTCCCCAGATACCCACGTGCCCTCAAACTGGCCAGAGCCTTATTTTCTTCACCTCTAAATTGTAGTCATGATATACATCCCTCCCAACTCTCATCTAGCTTCCAAGAACTCAAACCTCTTCCCGGCAAACCAGTTAAGTGTTTCTGTGTTGACGCCACCGACTTGCTCTAGAAGATTCCCCCCACCCACCAGAAATATCACACAAAGCCTCTAAGTTATTATCTCAGCTGACCTCCCAATAATTTGCCCTTTCCAGTTTGTTGCTTGTGACATTAGGGCATGATGGAGTGCCGGCTTCACAATGGGATTCAATCTTATTAGCAGGGACCTGATTAGATTAGATTTCACTGCAGCCCAGAGGCCACTGTATTTCAAGGGCAGACACGCCACCTGTGCTTGGAGTATGCAGAGCCCCACTCTCCTCAGACCTCCAGGCGTCCAACCCCAGCCTGCAGCAGGCAGTAAAACACAGACGAGGCAGACACGTAGATTCCGACCTTGAAAAGGTATTCCGGGCATAGTGCATGATGCTGTCAAAGTCGTACGTCTCTCCCAGAGAGCTCACTTCCGCAGCTTCCATTTTTAAGAAGTTGTACTCCTGACCTGTGACACAACACTTTGTGAAACCTCTGAACACCAAGGCAGCCATAGGAACGGAGGTATGGGATGGCGGGTGGGGGTGGGGAGGGAGTCGTCGCCACCTCCTGAAACTCTGTTAGGCAGTTGAATGGCAGGGTTTGGGTGGAGTCTTTTAACAGAATGGACATTTGAATGCCGGAAGACCCCTCTTCTCCCTATTCCACCACCCAATAGCCCTCCTTAAAGACCACTTAATCAATGTTTGAGATGAGCTGTTATGGATCTGGACTTGTCTAAAATTAAAAATAACAGCAAATTAACAAAAGGCAAAAATTCTAATCAACAGAAATAAATGAAGGAAAAGAGAGTTAAGTCAATCTCAAAAAGTCACAAATCAGACTCTTGGAAACATTTGTAAGGCCACCCTACTACCCAAGCATGAGCAGATGATCTTCTAGATGAAGTGATTGAACATGAGGAAGGATATTTTGAATATCTAGACATTCCATCTGCCTTGGGGAAGAATTTCTATACATGTATCATGTCCTAATTTTTTTTTTTCAGTTTCAAAAAGGGTGCCTTCTGACACAGTAGAAATGATTCATATATATACATATATATGTATATATATATATTTAAAAAATGGCCGAAACACTTGATTTTTAGCTTATCAGTTTTGATGGTGCTACTGTGTTCTGGAAGATTCTGCTCCATTTAGGAAATGGGTTTCACTGTCTTTTGCAATGAAATCCATTGGAAAGTCAATCCAATCCACTGGGAAGTCAGTTCAGCTGTGCTCTAGCCTCCAGGCTTTGCGAGATGCTCCCCAGGAGTGGCCTCACATGGACGGGGCAGTGCAGGAACCCATGCTGGCCCAGGGGTGCTGCTGTCTCCACTCCCGACACATGCCACCTTCCTAGTGGATTCCAGATGCCGCCGAGAATCCTTACCTGGCTGGATGTTCTCTCTGATGATGGTGACATGCTGATCTCGGTCTGGCCGGGTGTGTTCATGCCAGAACCCAACCACATGGCCTAGTTCATGTGCCACGATGCCAAACTTGTCACAGTTTTTCCCAATGGATATGGCCTGTGGGCCTCCTCCTCGGCGCCCAACATAGGAACAGCAGCTGGACAATGGCAGAAACACTCAGGTGAGCAGGTCCGGACGGTAGTTAAATGCCCCTCCCGAGTGTGTGTGTGTGTGTGTGTGTGTATGTGTGTGTGTAAAAAACACAGAATTTTATCATTTAAAGCTTTATTATTGTTGAACTTCCTTCCCAGTGCAACAATTCCCTCTAAAACTGATAGGCAGTTTTTTGAGGGGGTAGTTTTAGGCCCCCTTGGGAAAGATATGGTCTCTTTGGCCAAAACACAACACACACCCTACTCTAGCTTCCATCCCCAAATCCAATGCTCCGTCTGACCAGCTCTGCTGATGAGGAGAGAGAGGATGGAGGCAGTGTGACTTTCTGTCAGACATGAGTTCTGGTGCCTTTTGAAAAACAACCTGTCTAGCATTGGCTTTATAAAGCTATTTTAGTCAACTGGATAGTTGAAAAATGGTCATTCTCAGTACTGAGATTAGTTTTTCATGTTTTATATGACATCTGAATCTTTTTTTTCTTGTATGCATCCATGTTTTCTTTTGTGCTGTCCATTTTTTTCTTACTGGCTTGTAAAAATCTTTTATAATTTAGGGAAATAAGTCTTGATTGTCAATGTGTTGCAAATATTTTTCCTATTTTTTTCTCTTTTGACTTTTTGTGGTACTGTTTTGATGTTTGTTTTACTATATAAATATCTGTAAAGGAATGTCCTTATTGTCCTTTTTCTTGCTTATGAAAGTCATTTATATTCCCAGATTATAAGTAAAATCCATTGGAAAGTCAATTGAAAGTCTTGTTCCTTTTTACTGTTTTGCAATGAGTTACCTAATAATCCCAATATTTCAGTTAGCAACTCCTCCTATTCCTTCTCCTCCTCTTTTAATTTTTTTTTGTATTTTGGGGGGGCCACATCTGTTGATTCCCAGGGCTTACTCCTGACTCTGCACTCAGGGATCATTAGTGGGGAACATCTGTGATGCCACGATCAAACCTGGGTCAGCTGCATGTAAGGCAGGTGTCTTACTGTACTATTTCTCTGGAACTGTATATTTCTTTGATATCTATGCTTGTGGTACTTAGATGTATTTTTAAAATTAGAGTTTAGGTAGCACAGTTAGAAAATTGCCTGTGTTTATGGTTCTGATGTACAGCTCTTGTACCTTTACTAAGTTCCCATGACCCTCCACTACTTCTAATCCTTCTAGTGCACCTCATTAGTCTCCCTGGCACATGCCCCACTGCATGGTATTCTCAGCTTTATAATCCAAGGTAGAGGGTTTATCAAAATTCAGTACTGCCAAGTTTCTCATTTTGTCTTCCTTTATACCACAAGATGAGCGCGATCATTCCGTACTTTTCTTTCTTCCTCTGACTTATTATACTTAACACAATGCCCTCTAGTTCCATCCAAGTTGAAGTCAACTGCACAATTTCATCTTTTCTTATAGCTGCATAGTTTCCCACTGTGTATATAAACCAAAACTTCCTTATCTATTCATCTGTTGTTGGATATTTGGTTTGCTTACATACCTTGGCTACTGGACTTAGCGCTGCAGTGAACACAGATGTGCTGTGTTCCTTTCAAATGGATGTTATTGCATTTTGGGGAAGATGTCAAGTATAAACACTGGGTCATATGGGTTGGTTACTTTTTTAAAAGCACAAAATACATACTAAATGCTGTTGATGCCACTTTGACATTTATTGAGGTGTGATAATCGCCTTTCCCCCCTCTTTTGTATCAATATAGTAAACAGGTGAAAAGATTTCCAAATATGGAGCTATCTGGTATTGCTTAGGTAAACTATCTTGGCAGCCTACTCTTCTATTCTTATACATGCTAACACCTTGCCCAGGCTTTTGTATGACAATACATAAATTAGATAAGTCCATATTTTTTCCTCTCAGTGGGCCATCTTTATCATTTGTGGGTAGCAATTATGTAACAGTCCATTGGAAGTAATTTGGAAGGAAGAGTTCTTTTACTATGCTCGAAAGTACGTAAACAGTACCAGATCATCTATTTCTGATGATGGTTTAGAAGAATTCAACTGTGAAATTGTGGAACAGGTGATTTAGGGAGAGAGGTTCTTGTCTCCTCAATTTTTCAATTTCTTTCAAAGTTACTGGTCTATGCTAGCACTTTATGTTTACCTTGGAGTCATTCACATTATTCAGATATCCACATTTTTTGTCCTAGAGTTTTGAAAAATACATTTCAAATTCTAATGGATCTTCTCCCTCCCTCCCTCCATCCCTCCCTCCCTCTGTCCCTCCCTCCCTCCCTCCCTCCCTCTCTTCCTTCCTTCCTTCCTTCCTTCCTTCCTTCCTTCCTTCCTTCCTTCCTTCCTTCCTTCCTTCCTTCCTTCCTTCCTTCCTTCCTTCCTTCCTTCCTTCCTCCTTCCCTCCCTTCCTCCTTCCTTCATTCTTCTCTCCTTCCCTCCCTCTCTCCCTTTCTTCTTTCCTTACTTCCTTTTATTTTTCCTAGTCCTAGAGTCTCATATAATCAAGGCATGTACTTTACCTCTGAGCCACACCACCAACTCTAGTTTTCTCTTTTTCTTTTCTTTCTGACTTGGTATGTTTCTGCATTGTCACTTTTTTTGGGTCTTCAACTAACAAATAGTTTGCCTTTTCCTTTGGAGTTTGGTTTAATTGAGACACCATGGTTTACAATAGTATTAATATTACTCTTTTACGCTTATAATGCTTTGCTTTGATTAGTCAAAAAATTCACTCTAGAATTTATTAGTTTTCCCATGGTGTTATTTTGTCTATGATCTTGTGCTCTGCTAGATTTATCTTCATTGGGATGACTGTTTTTATGTATCTATTTACTTAGTTTGTCAAATTCTTCACATTGAGTATATCATTATTGGCCTTAATTCACTTGGACAAAGCTTCAGTTATTTCTCGTTCATTCTAAATTTTAGAACTTTTATTATCTAGACAGCTTGTCATTTAGTCCCCATTTGTTTATGAACCTAAGAGGTTTAAAAAGGAAGATTTAACTCTCAGGTATAAGAGAGGTGCTTATTTTTTCTTATTATGTACAATTTCATTGCTTTGCAACCACAGAATATCTAATGCTATTTCTGCCTTTTAGAATTCATTAAGGTGTCTTAGTATTTAATAGGTTGTCAAGGGCTATAAACTTTCAATACAAACTTTTTTGAAAGATATGTTATTAGATAATAGAATGTGACAAATCCATAAAATAAGTTCTATTAGTTATGTTTTTCAAACCCTCTATAAACTTCCTTTTTTTTTTTTGGTCAATTTGACATTGATGTACTTGAGTTGAAAAATCAAATCTCCTGCTGCTGATGTTTCTGTCAATTTCCCCTTGAATTCCCTGGGGCTTGTTTTATGACTATTAATGCTATGCTATTTGGTGCATAAAGATTTATGACAGTTATATTCTCACCGTAGCAAGTACTCTTTCTCATTATAAAGTATCTCACCTTAAAAAACAAAAAACAAAAACCCAAAACACTCTCTGACTTGGAAAATAAAACTGACAAAACAGAAAACCTTTTCTACAACTGTAATTGTCACCATAGCTTTCTTTTTAACACCATTTGCCTAGAACATTACTACTGCATAAAGTTTGGAGGGGAAGTCCGTAAATTTTTGGAGCCCATAAAATCGCATGCAGGCATCTACCTATATCCATTCATCACAAGGGCTCTTGTGGCTTCACTGTATGTGAATATAGTCACTACTCCACACTGGCTTGAAAGCACTTCCCCATTTAAAACCCCCGTAACTCCCTCATTTGCTCCAGTGAGGGGAGATCTAGGCCTTTGTTCTTCTGGAGTCCTGACCACCAATTTTGTCACCAGATTGTGAGTTCACCGAGGGCGAGTGGAATTTACTCCTCTGTATTTGCTTCATAGAGAGAATTTAAGACTCAAGGCATTGGATGTGCCTGCCACCTCCGACTTAGCAGAGTCTTGCTTGCACTTACCCACAGGTTCTGTAACTGAACACAATAAAGCTTTCTTCATCCGTCCTCTCTATGAAGGTCACACAGGTGTGCTTCTCCCAGTGTCTCATGGCCTGCTTAAAGATGGCTCTCTGACTTCCTGAAACAACACGGCCAGCTCATTGCTCTGTTCAAGGAACCAGGCCTTCCTTTGATTTGGTGTGTGTGTGTGTGTGGAGGGGAGGGGTGGGAAGGGGACTGCTTCCAAGAGGTGCTTGGGGGACAGGGGGTGCAAATCTCCCACAACAGGGACTGGAAAGTTCAAGACTAGAACCCAGACACGTGAAGTGGCATGGGCCCAGCCACACTGGGGGTCACTAGGGCCACACCCAGTAGTGCTGGAAGAAGAGAGGACACACGGTACGGGGGTCAGGCTCAGGCCATCCCTGAGCTATCCCCGGCCCCTTTCCTTTGATGTTTTAAGACATGAAGGCGCAGGACAAAAGTTGCTCTAGTGATCAAAAAGAGATTGCTCTGGTGATCCAGAATGGAAGGGCTTCCCTTGCTAGGAATACAACACATCTTTTCTAAATTACCAAAACCTAAAGAGTATAGCCCACAAGTTAAAATTAACTTTGAAAATGTTCGGGGCTTCCTAATTTTCCTTCTGTATTAGAAGCTCTCCTCTGAATTAGAACAAATAAATAAATAAATAAATAAATAAACAAACAAACATCTCAGGTTATTTAATACGGCAATCTTAGGTTTTGGAAGGCACTCACCAGCACTGCATTCCACTCTTTGGCACCTGTATTTCCCATTGTTTATACCAAGAACAGTGATCCTACTCATTTATAGTGTAGCATAAAATCTCTGTGCCAAGTTCTCTATATAAAATTAATTCATTCTGATGAAGGTTACATAATCTCAGGATAAGAAAACAGAGCAGATTGGAAGAGTACTGCTAAGATAGCAAAGACTGAAAGTCACTTTTATGTGGGCATTCATCCCCTAACTCTCTGATTAGGACTGGAGGTGTCCTGAGACCAGAGACATCTTGGTCACCTTTTAATCACCAATGAAGCTTCTGGAAACCCCAGGCTATGGACTCAAAAATGAAAGGGCATAAATGCATGAGAGAGAGAGAGACAGAGAGAGAGACAGAGAGAGAGACAGAGAGAGACAGAGAGAGAGACAGAGAGAGACAGAGAGAAAGACAGACAGAGAGAGAGAGAGAGAGTGGCTGGGACACTCTAGGCTCTCTCAGGGGGCTTTCCAAATCATCAGGATATTTGCACAATTATTCTCCATCTTTCACTGAAAGCAGCACAGAGCTAGAGGAGAGGCCTGCACAAGAGCCCACAAAGGTACATCAGCATGGCTTCTCCCAAAAGCCTCTGCTTCACACTGACCACAGGCCAGTGCGTGTCTGCTACACAGTTGTGTCTGGAGTTGCAAGCAGAGGAATGGAAACAAAATGGAGAGAAAAGACCTTGCTCTTGGCACTGCTCTTAGTGGAGACCAAAGCTTTAACTTCAGGCTATAGGAAATATCATCAAAATGGCAAAGCAGGGTGCCAGAGAAGCGGGGGAGGGAGCTGGAGGGAGAGAAGGTGGAAAGAGGCTTTGTGATCTGAGATTCCAATGACATGAAATCAGCTGGGCAAAGATCTGGGGAAAGAGCATTCCGGGCAGACAGAAGAGCATTTCCCAAGTGTGCTAAGGGCTGATAGATTGGGTCCATTCCAGAAAAGAAAGATAATTGGTAAGGCCAGTGCACAAGGGCCACAGAGGAGGGTAAAAGGCTAGGTGGGAGAGGGTCAGGGACCACCAGGAGGAGGATGTCAGAGGTCAAGGTCAGGGGTTTCCATTCATTAGTGACAATAGGTATTAAAGGAAACTAGGGGCTGGAGCGATAGCACAGCGGGTAGGGCGTTTGCCTTGCACGCGGCCGACCTGGGTTCGATTCCCAGCATCCCACATGGTCCCCCGAGCACTGCCAGGAATAATTCCTGAGTGCAGAGCCAGGAGTTAATCCCTGTGCATCACCGGGTGTAACCCAAAAAGAAACTAAATAATAATACATTTGGGCCAGAGAGATATTATAGGGGTTAAGACACTTGTTTTGCATGCAGCTGACCCTGGCTCAAATCCTTAGGGCTCCATGGTCCCCCAAGAATCCCCAGAAGCAAACCTTCTCACCCCCAGCAGAGAGACTGGAATAGCCCCTAAAAACCACCAGTCAAAGAACTCACTCTAACTGAAAGTAACGAAGATAATGCTCCAAATAGAAAATCATGCCTAATTAATTACTATGTACCAGACACTACTCTAAGTTCTTAATCTAAGTCAGTGTTGCCCAAAGTAGGTGATGTCACTGTCCCCCAGAGTGCTAGAATGCTCCAGGCAGGTGGTAGCCAACTCTTGTGCAATTGGGGGTACTTTGTCTGCTCACTTGAGCAGGGAGCTTTGCAGGGTCACTGAATCACTCTTCTATTTTTCCCTATAAATATGGCAGTAGGCCAAAAAAGTTTGAGATCTAAATTAACTCACCTAAATTATATTCTCAACTCAACCCTATGGGTAGAAATGATTATCACCCCCATAGACTCAGAGGGAACTGAGGCAGGAGAGGTTCACTTGTCCACATGCTTATAACCATGGTCCTGCTGCTAAGGGTTGAAGCCAGGGTCGAAACTTTGCTAATGTCCACACATTGTCCACTTTGCTAATGTGTGGAAACAAGTGACCCTCTCTGAAGCTGGACCTCCAAAAGCCTTTTTCTTTTTGGGGATGGGGGCAGTGGTGGTTGACGCACTCCTGGCTATATGAGGGGTTTAATCCTGGCTCTGGGCTCAGTAATCACTCCTAGTGATAACACCAGGACCCATATGTGGTGCTGGGGACTGATCCTGGGTCGGCAGCATGCTGCCCCCACTCCAACCTCTCTCCTGCACATCAGCCTTCGGATTCTCCAGCCTAGTGTACTGGTCCTGTACGTTCAAGGGGTACGAGCAGGTGGGACTCCTATGGCTCCTATGCCTGCTCCAGCTATCCCGTCCTTTCTGGAGTCTGGGGGGCGGGAAACTCTGTCAATCTTGATGCCCAAAGCACCCTGTCCCAGAGGAGGTGTCCTCCCCAGTTACTGACCAGTGAAGTTCCCGCCGATGACATAGGGGATCACGCCTCCAGGCCATATCCTCTCAATCCTCGAGGTTGTGGCTCTTCGGACCCGGGGCGAAGAGGTGTCCACTCTGGCATAGGAGGTCCCTGAGCTCTGTGGAAGCATAACCCTCTCCTGGCCATCTGCAAAACAGTGACACCACCATTGATACTACTTTTATAATTTTTCTGCACGTGACAGGGAAGACAATCACCAAGCCACCAAAGGGATCTGTTTTTTTTATGAATTTGTGTCTTAAAGGGGGTCCTCGGTGTATTTGGGAGTTTTGAACCTTGGGAGGTATTTTTGAAATGGCAGAAGAGAAAATGCGTAGGGCTGAGAGGAGTATGTCTGGACTGTCAGAAACATTGTTTGTGTACTTACCTGTTTATGGAAGCCACAAGCCAGTGATGGTTGGGGGACCATGCCTTGTCAGGGATCAACCACAGGGCTCCTGCACAGAAATTGTGCAGATTTATCTCATCACACCAACCCTCTGCGACTGTGTGTGTGTGTGGGGGGGGGTGTTTGTGTGTGTGTGTGTGTGTGTGTGTGTGTGTGTGTGTGTGTGTGTGTGTAGTGCCAGGAATTAAGCCCAGGGCCAGGGCCTCACACATGAAGGAAAATCTTCTCTTGCAGAGCTACATTCCCAGCAATACTTCTGGAGATCTCAAATGAGGCGCCAAGGGGCTCAGGGGTAACCTGTGAGCCAGAGAACCAAGTGGGCCCAGACAACCACAGCCCTTTGGGATGAACCAAGGTAGGGTGTGCTCTCTTCCCCACGCCAGCAACATGAGGAGGAACAGTACGCATCACTCCCTGCCTTGACCAAATACCATCAATGTTGCAAACTTTTGGGAAGAGTTTAGTCAATACAACAAAGTGAGCCAATACATGCACGCCAGGAGACTATGTGCTTTGTGAAATACACACAGGAACAGGCAGAGCCTCATTACGCCCTCCCTCTGCACCTCTCCCAGTCTTTCGGCAAATAGGGAGGAAGAGGGAAAAGGCTATGTGTCAGGGATGGTCCTGGAAACAGGGAAGAGAGACTGGGGTAATAGATTCCTGTAACCTGGGGTCCCTGAGTGACTAGATCAACGTTCATTTGATTGATCATTCTGACAACCCACAGTTCGGTTTTCAGTCTTCTTGCCGAGAACCCCTCATTATTCTCATCTGTGGCATTTACTCGTAAGCTTTTAGATGCTTCCTCTAAAAGTCACTGTTTGCTTTCATTGATTCTTTGCGTGTGTTTTGTTTGTGTGTTTGGGAGGGGGCACATCCTGCAGTGCTCAGGGCCCACTTCGGACTCTATGCTCAGGAATCGTTCCTGGTGTGCGCACGGTGCCTGGAATCAATCCTGGGCAGCTCAGCTGCAGGCGAAGCCAGTACTTTGCCTGCTGTTCTCTCTCCAGCTCTCTTCTCATTTTTCTTTACCGCATTAATTTTATTTATTGTTAGTTTCTATTTTCACCTACTCCAGTTGTTCCTTTCTGGCTTCTTTTTCCCCTTGAAAAGTGACAGAATCCACACATCATGCAGTTACCTTTTAATGTACACAATAGGAGGTTTTAGAATATTTACAACTTTGTACAACCATCACTTCAGGGAATTCTACATTTTTGTTACTTCAGAGAAAAAGGTTGCCTATAAGCAGTTATTCCCCTATTTCTTCTACTCCTGCTCCCAGGAAACCAGTAATCTAGTTTTTATTTTTATGAAATTGCTTCTTATAAATGGTGGTTGTATCCCATAAATGGAATCATTTAAAATGTGGCCTTTTGTGTCTGACTTCTTTTACTTACCTGCTCTTAAGACTAACTCAAGTTTTGGGGCTGGGGCTATGGCACAGCAGGTAGGGCCTTACACACTGCTGACCCGGGTTCAATTCCCAGCATCCCATAGGGTCCCCTGAGCAGGAGTAATTCCTGAGTGCAGAGCTAGGAATAACCCCTGAGCATCGCTGGGTGTGACCCAAAAAGCAAATAAATAAATAAATAAATAAATAAATATTTTTTAAAAAAAAGAATAACTCAAACTTTAATATTTAGTACTTTATTTCATTTTTTGGCTGAATAATATTCCACTGTGTGTATGCCACATTTTGTGTAAATAAAATTCCTCAGTAATGTACATTTGGGTTATTTCCACTTGAAAGTTACGACAATGCTATTATAAACACTAATGTACACATTTATATATGAACATATGTTTTCAATTCTCCTGGGAACTATATTCAGAGTATATGACCCAGGACCTTCTGGGTCACATAGTGACTCTAGATTTAACTTTCTGAGGAACAGGAAGGCCATTTTCCAAAGAAGCCCCGTCTTTTTATATTTCCATCAGTAATGTTTCCATCCTTCATCTGCTATTAGGATTTAATGTCTCCTTTCTCATCAACGTTGGGCAATGCCCATTTTTTAAGTTATAGCTTGAATAAGTTTGAAGAGTCATGTCACTGCAGTTTGCATTTACCTAGTATTGTTGAACACCTCTTCATGTACTTATTAGTGACTTGTATATATTTTTAGAGAAATCTTTGTTCATTTCTTATTTGAGTTTTCTGTAATTCTGTCATTTGGTTTAAAATTATTATTATTGGGCTGACACTTATTTCACTCTAACACTGCAGTGTGAAAACAATCTTAGACAATATGTAAATGAAATGGTATGGCTATGTTCCAGGGCCATTATGACAACAGATAATGAGTTAGACTTGGCCCTCTGGACACGAATGGCTGAACCAGACTCTAAGATATTAATCTCTTGTTATTTTGAGCTTCCCTTTGTAGCCTCACACACCTGATTGGTTTTTATAAATGTCCTAAATGTTGAAACAAAGTGCATCAATATCAATGATTGAGGGTATAGGCTGCCCAAAGAATCTACTTAAAAGAATTTTTGATTCTTTAGTATATCTGTTATGAGAAAAATTCTTTAAATAACCTTAAGAATTGAGATTGTGCTTTGCCATCATTCTTAATATTTTTTAAAAATAATATCCCTTAAGGTTATGTTGGTTGAGGGAAAAAAGTTAATAACTGTTGAAAGTCCCAGAACTATTTCTTTTATCATTAAAGAAAACTTGATTGCTAATATTTCTTATCCATAAGAAAGAGAAACTTGGTATTAATATTGCTACAGAAGTTTTAATTGCATTGCTTTAGTTTTTTCATCTACTTGTTTCAATCTCTTGTGTAATTATTGTTTTTCAGTCATGGCGGTGGGGTGGGGAGGACTCAGGGGACTATATAGAATGCCAGGGATAGAACCCATATTGGTTGTGTGTAAAGCAAATGCACTACCCAATGTACTAGCTCTCTGGCTCCATTATTGTTTCATATTTTTAGTAATTCAACAGGTGTTTTTCTGAATAAATTGCATTTCTTACAATAAAGAAATTGTAAGAAATTTCTTTATTGTAAGAAATTTCCCGCTCCAAAAAAAAAAAAGCCCTCCAGGATCAGGAAAATAGTTCAAAAGGCTGAAGCAGATGATTTGTTTGTGGGGGGCCCAGGTTCCATCCAGAGCACCTTTCGGTCCCCTAACCACCTCTCAGAGTGACCCCCAAGTACAGAGTTGGAAGTAGCCATTGAGTATTACTGAATGTGGCCCCAAACCAAAAGAAAGAAAGAAAATATATATACATATATACGTGCATAGATATATACAAGCAAGCTCTGCAATGGTCATAATATTGAGGTTCAGTATTTTTCATTCTATATGAAACAGTTCTTGTAAATTGAAAAATTTGAGATGATTTTGTTGTAAGAAATAACACTAGATGGGGCTGGAGCGATAGAACAGTGGGTAGGGCATTTGCCTTGCATGCGGCCAACCCGGGTTCGATTCCTAGCATACCATATGGTCCCCTGAGCACTACCAGGAGTAACTCCTGAATGCGAAGCCAGGAGTCTGTGCATCACCGGGTGTGACCCAAAAAGCAAAATAATAATAATAATAATAATAATAATAATAACAACAACAACACTGGACACCCACATCCCACCACTGCCTCCATGCAAGCTCATCTACTGGCCCTGTTCCAGAGACTCATGAATAAATCTTGAAAGAGAATGACTAGTCTCAGATGAGACTTCTGGGGGCAATCTCTGGGAGGGGGTTGGGTGAACTTCCCACCACACTAACAGCTTCCACCATGCCTCTGGCCAAACACCCTGTTAAATACTCTCAATTTTCTGAAGAGACATCGCCTAACTCTACAATACTAGTATCCCAGTAGTAGCACACCAAATTGAAAGGGAATGTAAAAATAGAATCCAACTAATCTTGACTAACAAGAACATTAACACAAAAGGCTTAACATTTGAAAACAATCTTGTCTATGCCTAGAAAAAATGTTTATTTTTTGACAGAAATTGCATTAAATCAATATATCAATCTTGGGTAGTTACTATATTGTGTCTTACAATACATGTACATGATCAGTAATGTAAACTTTTCAGTGTGAAACACTGTAGATTTTCAGCATACAACAAAATAATTCCATTTTTGAGTGATTATAAACAGTACTACAAGTTTTTCATTTCTTCATGATCAACATGTAAGCCATTTTTATGTGTTGGTCTTATATTCACCATCATTTTTGTCAACTCATTTATTAGTTCTAGGAGGTGTTTGTTATGGATTCTTTGACAGACATCATTTGCAAACAGGAACAGTTATTTTGTCCTTCCTTGTAAACCCTGTGGCTTAAATTTTCTTTTTGTGCCTCACTGAAGTAGCTGTAACTTTCAGAACTGTGTTAGGTAACAGCATGAGAGTCAATCCCCTGACCTTGCTCCTGAGGAAGCACGCAGTCCTCCACCTTCTAGTACAATTGAAGGTATGGGCTATTTGCTAGATGCTATTTATCAAATTAAGTAACTCCTTGCTAATCCTAAAGCTTGAGGTGTTGTTGTGTTTTTTTTTTTAATCATAAGGAAATGTGAGATTTTTATCAGGTGCTTTTTATGGGTATCAACCAATAAGATCACAAGGATTTTAGTTTTTAGGTTCTTGATGTGGTAAGTTATACATTTTCAAAAGTTGAACCAGCCTTGCATACTTGTATAATTACTTTCATACATTGTTGGTTTTGAATTGCTAATATTTTGTTGAGAGTTATACATAAGCACAATTAGGCTTTAGGTGCGTCTGTTATAAATAGTAAATAGTTTGGGGGCTAGAGAGATAGTACATTGGGTAGAGCTTTGCATGGAGCCAACCTGGCACCCTATATGATTTAGTCCCTGGAGCCCTATATGATCCCCCCAAACCCTGCCAGGGTGATCCCTGAGCAAAGAGCAGAGAGTAAGCCCTGAGCACTGCTACTATGTATATGTGTGTGTGTGTGTGTGTGTGTGTGTGTTTATACATATATATCCCCTACCTAACCTAAAAGTCTTTTAATAGGTAGATTAAGTTTATTTTATTCCTAATATACCAGGACCTTTTTCCTTCTGTTTTAGTGTTTTCTATTTGCCTCTCTTTCCCCTTTGCTTCTTTCTCTTCTTTATTGCATTCAATTGGGTCAAGGCTCATGCCCCCCAGCCCCAAACTTACTTTTACTTACATTATACCTTTCTATTCATTAGTATTGTGTTAATTTTTAACAAAAATTAATAGTTTGAGGATAGAGCTGAAGAAAGTAGAATCTCCATTCCCTTTCTAAGACAAGGACATTGATTTAATTTGTAAAAAGACCCTTCCTTTTTCATACTACTATTTACTTTTAAGACCCCACACACAATTAATTACTATTACCATTGGTTTGTCTGTAATACAGATATCTATCTTCATATTCATTCATTTCCTTCCTCATGCTAACTCTTCTATCACAAATCAGTTTCCTGGAAATGCATCTTGTCTTGCTCATTCATGATGATAACAAACTCATTTTATTCACACTTTTATTTAACTTCATCCTCACTTTTTAACACAATTTAGCTTGGAATGAATGTACATAATTAATTTGGCAGCTATGTTTCCCTCAGCACCTCAAAGATAGTATTGCATTATTTGAGGGTTTTTATTGTTGCCACTAGAGGCATACTTTTTTTTTTTTTTTTTTTTTTTTTGCTTTTTGGGTCACACCTGGCCATGCACAGGGGTTACTCCTGGCTCTGCACTCAGGAATTATTCCTGTCGGTGCTCAGGGGACCATATGGGATGCTGGGAATCGATCCCGGGTCGGCCGCAAGCAAGGCAAACGCTCTACCCGCTGTGCTATCGCTCCAGCCCCCGAGGCATACTTTTAATTTAATCATTTCTTCACCTTTTATCTGTCTGATCTTTTATTCTGCATGCCATCTTTTTCTCTTTATAGTATTTTTCAATATTATTACAACTTATCTAGATTTGGGTTTTTTTTTTTTTACACTTCAGCCAGAGACTCAGTATAGTCTTGAAATTTCACATTTTTCTTCAACTCAGAAAAATTCTAATTTATTATGATTGACTTTACTTATTCTCTCCCAGTCTTCTCTGTGGAAGAGGCATCTTTTACAATTCCTACACATCAAGCATTGTAATGTGTCTTCCATGTCTATTCCCTTATCATGTTTTCTGTCTCTTCACCATTGGTGAAATTTGTATGATTTCCTTAGATCTATTTTCTACTTCTACACTTCTCTGTTTGATTGTGTTGTTGTTGTTGCTGTTTAAGTAAAACAGATTTTATTGGAAGTTTTTGGAAGGGAAGGAGAGAGGGTAAGTGAGAGAGTAACACGCTCAAGAGAGATCATGAGCTTCTCCAAGGGAGGAAAGAGCTCCTACACACATCCCAGCATTTGATACAAAGGTAGGAAAGTACACATCTCTAGAGGGGAGATGCAGGCAACACATGTGCTTGGCCAAGTGGGCGCAAGCAGCACATGATTCAGGCAGCATATGTGCCCTTCTCTGTTTGATTATATTTTAGATACATTTATCCATTCCCATTTTAATAACTATAGATATCATATCTAGAAGCTTTGTGAAGTGCTTCTTCAACTTGCTTTTCCTTTTATTTTATATTGTTTGTGTTTGGATTACAGCTGGTAGGGCTCTTGTACTTCTCCTGAGAAGTTCTCAGGGGACCATGCAGTGCCAGGGACTGACCTGGGCTTACTACTTGAAAAGAATGTGCTCCAGCCCTTTAGGGGACTATCTGGCGCCCTCCTGTTCTTTGTTTTTAATTATTATTATTATAGCTTTGTTTCAAGTTTCAAATGATTCCACTGACTTACAATTATTTTATGTATACTTATTTAATCTCCATAAAAGTGTTTTATTATTATTTTTCCCCATCCTTTTATCTAGCCAAGCTAGATATTTGGACTGAACATTGGGGGGTTAGAGGGTACCTGAGATAGCATACAGAGTTCAGAAGAGAGGGTTCCAAAATGTCAGCCAGAGCTCCTTGGCCAATGGACTTAACTTCCTAACAGTCTTGCAATCAATAGAAGGCTTCCTGAAAAGTGCATTTGCCACTAAATCACAAATGTGCTACAAAATTTAAAAAGTGCTAGTTTCCCCTACTCCCAACTCTTTTTTTATGTTTACTGTTTTTTCTTTGTTTAATTTTTTTATTGAGTCACCATGTGGAAAGTTACAAAGTTTTCAGGTTTAAGTCTCAGTCATACAATGCTTGAACACCCATCCCTTCACCAGTGCACATATTCCACCACCAAGAATCACAGTATAGCTCCACCCGCCCCTCCACACCCCTAGCCCCCTTCCCACCCTTAGCCCCCCCCACTGTGTAACTGATAAATTTCACTTTACTTTCACTTTGATTACATTCAATATTTCAACAGAACTCACTATTATTGTTTGGACCACTCCCAACTCTTAATCAAATTTTCACAACACCTCCCCAACCATAGATTCCTTATTACAAAAAATTTAAATCACCTTGGAATTTTCTTCATCATTTAGTTCAAAACTCACTTCCCAGGACTGGAGTGATAGTACAGCAGGTAGGGTGTTTGCCTTGCAAGTGGCTGACTTGGGTTCAATCCCCGTCATCCCATATTATCCCCCAAGCACCGCCAGCAGTAATTCCTGAGCGCAGAGCCATGAGTAACACCTGAGCATCGCTGGAGTGACCCCCCTCAAAAGCAAAAAACAAACAAACAAAAAATCAAAACTCACTTCCCAAAAGCAGCTCTGGGGCCAGAGTGATAGTAGAGTGGGTGTGGGTAGGGTGTTTGCCTTGAATGTGACCAATCTGAGTACAATATCCAGCACCCCATATGGTTCCTGAAGCCCACCAGGAGTAATCCCTGAGTGCAGAGCTAGGAATAAGCCCTGAGCACTGCTGGGTGTGGCACAAAACCAAAAAGCAAACAAAAGAATCAGCTCTTCCACCATCTTTGAAAGTACATTTCTGCTAAACTCATCAATTATAAGTTCTATCCAATCAGTGACAAGATGCCTCTGTAAGCCTATGGCAATTCTTTTCTAATTTCCCTCAGTCAGTTAGGGCTGAAAAGTAGATGAGGGTGGAAGAGGGACACAAAAACGAATTCCCCTAGTATAAGATGCTACTTATACTTATAAGTATCTTATACTTATATATCTTATACTTATATTTTATATCTTATACAATCCTATCAGCTCGATAGGATTGCTGAGCGGGAGAGGCTTGATGGAAGGATCCCAGCCCTACATTCAGTTAGTCACTGTGAGGAGGAGGAGGAGGAGGAGAAGGAGGAGGAGGAGGAGGAGGAGGAGGAGGAGGAGGAGGAGGAGGAGGAGGAGGAGAGCCACACTTGCCATGTGTGTGATGGTTGTGCATTTTTTTAATAAGCTTTCTTCATTTTCTTCTGCAGTTTCTTGTCCATTACCATTCCATTACATGTCAGGAGCCCAGGGATCCAGAGGTGGCATGCCAGAGGCCAGTGGTAGGTTTGGAGGGGATAACGGCCAGGGAGTTGTCCACCGGAATATTTTGGTTGAGACACAGTAGGAGGACACCTACCTGGAGGGAATGCCTGATTCTCCTGAGTAACTTTTGGGGTGTGTAAGGGAGCTGGAGGAAAGGCAGTGCTGGCAGGTGGTGGATGGGCCTGACTGGAGCCACCAGGATACCTAATGTGAGTGAGGGCTGTAGATTTCGCCTAGTACTGGAACTGCACATCTTCTGGTGTTTTTTGCAGTCTTTGCTCTGGCTCATCCTTCTTAGCTTCTGTTCTATTATTTTCCTATATAAGCCCATCATTTATTGTTAACTGTTAACTCTCCTTCATGGGTTAATTTCTTGTTTTAATTTGGGGTCACTCTGGACTCAGCTCGTGGCTTAGTCCTGGCTCAACACTCAGGACCACTCTTCGGGGGGTTCATGCACTCTTGGGGGATCCCTCCCTGGAACCAAATGCAGTGCCAGGGAGGGATCCTACAGAGATCAAGCACATGCAAGGTAAATTTAGTATCTCTCCAGTCCCAAACTTAAGGTTGTTTTTGCTACAGTCAGGCAAGCTCCTTAACCCCTATACCATCTCTCAGGTCCATCATGGGTTAAATTTTTGTTACTTTTTTGTATATGATTTTATTTGAAGTTCTTTTCTTTTTTTTTTGTCAGAAAGATTTTGTTGTTGTTGTTCAATGGGAATTTCATAAATGCTCAAACATTCTTCTGACCCAAGTTTTCACTTTTTCAGGGTTCCTGGGAATCTATGATCCTAGATCAACATTTATGCTAATCTGGAAGTTGAAGACTTTCCTACATATAGAAAATGTCATTTGAAGACTTATATCTGCATGAGGAGTAGAATTCGAGCCTAGAAAAGGTAGCAGGATTTCTGGTCACCTAATCCACTGGACAAGAATTTTCCTAGTTTTTCTTCTCTCTTAATGAGTGGGATGCTTTTGAGAGCTCATTTTATGCATGAGACCTCAACCCTTCTTTTCCTGCCTCATGAGGGACCAACGTCACATCATCTGTGCTTCTATCACCATTTCACGGGCATTAAGCTTTCATCCCATCCTCTGACTTCCGATTCATTTTTACTGCCCCCCTGCCGAGTCTTATACCCCTAAGCTTTACGCTTAGATCCTGTGGCTTAGTGACTGCTACTCTCTTCTGGTTGCAGAAACTTCCTTTCTTTACTTGGAGCTTAATTCTGTATTTTTCATACATCTCCTTTTGTTGTTTTAGGGGCCACTCCCCTCAGTGGATGGGCTTGATGGACTGTCGGTCTCAGGGTCAGCAAAGGCACCCCCTAGGATGCTGGGGAGGTTCTTCGGGGAGCCAGTGACTGCACCCAGTTCCTCGCACAGACAAGCCACGTGCTCTACTTGAGTCACATCCTCCGCCTAAACTCTGTTTTTAATGTGGGGTCGGAGAGGGCTTTTGTTTTTCCACCCATACTGTGTTTGTGTAAAGGTTCAGCTGGTCATACTGCCAGAACCAGAAAGTTGGCAGGTAACGCATTTTAAACCTGAAAATAATTGTTTTGCTCCTAGAATTTCTAGATCAGAAGTCGTACACTTGCAAGTCTTGGAAGAAGCCCAACCCACAGATGTGTTTTGTTTGGCCTGGACTCTTTTGGCCCACACTGTGTGAGTGTGAGTGGATGGGTGTTAATCTTTAGAAGTCAACTTTCGGAAATCAAGGGTGTCACCTAAGAGTCCAGATTTTCTAGTTATTTGTTCCAGTGAAAAGATCCAGCAACAGGGGACTCAGGTCCCATCACTGAAACCTCTGTGGAACTGAGTAGAACCTGCTCTCATAGGCGGGGCCTGTTCCCCATTGCTGGGCTCACTCTCTCCCCTCACACTCTCACCCATTACCTGCTCTGGCCTTGAGACACACTTGAGCTTGTTCTCCCAGCCTAGACTGCAAATTAACTCCAGATTTCAAACGTGAGCTGCCCCCATGAACTAGATGCTCCCGAGGGGAGAACTGTGGGGGCTTCTTCCCCACCACATTCACACCCAGCACAGGGCCCTGGCGGCGGGTAAGCATTCAGAACATTTGTATCCTGAATGCATTTATTGAGGAATGGATGGGCTATTCTAAAAATAAACAACCCAACAGTCCAAACAATTTTGTGGCGGAAACCTCTCTGAAATGCTGGCAGCCCTGAAACCCTTAATGTTTAATCCTGAGAATCATCACGTCTTAAGTAATCACAGGCAGCAATGTAGCAAGTGGAAGTTTGTTATTCATTTCCCATATGGTTTTCAACAAGTCTCCTAATTTTCCTCTGCCGCCAACTCCCCATTGGAGAAGGGCAGGGGGAGGGGGGATACTTCTGTGTGAAGGACTAACAGGAAGACACAGCATGCTTCTCGAACAAGCTATGCTCTCTCCATAGGCACATGACTGGGGCTATGAGGGCTGGTATGCGAGCGAGTCAGCATGGGAAAATCCTAAATGCACCTGGAAAGAGACTGGGGTGTAATTTTCAGAGATGGTTATTGAATGACAGCTTCCCTCTCGGTCCAGTGAGAAATTTAATTTGCCGAGGACTCAACACAGGAAGCATTTGCCGATTAAAAATATGTCTAAACAGATGTTCTGCTTAGCCTGGAAGAAGGATCTTAATGCAACTGTCATTATTGGATTTTCTTGGATTACTACTATCTGGAACCAGAGTCCAAATAGAAGGATGTAATTATTTATTATGGCCAAGAGTCCTGCATTTGAAGAGGAGCTCAGGGCATCTGAAAGGATTTAACATGTTGGGGGCGGGGCGGGCTGGAGGAAAGAGTCCTTTTAAATTCTCTGGCTCTGGGAGTGGACCCTATGCTCTGAAGAAGCAGAGCGTTTGTAATTCTTCAATGTCGCTTGCCCGCTGAAGGGATGGCTTTATCATAAGCAGGACCCGAACTGGCCCAGACTTCCCAAGGTACAAATGGTGAATTTTCAGTTCACCAACCAATCACTGCAAGGCTGGTATAAAACATCTGGACAATCCAGCCCTCTGTCCCCATCACCTCCATGATGAGCAGCCCATACCTTGCCCGTAGCAATCCAGAGACTACAGAGAAGGCTCTTAACCAACAGGAGACAGGGTTATTCGGCACCCCGATTTTCCAACCCAGCTCAACAGAACCAACCAGGGAACTTTAAGAAAAAAATAGTGACAGATTGTGACTCCATTGGCCTAGCATGGTATTCCGGCATCTGTACTTGTTTCTAAGTTCTCCTGGTGATCTGAAAGTGCAGGCAGAGAAAGCCATGGCAGAGCCCTAGAGTAAAGCACGAGGCATTTGGAGTTAGGAACTTGGGCTCCAGATAAATAGTTACTCACCTCTCTCACCGCAGTATATTCCTTCCTACTGTCTGGTGGTGTCGTGTGTGCTGAATGACAACAAACTCCAGGGAGCCTGTCCCTGTAAGGCTCAATGCAGATTGTGAGGATCAGGATGACAGTCCTATGGATGAAAGTCCTCTGTCTGGGGACAGTGAAGTGAGGCTCAGCCATGACATCAGGTCTTAGGGTGGCAGGGGCAGCCAAGGGTTTGGGGGTGGTAGTGATTATGTTTGCACCCACATCTGCAAGGTCCCCATTCTCTAGAAGGGCCAGATTGTATCACTGTTTGTTCAGTACCAAGTCTGTGACCTCTTTTCTGATCAGGGACCCAGAAATTCCGCTCAGTCCACAGAGTCCCAGCTCCACTCCTGGAGGAAGCACACCCACGCCCCACCCCTGTCCCCTTGCCTGATCCCCTCATTAGTCCTAAAAGTCATGTGGACCTCTCGTCTCTGGGGTACGGGGCTCCTTGGAACAAGTGGCCTCCCAAGCGGCTGCTGTGCAAGCAAGTCTCTGAGTCCTCAGCTCCCCCCCACCACACACACACAGCAGGGCTGAGGGGGCTGAGGGGGACTACAGCATGCCAGAAAACATGCCTGTTGCTGGCCAGCGGCTCTTGGGCTCCCTGCAAAAGAGAGTCTCTTCTTTTGGGGAACTGAGGGGCATTCGCATTCAGTAAAAGATGGGTTGAGTTTAAAGGAGAATCTGAAGTAGATGTAAGTGCTCTATTTTCAATCCCGACCAAAACAACCAGGAGCCCCAGGCTAGACCTGACAGTGTCCTAGAGGGTCAGGAAGGCTAGACTGGCGCAGCATTCACCCTTCTTCCACAGAATTCTCTGCTGCTATTACACCAGGGGAGGTCTTGGCCTATGCTTGACAATTATCCTCTTCAAACAACCGGGGTCATTTCAGGGCCTATGCGTGATGGATTTAGCCAGAGACAGGGGTGTGGGTCCTGATAGGGATGCCAGCATTCTCTTCTATTAAAAAAAAAATAAGAAGGGCTGGAGCGATGACTTGAAGGGCCTGGAGTGCAGGTTTTGCATGCTGGAGCTCCGGGTTCAATCCCTGGCACTGCATGATTTCCCAAGCACTGCCAGGAATGACCCCTGACACCAAGCCAAGAGACATTCCTGCACACTGCTGGGTATGGCCCCAAACCAAATAATGAACAAATGAGTAAAGCCCAAGGAGAACGCTCAGAGGGGTGGAGCACACACTTTGCCACCTTGCCAAGTTTGATCCCTAACAAATGCTGTCTCGGGAACCCTCAGGTGTGGTCCGAGAGGCCCCCCAGCCTGGGTATCATTATGCCACCCTGCTTCATACAGCTGGGAATGGCCCTGGGGGTGCCAAGCAGTGCTGGGGTTTCCCCTCAGATTCAACAAGAATATCTCTTACTGCTCTATGAGCACTATTCACCATTCACCAAGGCAGAATTTAAGAATTTAATGGGCTGCAGCAGGTGGGTTCCTTTCTGTCCTTCACCGTGTTTCTGTGCAGCTGTTGAACAGCTGTGGGAACCCAGTCCAGAGGTGGGTGATGCTCGTCCAGTGCTGAATAACACAGTCTTGGAGGCAGCAGTCAGAGAAAGCAGTGCAGGAGCTCTATACACTGAGCACTATCGATGTTCCCGACACCTGGCTATGCACTTCACTTCAGCAAGATTTCTGATTCTCTCCAGTCCTCATAGAAAGGAGTGGGAACAGAGCCAGAGCCACCACACGACTGGGTCTGGATTCAAACCCAAGTGTGTTTTGCGGGTGCAATTTTATTTCGTTGGGTCATTTTTTTTTTCTTTTTGGGTCACACCCGGCGATGCACAGGGGTTACTTCTGGCTTTCCACTCAGGGATTACTCCTGGCGGAGCTCAGGGGACCATATGGGATGCTGGGAATCAAACCCGGGTCGGCTGCATGCAAGGCTAATGCCTACCCGCTGTACTATTGCTGCACCCCTCGTTGGGTCATTTTAAACTCAACAAACTCATAAACTCTGAAAACCCAAATGACGTCTATTGCTGGGGAGCAGATAAGAAGGAAGCAGTGAAAGAAGCGACTCTCAGGGTCGGGGAAGACAACCCATGCAGATCTTTTCTTTCATGGTGGGGGAGGGGGGGTAGGTCATACCCTGTAGCATTCAGGATCTACTCCTGGCTCTGTGCTGGCAGTGCTCAGGGGAACATATGTGGTGCCAGGGATCAAACTGAGGTCAGTCTCATGTAAGACAAGCACCTGTTTGATCTCTTTGGCCCATCCATGAGGATCTTCAAGGGGATTCTGACACAGTCCCAGCAATATGCACTGTGTATGTTCACATGTCTACATGTACACCTCTATGGCTACACAAGTGTGTGTGTGAATGTGGGAACGTGCATGTGGGAAACACAGAAGGCTGCATATAAAGTCACTAGTAGGCATTTCTGGGGATGGATAGAAGGGTAATATAGAGAGAGAAAATAAGGAAGATGGCAAAATTAAAGGGAAGAGGAGGTGAGAAGGATAATACAGTGGGCAGGGCATTTGACTTGAACGAGGCCAACCTAGGTTTGAAGACCCCAGCACTGCATCTTGTCCCCCGAACACTGCCAGGAGTGATCCCTGAGCACAGAGGCAGGAATAAGTTCTGAGCACCTCTGGGTGTGATCCAAAAAAAAGGTGGGGAGGAGGAGAGGCTCTACTAAAACAAGTACGTAATGAAATCACATCTTTATTCATGTGAATTTATGTATATGCATATATATGATTGTATGAAACTATATATGCATGTGTAAGTATAAAATACAAAATAACACTAAAGCAGAAACTATGTTTAATAATTTAATAAACAATGATTTCTGTATCCTCCTTACATACACTTCCCTACAACACTGGGCGTTGTCATTTAAAATCTATTCCTTCTTGCTGTGTTAATTTGCAAAGAAGAATATCGCCGCCAGTCGTGAGAGTCCCTGTGGGATGCAGGACAGACAGAGGCCTGCACCCCACCCCTCTGTCCCTCAGCCTCCCCTCAGCAGGGCTTTCTGAAACAGGAAAGTCTCCTCGACAGCGAGGTACTCCGGTCTCTGCTTCCCCACAACGTCCAAGTTGGACCCTCTGAGAACTTTAGCATGCTGGCTTGCAGACAGGGGTGGGGCTTCCTGGCTTCCTGCAAGTACTCCTCAAAAGTAGGCCCCGTCAACAACATATAGCCACACACAAAATTGCCCACTCTGGCAATCAGTACTTCCTCACAGCTTTTCCCCACATCCCAGCCTGTCTGCTTCCCTTCTTCCCCATTCTTCCTCCCAGACCTCAGGGGCATAAAGGCATAAGCCAAGCACGAGCAATAAAAGTCAAGCCTGCAGATGGCAGAGTTGACACAGAGCTGCACAGACCCTGAGCCACGGAATGCCAACCGCCCTGCCATCCCTCTCTCCGGGAGCCTGCCCACCTCACACAATGAGAGAGCTTCCTCGTGCCCACAGCCTAGGGTGTTTCTACACAGAAACTGCTGCTAAAGAGGTTCCCCAAGCCAAGGAGTGGGGGTAAAACGAGAGGGAGGGAGAGGGAACCACCACTCCACAGATACCGGATTTCCCGTAGGAGTGATAAAAACACTCTGGAAATCGATCCTGGAGAGACTGCAGTGTGTGGGGGCTTACCGTCACGAACTGTACATGTCAAGATGACAAGACTTATGTTATGCACAATCTAGGACATCCTTTAAAAAAAAAAGTACCCAATGACCTGGTGAGGTCCGACATACCTTTTCTAGCTTCTTCTCTGCTGGTGTTTGCAGCTGTGGTATTGGGCCAGCGCGCAAGCAGCTGCTCATCAAGCCCACCTCAAAGACAAGGAGAGACAAAACATAGTGAGGATGTGAGGCACCAAGACAGGACCAGACACATGCTGGACACTGGTCTCGACACCGTGTTAATATGGGGACCCCAAGTTCTAGGAATGTAATTGGTGCAGCCACTTTGGAAAGCTGTACGGAATTTTCTCAAGAAACTAATGATAGCCCTGTCCTACCATGCAGGAACTCCCTTTCTGGTGTTCATGTGAAAACAGGAACACAGAAAACTACACCCAGCCCAATATTTGTTGCCACGTTATTGATAAGAGCAAAACGACGGAAGCAGCTGCGTATCCATCGGTAGATGAGTGAATAAAGCATATGTAGTCTCTGCACACAGGGAGAGGCTATCCAGCTAGAAGAAAAGATGAAACGTTGACTTCCACAGCAAGATGGAAGGAGCTAGAGGGCACTGTGTAAATTTAAAAAAAAAAATTCAGGAGAAAAAAAAATGTGTATTGAATGATTTTTATCTAGGTGTGGAGCATAAAAAGATGGAACTGAGAGAAACATACACCAGGGGCACCAACAACAGAATTCAGTACTGAGGGGAGAAGGGTGGAGGGGGCAAATATCAGGGCAAGTAGGGGTGTGTGGACACTTAACAAGATGCTCTAGGATTTCAGGATCTTCCAGGAATGCACCAGATAGAGCTACCCAGAAGAAAATAAAAGAGACAAGGAGGGGGCTGGAGCGATAGCACAGCGGGTAGGGCATTTGCCTTGCACTCGGCTGAGCTGGGTTCGAATCCCAGCATCCCATATGGTCCCCTGAGCATGGCCAGGGGTAATTCCTGAGTGCAGAGCCAGGAGTAACCCCTGTGCATCGCCGGGTGTGACCCAAAAAGAAAAAAAGAGAGAGAGAGAGAGAGAGACAAGGAGGGAAAGAGAGAGAGAGAGGGAGCAAAGAAAATGGGCAAGCCCCAGTGCAAATAGAACATTCTGGTTCTGGGGTTCCCGCGAGTGGATGCGCTTGGTGCTGCTCCCAAGGATGTGACATGGTCAGGGACTGCTGTGGGGGCTTCGCAAGACATTCTGGCTTCCTCTTTGGGAGGAGCCTCCTCTTAGAAACTGCTCTGTTTACCTTAAACAGTAACAACAAGTCTCACAATGGAGACGTGACTGGTGCCCGCTTGAGCAAATCGATGAACAGTGCTACCTTATAAATCAGACCTGCAGACACTTCCTCAAAACCAGCGACACCTCTGTGTTCGCCAGTAGCCCTCAGCTACATGTCCCCTCCAACAGCGGGGCCCACCAACCACTGTTCTTAGACCTGTCATCCGCAGGGCCAAGGACCAGGCACCCAGGAGCCAGCAGGGAACCAGACAAACAGGTGCGCGCTCTCTAGCTGGGAGGTGGGGCCCCACGCAGTAGGAAGGACGACGGGGACTGAAAGAAATCAGGCAGGTTCGGACCGTGCCGAGAAGACCAAATGCAGCTTGTGATGAAAGCAGCTGGAGAAAACACCTCCGGGGAGGTGGCCTGGTAGGAGCTGGACCCTGCGCAGGGGGACGAGTTCACCCACAGAAGGCAGGATGTGGAAAGACCCAGAATGGGGAGGGGCAGACAGCGACGGCAGTGGGAGAGCGGGGAAGAGGCCAGAGCAGGAAGGCAGACCTGCAGGGTTATGAGGGAGAGCAGGAGGAGGCAGAGTCCCAGGAGAGTCAACTAACTAGCTGAGAGGAGGAGGAGGGGCTCCAAGGACCTGTAACTGGACAGGGGAGCCCGTTACATACAGACAGGAAACCGCATCAGGGCAAGAGAGCGCGATCTGTGCCCCAGCGGAAAATTACCGATTACGTTTGACTACAGATTTGCAGCTCACCAAGTGGTGCTCTGACCAGGTCGGGCTGGACCCTGCTGGGCACATTCACAGCAAAGCATCACCCCACTTTGCAGAGGAGAAAGCTGAGACACAAAATGATGGCGCCATGCGGGAAGCTGAGGGCTCAGGATGGTTTCCGGTGAGAAGTCCAGTGGCGTCTCCTGTGTCCCACAGCAAGTGTCCCGACCCCCAGATCTCGTCCATCCCCACACGCAAACCCCCCTCTGGGTCTCTAGCCTGTGCTGCTGGCTGCGGGCCAGGCGCACGCTGACGTTTTTTGCGGCCTTTCCTCCGGCTCGTTCCGCCAAGTCGGAATCCACTCACACACTCCCTGCAGCTGCCGGGGCCTCTGCTGCCAGCTCCAGGCCCCCTGGGGATTCTCCCAGTTGCGATATCATTTCCTCTTGGGCTAAAGGTCAGGGGAAACCCTGATGCTCTGAAAATCACAGGCCGGAGAGGAATGTGTCCGGTGCAGTGGGGTGCGTGGTGGAGCGAAGTCGTGCGAGCCCAGTGCTGGAGGTGCTCCGAGCAGGGATGGGTGCCGAAAACCTCGGGGGCTCATAGTTCCCGTCCGTCAAACGGGCCGCTGTGAGGACCCAGTGAGGTCATGGGTTTGTTTAGGCACTCGTTCATGCGACAAATATTTATCCCACACCTGCTACATGCCAGATGGGGTTTCGGCGGCCCCGGGATACAGCCCTGAGCGAACCCCACCCTGACCTCAGGGCAGTCCTGTGCTGTCAGAGGACAGGGGAGAACACGATAAACAAACAGGCAGCTGAACACGTCAGCGCCACTCGGAAGGCGGTGTGAGACGGGGTGCTTGGGCGTCCTGTGAGGGAGAAAACAAACCCAAGCTGGAGGAAGTGCGGCAGGAGGCAGGAGGGCGTCTGGGCCAGACACCCCCACCCCAGGGAGGAGGCAGCAGGGAAAGGCCTGGGTGCAGGTGCCTGCATGCTTGGCAGCAGGAGGACAGGTGGACCTGCCATGGGAGGGTCCAGAGAGAGATGGCCCTGGGGTCAGCAGGCAGGAGTGGGCAGGAGGGGCAGGGCCTGCAGAAGGGGGTTATTCAAAGAAATTTTTTTTTTCTTTTTGGGTCACACCCGGCGATGCACAGGGGTTACTCCTGGATCATGCACTCAGGAATTACTCCTGGCGGTGCTCGGGGGACCAGATGGGACGCTGGGAATCGAATCTGGGTCGGCCGCATGCAAGGCAAACACCCTACCCGCTGTGCTATCGCTCCAGCCCCTCAAAGAAATCTTAAGGTGAGCAAGTGGGCAGGAGTTAGGTTCGTAACTACACCAGCGTTTTGGATGGGGGAGATGGGGCCACTTGAGCCGTGCTCAGAAGGCCTGGGGGAACCACTCGTGATTCTTGGCCAACCAGGCTATCCATTCAATAAAAGGGCCAGAGGGCAATGCTTCTCAGACCTCGTAGTGTCAGGGCTGCATCCAGTGATGCTCGGGGACCACCTGGGTCTCTGGACAGTGCTGGGGGCCTCAGGGCTGCATCTGGTGATGCTCAGGGACCAGGTGGTGCCAGGAATCAAACCTGGGTCAGGTGGTGTGAGTGCTAAAGGCTATACTGTCTCCCAAACCAACCGCATCAGCTCTACATGGGATCAACCCAACTTGGGGTCGTGTGTGTGTGTGTGTGTGTGTGTGTGTGTGTGTGTGTGTGTGTTGGACAGAAGAGAGCTGCACAGCTGGGGTTTGAAAGGAGAATCCACAGAACACAAGCCTACCACAGAGGCCTGCTTGGCTTCCGTCGAAGAGGAGAAGAGGGGTCCGAAGAAAAAGGACAAAAAGGTACCCAAGTCCCAGTCTGGTAAGAGGTCAGCTGGAGGCTGCAGTGGAAGGAAAAAAGTCAGGAGAGAAGGCAGCAGGCAGGAGGGGAAGGTTCAGGACTTCTGAGCCCCCCTCATCCCCAGTGCTGGAGGTTGTAATAGGACCAAAAGATCTGGGGTGAGGGGGGGAGAGCCAGCTCCCCTCCCCCCAGCAGATGGAGAAAAGTCAGAACCGGTGTTGACCCAACAGGAAAACTGATCCACACAACCAAATCTCTGTGTATGTGTGTGCATGTGGGTGTGGTGGAGGGGAGGGTGGGGGCGGGGGTGGGGTGTGTTGGGGTCGTTGAAGGAAGCAGGTGGGTACATTGGCGATGGGTATGGTGTTGGAATTATGTACAGAGGAAGCCATCATTAACAGTATTGTAAATCACAGAACCTCAATCAAAAAATATTTTTTTTAATTAAGGGGCTGGAGAGATAGCATAGTGGGTAAGACATTTACCTTGCACGCCATGAACCCAGGTTTGATCCTTGGCACTCAGGTTTGATCCCTGAGCCCCACCAAGAGTGATCCCTGAGCGCAGAGCCAGGAGTAAGCCCTGGGCACTGATTCCCCATTCCCCCCCCAAAAAAAAATTTTTTTTAAGTTTTAAACAGAAAAGAAACCATGTTTATTATCATCTGGGCACTACCCAAGTTTACTACCCCACGTGCTGAAATTGTGCTCCACGCTGCTGTCTTTGCTTGACTTTAGTCATTTTAGCCTCATAAAGGCCCGACAACAGAAAAAGGCTGTGAAAGCCCCCATTTTGCAGATGAGGATACAAAACTGAGGGAGGTGAGGCGGTGTTCGCTGAGGTGACAGTCGCTTAGGCTGGTGCTCACCCACGTGACAGCCAGGGGCTGTCCTCCTCAGCTGGGGGCTCACACGTGCTCACTAGGGGGCGCACATCCTGGGCCGTGGCCTGGGCACATTTTGCCAGTTGTCCAGCGCTGCCCAGCTGAGGAAGTTGCTGGCAGTGTTGAGTCCCCGGCAGCTGAGCTTCCAGTGTCACTCTCTGCACCCTGGGCAGTGCCAGGAGTCCAGCTCACAACCTGGTGCTTGCAAGGCTCTGCTCTGAGCTGCGGAGAGATGACGCCCCTGGGCCCTGGCTGTTGGCTTTAAGGGTTACAGAGGCGGTAAAAGGCTCCATTGCTTCAGTAAAAGCCAACAAGAAAATGATTAAGACAGGTGTGACTGTGGCTCTAACTGTGGTGCCCACAGACCAAGGCAGAGAGGAAGGTAGCTGGGGCAGAAGAAGATTGCAATACTGCGGGGCGGGGTGGGGGGGGAGGGAGAGTTCAGAGGGTGAGGATATATTTTTCCATGGGTGACTGCATGACAAAAATATTTGAAAAAAGGAAAAACAACACATATATTCCCGTATTTGATCTTTGGTTAATTACCTCTTCAGTGAGAGGCTATGCAAGGACCTTGTAGATTTCATTAGTCACAGGGGTTTATTCAAACGTCTCCTTTGCATAAGAAAACCCAGGCTTACAGCTGGTCTCTGGGAAATAATGCCCCGCAGGCCTTGAAAAGAGCGCTGGAAGCCTGTTCAGGCTCTCGCGCTCAAACACTGCAGAGGTCAGGGCCCGTGATGCATGGGGCCAGGCTGAAATGTTTCCATCCAGCATTTGCAATTCAATCCCACAGTTTCCTTTATGGAACAATTCACTAAATTCAGAGTTGTTCTTTATTTCTAATTCACCATATAATTCACCTCCCAAGTTCAATTAAGAAGCAATCTGTTAGCAACTTTGGGAGCAAGCTGCTTGCCTTTGAGAAAGCCCAATTTTCTTCTGCTCCCAAGAAGGGCTTAATTATATGCATGATATGAGACATTGATGTACACACAACGCCCCTCCACCATCCTTAATGAAATATTAACTATACGCATGTATGGACCGCTAGGCAGAGGGCCATGGGCTTTGCCAGTCCCACAGATCAATACCGCTCATTTGAATACAGGCGCATTGACAGCAATTATGAACTGATATTCCCCTCCGTGGTAATTAACAAACAAAACTGTATCATTGCTTACCTTCCATTCTCATTTGTAGGTCCTAACATTACCTGTTCCTTGTTTTCTTAAACACACAAGTAACTTGTAATTTTTTTTCCACTGCTTTTTATCTACAGGCACTATACATCTCACCTACACAAAGACAACCCAAAGTGGATATTATTTCCATTTTACAGACCAGATCATTGAGGTTTAGAGCAGTTAAATCATGGCTGGAAATGCAGAACCACTGGGTGGAGAGGTAGAGATTCTCTCCAAATCAATCTGGTATTTAAAGCCTTTAAGAGCCATCACATGCTTACGTGGACAGTCTGCACGGCCTTAGCTCCCACGCCTACTGACTTTTGTAACACCCGTGTTTATAGCTCAGACCCGTCTGAGGTAAGTCTGGCATAAAACTACTTTGCTGGGCTCAAGCAACGGCACAGAGGGTAGGGCACTTGCCTTGCATACGGCCAACCTGGCATCAATCCCCGGCACCCTATCTGGTTCCTTGGAGCTGGCCAAGAGTGATCCCGAGGGCAGAGTCAGGAGCAAGCCCTGAGCACCCCCAGGTGTGGCCAAAACAAAACAAGACAAAACCAAAAACTGTTTTGTTCTAAACAAAAGAAAAAAAAAACCCTCTAGCACTGGATCCTAAAAAAAAAAAAATCACTTTATTGCTAGTTCATTGATTGCTGAAATACTGGTTGCCTGCCTGCTTTGGGCAGCGTCGGACTGGGTTCCTGTTTCTAGAGGAGGGGAGGAAAATCAACAATAAACAATGAGATCATCCCGCAAGGGATTAAGCACTTTGGAGAAATTAAAACTGTTTTATAAAAGAGCAATGGGAGCCAGGGAAGGTCTTCCTCGGCAGAGGACATTTGAGTTAAAATCTAAATGATGACAGGGGTGTCTGTTGGAGAAAAGTAGGGGGCGGGGGCGGGGGATGCAGTAAATGAGAAAGTCCCGGCTAAGAGAGGCAGGAGCAGGATGGCTGGAGAGAGGAATGAGCGGGGCAGGCGCACAGCAGGGCCAGCCTGGTAGGCCCACGCCAGGCGCACACCAGTCCGTGCACGGCCTTCGGTCTTGCTCTCACAGTCATTTCTTTGTTTGTTTTGGGGCCACACCTAGCGTTGCTCAGGGGCTACAGACTACTCCCAGCTCTGTACTCAGGGGTCACACCAGGCCAGAAGGTGTTGGGGGCGGTGGAGGGGAACTCATCGCGCCTTGGGAATTAACTCAGGCTTCCTACATGCCAAGCGAGTGCTCTATCTACCTCTAAAGGTTTTTATTGTTCATTAAGAGAACAAAAACAGAGGCTAAAGAGATAGTACAATGGGTAGGCCACTTGCCTTGCACACAGCTGAAATGGGTGGGTTCGAATCCGGGCATCCCATATGGTCCCCACAGGCACCATCAAGAGCAATTCCTAAGTGCAGAGCCAAAAGTAACCCCTGAGCATCACTGGGTGTGACCCCAAAGCCAAAGAGAGAGAGAGAGAGAGAGAGAGAGAGAGAGAGAGAAATAAGGCAAAGCCCCTTTAACAGGTTGCTCCAGTAATGAACCAGGCAATCAATGTGCAATCCTTCAGTGCCAAGCTACTTTTATATCTGTGCCAAATTTCAAATGCTACAGAAGGGAAAGGGAAAATGAGTTAAAAGATCATTGCCAGCTTTTGCTCATGAAGTGATTGAGTTTTGGCAAGTGTAAAATAAATCAGGAATTCTCATCCACTGCTGGTGTAGGAGGAGTATAAATTGGTATATATGAGGTGATGGAGCAAGCTGTATCAAAATCTTTTAACACAACAATATGGACTTGGACTCCACAATACAATTTCTAGGTCTCTCTTAAAGAACTGATGGACAACGAAGACTCAGAGTGTCCATCAGTTCTTGAAGATATTCATATTCATATTTTAAATAATAAACCAACCAGGAGCTGGAGTGATGGAACAGCGGCTAGAGCACTTGCCTTGCACACAGCCGACCTAGGCTTGATCCCTGATACCCCAAATGGTCAGGAGTGATCCTGAGTGCAGAGCCAGGAGTAACCCCTGAGCACCGCTGGGTGTGACTCAAAAACAAAAAAAATAAAATGAAATGAAATTTAAAATAAATAAATAAACTGACATTATAACAACCATATCTCCCAAAGGGATGATGAAATGGATTGTGATACAATGGAACACTGTGTAACCTTTAATTTTTTTCAGAATGAATTTTATTAAGTGTGAAAATATGTTCATATTACAAGTTTTTTTTAAAAAGCAAGTTAGTAAATAGTATCTATTACAATTCCAACAGAAATGAATGTGACTCAACCATAAAAAATATATACATATATTGGGGTTGGAAAGATAGTACAGTGGGTAGGGCACTGGCCTTGCATGCCGCTGAGCTGGGTTAGATCCCTAGTATCCCATATGGTATACCCCATGCACTGCCAAGAATAACCCCTGAGCATCGTTGGGTGTGGCCCCAACAATGACATGTATGTGTTTTTAAAATGGAAAAATATTATATGGAAATAGTCACAATGTGCTTTGTGCTATTCTCTGGTGATTTGGAGGTAAATTTTATTTTCTTAGATTTCTTTTGCAATCTAAAAATTCTGTTCAGCCCAATTCTTTATAAATCAGGAGATAAAGGCTTTTATAATAGAACTAGATAGCATCATACACATATCTTTTTGCCTAAGAGCTGTTACTCTGTGCTCTGTGGGTATGCGCACACATATGTACACACACACACACACACACACACACACACACACAGTTGCCGAGGAAACCTTTCTCCTTTCTCCTGTGGTAGGAATAAAACAATTTTAATGCAAACAGGAAAGTTGTGGTTCCATCTTTTTTTTTTTTTTTTCCTTTTCTGCTCTCACCTTCGAAAGGGGAAAAGAATCTTGGCACAACATAAAGCAGGATAGCTCCCAGGAAAGCTCACTCAAGGGGGGATGGCAGGGCGGACCCTCTTCTCTCTCAGGGTAGACCCTTCCGTCAGGCTGTGGGGCAGACCCTTCTCTCACATTGTCCGGGGGTGCCCTTCTCTCACACTCTTGGGGTAGACCCTTCTCTCAGACTGTCCGGCAGACCATTCGCTCAGAGTCTCAGGGAGACCCCTCCTCTCAGGCTGCAGGGTGAACCTTTCTCTCACACTGCTGGGGCAAGCTCTTCTCTCAGACTGTGTGGGGGGGGGAGGAGAGGTGGAGGGGGCGCTTCTCTCAGACTGTGGGGCGGTGGGTGGGTGGGGAAGCCTTCCCAGATCTTAGAGGCTCCCCCAGATTTAGGGTTTCTTCTTCCTGGGGCCAATTTGAACTCATTTGCCCAGACCCTCCCCACACTCTCCCTTTCTGCTGACAGGTCTCCGCGGGGTGAGCTCACCCCAGACCTTCCACCAGGCATGGACATAAACTCCAGGGACACTTTATTTTTTATTTACTTATTTATTTTTTGCCTTTTAGGTCACACCTGGCGATGCACAAGGGTCACTCCTGGCTCTGCACTCAAGAATTACCCCAGGCGGTGCTCAGGGGACCATATGGGATGCTGAGACTCGAACCCAGGTCAGCCGCGTGCAAGGCAAATGCCCTACCCGCTGTGCTATCGCTCCAGCCCCATCCAGGGACACTTTAGATCTGCTCCCCATCTTGTCTTTCTTCAGGTCCACAGCTGGCAGTGCTCATGTCTCACTCCCGGCTCGGAGCTCAAGGGTCACTCCTGCTGGTGGTCAGAGGATCATACGCGTACTGGGGATCAAACTGCCCAAGTCTCTCCCACCCAGGCTGGTCTCAGCTTCTTCGCTGTTTCCCTCGTGTATTGCTGCAACCCCCCAACCCTCTGAACAGTGCCTTGAAATAGCAACTTTTCCAAACCCGCTTCTGATGCCGTGGGCCAGAAACTGGGAGGTGGAGCAAAGTGTGCTGGCCTGTCTCTGCTTCATGATTCATGGGGCTTGTGCTGCCAGGGACGGAGGGCAAAGGGGGCTCAGGTGGCGCGGGATGCGGTGGTAGCTCACCTGGGGCACCTGTCTAGGGCTTTTCCCTCTCCCTCGCCACATGGCTCTATTGCACTTCCTCAAGGTGGTATGATTCTGGGGCTCCGAGACGCATTAGGTTTCATTAATTTTTTTGTTTTGTTTTTCTTGTGTGTGTGTGGGGGGTGGGGACAGCTAGCTAGACTGCCAGGCTCAGACAGCAGAGTTGCTGGATCATGAGGGGTGCATAGGGACACGGCACGCCTGCAAGGTGGTTGCTCTGAGCCACTGCATTATTTCTCCAGGATCCCGAGCAGCATTTTAAAAGGAAGAGCCCTGACATGCAAAGCATGCCTTAAGCTTCCCTAGTGTTTTAATTACCAGGATCAGACTGGCCAAAGAAAAATGGATATCAAAGCCTCGAGCTGCTGAGGGAGATGACCATAACTCGGGATGAGAAGGCCAGGTGAGACCACTCACCGAATAGCCTCTGTACAAGTGCCCGGTCTCTAGACAGAAGGTCTGTACACCAAGTCAAGTGGTTGGTGAGAACCTAAAGGGAAAGTTCTGGAGTCAGACAGTAGAGGGTGAAGCCATGGCCCACTTCCTAGCTATGTGATCTTCAGTCGCCTGACTGACTGAGAAACTCTGCTCAGTTTCCTCGTCCATAAAATCAGGATAAGAAAAATTGCATCATTGGAGCTGGAGAGATAGTACAACATGTATGGTGCTTGCCTTGCATACGACCAACCTGGGTTCAATCTCTGGCATCTCATAAGGCCCTGAGCACTGCTAGGAGTAATTCCTGAGTACAGAGCCAGGAGTAACCCCTGAGCATTGCTGCGTGTGTCCCATAAGCCTCATGAAAGGAAGGAAGGAAGGAAGGAAGGAAGGAAGGAAGGAAGGAAGGAAGGAAGGAAGGAAGGAAGGAAGGAAGGAAGAAAGGGAGGAAGGAAGGGAAGGAGGAAGAGAGGGAGGGAGAGAAGGAGGGAGGGAGGAAGGAAGGAAGGAAGGAAGGAAGGAAGGAAGGAAGGAAGGAAGGAAGGAAGGAAGGAAGGAAGGAAGGGAGGACGGAAGGAAGGAAGGAAGGAAGGGAGGGAGGGAAAGGGAAGAAGGAGGGAGGGATGAAAAGGGAGGAAGGAGGGAGGGATGAAAAGGGAGGAAGGAGGGAGGGAGGAAGGAAGGGAGGAAGGAAGAAAGGGAGGAAGGAAGGAAGGCCTCCTGGAACTGGTGTTAAAGGCTAAGAAGAGTTTGGAGACGGGAGGGATTTGGGCAGGTTGAAACACAGAAGGAAAAAAGACTTGGTAGCATAGCCTTTTTGACCAGAGTGACTTCTGGCAAGATAATCCATTTCTCTGAGCCTCAGTATCCTTCACCGCATACACAGGCACACGAGGATCTCATCTGTGAACCTGCAAGCGGCACCTAAATCAGTGCCTGACACATTGGAGAGGATCCGTTGGCCTATCTAGGATGATTGGTTCCAGGTGCCCTCCGGAGGCTACTGGTGTCCTGAGACCATGTGGTGGTCTAAGTTCTCACCAGACTCATTCACATAGAAGTGACCCGGGCCCAGAGAGAGCTTTCCCCAGAGCCCATCTTGCCAGACCCCTGCTGACCCCAATTCAGACCAGGCCCGAATCAGCCTGATGACATCTTGTCTCTGCTTCCTGTCCAACCCGCCTCAAACCACAACACGTTCTGGCAGCACATTCCAGTTTCATTTAGAGAAGGGAAGGGAGAGCTGAGGGAAGGCAGGGGAGAAAGAGGCATCAGCTCTTTCCTCTGAACCTCCAGTAAGGTTTGGTCCTTTGCGTTCTGCAAAGTTCTAGAGAGGAGATGCTTAGAGATTCCTCCGGGGTTCTCTCTCAAGAGCTTCACAGATTCGGGAAGCCTCTTAGGGGAAGGGACTATATTCTAATGCAGAACAAGAAGGGGGACATAGTGGGGTGTCAATTCAATTCTTCCCTGAGACACCAGAGGCCAAAATTTGGTCCTGAAATCTGAATGCATAGGAAGAAATTTCTATTTTTGTTTGTTTGTTTTGTTTGGGGGCACACCTAGTGATGCTCAGGGGTTATTCCCGGCTCTGCACTCAGGAATCACTCCTGGCCATGCTTTCAGGGGACCATATGGGATGCCAGGATCAAACCCAGGTTGAACATGTGCAAGGCAAGTGCCTTACCTGCTGTCCTATCCCTTCAGTTCCATTAGAGGAAATTTCTAGAAAAAGCTTCTCAACCCTGATTTATATCCTCAGGGGCTCAGAGAGCATCATTAGCAATAATCTCATTCATTTGCTATTATGGATTGCCTGCCTCCCCACACCCACAGAAACATTATCTCCATCTCTACTGCTGCATCCTGAGAGGCCTGGGATGGGACTCGGGGAGGGAACACGGGGGTGGAGACTGGCAGGATGTGAGGCTGCTGACAACAGCTCTTGTCTCCAGGCAGGAATTAATGATGCTGGGGAGTGCTGCAGCGCTCTGGGGAGAGAAGGGGCTCAGGAGGGTGATGGACAAATACAGCTTGGTCCCCAGCTGAGTATCGGAAGGAGAGGAGGGAAAACCTTTCTCAGCTCAGAGCCGGGTCAAAGGCACCTGCTTACCCCTTCTTCACCCAGGAGTATAAAACAGCAAAGAAAGAGGTCCGTGCAGAGCCCTCAACATTAGAGATGTGGGCAGCTAATAAGGAAATGTGTATAACTATAAGAGAAAGACCCTATCCTTCTATTGCACTTCATAAAAAACAGCAGAAAGTAAAGCAGAGAATCGGGCCACATTCCTGATGGCTTGAGAATGAACTAGAGACACGTCGGTTTGCTCAAATGAAGTGATCGGGTTATTTTCCTGGGGGAGAAGGGCACACTTGGCACTGCTCAGGGGCTACTCCTAGTGGTACTCAGGTACTCAGGTGACTATGTGTGATGCCAGAGATGGAATCACGGTTGGCAACTGTGAAACAATGCTAAGAAGATGTGACTGGAATCCTCTTGTATTTTTTAGAAAGTGGCCCTTAAATATATCTAAAAGAATAAACAAGTGAGACTATTTAAGAAATCTCTGAAAATAAAGAGCATGGGCAATGAGGAAGGAAGTATCCAATCAACTATTAAAATACATGAAGGCTGACAGGAAAATGCAAAAAATAGGTGGGGCAGGAAAACTAGCACTGCACAGAAACACACACACTGTGAGATTATCACCACAACTTAGGGTCAGGGGGTATCAATCCTATGCCCAAATAAAGTCCTAGTGGACTGAGTGTGTAGATTAAACACACACACACACACACACACACACACACACACACACACACACACACACACACACATGAAAGACTTTAGAAAAAAGTGTTATTTCCCAAACTAAAGTAGGAATGACATTTTTATGTTTAGAAGTAGAAGGGGGAAAAAAGTTGGTTTGACTTATTGTCAAAAACTTAAAAACTTTTCTATGTCATAAAGATAACTCCCCTAAAATGTAAATAAACTATAGGATAACATGGGGCTTGTCATTTTAGCCTTGCTGCAGGGAACTTAGTTTACCTTAAAGCAATGTCCTTTCTATATGGACACAGGAAGACAGTTAATAATATGCTTTTTAACTTGGGACCTGATTGACTCCAATAATATTTATTCCCAGGCATCTGCTTTCTTGACTCAGTTGCCCTTAGTTCCTAGTACCCCAAAAGCAGGGTCCCAAAGAGGGACGGAATAGACCCAAGGCAAGCTGTGAGCTACCCTGGCATCGAAATGGGCCAGGCCAAAGCGCCACAATACTCAACTATAAGTTGAGAGCATGGTCATAGACAAATGCTGTCATGATCCAAGAGTAACGACGAGACTAGGACCCTGCTGGGGTTAGGAAGACTAACCTGGCCTGAGGACTGTGGTCTGGAATATATAGTGAATGTCCTCAGGAAGAACCAAACTTTAAGTCTGATATATCTCTTACTGTGCTCAGACAGAATGACATTGCTAGAAATATTAGAAGTAAATTTACTGTAACTATTTAAGCGGATTACTAGCTGAGGAAGGAAGAAAGGGACACACCCTGACACACCCTTGTTTGGACCCCCCCCCTTGAGCAAATCTACTAGTAATCTCCTTAGATGAGATTTTGTTAATCTCCTCGAGAAATGGTCTTACCCTTCTTTGTTGATTTGTTAATGTTCCACAATTAATGTTCAACTCACCCTTGTGTTACCGGCCTGTGTAATTTGCTATATAAACTAAGACGGTGGGGGGGAGACGGGGGAGACAGAAGAAGAAAACAGTAGAGACAGAGAAGGAGACACACGAGAGGACACGGGAGAAGAACAGAGAAGACACAGAAGCAGAGACAGAGAGAGGTCGGAGGAGACCAGAGGAGAGACTACAGAGACAGAGACAGAGAGACAGACAGAAGAGAGCACAGCGGCACACACAGAAGCGGAGCACAAGGAGGAGCCATCCCGATCCGGTCCATATACAGTGGTTCGAGAACACCGAACGCAAGTGGGGCATGTGAGAGAGAACTGCCCCGAGTGCCTGCGGACAACAGAACAACATGACACATCATTGCGTCCCCCCCTCCTGCGAGCCACCTTTGTGATTTTTTACAATAAATATGAGGGGAAATATCTGTGTCGAAGATTACAATGGTCACTGCCTATCTGTAGACCAGCTAGGGCAATCAGGAGACGAAATGAGAAGCTGGATGGCAACTTCAAGGGGCTCAAAAGCTGCTCTACATGCAGGAGGCCAGGCTGGGTCTCTCACACATCACCAGGAGACCCACAAACACTGAGTTCGGAGTAACCCTCAAACGCTATCAGATGTGCTTCACCTCAAAACAATGAGAGGGAGAGAGAGAGAGAAGAGGGGGAGGGAGAGGGGACGCTTCTTACCCAAGAGATGCAGATAAAGGAAAGTAATCAGCATGGAGCATGTCACAGGAAAAAAAGATCAAAAGATCAGATAATGATATAAATGACGTTTAACCCTGAGAAATGAAAATGAAGCGAAATATATATATAAGGTATAATTTTCCACTAGTAAAGTACAGAGTAGAGATTAATTGTGGAGAGCCCAGTGGAGGCAGTTTTCGTCTTGCCAAGTTTTTTTTTGTTTTTTTCTTTTGCTTTTTAGGTCACACCCAACGATGCACAGGGGTTACTCCTGGCTCTGCACTCAGGAATTACTCCTGGCGGTGCTCAGAGGACCATATGGCATGCTGGGATTTGAACCCAGCTCGGCCGCGTGCAAGGCAAACGCACTATTTGCTGTGCTTTCGCTCCAGCCCCTCGTCTTGTCAAGTATTAACGTGCCAAGGCTTGGTGAGCACCTCCAATGTGTCACTCGACCAGGTCCAGGCGTTCACAGTGACGATCCTGAAGTCTGAGGCTTCCCAGGGGCAGGCAGCCTGTGACAGGCAAAGGTTTTCTAGGTTCTGAGGTGGGGAATAGAGTATCCAGTGTCCTCACCCCAAGTCCCACAGGAGTCTGATGTCGACACACCTTTCAGCTTCCCTCCTCACTCCCGCACCCCATTTTCTCACCCACCCGAAACCCCTGACTTACACAGACCTCACTCCTTGGCTCTGTTTGTGCTGCTCCCACTTGCCAGCAGTAACACCCACTGTCCCGTGGCCACCCTGATTCCAGCCCTCCAAGCCCATCTCAGCCTCCCCAGGAAATGTCCCTTCCTGCGGGCTTACTCACATCTCTCTCTTTCACTCCTTCCTACTCTCCTCCAACCAGCTTTTAATTTTTTTTTTTTTTTTTTTTTTGCTTTTTGGGTCACACATGGCGATGCACAGGGGTAACTCCTGGCTCTGCACTCAGGAATTGCTCCTGGCGGTGCTCAGGGGACCATATGGGATGCTGGGAATCGAACCTGGGTCGGCCGCGTGCAAGGCAAACGCCCTACCCGCTGTGCTATGGCTCCAGCCCCTCCTCCAACCAGCTTTTATGGGCAACGTTTCCTGCACTCACGCTGTTCCCATGAGCTCCTGGGACCATAGCACTGTAGCACTGTCATCATAGCACTATTGTCCTATTGTTTATTAATTTGCTTGAGCGGGCACCAGTAACATCTCCATTGTGAGAGTTGTTGTTACTGTTTTTGGCATATCGAATACACCACGGGTAGCTTGCCAGGCTCTGCCATGCAGGTGGGATACTCTCGGTAGCTTGCCGGGCTCTCCGAGAAGGATGGAGGAATCGAACCCAGGTCTGCCACGTGCAAGGCAAACACCCTACCCGCTGTGCTATTGCTCCAGTCCTGGGATCATTACATAAAAATGGGCCTGTTCTTTCTAGGAGGCGTTTATTTCCTGAAGGACAGAGACACATTCATGTCTATGGTGTCTTTCATAGCAGATGCCTACCCAGCGTGTCCATCTGGACTGGACTGGACAGGACAGTGTTCACAGGCACCATCTCAGCTCATTCTCATTGCACCTGGGAGGTGGTTTAGTTTATCCCCATTGTACAGATGAGAAAACTAAGCTGTGATGTGGCAAAACATGTGATTTGTGAGCAATCTGGTATGTAACAGAGTTGGTGGGTTTCACACACTTTGCCTCCTTGTTCCTAGTGTTTGGCAGGAGCTGAAAAGGGGGAGGCCAGAAAATTTTTTAAAAAAGAAAAAGTTAAAAAAAAAAAAGTAAGTCTTCCTGTACTCAATCTTTCAATGGTCGACAACGGTCCTCAGAGAAACTTTTGTAATTTCTTTTTCAGTTATTTGCTTGGGGGCCACGCCAGCAGTGCTCAGGAGTTACCCCTGGCTCGGTGCTCAAGGATTGCTCCTGGAAATGCTTGGGAATCATCTGGGGTGCTGGGGATTGAATCTGGACCAGCCACATGCAAAGCAAGAGCACTGCTCGCTGTACTATCTCCCTGGCCCTAAGTCTCGTCATTGTTTATGAAGGTTTTATCACGCATGTTTGTGCAGAGAACTGAATTTTTAAGAGAGGCCTTCCAAGGTCACAGCACAACTCCATGAAGCGAGTGGCAGAAAGAGGAGCAAGGGACTCAGACATCAAAGGAGGGAAGAGGCGCAGGCAGCTGGAGGGAAGGAGCCCAGAGAACCCCAAGGACACAGACCCGCTGTGGCCTGCAGAACCTGAGCCAGCCTGGCCTTGGAAGGGCCGCAGGGCTATGACCGCCCCTTTAGGAGATGACAGAGGCATGAGGTGACTCCTGGGAGTCAGACCGGCGACTGCCTATTACTGCTCCCACCCCCACTGATTTCCCAGACCTTATTGTGATGCTAACGCATGTGCTGGCATCAAGGCTCCCCTGACACATGTGTCCTCTCCGCTTTTCTGCATTTCTCCAAGTGCCATCCACAGCCGAGGGCGTGACCTTCTAAGCAGGTGCCAGAGATTTTGAGCTCAAGGAAAAGAAGCAAAATACCCCCAGAAGAAAGATCTTCCTTCCTCCAGGCCACAGGGAACCCTCTGATGCTCTCTGGATGGAGGAGGCAGAGCCACCCTGGCCAGTGTGAGGCGGCCCGAGGATGGTGTCCCTTCCCCAAGACTCAAGTGCCCAGAGCCGGGGCCCGAGACCAGGGAGCCCTCGGGAGTCAAGGTCCTGGAGGGTGGTGGTGAGTGGAGAGCGGCGGGGTCTGCGGCTAAGCACGGTGCACCTGCCCCTCCAGAGCTCGGCCCGTCATTGTGCAACTCCGTTGATTGCTGCCAGGTGGGGCTGCTGGACCCGTGCGGCCAGATATTCCAGCTTTTCAAGAGAAGCCAGAGTTCCGGATTTTTATGAGAAATCTGATTTTTAAATGTTGGCAGCAAATTAAAAAAAAAATGTAAGCATTACAAAACAAACAAGACACATCTGCAGACCAGATTTGGCGGGTGGGCTGACTGCTCAGGACCTCTGGGAGGGACAGTGAACGGGAAAGTCATGCCTCGAGGGGGTGCCAGCGTCAGAGGAGACAGGAATTCCGCTGGCAACGGTGGCCCAGACCGCGGGGATGGGAGACGGTAAGATGAGCAAGCTGGGAGGGAGAAAACGAAGCAGGTCCAGGCCAGCTGGGGCTTCTCTCTGTCTGCGGGCAGTTGGCTCATTAAAGGAGACCAAAGAGGAAGGAGATGGCCAGCAGGCAGAGATTCCACTGGCCACTCCACCATCATCATCACTTTCTCTCTCTGGGCCTCCTTGGAAAACACAGAAATAATGACCTGCAGACTTCAGTGTAAGTAGCCCCAGAAAAATAATGTGACTCTGCCCTACACATCAGCCTTGGGTCTGTGCCACGAGAGCCGCAGCCCAGATGCCCCAGGAGCTGCGTCCCAGGTGCCAGCAGCCCCTCCAGCTGCCTTTCCAGCCCCTCGGCACGGGGCATTCCTCGTGTGGCTCTGCTGCGGGAAGCATCCTGCACCTTCTGACCCTGCCGCTCACTGCTGGGCCGGGACAGAAGAACGGCACGGCTGCTTTTCTGCCAACACCTACAGGAGCACCTCGGAGAATCTCGGGGTGACCTCAGGTCAGACACAGTTGAAGAGACTGCTCTAAAGCTCCTCAAGGAACAAATTCAGGAGAAATTTGTTCTAAAGACTCCCCAACGAGGGGCTGGAGTGATAGCACAGCGGGTAGGGCGTTTGCCTTGCATGCGGCCAACCCGGGTTCAAATCCCAGCATCCCATATGGTCCCCTGAGCACTGCCAGGAGTAATTCCTGAGTGCAGAGCCAGGAGTAACCCCTGTGTATCACCGGGTGTGACCCAAAAAGCAAAAAAAAAAAAAGACTCCCCAACGACAGAACCTGAGTGTGCACAGCCCTTGGGAAACTGAGTCAGATGCTCCACCACAGCCCTTGGGAAACTGAGTCAGATGCTCCACCACAGCCCTTGGGAAACTGAGTCCGATGCTCCACTCCACACGTAAGGAGAGTGAAGGTCCATGAGCAGAAGGTCCCAACATCTGAGTGGGGGTGGGGAGGCCTGCGGGGGAGGGGGCAGGTGGGGGGTTGACCTTGAAGAGTTGTGGGTTTATCCAAAGCCCTTTCAGGTCATTATCACCCCCCACAGTAGAAGACATCTGAGTAGTAAATGTATTTGCAGTGAAGGTCACTTTTCAACTGTAACAAAATGCACATATTTGAAAAGAGGCCAAGAGCCTCTTTTGCCGTTACTTGAGGCTTCAAGAAAACTAAAAATTGCTGTTCAAAAACTTAAGGGGAGTGGGGGATGGTGAGGGCAAATGCTGTCTAGATTAGACAAAAGCATCCTTTATTTTGTCAAAAAGGGATTCATCATATGAGTTTCTTAAGTCAGGGTGGGGAAATATATTTCATATCTAGGTCGCTCACACAGAACAATTGATTGGAGGGCTACATAAATAGCTGGCAAGTGTGGAAAATTTCATTTCATTCTGCTTTAGAGAACAACTAACATTTAAATTAAGAGCAGGAAACAGGGCCAGAAGGGTCCACCGAGAGGCTGGAGTGCACGTTTTGTACACGGGAGGTCCAGATTCAACCCTCAGCTTGGTGTCCTGAGCACCACCAGGCACGATCCCCGAGCACTGAGCTGGAAGGAGCCTTAGTGCATCACCAGTGTGGTACCCACATCAGTTTCTTTTTTAAAAAGCAGAAAATATAGAAATCCATTAAATAAACAGAAGCAAAAAAACATAGAGATACTAAAGGAAAATGAAAATTAAATCCAATGAGGAGGAACCAAAGAAAGCTGCTCAGGAAGGCGAGGTCCAGTTTTTGTGCTGGTCCAGCTGAGAGGTGAGCACTGGAACTGCATCGGATGTGCACCGGTCCCAGTGCTCCTGAGGCTGTGCTCTGGATGCCACCATTGAAGATGCTTAGCAGGAACTCTTAAGGCCTTTTCCCATGAAAATTATATAAATGGCAGTGTGCGCGCGAGGTGACCAGGCTTGGCCACAAGGCCAGGTTCGATTCAAAGGAAGCTGCTTCCACAAGTGGAGGTCAGTCCACGGCCACTTCATCTCCTCAAACCCAAGGTCACACCATCCTCTGGTGCTCTCTGCCCCCTGATTCCCTGATGAAAACTGTTTTCTCCTGCTGTTCCACCTGGCCCTCCGCTCCGTTCACTTCCTACTTGGCCCCTTGGGGAATCTCTTCTCTGAGGACTCCCAGGTCATAGGAATCAAAAGGACTCAGTGAAGTCATCTGAGTTGACGAACCATGACATAGACTTGGCTATGGTGACCATGATAGGTCAGAGACAAGAAGAGGAGGCAAAAGACAAAGAAGGAAAAATTAACTTTGTCCCTTTGTTTCTCTCTAACCCCCGGTCTAGTTGCCAAGAGGTTGGCTTGTCTCGGTTTTTTTGTCTTGAGATGGCCATGAAAATCTAATCTGAAATAAAGTTTTGTACTTGAGCTATACTGAGTGGAGTATCATTTCTAGAATCTGAAAGAGGCTTACTAAGACTCTCAGGTAATGAACTCATGGTTTCCCAAGTGAAAATGCCCAGCTTTAACCTGGGCTCCCAGATTCCTGGCAGGGGGGTGAGCCCAGGAGGGGACTCTGTGAAGATATGCCTAAGAGGGATCAACCCCCCCCCCACCCCGCACTGCTGCTCCCCAGCTCTGTGCCCCACTTGGAGTCCAAAGAGACTCCCAGTCCAGTTTCTTTAAAATCTGACAAATATAGCCACAATAAAACTCAACCTAAAGGTGAATTGACTTTCTCCAGCACTTCAAGTTTGCAATGAACTCTGGCTTCCATCCAAGGTATAAGTCAGTCTCTGAGTGAGGCCCTGGGGAATGAGCTGATAGAATCCTTATGCTGCACGCTTTTTTTCTTTCCCAAAGAGCAGATGTGCACTTTATCAGATGCCTCTTTATCATCTCAAATCATCTCACCACACTGAAAACTTCGTGGGCAGAATCCCCACCAGGCCTTGTGCCCACTCCCATGACTTCCTCTCCGAGTTTCTGCCTGCAGGCTGCGACCCCAGCTCTGTGGGGCACTGAAGGAGTCGGGGTTCAACACTCCAGGGTATCTGCAGCATGCTGCCTCTGTCCCCAGCTCTCCTTAATTACTGACCCTTGTCCCCATCTCATCCTCTCAGGCCAACTCACTGGCATGTTCTTCTTAATATTCATTTCCTATGAGAACCAGCCCTCACCTCGTTCTTCCAATTTTACCAACACAGAACTAGATTCCCTGTAAGTTCTACTAAGGGCTTCTCTGGTGCTATTTGTGCAGTTCTTTGCCCTTAACTAAATATTCTTGCCTCCCACAGTGCTACTGGACCTTGAAGAAGGCTCCTTGCCCCAGGCTAGATTCACAGTCACAAACAACCCCTGCATGGTTGTCAGTAGTGCTCACCTGGAGCCTGACCTTCAGGTATGTCTCTGCCTACAGACACATCTCCTTTGGGCAGGGGCACTGGCCCCAGGCCCTGCCCTCTGGTTTGCCCATTCCTCCAGGACTCCCAAGTATGACAGTCATCACTTCATTTTATCCTTGGTGCTGGCTACAGGTCAGGATCCCTGCTAGCATTAGTCATGTTGGAGAGAGAAGAAGGACAGAAGGGGTGAGCGACTAAAGGAAAAGTTGATGTTGGAAGGTCAGCTGAGTTGTGGGATGTGACTACGGAGGACAGAGGAGGACAAGGCGGAGTAGGCACTCAGTTCATGAAGACCAAGTTCTCAACTTAGGGGTCGCAGTGAATTCTCCCTGCAAAAGGAGTTGGCTTTTCCTTTTGGAAAACAATATGAATGCTTCTCAAAAAATTAGAAATTGAGCTACCATTTGACCCAGCAATACCACTTCTGGGAATATACCTCGGAGAAGCAAAAAATTATAGTTGAAATGACATCTGCACTTATATGTTCATCGCAGTAGTGTAAACGCAGTACTGTTTACAATTGCCAAAATCTGGAAAAACCCGAGTGCCCCAAAACAGATGACTGGTTAAAGAAACTTTGATACATCAATACAATGGAATACTATGAAGCTGTTAGAAAAGATGAAGTCATGAACTTTGCATATAAGTGGATCAACATGGAAAGTAGCATGCTAAATGAAATGAGTCAGAAAGAGAGAGACAGACATAGAAAGACTGCGCTTATCTGTGCAATATAAAATAACAGAATAGGAGACTAACACCCAAAAATAGTAGAAATAAGTACTAGGAGGTTGGCTCCATGGCTTGGAAGCTGGCCTCACATGCAGGGAGAAAAGGCAGCTCAGAGAGAGAAGGGAACATCAAGTAAAATGTGGTTGGAGAGCCTGCTCGGGAAGGGAGATGCGTGTAGAAAGTAGACTATAGATTGGACAGAATGGTCACCCAATACCTCTATTGCAAACCACAACACCCAAAAGGAGAGAGAGAACAAAAGGGAATACCCTGCCACAGAGGTGGGATGGGGTGAGGGGAATGGGACTTGGGGACGGGAGGGATACTGGGTTCATTGGTGGTGGAGAATGGGCACTGGTGGAGGGATGGGCTCTGGAACATTGTATGATGGAAACACAAGCACAAAAATGTGTAAATCTGTAACTGTATCCTCATTAATTTTTTAATTCACTAATTAAAAAAACAAAATAAAATAAATAAATAAATAAAAAGGAGTAGGCTTAGGGGCTGGCAGTTCTGGGAGGGGAAGGCTGAAGGGAGCTCTGGGGGTGTGAAAGGAGGCTGGTCCTCCCTGGCTTTGGAAGGCTTATGGATGGCTTTTGCCATGTGGGGCCCAGTACCAATGACCCAGTGAGGGTGAACTATTTACCTTGTTGCCAACAGATGGCCTCCCAGTCACTCCTTGCAAGGAGGACACCCCTGCCCTCAACACGCACACACGCACACACCAGACACAAACATTTTTTTCCATTTCTGGTCCCCAGAATCAGCTGGGGTCTAAGGCATTACACATTCAAACAGAGTTAAGACTCTACTGGTCTCTCAGGGGAAGCAGAGAAATAAGGAAGCAAGGAGACCACCATCCCAAGACTCAAGACCGTAATCTATAATTCATAAGTGTTTTGTTGGCACCATTCACACATCCAGCCTTGTGTTGGAACTAAAGAGAGAAGATTAAGACAAAGCAAAGACAAGTCAAGCTGTGGGCAGCCTGGTGGATATGGAAACAGCTTGAGATAATGGCATGATGGGGCGCATCCCTTTAAAGTGAGGCACTCATGTGGGTCTTCTATCATTAGCCTTCAAGGATTGTGACAGGGACAGCAAGTCTTCGATGCTCAAGGGGATGATATTAATGGTGATGCCAAAGGCCTTTCTAGAAGCAACATATTGTAGAGACTAAAATGCAGGACCCTTGGAATTAAAATGAGGTCCTCAAAAATATACTCCTTTGAACATAGTTTCCACATTAGTAACACTCCCTCCCCCATGAAATTAAGATGTGAAGATTAAATAAGCACATTTTTCTGAAGTATTTAAGATATAACTGGCATATGACAAATGCTAGTAATTGTAATCACTCTTTTGTTCAGGCTATAAATAAAGATCAAGTATCCACAATCCTACCTTTCAGATCTCTCTTTGGCCAATTTTATGATTATAGAATTTGATGGTGGGGGACTAGGATGCCTTGTGTAGAAAACTTACTGAGATTTCCCACATGCTGGTTGGGAGTAAAATCCAAGAATCTGATCAGATCGTATGGATGCAGCCCCAGTTCCAGAGATTGCTGTGAGATGCTGGCAGACACAGCCGTAGGAGGGAAACATGGGCCTTCGATGTATGCTTTGGGGCACAGAGGTGGGACAGAGAGTAAAGAAGAGAGAGAACTGACCCAGGAGCAGTCTTGGTGACTGGGATTTGGGGAGGACGCAGCAAGTGTCAGACCCTGGGTCACGCTTTACTGCTCATGCTTAACCCATGTCCCCTGCAAGACAGCATTTATTATTCCCTTTGACAAGGAAGGAGTCACCCTCAGTGCTATTGCAAATCAGGACTAAGCCAGAGAGGCAAAGCCTGGCCTAGCCAACTCCAACCTGAACATCTTTCTCCCATGCACACCGCAGGGTTCAGGATGTTCATCACAAAACTGTCCACAATGTGGAAAGGCCAAGGAGCAGAGTTTCATCAGTGGGGTCAATAGAGCATTCCAACCTCTTGAAATTGCAGGCAAAATTCTGAGTGTGTGTATGTGCATATGTGTGCGTGTGTGTGTGTGTATGCACGCGCGCGTGTGTATGTGCATATGTGTGCGTGTGTGTATGTGTGTGTGTGCCCGCACACACATGTGCATGTGTGCCTTTATCACAAAGAAGGGCTCATATTATTCAGGAGACTCTCAAAAAGGTCTGGGAAGCCCCAAATATCCAACTTTAAATAAAAGATATGACCAGATTTTTCTCTGGAAATTCCCTTCTCCAAAGCTCTTGAGAAGGATGAGCGGAATAGCTCCCAGCTGGCTTCCTGGTGCTTCCTAGCTTTCAAAGCAACGCCCCAGCAGCAGAGGCCTGAGAGTTTACATCACGCAGTGCCAAGGGGCTGTGTCATGTAAAAGGGGACATATGAGAATCCAGCCATTTTACTCCCGCAAGGGTTTAACCTGGCATTCTAAAAGGCTTAGAAAGTTGTCTTTTCCACAAGTCTTCTCAGAAGGTTTTAATTTGTTTGTTTTTATCATCTCTGCAGATTTTTGTTTGTTTTTTGGTTTGGGGCCGTACCCAGCAGTGCTTAGGACTTACCACTGGCTCTGTGCTCAAGGATCACTCCTGAGGAGGTTCAGGGAACCATATAGGATGCCAGGAATCAAACCTGGGTAAGCCAGGTCCATGGCAAGTGCCCTACCCATACTATCACTCCGGCTCTCATTCATTATTTTTTCACTCATTATTTTTAAACTGGGATGCCCAAACCACTGGTCTAATACCGACACCTCCCACAGATGGCTGGAGTGTAGGAAGGGCAGATTTAGAGCAAAGTTGGTCTCTTAAATAGAGATGGACAGGCCCAATGGCTCAGAATAGACAAGGCGGGAAACATCGCATCCCTCAGAGCCAATAAGTAATTAAAACCATTTCCCCTTTCAGCGTCCTCATTACAAAGATCGAGACATCTGATCCCCCCTCCGGATGGAGATAACTGCAAGAAGAGATTTCCTCTCCAGGTTTTTGGACATGCGTAAAGATGGGAATGTTCCACATTGGCTTCCTGAACTCTTTAGGGAAGAAACAAACAAATGTCCAAAACATCCACCGCCCAGTCTTTTCATCCCCATCCTGTGTGGTGAGGAGGCGAGGTGAGGTGTCCGAGTTGCTCAGAAACGGGGGTGTCGGGTCCGGCACCGTCACGTTGGAGAGGATGCAAGAGGGTCGGGGACTGTGTGTGTCTGCCTGAGTGTCTGTGTGTGTCCTGCTAAGTACTTCCTTCACGACACAGCTAATCCGATTAGCAGCTTTAGGAAACTCTGTTATGTTAATTCAAGGGCCCCATTCATCGAACAGCTTGGCCCATGCCTGCCCAGGACTGCCATTCTTCTCGCTGCAAATAAAATGCACACAGAGGACTTTCTCTCCCAGAGGACCTCTCTCCGGCCTTGCCCACTTGCCCACACACAGCCACACCGCTGCCATTTCCTCCAGCAGCTCCCGTTCAGGGGAGGGGTCTGTCCCCAGTGGGGAGAACCTGTCCCCAAAGAGGGCACATCACAAAGCTGGATCACCCCCAGGCCAACTCCCTCAGCTGGCATCCAGGCTGAGGACACTGGTCCTCGGGGGAAGCCCTGGGGTGTGTCCCTGGCTTTCTCCCAGACTTCGTTTCTCTTTCTGTAACATGTGGTCTTGGCACAGAGGGTACAGCTGAAATAGAAGCAGGAAGGAAGAGGGTCGGGGGCCTGGGCTGGCACAGCGCAGCGTGTTTGTCTGTCGTGTTTGACCAGGAGAGAGAAAGGAGCTGGGAGCCGAGGTTGTGAACAGAGTCAGGGTGGGCGGACGTGGAAGGTCGAATAAAAGAAAGAAGGAACCGCCGGGGACTCTTAAAGCTTGAATTCATTCTCAAGGGCCTACATATGACCCCACTGAGTGGCTTAAGCCCTCAGACATGTCGGTTCCCTCCATCGGGGGTGCTGGAAGCCTCAAGTCTAGGCGTGGGCTGGGCCAGCTCCCTGGAAAGCTGGCGCCGACCCTGCTGGACGCTCCTGCAGGACGCAGTGCTCCATCTGCTCTTCCGGTCCTCCAGACCTTCCTCCCTGCATCGGTGTCTCCCGCTGCTCTTGGGGGCTACAGGCCCAGCCTCAAGCCAGACCAGTCTCCTCTCCGGAGCTCAGAGCTCTGCAGAGATGCTATTTCTGAAGCGGGTCACCTTCAGAGGTTGCAGGTAGATGTCAATTTGGGGGGACACTCCAGGGCACTCAGCTGCTGCGAGGTCTCAGGAAGCAGGTGGGGAACAAGAGCCACAACAAGAGTCTACGGGAACTGATCAGCAGGTGTGCAGCACCCCAAATTGGGGGGAGGGTGGTCCACACTAGGGATCCTAACTGCCCTTAGCAGCTTTCCTGGTGGCCACCACAGGACCACCCACTTCCAGGGCCACATCCCACTTCATTCTCTTCCACACCCGCCCAAACCCCAGGGCATTGCCATGGCTAGGAAAGGAGGGAAGAATCCAGCCTCCACACATTGGAAAACAGAAGAGTAGGAACAAGGAAAGCACCTTTTTAATGTATTGTTTGATGTTTTTTTGGTGGGTGGGGACTCAAACAGTGCTCAGGAAGCCTCACAGGTTCTTCCCAGCACTACTTGATGATGTGGAGCCCCATGAGACCTGTGGGGGCTGAGCCATCAGGCCAAAGCCAGGGGGAACCTTAGGGGGCTACAGGATCAGTCCTCCCCAGGCCTGTACACGCAAGGCACGTGCCCCTGAACCTGCGCTCTTCTCTCTGGCCCCTTCATTTATTCGTCTGCAAGCAAGGGCCCAGGGATGGGGCGCAGCGATCGAGTAGGAGGCCGTGAGATGAGCCCCACTCCTCTCCCCCAGCCCCTCCCTGGCACTGAGGACAGCCTCAGCTCTGCGGGTATATTCTTTGGCACTGAATGTGAGATGCCCCCGTCCACCCATGACCGTCACAAAAGAAAGGGAAGAGGAACAAACCGCAGCAGGTGTGTTTCAAGAGGCCCCACCCCCACAATGTTACTCACTGTAGCAGTTTCGGAAAGGGGGAAAAAATGCAGATACAAAGGGAAATGACCTTCATGCCCATCTTGCACGGAACCAGGTGGGCCAAGTGTGGCACAGTCCACCTGGACCACAAATGTCAGAGACGGTGAGAGGTCATCACATCATCAGGTACCCCAGGACAATAAAGTCACACGGTACGGTGAGAAGAGACAGATGCAGAACACAAGGACAAGGGGAGGGAGTTCCTGGAGAGAGCCCTGAGCGGGCTGGAGCACGTGCACCGCACCAGGGCCCCGGGTTCACTCGGCAGCACCCCATGGCTCCCCCTCCCCAGGCACAGAGTAGCTGATGCATGTGACTGCACACTGCTGCCTGACTGACACCGCTGCATGTGACTCTGAGCACCGCTGCATGACTCTGTGCACTGCCCATGACTCTGAGCACTGCTGCATGATTCTGAGCACCGCTGCAGGTGGCTCTGTGTACCGCTGCATGTGACTCTGAGCACCGCTGCATGTGACTGCATATCGCTGCATGTGACTCTGAGCACTGCCGCATGACTAAGCACTGCTGCATGATTCTGAGCACTGCTGCAGGTGGCTCTGTGTACCGCTGCATGTGACTCTGAGCACCGCTGCATGACTAACACTGCTGCATGTGACTCTGAGCACTGCCCATGACTCTGAGCACTGCTGCATGATTCTGAGCACTGCTGCAGGTGGCTCTGTGTACCACTGCATGTGACTCGGAGCACCGCTGCATGTGACTGCATATCACTGCACGTGACTCTGAGCACTGCCGCATGACTGAGCACTGTTGCATGTGACTCTGAGCACTGCTGCATGACTGACACTGCTGTACGTGACTCTGAACACCACTGCATGGGACTCTGAGCACTGCTGAATGTGTTTCTGAGCACTGCTGCATGTGATTCTGAGCACCACTGCATGTGACTCTGAGCACCACTGCATGTGACTGCTTATCGCTGCATGTGGTTCTGAGCACTGCTGCATGTGTTTCTGAGCACTGCTGCATGTGGTTCTGAGTACCACTGCATGTGACTCTGTGCACCGCTGCATGACTCTGAGCACTGCTGCATGATTCTGAGCACCACTGCATGTGACTCTGAGCACCACTGCATGTGACTGCTTATCGCTGCATGTGACTCTGAGCACTGCTGCATGACTGAGCACTGCTGCATGTGGTTCTGAGCACTGCTGCATGTGATTGTGAGAACCACTGCATGTGACTCTGAGCACCACTGCATGTGACTCTGAGCACCGCTGCATGACCCTGAATACCACTGCATGTGACTGAGCACCGCTGCATTGGCCCCCAAACCAAGACAAACACCGACAAGAGGAAATCACACACACACACACAGTCTGAGCCCAGTGTGACAGGAAGAAACCAGAGAACAGATACTGACGGGACCCCTGGGGCAGGGAGACAGCACACTTTTCTTCTCTGCTCTCTACAAAGCTGAGCTATCCCACTTTCATCCCAAAGAACAGAGAGTATTAGTTTAATCAGCAAAAACAATAAAAAATATTCCCATTCTAAAAATAAAAGAACTCTCTGGATACAGGCAACGTATCTATTGGCCCTGAGAGGGCCGTGATGGAAGAGAAGCTCCGAGACAAAAACACACAGCAGAGGGGCGGGAGCTAGAGCGCAGCAGGGAGGCATTTGCCTTGCACACACTGGACCTGGATTTGATCTCCAGCACCTCACATGGTCCCGACACTGCCAGCAGTGCTCCCTAAGCACAGAGCCAGGAGGAAGCCTGAGCACTGCTGCGTGGGGCCCAAACATTAAAATGACAAGTAAATAAACAGAGTTTTAAAAGCTGGAGGAGGAGGAGACAACACATGGGAACTAGTTTCAGAGGACACGGGTTCAAGTGTCCCATGCTCCCTCGGCACCAAGACCTTAAGAATTAGATTAGGCCTTAAGAATTAGACCAATTTAATTTCCCCCCACTATCCAATTGAACCCTGAGCCCACGCAGGTCACAGCTCTTTCTGCAAATGCACCGTAACAATGACAAGAAGTGGCAAGTGGACATTGACTGACCATTTGCGAAGTGTCAGACCCACGTTACAAACTTGACACAAACTTGCTACACGTGGTGATGCTCAGGGCTAACTCCTGGTTCTTTGTTCAGGGATAAGTCCTGTTACTCACGGGATGGAGCCAGGGTTGGGGGTGTTACAAGGCCAATGCTTTAATCCCTGTTCTATTTCTCCAGTCCCTCTTCTCTTTCCAGAGTACATGTCTGAGGTTAGAATCAGGACTATTCACCTCTGACAAATGCAGAAACTTAGGCCTAGAGAGTCTGAGACTCAGTCCCAGAATTCATGCCCAGGAAGCATCACTGTGGAGCCTCTGACCATGACCAGCCCGGCAACGCTCCTTCTGGAAACCAAGCCTCAAAGCATTCTCCATCTCTCACGTCTCAGGACTTACCCACGCCTGGTTCCTCTTCCTTTTTTCCTTTCCACCCATGCTGGTTCAACATTTCTAGGAACAAGATACTGTGACCCAGTATCGAATATGATGTAGACTCTGCCTTCTCTCAGTTCACAGGAGAGAAGGCTGGAGACGATGGCCCTCAAATTATTGTTGTTGTTGTTTTGTGTTTTGAGGATGCTCAGGGGCTATTCCTGGTTCTTTGTTGAGTAATTTCTGGCAATGCTCAAGGAACCATATGCAGCACCAGGGATTGAACTGGAGCTGGCCACATACAGGGCAAGTGCCTTAATCCTATGCTGCTATCTTTCCAGTTCTCCACGAAAATTCTTAAGGTCTAAGTAAAATGTTAGCTATGGGGGAACATGGGAGGCGAGGGTTGGGCTGCGAAGCTTCCTTTACTGTAGCGTCCTAAGAGAACCTTCGGCACAGACATTTCTCTGCAGCTGGGCAGGCTGATGCTAATCACTCCCAGCCTCATTCTGGAACCTTCCACTCACACTGAGTGGGCCTCCATGAAGTGTCAGGACAGACCCTCAGTACGGGAGGATCACTGATAGAGGCACAGGTGGGACTTTGAAATCAGAGACCAAGACCCCAAAGCTCCTGGGCCCAGCACGGTCCTCACTCCCGCTTTGCAAGTCAATATGTACACATGTGAAGTACCTGCAGTACAACCACTTGGGGAAAGTTTTGGCCAGTATCTGAATTAAAGCTAAATTATGGGCACCCTAAGACCAGCACCTCCACCTGGGTAAACGCCCAAAGAAAATGCTCGTGTCCACCAAAAAAACACATACAGGAACGGCAGTAGCCACATTATTTTATCACAGCCCCAAACCGAAAACCGTCCAAAGTTCTGTCAACAGAGGGATGGATAAATAAGGATGTTTATACAACAGAAGACCACAGAACAGGGGAGAGAATAAAAAGAACAGGCTCGCACAGCAATGTGGGGGTGATTTCTGTCAGGAAGCTCAAAGAAAGGAGATAAACGCCAACAGGGGCACAAGGTCCCATGTGTGGACACTGTCCTGCCGCTCCTCATGCCCAGCAGCAGGGACAGAACTGCCATCCCGCATTCCCTGCGGCTAGAAAGTGCTGGACCTTGATGCAAGGGTCCTGGGAACCAGAACGCCAGATTGCACCCTCTGAGCTCAAGCCCAGTGCCTCTGGAAAAGAGGCAAAGGGAGGTTTTCGCAGAAGGGCCGACAATCCCAAAGGCTCCCGCCAGAGCCTGCAGTAAGGAGGGACGTTCCCCCCGGCAGCCAAGGGCCAGTGGGCACTGGCCAGTGAATCCTGGTGGCGGTGCTCCGTGTCCTGGGGCTGCCCTCCAAGGCAGGTGGGACAGACGCCGGCCTCACCTGTGCCATGTCCTTGTTCCGCTCCTTCCTCTGATGGCCTGATCCCATCTCTGGCCGTGTCGATGTGAAATAACTTCAGGTCATCTTCATCTAAGGCGATGTCTCCCCAAAAGACAGCTTGGAAGGAAAAAGATAAATGGGTGAGTTGAGCTGGAGGCCAAGGGCAGGACTGGTTCCTGTCCCAGAGTACACTGCTGCGGGGTGGGAAGTTCTAGAAAGGAGAACCCTCCGTGAGAGGTCTTCCTGGACCGGAGGGGTGGGACTGGTGGACTGGTGGGGGCAGGAATCCACATGCGCTGATGCGTCTTGTTCTTGGGGGGCTGGGGCTGGTCCCCATGATCAAAGGGCTGGTCAGCAAGACATGGTCCTCCTGTCTCTCGATGTGGCTAATAACCCACCACAGAAAGATGGCTGCTTCCCTCCCCTTTAGGGTCCTCTGGATACACACGGCATCATGTGGGGCAAGGGACCTGGCCCAAAGGGCAACAGCACATGCAGGAGACCCGGGTTTGGTCCCTGGCACTTCGTGGTCCCCTAAAGCACTGTTAGGAACACACCCCTGAGCACTAGAGTGCCGAAGCACAGAATGCAAGAAGTAAGCCACGTGTTCCCAGTATTTGCTGCCCTTCTTAGGGGCAAGTCCCACTTTTCCAGGGTTGGCTCCATCTCCAGGGCCTGGTCCCAGGAGATACTAGATGTGTAAATGCCAGATGGTTTAGATTCAGCCCCAGATGAATGTTGGTGAACACCGAGACCTACAGATGCTCTTGGGGCCAGAGATATAGTACAGGCAGGAAGGCCCTTACTTGCCTTGCACACAGCTGCAGACACCGTGACCCTGGTTCAATCCCCAACACCACTGATGGTTCCCTGATTACCATGAGGGGTCCCTCCTGAGCACTGCTGAGTATGACTCAAATAAATCCAAACGACCCCCCACCTTCATCAAAATAGACCACGCTTCTAGCCATGATAGCACATGGGGGGTGACCAGCACCATTATAGCTCCCAGCTGGGGTGGTCAGTACCCACAGAGACCAGAAGGGGACGCAGGCCGTGGCCCCCCTCCAGGCACTGCACTGGGAAGGCCATGTGGGCAGCTACTGGACTCTCTCCCACCGCTGGACCCACAGTCCCTTCCTGCGATGCTGGAGGTTGCTGGAAAAAGTCCCGATCCCACTCTGCCTTTCAGTCCTGCAGATTCTACTCAGGCATCAAAGCCAGTTCCGTGCCCCCAGAAGGCTGCCTGTGCATTGCTCAGAAACAATGTCTGCCTCCCAGAGCACAGATCACAGTGAAGCCCAGCAATCACCCCAACACTGAGACCAAGCTTCCAGACTGCAAACCAGAGTAAATGGCAACCCGGGTTGAAGGTCCAGAATCAGAGTCTCATCTTGGTCCTACCCCACCCCATTCTGTCACCATGAGCAGGCTACAAAGGGAGGCTGGTCTGTTCAAGGTCACATACAAGTTACTGTGGCGGAGCCAAGACAATCCTCAGTCCAATATGGTTCGAAAGAGCGGAGCGGAAGTCCCAGGCATCTAGGAAAAGTTTTCTAGCAAAGTGGAAGAACTCAGGTCTGGGAAGCTGCAGGTTCTATCGAAACCTGAACAACCAGATCCAGCGCATCCACCAGCACCGCCTTGTAAGAGGAAAGAGCCCTAGGTAGTATCCCACCCACGTGGGGGGAACAGCAGGGTGAAAAGTGAAGAAATTATGATGAGGGACTCCGTAAAGGGATGTTCACAGAATGCACTGATGTCAGGTGGGGCCTGTTTTTTCCTGGAAGCCTTGAGCACAGCAGTCTGACTCTGCAGCCCCAGGGCCCCATTCCATTATACTTAATATTGTGTATACGTAAGGAATATAGAGAAGTACATTTTAGGAACCACAGCAGATCAGGGAACAGCCAAGTTCTGGGATAATTAGTAATGTCTGTAACAGATGTGGACAGAGAGTGGCAACTGCTAGTACGTGCTCCCCACGCCTGCTCTCAAGATAAAGAGGATCCGGACAAAATGACTACAGAAAATAAAACAGAGGGGGCTGGAGCAATAGCACAGCAGGTAGGGCATTTGCCTTGCACGTAGCCAACCCAGGTTCGATTTACCAGAATCCCATATGGTCCCCTGAGCACCGCCAGGAGTGACTCCTGAGTGCAGAGCCAGGAGTAACCCCTGTGCATCGTCGGGTGTGACCCAAAAAGCTTAAAAAAAAAAAAAGAAAAGAAAAAGAAAAAAGAACAGAGCCCTGGTAACAGGAGCAACTGCCCATCTCAGGAAATCTAAAAGACTATGTTGGAAAAAATTCTCCCAAATAAAGATTCTAGACCAATACACAAGGAGGAAGGAAGTAACAAAAACTATCACATCATGCCACAAGACAACTTTCTGCAGCAATGGCCAACATTCGTTCCATATCTGAACTCTTTGACATAGTAACCACGAACCACATGTGGTTAATAGGTACCCGAAATGCAGTTGGGATGACCGAGAAACCTTTTTGTTTGTTTTGGGGCCACACCTAGCGATGTTTGGGGCTTATTCCTGGCTCTGTGTTCAGGAATCACACCTGGTGCAGTTTGAGTAGACTGTATGGGGTGACCAGGATTGAACTCAGGTCGGCTGCATGCAAGGCAAGTGCCGCACCCACTGTACTATGAATCCAGCCCCAAGGAGTTCATTTTTAAATCGATTTTATAATTAGCTTACATTGCTACATGTGGTTTACAACTATATTACAGATATAACATACATGCTACAAAATAAAATTTTACATTTGCACATATAGAATATGCACATATAGGCTACAGATAATATGAAACACTGTTATATAATGTCATACAAAGAATAAATCCTATTTAAAATTAAAGCAAAAAGCACTACATATTGAGGAATAAACTTGATACAATATGTATGGTATTAAGACTGTACTTTTGGGGTCATATTCATATTTGGGATTGGGGCTCTGTCTGGTGATGCAGGGGCTGTAGTGAGGTAGCTGTGCTGGGGACTGAACGCACCTCAAGTCAGCCTGTCAGTCACGCACCCCCACCCAGGGGTCATCTCTATAGTTCAGTGATATTAGGTTGAGAGTATAAGTTCTAGTAAAATCTTTACAAAGTGTCTGAAATGAAAAGAAAGGCATGGAACCAGGGCAACAGTACAGCGGGGAGGGTACTTGTCTTGCATGCGGCATACCCATGTTCAATTCTTGGCACCCCATATGGTCCCTTGAGCCTGACAGGAGCAGTTCCTCAGTGCAGAACCAGGAGCAACCCCTGAGCATTGCTGGGTGTGGAACAAAAAGAAAGAGAAAGAAAGGAAGGAAGAAAGAAAGAAAGAAAGAAAGAAAGAAAGAAAGAAAGAAAGAAAGAAAGAAAGAAAGAAAGAAAGAAAGAAAGAGAGAGAGAGGAAGGAAGGAAGGAAGGAAGGAAGGAAGGAAGGAAGGAAGGAAGGAAGGAAGGAAGGAAGGAAGGAAGGAAGGAAGGAAGGAAGGAAGGAAGGAGAGGAAAAACGAGAGGAAGAAAGAAGGAAAGAAAAAGAGGAAGAAAGAAGGAAAGAAAAAAGAAAGAAAGAAAGAAAGAAAGAAAGAAAGAAAGAAAGAAAGAAAGAAAGAAAGAAAGAAAGAAAGAAAGAAAGAAAGAAAGAAAGAAAGAAAGGAAGGAAGGAAGAAAGGAAGGAAGAAAAAAAGAAAGGCATAATATGTTTCTGAAATGGTCAGCTTTCCCAAATTATGTATGGGAATTGACTAATATTCCCAATACTTGTTTATTATTGACAAAGTTACATTAAACCCATCCACATAACCAGGTCTTATTGGACACGAGGGACTGGAGAGACAGTACAGCAGGTAGGGCACTTGCCTTGCACACAGCAGACCTGGGTTTTATGCCTGAGTGCAGAGCCAGGAGTTAGCCCTGGGCAGTGTCAGGCGTGGTCCCAAAACAGAAACAAATGAAAAAACCTCACAAAGTGACAGAATCACTCTGCAGCTTTGACTAGTCTGGAAATAAACCCTAGACTACAAAAAAACAATCCTATGTGGTGAAGTAGATAATCACACATTTGTGAAAATAGTGGGGACTCATCAATGAATCACAGTGAGATAAATGAGTTACTGTTTGAGGAAAACTCAAGTTGTCCTGAGTTGCACCTTAATCTAGATGCCAAAATTTATTCAAAATATATTAAAATGAAAACATTCAAGCAGCAAATCTGCTGAAGAACAACAGCTAGGAATCAAAGGAGCCGAGTCTGTACTTTCATAACACACAGCCATTAAACTCTTCACTGTCACTGTCATCCCGTTGCTTATCGATTTGTTTGAGTGGGCACCAGTAACATCTCTCATTGAGAGATTTATTTGTTACTGTTTTTGGCATATCCAATATGCCACGAGTAGTTTACCAGGCTCTGCTGTGTGGGCTCGATACTCTCGGTAGCTTGCCGGGCTCTCCGAGATGGGTGGAGGAATCGAACACGGGTCGGCTGTGTGAAAGGCAAATGCCCTACGGCTCTTATCAAAAGGCAAACGCCCTACCGCTCTTATCAAAAGGTAAAGCGTGGCCCACTGGTGCCATCGTGCAAGATTTCAAGAACGTGGAACTGGGATAGTCCCTCACAGACAGGTGAGAGCCAGCGCCAGCCCACTACTGAAAAAACAAGATCTACAAGCCAGAGAGATAGCGCAGGAGGTGAGGCGGCCACAGCCTTGGTTCCAATGCTCTGTGGTCTCCTGAGCACCGCTAGGGGTCACTCCTGAGCAGAGAGCCAGGACAGCACCAGAGCATCCCCAGGTGTAGTCCCGTGGTCCTCCATAGCTATCGACGAAAGATCTCAGTTTCTAAAGTTACGCTGTGTCCTGGATGTTGCCTGGTGCATGCCCGAGGCTGCAAAGACCACCAGCCCGCAGCTTCCCGCCCGGGTTTCCGCAGCACAGCACCAGGTCCCGCCTGGCCTGTCCCTGTGCAGGGAAGCATAACAGCGCTCCATCCCGGAGCCAGCTTCAACGCCAGGGCGTGGTCAAAGGTCATTTGCTTGGGAAGAGACTTAGCAAGAGTTTTAAGTCCACGAAGGTCTTCCTGATTCCCAAATCTGAGTCCCAGTGGGACTTTCGGCTGGTCACAGTGGAGGGCCTGGTGACCAGCCAGGGGTCAGCCAGGGTCAGGATGTGTGAGGACTGACTGAGGAGCCACATTCCTCCCCACTGAGATTCCTGGCCAGGGGCGGGTGATAGGTTTGAGCCAAAGAAACCTTAGAGCCAGGCAGAAACCCAGCCCATCAGAGGAAGCCCCCTTCACTCTGCACCCCTTCTGATACTACCACATCAACCCTCAAACCATATTTTGACACCCAGGGAAGTAGAGGCTGCCCCATTCTGGAATAGCAGTCTTGCTAGCCCACCCGAGCCACAGGTTCTGCCCTGCCCAGGGGCCACCCTTAAACCAAGGACACCTGGGTTTTGCCTCTGAATGCCCCTCGGGGAGGAACCCCCTCCAGCCAGGCTGCTGGTTTGGAGCTACTCTGGGCCTGCACTCCCGGGTGGTTGGGTTCTAATCACCACTCAATGGCCAGGCCAAATCCCAAACGCCCCACGGCAGAGCGACATGTGCAGACGCAAAGGGCGCCTGTGAAAGCATTACAGAGCCTTGGGCCTGGTCAACACTGGGGAACAGGGAATGCTGATGTTGGATGTGACTTTCCCCCCAGCGGCATTTTCTGCCCGCGCATGCAACACACACACACACACACACACACACACACACACACACAGAGTCTGCTATGGCAGCCCAGACTTTCTCTGGGCTCTTTTTTGGGGGGGGAGGGGGTCACACCTGGCGATGCACAGGGGTTACTCCTGGTTTTACACTCAGAAATTACTCCTGGTAGTGCTCAGGGGACCATATGGGATGCTGAAAATTGAACCCAGGTTGGCCGCGTGCAAGGCAAACGCTCTACCCACTGTACTACCACTCCAGCCCCCTTTCTCCAGGCTCTTGACTTAGAGGTATCTAAGGAGTGTTGGGATTATAACCCTGGGCCCCTTTCCAGATCTGTGAAATCAGAATCTACAGGGGTAGGGCCCGAAAAGGTACATTTTAAATTCACATCGTAAAAAATAATAATAATAAATAAATTCACTCCATGCTACCCCCCATCCAGGACACACACACACACACACACACACACACACACACACACACGCAAGAGTCTTGAGAAGTCTTGGTCTCTGAGCTCCTTCTGGCTGCAGGAGCAGGTTTCACCACAGTGTTTGTTGAGACGAACAGACTTCCACTCTCAGTCGGCTGCTTCTTGGGAATGAGCCATTCAGGAGGGACCTCGCTAACGCTCCTCACTGGTCTCCTAGAACTAAGCCCATTTCTTGGGGGAAGCAATAAGGCACTTTCCCACCATCGAAATTCCTCTCAGGAACCAGGCTGAGGTGGGGCCAGAAACAGGGAGAGTTACGGGGAAACCCATCTCAGAGACACATTTTGTTCACTTCAAGTTTCCAGCAGAGGGATTTAACAGGTTGAAAGCCGTTCTCTGTGAATCTTTGTCAGGGGAGAGTATGTACAAACAAATAGGGAGGTTTTTTTTTTTTCTCTTTTTGTAGGTTTTTTTCCCCTTTTCTTTTTTTTTTTTTTTTTAGTAAAAAGTTAATCGGCTTAAAGTGTGCAACTAAATAAGCAAAGCTTACATTAAAGTGACCCACAGAGAAAGGACCCCATGGAAAGAAAGTTCTAGGAAATACAATATGGACTCTATGTTCTTTTGTCGTTCCGCACTATAAATATTCATGGGGCGCTGTTAATGGGGTCCGAAGCTCTGTGCAACCACAATAGTTTTTTTGTTTATTCTCAGGACCATGAACTTTGAAACCATGAACCTAAATTTCAGGACTCTGCATTCAGGCACTTGCAGAGCAGAAGGGGAGAGGTTCAGGCACACGCTGGATGCAGGAGAGGAAGCAGGGCGGGCATGGACCGCACCTCCTGGATCTTTGGGTCAAGATTAAAGAGCAGGCACTGTTTAGCACGGGCAACTTCTGTCTCCAGCGCCTCCAGCTGCCCCTGCCCAGGGACACAGCCTTCACACGGGACAGAAAACTCAGTGACTCAAGCATATAGCGGAAGGGAGCTGGGAGTTGGT